>NC_135233.1:919015245-920276674 GCF_051348905.1 Ranitomeya variabilis | reverse complement strand
TATACACACTGCACAGTACCACTCCTCCTGTCCTGTATATACACACTGCACAGTACCACTTCTCCTGTCCTGTATATATACACTGCACAGTACCACTCCTCCTGTCCTGTATATACACACTGCACAGTACCACTGCTCCTGTCCTGTTCTCGGAGAGGCGACATTAGTCTTTGAGAGAGTTAATATTGGTTTATTATTTTCAGGAATACTGTGGGAAAATAAAATATATATTTTGAAAAACCCATTTAAATAGATTAGGCCAAGTAATCCCTTTTCCCGAGAACTTTGTAGTTGCTTGGGTCTGACCGCTGGGACCCCCATGATCCCGAGAACCAGCGCTCTAAACAAGTGGTCAGTCATGCGCACTGCGGCGGTATTCACACATGGCTCTTCAAATAATGCCTTTAAGAGGACTGTTGAAGGGCACAACACAGTATAGCAAATTGTGGGGGGAGTGTTATAGTATGTGGGCTGATGGGGTTTGTGTGGCAGGGCTTCTTTTTGTCCCAGTCAGGCCCTGGACAGCTCTGCAGAGAGGCTGCCATACTTTGTACTGGTTTTACTCCATGCATATTGTAGGGCTCAGGTAGCAGTGTTGTCGCCCTGTGTTATTCTGTAGCCCACATCCCCCCTCAGCAGTTCCTTATGAATAGTAAGGTCAGGGCCAGGGGTAAATGTGTGCACCTCTTTTACAATGGTATGGCCCAAGTGTGAGCTGAGGTAAAACATTGCCAGAAGCTAAGAGGGACCAAGCTTTCTTCTCTCTAGCCTCTGACATGTCCATACACAGGCACTAATGCCCTCAAACTTCCGCCAGTATGTACAGCTGTGTGTGTGCAGTAGTTTTTCTAATAGTCATATCACACCTGTCTGACATACTTCCTTGAGGCGGGATGGGAACCATAGTTGACATGTTCTAGTATTGAACTCCAATTTCCCAGCTCTGGAAATGCACAACTTATGGTTGGAGAATTGGCAGTATTACTTGTCAGCAGGCTCGGACTGCCCACCGGAGAACCGGAGGATTCTCCGGTGGGCCCAGGCACTGACAAGTGCTGGCATACCGGCCAACAGCAGCCTAGGGCCCCCACTGCTCCAGGGGCCCCCAGCCAGTGGCTATGGGGCCCGTGCATCAAGGGGGCCCACCCTGTGATAGTGTAGCAGCAGCTGGAGACAGGATCCTGTCCCCGTTGCTAAAGCAAAATGAATATTCACACTTCCCCACACCCCTATGGGCATGTAGAGGCATGAATACCATTTCTCTTTAATAGCGGGCAGCGTTAGCCGCAGGCTGCAGCTAACACTGCCCGCATGTAAAGCCGCACCACGCACACACAAAGCACCACACCACATACACACAGCACCGCATCACTCTCTCACACTCACACACAAATCACCGCACCACATATATACACACACAGGCACACAGACACACAGAGCAGCACATCCCGGCATCCTGCTTTCTGTCTGAGACAGGCAGCCCAGCTGCATGACATCATCATCCAGCATGCTGTCTCAGACAGAAAGCAAGGAAGAGGCTGCCGTAATGTGCTGCTGCTGGGAGGGGAGCTGTGCTGTGTGTTTGTGTGCCTGCGTGTGTGTATGTGGTGCAGTGATTTGTGTGTGAGTGTGCGAGAGTGATGCTGTGCTGTGTGTGTGTGTGTGTGTGTGGGGTGGTGGGGAAGGCAATGATGCAGGTGATGGGCAATGATAGCAGTGGGGGAGACAATGATGGAGGTGATGGGCAATTATGATGGTGGTGGGGGGAGGCAATGATGGAGGTGATGGGCAATGATGGTGAGGTAAGGCAATGATGAAAGTGATGGGCAATGATGTTGGGGGAAGCAATGATGGAGGTGGTGGGCAATGATGGTGAGCGGAGGCAATGATGGAGGTGATGGGCAATGATTGTGGGGGAAGCAATGATGGAGGTGATGGGCAATGATGGTGGGGAGGCAATGATGGAGGTGATAGGCAATGATGATGGGGAAGGCAATGATGGTGGGGGTGGCAATGATGGAGGTGATGGGCAATGATGGAAGTGATGGGCAATGATGGTGGGGGAGGCAATGATGGAGGTGATGGGCAATGGTGATGGGGAGGCACTGATGGAGGTGATAGGCAATGATGGTGGGGGAGGCAATGATGGATGTGATGGGCAATGATGGTGGTGGGGAGACAATTATGGAGGTGATGGGCAAAGATGGTGAGGGGAGGCAATGATGGAAGTGATGGGCAATGATGGTAGGGGAGGCAATGATGGAGGTGATGAGCAATGTTGGTGGTGCGGGAGGCAATGATAGAGGTGATGGGCAATGATGGTGAGGGGAGGCAATGATGGAAGTGATGGGCAGTGATGGTGGGGGAGGCAATAATGGCGGTGATGGGCAATGATGGTGAGGGGAGTCAATGATGGAAGTAATGGGCAATGATGGTGGGGGAGGCAATGATGGCAGTGATGGGCAATGATGGTGAGGGGAGGCAATGATGGAAGTGATGGGCAATGATGGTGGGGGAGGCAATGATGGTGGTGATGGGCAATGATGGTGAGGGGAGGCAATAATGGAAATGAAGGACAATGATGATGAGGGAGGCAATGATGGTGGGGGAGGCAATGATGGAAGTGATGGGCAATGATCGTGGTGGGGGAGGCAATGATGGCTGTGTGGGCAGCAATGATGGTGGTGGGGGCAGACAATGATGGTGGTGGGGGAGGCAATGATGGAGGTGATTATGGAGGTAATGAAATGGACATTGATGGTGGTGGGTGGAGGCAATGATGGAGGTGGAATGGGCAGTGATGGGGGTGGTGGGGGAGAAGGCAATGATGGAGGTGGTGATGAGGACAATGATGGGGGTTGAGAGGGGCTGCATTATACTTTATGAGGAGGCTACATTATATTCTGTGGGGGGACTGCATTATTCTCAGGGGACTACATTATATTCTGGTGGGCTACATCATACTATATGAGGGGGGCAGCATTATGCCCTATGAGGGGGCTACAGTATACTCTATGGGGAACTGCATTATATTCGGTGGTGGGCTGCATTATACCCTATGAGGGTGCTACATTATATTCTATGGTGGGGACTGCGTTATACATGAGGGAGTTGTATTATATTTTGTGGGGTGCTGCATTATATTCAGTGAGAGGGGGCTGCATTATATTTTATGAAGGGGGCTACATTTTTTATGAGGGTGGGCTACATTTTATTCTATGAGGGAGGCTACATTATATTCTATGAGGGGGAGACATTATAATCTATGAGGGGGCTACCCCTCTATGATTCTACCCCAACCCCTGCTACATAATTAAGACGTGTACTACCTTATATTATACCATGATATTAGCGTGTTTTACTGCACAATTGGTGGTCTTGTATTTATTTCTATGTAGTGACATAGTGGGCCCCAAGAATGATTTTCTCTGGTGGGCCCAAGGTGCTCCAGTTCGACGCTGCTTGTCAGGATGTAACTTTCCCCACCAGGTGATTGCATGATTTAGAGGGGCACACTTTCATTTATAAGAGGTCGTCCCTGTCAGGCTGGGTTTACAGGAGCGAATTGCCATAGACATATGAGGGTGTGAGTTCAGTTCAGGATACCCTCCGCAAGGCTGGAGGTTGTCGTCTGTATACAGACCGTGAACTTTTGTCTTGTGAACCCAGCCTACAACTAATTCTCCAACACAAGAAAAAAGATGACACATGGTCAAAAAAAGTATTATAGAAAAATATACTTTATTGATAGCAATTAAAACAAGTGTAAGGAAGGAAAGTGGCTACACTGAGGAGACACTGTAAAGACTAGCAGGGGGCACGTACACAGGAAAGTAGTCCTTAATGATTATACCTTAATCATATGTTACCGACAGAAAAAATAAACAGAATATGCAAAACAACCTAAAAAATAAACAAACATAAAGAAAAAGGAAGTATAGCTGGAACAATCAATTAATTAATGGTGGGACATTGAGCTGAAGGCAGCGGTAAAAAACAATCTCCAAGCACCATTACAAATATAAATACTAGTGCATAAGCAACACTGCGCTGTTCAGACGCTCCCCCGGTCCCCCGCCTTCCAGCGTTGCCGTAATATACAGGTTTCCTTGCCAGCGTTTGGAATGAAGCAGCCGCAAATAACAACGCTGGAAGGCGGGGGAGCTGGGGGAGCGTCTGAGGTGGGGGAGCGTCTGAACAGCGCAGTGCGCATGCCCAGGAACCCCAGCCCCGCACTGTGCATAATGAATAACACAGTGCGGGGCGGGGATTCAGCAACAGGGTGGCCGCACTGCCCGCACAGGCGCAATCAGGCACCCTGCATCTGACCTATGACGGACAATGAAGACTGCGCTTGTCACAGGCAGGCACGCACAGCGCAGGCGCCGGATTTAAGAAGAAACAGCGCAAAGGGGGCGGCGACCACATCCCCAGAAGAGAAGAGTGACGGCCGTTGGGAGATTCACAGAGGAGGCTTCGGACCGCCTCCAGGTCTGCAGACAGGTAGTTAGGGCAAATTTTAAAACGCTTTATTGAGGGAATAACGGAATCAAAAACTAAAAGAGCCACCTTGTTAGACTGCAGCATTACTGCTGCACAAGGTGGCTCTTTTAGTTTATAACGGCTGGAGGGGGTGACAGTGGCCCTTTAAGCTTTGCCCCCTTTCTGTAGTTTTCTATCATGTCCTTTTCTTAGCCTGGATTTTTTTATCATTGTTGTTTCTAATTATTTTTTTATATTTTTTATTAACAGTATTTGTGCATATACCTACCTTTGTTTGATCTGGAAAGGATCAGCTTTCGCTTTGCCGCCACACTATCCATTTTAGATACCCCTTCAAGATAAGGAAGGATTGGAGGACTCTAAGAGAATTTGGGGAATCACTATCAAACTTACCGATTTGGACTTTTAAATTTTGATATGTTTATGTATATTATGTTTGTTTGTTTTTTTAATGCACTTTGCACTTTCATTAATTGCTGGCTTTATTTCAATTTTCTGCAGTAAGTACTATATTTTTCTATATGGGATACTCTCCAAGTTAACTTTTTTTACATGAATATTGGAGTCATGTCTCTTATGCACTTTGCACTTTTATTTAAAGAAATGTTGGTATTTATTGTACCATCTATTCTATTTTCTTAAATAGTTTTTCTGCTTTTTCTATAATAATTTCTCTCTTATGAGATACCCTCACTTTTTGTGGGTTATTTTTACTTTAAATCCCATATACCTTTTTGTATTATGCCTTCTAGGCACTATGTACTTTTATCTGATGATTTTCCAGCATATATTATCCTATTCATCTTCATTTATTTTTTTTTTTTTTAATAGTCTTCCCTTTTGTCTTGTATTTTGTTATGAAATACTCCCCCTCTAATTAAAAAGGGATATGGGATATGGGACACCTCCCCTTTAATTAAGTCTTGATATAAATATAACTAACTCTAGATTGAAACACATATTATGTTTTTTTTGTATCTTTCACTTGTTGTGATGTCGGCATTTCCTATATTTTGTTGAAAGCATCTGTCTTTTTTGTGATATTATGCACATATATATGAAATATTTTTTCCAAAATCATCCCCTACTTTTTTCCTTCTTTTGTATTTATATTTCTTGGTTTTAGGTTATGTTTTTATTTTTAAATATTTAGTTTTGGCATATTATTTTTTTACTGATCATTTAGCTTTTTTCTTCAATCTTGCTGTCCTGGGCACCAGAAATCTGGGATGGCATTATTTAATTCCTACCAGCATTATGCTGTTAGCTGATAACAATGATCTAATGCTGTCCGTGTTTTTTATTTAGAGAACTATTTTTAGGACATAAATCGTGTCTTGCCAGCGTGCTCCTATCTTTCATGTCACAGTTTGAAGCCTGTGACATCACTGTACTGTTGTGACTGTTTATAGCAATGGCAAGCAGGCAGAAAAGAAGATACTACCATTTGGGTTGCAGTACTAAACACAGATCTCACTTTTTTGGGGGAGGAAGGCAGCATGTCATTTTAATTCCCTGTCACCCCAGGGGAGTTGGGCCGCCTGCCACCTCATCAGCCTCTAAGGGTAGAAAAATATGCAGCACAATTTACCTTTAAAATTAGGACTGCAAATATACACATTAACAGGTGTGACATATATTTACAGGCTTGTGGTGATAAGGGGTTAATGATCGAATCGAAACGATTTTTGCTTTTCAGGACCAAGAGCATTTTCTCACTTTTGCCTCCATGCATGTGTAGGACCACATAGTTGTTTGAGGTCTTGATTTTTACAGAACAAATCACATATTTTAAACATTATTGATATAAATTAAGAGACAAAAAAAGAGATACCCTCTATCAAACCTCAAACTATTACTGGTTTATTCAGTTACAGCAATGATGTGCTGTCTGATTAAGTGACTGCAGCAGCCATTGATTTTCTGCTTTGATTAGCTGTTATCATATCAGCACTATGGGGGTTTTGTGGGGAGGTTAAAAAATGTAAAGGTACATATACATGTTTTTATACTTTTCAAAAATACAATTTTATTTTCTTTTTTAAAGTCTGAATTTGCCTTTTTAAAGTTATTTTTACCTATTATATTTTTATTGTGGATTATGTGCTTATTTTTAGACTTATCATGTGCGCAGAACGTGTAATGTTTAAGAGCTAAGCATACATAATGTGTGAAAAAGAAACATA
This sequence comes from Ranitomeya variabilis, assembly GCF_051348905.1. Taxonomy (NCBI): domain Eukaryota; kingdom Metazoa; phylum Chordata; class Amphibia; order Anura; family Dendrobatidae; genus Ranitomeya; species Ranitomeya variabilis. The sequence continues at coordinate 920,269,985 of NC_135233.1, read as the reverse complement.
CAACTCTGCATGTTGTTCAGCGTCTGTTTCCAGTAGAGGCTGCTCTACTGTTTAATAATATTAAATGAAAGATTGCTTTAACAACTAGGAATTACAAGACACTTTTAGCCTAATCCTTCCGTTATTAGAGGGTTGAAACGGGAGTTAAGTTCCTTGAACAGCTGGCAAACAATATAGATTGAGCTAACTTTAGATCCTACATTATAGAGTTCCAGGAAACAGAACCATTTGCTAGCCCATTGTTAAACTCATAAAATGTTTTAGCGCTAAAATCAATGCTTTCAATGGTGTAAAATATACATAGTACTTGCCAGCGCATATATACAGCATTTCTGTGCTCCCATATATTTAGTATGTGCATTCTTCCTCATGGTAAGTGGTCACTGATACAAGAAATGTAATATGAAGCTCTATGCAACTCGTTCCATTTAAAGTACGGGAAGAAGCTTTCATTTGAAAGCCCAGAAGCTTATGCTGCTCCTAGGAGCATAACACTTTTGTACTAAGCTTGTCTCTAAACTGATGTAATGTGTTTGCTTGGTATCACATATCAGTCATATCAATCTCCACTATGATGGATTCAGTACACAGTCTAGAGACAAGCAGACGGCCACAGATTGCCTGAAGATGAGCATTTTGGAAGATGTCATGTGGAAAATTTCAAATGGGTATAGTTTACTCTGATTTACTGTGTTACTGGACACAAATGTGAATGGGTAGTGTGCATTTATCTCAGCTGCAGGTGAGAAAAGAATCATGACTTTGTTTGGGATTTTTTTCTTAGTAATATTTATTAATAGTAGAATTGTAAGGAAGAGAATTGACCAATATTCACCTGTGCAGCTATGCTGTGTGTTAATGGGATATCCTATGTCGAATGAGTTAATTCCGTTTCTTTGTATTAAATAAAATGTGTAAATTGAATAATCTATAAGATTTTTACATAAAATGTTTTGATTCTATCAGGACTTACTCAGAAGGAGGATCAATAATTGTGACTCTCTATTATGTGCAGTGCTAAAATTGGGTAAAATAAAAATGTCAGTATATTTTCACCAGAACTTTTATATTCAGAATTAGAGATGAGCAGATTTATCAGAAGGTAGTGTTCCTGAGAGTCAGAGTTCCTGAAATTCACGGTTTCCATCGAATATGCACATTGTGAGATTTTACTGGCAGTTTGCCAAAAAAAAAAAAAAAAAAATGCCAGGCACTGTTTACGTCACTCCTAAACCATTTGAGAGTGGGCTAATGTCATTTTGCATTACTGTTCAAGCTTCCCAATAATGCCATTCAGCAATTTCATCTTAAGGATTATCATGCGTTGTACAGTGGTGGTCAGATCCTGGGCCATCACAGGTCAGCGGTTCCTACTAGAACACAGCTTGAATAACAGAGTCGCTTTCCATCTCCAGTCACTGGGTAAGTCTCTTCTGTAGAATGTAAGATCTTATGATCAGTGTGATCTGAGTTTTGAGTATTGAGATTTGCGCAAATTTATTTGCCACAATTCAACTTTGTGGGGAAAATTTGGCAAAGTTGGTGAATATGAATTTAAAAAGATCCACTCATCTATACTAATAATGCATATAGAGCTGTGATTTATCTTCTGAACTATGTAACGCCCCTAATGACACACCTTGATGACTCTCTGAGTACTGCCCATGTAGTAGATTGTACCTTCAGTTTTATTTAATGAAATTAACACACAATACTGAGTAAACATAATGTAGCAAATGGTTCCTGCAGTCCTGTGTAAAACCACAGACTCACAATATTAAATCTGTACCGATAATGTACTTAATGCTACCGATAGGTACAGATAATGTACATGTTACTTGCAGTCTTATGTGACATTAACATTCCAATCATATAATGACCATAGAGTGGTAGATATAATTTTTACAATGGTACTTTGTAGAGATGAGCAAATGTATTTAATGCTTATAGAAATCATGTTAATCATGTTAATTTTATATGAACTTGAAAAATCCTGTCAAATTAAAAAAATTGGCATTTAGCTTCTAGCAAATCACCTAAAATGGCTGCTGATATTTTAAACACTGCAGAACATTCAATCCAGAGAAAAACTACCACAGCCTGTATAAAAACAAAAGCTTGGAATGCAGCAGCCAATTTGTGGTGAATTTGGATAGAGAAAGGATGTCACAGCTTAGTAATATTTTGTAGAGTGTCAGAAAAAAGTGAACAAAATCTGCAGATAGTTTGTGTTAAAGCAAAGGAGTAAAAAAGAGTGAGCAAAAAAAATAATAATTGAAAGAGCAGTATAGTGGCTCATTAGTTAGCATCGGAACTCGGTTCAAATCTTAAGACCAACATTTGCATGAAATTTGTATATTCTCCCTGTATATGCATGGGTTTCCCCTCTCACTCCAAAGACATACCTTTACGGAATTTGTGAGCCACAATGGGGACAATGATGGTAATGTCAGTAAAGTGCAGGGAAAATTATTGGCGCTATATAAATGAGCATAATAATAAATAACATTAAATCTGGAAAATGTGCTGGTATCCATGATTTTCCAGATTTAAAGGGCCACTGTCACCCCCTTCCAGCCGTTATAAACTAAAAGAGCCACCTTGTGCAGCAGTAATGCTGCAGTCTAACAAGGTGGCTCTTTTAGTTTTTGATTCATTTATTACCTCAATAAAGCGTTTTAAAAATTGGCCACACATACCAGATATTGTACCAGGAGGCGGTCCGAAGCGTCCTGTATGAATCCCCCAACTGCCGTCACTCTTCTCTTCAGGGCCGATGGTACCCGCCCCCTGAGCGTTGTTGCTTCTTAAATCCGGCGCCTGCGCTGTGCGTGCCTGCCTGGGGCCTGCGCAGTGTTCTTTGTCAGTCACATCTCAGATGCCGGGTGCCTGACTGCGCCCTGTTACTGAATCCCCGCCCCGCACTGTGTTATTCATTATGCACAGTGCGGGGCTGGGGTTCCTGAGAAGGCGGGGGAGCGTCAGAGATGGGAGAGCGTCCGAGATGGGGGAGCGCCTGAACAGCGCAGTGCGCATGCCCAGGAATGCCAGCCCCGCACTGTGCATAATGAATAACACAGTGCGGGGTGGGGATTCAGTAACAGGGCGGCCGCACTGCCCGCACAGGCGCAGTCAGGCACCCGGCATCTGAGATGTGACTGACAAAGAACACTGCGCAGGCCCCAGGCAGGCACGCACAGCGCAGGCGCCGGATTTAAGAAGCAACAACGCTCAGGGGGCGGGTACCATCGGCCCTGAAGAGAAGAGTGACGGCAGTTGGGGGATTCATACAGGACGCTTCGGACCGCCTCCTGGTACAATATCTGGTATGTGTGGCCAATTTTTAAAACACTTTATTGAGGTATTAAATGAATCAAAAACTAAAAGAGCCACCTTGTTAGACTGCAGCATTACTGCTGCACAAGGTGGCTCTTTTAGTTTATAATGGCTGGAGGGGGTGACAGTGGCCCTTTAAGTTATAATCGGTCACCAGATTGACCTGTGGATCTGCAGCAGCTGTGTACTTTTCAAATTGTGTGGTCTATAAATTATTGATTTTTTTTTGCACACCCATTTTATTAGTGAAATTTTAAGTCCGCACACATCACTCCAATGCTGTGGCTTGTTAATGGTGCTGGGTTTGGGGTGTGTGCTCATCATTTCTTGTAAATTTCATTAAAAAAACAAGCAAAAGTCGAAAAAAAAATACAGACATTTGACAGTGTGACTGGCTGCTAACTCACAAAGTATTTCTGCCACAAACTAAGGTTTTTTTCTACACCTGATATAGTCCAAACACATCACACTAATGCTGTGGCCTTTTACCACTGTTCTTTTTTTTGTACAACAAAAAATACCCCTTCCCGACCCATGACGCCTATGCGGCGTCATGGAATGATCGCATCCCTGCAGATCGGGTGAAAGGGTTAATTCCTATTTTACCCGATCTGCAGGGAGAGGGGGAGTTGTACTTCAGCCTAGGGGGGGTGGCTTTGCCCCCACGTGGCTACGATCGCTCTGATTGGCTGTTGAAAGTGCAACAGCCAATCAGAGCAATTTGCAATATTTCACCTATGAAAATGGTGAAATATTGCAATCCAGCCATGGCCGATGCTGCAATAGCATCTGCCATGGCTGGAAATCATGTACTGGCCCCCCCCACCGCCCCCGATCTCCTCCCCAGTCGTCCGTTCTGTCAGGTACCCCCCTCCGTCCCCCTGTTCGCTCCCCCGTGCTCCTGTCCGTTCCCCCGTGCTCCTGTCCGCTCCCCCCGTCCTCCGATCCCCCCCCCTGTGCTCCGATCCACCCCCCCACCACCCCCTCATACTTACCGATCCTCCCGGTGTCCGGCCGTCTCCTCGCTGGGCGCCGCCATCTTGGAAAATGGCGGGCGCATGCTCAGTACGCCCGCCGAATCTGCAGGCTGGCAGATTCGTTACAGGTACATTTTGATCGCTGTGGTAGGTTCTACCACAGCGATCAAAATAAAAAAATAATAAATAAACCCCCCCCTTTATCACCCCCATAGGTAGGGACAATAATAAAATAAAGAAAATATTTTTTTTTCTTTTACCACTAGGGTTAGGGTTAGAACTAGGGGTAGGGTTAGGGGTAGGGTTAGGGTTACGGGTAGGGTTAGGGTTAGGGGTAGGGTTATGGCATGTGCACACAGAGCGGATCGGCCGCGGATCCGCAGCGGATTGGCCGCGGATCTGCAGCGGATTGGCAGCGGATTGGCCGCGGATCCGCAGCGGATTGGCAGCGGATTGGCCGCGGATCCGCAGCGGATTGGCAGCGGATTGGCCGCGGATCCGCAGCGAATTGGCCGCTGCGAATTCGAAGCAGTTTTCCATCAGGTTTACAGTACCATGTACACCTAAGGAAAACCAAATCTGCTGTGCCCATGGTGCGGAAAATTCCGTGCAGAAACGCTGCATTGTATTTTCCGCAGCATGTCAATTCTTTGTGCGGATTCCGCAGCGGTTTACACCTGTTCCTCAATAGGAATCCGCAGGTGAAATCCGCACAAAAAAACACTGGAAATCTGCTGTAAATCCGCAGGCAAAACGCAGTGCCTTTTACCTGCAGATTTTTCAAAAATCGTGCGGAAAAATCTCACACGAATCCGCAACGTGGGCACATACCCTTAGGGTTAGGGTTGGAATTAGGGCTAGGGTTCGAAATAGGGTTAAGAATAGGCTTGTGGTTAGGGTTACGGATAGGGTTAGGGGTGTGTTGGGGTTACAGTTGTGGTTAGGGTTGGGATTAGGGTTACGGTTGGGATTAGGGTTAGGATTAGGGTTGGAATTAGGGTTACGGTTGTGTTGCGGTTAGGGTTGTGGTTAGGGGTGTGTTGGGGTTAGGGTTGTGATTAGGGTTATGGCTACAGTTGGGATTAGGATTAGGGGTGTGTTGGGGTAAGTGTTGAAGTTAGAATTGAGGGGTTTCCACTGTTTTAGGCACATCAGGGGTCTCCAAACGCAACATGGCGCCACCATTGATTCCAGCCAATCTTGCGTTCAAAAAGTCAAATGGTGCTCCCGCCCTTCCAAGCCCCGACGTGCGCCCAAACAGTGGTTTACCCCCACATTTGGGGTACCAGCGTACTCAGGACAAACTGGGCAACAACTGTTGGGGTCCAATTTCTCCTGTTACCCTTGCAAAAATAAAAAATTACTTGCTAAAACATAATTTTTGAGGAAAGAACAATTATTTTTTATTTTCACGGCTCTGCGTTATAAACTTCTGTGAAGCACTTGGGGGTTGAAAGTGCTCACCACACATCTAGATAAGTTCCTTCGGGGGTCTAGTTTCCAAAATGGGGTCACTTGTGGGGTGTTTCTACTGTTTAGGCACATCAGGGGCTCTGCAAATGCAATGTGACGCCCGCAGACCATTCCATCAAAGTCTGCATTTCAAATGTCACTACTTCCCTTCCGAGCCCTGACGTGTGCCCAAACAGTGGTTTACCCCCACATATGGGGTATCAGCGTACTCACAACAAACTGGGCAACAAATATTGGGGTCCAAATTCTCCTGTTACCCTTGTGAAAATAAAAAATTGCTTGCTAAAACATCTTTTTTGAGGAAAGAAAAATGATTTTTTATTTTCACGGCTCTGCGTTGTAAACTTCTGTGAAGCACTTGGGGGTTGAACGTGCTCACCACACATCTAGATAAGTTCCTTGGGGGGTCTAGTTTCCAAAATGGGGTCACTTGTGGGGGGTTTCTACTGTTTAGGCATATCAGGGGCTCTGCAAACGTAACATGATGCCCGCAGACCATTCCATCAAAGTCTGCATTCCTAAACGTCACTACTTCCCTTCCGAGCCCCGGCATGTACCCAAACAGTGGTTTACCCCCACATATGGGGTATCAGCGTACTCAGGAGAAACTGGACAACAACTTTTGGGGTCCAATTTATCCTGTTACTCTTGCAAAAATAAAAAATTCTGGGCTAAAAAAATATTTTTGAGGAAAGGAAACACATTTATTATTTTCACGGCTCTGCGTTATAAACTTCTGTGAAGCACTTGGGGGTTCAAAGTGCTCACCACACATCTAGATAAGTTCCCTTGGGGGTCTAGTTTCCAAAATAGAGTCACTTGTGGGGAGTTCCTACTGTTTAGGCACATCAGGGGCTCTGCAAACGCAACCTGATGCCCGCAGAGCATTCCATCAAAGTCTGCATTTCAAAACGTCACTACTTCCCTTCCGAACCCCGACGTGTGCCAAAACAGTGGTTTACCCCCACATATGGGGTATCAGCGTACTCAGAAGAAACTGGACAACAACTTTTGGGGTCCAATTTCTCCTGTTACTCTTGCAAAAATAAAAAAATTCTAGGCTAAAAAAATATTTTTGAGGAAAGGAAACACATTTTTTATTTTCACGGCTCTGCGTTATAAACTTCTGTGAAGCACTTGGGGGTTCAAAGTGCTCACTACACATCTAGATAAGTTCCCTTGGGGGTCTAGTTTCCACAATGGAGTCAATTGTGGGGAGTTCCTACTGTTTAGGCACATCAGGGGCTCTGCAAACGCAACCTGACGCCCGCAGAGCATTCCATCAAAGTCTGCATTTCAAAACGTCACTACTTCCCTTCCGAACCCCGACGTGTGCCAAAACAGTGGTTTACCCCCACATATGGGGTATCATCGTACTCAGGAGAAACTGGAAAACAACTTTTGGGGTCCAATTTCTCCTATTACCCTTGGAAAATAAAAAATTGTGGGCTAAAAAATCATTTTTGAGAAAAGAAAAATTATTTTTTATTTTCATGGCTCTGCGTTATAAACTTCTGTGAAGCACTTGGGGGTTCAAAGTGCTCACCACACATCTAGATTAGTTCCTTGGGCGGTCTAGTTTCCAAAATGGGGCCACTTGTGCGGGAGCTCCAATGTTTAGGCACACAGGGGCTCTCCAAACGCGACATGGTGTCCGCTAATGATTGGAGCTAATTTTCCATTCAAAAAGCCAAATGGCGTGCCTTCCCTTCCGAGCCCTGCCGTGCGCCCAAACAGTGGTTTACCCCCACATATGGGGTATCATCGTACTCAGGACAAACTGGACAACAACATTTGGGGTCCAATTTCTCCTATTACCCTTGGGAAAATAAAAAATTCTGGGCTAAAAATCATTTTTGAGGAAAGAAAAATTATTTTTTTATTTTCACGGCTCTGCGTTATAAACTTCTGTGAAGCACCTGGGGGTTATAAGTGTTTACTATGCATCTAGATAAGTTCCTTGGGGGGTCTAGTTTCCAAAATGGGGTCACTTGTAGGGGAGCTCCAATGTTTAGGCACACAGGGGCTCTCCAAACACGACATGGTGTCCGCTAACGATTGGAGCTAATTTTCCATTCAAAAAGTCAAATGGCACGCCTCCCCTTCCGAGCCTTGCCGTGCACCCAAACAGTGGTTTACCCCCACATATGAGGTATTGGCATACTCAGGAGAAATTGCCCAACAAATTTTAGGATCCATTTTATCCTGTTGCCCATGTGAAAATGAAAGAATTGAGGCTAAAAGAAATTTTGTGTGAAAAAAAAGTACTTTTTCATTTTTGCGGATCAATTTGTGAAGCACCTGGGGGTTTAAAGTGCTCACTATGCCTCTAGATGAGTTCCTTGGGGGGTCTACTTTCCAAAATGGGGTCACTTGTGGAGGAGCTCCAATGTTTAGGCACACAGGGGCTTTCCAAACGCGACATGGTGTCCGCTAACGATGGAGATAATTTTTCATTCAAAAAGTCAAATGGCGCTCCTTCCCTTCCGAGCCTTACCATGTGCCCAAACAGTGGTTTACCCCCACATGTGAGGTATTGGTGTACTCAGGAGAAATTGCCCAACAAAATTTAGGATCCATTTTATCCTGTTGCCCATGTGAAAATGAAAAAATTGAGGCTAAAATAATTTTTTCGTGAAAAAAAAGTACTTTTTCATTTTTACGGATCAATTTGTGAAGCACCTGGGGGTTTAAAGTGCTCACTATGCTTCTAGATAAGTTCCTTGGGGGGTCTAGTTTCCAAAATGGGGTCACTTGTGGGGGAGCTCCAATGTTTAGGCACACGGGGGCTCTCCAAATGCGACATGGTGTCCGCTAAAGATTGGAGCCAATTTTTCATTGAAAAAGTCAAATGGCGCTCCTTCCCTTCCGAGCCCTGCCGTGCGCCCAAACAGTGGTTTACCCCCACATATGAGGTATCAGCGTACTCAGGACAAATTGGACAACAACGTCCGTGGTCCAGTTTCTCCTTTTACCCTTGGGAAAATAAAAAAAATTTTGCTAAAATATCATTTTTGTGACTAAAAAGTTAAATGTTCATTTTTTACTTCCATGTTGCTTCTGCTGCTGTGAAACACCTGAAGGGTTAATAAACTTCTTGAATGTGGTTTTGAGCACCTTGAGGGGTGCAGTTTTTAGAATGGTGTCACTTTTGGGTATTTTCAGCCATATAGAACCCTCAAACTGACTTCAAATGTGAGGTGGTCCCTAAAAAAAATGGTTTTGTAAATTTTGTTGTAAAAATGAGAAATCACTGGTCAAATTTTAACCCTTATAACTTCCTAGCAAAAAAAAAATTTGTTTCCAAAATTGTGCTGATGTAAAGTAGACATGTGGGAAATGTTATTTATTAACTATTTTGTGTCACATAACTCTCTGGTTTAACAGAATAAAAATTCAAAATGTGAAAATTGCGAAATTTTCAAAATTTTTGCCAAATTTCCGTTTTTTTCACAAATAAACTCAGAAATTATCGACCTAAATTTACCACTAACATGAAGCCCAATATGTCACGAAAAAACGATCTCAGAATCGCTAGGATCCGTTGAAGCGTTCCTGAGTTATTACCTCATAAAGGGACACTGGTCAGAATTGCAAAAAACGGCAAGGTCATGAAGGGGTTAACTGTGCATGCATGACACACCAACATTGTGACTTGTTGCTGCTGCTCTTTTTTGCCGTGTGTTGTGTACCAGTCATTTCTTGGCTGGTCTTGGATATCATGGGACAGATGATGTGTAGGACATAACCCAAAAGTGTAGCTGTGTTGATAGAGATAGTAGTAGTGGCACTGACAGCCATGGTGGTAGAGGCACTGGCAGAGGTGTATCTAGGTTTTCTGGCACCCGGGGCAAGAATTCAGTTTGGCGCCCCCCCCTACCCCCCCCAGCACATACATGATTTGTACACTTAGTCACGCACCAACGAGCTGCTCTCCCTAATTCTCTCAATGTTCAGTGAAAAACTGAGAGAAGCAGGAAGAACACCTCATTGTCACATGACAGCAAATATGAAAATCACATGAGTGAAGTGGCCATGTGATGACTGCTGGAACCTGAAAGAAGAGCTTAATCCTGACAGTTAGGATATTACACGTTGTTAGGACTGGCTACAGGACATCATTTTATAATTAAAGGGTGCGTCCAGGTTTGAGATGAAAGTCTGCAGCCATTCTATGAGACTGCAGGCTTCTGAATTCTCACAGCACAAGCACTGAACACTTTCAGGATTCTCCCTTGCCGGTGGCCAGAGTGGACAGGCAGGACAGCACAAGTATGTGATTTGGATACTTCTGGCCACATTCCAACTAGACGTGTCCGGCCTCAGTCAATTCATTTTCATTGAATGAGGCCACACATGTCTAGTCCGCAAGTGACTGCATGTATGCAAATCGCCAACATCAGAGAATTATGATAGCAGACTCATCACAACCTTGGACATCCCCTTTAATGTTCCTAACATAAATAAAAATATGAGAATTAGTATCACAGAAAAAAACACATTTACATCCAGCTACCTGATAGATGACGTTGTTTCTGGAGTCGCCTCTTTCTTTTTATCTTCATCTTGTCCAGATGCCATGATGACTCTTCTTATCCACCGGCAGAGCTCGTTTCTGCAGACTTCCATCTTCTCCTGTCTTCTGCAGCACATCCCTACACAACACCCTTAAAGATAGCAGTGTTATTATAATGTTCCGGAATAAAAATATCTGCCCTAGGCTGAGCCCCTGAGTAAATAATTGCCCCTCACTTTATTCTCAGCACATAATTGTCATGTCGGACACTGTTCAGACCAGGTCGTCTGACAGACAGCAGTAATTCCGCGTTTGACCACTGTTTGCTCATTGGCGTCGGCTAGTTTTCGTCTGGCTGCTCTGGGGTTAATTTATCTGATCCTCAGATTGGAAGCTGGGCCATGCCCATTTCCTTTAAATGGTTCTCCTGATCTTTGGGCGTCGCCGATTATAGCTTCTGTCTTATCCGTAGTTATCTCGGTCCGGAGTGGAGAGCTGGTTGTTGGAGAATCGTTGCTGGTGGTGTATTTTCCTTTGTCTTATTTACTCCTTCCTATATTTGTACTTATTTTGCCCTGCACCTTTATAGTGTATTCCTGATTGACTGCGTCGTGGTGTATATTTTCCTTTATCCTTGTTTGTTATAACTATGGGTATTGGTCTATTGCATTCACTGGGTGGTGGTCTGTGGTGTTCAGTCTAGGGCTGAATCAGGAGTCAGGGTGAGGGTGGAGGCCTGAACATGCACACCTTCAGTGTAAACTTCAGGTAGAGGGTCAGACAGGGTTTCCCTAGCCTGAGGGAAATTGCAGGGGCCCGGGTTATTAGCTCTCGCCCTCCTTGTATCCCCGTGACAATAATATGACCCTCACTGTCCCTCTTATGGTACATGCCATCCACACTGCTCTCTCTCTTTTCCATTCTTCACACTGCCTTCTCATACTCCTAGAGATCCCAGTTTCTCTACTGTGCCCCTTCATTACACTCCTCCTACCTGGCATACTGCCTCCTTCTGGCTGTTACCCTCACACTACTCAGTATCTATTCTGTGCCCACTCACACTTTCCTCCCCCCATACTGTCTGAACACATTTCTAATAGCCTCCTCATGTACATCCCCCTGCTAACTATACTATCTCCTCACTTATTTACCCCTTTGCTCTCCATATTTCCTCCTCACACATTCCCCCCAACTCCCCATACTGTGTCCTCACACATCTCATCACCCTCGCTCCCAATACTGTGTCAGCACACATTTTTCCCTTTGTTACTGTGTCCACCACCATCTCCCCACTCACCCCACAGAATATATCCACTCCCTTCCGACAGAATAAATCCATCCCTTCCACACAGAATAAATGCACCCTGCCACACACATGCTAAATAAATTCCCGCCCCCCAACATACACACTGAATAAATCCCCACATGCAATGAATAAATCCCCCCCACACACTGAATAAATTCCCCCCACACACACTGAATAAATTCCCCACACACACTGAATAAATCCCCATCACACACACACTGATTAAATCCCCACACACACTGAATAAATCCCCCGCACACACATTGAATAAATCCCTCCCACACACACTGAATAAATCCACACACTGAATAAATCCCCCCCACACACACTGAATAAATCCACACACTGAATAAATCCCCCCCACACACAATGAATAAATCTCTGAACCTCCCTTCCATACACTCTGAATAAATCCCTAATCACACACACACACACACACACACTGAATAAATCCCTAACCCCCCAACACATTGATTAAATCCTGACTCCCCAACACACACACTAAATAAATGTCCCCCCCAAACACTGAATTAATAAACACACACACACACACTGAATAAATATTCCCCATAAACCCACCCACCCCACGCTGAATCTTCGGTGTCTTCAGCTCCACAACTACAGGAGCAGTTACCACCGAGTCTCTTCTTTCTCCTGCGCGCCGGATAGTGACATCAGCAGCATGATCACATGACTTGATCACGCTGCTGGCGTTGCTCTGACCCTGCGGTCAGACCCTCAATTGTACTCGCAGCTGTTAGATGTGAGTACAATTGATCTCCGGGAGCCGGGGCGCTGCAGCTTCTCTGTGCTGGCTGTCAGCTTGACAGGCGGCACAGAGAACAGCTGACTCCCAGTCCAGGGGGTGGCATAATGCAGCCGCAGGGGGAGACACTTTGGACTGCCGCATTAGGCGGCCCAACTGTGCCCCCCCGCCGGCTGCGCCCGGGGCACATGCCCCGGCTGCCCCCACAGATACACCACTGGGCACTGGCACTGACAAACAGGATGGTAATACTACTCTGAGTCAGGCTAAATCTAGAGATTGAAATTAGGAGTAGGAGCATGAAGTTTAGTATGTTTCCTAAGCTGAGACAACTGTCTGCCGAGTCAGAGATAAAGATGCTAATGATAATAATGATGACTGTGTGATATATAGTACCTGTTTATCAGATTGACGTGATAAGAAGGTGTTTTCAGAGGAGGACGGTAATAACATTGGTGATAGAAACTGCAACCAATCTCCAGCTAGAAGAGCATTAGAATAGGTTTGCTTCTTCTAAGGTCAGTTCAAACTATGTTCTTCTAGTGATTGTCTTCCTGTTGCATCCTCATGTTTTGACTAGTCATAATCGTCATAATCATCGATTATGATTCTAACTTATTTTCTACAGCAGTAATGCAGTTTCAATTTCATATATTAAATGTGTACATATTATAGCATTTCAGAGTGCTGCTTTAAATTGTTAGTTATATAGAGTGGCTCTCTTAAATTGTACCTGTTCACACTTGTCTTTTTCTGTTTGATAATGCTGGTCAGTTTATTGATGTTTTTTCATTTTTGCAAGTTATGCTTATGTACATCCTCCTACACCTCCTCCACATTCTCCTCAATGTACATCTCAAAATCACACAATTCATAGCTTCTTGTAAGCTACAGCTGGAAACTGTACTATGTAAAAATCCTCATAACATTATGGCTTCAAAAAATCTTCTGCCTATTCATGATGTTGTACAATGTACTGTTGCTGCCACTGCCATTAAAAGTTGTACATCGATTTGGAGCGCCCCCGTGGGCCGTGGGGTACTCGTTACCAGGTCCCTAGGTTCTCAAGAGGGATGTCATGGTGGCTGACCCAGTCCGTGGCCCTCGGGACATCCGTTGTAAAAGGGGGAAGGTCTTAAAAGGGGAAATGTTTGTGTCGCCACCTGTGGTATTCGGTCAGGGTGACCGACGCTGCTTTAAGGGGTCCACTGGGGTGATGTTATGGCAGCTAGATGGTATACCTTCCCACAGGTGAAGTATGTCCCCAGGGTTTCCCAGTGTGTAGATGGTGGATGGTGTGAGGAGCAGTGAAGAACAAGGAAACAAGGTTGCAGTCTCTTTACCTTTTACTGAAGGCTTCAGCATCCACAGTCCAGAGCACCAGATCACAGGGCAAGCAGAGTCCAGCCAGTTTGGAGGCAAATCCAGAGTCCCCTTATGCAGGTGGAAATCAGAAGCCTTCCTCTAGCACCTTGGTGTTGTAGTACCTTACTGCTAAGCCTTTCATAAGGTCCTCACAGATGTTGTAGATGTTATCGAAGTTATCTCTCTCTCTGTCCCCCAGATGGATAGGACAAACCTGTATGACCGGTGGCTTTTGATTCTTTTTACAGGGACTCCATCATGCCCCGGCCTCTCGTGGGTGCCACCTTGCCTCCTGGGTATGGGGCGGATCAGTAATTTGCAATTAGCTGTCCTGCCGGTCTCTGGAGCAAGGCATAAAGGACTGTTGCTCCCTCGGTGTTCTGGCTACTGGGATCCTGTGCCTCAGAAGGAGGCAGCCTGTGCAGGGCAGAACTCCTTCTGGTATCCACTCCTTTGCTATGACTTCTTCTCACTCTCTACAATACAGTTCTCTTTTCGTCTCCTTTCTTATGAACTGCCGCACTTAGGACAGGCGCAGCTCTGTGACCCTCTGTCTAGGCGTCTGACAGGCTCCCACCCCTGTCAGGGACCAACTACCTGAGCGAAGCTCAGCCAGCAACTGTCTAACTTCCTCTCCAGGCCATCAGTTTTACCTAAGTGTGAAGAGTGCCCTAATAAATAGGAGCATAACTCCCCCTGGTGGACTGGACTATGAAATGTGTTGTATGTTTATGATACCTGGTAAAGAGATCTCCTTTATTGCCTCCAAACGTAACATCACTCCCCCTAGAGGAAAATGACATTACTGCAATGACCAGGACCCTGGGGCGCTGCACTCTCACTGTCCATTATATTGTACAGTATAGTTTTTGTAGCTTCTGCTGTCACTGCCACTGTCAAAATATATCCACACATCTCCTTTCTGCCCCAAAAAATTTGAGTCAGAATAGGCTGGACAAAGACACATAATGCCATACCTCCATACCTATCAGTGGCTATGACATGCTCATTAAAAAAACATATTTAAAAGATCTCTAAATGATGTTTGGTGTGCAGATCCTTTCTCCTGTCTGCAAAACCATTTATACAGTATGATGACTCCCACAGTTCCCTCACCCAAAATAATGGGCCCAATGTAAGATCTTGAGGAATCAGATGTGAAAGAAATCAAAATGCCTGGGAAAAGTGCCTCCCTAGCTTTCATAGCCACCTCATGGTCTACAGCAATGGGCAATGTGCCACTTACTGTACTGCAGCTGGGAACCCTATTTTGCAATGTATAAATGTAAGAAATCTGAAAATGCTAATCAAAAGGGATAATATTTGGATGGCTTGTTACAAAGCCATTGCATCTTCACTTTTTGATAGAACAAATCTGTTGCTGAATAACTTTTTGGAAAGCTATTTTAAGAAAACTCACATTCCTTCACTTTCTAAAAAGTACACTATTGTCATTGTTTTTTGCCATTTACACTGCATTGCACATAATATTATTAACTAGCTGTGATATACTTTATATATATATATATATATATATATATATATATATACAGTATATATTGTGGACGAGAGGCTCACTCGGCAGGACACAGAGGTATAACTAGAACACTGTCTCTTTAAGAAAATGCTTGGTTTATTGTAGACAGCATAAACCAAGCCTGGGAAAATAAAAACGGCCTACTGGGAAAACCAGCATAACAAAGAAACGCAGACCTTTTCCTAGCGGGGGTCAGCCCGCTCACAGGTAGCAATGTCTATGGTTCAGATTTAGCAAACACTTTCCAGGAGTGCTCCCTCTCCAGGCACACACTGATCACTGAAAGCTCTGGCCGTCAGCCATTTAAGCCCTACATCCTCCATCATGAGACTGATCACATGATCCTGACATCACACAGGTCCTTTAAGGACACTGCAGGTGGAGATACATGGACATCCTCCTACTAAATCCAGCCCACAACATAACTTTCATTTAATCCTCCCAACATATGCTGGAGGAAATTACTCTGGTTTTACATGACTGACGACATCATGCACAGTGACTAGTCATGAGCGAATATACTCGTTACTTGAGATTTCCTAGCAACCAGGCAACCCCCACATGTACTTATGCTGGCTAACAGATGTAAATCATTCAGCTGCGGCAAGAAAAACTAAATCTCTGAGCACTAAAAAATACTCGGAGGACCCCCGAGCATGCTCGAGAAATCTCAACTAATGGGTATATTCGCTCATCACTAACAGTGGCACTTATCTCCCTTCCATCATTTCACCAGTGACACTGTCACATATTCCCCTCTCTGGCCAAAGACAAGGCGTTTGGCACCTTCACTTGCTAAACACGGGAGTCTATACATGGCCTCTGCCTTCCTATGTAGCTTCCCTGGCCTGTGCTTGACCTAAAAATTAAAATCCTGCAGTGCTAAAAACCATCTAGTCACCCGGGCATTCTTCCCCATCCTTTCTCTCATCCATTTCAGGATAATCTGATACTAGCCTGAACTTACAGCCAAGCAGGTAGTACCTCAGGGTGTCAATAGCAAATTTAATGGCAAAGCACTATTTCTACACAATGGCATAGTTCCTCTCACAGGAAGAGAGTTTCCTTCTCAGGTACAGGACTGGTGTTGTGAATTCCGTTCTCGGGCTCCCTCCTGTGGTCATGAGTGGTACTGTGTGAGTTTGTTCTTGGGCTCCCTCTGGTGGCCTTTAGCGATATGGCTGGGCTCAGCTGCTTCATTTCCTTCTATGCTGGGCCTATTTAACTCACCTGGACCTTCATTTGTTGCCTGCTGTCGGTGTATTCAGTCCTGATTCTGAGCTCTCCTGAATATTCCTTGTGACCAGTCTCCTGCTGGAGAAGCTAAGTTTGCTTGTTCATTTTGCTCATTATTTCCTTGAAAACGTTTCTCAGTATATGATGAGTTCAGTCCAGCTTGCTTTTATGTGATTTTTTTTGCTTGCTGGTTAGTTCTGGGGTGCAGAGTGCGCCCCTCACATCGTGAGTCGGTGTGGGGGTTCTTGTATTCTCTGCGTGGTTTATTTTTGATAGTTTTTGTACTGACCGCACAGATTCCTATCTATTTTCTGTCTATCTAGTGTTAGCGGGCCTCATTTGCTAAACCTGTTTCATTTCTACGTTTGTATTTTCCCCTTAACTCACCGTTATTATTTGTGGGGGGCTGTCTATAACTTTGGGGTTATTTCTCTGAGGCAAGTGAGGTCTTTGCTTTCTCTCTAGGGGCAGTCAGTTTCTCAGGCTGTGAAGAGGCGTCTAGATTTTTAGGTAACGCTCCACGGCTGCCTTTAGTGTGTTGGATAGGATCAGGATTGCGGTCAGTATAGCTTCCACATCCCCAGAACTTGTCCTAACATTCTGGTTATATGTATCAGGTCAGTTTTGAGATCTTACCACCGGATCATAACAGTACAGCAGGCCACAAAGTGTTAATGCAGCAGAAGAGGGAGAAGAGAAATCCTGAAGTCATTTTTTTTTCTTCTCTGCACTGTGTTTAGCCTCTCTCCTCCCCTTAATCTCTGGGTGGTTCTGAACTCAGCTGCAGATATGGACATTCAGAGTCTGTCTTCTAGTGTGGATCATCTCACTGCAAGGGTACAGGGCATTCAGGATTATGTAGTCCGCAGTCCTATGTCAGAGCCTAAAATACCAATTCCTGAGCTGTTCTCCGGAGATAGATCTAGGTTTTTGAACTTTAAGAATAATTGTAAGTTATTCCTTTCTCTGAGACCTTGCTCCTCTGGTGATTCTGTTCAGCAAGTTAAAATTGTTATTTCTTTGTTACGTGGTGACCCTCAAGATTGGGAATTCTCTCTGGCGCCCGGAGATCCTGCATTGCTAAATGTGGATGCGTTTTTTCTGGCGCTTGGAGTGTTTTATGAGAAACCTAATCTGGTAGACCAAGCAGAGAAGGTTTTGCTGGCTCTCTCTCAGGGTCAAGATGAAGCAGAGGTTTACTGTCAGAAGTTGAGGAAGTGGTCTGTGCTCACTCAATGGAATGAGTGCGCCCTGGCGGCGATTTTCAGAAAGGGTCTTTCTGAAGCCCTTAAAGATGTTATGGTGGGGTTCCCCACGCCTGTGGGTCTGAATGAGTCAATGTCTTTGGCCATTCAGATTGATCGGCGTTTGCGGGAGCGCAAACCTGTGCACCATCTGGCGGTATTTTCTGAGCAGAAACCTGAGCCTATGCAATGCGACAGGATTCTGAACAGAGTTGAACGGCAAAACCACAGACGTCAGAATGGGTTGTGCTTTTACTGTGGTGATTCTACTCATGTTATCTGAGAGTGTTCTAGGCGCACAAAGAGGTTCGCCAGGTCTGTCACCATTGGTACTGTACAAACTAAATTCATTTTGTCTGTTACTTTGATTTGCTCTCTGTCATCCTACTCAGTTATGGCTTTTGTGGATTCAGGTGCCGCCCTGAATTTGATGGATTTGTCATTTGCCAGGCGCTGTGGTTTTATCTTGGAGCCTTTTCAGTTCCCTATCCCACTAAAGGGAATTGATGCTACGCCATTGGCCAAGAATAAACCTCAGTACTGGACCCAAGTGACCATGTGCATGGCTCCTGCACATCAGGAGGTGATTCGCTTTCTTGTGCTACATAATTTGCATGATGTTGTAGTGTTGGGTCTGCCATGGCTGCAGGCTCATAATCCAGTCCTGGATTGGAAAGCAATGTCTGTGTCAAGTTGGGGTTGCCAGGGAATTCATGGCGATGCTCCTTTGGTGTCAATTGCTTCTTCTACTCCTTCTGAAGTCCCTGAATTTTTGTCGGACTACCAGGATGTATTTGATGAGCCCAAATCCAGTGCCCTACCTCCTCATAGGGATTGTGATTGTGTTATAAATCTGATTCCTGGTAGTAAGTTCCCTAAGGGAAGACTTTTTAATTTATCTGTACCAGAACATGCCGCTATGCGGAGTTATATAAAGGAGTCCTTGGAGAAGGGGCATATTCGCCCATCCTCGTCCCCTTTGGGTGCGGGGTTCTTTTTTGTGGCCAAGAAGGATGGTTCTCTGAGACCCTGTATTGATTATCGCCTTCTAAATAACATCACGGTAAAATTTCAGTACCCCTTGCCACTGTTGTCCGATCTGTTTGCCCGGATTAGGGGGGCCAGTTGGTTCACCAAGATAGATCTTCGAGGAGCGTATAATCTTGTGCGTATAAAGCAGGGCGATGAACGGAAAACAGCATTTTATACGCCCGAAGGCCATGTTGAGTACTTGGTGATGCCTTTTGGGCTTTCTAATGCCCCCTCTGTGTTTCAGTCCTTCATGCATGACATCTTCCGAGAGTATCTGGATAGATTTATGATTGTGTATCTGGATGATATTTTGGTCTTTTCTGATGATTGGGAGTCTCATGTGAAGCAGGTCAGGATGGTATTTCAGGTCCTGTGTGCCAATGCCTTGTTTGTGAAGGGCTCTAAATGTCTCTTCGGAGTCCAGAAGGTTTCCTTTTTGGGCTTTATTTTTTCTCCTTCTACTATTGAGATGGATCCAGTCAAGGTCCAGGCTATTTATGACTGGACTCAACCTACATCTGTGAAGAGTCTTCAGAAGTTCTTGGGTTTTGCTAATTTTTACCGTCGCTTCATCACTAATTTTTCTAGTGTGGTTAAGCCTTTGACGGATTTGACCAAGAAGGGTTCTGATGTGACGAATTAGTCTCCTGCGGCCGTGGAGGCCTTTCAGGAGCTGAAACATCAATTTTCTTTGGCTCCTGTCTTGCGCCAGCCCGATGTCTCTCTTCCCTTTCAGGTCGAGGTTGATGCTTCTGAGATTGGAGCAGGGGCTGTGTTGTCACAGAGAAGCTCTGATGGCTCGGTGATGAGACCATGTGCTTTCTTTTCAAGAAAGTTTTCGCCTGCCGAGCGGAATTATGATGTTGGTAATCGTGAGTTGTTGGCAATGAAGTGGGCATTTGAAGAGTGGCGACATTGGCTTGAGGGAGCCAAGCATCATGTGGTGGTCTTGACGGATCACAAGAATTTGACTTATCTCGAGTCTGCCAAACGGTTGAATCCGAGACAGGCTCGATGGTTGCTGTTTTTCTCTCGTTTCAATTTCGTGGTTTCATATCTTCCGGGTTCGAAAAACGTGAAGGCTGATGCCCTTTCTAGGAGTTTTGTACCTGACTCCCCGGAAGTTTCTGAACCGACTGGTGTCCTCAAAGAGGGGGTGATTTTGTCTGCCATCTCTCCTGATCTGCGATGGGTGTTGCAGGAGTTTCAGGCCAATAGACCTGACCGTTGTCCACCGGAGAGACTGTTTGTCCTGGACAGATGGACCAGTAGAGTTATTTCCGAGGTTCATTCTTCGGTGTTGGCGGGTCATCCTGGGATTTTTGGTACCAGGGATTTGGTGGCAAGGTCCTTTTGGTGGCCTTCCTTGTCGCGGGATGTGCGTTCCTTTGTGCAGTCCTGTGGGATTTGTGCTCGGGCCAAGCCTTTCTGTTCTCATGCCAGTGGATTGCTTTTGCCTTTGCCTGTCCCGAAGAGGCCTTGGACGCATATTTCCATGGATTTTATTTCGGATCTTCCTGTCTCCCAGAGGATGTCTGTCATCTGGGTGGTTTGTGATCGTTTTTCTAAAATGGTCCATTTGGTACCTTTGCCTAAGCTGCCTTCCTCCTCCGATTTGGTGCCACTGTTTTTTCAGAATGTGGTTGGTTTACATGGTATTCCGGAGAACATTGTGTCTGACAGAGGATCCCAGTTTGTGTCCAGATTTTGGCGGTCCTTTTGTGCTAAGATGGGCATTGAATTGTCTTTTTCGTCGGCCTTCCATCCTCAGACGAATGGCCAAACCGAACAAACTAATCAGACCTTGGAAACTTATTTGAGATGTTTTATTTCTGCTGATCAGGATGATTGGGTGACTTTTTTGCCATTGGCTGAGTTCGCCCTCAATAATCGGGCTAGTTCTGCTACTTTGGTTTCGCCTTTCTTTTGCAATTCTGGTTTTCATCCTCGTTTTTCCTCGGGTCAGGTTGAGCCCACTGACTGTCCTGGGGTGGATTCTGTGGTGGATAGGTTGCAGCAGATTTGGAACCATGTGGTGGACAATTTGACGTTGTCCCAAGAGAAGGCTCAGCACTTTGCTAACCGCCGTCGCTGTGTGGGTCCCCGACTTTGTGTGGGGGATTTGGTGTGGTTGTCTTCTCGTTATGTCCCAATGAAGGTTTCCTCTCCTAAGTTCAAGCCTCGTTTCATCGGTCCTTATAAGATTTTGGAAATCCTCAACCCTGTGTCATTTCGTTTGGACCTCCCAACATCATTTGCCATTCATAATGTGTTCCATAGGTCATTGTTGCGGAGATATGTGGTGCCTGTGGTCCCTTCTGTTGATCCTCCTGCTCCTGTCTTGGTCGAGGGGGAGTTGGAGTATGTGGTGGAGAAGATCTTGGATTCTCGTATTTCGAGACAGAAGCTTCAGTACTTAGTTAAATGGAAGGGCTATGGTTAGGAGGATAATTCCTGGGTTGTCGCCTCCGATGTCCATGCGGCCGATTTGGTTCGTGCCTTTCATTCGGCTCGTCCTGATCGGCCTGGGAGCTCTGGTGAGGGTTTGGTGACCCCTCCTCAAGGGGAGGGTACTGTTGTGAATTCCGTTCTCGGGCTCCCTCCTGTGGTCATGAGTGGTACTGTGTGAGTTTGTTCTTGGGCTCCCTCTGGTGGCCTTTAGCGATATGGCTGGGCTCAGCTGCTTCATTTCCTTCTATGCTGGGCCTATTTAACTCACCTTGACCTTCATTTGTTGCCTGCTGTCGGTGTATTCAGTCCTGATTCTGAGCTCTCCTGAATATTCCTTGTGACCAGTCTCCTGCTGGAGAAGCTAAGTTTGCTTGTTCATTTTGCTCATTATTTCCTTGAAAACGTTTCTCAGTATATGATGAGTTCAGTCCAGCTTGCTTTTATGTGATTTTTTTTGCTTGCTGGTTAGTTCTGGGGTGCAGAGTGCGCCCCTCACATCGTGAGTTGGTGTGGGGGTTCTTGTATTCTCTGCGTGGTTTATTTTTGATAGTTTTTGTACTGACCGCACAGATTCCTATCTATTTTCTGTCTATCTAGTGTTAGCAGGCCTCATTTGCTAAACCTGTTTCATTTCTACGTTTGTATTTTCCCCTTAACTTACCGTTATTATTTGTGGGGGGCTGTCTATAACTTTGGGGTTATTTCTCTGAGGCAAGTGAAGTCTTTGCTTTCTCTCTAGGGGCAGTCAGTTTCTCAGGCTGTGAAGAGGCGTCTAGGTTTTTAGGTAACGCTCCACGGCTGCCTTTAGTGTATTGGATAGGATCAGGATTGCGGTCAGTATAGCTTCCACATCCCCAGAACTTGTCCTAACATTCTGGTTATATGTATCAGATCAGTTTTGAGATCCTACCACCGGATCATAACAGACTGGGTGCTCATCTCAATCTATTTCCTGGGACAGCACAGCTAATAAACTGACTTCGGAGGCAACCAAGACTGGCTGTCTGCACTGGACAAGCTTCAACTTTTGGAATGCCACTTCAGCTTGATAGGACCATTTGACCATCATCAACATTAACCTTTTAAAGAGGTCCATCAGAGAGGAGGCTACCATGGCGAATTTGGGATATACCTGCGATAATACCCCACAATGCCTATGAATGCTCTGACCTGCTATTTGGAGACCGACTGTGACCACTTTTGGATTGCCTCCACCTTGCCTATCTGTGGCTTTATTTTGCCCCTTTCAATGATGTAGCCCAAGTATTTTGCCTCGTCTTTACTGAGGGTACACTTCTTTGGGTTTATGGTAAACACTGTCTTCCTCGGTGCATCCAGTACCACTTGGACCTGCTGCAATCGACTTCCCCACTCCGGGCTGAAAATCCTGATGTCCTCCAAATAAGTGGCAATAATTTTCCTTAATCTGCTGTCAGCGTGTGTTGTAGACGCTATATAAAGAAATGACAATTTTCTATTGGTTAAATGAATAGCGTAAATTTATCTAGCAGTTATGCGAATGACGCAAACCCTGCAGAGAAACGCAAATGTCACAACTTACCAGTGGCAATAATTTTCTTCAATCTTTTGTCGGCGAGGGTCAAAAAGGTGAAATAAAAAAATTGAACTTTTGACACTTTGTAGTCTGCCACACATAACACGGATCACATCCAGATGCCTTTCCCAAGACCCTTGCATGAAACACATTTTGTCCAACATGAAATACTGGCTGTGCACTTTTCTTGACCCATGGTACAAGGAGAAATTTGCTTCTCTCATGTCGGAGGCAGACATGCCATTTTCAGTGCATGTATGACAGAGAGCAGTTGTCGAAGACTTGCTAAAAAAATTACCCTCAGACAATGCTGCTGGCAGAGGTACAGGTTATTTTCACCCACGAGTATTACAGGGGAGGGATATGCACACCAGGTGCATCTCAGGGAGGACTGTCCACCAGCTGGGCCATTTTCATGAAACCATCACATCAGCAAGGGCTATCTGTGGGTGCAACTATGACAAGGAGGGAAATGTTTATCAAGATGCTGAAGGAGTACTTAAGTGACCATACCATCATCCTTCCTCATTCTTCAGTGCCCTTCAACTATTGGTTGTCCAAGCTGCACACTTGACCTGACCTCTCCTTGTATGCCTTGGGGGAGCTGACATGCCCTGCCACAAGTGTGTTGTCTAAGCGGGTTTTTAGTTCGGCCCATGCAATCATAACGGATAGGCGCACATGCCTGTCAATGGAAAATGCAGACAGGCTGAGTCTTCTAAAATTGAACAAGAGCTGGATTTCCTCCAACATTGTAAGCCCTACAGATGACAGCAACGTAACGTAAATGCAGCCCAAATGTCCTTTTTAGGAAGTTGTCTTAAAGTCCATGCCTTACCATTCAAATCCGGTTTATTCAGGAAATCATGTCTTACTCATCCTGCTTCTACAAAAAGTAGTTAACCCCTTTCTGACATTGGACGTACAATCCGGTCGAGGTGGGGTGGGCCCGTATGACCACCGATGGGATAGTACATCCAGCGCGATCAGCCGCGCTCCCCCCGTGATCGCGGCCGGGTGTCAGCTGACTATCGCAGCTGACATCCGGCACTATGTGCCAGGAGCGGTCACAGACCGCCCCGGCACTTTATCCCCCGGCACACCGCGATCAAACATGATCGCGGTGTGCCGGCGGTAGAGGGAAGCATTGCGCAGGGATGGGTCTCTTACCTTCTCTCCCTGCAGTCCCCAGATCCAAAATTGCCGCGGCATCCGGGTACTGCAGGGAGGTAGGTGGCTTACCAAGTGCCTGCTCAGAGCAAGCGCTTGGTAAGCCTGCAGCACTGTAAGTCAGATCGCCGATCTGACAGAATGCTGTGCAAACTGTCAGATCAGCGATCTGTGATGTCCCCCCTGGGACAAAGTAAAAATGTAAAAAAAAAAATTTCCACATGTGTAAAAAAAATAAAAAAAAAATTCCTAAATGAAGAAAAAAAATATATATATTATTCCCATAAATAAATTTCTTTATCTAAATAAAAAAAAACAAGAAAAGTACACGACCCAACCAATAAAACTGTCCCACTAGTTAACCCCTTCAGTGAACACCGTAGGGAAAAAAAAAAACGAGGCAAAAAACAACGCTTTATTATCATACCGCCGAACAAAAAGTGGAATAACACGCAAACAAAAAGACGGATATAAATAACCATGGTACCACTGAAAATGTCATCTTGTCCCGCAAAAAACGAGCCACCATACAGCATCATCAAAGAAAAAATAAAAAAGTTATAGTCCTCAAAATAAAGCGATGCCAAAATAATTATTTATTCTATAAAATAGTTTTTATCATGTAAAAGCGCCAAACATAAAAAAATGATATAAATGAGGTATCGCTGTAATCGTACTGACCCGATGAATAAATCTGCTTTATCAACTTTACCAAACAGGGAACGGTATAAACGCCTCCCCCAAAAGAAATTCATGAATAGCTGGTTTTTTGTCATTCTACCTCACAAAAATTGGAATAAAAAGCGATCAAAAACTGTCATGTGTCCGAAAATGTTACCAATAAAAACGTCAACTCGTCCTGCAAACAACAAGACCTCACATGACTCTGTGGACCAAAATGTGGAGATGCAAAAACTTTTTTGCTATAAAAAGCGTCTTTTAGTGTGTGACGGCTGCCAATCAAAAAAATCCGCTATAAAAAATGCTATAAAAGTAAATCAAAACCCCCTTCATCACCCCCTTAGTTAGGGAAAAATAATTTTCCCATTAGGGTTAGGGCTAGGGTTAGGGTTAGGGCTAGGGTTAGGGTTAGGGCTAGGGCTAGGGTTAGGGTTAGTGTTAGGGTTAGGGTTAGGGCTAGAGTTAGGGTTAGGGTTAGGGCTAGGGCTAGGGTTAGGGTTAGGGCTAGGGCTAGGGTTAGGACTAGGGTTAGGGTTAGGTTTAGGGCTAGGGTTAGGGCTAGGGTTAGGGTTAGGGATAGGGCTAGGGTTAGGGTTAGGGTTGCGGCTAGGGTTGGAGCTAAAGATAGGGTTAGGGTTGGGGCTAAAGTCTGGGTTAGGGTTTGGATTACATTTACGGTTGGGATTAGGGTTGGGATTAGAGTTAGGGGTGTGTCAGGGTTAGGGGTGTGGTTAGGGTTACCATTGGGATTAGGGTTAGGGGTGTGTGTGGATTAGGGTTTCAGTTAGAATTTGGGAGTTTCCACTGTTTAGGCACATCAGGGGCTCTCCAAACGCGACATGGCATCCGATCTCAATTCCAGCCAATTCTGCATTGAAAAAGTAAAACAGTGCTCCTTCCCTTCCGAGCTTTCCTGTGCGCCCAAACAGGGGTTTACCCCAACATGTGGGGCATCAGCGTACTCGGAACAAATTGGACAACAAATTTTGGGGTCCAAGTTCTCATGTTACCCTTGGGAAAATATAAATTTGGGGGGCTACAAATCATTTTTGTGGGAAAAAAAGGATTTTTTATTTTCACGGCTCTGCGTTATAAACTGTAGTGAAACACTTGGGGGTTCAAAGTTCTCACAACACATCTAGATAAGTTCCTTGGGAGGTCTAATTTCCAATATGGGGTCACTTGTGGGGGGTTTCTACTGTTTAGGTACATCAGGGGCTCTGCAAATTCAATGTGACGCCTGCAAACCAATTCTTCTAAGTCTGCATTCCAAATGGCGCTCCTTCCCTCCCGAGCTCTGCCATGCGCCCAAACAGTGGTTCCCCCCACATATGGGGTATAAGTGTACTCAAAACAAATTGGACAACAACTTTTGGGGTCAAATTTATCCTGTTACCCTTGTGAAAATACAAAACTGGGGGCTAAAAAATCATTTATGTGAAGAAAAAAAAGAATTTTATTTTCACGGCCCTGCGTTATAAACTGTAGTGAACCACTTGGGGTATCAAAGCTCTCAAAACACATCTAGATAAGTTCCTTAGGGGGTCTACTTTCCAAAATGGTGTCTTTTGTGGGGGGTTTAATGTTTAGGCACATCAGGGGCTCTCCAAACGCGACATGGTGTCCAATCTCAATTCCAGTTAATTTAACATTGAAAAGTCAAACGGCGTTCCTTCCCTTCCGAGCTCTGCCATGCACCCAAACAGTGGTTTACCCCCACATATCAGGTGTCAGCGTACGCAGGACAAATTGCACAACAACTTTTGGGGTCCAAATTCTTCTCTTACCCTTGGGAAAATAAAAAGTTGGTTGCAAAAAGATCATTTTTGTGAAAAAATATGATTTTTTATTTTTACGGCTCTGCATTATAAACTTCTGTGAAGCACTTGTTGGGTCAAAGTGCTCACCACACATCTAGATAAGTTCCTTAAGGGGTCTAATTTCCAAAATGGTGTCACTTGTGGGTGGTTTCAATGTTTAGGCACATCAGGGGCTCTCCAAACGCAACATGGCGTTCAATCTCAATTCTAGTCAATTTTGCATTGAAAAGTCAAATGGCGCTCCTTCCCTTCCGATCTCTGCTATGCGCCCAAACATTGGTTTACCCCCACATATTGGGTATCGGCGTACTCAGGACAAATTGCACAACAACTTTTGTGGTCCAATTTCTTCTCTTACCCTTGGGAAAATAAAAAATTGGGGGTGAAAAAATAATTTTTGTGAAAAAATATGATATTTTTATTTTTACTGCTCTGCATTATAAACTTCTGTGAAGCACTTGGTCGGTTAAAGTGCTCAACACACATCAAGATAAGTTCCTTAGTGGGTTTACTTTCCAAAAATGGTGTTACTTGTGGGGGGTTTCAATGTTTAGGCACATCAGGGGCTCTCCAAACGCAACATGGCGTTCAATCTCAATTCTAGTCAATTTTGCATTGAAAAGTCAAATGGCGCTCCTTCCCTTCTGAGCTCTGCCATGCGCCCAAACAGTGGTTAACCCCCACATATGGGGTATCAGCGTACTCAGCTTAAATTGTACAACAACTTTTGGGGTCCATTTTCTCCTGTTCCCCTTGGTAAAATAAAACAAATTGGAGCTGAAATAAATTTTGTGTAAAAAAAAGTTAAATGTTAATTTTTATTTAAACATTCCAAAAATTCCTGTGAAAGACCTGAAGGGTTAATAAACTTCTTGAATGTGGTTTTGAGCACCTTGAGGGGTGTAGTTTTTAGAATGGTGTCATACTTGGGTATTTTTTATCATATAGACCCCTCAAAATGACTTCAAATGAGATGTGGTCCCTAAAAAAAAAAGGTGTTGTAAAAATGAGAAATTTCTGGTCAACTTTTAACCCTTATAACTCCCTAACAAAAAAAAATTTTGGTTCCTAAATTGTGCTGCTGTAAAGTAGACATGTGGGAAATTACCTATTAAGTATTTTGTGTGACATATCTCTGTGATTTAAGGGCATAAAAATTAAAAGTTGGAAAATTGTGAAATTTTCAAAATTTTTGCCAAATTTCCATTTTTTTCACAATTAAACACAAGTTACATCGAAGAAATTTTACTACTATCGTGAAGTACAATATGTCATGAGAAAACAGTGTCAGAATCGCCAAGATCCGTTGAAGCATTCCAGAGTTAAAACCTCATAAAGGGACAGGGTCAGAATTGTAAAAATTGGCCCGGTCATTAACGTGCAAACCACCCTTGGGGTTAAAGGGGTTAATGGTCATATATGTATCCCCCACGTAGGTAAGGTTTTAATTTTTTTTTTTTACTTTTGTACATTGTGCAATGGCAAAACTTGTACTCCCTATTACTACCTATTCTAATAAATGCAAAATGTATTGTTAGGACCCCATCATGGTCTCTTTCAGTGTGTTTGATACAGACCACTTGGGTAACTTTTGGATACCTTTGTACAATGTGCAGTAGTCAAATTTCTATTCTCAATCTCTATGTATTATGTTATTATAATTTTTTTATTGTGCTGCCCCTCTCACCCTCTCTTTAAGTGTGTATCTGGGAGCCTGATGTTGATTTTTTGGTCTGCGCTTGGACATTTTGAACATCAACACATTAATATGCTCCACACACTTCTTCAGGTTTCAACCTTACACAGAATAATAATTTGAGTAATGAAAAACATGCTACATAAATATGCTGCAAGTTTGAAAATCTTACCCACACATCCCTTTACAAAGGAAAATATGACAAAATACCTCTGTTAGCATACACCATATACTGCTCACATACGTAGCACCCCAGTAGTGAGTGGATTGCCTGGGTGCCAAATCTGTGTCTGAGGGTGAAACCACTGGCTCTTCCCCTGTGTTGTGTCCTTCCCAATCTGCTGTTGAAGAAGGAGGCCCATCATGCGTCTAGCCCAAAAGCTGCAGTGGCACAGAAACAACAGTCAGCAACCACGTCCAGTTCGTTGTTCCAGCGCAGCATTCAGTTGTCCCTTGTCAGCATATATGTCTCTTCCCAAATTGTTAGTTAGATAGGGCATACATATTTGTTAGCACTTTGCTTTGCCCAGTGCTGGACAAAGACCATTGTTGGCTTTTCCAGGCTAAATGAGGCTTGTGTCTCTTTATTAAACTGATGCTTCCCTTAAAATAGTGGTGGGGTATTGCCTAGTTTTGTACATTTTAAGCATGTCTAAGAGATTGGGTTAGCAAGCTCCAAAGATCTATTCAAGCCGCAGCCTTACACATATTGGAACATGGTCATTACCATGCTAAGGTCTGTAACTGAGCTCTGTAGCACTGCTTGTCACCTGAGTAATACATTCCACAGACCTCGTCACTCTCTGGGACATATCCTGTAATTACTCCATTGCTGCTCAAAACTATGGAAAAGATACATTCTGCCTGGTTGGGTAGTTTCCAGAATAAGTGCGTAGGCATGTGCAGATTGGTCAATGGCCCTTCTGTCTCTTTCCCTTGAGGAGGCTGCTTCCAATAAAAATGAGGCTTGTACATGTTCATGACTTGGGTTTCAAGCCTGACAGACTGACCACAATACTGGCCCTCACTTGTATACAGTGTATTCAAAATTTATCTGTAATGCTTTTGATGTCTGTTAGAATCCAATTTAGTGACATTGGGCATACAGCTCCCCCAACTCCTGTATTATATTCCCCTTACAGCACCTTCACCTGTCATGACAGTGGCTCCATTGGGATCTGGTGGCCAAAATTAACTGTGGAGATCACAAAATGGTCCTCTGACAATGTGAAGTGAGGGCGGCATAATGACATGTTGGTGGACATGGTGGTGGCGAAACATGCCCAAAATTCAAATGGGCATTTTTTAGCTGGCATTGTAAAGTGATGGGAAATATGTTTTCCACTATCTAGCTAACAATTTTTAATGAGGGAGTAATCACCCAAATATAGGAGTGAGAGCTCCCCAAATGTATGATACAGGGCCATTCCCAAGCTCAGGTTTCATGGCACCTGTTGGCCCTCTGAAAATGTTAAGCGATGGCCGCATAATGACATGATGGTGGATGTGGTGGTGGTGGCAGGCGAAGCCCAAAATTAAAATGGGCATGTTTTAGCTGGCATTATAAAGTGATGGGGAATGAGTATTCCCCATGTCAATTTGGAATGAGGGAGGGATCTCCTAAATATAGTAATCCACTTACATTCAAGAGAAAAAACCCCCGTAGAAGTGCTTATACAGCACGAAACGGCCGTCGTCTACACCTGCTCACACTAAGTCCGCCACTCACTCTCCCGGCCATGGATTTTATATGAAGACTTAATAAAGTACGGAATTTTAATGGATCGGTGAGTGCCTTCTTCTATTTTCTCATGAATGCAAGTGGATTAAAACTGTTTTTGTGAAGAGCACCTCATATCCAGGAGCATGATTCATAACCGAATGGTTACCAGATACACCTGATGATTAATAGTCTAGCAGTTTCATGGTGTTGGCAGTGCCATCTTCCTTCCTTTCTTTTTTCTAAATATAGGAATGAGAGCTCTCCCAATTGTATGATACAGGGCGACCTGAGGGCCCTTCCCAATCTCAGGTTTCATGGCACCTGCTGACTCTCTGAAAATGTGAAGCGAGGGCCACATAATCACATGACGGTGTACATAGTGGTGGGCGAAAGCCCAAAATTCCAATAGGCATGTTTTAGTTGGCATTGTAAAGTGCTGGGGAATATGTATTCCACTATCCAGCTAACAACTTAGAATGAGAGAGGGACCTCCCAAATGTAGAGGTGAGAACCCACACAAATGTTAAAGGGAAAAATAAAGCCAAAACATTCAATGTGAATATATGCTAAAGGCGAGGTATATATATATTTTTTTGCGCTATATGCATGTAATTATAAAGGTTTTAGGTTTGCTTCGGTAGGTCTTTTTTATAAATCTGTAAAACCTCCGCAATAGTCTGACAACATTATTCCCAGATACCATATGTGAGTCAGAAAGGCATGCAGGCATCTTCTCCATGTTGTTCCCATTTAGTTTTAGCACTTTGCCATCCATTTTAGCTTTTTTCTCAGGCCCCCAGACTTGTTTGTTGGGTCCAGCAAAAAAAAAAATGTTGGCCTTCCCATTGACTTGCATTGGATTAATTCTTCTGTATGAATACACAGATATTAGAAATTATTCTTGCCGATTCTCCGGAATCGGAATATTTCACTATTCGCTCATCACTACACTCTACACCCAGCTCCATCCGGAAGTACATCAACTGTTCTCAGTCCTTCTCTACACAGCCCAATCCTCCAGTGCCTCACATGTCTCAGCCCATCTGTATACATAATCCCTTCATGCAAAACAACAGTCATGTAAACCCCTCTATATACAACCCCATTGTGCAGACATCACTCCTCACAGCCCCATCTGAATATAGCCTCTCAGCCCCTCTATAATTATCCCTGTCATGCAGAATATCATACCTCTCAACCCCTATATGTATATATATATATATATATATATATATATATATATATATATATATATATACATATATATATTCCTATACTGATGTACATATTTCTTCTCAACCTCTTTATATAGCCCCATTCTGCAGAATAACACTCTATTTAGCCCTTTATATACACAGCCCCCTCCTCTCAGTCCCTCTATATAGTTTATCATTTTGTAATTCATTACTCTATTCAGCCCCTATTTTTATACAAATCCATCATGAAAAACAACACTCCTCTCATCTCCCTCTGTACTATATACATTCCATAATGCATCAAATCACTTCTCTCACCTCTCTCTACACAACCCCATGCTGCAGATCATTACTTCTTTCAGACCGTTTATACAGAGCCCCATCCTGCATTACATTTCTCTTCTCAGTCCTTCAATAAACAACACCAACATGGAATACATTGTTCTATTAACTATATACACAGCTCCTTCCTGCAGTATATCGAGTCTCTCATTCCTCCAAATACAGCCTACTGTTGTACTGAGCCGCATATTTGAGTACATTCTTACATTCAGTATCTCTGTAGTGTTATCCCTGTAATTTTGCTTGAAAATGAATGAATACTTTGACAGCTTGGTATTATTCCCTTCTCAGTAGAGTGTTTCTCTACCATCACTGAAATTGTCCAATCAGCGCAACAAGCGTCAGTGTCTAAACCTTATTGAAAAGGGTAATAGCATATGTCAGTTTAATCAAACAATTTCAAGATAAATTAAGGTAGAATAACATAACACACAGTTCTTATGTTATTGTTAACCTGTGTTTGGGAGAACATGAGAAATGAAAAGTTACAGTATTTCTAAAATAATTTTGTTGTTAACATAAATAAAATAGTTTATAAGCACAAAATTTAGTTTTGTAAATACTTTATTATCTGATCACATGAATCAATTATAAAATGTAGTCTGCATTTATGGTTCATAGTAACTGCATACAATAATTAACTGACATGTTATAACTAGCTTTAATAGACAAAAAATAAAAAATACCCCTAGCTATAAGATTTTTGTACTCAAAGGATGTAAATTAACAAGGAAAATGGTGATGTATTTTACAGTTTCAAGGCCAAAGGTTAACTTCTAATTAAATGACATGCAGAGCAGTTTCTGTTTTTGTCATTTGTTCCATAGTTTATTTCTGTGAGCTATAAAAATTCCACATAAACATTGCCTCAATTTTACTTAAATAAATTAAATAAGTACAAACCTGATCATTTGAGTGAAGAGTTTCGGGAAAAAGCTCATTTCTCAATATTGCCTGTTAAACTGCTGAGCTGAGCAATTTCAGGAAGATTGACTTTAATTAGTATAAATTTGGAAGAAAAAAACAGAGGTAGATTAAAATTTAGGCTAGTAAAAGAACTCATAGCGTTCAAACTAAAAATGAGTGCTTATTTAGATTTGCACTTTATCCTTTTTCATCTTACGTCTCAAAATAGATAGATATATAGGTAGATAGATACATAAATTTACAGTGCCTTGCGAAAGTATTCGGCCCCCTGGAACTTTTCAACCTTTTCCCACATGTCATGCTTCAAACATAAAGACACCAAATGTAAATTTTTGGTGAAAAATCAACAACAAGTGGAACACAATTGTGAAGTTGAACAAAATTTATTGGTTATTTAAAATTTTTGTGGAAATTCAAAAACTGAAAAGTGGGGCGTGCAATATTATTCAGCCCCTTTAACTGAATACTTTGTTGCGGCACCTTTTGCTGTGATTACAGCTGCAAGTCGCTTGGGGTATGTCTCTATCAGTTTTGTACATCGAGAGACTGAAATTCTTGCCCATTCTTCCTTGGCAAACAGCTCGAGCTCAGTGAGGTTTGATGGAGATCGTTTGTGAACAGCAGTTTTCAGCTATTTCCACAGATTTTCTATTGGATTAAGGTCTGGACTTTGACTTGGCCATTCTAACACCTGGATATGTTTATTTGTGAACCATTCCATTGTAGATTTTGCTTTATGTTTGGGATCATTGTCTTGTTGGAAGACAAATCTCTGCCCCAGTCTCAGGTCTTTTGCAGGTTTTCTTCAAGAATGGTCCTGTATTTGGCTCCATCCATCTTCCTATCAATTTTAACCATCTTCACTGTCTCTGCTGAAAAAAGCAGGCCCAAACCATCACCAAGTTTGACAGTGGGGATGGTGTGCACAGGGTGATGAGCTGCGCCGCCTTTACGCCAAACATATCGTTTGACATTGTTGCCAAAAAGTTCGATTTTGGTTTCATCTGACCAGAGCACCTTCTTCCACATGTTTGGTGTGTCTCCCAGGTGGCTTGTTACAAACTTTAAACAACACTTTTTATGGATATCTTTGAGAAATGGCTTTCTTCTTGCCACTCTTCCATAAAGGCCTGATTTGTGCAGTGTACGACTGATTGTTGTCCTATGGACAGACTGTCCCACCTCAGCTGTAGATCTCTGCAGTTCATCCAGAGTGATCATGGGCCTCTTGGCTGCATCTCTGATCAGTCTTCTCCTTGTTTGAGAAGAAAGTTTAGAGGGACAGCCGGGTCTTGGTAGATTTTCAGTGGTATAATACTCCTTCCATTTCAATATGATCGCTTGCTCAGTGCTCCTTGGGATGTTTAAAGTTTTGGAAATCACTTTGTATCCAAATCCGGCTTTAAACTTCTCCACAACAGTATCACGGACCTGCCTGTTGTGATCCTTGGTCTTCATGATGCTCTCTGTGCTTCAAACAAAACCCTGAGACTATCACAGAGTAGGTGCATTTATACTGAGACTTGATTACACACAGGTGGATTATATTTATCATCATTAGCCATTTAGGACAACATTGGATCATTCAGAGATCCACAATGAACTTCTGGAGTGAGTTTGCTGCACTGAAAGTAAAGGGACCGAATAATATTACACGCTCCATTTTTCAGTTTTTGAATTTTCATACAAATTTTAAATAACTAATAAATTTCGTTCAACTTCACAATTGTGTTCCACTTGTTGATTATTCACCAAAAATTTACATTTGGTGTCTTTATGTTTGAAGCATGATATGTGGGAAAAGGTTGATAATTTCCAGGGGGCCAAATACTTTTGCAAGACACTGTACATATATATGCATTCTGTGTAGACTGAGAAAAAGAACCGTTTTTTTACATCTCTTCACTATTCAGTTTAATTGACATATTAACATTGTTTTTCAGGTCTAATCAATGATAATAATAAAAATAGCACCCCATTTTTTAAATATTTTTTATGCTTTTTCTTTACTACTGTCCCCAAAAAATTCATTTCTTATAAAGATAATTGTTGAGGGGTTACCATTTTCAAAGACTCATATTTTTTATTTCTATTAAAAGTTGCATGAGTTGTATGAGGTCTTATTTTCTGTGCAACGAGCTGCACTTTTCTCCTTATGCCATTTGTTTCCCATATAATTGTTTGGTAGCTATATATATACAGTGGGGCAAAAAAGTATTTAGTCAGTCAGCAATAGTGCAAGTTCCACCACTTAAAAAGATGAGAGGCGTCTGTAATTTACATCATAGGTAGACCTCAACTATGGGAGACAAACTGAGAAAAAAAAATCCAGAAAATCACATTGTCTGTTTTTTTATCATTTTATTTGCATATTAGGGTGGAAAATAAGTATTTGGTCAGAAACAAACAATCAAGATTTCTGGCTCTCACAGACCTGTAACTTCTTCTTTAAGAGTCTCCTCTTTCCTCCACTCATTACCTGTAGTAATGGCACCTGTTTAAACTTGTTATCAGTATAAAAAAACACCTGTGCACACCCTCAAACAGTCTGACTCCAAACTCCACTATGGTGAAGACCAAAGAGCTGTCAAATGACACCAGAAACTAAATTGTAGCCCTGCACGAGGCTGGGAAGACTGAATCTGCAATAGCCAACCAGCTTGGAGTGAAGAAATCAACAGTGGGAGCAATAATTAGAAAATGGAAGACATACAAGACCACTGATAATCTCCCTCGATCTGGGGCTCCATGCAAAATCCCACCCCGTGGGGTCAGAATGATCACAAGAACGGTGAGTAAAAATCCCAGAACCACGCGGGGGAACCTAGTGAATGAACTGCAGAGAGCTGGGACCAATGTAACAAGGCCTACCATAAGTAACATACTACGCCACCATGGACTCAGATCCTGCAGTGCCAGACGTGTCCCACTGCTTAAGCCAGTACATGTCCGGGCCCGTCTGAAGTTTGCTAGAGAGCATTTGGATGATCCAGAGGAGTTTTGGGAGAATGTCCTATGGTCTGATGAAACCAAACTGGAACTGTTTGGTAGAAACACAACTTGTCATGTTTGGAGGAAAAAGAATACTGAGTTGCATCCATCAAACACCATACCTACTGTAAAGCATGGTGGTGGAAACATCATGCTTTGGGGCTGTTTCTCTGCAAAGGGGCCAGGACGACTGATCCGGGTACATGAAAGAATGAATGGGGCCATGTATCGTGAGATTTTGAGTGCAAACCTCCTTCCATCAGCAAGGGCATTGAAGATGAAACGTGGCTGGGTCTTTCAACATGACAATGATCCAAAGCACACCGCCAGGGCAACGAAGGAGTGTCTTTGTAAGAAGCATTTCAAGGTCCTGGAGTGGCCTAGCCAGTCTCCAGATCTCAACCCTATAGAAAACCTTTGGAGGGAGTTGAAAGTCCGTGTTGCCAAGCGAAAAGCCAAAAACATCACTGCTCCAGAGGAGATCTGCATGGAGGAATGGGCCAACATACCAACAACAGTGTGTGGCAACCTTGTGAAGACTTACAGAAAACGTTTGACCTCTGTCATTGCCAACAAAGGCTATATTACAAAGTATTGAGATGAAATTTTGTTTCTGACCAAATAATTATTTTCCACCCTAATATGCAAATAAAATGATAAAAAAACAGACAATGTGATTTTCTGGATTTTTTTTTCTCAGTTTGTCTCCCATAGTTGAGGTCTACCTATGATGTAAATTACAGACGCCTCTCATCTTTTTAAGTGGTGGAACTTGCACTATTGCTGACTGACTAAATACTTTTTTGCCCCACTGTATATATATATACACTCACCGGCCACTTTATTAGGTACACCATGCTAGTAACGGGTTGGACCCCCTTTTGCCTTCAGAACTGCCTCAATTCTTCGTGGCATAGATTCAACAAGGTGCTGGAAGCATTCCTCAGAGATTTTGGTCCATATTGACATGATGGCATCACACAGTTGCCGCAGATTTGTCGGCTGCACATCCCAAAGATGCTCCATACAAGGCAGGATGGATCCATGCTTTCATGTTGTTTACGCCAAATTCTGACCCTACCATCCGAATGTCGCAGCAGAAATCGAGACTCATCAGACCAAGCAACGTTTTTCCAATCTTCAACTGTCCAATTTCGATGAGCTTGTACAAATTGTAGCCTCAGTTTCCTGTTCTTAGCTGAAAGGAGTGGTACCCGGTGTGGTCTTCTGCTGCTGTAGCCCATCTGCCTCAAAGTTCAACGCACTGTGCGTTCAGAGATGCTCTTAGGCCTACCTTGGTTGTAACGGGTGGCGATTTGAGTCACTGTTGCCTTTCTATCAGCTCGAACCAGTCTGCCCATTCTCCTCTGACCTCTGGCATCAACAAGGCATTTCCGCCCACAGAACTGCCGCTCACTGGATTTTTTTTCTTTTTCGGACCATTCTCTGTAAACCCTAGAGATGGTTGTGCGTGAAAATCCCAGTAGATCAGCAGTTTCTGAAATTCTCAGACCAGCCCTTCTGGCACCAACAACCATGCCACGTTCAAAGGCACTCAAATCACCTTTCTTCCCCATACTGATGCTCGGTTTGAACTGCAGGAGATTGTCTTGACCATGTCTACATGCCTAAATGCACTGAGTTGCCGCCATGTGATTGGCTGATTTAGAAATTAAGTGTTAACAAGAAGTTGGACAGGTGTACCTAATAAAGTGGCCAGTGAGTGTATATATATATATATATATATATATATATATATATATATATATATATATATATACGGTATATACGGTATTGCGAGGCTGAGCTACTTACAGCAATTCTAGCATAGTTTTTCTATTTTCTTGTAAGGTGGAAGGAACAAAAAGGTGAATTTTAGCCTTGTTTTTTCTCCATTTATTAACGTTATGAGACTTTTTAACTATATTTATTTTCCAGATTTAAACATTATTTTGGGAAAACTGGGATTTTAAGAATGGTGTTTTTATTTTTTTTTTACACTTAAAATTATATTTTTACCAACAAAATTTTGTCTATGACCCAGATTTTATATTTCCATATTAGGAAATGAATAAAATTTGTCACATAATTTCTGCTACATGTAAAAAAAAAACATATGTGGCTGTACACTAATGCTTAGCCATACTCAGAGACTTGGGAGGGATGGAGTGCTGTTGGCAAAGAGTGCTCCGTCTCTCTCCAGCCTCGCCATTTGGATAAAAAGTACTATCATAACGGAGGCATCCTAGACTGCAGAATTTTCTATAATATACTATAGTGAGGCAGTAAAGTTACTACAGACTCCATCTGGCCTTGTTCAGAGGTGTCCTTTTTTTCAGACATTCACAAAACTGTAGCTGACGACACTTTTATGCATGCCTAAAAAAGATGGACACCATCGGATCACAGGTCAATTGGCGTCCACAGTACCTCAAACTGCTTCATTATAGAGAATCTTCCTCCAAGGGTTCAGTCTAAATAAAGAATTTCAGGTGTAAGCGCTCAGCATAGACTGCAGGATAAAGCCAAGACGTTATGTGATCTATGGGAGGCAGAATGAAAAAAATCAACAGCAGGTGATGAATTGGTTTTATTTATTTTTATGCCATTCCTTGTGTGGTATAAGTGATTCTTTCGGTCGGTGCTACTTCAGTGATACCAGATATATATTGTTTTTTTATGTTTGGCTGCTGTCACACACACAGGGAGTATTCATCAGCCGCTGCCTGCCCTGGGTTCCTTTGTATCTATATATATGAGGCATTGTGATTACTCGCCAATCCCGCCCCCTGCACAGTAGCTCCGCCTCCCACCACATCACCACACACAATCCCGCCCCCCACCTCATTACCGCACACAATCCCGCCCCCAACCCATCACCGCACACAATCCCGCCCCCCAAACCATCACCGCGCACAATCCCGCAACCCAACCCATCACCGCACACAATCCCGCCCCCCAACACATCACCGCACACAATCCCACCCCCCGCCCCATCACCGCACACAATCCCACACTCCCACCCCATCACCGCACACAATCCCGCCCTCCCACCCCATCACCGCACACAATCCCACCCTCCCACCCCATCACCGCACACAATCCCGCCCTCCCACCCCATCACCACACACAATCCTGCCCTCCCACCCCATCACCGCACACAATACCCCTCTCCCACCCCATCACCGCTCACAATCCCGCCCTCTCACCCCATCACCGCACACAATCCTGACCCCAACCCATCACAACACACAATCACGCCCCCAACCCATCACCACACATAATCATGCCCCCAACCCATCACCGCCCACAATCACGCCCCCCACCCCATCACCGCCCACAATCTCGCCCCCCCACGCCTTCACCACCCACAATCCCGCCCCCCCTTCACCGCCCACAATCCCAGCCCCCACCCCATCACCGCACACAATCACGCCCCCAACTCATCACCGCCCAGAATCACGCCCCCACCCAATCACCGCACACAATCCGGCCCCTCACCCCATCACCGCACACAATCACGCCCCCCAACCCATCACCGCACACAATCACGCCCCCCAACCCATCACCGCCTACAATCACGCCCCCCACCCCATCACCGCCCACAATCCCGCCCCCCACCCCTTTACCACCCATAATCCCGCCCTCCCTTCCCATTACCACCCAAAATGCCACCCTCCCACCCCATTACCACCCATAATCCCACCCCCCACACTATTACCACACATAATCCCGCCCCCCACATTACCACATGTAATCCCGCCCCCCCACCACATTACCACACATAATCCTGCCCCCCACATCACACTCACTAATCCCACCCCCTGCACAGTAGCTCCACCCCACCACATCACCACATAATCCCGCCCCAACACATCACCACGCATAATTCCGCCCCCCACCACATCACCACACACAATCCTGACCTCCCACCCCATCACCGCACACAATCCTGCCCTCCCACCCCATCACCGCACACAATACCCCCCTCCCACCCCATCACCGCTCACAATCCCGCCCTCTCACCCCATCACCGCACACAATCCTGACCCCAACCCATCACAACACACAATCACGCCCCCCAACTCATCACCACACACAATCACGCCCCCAACCCATCACCGCCCACAATCACGCCCCCCACCCCATCACCGCCCACAATCTCGCCCCCCCACGCCTTCACCACCCACAATCCCACCCCCCCTTCACCGCCCACAATCCCAGCCCCCACCCCATCACCGCACACAATCACGCCCCCCAACTCATCACCGCCCACAATCACGCCCCCACCCAATCACCGCACACAATCCGGCCCCTCACCCCATCACCGCACACAATCACGCCCCTCAACCCATCACCGCACACAATCACGCCCCCCAACCCATCACCGCCTACAATCACGCCCCCCACCCCATCACCGCCCACAATCCCACCCCCCACCCCATCACCGCACACAATCCCGCCCCCCCACCCCATCACCGCACACAATCACGCCCCCCCACCCCATCACCGCACACAATCCCGCCCCCCACCTCATTACCGCACACAATCCCGCCCCCAACCCATCACCGCACACAATCCCGCCCCCCAAACCATCACCGCGCACAATCCCGCAACCCAACCCATCACCGCACACAATCCCGCCCCCCAACACATCACCGCACACAATCCCACCCCCCGCCCCATCACCGCACACAATCCCACACTCCCACCCCATCACCGCACACAATCCCGCCCTCCCACCCCATCACCGCACACAATCCCACCCTCCCACCCCATCACCGCACACAATCCCGCCCTCCCACCCCATCACCACACACAATCCTGCCCTCCCACCCCATCACCGCACACAATACCCCTCTCCCACCCCATCACCGCTCACAATCCCGCCCTCTCACCCCATCACCGCACACAATCCTGACCCCAACCCATCACAACACACAATCACGCCCCCAACCCATCACCACACATAATCATGCCCCCAACCCATCACCGCCCACAATCACGCCCCCCACCCCATCACCGCCCACAATCTCGCCCCCCCACGCCTTCACCACCCACAATCCCGCCCCCCCTTCACCGCCCACAATCCCAGCCCCCACCCCATCACCGCACACAATCACGCCCCCAACTCATCACCGCCCAGAATCACGCCCCCACCCAATCACCGCACACAATCCGGCCCCTCACCCCATCACCGCACACAATCACGCCCCCCAACCCATCACCGCACACAATCACGCCCCCCAACCCATCACCGCCTACAATCACGCCCCCCACCCCATCACCGCCCACAATCCCGCCCCCCACCCCTTTACCACCCATAATCCCGCCCTCCCATCCCATTACCACCCAAAATGCCACCCTCCCACCCCATTACCACCTATAATCCCACCCCCCACACTATTACCACACATAATCCCGCCCCCCACATTACCACATGTAATCCCGCCCCCCCACCACATTACCACACATAATCCTGCCCCCCACATCACACTCACTAATCCCACCCCCTGCACAGTAGCTCCACCCCACCACATCACCACATAATCCCGCCCCAACACATCACCACGCATAATTCCGCCCCCCACCACATCACCACACACAATCCTGACCTCCCACCCCATCACCGCACACAATCCTGCCCTCCCACCCCATCACCGCACACAATACCCCCCTCCCACCCCATCACCGCTCACAATCCCGCCCTCTCACCCCATCACCGCACACAATCCTGACCCCAACCCATCACAACACACAATCACGCCCCCCAACTCATCACCACACACAATCACGCCCCCAACCCATCACCGCCCACAATCACGCCCCCCACCCCATCACCGCCCACAATCTCGCCCCCCCACGCCTTCACCACCCACAATCCCACCCCCCCTTCACCGCCCACAATCCCAGCCCCCACCCCATCACCGCACACAATCACGCCCCCCAACTCATCACCGCCCACAATCACGCCCCCACCCAATCACCGCACACAATCCGGCCCCTCACCCCATCACCGCACACAATCACGCCCCTCAACCCATCACCGCACACAATCACGCCCCCCAACCCATCACCGCCTACAATCACGCCCCCCACCCCATCACCGCCCACAATCCCACCCCCCACCCCTTCACCGTCCACAATCCTGCCCCCCACCCCTTCACCGCCCACAAAACCCCCGCACCCCATCACCGCACACAATCCCGCCCCCCCACCCCATCACCGCACACAATCCCGCCC
Organism: Ranitomeya variabilis; assembly: GCF_051348905.1. Classification (NCBI taxonomy): domain Eukaryota; kingdom Metazoa; phylum Chordata; class Amphibia; order Anura; family Dendrobatidae; genus Ranitomeya; species Ranitomeya variabilis. Next base: position 920,228,402 of record NC_135233.1, on the reverse strand, counting down.
CCCCACCCCATCACCGCACACAATCACGCCCCCCCACCCCATCACCGCACACAATCCTGCCCCCCCACCCCATCACCGCACACAATCCCGCCCCCCACCCCTTCACCGTCCACAATCCTGCCCCCCACCCCTTCACCGCCCACAAAACCCCCGCACCCCATCACCGCACACAATCCCGCCCCCCCACCCCATCACCGCACACAATCCCGCCCCCCCACCCCATCACCGCACACAATCCCGCACCCCCACCCCATCACCGCACACAATCCTGCCCCCCCACCCCATCACCGCACACAATCCCGCCCCCCACCCCATCACCGCACACAATCCTGCCCCCCACCCCATCACCGCACACAATCCCGCCCCCCCTCATCACCGCACACAATCCCGCCCCCCACCCCATCACCGCACACAATAACGCCCCCCCACCCCATCACCTCACACAATCCCGCCCCCCAACCCATCACCGCACACAATCCCACCCCCCACCCCATCACCGCACACAATCCCACCCCCCACCCCATTACCGCACACAATCCCGCCCCCAACCCATCACTGCACACATTCCCGCCCCCCACCCCATCACCGCACACATTCCTGCCCCCCAACCCATCACCGCACACAATCCCGCCCCAACCCGTCACCGCACACAATCCCGCCCCCCACCCCATCACCGCACACAATCATATCCCCACCCCATCACCGCACACAATCCCGCCCCCCAACCAGTCACTGCACACAATCCCACCCCTAAACCTGTCACCGCAAACAATCCCACCCACCACCCCATCACCGCACACAATCCTACCCCCCACCCCATCACCACCCACAATCCCGCCTCCCCACCCCTTCACCACCCACAATCCCACCAACACCCCATCACCACCCATAATACCGCCCCCCCACCCCATCACCACCCATAATCCTGCCCCTTCACCCCATCACCACCCATGATCCCGCCCTCCCACCCCATCACCACCCATAATCCCACCCTCCCACCCCATCACCACCCATAATCCCACCCTCCCACCCCATCACCACCCATAATCCCACCTGTTGTGGATTCTGTTTTGGGCTCCCTCTGGTGGTTACAGCTGGTACTGGGTGACTTTGGTGGGTTGCGGTCTCTGGTTTCCACCTGTCCATCAGAGGCTGGGTGTTTCCTATTTAACCTGGCTTTCCTGTCATTCCCTTGCCGGCTATCAATGTATCAGTGTGTCTCTGTTACCTTTGCTACCTGCTCCTAGGCCTTCTAGACAAGCTAAGTCTGGATTTCCCTGTTTCATGTTTGCTTTCATGTTTTTAGTCCAGCTTGCAGATATGTGATTCTCTGCTGCTGGTTGCTCTAGTGGGCTGAAATTACCACTCATGTACCATGAGTTGGCACATGAGTTCAAGTAATTTCAGGATGGTATTTTGAAGGGTTTTAAGCTGACCGCGCAGTTCACCTTTTGTATCCTCTGCTATCTAGCTTAAGCGGGCCTCATTTTGCTGAATCTGTTTTCATAACTACGTTTGTGCCTTCCTCTCATTTCACCGTCATTATATGTGGGGGGCTGCTATTTCTGTGGGAATATTTCTCTGGAGGCAAGATAGGTCTGTGATTCTTCTGATAGGGGTAGCTAGATCTCCGGCTGGCGCGAGACGTCTAGAGTCCCCCCAGGAACGTTCCCCGGCTGCTGTTAGTTGAGTGTTGAGGTTCAGGATCGCGGTCAGCTCAGGTTCCATCACCCTAGAGCTCGTCCTGTTTTTGCCCGTGTTATGTGTTTAATTCCCTGCCATTGGGAACATGACAGTATAGCCGGCCCACAAAGTGTTAATTGTTTGGGCTGAAGCAGGAGAAAAAGAAGTGTTGAAGGGAAATTTTTTTTTTTTCCCTCAGAGTTTTGCTGCCTAGCCCTTAATTGCTGTCTAGCTGCTTCTTACCTCCTCTTAACCCTTGAATGGCTCTGACCTTAGCTGTTTAACATGGATGTCCAGAGTTTGGCTTCCAGCCTGAATAATCTTGCTGCAAAAGTTCAAAACATACAGGATTTTGTTGTTCACACTCCTATGTCTGAACCTAGAATTCCTATTCCAGAGTTTTTTTCTGGAGATAGATCTACCTTCCTGAATTTCAGGAACAATTGCAAATTGTTTCTTTCTTTGAAATCTCGCTCCTCTGGAGACCCTGCTCAGCAGGTCAAGATTGTAATATCTTTCCTGCGGGGCGACCCTCAGAATTAGGCATTTGCATTGGCACCAGGGGATCCTGCATTGCTCAGTGTGGATGCGTTTTTTCTGGCACTGGGATTGCTCTATGAGGAACCTAACCTGGAGATTCAGGCTGAAAAGGCTTTATTAGCCCTCTCTCAGGGGCATGATGAAGCGGAAGTATATTGTCAAAAATTTCGGAAATGGTCGGTGCTTACTCAGTGGAATGAGTGCGCCCTGGCTGCAAACTTCAGAGATGGTCTTTCTGAGGCCATTAAGGATATTATGGTGGGGTTCCCTGCGCCTACAGGTCTGAATGAGTCTATGGCTATGGCCATTCAGATTGATCGGCGTTTACGGGAGCGCAAACCTGTGCACCAGTTGGCGGTGTCTTCTGAACAGGCACCTGAGACTATGCAATGTGATAGAATTCAGCCCAGAAGTGAACGGCAAAATTATAGGCGGAAAAATGGATTGTGTTTTTATTGTGGTGATTCAGCTCATGTTATATCAGCATGCTCTAAACGCACAAAAAAGGTTGATAAATCTTTTGCCATTAGTACTCTGCAGTCTAAGTTCATTTTGTCTGTAACTCTGATTTGTTCACTGTCATCCATTTCCGTCGATGCCTATGTGGATTCGGGCGCTGCCCTGAGTCTTATGGATTGGTCATTTGCCAAACGCTGCGGTTTTAGTCTGGAGCCTCTGGAAGTTCCTATTCCTTTGAAGGGAATTGACTCTACACCATTGGCTATGAATAAACCGCAGTACTGGACACAAGTGACTATGCACATGACTCCCGTTCATCAGGAGGTGATTCGCTTCCTTGTACTGTATAATTTACATGATGTACTAGTGCTTGGTCTGCCATGGTTACAAACTCATAATCCAGTCCTGGATTGGAAAACAATGTCTGTGTTAAGCTGGGGATGTCAGGGGGTTCATGATGATGCACCTCTGATTTCAATCGCTTCATCTACTCCTTCTGAGGTCCCTGCGTTTTTGTCTGACTATCGGGATGTTTTTGAGGAGCCTAAGCTCAATTCGCTCCCTCCTCATAGGGATTGTGACTGTGCTATAGAATTAATTCCTGGCAGTAAGTTCCCTAAGGGTCGTTTATTTAATCTGTCAGTGCCAGAGCATACTGCTATGTGGAATTATATTAAGGAGTCCTTGGAAAAGGGACATATTCGTCCATCTTCGTCCCCTCTGGGAGCAGGTTTTTTTTTCGTGGCAAAAAAAGATGGTTCCCTGAGGCCTTGTATAGATTATCGCCTTCTGAATAAGATTACAGTCAAATATCAGTATCCATTGCCATTATTGACTGATTTGTTTGCTCGCATTAAGGGGGCTAGGTGGTTCACTAAGATAGATCTTCGCGGTGTGTATAATCTTGTGCGGATAAAGCAGGGTGATGAGTGGAAAACCGCATTTAATACGCCTGAGGGCCATTTTGAGTATTTGGTAATGCCTTTTGGACTTTCTAATGCTCCTTCAGTCTTTCAGTCCTTTATGCACAATATTTTCCGTGAATATCTGGATAAGTTTATGATTGTGTATTTGGATGATATTTTGGTGTTTTCTGATGACTGGGAGTCTCATGTTCTACAGGTCAGGAAGGTGTTTCAAGTCCTGCGGGCCAATTCTCTGTTTGTGAAGGGCTCAAAATGTCTCTTCGGAGTCCAGAAGATTTCTTTTTTGGGGTACATTTTTTTTCCTTCTACTATTGAGATGGATCCCGTCAAGGTTCAGGCGATTTGTGAGTGGACACAACCTACATCTGTTAAGAGTCTTCAGAAGTTCTTGGGTTTTGCTAATTTTTATCGTCGGTTCATTACTAATTTTTCCAGTGTTGTTAAACCTTTGACTGATTTGACAAAAAAGGGTGCTGATGTTGCTAATTGGTCTCCTACGGCTGTGGAGGCCTTTCAGGAACTTAAGCGCCGGTTTTCTTCTGCTCCTGTGTTATGTCAACCAGATGTTTCACTTCCTTTTCAGGTTGAGGTTGATGCTTCCGAGATTGGAGCGGGGGCGGTTTTGTCACAGAGAAGTTCCGATGGCTCGGTGATGAAGCCATGTGCGTTCTTTTCTAGAAAATTCTCGCCCGCCGAGCGCAATTATGATGTGGGTAATCGGGAGCTTTTGGCCATGAAGTGGGCATTTGAGGAGTGGCGTCATTGGCTTGAGGGTGCTAGACATCGTGTGGTGGTCTTGACTGATCACAAAAATCTGATTTACCTTGAGTCTGCCAGGCGTCTGAATCCTAGACAGGCTCGTTGGTTGTTGTTTTTTTCTCGTTTCAATTTTGTGGTTTCATACCTGCCAGGTTCAAAGAATGTGAAGGCAGATGCTCTTTCCAGGAGTTTTGTGCCTGACTCTCCTGGAGACTCTGGGCCTACTGGTATCCTTAGGGATGGGGTAATATTGTCCGCCATCTCCCCAGACTTGCGACGTGCATTGCAGGAGTTTCAGGCGGATAAACCTGATCGTTGTCCATCAGAAAGACTGTTTGTTCCGGATGATTGGACCAGTAGAGTCATCTCCGAGGTCCATTCTTCTGTGTTGGCTGGTCATCCTGGAATATTTGGTACTAGAGACTTGGTGGCCAGGTCTTTTTGGTGGCCTTCCTTGTCAAGGGATGTGCGCACCTTTGTGCAGTCTTGTGAAGTGTGTGCTCGGGCTAAGCCTTGCTGTTCTCGGGCCAGTGGGTTGTTGTTATCCTTGCCTATCCCGAAGAGGCCTTGGAAGCACATTTCCATGGATTTTATTTCAGATCTCCCTGTCTCACAGAAAATGTCCGTTATCTGGGTTGTGTGTGACCGCTTTTCTAAGATGGTTCATTTGGTACCCTTGCCTAAGTTGCCTTCCTCCTCTGAGTTGGTCCCTTTATTTTTTCAGAACGTGGTTCGTTTGCATGGGATTCTGGAGAATATCGTTTCTGACAGGGGATCCCAGTTTGTGTCTAGATTTTGGCGGACGTTTTGTGCTAAGATGGGCATTGATTTGTCTTTCTCGTCTGCATTCCATCCTCAGACGAATGGCCAGACGGAGCGAACTAATCAGACCTTGGAAACTTATTTAAGGTGTTTTGTTTCTGCTGATCAAGATGACTGGGTTGCCTTTTTGCCACTGGCCGAATTTGCCCTTAATAATCGGGCTAGTTCTGCTACTTTGGTTTCTCCTTTCTTTTGTAATTCGGGGTTTCATCCTCGTTTTTCCTCTGGTCAGGTGGAGCCTTCGGATTGTCCTGGAGTGGACGTGGTGGTGGACAGGCTACATCAGATTTGGAATCAGGTGGTGGACAATTTGAAGTTGTCTCAGGAGAAGACTCAGCAGTTTGCTAATCGCCGTCGCCGCGTGGGTCCCCGACTTCTTGTTGGGGACTTGGTGTGGTTGTCTTCTCGTTTTGTCCCTATGAAGGTCTCTTCTCCTAAGTTCAAGCCTCGGTTCATCAGTCCTTATAAGATCTTGGAGATTCTTAACCCTGTATCTTTTCGTTTGGATCTCCCAGCATCGTTTGCTATTCATAATGTGTTCCATCGGTCGTTATTGCGGAGGTATGAGGTGCCCGTTGTTCCTTCGGTTGAGCCTCCTGCTCCGGTGCTGGTGGAGGGAGAATTGGAGTATGTTGTTGAGAAGATCTTGGATTCTTGTGTTTCCAGACGTAAACTCCAGTATTTGGTTAAGTGGAAGGGTTATGGTCAGGAGGATAATTCCTGGGTGGTCGCCTCTGATGTTCATGCGACTGATTTGGTCCGCGCCTTCCATAGAGCTCATCCTGATCGCCCTGGGGGTTCTCGTGAGGGTTCGGTGACCCCTCCTCAAGGGGGGGGTACTGTTGTGGATTCTGTTTTTGGGCTCCCTCTGGTGGTTACAGCTGGTACTGGGTGACTTTGGTGGGTTGCAGTCTCTGGTTTCCACCTGTCCATCAGAGGCTGGGTGTTTCCTATTTAACCTGGCTTTCCTGTCATTCCCTTGTCGGCTATCAATGTATCAGTGTGTCTCTGTTACCTTTGCTACCTGCTCCTAGGCCTTCTAGACAAGCTAAGTCTGGATTTCCCTGTTTCATGTTTGCTTTCATGTTTTTAGTCCAGCTTGCAGATATGTAATTCTCTGCTGCTGGTTGCTCTAGTGGGCTGAAATTACCACTCATGTACCATGAGTTGGCACATGAGTTCAAGTAATTTCAGGATGGTATTTTGAAGGGTTTTAAGCTGACCGCGCAGTTCACCTTTTGTATCCTCTGCTATCTAGCTTAAGCGGGCCTCATTTTGCTGAATCTGTTTTCATAACTACGTTTGTGCCTTCCTCTCATTTCACCGTCATTATATGTGGGGGGCTGCTATTTCTGTGGGAATATTTCTCTGGAGGCAAGATAGGTCTGTGATTCTTCTGATAGGGGTAGCTAGATCTCCGGCTGGCGCGAGACGTCTAGAGTCCCCCCAGGAACGTTCCCCGGCTGCTGTTAGTTGAGTGTTGAGGTTCAGGATCGCGGTCAGCTCAGGTTCCATCACCCTAGAGCTCGTCCTGTTTTTGCCCGTGTTATGTGTTTAATTCCCTGCCATTGGGAACATGACACCCACACTCCCACCCCATCACCACCCATAATCCCGCCCCCCCACCCAATCACCACCCATAATCCCGCCCCCCACCCCATCACCACCCACAATACCACCCCCCACCCCTTTACCACCCATAATCCCGCCCTCCCATCCCATTACCACCCAAAATCCCACCCTTCCACCCCATTACCACCCATAATCCCGCCCCCCCACACCATTACCACACATAATCCTGCCCCCCACCACATTACCACACGTAATCCTGCCCCCCCACCACATTACCACACATAATCCTGCCCTCCCACCCCATCAACACCCATAATCCTGCCCTCCCACCCCATCACCACCCATAATCCCGCCCTCCCACCGCATCACCACCCATAATCCCGCCCTCCCACCCCATCACCACCCATAATCCTGCCCCCCCACCCCATCACCACCCATAAAACAACACCACCCATAATCCCGCCTCCCCACCCAATCACCACCCATAATCCCGCCCCCCACCCCATCACCACCCACAATCCCGCCCCCCAGCCCTTTACCACCCATAATCCCGCCCTCCCATCCCATTACCACCCAAAATGCCACCCTCCCACCCCATTACCACCCATAATCCCACCCCCCACACTATTACCACACATAATCCCGCCCCCCACCACATTACCACATGTAATCCCGTCCCCCCACAACATTACCACACATAATCCTGCCCCCCACATCACACTCACTAATCCCACCCCCTGCACAGTAGCTCCACCCCACCACATCACCACATAATCCCGCCCCAACACATCACCACACATAATTCCGCCCCCCACCACATCACCACGCATAATCCCGCCCCCCCCACCACATTACCACACATAATCCCGCCCCTACCACATTACCACACATAATCCTGCCCCCCACCACATTACCACACATAATCCCACTCCCCACATCACACTCGCTAATCCCGCCCCCTGCACAGTAGCTCCGCCCCACCACATCACCACATTATCCCACCCGCAACACATCACCACGCATAATCCCGCCCCCCACATCACCACGCATAATCCCGCCACCCCACCATATTACCACACATAATCCCGCCCCCCACCACATTACCACCCATAAGCCCGCCCCCACATCACACTTGCTAATCCCGCCCCTGAACAGTAGCTTCGCCCCATCACATCACCACGCATAATCCCACCCCCACCACATTACCACACAATTATGCCCCCCCACCACATCACCACACACAATCACGCCCCCCAACCCATCACCGCCCACAATCTCGCCCCCCACCCCTTCACTGCCCACAATCCCGCCCCCACCCCTTCACCGCCCACAATCCCGTCCCCCTTCACCGCCCACAATCCCACCCCTCACCCCATCACCGCACACAATCACGCCCCCCAACCCATCACCGCCCACAATCACGCCCCCCACCCCATCACCGCACACAATCCTGCCCCCACCCCATCACCGCACACAATCACGCCCTGCAACCCATCACCGCACACAATCACGCCCCCCCAACCCATCACCGCCCACAATCACGCTTCCCACCTTATCACCGCCCACAATCTCGCCCCCCACCCCTTCACCGCCCACAATCCCACCCCCCACCCCTTCACCGTCCACAATCCCGCCCCCCACCCCTTCACCGCCCACAATCCCACTCCCACCCCATCACCGCACACAAAGACCAACCCCCCACCCCATCACCGCACACAATCTCGCCCCCCCACCCCATCACCGCACACAAAAATCACTGCACACAATCCAGCCCCCCCACCCTATCACCGCACACAATCCCGCCCCCCCACCCCATCACCGCACACAATCCCGCCCCCACCCCATCACCGCACACAATCCTGCCCTCCCACCTTATCACCGCACACAATCCTGCCCCCAACCCATCACCGCACACAATAACGCCCCCCCACCCCATCACCGCACACAATCCTGCCCCCCACCCCATCACTGCACACAATCCCGCCCCTCACCCCATCACCACCCACAATCCTGCCCCCACCCCATCACCACCCACAATCCTGCGCCCCCACCCCATCACCACCCATAATCCCACCCCCCACCCCATCACCACCCATAATCCCGCCCTCCCACCCCATCACCACCCATAATCCGGCCCTCCCACCCCATCACCACCCATAATCCCGCCCTCCCACCCCATCACCACCCATAATACCACCCTCCCACCCCATCACCACCCATAAGAAACACCACCCATAAAACAACACCACCCATAATCCCTCCCCCCCACCCCATCAACACCCATAATCTCGCCCCCCACCCCTTTACCACCCATAATCCCGCCCTCCCATCCCATTACCACCCAAAATCACACCCTCCCACCCCATTACCACCCACAATCCCGCCCCCACCACATTACCACACATAATCCTGCCCCCCACCACATAACCACACGTAATCCCGCCCCTCACCACATTACGACACATAATCCCACCCCCCCACATCACACTCGCTAATCCCGCCCCCTGCACAGTAGCTCCGCCCCCACCACATTACCACATTATCCCACCCCCAACACATCACCACGCATAATCCTGCCCCCCACATCACCACGCATAATCCCGCCACCCCACCATATTACCACACATAATCCCTCCCCCCACCACATTACCACACATAAGCCCGCCCCCCACATCACACTTGCTAATCCCGCCCCTGCACAGTAGCTCCGCCCCACCACATCACCACACAATTCCGCCCCCCCACCACATTACCACACATAATCCTGCCCCCCACCACATTACCACACATAATCCCGCCTCCTACCACATTACCACACATAATCCTGCCCCACCACATTACCACACATAATCCCACCCCCCCACCATATTACCACCCATAATCCCGCCCCCCCACCACATTACCACACATAATCCTGCCCCCACCACATTATGACACACAATCCAGTCTCTACACATTAAATTTTATCTTTTAGAAGTCAAGGAAAGATCTTTGAAAATGATGAAAATGACTATACATTTAATTGTGTTTACAGATAAATTTTTACTCAATTTATGTTTCGTTATGAAATTTGTTTAGATGATGGAATGAATAAAAAACGCACATCTTACTGAATCCAGTTTGTTTTTTATTTTACTCTGTGAATAAAATATATTTTTAGTATTATTCAGATTTTTAATGATTATTATTGTTATTAACTTCACTTTAAGTTAAATTACCACCTGCGTAAGCGCTATTGAATGTTGTCATTATTTACTTTAGTTTAATCACCAGCAGCGTTAATTAGAACAAATAGAGGAGAAAATCCAGCTTCCAAAAATATCAAAATTTATTGAAGATAAAATCCAAGATCCAAAAACATGGTTCACAGGAGAAGAAATGGCAGCATGCTACATGTTTCGAACAATAAGTTCTTTTTCAAAGCAGCTTTATGTTACATAGTAACATAGTTATTAAGGTTGAAGGAAGACTTTAAGTCCATCTAGTTCAACCCATAGCCTAACCTAACATGCCCTAACATGTTGATCCAGAGGAAGGCAAAAAAAACCCATGTGGCAAATAGTAAGCTCCACTTTGGGGAAAAAAATTTCTTCCCGACTCCACATACGGCAATCAGACTAGTTCCCTGGATCAACACCCTAACAAGGAATCTAGTATATATAACCTGTAACATTATACTTTTCAAGAAAGGTATCCAGTCCCCTCTTAAATTTAAGTAATGAATCACTCATTACAACATCATACGGCAGAGAGTTCCATAGTCTCCCTGCTCTTACAGTAAAGAATCCGCATCTGTTATTAAGCTTAAACCTTCTTTCCTCCAGTCGTAGAGGATGCCCTTTTGTCCCTGTCACAGGTCTATGATTAAAAAGATCATCAGAAAGGTCTTTGTACTGTCCCCTCATATATTTATATATTAAAATAAGATCACCCCTTAGTCTTCGTTTTTCCAAACTAAACAGCCCCATGTGTAATAACCTATCTTGGTATTGCAGATCCCCCAGTCCTCTAATAACCTTGGTCGTTCTTCTCTGCACCCGCTCTAGTTCAGCTATGTCTTTCTTATACACCGGAGACCAGAACTGTGCACAGTATTCTAAGTGTGGTCGCACTAGTGACTTGTATAGAGGTAAAATTATGTTCTCCTCATGATCATCTATGCCTCTTTTAATGCATCCCATTATTTTATTTGCCTTTGTAGCAGCTGCCTGACACTGGCCACTAAATGTGAGTTTGTTATCCACCCATACTCCCAGGTATTTTTCATTGATGGTTTTGCCCAGAGTTTTAGAATTAAAATTTAGTGAGAATCACCTGTTTACACAGTCTCTGGATTGAAAATCTTCTACTGATAGGCAGCCTAAGGAATTTCATTTGAAGAAGTCTTGTAGTTGCAATTGCAGGTCTCATAATTTAAAAAAAAAATGTTTGATATGTCTACATACAGTATTACTTTAATGTACAGTCCTTGCTGAAAGTGTTGGCACCCTTGAAATTGTTCTTGAAAATTAAGTATTTCTCCCAGAAAATTAATGCAATTACATGTTTTGTTGTACATATGTTAATTACCTTCGTGTGTATTGGAACAACATGAAAAACAGAGAAAAGAAGGCAAAATTGACATAATTTCAGACACATCCCCAAAAATGGATATCACAAAATTGTTGGCACCCTCAACTTGATATTTTACTGCAACCAATAGTTTCCTATAACCATCAGCAACTTCTTACACCTCTCAAATGGAATTTTGGACCACTCATTTTTTGCAATCTGTTCCAGGTCATATATATTTGAAAGGTGCCTTTTCCCAACAGCAATTTTAAGATCTCTCCAAAGGTGTTGAATGAGATTTAGATCCAGACTCATTGCTGGCCACTTCAAAACTCTCCAGTGCTTTGTTTCCATTCATTTTTAGGTGCTTCAAGGAGTTCCAGTTTTCTGACACTGGGCACTTTTTTGCAAACCAAAATGCTTTGGTAATCTTCAGATTTCATAATGCCTTGCACACAGTCAAGGAACCAAGTGCCAGAGGAAGCAAAACAACCCCGAAACATTTTTGAACCTCAACCATATTTGACTATAGGTACTATGATCTTTTATTTGTAGGCTTCATTCCATTTTGATAAACAGTAGAATGATGTGCTTTACCAAAAGCTCTATCTTGCTCTCATATGTCCAAAAGACACTATCCAAGACTCATGAACATTTTGGTGAACTGCAGTCTAGTCTTTTTATGTTTGTGTCAGCAGTGAGGACCTTATGGGTCCACTGCCATAGCATTTCATTTCAGTCAAATATCGATGGATAGTTTGCGCTTACACTGATGCACCTTGAGGTTACAAGACTGCTTGAATTTCTTTGAAACTTGATTGGGGCTGCTTATCCACCATCTGGACTATCCTGCATTGCAACCTTTCATCTATTTTTCTCTGCTGTCCAAGCCCAGGGAGATTAGCCACAGGCTACAATGCCATGAGTTGTAAACCTCTTCTTTATGTTGCCCACCATGGACAAAAGTAGAAAGCTTGAGATTGCTGATGTGATTTAACAATTTTGGTTCTCAAGTCATCAGACAGTTCTGTTCTCCTTTCCTAGTGTGGCATCCACAGGCACACAGTGCAAAGATTGAGTCAACATCTCCCCTTTTTAACTGGTTTCAAGTGTGATTTTAATGATGCCTACACATGTTACTTGCCACAGATGACTTTGAACAAGCATCATATGCTTGAAGCAAATTTGTTTACTCATAATTTTGGAAAGGTGCCAACAATTTTGTCCCGCTCATTTTTGGGGTTTTGTGTAAATTTATTTCCAATTTGCTTTTTTTCTCTGTTTTCTTTTGTGTTGCTCCAATACCCACAAAGGAAATAAACATGTATATAGCAAAACATTTGTAATTGCAAGAATTTTCCAGGAGAAATATTTCCTTTTCTGGAACAATTTAAAGGATGCCAACACTTTCGGCCATGGCTGTATATATAAAAAAAATTGGAGCAAGGAAGTAATTTAAATTCATTGTAATAAATTTTTATTTCAGAAGTTAACCAAGCATCATGAGTTTCAGAGCAAAAACAATTAAAAAGTGTAAATCATTTTAAGCTGCTGCCGTTGTTGCATATAAAGACACCGAGTCCATTTCAAACTTCAAATTTAAAACTTTACTCTCTTGTTTTGGCTGCACATCCATATTCGTTACAGCTCCAACAACAGATTCCATGCTTCACATGTCTTTCTCTTTCCCTGTACTTCTCTCCTTGTCACACAGCACATGTCTAGGTCAGACTGTATCATATGGTTCCTCAGTGTCTTCCCTGTTCAGTCTTTCTGCACTTGGGAGTTCCCTCAGCTGTTTCATCCAGATCTGAGGGCATCAGCCCATGCGATGATCTGCCACATGGATAGCGACCTGCCCTTTGGTACTGCTGTGACTTCTTCTGCAGCTACTACTACTGCTGTCACTGCTATTTCTGCTGCTGCTCTGGCCAACTGGCCCTGGATGGCTGGGCTTCTACCTTGTTAACATTGCGGGGTCACCATGTTGCCCTGGGCCTAATGCCCTCCAGGACTGTCTGGGTTCTCTGGCCTCTCCTGAGCTGTTTCAGCCCCCTGGCTTTTCTGACTCACTTCAGGAAATACTCCTGTCTTAACCACAGCTGGCCCCTCCTATATTAACTATTTACTATATGTACCTCCTGTCTATACTATGCCCACTATATTATCCCCATCCAGTGGCCAGATATGGGAACTGCACTTTCCCTACACTGAAACAATTCACAAAGTGCAAAAGCAGCTAGAAAAATATATAGTTATCACATATACTATAATGCACCCAGTACTAGACGATTAGACTCATACAGTATTAATACATCACATTGAACCAGAACGCAATTAAAGGGATGGATCAGTCCTTGTAACCCCTTACAGTACGATAGGATATTTACATATTCCATGCTGTCTAATCCGGAGGTGGATATGCCGTACGCTCATTACTATTTTTTGAGAACTATTTATTGTAAACAGCCTGCTGCCTCCTTGCATGATCGTTGCCCAATCGTGTCATTGTCTAGACAATAGAGACCACACAGCTAAACAGCTTGAAACCAAAAATATAATCACAGGCCTAGTCTAATGGAACTTGCAATTAATGTATGTACTCCTATTGAAACCAGGAAGTCAATGCCAAGTATAATGCAATTCATAACCTTTATTAAACATATTAAAATAAAATCAGTTTTAAATGGAGATACGGGTACAAAAATAGGCTACGAGCCTCCGGTTAACACTAAACCAAGTAGCTAACCAACTACCGCCACAAAATTACAACGTGAGATAAGGCAGATGGTATCACGTTTTGCAACAGAAAAAATTATTATTTCTTTTAATGTGGATGAGATGTGCAGATAGTGGAATTCCACCATAGCTAAATAACAAGGTCAGATATGGCAGGGTGAATCACGATAGCAACTGCCCCCCCCCCCAATTTTTTTCATGCACAACAGCAAAAATCACAGAGCAGTGTTACCACACCACTAAATGACAAGCTGGGATATGGCATGCTGCTTCACATTTAGTAAGTCATAAAATCATAGAATGGTATAGTTGGAAGGGACCTCCTGGGTCATCTGGAAGAAAGTTAGAAGAAAAAAACAATCACGTCATTCCTCTGAGCTCTGCAAACCCCTACCCTCATCAAACATGTGCCCTAAGCTCATCATACACCACCATTTTCGAAGCCAAAGTGCTGAAAATACTTTAGTGGCAATGCAAATATTTTCTAGAACTTTTTGCCCAATGTCTCCGATTTTTTCCGATTTCATAAAATTGTGCTTGTGTTTCCGATCATGAATCTGAATGTGCCATATTTGTGCAGATTTTATGTTTGGCGATCGTTTTTTGAACAAATTCGCTCATCACTAGTTAAAACTGTGTTTCATTTAATAACTTCCAAACATAAACTCTACATTGGAGAATAAAGATTTAATACTGTACATCTTCTAATATATTTAGCTCCAAAACATGGGTTCAGTACAAGAAAACATGATAGATTAAACCACAAAAGAATAAAACTGAAGGTCATTTCAAGATTTAAATCAGAAGATGAACTGCGCACTACATGTGTATGGACTCGCTCACACTTGAGATTAAATCGGACAAATGCATTTCAATTACAAATGGGATTGCCTCCATACCAATTTTATCCCATGCTCTTGTTCTCAGTGGCTATTTTTTGCAGACAGAAAAAAAATCTGCATGCTTGTGATTGCAAGCAAAGTTGGATCGCACGTATCCATAAAAGTCTATGAGTGCGAAACATCACACTGCACTCGGATATCAGCCTAGTGCAGTTAAATTCCTGCAAATGCCGGCCATGATGGAGAAATTAATTTCTCCATCTCCTCTGCAGCTGTGCTGGGATCATTTCATGTGAGAGAACTTGAGCACAGAGCACTGACTCTTGGCTCAGGCTCACACAGAGCAGTAGCTGAGTGTCATTAGCATATCACATCTGATTCCATAGCATCGGATGTGATACGCTAGTGTGTCTCCGGCATTGAGAAATCAAAAATGAAGTTCTACGTACTAATCAAAGAAATGTGGTGGACCTCTATTAGAGAAAAAAAAAGATAGGTAATATAATGAAAAAAATCTTAAAACTTGAATGATTACATATTATTAATGATATCCTTGATAATTGATAAGGCATTCATGGACTCTAAGTTATTCTAGAAAATCTTATAATTAATTATTTAGCAATTTATTGAAAAAATATTTTGAATATATTTGAGCTGCTGTTCTAGTCCAAATGTGTTTTACTGCAGTTTAGATGTGTCCAATGCAAAGCGAATAACTGAACTGAACACACTCAATCATAAGAAAAAAGTAAAATAAAAATCAGCTTCCAGAAATGAGCTACACAGAATACCTATCTGTAAAGAACCAAGAAAGCATCTCAAAATGGATTGAGGGAAGCATGCAGAATCTGTGAATGCTTCAAATATATGACGTGAAAAACAGCAAATGGGAAATTTAACAGCTCTCCTTTCCCATACTGCAGATTACTATGGTTCTTGATGTTTGCATCCAATTTATCTACAAAGTAAAAAGTTCATGTTTATCCCTCCTTAACTTCTAAGCTCCAGTTTGTCTTTATCCTTGGGTCCCTTCAAAGAGATTCTTCAGCTGAAATATCATAAAATGAACTTCCAGATTGGTTACGTAAGTCGATATCTAAGTGCTCCTGGGTAGGTCTTGGAAGGCTTCAGTTTTGGGATATACTGTGAGCATATGTGGTTGTGCTTCTTTGACAAATCAGAAAGATAAGCAAATTTTGTATTTAGGTGTGGAATGATTTTGTTTTTAATTTAATTTAAAAAAGCATTATATCAAGCAGGTGTGATACTTCTATAATTCAGCAGGTGTGATACTTCTATAATTCATTTTCCTTTTTTATAATTTTCGTGTTGATTGTCACACTTTTAATAGTTGTTATTTTTTATTGTTTTAAAAAAAACAAAATAATTAAGACCTTGAATACACATTGTGTATAGTTTCTTGAAGCACATATTCTAAAAAAAACAGTTAACATCACTCACTGCACTTTTTCAACATATACATAGTAACATAGTTATTAGGTTTGAAGGAAGAATTTAAGTCCATCTGGTACAACCCATAGCCTAACCTAACATGCCCTATACAGTGGGGCAAAAAAGTATTTAGTCAGTCAGCAATAGTGCAAGTTCCACCACTTAAAAAGATGAGAGGCGTCTGTAATTTACATCATAGGTAGACCTCAACTATGGGAGACAAACTGAGAAAAAAAAATCCAGAAAATCACATTGTCTGTTTTTTTATCATTTTATTTGCATATTATGGTGGAAAATAAGTATTTGGTCAGAAACAAAATTTCATCTCAATACTTTGTAATATATCCTTTGTTGGCAATGACAGAGGTCAAACGTTTTCTGTAAGTCTTCACAAGGTTGCCACACACTGTTGTTGGTATGTTGGCCCATTCCTCCATGCAGATCTCCTCTAGAGCAGTGATGTTTTTGGCTTTTCGCTTGGCAACACGGACTTTCAACTCCCTCCAAAGGTTTTCTATAGGGTTGAGATCTGGAGACTGGCTAGGCCACTCCAGGACCTTGAAATGCTTCTTACAAAGCCACTCCTTCGTTGCCCTGGTGGTGTGCTTTGCATCATTGTCATGTTGAAAGACCCAGCCACGTTTCATCTTCAATGCCCTTGCTGATGGAAGGAGGTTTGCACTCAAAATCTCACTATACATGGCCCCATTCATTCTTTCATGTACCCGGATCAGTCGTCCTGGCCCCTTTGCAGAGAAACAGCCCCAAAGCATGACGTTTCCACCACCATGCTTTACAGTAGGTATGGTGTTTGATGGATGCAACTCAGTATTCTTTTTCCTCCAAACACGACAAGTTGTGTTTCTACCAAACAGTTCCAGTTTGGTTTCATCAGACCATAGGACATTCTCCCAAAACTCCTCTGGATCATCCAAATGCTCTCTAGCAAACTTCAGACGGGCCCGGACATGTACTGGCTTAAGCAGTGGGACACGTCTGGCACTGCAGGATCTGAGTCCATGGTGGCGTAGTGTGTTACTTATGGTAGGTCTTGTTACATTGGTCCCAGCTCTCTGCAGTTCATTCACTAGGTCCCCCCCGCGTGGTTCTGGGATTTTTGCTCACCGTTCTTGTGATCATTCTGACCCCACGGGGTGGGATTTTGCATGGAGCCCCAGATCGAGGGAGATTATCAGTGGTCTTGAATGTCTTCCATTTTCTAATTATTGCTCCCACTGTTGATTTCTTCACTCTAAGCTGGTTGGCTATTGCAGATTCAGTCTTCCCAGCCTGGTGCAGGGCTACAATTTTGTTTCTGGTGTCCTTTGACAGCTCTTTGGTCTTCACCATAGTGGAGTTTGGAGTCAGACTGTTTGAGGGTGTGCACAGGTGTCTTTTTATACTACTTCCCCACAGAATGTAAAACAAAGGAAAAAGGGAATGATATAAGCCCAAGGCTGAATTAATAAACTTAAAATCAGTGAACCAGCATGCACGCCTGGTTAAAAAGAATGATCGATTCTTACCCTTAATGTGAAGCCATAAGGGAAGTAAAAGTCATCCTGAATGAAAGTCTGCTGTTGAGGAAAGTTCTCCAGATTCCGCTTGATTGCTCGGGCCGGTAACAATTCGTGCAACCCCCGTATGCAGCACAGCAATCTCGTGGAGACAACTCGAATCCCCCTCCGGTGCGAGCAGTGTAAACGGCGCCTGCGCAGGACCTGTGAGCCGTGGTGACGTGACCGCGCACGTGACGAGGGGTGCGAGTACGGATGGCGATATGGACCAAAAGAACAGAACAACGCGTTTCGGAGACGTCTGTCTCCTTCCTCAGGTATGGTCCATACCTCCCCATAGTGGTCCTTATATAGACGCCAGCCGTACTAAAAGTTATTGAAACCCAAAAAGTTCAATCCCACTGTTCAAACCCTTGGGGATAATAGTGTCCAAAGTAAAAATCCATTTGGTTTCGGATCTAGACATGGATTTAATGAAACTCCCTCCTCTCCAATGTGGATGTATTCTTTCAATTCCCGTAATCTTCATGCTTTGTACTTTTCCCGCATGGTACTCAATAAAATGCTTCGAGAGTGGGTGTCCCAGAAATTTATTATTAATGTTCCGGATATGTTCGTTAATTCGAACCCGCAAGGATCTTTTAGTACGTCCAACGTATATTTTATTGCAGGGGCATACGATGGTATAAATGACCCCTGTAGAAGAACAAGTTATAAATTCTTCAATCCTCAATTCGGTATTCCCAATCTTCTGTTGTTTCTGTGTTTGAGTGTTATTACACATGTTGCACTTTTTACAGGGGAAAAAACCTTTTAAAACATTCCGTGAGAGAGTAGTTTGAATAGATGCTGGTTTCTTTTGCACTGTCGGAGCGATATAAGTACCTAAACTACGGCTTTTCCTATAAATAAAACGAGGTGCTTCTGTGATATTGTCCCCCAGTATCTTATCTTTTTTCAATAAGTGCCAGTGTTTTCTCACTATACCTCGTAGGATATTTGAATTTGGATTGTACTGGGTAATTATTGGAATACAATCCAGATTGTCATTTTTTAATTTAGTAATGGGATTTATCAGATCCTGACGTGGTTTCAAAAGTGCTGCATCCCTAGATTCCTTCAGCATATCCAAATTATACCCCTTTTCCAAGAATTTAGTAGTTAGAGCTTCCGCTTCATCCTCAAAATCCTGTGGCTTAGAGCAATTCCTATTTAAAATTGTCAGGTCTAAAAAATTAATTTGATGTGCACTAGTATTACTTGTAAAATTTAAAAAAAATTCATTTTTATTTAAATTAATTAAAAACTGATATTGATGATGTGATTTTTATCTGGTCAGGGGGGCAGGAGGCCCTAAATCAGTTTTTAATTAATTTAAATAAAAATGATTTTTTTTTAAATTTTACAAGTAATACTAGTGCACATCAAATTAATTTTTTAGACCTGACCATTTTTATTGAGGGGGGTACTATTCAAACTCGAACTTTCAATAAACCAACAGATACCAATAGTTTCATCCCGTTAGACAGTAGTCACCTTCCACAATGGCTTTTGAACATCCCAAAAAGTCAATATATGCGATTAAATAGGAATTGCTCTAAGCCACAGGATTTTGAGGATGAAGCGGAAGCTCTAACTACTAAATTCTTGGAAAAGGGGTATAATTTGGATATGCTGAAGGAATCTAGGGATGCAGCACTTTTGAAACCACGTCAGGATCTGATAAATCCCATTACTAAATTAAAAAATGACAATCTGGATTGTATTCCAATAATTACCCAGTACAATCCAAATTCAAATATCCTACGAGGTATAGTGAGAAAACACTGGCACTTATTGAAAAAAGATAAGATACTGGGGGACAATATCACAGAAGCACCTCGTTTTATTTATAGGAAAAGCCGTAGTTTAGGTACTTATATCGCTCCGACAGTGCAAAAGAAACCAGCATCTATTCAAACTACTCTCTCACGGAATGTTTTAAAAGGTTTTTTCCCCTGTAAAAAGTGCAACATGTGTAATAACACTCAAACACAGAAACAACAGAAGATTGGGAATACCGAATTGAGGATTGAAGAATTTATAACTTGTTCTTCTACAGGGGTCATTTATACCATCGTATGCCCCTGCAATAAAATATACGTTGGACGTACTAAAAGATCCTTGCGGGTTCGAATTAACGAACATATCCGGAACATTAATAATAAATTTCTGGGACACCCACTCTCGAAGCATTTTATTGAGTATCATGCGGGAAAAGTACAAAGCATGAAGATTACGGGAATTGAAAGAATACATCCACATTGGAGAGGAGGGAGTTTCATTAAATCCATGTCTAGATCCGAAACCAAATGGATTTTTACTTTGGACACTATTATCCCCAAGGGTTTGAACAGTGGGATTGAACTTTTTGGGTTTCAATAACTTTTAGTACGGCTGGCGTCTATATAAGGACCACTATGGGGAGGTATGGACCATACCTGAGGAAGGAGACAGACGTCTCCGAAACGCGTTGTTCTGTTCTTTTGGTCCATATCGCCATCCGTACTCGCACCCCTCGTCACGTGCGCGGTCACGTCACCACGGCTCACAGGTCCTGCGCAGGCGCCGTTTACACTGCTCGCACCGGAGGGGGATTCGAGTTGTCTCCACGAGATTGCTGTGCTGCATACGGGGGTTGCACGAATTGTTACCGGCCCGAGCAATCAAGCGGAATCTGGAGAACTTTCCTCAACAGCAGACTTTCATTCAGGATGACTTTTACTTCCCTTATGGCTTCACATTAAGGGTAAGAATCGATCATTCTTTTTAACCAGGCGTGCATGCTGGTTCACTGATTTTAAGTTTATTAATTCAGCCTTGGGCTTATATCATTCCCTTTTTCCTTTGTTTTACATTCTGTGGGGAAGTAGTACCGATAGGCAGCTATACCAGCGCAAGTACCGATGTGTACATTTTCATGTCCACATCTATTTAATAGTATTTGTATTATTTACAATCCTCTGTGGTGATTGTTGTACTCGCTGCAGGCAAACTGCCTTGTGACTCATAGCGCCACTCATAACCTTCTTTTTGAGTGTCTTTTTATACTGATAACAAGTTTAAACAGGTGCCATTACTACAGGTAATGAGTGGAGAAAAGAGGAGACTCTTAAAGAAGAAGTTACAGGTCTGTGAGAGCCAGAAATCTTGATTGTTTGTTTCTGACCAAATACTTATTTTCCACCATAATATGCAAATAAAATGATAAAAAAACAGACAATGTGATTTTCTGGATTTTTTTTTCTCAGTTTGTCTCCCATAGTTGAGGTCTACCTATGATGTAAATTACAGACGCCTCTCATCTTTTTAAGTGGTGGAACTTGCACTATTGCTGACTGACTAAATACTTTTTTGCCCCACTGTATATTTTTTAAGCATTGGCAGTGCTGGGATGGTAGGAAAAAATGTTATGATCAACTCCATTCACAGTTACCAGAATGCGTTTTTGAAAATGTGATACATTTGGGAAAAATTTGAAGAAGTTGATTATCCTGAAATTTCAAACAGATTACAATTCCATTTGTGCAGATTATCCAGAAGAGTAAACTGTTCAATGCATTTCATACATTGCTGAAAAGTCACAGAGCGGGTTACTAATGCCAGGTGCAGTTGCGCTGGCTTCCTCTTGTCTGGTAGCTATTAGTGATTAGTAATTTGCGGCTGCTAGACAGCTTGAATACATGTGGGGGTTGCCTGTTTGCTAAGCAATCCCCACATGTATTCAAGCTGTCTAGCAGCCACAAATCATGAAGCTGTGTCGAAATAAACTAAATTTCCGAGCATGCCAAAATACTCAGAGACCACCCCAGCATGCTCGGAGAAACTCGAATAACGTGCATACTCGCTCATCACTAGTAGCTATCACATCACGTGATTTGACATAAACAATCAGGGGGATTATCACAGCCAGGATTAAAGATGGTGACCAATTTAGCAGCACCAATTTATGTTTCTACAGAGTAGGTGAAAGGAGATGGCAGGGACCCTCAGTGCTCCCTCTCTCCTTCATGCTGGTCCCATATACTTTATGCAGTACCCGGATGGTGTACCTGGATGTTAACATGCTAATGTTTCGCTGTCGTTCAATAAAGTGTAATGCTATGTACTACTTATGCCTTAATGTTATACACTGTTAAATGTGCTGTGTCTGCCATGTATGATTATTATGCTGTGTTTTGTAATGCACATGCTAGAGGCAGGAACAGAAGCGGTTAATTTAGAGGGCTGGACTTGCAGCCTCAAGGGAGCAGGAAGCTCCTGCTTCCTGGTCAGAGCCCAGGCAGGACATTCTGAGGCAGAGTGTGTGTCCCCGTCTTGGGCACAGGTGTATCCCCTTATGGGACAGAAGGAGCCCCTGTCTGGGGAATATATGCGTCCCTGTCTGGGACAGAAGAGACCCCCGTCTGGGGCATAAATGTGTTCTTGTCTGTAACTGTGAGGACCTCCATTTGGGATATATGTGGATCCCCATCTGGGACAGAAGGAAATCCTGGCTGGGGACTTCAAGCTACCAAGGACTGCCAGGCAGTGGAACAGGGCACAGGAACTGTGATATTGGCCTTTAGTTGACTGTGTGTTTTCAGGAGCCATTGGGAGCTGATTCTTGTGCTGCTGCTGCCGAAGGAGCAGCATCATAGAATAGGGACAGTTTAGGAATTATTAGCTTCTTCTCTTCGTTATCTCCATAAAACAAATTGCCACTGTTGGGCCCTAAAGAGTGTGGTGTGTTGTACATCAGGAGGACGCCTTTCCAACATGGAAAACAGCTATGATTCTGAGGTAACCCACTATGACCTGTGGCTGGGACTGGACCTGTCTTTTCATGTGCAAGGGCTCGGGGTGCTCACTTACTGTGACCTAGTGGACTCGACTATGACTACCACCCCATGCCACCTTGTTACATAGGGATAGCAGTAAAAGTGCACAAGTTATTCCACAGAGCAGCAGAAAAAGACTTTAGTATTAAAAAAAAACATTGCAGCAAACAAGTTTGATCCCTTTCTCTCGCCTCAGTCTTCTCTCTCTACCCTATATTTTTTCTCTCATATCTATTGCTTGCTCTCTTTCTCTCCCCATATCTGCTATCTCCTCTGTCTTTCTCTACAGATTAAGAAGTATTCTTAATTACTGTGTAGGAGTGTAAAAAGAGTAGAAACTCACTTCAGAAAACCTTATAGAGCTGATGCATTAATGCATTTTTGTTAAGTTGATGTTTGATGCAGTCGTTCAATGTGTGATTAATGCTCCTTTATGCAGTTGTTTTTGGAAGGTGAAAGTAACAGTGTAAATGTGTAAGCATCAAAGAGTTAACAGCAGCCCTGTAGATGGGAGGGGTTTTTGGGAGTAAGAATATAGTTGCTTCCTGGTTACAGTGAGTAAGTAGTTACTTGTGAAGTGAGAACAGTGAAGCTAGCACAGGAGTGTGACAGACTAAGGCTACTTTCACACTAGCGCTTTTCGGCGGACGTCGCAATGCGTTGTTTAGGAGAAAAAACGCATCCTGCAAAGTTGTCTGCAGGATGCATTTTTTCCCCATAGACTTACAATACCGACGCATTGCGACATATCGCCACACGTCGCAACCATCGTGCGACGGTTGCGTCGTGTTTTGGCGGACCGCCGGCACAAAAAAACCTTACATGTAACGCTTTTTTGTGCGTCTAGTCCGCCATTTTTGACCGCGCATGCACGGCCAAAACTCTGCCCCCTCCTCCCCGGACCATACAATGGGGCCCGTTGTGCATTTCTTTCACAGCATGCGTCAGTACGTCGGCCCGACTCAATGCAACGGGCCCGTACCGGTCCGACACTAGTGTGAAAGCAGCCTAAGCCACATACTGGGTATGAGTGTAAGTAAGATTTTCTGGGGTAGCATGCCCTGTATTGGATAAAGTAGCAGTATGAACCTTACTTCAGCCACAATTCCATGGATTCTTGGAATTTCAATAGACAGGAGGAGAGCTATAGGAAAAGCAAAGAGCCTAAGGAGTGGTAGCTGTGGATTTTGGGTAACCCTGAGATAGCACAGATGAAGTAGGACTGAAGAGGCAATGTGAAGACCTTAACTGAGAATCTTATTGAAAAGATACTAAAGTTGCCAGGATGGGGGACAGATATGGCGTGTGGTTAGTGAAGAACACATGAAAAGAATGGTCCATTCAAGTCACCTATGTTGTATTACTGAAATGCTCTTTACAAGTGATGTACCGCCACATTGAAATAAATATGTATATGCCTGTGTGTAAAACAGATGATGTGAAAGACAAGCTTTGTATCTGCTACCTATTGTAAACAGTATGTGTTGACCTTTTTTATGAAATGGATGAAAATTCCTTGCTAATGTACTACATCTGGGGTTCCGGAGTCAGCCGAGGGTATGCAACCTGAGTGAGAAACATCTACAACATGCATATGTCTCACTGCTGTATCTGGTTGTGACAGAACATCTCTCCTCTTGCAACACTCAGGTCACTGAAGTAAAAAACAGCATACTAAAGTGCAGTACTGAAGGAAAATATTGGCCCATCATGGGAGGAAGGTGACTGAGAATGGTGTGAAGTACTGAATATTCATACCGGGCACGAGGCTGAAGAAAATGTAATGAAGAGTTAAGGGTGGACAATATGTTTAGCAAAATTGACTCTTTAATTCAAACCACAGTTTGTCATTCAACTATTGCATTACTGTTATATAATTTCATTACCACCTTACCAGTTCTACTTGTCTCTTCTTTTGATTTTACTCACAATACCTTTATATAAATGTCGATAAAGTCAGTGACCAATATGACACCACACCACATGCACATTATATGTATGTTTGGTTGTTATTTTAATTTGGTAGTATTTTCTACAGGAATGGACTTTCCCCAACACTATTAAAGGGACTGTGTCACCTGATTTTGGGGGGCCCTGTGTTCGGTCCGATGGGCGGTGTTTTCTCTTGTTTCATTGACCCCTTCCTTTCCCGCTGGCCGCGCTATTTTCTTGAATGTGAGTTGTCTTCCTCTGTAGTACACGCATGCGCATGGCAATCTTTCCTTGCGCACGCGCAGTATGCTTTGCCCAACTGCGAGCAAAGCCGAAAAGCATTAGTACGCATGCGCCACCGCACTATGTCCCGGAACACAGTGAAATACTTCCAGGACATAGTGCAGTGCGTGTACTATGGATGAAGACAACTCACATTCAAGAAAATAGTGCGGCCAGCGGGAAAGGAAGGGGTCAATGAAACAAGAGAAAACACCGCCCATCGGACCAAACACAGGGCCCACCAAAATCAGGTGACAGAGTCCCTTTAAAAAACAAGTGCAAAGTCTATTTTTGCCCAAAACAAAGCAATAAGTGTTAGGTGTCGAGTTCCTGCCTCTGCACAGGGGGAATTTCATTCCATCTCCGCTGCGGTCTCCCATCCTTCTGGTACTGGTCAGCGGCGAGCAGATGTCTCTGGGACTAAGTCCTGCTTTTCCCCTTCTGAGCATGCCCAAGGTATGACCTCTCATTGGAGGTCAGGGGTCACATGCTCAGGTACTGCAGGAGCTCCCATTGGTCCTCTAGGAAGGTCCTGAAGTTGCTCAGGTACTGTGGCAGCTTCCATTGGTCCTCTAGGAAGGTCCTGAAGTTGCTGCAGCTATAAAAGGTTCGCATGGCCAGTATCAACATGTGTATGAGCTTTGCTATTGTGGTCACGGCTGTATGTGGACAGGGTTTGGCTGAAATAAGCCCCTAGAATACCAGCACCTCTGGTGAGGAGTTTTGTATGAATGTATTCAGGGCTGGCTCTAGAATTCCGGTTCCACCGGAGAGGAATGTTTTGTGTGCTTCTCTGAGTGCGTGACCACTGACTGCCACATCAGCTCAGCAGTTACCTGTGTTCCCCTGTGACATTAGCAGGGCACAGCATCTTCTTTCTGTGCGACTTTGTGAAGTAACAGAGTTCGATTATACCACCATATGTTGCCGTCATTTGCTAGCAGCAGGTTCCTCCTGCACGGTGGACCCTGGGCTGCGAACGCACCAATAATAACATCTATATTTATTCAGTGTGTTCCGCTAGCCCTAACAGTAAGTGCTTTAAATAGTAAACATAATGGAAGGAAATTCATAAGTAGACCTAAGGCAACTTGCTGAACAACTTACAGAACCTTAGAACATGAAAACAATGGCTTGATTGCAGTCCACGAGATGAGAGGTTTTTTACGTGTTCTTAAATGATTAGACATTGATACAGTTAGTAGAACAGATGCTCACCTTTCATGAAAAAGACATCGCACTACAGATTATAGAGCATGCATGTCAACTACCCATGCAGAACGACCAACCTGTCCAGCACTAATGAACACTCAAAGCTAAACAGCAGGTAGTCTTCCATAAAAGTAATGACCTTTACAGGTCATATTGGTATCATCTCATAAAATTAGTGCTAGATAATTATAAAGATATATCAGTATGTAATGTCAAACGTACTAAGTCACAAGCAACATAATGTCAGACTATAAAGCCTAATAGCTTTAAGTAACATTACGGTCCAAAATATATTTCTGAATTAAAGAATTAAATAAATGTCCGTTAAAAATTGTTCCTTTTTATTGTCGCGATTGCCTCTGTGCAGTGTTAAATATGTAAAGTGAATGTTATTTTATGATAATATATGGTTCATCACTACATCAGTAAGTTAAGTTAGAAGATTCCTTTGAAGTTTAATGTCTCATCCAATGAGTGATTTATAAAAGGCTTCAGCATACAGTTATATAACAATGGATCAGAAACAGCTAATTAAGTTGTAATTAAACATTAAACTGCATTATAGAAAAATAAAATAATGTGTGTATTATTGTAGGCTGTATATCCAAGAAATAAACACAGAGTAAAAGTAGACCAAAGGTTTCTTGCAAAAAGCAACTGCGTTGAATGTGCTTTTATGTACAAAGAAAACTTGTACAATTTTTATTTTGTTATCACTGGATAGACAGAGGCAGCTAATGTACATACTTTTTTTTCAGGATGCATAGTAAAGGCAAATTACAAAAGCATCCCATACATCAAAAGCTGAAATAATTTCTTCCTTTGTTACTTTAACCGACTTCCTGAAAGCAAGGCAGATAATAAAGCAGACACCATATAAAATCGTATCTACTACAAATGAAACATAATAAGGAGAGAAAAAAATGTAATTAGTTTTTAATATATCCCCTATTCTAAATTTCTGTGTTTAGCACCAGCTTACGGGATGCAATTTCTTAACACTTGAAAACCAGGCAGCCTACATTATCTAATTGAGTTTGATGACAATGTGACCTGTTGAGAGCTCTACAAAACTCTTTTCTTTTTGTTCCCAGTTCTCTCAGTCCATTCAAGAATGCACTAATATTGGAATTTATCTACTTTACATTAACCATCCAGAAAAATGTATGCATTTGGAAAGAATAGGGTAGATTTCTATAATTTATATGCAAATCGTTACCAGATAATTACTGGAGAGTCTTCACAGTACTGAATATATGCTTACATTTGAAATATATCATGTTGTTTCCTTCTGTCTCACCAACCTACTTTTCCTCTTATTGCAGTTTGATTACCATGTAAATAAGGATGTTTCTCGTGAAAAACCAGACTTGCATTTGCACTTTGACTTTCTGACTTATTGTAAATAAATCCTAAACATTTTATATTGATAACTTGTTTTTAGGTTGCCAATAAATTGGAAAAGGGGATGGATATCTATGTAAACCTAGTCTTATTAGTGATGAGAAAATCTGTTGAAATTTGATTCCAGTAGTTAGTACAAATTTGGTCATGTAATTAAATTAGCATTGAATTTATGCAATGCAAAGCAAATGTGCCCTATTATGGGGTTTATCCTAACCCCAGGTCATAATAAGAATAAGGTGAAAAAGAAAATGTCACCACCAGTGATGAGTGAGTATACTCGTTGCCTGGGTTTTCCTAAGCATGCTCAGGTGGTCTCCGAGTATATGTTAGTGCTCGGAGATTTAGTTTTCGTCTGCTCAGCTGCATGATTTACGGCTGCTAGACAGCTTGAATACATCTGGCGATTCCCTAGCAACTAGGCAACCCCCACATGTACTCAGGCTGGCTAGCAGCTGTAAAACATGCAGCTACGTCAACAAAAATTAAATCTTTGAGCACTAACAAATACTCGGAGACCACCCGAGCGTGAGCAACGAGTATACTCGCTCATCACTAGTCACCACTCCTCTGTCCCACTGCTACATCTCCTCACTCACCATCTGTGCCTTTTCTTTACCCCATTTCACATGACATTATTTATTTCTATCTTCTCCCAAAACTGGGGCTTCAGGTGCTCAGTGGGGATCAGACATCATGAGTGTCGCACACGGCGCTGTCTTGGTCTCTGACAGTGCCTGTTCTAATATAATGAAGTGCATGAGATCTCCTTGATTCATGATGCCCAGAGCAATGTGATGATGGAGGAAGAGGACTTCTTGTGTCATGGACACATAAAGAGGCCAGAGGCAGCTTCAAGGGGAACCAGTGGCAAGACAGATAAAAACTGAAGTGAATATTTTTTTATTATTTTTATTTAACCACTTTCTCTGCTCAATACAAATTAGCTACATATCGGCTGGCCACCATTTTGATGTATGTGGATGAGGTGAAATACCAAAAGTTAAGAATTCAGGAGAATTCTATTTGACTCAACTGATTTATTCATCTCTATAGGATAGAATTTTTTTTCTATGAGAAAATTATTCCAAGAGCCATAACTATTTTTACTTTTCCATTGATATAGGTATGCGAAGGCTTGTCTTTGGGGGCCAGTTGTACATTTGAATTACACCATCTATTTTATCATATAATGTACTGGAAAGTGGGGAAAAAAATCCATAAAAAAGTGCCATTCATTTTTGGATTTTTGATTTACAGCATTGGTTTTCCAGTAAAACTGAGCCATCAATATGTTTTTCCAGGTCAGAATGATTGTACATATATTCAATATACATAGCTTTTTCTTTGCTTAAAAGGTGAAAAAAAAATTCAGAAATTTATATAAAAACATTTTTGTTAATGCCCCCACTTTCCGAGAGCCATAAGGTTTTCTATTTTCAGATATGGGGCTGTATGAGCCAATGTTTTTATTTATATCGTTTTGAGATTTATGCCTCGTTTTGATAGCCTGTTATTACATTTTTCTGTTGTTGCAGCAGCCAAAAAACTGCAATTCTGGCATTTTGAGTTTTTTTTCTCTTTATTAAACAATGCAGTGAGATTAATGTATTTTATTCTTTGATAGATCAGACATTTACAGTGCAGTGATACAAAATGCACATTTTGCAGTGATACAAAATGTGTATTTTTTATTTCTTAATTTTTAATTTGAGAAAAGGTGGTGGACTTTTATATTTAAAAAAATCATTTTTTTTTAACTATTTATTCTATTTGTTAGTCTGTTTAGGAGAAGGGAACTTGCGATCACCTGTTCACTTATACTATATACAGCAATGCCATAGAATTGCTGTAATAGCAGAAACCAGGGTCTCCTATGAACGCCAGCCATGGGCTGGCTTTCACAGGAATACAGTGATGACAGACATAGGAGTCTTCAGCAGACCCCTGGCTTTTATTGCAACACATCGGGGTCCTGCAATCATGTGGATAAGGGTATAGAACTGTGCGCCACCTTGCTGTCGTGCATTAAATGCTGCTGTTACAGATTGACAGTGGCGATTAACAACTGTTAGAGGCAGATGTTGAATGAATATCACAGGTATCATCTGCCAGGAAAGATGCGAGTCCGCATCAATGGCAAGGAGCTCATTTATGATGGACACAGTCTGTCATAAGTCTTTGATGGCAGAATCA
The DNA here is from genome assembly GCF_051348905.1 of Ranitomeya variabilis. Lineage (NCBI taxonomy): Eukaryota > Metazoa > Chordata > Amphibia > Anura > Dendrobatidae > Ranitomeya > Ranitomeya variabilis. Next base: position 920,198,655 of record NC_135233.1, on the reverse strand, counting down.
TCTGTTCTGCCTTAACCCCTTACAAGATCATTCAAATAGGAGAACTGCTTTATAATTAATTGATAGTAGTATCAGCTACAAAAGAATAAAATAAAATGATGTTCTAGCTACTACTTTACTAGCAAAAGAAATTACAGTTGGTGCTTCTAACACTCGATGGAAATGTGTAATAAGGTTCTAGAAATAGACAAGGACATTATGCTTCAAGTTCATCTGAATCGAGTTAGAGGTCTCCATAGAAATTTAAGAGCACAAGCTGTCATCTCCTATCTTTCTATCTAACCCCTTTCAGGCATCGGGTGTAATAGTACGCCAATGTCAGATTCCCTCCATTTGATGTGGGCTCCAGAGCGGAGCCCACATCTTTTCCAGCACATGTCAGTTGCTTTGAACAGCTGACATGTGCCTCTAACAGCTGCGGGTGGAATCTCAATCCACCAGAGGCACATAACTAGTTACATACCGCTGTCAATCTCTGACAAAGGAATTTAACTTGCGCTTCAGGAAAGCGCGCTGGAAATGCAGCCTATCGGTGACCCTGTCATGTGATTGCGGGTCACTGATTGGTTGGCATGAAAACAAAAGGTCTCCAGCAGACCTCTATGGTTGTCATAGTCAGATTGCTATGAGCGCAGCAAGGTGGTCGGCGAGCATAGCAAGGGAGCATTTCTGCTACATACAGGCAATCTGATCATCACCTGTTTGTAGCAGAGCCGATCGGACAACTGCAGCTGCTAGTCTCCTATGGAGACTATTGAAACATGCCAAAAATAAAAAAAATGTTTAAAAAATTATTTAAGAAAATAAAAAAGTATATAAGTTCAAATCACCCCCCTTTTGCCCCATTCAAAATAAAGCAATACAAAAAAAATCAAGCATACACATATTTAGTATCGCTGTGTTCAGAATTGCCCAATCTATTAATATAATAAAATAATTAATCCAATTGTTAAACGGCGCAACAGGAAAAAGAAGTCAAAATGCCAGAACTAAATTTTTTTGGTCTCTGCTCATTGCATTAAAATGCAAAAATGGGCGATCAAAAGATCGTATCTGAACCAAAATGGTATCTTTATAAACCTCAGCTCAGCATGCAAAAAATAACCCCTCATAAAACACGAGATCACGAAAATGGAGATGCTACAGGTATTGGAAAGGCACTTTTTTTTAACAAATTTTGGAATTTTTTTAATCACTTAAATAAAAAAGAACCTAGACATGTTTGGTGTCTTTGAACTTGTAATGACCTCGAGAATCATAATGGCCGGTCAGTTTTAGCATTTAGTGAACATGGTAAAAGAAAAACCTGAGATTACACTTTTTTTTTTGCAATTTCACAGCACTTGGATATTTTCCCATTTTCCAGTACAGGATGTGTTAAAACCAATAGTGTCATTCAAAAAACAAGCCCTCACTTGGCCATTTTGAAAAAAAAAGTTATGGCTCTGGGAAGAAGGGGAGCAATAAATGAAAATGCAAAATCAAAAATACATCTGGTCGTTAAGGGATTAAGAAAGATTTTGCCCATGAATTGAGAATTAATGATTTGTCCAGGAGGAAAAATAAGTAGATGTCTCTAATAAAGAGTATTTTCAGTGCCTTATTTTCATGTGAACTGTTGTTTTAAGAAAAAAAAATATTTAACCCCTTCCCGACATGCGCTGTACATGTACGGCGCTGCGAGAGCTGCGTTCCTGCAAAGCACCATACATGTATGGTGCTTCAATCACAGGGGCTCACGCTGAGCGCCGCCATGTTTGGGTGCGGGTGTCAGCTCTCTGTGAGAGCTGACACCCTGCAACAACTCCCACTATGGCTGCCGTCACACTCGCAGTATTTGGTCAGTATTTTACATCAGTATCTGTAAGCCAAAACCAGGAGTGGGTGATAAATGCAGAAGTGGTGCATATGTTTCTATTATACTTTTCCCCTGATTGTTCCACTCCTGGTTTTGGCTTACAAATACTGATGTAAAATACTGAGCAAATACTGCTAGTGTGATGGCAGCCTATCGGTGCTAGCTCTGGTGCTAGTACCAATTGCAGGCGATTAACCCCTCTTCTGCTGCCATCAATAGTGACAGCAGCATTGTCGTGATGGTCTCCATGAAGACCCCCAGCCGCAGGATGGCCGCGAGGTCCTTCAGGAAAGGTGACTTCTTAGTGCCTGCTAACAAAAAGTGCAAACAATTGATCAAAAAAGCAAATGTAAATAAAAAAGGTACCTCTGAAAATGTCATCATGTCCTGCAAAAAAAAAGCAACAACACAGCTACATCAATGGAAAAGCAAGAATGTTATAGCTCTCAGAGTAAATCGATGCAAAAATAATTATTTTTTCTATATAATTGTTTAAAAGCTGCAAAACATTAAAAAAAACTATATAAATGGAGTATCGCTGTAATCATACTGACCCAAAGAATAAAGCTTCCTTATCAACTTTACCACATGCGGACTGGTATAAAAAAAATTCCTGAATTGCTGGTTTTTGTTCATTCTATCTAAAAAGAAATCGGAATGGAAAGTGATCAAAAAATGTCATGTGACCACAAATATGATACCAATAAAAATGTCAACTCTTCCCGCAAAACAAACAAGCCATCACATGACTCTGCCGGCTGGAATATGGAAAAATTATAGCTAAGTATAAAGATGCAAAAAAACAGTTTTGCCAATAAAAAGCGTCTTTTAGTGTGTGCCAGCAGCCAAACGTAAACTGATATAAATCTGGTATTTTTGTAATCGCGCAGACCCAATGAGTAAAGTTACCTAATCACTCATACCACACGAGGAACGGTGTAAAAATTAAATAAAACACATTCTTCTCCTGCTGTTGATTTTTTAATTCTGCCTCCCAAAGATTGCAGTAAGCACATTTATCCTGCGCTATATGCTGAGTTTCTGAAACCTGGGTTTCCGTGTAAATCTCTGAAATACACTATTCAGACAGAACTCCCGGTGGAAGATTCCCTATAATTAGATTGATGGAGGCACTGTGAAACCAACAGGCCTGTGATTCGTCGGTGTCCGTCTTTTTAGGTGTGGTTGTCCACAGTTTGTGCACTTCTGAAAAGAAGGACAACACTGAACAGTGGCCAAATAGAGTCAACAGTAACTCTGCTGCCTCCTTATAGTGAACAGATGCCTCAGGGTTTTCATCTGTCATGTCACTCAGAGATTTAGATGGAAACCCCAAAGTAAGTGCTCAGAGTTGAGCGCAGGAGAAATGTGATCTTAAAAGTTATGTAAATGTTCCTAATAAAAGCTTCAACTCAATCCACAAAAAAGCAAGTCCCCACTCACATCCGTTATCTGGAAATATAGTGGGCTTCCACGTTACTGGTAGCACAAAGGCCCTGGAAATGCTTGTTTTGGAAAACACCCATGGAATAAAAATTGTCACTATACCTGTAGATAAATTCCCAAAGGGGTATAATTTCCAAAATGGGGTCACTTGAGTGGGGATTCTGCTTTTCTAGCACATAAGGGCTCTCTATATGGAGTCTGCAAACAATTCTAGGAAAATAACATTCATTAAAATAATACAAGGAAAAAAAATAGACTTTATGTTCCTGATTTATTTCTCTTTATCTGATTTGTGTCACGTAACTATAGGAGTCCAAGTATCAGATGATTCTGAATGCGTGAATAAAACCAGAAGATGGATTATTCCTGTCTGATAATATATACTATGTTTGAATGGAAGAGAATCACTTGGGATGTTAAAGAGAACAATGGTAACACAGCATGAACTCATTGTATCTTCCATCGTGACATATCATTCATACATGAACATATGAGATCTGGGGGATTGACAGGATAATCAAATATACCCTACTCCTGCTAGGTGCTTGTGACAAGAGAGCAGCCTTCGATGTATTGTTATTCAGAGAGTCTGTGCACACATACTGTCTATTGAAACTATCATAAAACTATCTGAGGATGATTAATGTTGAGTACAGACTGGATTTTTCTGGCATCAATTTTGATTTGAATACAGAACACAGATGACAAGGTTGATTTGAAAAGAAATCAAACCTTTTTTCTCTCAGAGTTCAGTTTAAGTTAGCCAACTAAATTATAAGTATTTTTCTTTTATAGTTATATTTAAACACCGTTCAGATGATAATACATTTTTACTTTTACAAGGTCAATAAACTAAAATTCTATGTTTTAGCATCTAAACTATGAATATAATGTATTCAATGATTAATAGTTATTGACATTTAAAGGGAATCTGTCAGCAGAATTTTATCCTCAAAAGTATTTATATGAACGTCTAACTTTTTCAAAGACAAGTTCAGCAATACATTTACAAAGCAAGTATATTGCTCCACTACTGAGATATCAGCATTTGAACCAATATGGAAATAAAGGTTAAAAGGCTATTGCAGATCTGTAGCGTCTGTCACTCCAGCTCTATTCCTCAGAAATTGCCACCTCCTCCTGTTTGACTGGCAATTCATTTACCTGAAGTCACACTGCATGGAAGCTGTCAGGCAAGAGGAGGTAATGCTGTGTGGGGAACAGAGCTAAAGTGACAGAGGCTTCAGATCTACAAATAGATCTTCAGCATCATTTGCACATCAAATCAAGTGCAGATTTGTCAGTAATGGAGGAGCGGATTGGCCAAGTAAAGATATTGCTGGACTTGTCTTTGAAAGAGCTACTTGAACACAAATAGTTTGGATGTGAAATCTTGCTGAAAGATTAATTTTAAAGTAATCTCTGTTACATAATAAATGACTATGCCATCTCTCCATTATTTCTGGAACAGACCCATTAGTCAATCTCCATATACCTTCTGGATTTCTTCATTTACAGCCAAGATTGTCCTCCCCAACATACATCAAGTCATCTCATCTAGTCACCTGCAACTGTAACCTGTACTAATGATGGGTAAAACCTCAAAATGGCTGTTTAGAAGCAGGCGCACATAATACAAGGTAGTTTCTTGCTTCTAGAGAAGAACTAATTTTCATTTTTTGGGGGTCAGCACAGTGTCTCATTGGTTAGCACTGCAGCCTTGCAGTGCTGGGATCCTAGGTGTAAATCCCACAAAGGACAGCATATGCAAGTGATTCCAATGACTTGTGATGTTTCTACATGAAAATGTTTTCTGTATTATGGTATTGTATCCCGCTTTGTATTAATGTGCAATGCCACATCTGTAATTGACAAAGCTATGAAATATTTGTAAATGTGATTTTCAGTGACCAAGAAAAATATTTTAGGAAGTGGTTATCTGAAGCATCATTTATTAATTGATAAATTAAAGAGGGGATTCTAATTGTACAATGCCATCTTTAAAGACAGTCTGGTTGCTAACTCTCCCTGTACTACCTGATATCACTGTGGAAGCAGCAGATGATACGTAATATAAAAACAAATGTATAGACACTCAAAGTTCACTAAGCTAGAAGCAACTCTTTTGTAGGACACTCATCTGTGGCAAACATTTTAGATTTTTTTTAACTTTTCCTGTGACACCAATATAAATGTCATAGGGACAGTTGATTTAAAGAAAATACTAACTATGCCAATAACAAAATTACAATCAGATAAACTACTGTGATGCAGTGACCCCTGTTGCAGCTAGGGGGCACTGTGTATGCTCCTCAGGATATGCATGGAGGCGCATCTGTGGTTATAATGGATCACCCCCACGCAAGGGCAGTGGGGTACTCGGCATCGGGTCCTTCGGTTCGGGGGATGTCACGGTGGCTGACCCGGTCCATGGCCCTTTGACGGACATCCAATAAAAAGAATAGAGTTTTTATGGTTTTGGGAAAGGTCTTTAAAGGGGAAGTTCGTGACGCCTCCTGTGGTATTCGGTCAGGGTGACCGACGCTGCTGTGAGGGGTCTGCTGGGGTGATGTTATGGCAGCTAGTTGGTATACCTTCCCACAGGTGAAATGTATCCCCAGGGCTTCCCAGAAGTGTATATGGTGATGGTGGATGATGTAAGGTGCAGTGAATAACGAGGACACAAGGTTGCAGTCTCTTTTCCTTTACTGAAGGCTACAGAATCCACAGTCCAGGGTACAGACCACAGGGTAGGCAGAGTCCAGCCAGTCTGAACGCAAATCCAGAGTCCCCTTATCCAGGTGGAAATCAGTAGCCTTCCTCTAGCGCCTGTGTGTTGTAGTACCTCCCTGCTGAGCTTCTCGGTAAGGTCCTCACAACTATTGTAGATGTTCTAGATGTTATTTCTTCCTCTCTGTCCCCCAGATGGTATGGATAGGACAAACCCGTATGACTGATGGCCTGAGGCTTGTTTATAGGGACCCTAGAGACGACCCGACCCCCACAAGTTGCCACCGTGTCTCCTAGGTATTAACCCCTTACTGACCTCAGACGGGATATTACGTCCGAGGTCAGCTCCCCTGCTTTGATGCAGGGCTCCGGCGTGAGCCCGCATCAAAGCCGGGACATGCCAGCTGTTTTGAACAGCTGACATGTGCCCGCAATAGCGGCGGGTGAAATCACGATTCACCCGCCGCTATTAACTAGTTAAATACCGCTGTCAAACGCAGACAGCGGCATTTAACTACCGCATCCGGCCGGGCGGCCAGATATGAGCGCATCGCCGACCCCAGTCACATGATCGGAGGTCGACGATGCTTCTCCATTGTAACCATAGAGGTCCTTGAGACCTCTATGGTTACTGATCGCCGGTAGCTGTGAGCGCCACCCTGTGGTCGGCGCTCACAGCACACCTGATTTTCTACTGCATAGCAGCGATCTGATGATCGCTGCTATGTAGCAGAGCCGATCAGGCTATGCCAGCTTCTAGCCTCCTATGGGGGCTATTGAAGCATGGCAAAAGTAAAAAAAAAAAGTTAAAAAAAAATGTGAAAAAAATAAAAAAAAATAAAAGTTTAAATCACCCCCCTTTCGCCCCAATCAAAATAAATCAATAAAAAAAAAATCAAACCTACACATATTTGGTATCGCCATGTTCAGAATCACCCGATCTATCAATAAAAAAGCATTAACCTGATCGCTAAACGGCATAATGAGAAAAAAAATCGAAACCCCAGAATTACGTTTTTTTGGTCGCCGCGACATTGCATTAAAATGCAATAACGGGCGATCAAAAGAACGTATCTGCACCAAAATGCTATCATTAAAAACGTCATCTAGGCACGCAAAAAATAAGCCCTCAACCGACCCCAGATCATGAAAAATGGAGACGCTACGAGTATCGGAAAATGGCACAATTTGTTTGTTTTTTTTAGCAAAGTTTGGAATTTTTTTCACCACTTAGGTAAAAAATAACCTAGTCATGTTAGGTGTCTATGAACTCGTAGTGACCTGGAGAATCATAATGGCAGGTCAGTTTTCGCATTTAGTGAACCTAGCAAAAAAGCCAAGCAAAAAACAAGTGTGGGATTGCACTTTTTTTGCAATTTCACCGCACTTGGAATTTTTTTCCCATTTTCTAGTACACGACATGGTAAAACCAATGATGATGTTCAAAAGTACAACTCGTCCCGCAAAAAATAAGCCCTCAAATGGCCAAATTGATGGAAAAATAAAAAAGTTATGGCTCTGGGAAGGAAGGGAGTGGAAAACGAACACGGAAAAACGAAAAATCCCAAGGTCATGAAGGGGTTAATGTTGGGCAGCCAACTTGGAATTGACTGTCTTGCCGGTCTCTGGAGCAAGGCTTGGAGACGGTTGCTCCCTCGGTGTTCTGGCCGCCGGCTACGCCCCTCAGAAGGAGGCAGCCTATTACAGGGCAGAACTCCTTCTTGTGTTATCTCCTTGTGCTATGACTTTGTTTCTCACCCTCTACAACACAATTCTCTTTGTGTCCTTTCTTAGGATGCTGCCACACATGGGGCAGGCGCAGCTCCGTGTCTTTCTGTCTTGCTAGGCCTCTGACAGGATCCCACCCCTGTCAGGGACCCTCTGTCTGCAGCTCCGATGTTCCTCCTTTCCCCCTGTCTGCCTGACAGATGTTGCCTGGGTAAAGCCCAGTCAGCTTCTCTCAAACTTTCTATTAAGCCCACCAGTTTTACCCTTCTGTGAGGGGTGCCCTAGTAGATAGGAGCAAGGCTCCCCCTGGTGGTCTGGAGTGTGACGTGTGGTGTATGGTTTGTGATACCTGGTAGGAAGATCTTTTTTATTGCCATCAGACGTAATATCACTCCCCCTGGTGGAGGAATGACATCACTGCCACGACCAGGACTCTGGGGCACTGCACTAACAGTGATAATGAGATAGTGACCGGCAGGATTGTAAATGGCCAGTATGTGTCACAGAGGGAGTCTGCGTTGTAAGCCTGAAGTAATGTTGTTTTGGGATCTGTAGTTGCACAAGTATTTGTATAGTTGTGAAGGGAGGCTTACTGGGCTAGTTTGAGAGCTGGGTGGGTCGAACTAGCCACCCACACCTCCCATCTATAGGAGTGGTTGCAACTACATAATGTGACCATCACTGGATCACTGAACAGTGCACTGAGAGACTTGTGTGTTAGACGGTCCCAGGTGGGGACATACATCTTGAACAGCACATGCAGCGGCCTGTGATGTAAGTCCTGGGAGTATGACTTCCTGAATAGCACAACCTGTGTTGGAAGATCCTGGGAGTAGGACTTCCAGAAGAGCAAATAGAAAGGAGTGTATGCAGAGTCTGTGATGGCACTGCATTGGGAGAGCTACAGCCCATCTTAGGATCTGGGCTGACTGATGTCTCCCTGCAAGGCAAGTTGGTGATCCCAGTTTGGCAGTTTCCCTGGAGGATAGAGGACTGACAGGAGGTCAGCGTGTGGAGCAGGAGCTCCAGAAAGGTAACACCTGGGAAGGGAGCTATCATAGTGGCAGATAATTTTCTTCCAGTGGCACAGACTGTTGGTGCTTGTTGTGTTCCATGGACATTGCTGAACTGTGTGCATTGACAGGGGGTCAGTAATGAACTTTGTGGTCTCTCACGGTAACTGGATGAAGTGAGGCCCAGCGTGTTTAGAGACAGTGAACCAATTTCATGTGTGCAGTATGACTAGAGACATTGATACGGCATACGGACTCCCCCGGGAACTAGTCAAGGAGGGCTGGCAGGTATAGTGTCTGAACTGTGAGTTAAAACTGTATAAGAAGAATCTAAATTAAAGCCGCAGCTTAATGTCACCTGTTGGTGCCTATTGTGTTCTATGAAGTATATAATGAGCTGTGCATAACCCGGTTTATGACTGCATAATAAACTGCATGGACTGTTTTGTGAGAAAAACGTGCCTGTGTGACTGAGTCCCTTTGCTAAGCGAGTGTCCCCCAAACACATGCAGTAAGCGCTATCTCCCACTACAAATGTAGTTAGGATTCCTCTGGCTAGTATGGCTAGTACCCTATTTAATCCTTCAACTCAAAAGAAGTCAAGACTAGTGTTGAGCATTCCGATACTGCAAGTATCGGGTATCGGCCGATACTTGCTGTATCGGAATTCCGATACTGAGATCCGATATTTTTGTGATATCGGGTATCGGTATCGAAACAACATTAATGTAAAAATGTGTAAAAGAGAGAATTAAAATAAAAAATATTGCTATACTCACCTCTCCGACGCAGCCTGCACCTTACCGAGGGAAGCGGCAGTGTTCTTTGTTTAAAATTCGCGCTTTTCTTTCCTTTACGTGAGTCCCGGCTTGTGATTGGTTGCGTGCCGCCCATGTGACCGGGACGCAACCAATCACAGCAAGCCGTGACGTAATTTCAGGTCCTTCAGGATTTTAAAATTACGTTCCGGCGTTGTGATTGGTTGCGTCGCAGTCACATGGGCGACGCAACCAATCACAGCAAGCCGTGACGTAATTTCAGGTCCTTAAGGATTTTAAAATTACGTCCCGGCTTTGTGATTGGTTGCGTCGCAGTCACATGGGAGACGCAACCAATCACAAGCCGTGACGTCACGGGAGGCTGGACACGCGCCCATTTTAAAAAGCGCGCGTGTCCAGCCTCCCGTGACGTCACGGCTTGTGATTGGTTAATGGCGGCCATGTTGCCGGGACGCGGACCAATCACAGCAAGCCGTGACGTAATTTCGTCACGGCTTGCTGTGATTGGTCCGAATCCCGGCAACATGGCCGCCCTGACCAATCACAAGCCGGGACTTCACGTAACCAAGTAAAAGCGCGAATTTTAAACAAACAACGCTGCCGGTTCCCTCGCTGAGGTCCAGGCTGCGTCGGAGGGTGAGTATAGCGATATTTTTTATTTTAATTCTTTCTTTTACACATTTATATGGATCCCAGGGCCTGAAGGAGAGTTTCCTCTCCTTCAGACCCTGGGAACCATCAGGAATACCGTCCGATACTTGAGTCCCATTGACTTGTATTGGTATCGGGTATCGGTATCGGATTGGATCCGATACTTTGCCGGTATCGGCCGATACTTTCCGATACCGATACTTTCAAGTATCGGACGGTATCGCTCAACACTAGTCAAGACTACACTGTTGTCTTTGAAATGAAATGATTTTACAGTTTATGATTGGATAATTAATTGATTCAATTAATGTGATAGTTGTGCATATTGAGTGTTCTCTGAAGAAATTTTAAAGAAGTTTAGTAAGAATTTTACAAAAAGATAATATAAAATCTATAAATATGATTAACTTCATCTTGGTGCAATTTTGTTTAATTGAATACTCACAAGTTAAACACGGTGTCTTGAATCTATTTATAATGCTGGAACAGTCAAAGCTTATCCAAATCATTGCATACCAAAAACAAAATGGGATATTCTCCAAGATTTTTGATTTATAGCTTGAAAGGACAGCTGGGAAAGATTAAAATGAAAAGTAAATTATTTCTGATTATCTTCAACAGGTGTTGTATGGGTATGACAATAAACTACTTAGGAGTGCTTTGCATAATCTACTATTTGAAATTCCCAAAAAGTATGCTTCATTTCTTTCTGATTTTAGGATTCTTGATGATTAAACAAGGGATAATGAAAATCAGTGGAAGCAAATAATTGCAGCACTAACAATGCTACAATATTCTCTACTGTAGTACGAAAAAAATCTTGAGTTACCCGACTTAGCAACTTCTGCCAGGGCAAATAAAATCATGGGGTGCACTAAAAGAGATATAGATGTTCATGACAAGAACACTTTGGCCACATGGAATACTGGATATAAATTTGGGCTTCGAGTATAAGAAGGGTGTGGTTGACCTAGAGCAGGTGCAGAGAGGAGCAGCTAAAGTTATTAAGAGAGTGGGTGGATTGCAATACCAAGACAAGTTATCAAACCTGGTGTTATTCCGTTTTGAAAAAAAAAAGGCTTAGGGGTGATCTTATTACGATATACAAATATAAGGGGAAACAGTGCAGAAATCATTCTAATGATCTTTACACACTTAAGGTACCTTCACATTAAGCGACGCTGCAGCGATAGCGACAACGATGCCGATCGCTGCAGCGTCGCTGTTTGATCACTGGAGAGCTGTCACACAGACCGCTCTCCAGCGACCAACGATGCCGAGGTCCCCGGGTAACCAGGGTAAACATCGGGTTACTAAGCGCAGGGCCGCGCTTAGTAACCCGATGTTTACCCTGGTTACCAGCATTAAATGTAAAAAAAACAAACAGTACATACTTACATTCGCGTCCCCCGGCGTCCGATTCCTGCACTGACTGAGCGCCGGCCCTAACAGCAGAGCGGTGACGTCACCGCTGTGCTGTACTTTCACTTTCACTTTACGGCGCTCAGTCAGTGTGGGAAGCGGACGCCGGGGGATGCGAAGGTGAGTATGTACTGTTTGTTTTTTTACATTTTACACTGGTAACCATGGTAAACATCGGGTTACTAAGCGCGGCCCTGCGCTTAGTAACCCGATGTTTACCCTGGTTACCAGTGTAAAACATCGCTGGTATCGTTGCTTTTGGTGTCAAACACGACGATACACGCCGGTCTGACGACCAAATAAAGTTCTGAACTTTGTTCAACGACCAGCGATATCACAGCAGGATCCTGATCGCTGCTGCGTGTCAAACTAAACGATATCGCTAGCCAGGACGCTGCAACGTCATGGATCGCTAGCGATATCGTTTAGTGTGAAGGTACCTTTAGGCCAACGATGGGGACAAGGGGGCATCCTCTACAACTTTAGAAAAGAGTTTACTAATCATCACATACTGTGAATCTTTAGTGTATTTAGTAGTTACGTGATGTAACTTTCTGCCACAACATGTCATAATGGTCAATTCATTAAACAAGTTCGAATAGGGCCTTTCAAGAAGGATGCCTTTTTTTGAATAATATTTTTTTTACTGTTCAGGTTCACCAGTCTAATAAAGCTTGTTGAAAGGCTTCAGCACTGCCAATCAATACGCGTTAAGACTGTAAACACATACAGCATCATCACCGTCATGGCAAATATTGGCATGGCTGTGATTGGCCAGCACACCACGTGAACAAGCCTATATAAAGTCCAGATCATGAGTGCCACCCCCCAATTTTCTCTTATTTGTATATGTATAAGACACAGCTGGAGCAAGGAACGGATTCTAACTGTGCACGCTGCAAAAAAATGCTGTGGGTACTCTGTAACCCATACATGTGGGAGCACTGTGAGTACTGTGCCAAAAAACCTGCAGTGTGTGCACTGCATTCCCAGCCTATGGGTGTATTCTAATATTGTTACAAATAAATAATTGGCATTAGCCATCTTGTTGCCACTTCTAGGCAAAAGAAAGAATGTTTTTGGACTGGTGTGTATTTTCTAGTAGTCTGTGAAATAAATAATTGGCATCAGCTATCTCATTGCCATTTATAGGGCAAATAAATACATGTGTATTGTTGCAATTAAATTAACCTACTCTTCCTCCATCTCTTTGTAAGTAGTATGCAGAAAAAACCCACTTCCAAATATGAAACAAGCTTCAAATGGATGAGTCCATAAGATGTTGAAAAAGTGTTAGATTGGATGGCTGAGATTGGCTCCAGTTCCTTCACATTATCTTCCACCTGGTCCACTGCACAAAATGCACAGTCAGTACCTGAGGACCATGGACAACTGGTTTCCACCTCACTCAAGTCATGCAGCAGTCTGTTCTGCTTTTTGATGACTCAGCTGGCTGGGGTTCCATGGCCATCCACCTGGCCCTGCCACAGAAGTGGAAGAGACTGAGTGCACTTATGCCCAGCCACTTTAAATGTTGAAGAGTATGTGGGAGGGCTAGTACACATGGTCAGTTGACCACAGCAGGAAAGGTAAGATGATGGTGAAACTCAGTTGCCGACTGCGGCTTCCTTATGCATTGTGCAGACTGGCAAGGAGGGCTGAGTTAAGGACTTGGTGGAAGTACATGCAGGGAATGATCAGGTTCTAGACCCACAGGGAGTGGGGGGCATCCTAGTGACGTGTGAAGTTCGGAGGAAGAGGAGGTGGCAACGCTGCCATAACAAAAGAGGGAGCAGGGTGCAAAGGCACAGTGGCTGGCCACTAGCCAGTATGTTGGCTGCTATTGGCCACTGCAATCCTAAAATCAGCACACCAAAGACAGCCCAAAGATTTCCCTGGCCTGGCATTTATTCAGGAAATGTGCTGCTGAAAAGCAATAGGTCGTTTGCACTCTTTGCTTTCAGACCCTGAAGCGAGGCAAAAATGTTCTGAACCTGAGCTCCAGCAGTATTATGAGGCATCTGAATTCAAAGCATGAGGTGCAGTGGAATGCACACCTTAAAAACCGTGACGGATCTGAGATTCCTCCTTCCTCTTCTGCTGTGGTCTAAGCCTCTTACTCATGATCAACAGGGCCACTTACTAGCCACACAAGAGCCATGGTCCTTATTGACAACACTTCCAAATTACTGACCAAAGTAAAAAAGAAAAAATGGTCAGCACTCACCATTCCCGATGCTTAAAAAGTCTTTATTAGAACATGGACACGGACAGGGAGAGCATGGTGTCCAGGGATGACAGCTGTTTCCCGCTACATGCGCTTCCACAGATCCCGATCGGGATCTGTGGAAGCGCATGTAGCGCGAAACAGCTGTCATCCCTGGACACCATGCTCTCCCTGTCCGTGTCCATGTTCTAATAAAGACTTTTTAAGCATCGGGAATGGTGAGTGCTGACCATTTTTTCTTTTTTACTTTGGTCATATGTATATCTTTTGGTTGAAGCACCCCATAAGCCCATGCATTGAGCAGTGGGAATAGGAGCTGGTACAGCGCATCGTGGCACGCCGTTAGGTGATCGCAAAAAGCAGCAGTGCGAGTATTTATTCTTTTTATTGGACTACTTCCAAATTACTGGCCTTTCAAATACTGCCAATACAGCTGGTGGAGCCAGACAGTTTTAAAAAACTGATGGCGGTGGCTATAACACAATACGTTGTTCTCAGCCACGACTACTTTTCCAGCTGGGCTATCCCTGCCCTGCACAAACATGTTGACGAGAAAATCAGGTGCACTCTGCCCAACGCCACCAATCCTTGGAGCTGTAAGCATGGCCAGGGATGTTACATCTCACTAACTGCCCAGTGGGTAAATGTAGTGGCTGCTGTGACAGAGGCGGAAGCCATTCTCATGTCCTACCACAAACTAGGATTTCTGCATGTTTATCTGTCCAGGTTATGTCCTCCTCTTACTCTCCTCATCTGATCACAAGAAGAAACTTCAGCACAGCCAGGGGGAAATAACAGAGGAGTTTAAGAACAGTCTACTGTTTTGGGGACAAATCTCACATTACGCAGGAGCTGTGGACTAGGATCAAACAGCAGTGAGATGAGTGGTTGGCCTCAAGCCCAGCCTTGTGATGTGCTTTAACGGGTAAAATCTTGTAGCAGATATAAAAACTACCTATACTTGTGGGAGCTTCTGCTGAAAGTATGGCCAGTGTGCGCATTCTCTGTTCTCACCTTGCTGCTGTTGCCTGTCTGCAAGGCAAGGTTAGCCAGGCTGACATGTGATAAAACTTTATGAGCACACCAAAACATACAGCACTACCATGTAATATGGTCCGTACTAGCAGGAACCAGCATTGCAACACGGTGCAAGTCTACGTGTTCTCTCCTCTCCACGTACTAACAGATGGGTCTGCTCTAATCAATTTCTGGGTCCCCAAATTAGATACATGACCTGAGCTTGCCATTTTCACTTTGGAGGTGCATGTTTTTGAGCTAGTTGTTCATAGGATGCACTTTGTAGTGCTGCTGGATTATACGTATCTAATGCTTTTTTTAACTTTTTTTGAGTAAAAATTAAGTTTTATTTCCCACTAATTGCTACCTTACTAATATCCTCATAGTGGTTTTCTACTTTACCCATTGCTTATTACCTAACATTTTGGGGTACATAACATTTTTGATCACTTTTAGAATAAGGCTAGGATCACATTCTTGTGTCCTTTGCTGAGCACTTACTTTGGGGTTTCCGTATAAATCCCACAAAACTGTGATTCAGATGAAACCCCTAATGGAAACACCAGCCATAATGAGGCAGATGGAGACAATTTGTACTCCATTTGGTGTTTTCTCTGGTGGTGCCCATCTTTTTTAGGCTTGCACAGATATGTGCTTGCCCAAAATTGTGTTCTAAAAAGATGCCTAAAATGATGGGACACCACCGGAACACAGACCATTCCAAAGTGACTCCATCTGCCTCATAAGTGAGTGGTTCTGTAGAGGATTTTGTCAGAATCACAGTTTTGGGGAATTTATACAGAAACGTCGACATAAGCGCTCAGCAGAGAAGGCTGGATATATGTGACCAGATCCTTATTCCAAATTTTAGTAGGTAGAATGAACAAATATTCAGCAGTTCAATAATAGTTCTTATTTTCCTTTTTTGTGCTGTTCACTGTGCAGTATAAGTGATAAGGTGAATTTATTTTTTTGGATCGGTGTGATTACAGCGATTGTATATTTATATTAATTTTTTTATAGGTTTTGTTGATATCTCACAGTAAAAACAATTTTTTGCCAGCATATTCTGAGAGCTGTAGCTTTTTTATTTTTATTTTATTTTACTTGTGTTATTTTTTCACTTAGTCCTATTGTGAGACATGTATAATTTTCATTTTGATCTCTGGTCTCATACTCTGAGGTACTCATTGCAGATTCTCATCACAGGGGTCTGAAGGCTGCAAAAGGGTTCTTGAAACCCCCTTGTAACCAATTAAATACTGCTATCACGATTGACAGCAGTATGTAAGGAGTTAATCAGCCCTGATCGGCTATACAACCATCTGGGGCTGATACTATATTGTGTTAGCTGTCATGTAACCCTGTCACCTGCAGGAATATCAGCTGAGGGATTTATTTCTTAGCAACGTTAAAAAGCGATGCTGAGGAAAATTGCCCCTAAACGGCCGCCATTGAAAGGCATATCAGCAGATGTTAAAGGATTAAGCATTTATAGTATGAAGATGTCTGCTCACCTGTCCATATTATGCATACTTAGGCATAATGCTGTCATTTGTGTAGGGCATGGCTTCTAAAATCCTCCTATTCTCAGTAGAGGCCGCCATAATAGAAGAGCATAAAATGTATATAAACAACAGACCAGAATAAATCGCACTGCCAGCAGAGCGATAAGAACATCCAGATAAAGTGCATCCTGAAATGAATATTTGATGCACTTTACTTTATCTGGACGTTCCTGACTTTCTGCTTTCAACCCATCCTTACACAATTTGCTTTTTATATACATTTTATATTATGTTTTATAAATGTTTTTTCTGTAAGAGTTATGTCTATTGCTGGATATGTGCAGATGAATTGATTGGTTAAATTGGGTTTAAAAAGAAGTGATGTATACTACTGTATTAGCTTAGATTAGATTCACATCGGTATTAGGGATTGAAAAATTTCTGAGGCTTCTGTATTTGTGATAGCATAATAAATCAAACTGATTTTTACTGGATATTGAAGCCTTCTTATATTTGGATTTTGCTTTAAAAAAATGGATCATCCTACGACTGGTGTTCATGCATTCACATGGTATTAAAGCTTTTTGCCGTCTCACTGTAAAGCCAGAGTCACACTAAACGTATGAAACATCGGTCTGATTCTCCCTGCCGAGATTTGCACGAATGTTCTGCATATGGTAATCAGTGTGTAATGCATTTTGAATGTGATGATGCGATTCTCTCCCAACCATGTATCCATATGACATGCGTATGATATGCATATGGCTTTACATTTCTCACTGATTTTCCCCATTGAATTAAATAGCTGAAATGAGGAAAATGTGTGCGTATTTGACACAAGCTAGACGGATGGTCCGTGTGGTGTCCGAGTTTTTCTCGCACCCATAGGCTTGCATTGATGAGTCTCGGACGATATACGCATAAAATCCCAGTATGCTGCGATTTTACACATCGAATACTGAGAAAAAATACTGGGATGTGAGCTGTCCCATAGATTAACACTGATCCGAGTGCTATGCAATGTTTTCTCGCATAGCACTTGCCCATATTCTATGGTAGTCTGACTCCGGCCTAATGGTCGCATAGGTCCAGGTTTTGAACTGCAACTCTTGACTCTAGTGAACGATGTTCCTCTGGCTGTTCTGCTAATAGAGTGGCATTCAAATCAACTCAGCAAACCATACCGATACCCATCTGTGATGGAGGGTAAGCAACAAAAAACACTAAAATTTAATAAAATCAATTTTTTATTTCAGAAAAAAAAATATAGTCATTTTTTACATTCTAAAGACTGCAAAAAGGAAAATGGGCTAATGCTAAATTTTGGGCACCATTGGAGATTTGTGTGCTCAGTTAACTTTGACCAAGGTTTAAGACCTTAATTAGCCTGTTAGGTTTATGGCTTATTCACTTATAAAAGGCCCGAGTGATGTATATTTCCCAGCTTTACAAAAACCCAGCCTCCACTAGCATTGTGACAAAAAACAGCAGCAATGGGTTCTTCTAAGCAAGTGCCTAGCACTCTGAAAATGAAAATGGTGGAGGCCCACCAAGCAAGAGAAGGCTATAAGAAGATAGCAAATAGTTTTCAAGTTGCTCTTTCCTCAGTCTGAAATGTAATTAAGATATGGCAGTTAACAGGAACAGTGGAGGTCAAGATAAGGTCTGGCGGACCAAGCAAAATTTGAGTGACAGCTGCTCATAGGATTGCAGGAGAAAGGCAAATCAGAACCCCCGCTTCACTGCAAAAGACCTTCAGAAAGACTTAGCAGACTCTGGAGTTGTTTTACATTGTTCTACTGTTCAGAAACACCTGGACAAATATGGCCTTCACTACACAATTAAGCTTCAGAAGTATGCAAAAGAACATCTAAACAAGCCTGGTGCATTTTTGAAGCAAGTCCTGTGGCCTGATGAGGTTAAAATAGAACTCTTTGGTCACAATGATGAAAGGAATGTGTGGAGAAAAAATGTCACCAATAATTAAGCATGGGGATGGATCAATCATGCTTTGGGGTTTTCTAGCAGACATTGGCATCGGGAACATATCACGGGTAGAGGGAAGAATAGATTCAGCAAAATTTCAAAAAATTATTTATTCAAACATAATACCATCTGTAAATAAGTGGAAGAGGATATCTTCAACAAATTGATAATGATCCTAAACACATGTCAAAATTCCCAGTACCTGAAAGCGTGCAAGCTGAAGAATTTACAATGGCCCTCAAAGTTCCCTGATCTGAATATCATTTCAAAATATGTGGGTAGACCTCAATACATGTAAGACAACCCAGGAATCTCAAAGAAATCATAGAATTTTTCAAGAAAGAATGGATGAAAATCCATCAAGCAAGAATTGAAAGACTCTTTTTAAGCTGTGCTACTTTCAAAAAGGGGTGTTACTAGGTGTTAACCATGCAGGGTGCCCAAACGTTTGCATCAGCCCATTTTTCTTTTCAGAATTTTTAATACTGTATGTAATACATGACAATATATTTTTTTTTTGCCTCAAATACAAAGGTCATGTGTCATCTTTAACTTTAGGCCTTTTAGAGATCATTTCATCTTCAACTTGCTTTACTGTTCAGAATGATAGTAGTTTTGACCAGGGGTGCACTTACTTTTACATGCCACTGTATTTCTCATTATAGTCGCGGTTACTCAGATTTAACAGGAACCAAAGTTGTCATTCATTTTCAAGAAAGGATACAGTTCATTTTACAATAAAAAAATGATCTTTAACGTTGGAACTGATGATGGCTATGTACAGTAGGTAGAAGGTACAAAACTTTCAGTTTCTTCTGAACTCCTAGCCATATACACTGCAGCTAAGCACTCTTTCTGGATCCTCCACTTTTGAGGCATCTAGGATGTTTTGATAATATTAAAGTGGCTGTCCAATCCAAACTGATAAGACTACAGTTACTATTTGTGACTGCAGACTCATGAATCCCTCCATCGCTCACACATTGCGCTTCGGTGATTTCCCAGTTTCTGAGCCAGGACTGGAGGAAATGTATGAGTTATACATATTCCTGGCCAGAACCTTTCCTGTGGGTGTGGCCTTGCTCCAGACACTTGTATGAAACAAAGGCCATGCCCTCTAGTCGACCATGCCCACTGGACAGCACCGTCACTAGTCGGGGAGTGGCCTTACTCTATACAAGTGTATGGTGTGAGGGTGCGCCGACTGGAGTATGTAAAACACATATGCACCCTCCTGTCCCGGCTCAGAAACTGGTGAGTGTTCGCAGCACACAGTGCGTGCTTTTGGGGTAATCATAGCTCACACAGAGTGACTTCACACTTACTGATTTGTACCGGACAGCCCCTTTACGATTCAGACTGCTACAAATCCAGCTACTGTTGCAGGCTTGCTACCACAAAGACCTCTTTCCTTGCTAATACTACTTGGTTGAAACTTTACTACTTGCTTAAATTTCTTTCACAATTCATTTCCAAACACTGACTGACTCCAATTAAGAAGTAGTATCTATCTTCTTACCCTGAAAACTTTTCCCACCATTTGGAGTGGCCAACTGTAACCCTTTTTTCATAGCTGCCCATCTTCAGAGGAATTGCAATAAAAATGATCATGCAAAATTAATGTACAAATAAAACATCAGAATTCATGAAGAAATTAGTATAGCATATAAAAGTATTAAGATCACCATAGCAAAGACTTCTAGATTTGTTAACCATCTTCTCACTCCTTTTCATCAATTCACCATCGCTACTATTGTGTCTTTCAAACTTGAAACTGAGCTTGTATGAAAGTGTACAAAGGCTGTTGCCTCCTTTTTTGCAGATAAAACATAGAAGGTTGAAACAATTTAGCTTAATTTCCATAAGAAAAAAAGCATTTGCTGTTTTTGCAGATTTGAAATGGTATGGGGTTCAAAAGAGAAGAGAATCTCAAAAGAAAGATTTACATCTCTGCTCTTCTTTGGATCTAATCCTGGAATTAGCTAAATAATGCATTTGACAACCTCACTACAACTTCACTGTATGAGCCTGGCCGGGCAAAAGAGATAAATTAACTCTAAAGCTGATGTGTACAGATGCTGCTTGGGCTCTGATCACATGTCTGGTTATCTTTTCAATTTATCTGTTCTGTTTGGAACAGACAAATGGATCAGATGAATGGAATTAGCATCTTGTGCATTCCTTTTTTTAAATGGAAGCAATGGGTCCCCATTAATTTATATCTGATTCATTTGGTTATTATTTGCTGTTTACTTCTAGAAGAGGAACAATTTTGACATTAAAAAACTTTCTGACAGTTCTAAAAATAAATATCAACCGGAAACCATATGGACCCCAAATAATAAGTGTGGGGCCATTCTGCTTCCTTTTAAGATACAAATTTAAAGAATACTAATTTACTAATCAATCCCATTATGATTATAAGTAGTAATTTCTAGAAATTACTAGATTTAGTCAAATAAGCTCGTCTACTTCCATTTCAACAAATCGATGCTTCCTGTATTGCTTTGGGGCAACATAAATCTAATATAACAGCATATAAACTGTCATTGTAAATATCTAGTTGTCAGCATACAGGCGCAACAAGGTATAATACTGGACAGCAATCTACGATTAGAAGGACGGGTGTCTTTTATAACTATGCAGAGAACATTAGCTATCTTTCCACAGTACCGTGTGATAACACATTGACACGTATTGCAGGGGAGCTGAGAATTAAGTGATAAAGCTTTATGTTCTCTGGTTGGGTTTTTGACAATCCAATTGCCACTACATTAAACTTAAAATCTGACAGTAGGAAAATTCTCACAGCTATTATCATAGTGATTTTACTGTGATATGTTTGTTTGTTTTCTGAATGCAATGTAGAACAACATTATACAAGATCATTGAATTTGATAAGTCAATTGCCATTTTCATGTTTCTGACATATTATCATGATCATGAACATTTACATATTTATATAATGTAATATGTAACATAAACAGCAGCCTCTGCCTTATAATTATGCAAGTAAAATAAAATAAAATAATGTAAACAGCAAGGTTAATAACAACGTATTGTAAATTGTTATAGCTTGAATTACAGGAGAAATAAACCATTGTCATGTCCTTAAAAAAATTGTCATGTCCTTTGCTGAAATTGGTGGACTTGTCTTTTTTGTAAACATACTATGTATTAAATAGAATTAGAAGAATTGGATAGAAATGACAAAACATTTTCCAGAATCTGTTGTGTCAGACGAAACTTAGTATTTTTGGATTCTTTTTTTCATGGTGTGTGGTTCAAGGGATGCTATAATGAGAAAAATGCCATTACTTTAATTTGAAAATTATTTGTTCACTAGCTGCTGGGTCAGCATTGATAAACCAATGGATGGTGACTAGGGTTGAGCGAAACGGATCGGTCATTTTCATAAGTCGCTGACTTTTGGCAAAGTCGGGTTTCATGAAACCCGACCCGATCCCAGCGTGGGATTGGCCATGCAGTACACGATCTTTGCGCCAAAGTCGCGTTTCCTATGACGCTTAAATCGCCATTTCTGTTGTGAACTGTGTTTCTGGGCTCCCTCTGGTGGTCACTAACGGTATTGTGTTAGGTATGTCTTGTTGCAGGCCTGAGCTCCAGCTGTGTCGTTAAGCAGCGGGTGTGTCCTATTTGAGTCTCCTCTGGACTCAGTCTCTTGCCTGGCATCGTTGTATCCAGACCTATTTGGTCTCCTCCGGATTCCTTTCAGTCTGCCTCATGCAAGAAAAGCTAAGTCTGTTTTGTACAATTTGGATCGTTTGCATTATTCAGTGTTTTTGTCCAGCTTGCTTTACATTTGATTTTTTGACTCGCTGGAAGCTCTAGGGGGCTGATATTCTCCCTCCACACCGTCAGTCGGTGTGGGGGTTCTTGAATGTTCAGCGTGGATGTTTTGTAGGGTTTTCTGCTAACCGCATAGTCCACTATCTATTTTCTGCTATTTAGACTATTGGGCCTCACTTTGCTGAATCTAGTTCATCTCTACGTTTGTGTTTTCCTCTTGCCTCACCGTTATTATTTGTTGGGGGCTTTCTATATCTTTGGGGTTCAATTTCTCTGGAGGCAAGCGAGGTCTTATTTTTTCTCTCTAGGGGTAGTCAGTTCTCCGGCTGGCTCGAGACGTCTAGAACCAACGTAGGCACGTTCACCGGCTACTTTTAGTTGTTTGTGTTAGGATCAGGTATGCGGTTAGCCCAGTTTCCACCTCCCTAGAGCAGTATTTATATTTTGCTATCTTGCCGGAATATCAGAGATCCTCTGCCATTGGGATCATAACACATTTCTCAGCCAATGAAGGTGCACGCAGAGTGTGGGCAGCGTGATGACATAGGTCCTGGTCCACACCATCTTAGAGAAGGGCATGGCAGTGATTGGCTTGCTTTCTGTGGCATCACAGGGGCTATAAGGGGGCGTTCCCGCTGACCGCCATGTTACTGCTGCTGATCTGAGCATAGGGAGAGGTTGCTGCCGCTTCGTCAGAAGCAGGGATAGCGTTAGGCAGGGTAAATTAAGCCCCAAACTGCTTGTGCTGTAGCGATTTCCACTGTCCAACACCACCTTTTCTTTTTGGGACAGTGGAGGCTCGATTTCTGTGCAACAGCTCTGTAGGTTATAAGGCTCCCTGATAGCTGCGTTGCTGTGTGTACGCCGCTGTGCAAACCAACTGCTTTTTTCAAAGCACAAATCCTGTTGCTCCTTCCTTTCTGCAGAGCTATCTTGTTTGTTTGTCCACACTTTTGACTTTTGTGTGCAGCAGTCCTTTTTATTGCTGCCTGACATACTTTTCTGAGATAACTGTAGGGAGATAGTAATTGTAGTAGTTTGGTAGTGGCTCAAGCCACTTTTTGCCACAGAAAATATACTCTAATACAGTGGCCCCGATTTATTCACAGAAAAAAAAATAAAAGTGGGAGATTAAGATTGTCAAATCTGCATCAGTGCCAGTCCTGTGTGTGGCATCTGTCTTTGTTTTTCTGCCACAGAAAACCTACTGTACAACTGTGGGCCTGATTTCTTCACAATTCTCCCAGAAAAAAAAATAAAAGTGGGAGATTAAGATTGGCAAATCTGCATTAGTGCCAGTCCTGTGTGTGGCATTTTTTTTTCTGCCACAGAAAACCTACTGTGTAACAGTGGGCCTGATTTCTTCACAATTCTCCCAGAAAAAAAAATAAAAGTGGGAGATTAAGATTGGCAAATCTGCATTAGTGCTAGTCCTGTGTGTGGCATCTTTTTTTTTTCTGCCACAGAAAACCTACTGTGTAACAGTGGGCCTGATGTCTTCACAATTCTCCCAGAAAAAAAAATAAAAGTGGGAGATTAAGATTGGCAAATCTGCATTAGTGCCAGTCCTGTGTGTGGCATCTTTTTTTTTTTTCTGCCACAGAAAACCTACTGTGTAGCAGAGGGCCTGATTTCTTCACAATTCTCCCAGAAAAAAAAAATGAAAGTGGGAGATTAAGATTGTCAAATCTGCATAAGTGCCAGTCCTGTGTGTGGCATCTGTCTTTGTTTTTCTGCCACAGAAAACCTACTGTATAACTGTGGGCCTGATTTCTTCACAATTCTCCCAGAAAAAAAAATAAAAGTGGGAGATTAAGATTGGCAAATCTGCATTAGTGCCAGTCCTGTGTGTGGCATCTTTTTTTTTTTCTGCCACAGAAAACCTACTGTATAACTGTGGGCCTGATTTCTTCACAATTCTCCCAGAAAAAAAAATAAAAGTGGGAGATTAAGATTGGCAAATCTGCATTAGTGCCAGTCCTGTGTGTGGCATCTTTTTTTTTTTCTGCCACAGAAAACCTACTGTATAACTGTGGGCCTGATTTCTTCACAATTCTCCCAGAAAAAAAAATAAAAGTGGGAGATTAAGATTGGCAAATCTGCATTAGTGCCAGTCCTGTGTGTGGCATCTTTTTTTTTTTCTGCCACAGAAAACTTACTGTGTAGCAGAGGGCCTGATTTCTTCACAATTCTCCCAGAAAAAAAAAAAAAAGTGGGAGATTAAGATTGGCAAATCTGCATTAGTGCCAGTCCTGTGTGTGGCATCTGTCTTTTTTTTCTGCCACAGAAAACCTACTGTATAACAGTGGGCCAGATTAAATCACTTGTCTCACATATCCCCCCAAAAAATTAAAATAAAGGGAGAATAATCTTGCCAAACCTGTGCATCTGTGCGAGTGCTGTCTGTGGTATCTGTCAGTCATTTTGTGCCACAGGAACTATACTGTGATATAGTGGGCCTGATTCAATCCCTTGTCTCCCATATCAAAAAAAGAGGGACATTTCTATTGCCAGTGTGTGCATCTGTGTCACTCCTGTTAGTGCCATATCTGCCAGCCTCTTATTGCTAATCAAACTGTGTTGTGTAATACAGTGGGCCTGATTTTTCCCTGGATTCTCCCACACATAAAGAGGGACATTTCTATTGCCAGTGTGTGCATCTGCGTCACTCCTGTTAGTGCCATATCTGCCAGCCTCTTTCTGCCAATCAAACTGTCTACTGTAATATAGTGGGCCTGATTTTTCACTGCATTCTCCCACACACAAAGAGGGACATTTCTATTGCCAGAGTTTTTATCTGCGTCACTCCTGTTAAGGTACCTTCACACTAAGCGATATCGCTAGCGATCCGTGACGTTGCAGCGTCCTGGCTAGCGATATCGTTGTGTTTGACAAGCAGCAGCGATCAGGATCCTGCTGTGATATCGCTGGTCATTGCTGAAAGTTCAGAACTTTATTTGGTCGTCAGATCGGCGTGTATCGTCGTGTTTGACAGCCAAAGCAACGATGCCAGCGATGTTTTACAATGGTAACCAGGGTAAATATCGGGTTACTAAGCACAGGGCCGCGCTTAGTAACCCGATGTTTACCCTGGTTGCCATTGTAAAAGTAAAAAAAACAAACAGTACATACTCACCCTCTGATGTCTGTCTCACGTCCCTCGCCGTCTGCTTCCCGCACTGACTGTGAGCGCCGGCCGTAAAGTGAAAGCAGAGCACAGCAGTGACGTCACCGCTGTGCTGTACTTTACGGCCGGCAATCACAGTCAATGCAGGAAGCAGACGGCAAGGGACGTGTGACAAACAGCAGAAGGTGAGTATGTACTGTTTGTTTTTTTTACTTTTACAATGGTAACCAGGGTAAACATCGGGTTACTAAGCGC
This sequence comes from Ranitomeya variabilis, assembly GCF_051348905.1. NCBI lineage: Eukaryota > Metazoa > Chordata > Amphibia > Anura > Dendrobatidae > Ranitomeya > Ranitomeya variabilis. The sequence goes on along the minus strand of NC_135233.1, from coordinate 920,173,098 downwards.
GGCCCTGCGCTTAGTAACCCAATGTTTACCCTCGTTACCCGGGGACCTTGGCATCGTTGGTCGCTGGAGAGCTGTCTGTGTGACAGCTCCCCAGCGACCACACAACGACTTACCAACGATCACGGCCAGGTCGTATCGCTGGTCGTGATCGTTGGTAAATCGTTTAGTGTGAAGGTACCTTTAGTGCCATATCTGCCAGCCTCTTTCTGCTAATCAAACTGTGTTGTGTAATACAGTGGGCCTGATTTTTCCCTGGATTCTCCCACACATAAAGAGGGACATTTCTATTGCCAGTGTGTGCATCTGCGTCACTCCTGTTAGTGCCATATCTGTCCAAATAGCCAAGAGAGTCCTTTATAGAATAAATTAAAACATAACTTTTACTCTTGTTACAATAAAAACATGTATGGACAATGTACACAATAAAGTGCAAAAAATAGTGCCAACAGTGCATAACAGTGCTCAATAAAAAATGGTTTTCTCTCACCAAATAGTTGTTAGTTACTGGCAGGAGTCCTTTGGTGCTTGAGGGGGAGGGGGGAGAGAGTAATCACTATACTACCCCAGTCGTGCCCCTGTTTTAGCTCCTGCCCTGACAAGGACAGTACCCAAGTCAGGCTAATTAGTTGTACCCACCACACAAAACAATTGAACTTCCCTACGCGTTTCTTCTCACTTCAGTGAGATTCATCAGGGGAATATATATAAAATAGTGGGGTATTCTATTCAAGAGAAAAGTCCCTCCATCCGGAGGTGACTATTATGTGTCCGATGCATACGGTTCTCGGCATGGACTAATGGTAGGGTGAGAATCCATGTGGGCAGGTGCCCCCTTCAATAGTTTACTCCTGCAAAGATAATTAAGTATAGCGTCCTACCTCCATATGAATGTCGCCCGCGTGGTCTTACATGGCGTGGTATCGCCATTACTATGTACGTTTCCAGTCCCCCCGGGGTATTGTGTCAATCATCCACATATCTTCCGGCGCAGTATGTGCGCTCAGAACAGCGGTCCGCTGTTACTTCCGGTTTACCTTCCCCCGGACTTGTGCTCAGTGCGCACGCGCCGTACATCATAGTACATACAACAAGTCTACGTTCTCCGGCGCTCTATGTGCACTCCGGGAATCATTTCCGGTTTACCCGGCCCTCTCCTTAGTGCGCACGCGCTATTCAAGTAAAGAAAGGAGACAGATTTTTTATATACGGGATCCCGGTCACCTTGGCAACACATATACACTGGCGGTTAGAACTATTACGCCCAAATTTATAGCTGGACAGGTTCATAATAATAATTGGAGGCATATAGTATAAAATTCTAAATAAGTACCTATTATTCTGGGTAGTTCTTGTCTTTGATATAAGATATCTGCATGTCTTATCAATCAATAAAGAGGAAAAAGTAAAAATCCCTGATGTTTTTAAGCCACCCATATAAATGGGTTGTATTATGAATATACGGGCCCATATACTGTTGTATAGATTATATCGATTATGTCAATGTTTATTACTACCATATCCATATATATACATAAGTAGCATATTACTGTTGTCTATAATATAATAATACTGCAGTTCCAAACAGGTGGTCATATGTCAGGATTAATATAAGCGCCTATCGGCTAAAAGTTGGACTAAAAGTAGACTGCTACAGATGATAAGGACAACCAGCTTGATATTACTGAACTATATGGGACCACAATTCGTTAAGGAGATGCAGATTGAATAATAGATGTACTGCAGGAGGACTATATGTAGATGAAGGAAAAGGGGAGCAGCCCTACAAACACAATGTCCATAACCAATGCCCGAATCTCCATTTATACCACATATGTTGGGGTCAGAGATACCGATATGTGAGATATAACAGTGGCCCATATCCCACTAAACCCGTCCAAGTGGACGATATAATATCCGTTTCATAGGCTCAATCTTCCTAAAGTACCAGTTCCTAAACACTAACCTATAAATACGCCTCAATGCAGCCGAAATTTCATCAGGGCTAATCAGATATACTGTTTAAGTTTAGAGAAAGCAACTAAAGTTCAACTGCTCATTTAATCCATGTGGATGGCAAGTATTAAGACGAAAAATCCACTTTGATTCTCTCTGGAGCAAAATCCTGTCATGGTCTCCACCCCTTCTTGGTGGCTTAACTTTCTCAATGCCCATAAATTGTATAGCCTTTACATCCCCCATATGCAAACCGTTAACATGTCTTGCCACAGTTGTTTCCCTTTTGTTGCGGATGTCGCCCAGGTGCTCACCTATCCTCCTCCTGAACTCCCTGATGGTCTTACCCACATATGTCTTGCCGCATCCGCAAATAATCCGATAAATTACGCCTTTAGTCTTACAATTAATGAAGTCTCTGATCTCAAAAGACTCACCGGCGTTTTCAAAGTTTCTGCCTACCAAAACATGTTCACAGGCTACACATTCACCGCAACGATAGCATCCCTTGGTCCTGACCGGCAGCCAAGTTCCTCTGACTGTGGGTGTAACAAAATGGCTGTGCACCAATCGATTACCTATCGTCCGGCTCCTCCTATAGGTGATCTCCGGTCTTTCACCTATTACATCTTTTATGTCCTCATCCATCTGGAGGATACCCCAATATTTTTGGATAACCTCTCTGACCATGTGAGCCCCATTATCAAAGGTACAGATGAGTCGAGTCTTCCCTGGTGAGTTTTCCGTTCTTTTTCTTGGGATTAGAAGTCCCCTCCTATCCTGGTTATTGGCATGCCTGAACGCTTCTCTGAGTACGTGGTCGGGGTAACCTTTGACACGAAATCTTTGGCGTAAGTCATCCGCCTTGATTTTAAAATCTATGTCATTTGAGCAATTTCTTTTTAACCTAAGATACTGGCCTTTGGGTATGCCCTTTTTTAAGGAATAAGGGTGATGGCTGTCCCACTTCAATAAAGAGTTGGTAGACGTAGGTTTACGAAAGATAGTGGTCTCAAGGGTATCCCCACTTTCTGATTTTGTAATCAAAACATCCAAAAAGGCCAGTCTTTTTGAGTCAATTTCGTACGTAAACTTTAAGCCCATCTCGTTATGGTTCAAACGGTCAATGAGTTCTTCAAATTCAGTCACGGTACCCCGCCATAAGATGAAAACATCATCTATGAACCTGACCCAGAGGTCAACCTGGTCAGGTTCACAGAGTTCTCAGAGAAAACGATGGTGTCCTCCCACCAGCCCAGGAAAAGATTAGCGTAACTGGGCGCACATGGATTGCCCATGGCGGTTCCCCTGAGCTGGTGGAGGACTTTACCATCAAAACAAAAATAATTTTGCTGTAGAACAAAACCAAGGAGTGAGGTGACCAGTCTATTGTGAGGAACAAACTGAAGACCTCTTGTGGCCAGAAAAAATTCTACACCCTTTATGCCAAAACTGTGTGGAATTGAGGAATATAGCGCCTCAATGTCAATACTGGCCAAAAGAACGTCTGGTTCCACATTAATGTTATCAAGTTTGCACAACAGGTCAGCCGTGTCTCTCACATATGACGGTAACGAGCTCACAAAAGGTCTAAGTATCTCATCAAGGTATGTGCCTACATTGTGGCTTATGCTCCCTATACCGGACACAATAGGTCTGCCTTTGAGGGGGGAGACCCCTTTATGGAGTTTTGGGAGTGCATAGAAGGTCGCCGTCACTGGATGTTTGGGAAAAAGAAAGTCAAATTCTGCCTGGTTAATCAGTTGGTTAAGCCTGGCCTCTTCAAGGATATTTTTCAATTCGTTCCTAGTTTTCTCAATTGGATTATTCTGGACTCTGGCATATGTTGTTGAATCACTTAAAAGAGATAAGCACATATCCTTGTACTTATCAATATTCATTATGACAATGTTACCCCCCTTATCGGAGGGCTTAATCACTATAGATGTGTCTCTTTCCAAGGTATGGAGTGCTTCCATTTGTTCCTTAGTTAGATTATATCTGGTACGGACCCCTTCCTTTTGTTTAATATCATTGGTAACCAGATTAAGGAACACATCTATGGCAGAGATGTCACCACCCGGTGGTGGCATCCTAATGCTGGTCTTTTTCAAAGATGTAAATGGACCTTGACCCGTAACAGACGGTGGAACGTGATCCAAGTCGGCCAAAAGCTGTACTTCGTGGAACATATCAATTGGAATATCAAGGCCCGCACATGTCTTCCTATCCTGTTGTTTAAAGTGCTTGTGCCATCTTAATTTCCTAACGAATAAATTAATATCCTTAATACAATCAAAAGAGGAAAAATCGGTGGTGGGGATAAAGGATAATCCCTTACTCAATACAGTCATCTCTGACTCACTGATTAATCTATCGGAGAGATTGACTATTTGTAATTCTAATCCTTGTTGAACGGATTTCTGCTCCTCAGGGAGTATGTGTTGTCTAAAAAACCAGGCCTGGTATAAGAATGAAAAGTCCCTTCCCTGGAGAAACCTCTATTTCTACCCCTTTGGCGACCACGTATTTGTCTCTGCCTTATTTCTGTATCTGAAAAATCGGTGTCTGTAGAGGAACGGTCTGTTTCCCTTTCCACCCTTTCCAAGCGGTCCCCTAGGACCTGATAGATTTTATTCTCCTTGAAGTCCTGGAGATCCCTCAAATACTGTTTGTGTTTCCTTTCTTTTAATTTATATTGGAATTTTTCAATTGAATTTTGTAATTGAGTTTCTTTAATACTGAAGTCACTTTCTCCTTTAAATTTGGTAACAATCTCAATCTGTTCCTTCAGTTTAATATTTAATTTTTCAAAATTATTTTTCTCTTCCGTAAGTAGGAGATTCATAAACCTCAAAGAGCTATTGGTCGCCTCCTTCTCCCACCGGCTCAATAGTTCTGGGTTTCGACACCGAGGTGCTGGTAATAAGGTAATACATAGTCCCCTGGGTACTATGTTGTTTTTTATATACGTATCTAGGCTCTGGATTTCCCACCACGAGCTTGTGTGTTCCTTATATACTTTATTCAAATCTTTAAAAGCTGCTGCATATGTAGGGGTATATTTTTTCTGAGAGAAGGTTTTCTCAGAGAAAATCTCTTTGGCCTCAGTCAGCCAAAGGTTAGTGTCAGGTCCTGCCGATAAGAACCCGGCCATAACAGAAAAATATGACCAATTTTTTTTAGCAGAGAAGATGTGTCAGGTACACACACTTCATACAATCTCTAGTAATCAATTCATCCAAATAGCCAAGAGAGTCCTTTATAGAATAAATTAAAACATAACTTTTACTCTTGTTACAATAAAAACATGTATGGACAATGTACACAATAAAGTGCAAAAAATAGTGCCAACAGTGCATAACAGTGCTCAATAAAAAATGGTTTTCTCTCACCAAATAGTTGTTAGTTACTGGCAGGAGTCCTTTGGTGCTTGAGGGGGAGGGGGGAGAGAGTAATCACTAGTGTTGAGCATTCCGATACCGCAAGTATCGGGTATCGGCCGATACTTGCGGTATCGGAATTCCGATACCGGGATTCCGATACTTGCCGCGTATCGGATACCGGAATCGGAAGTTCCCAGATTCAAAATTCCGAAATTCAGCCAATGAGAATGATTCCAAGTGTGGGCACATCCTGTTTAGCATGGAGGGCATGAAACTACTGGCAAGGCTGTGATTGGCTGCTGAAATGATGTCATGATGCAGTTTAAAAGTCGCTGGCGCCATTTTGCGATCACTCTGCTGTGAATTCAGTTAGTGACAGGACGCTGTTTGCTGACTGAGGGACAGTTTAGAGATAGCGATTTGCTTCTTTGTGCTTTCCAAAGGCTAATTTAGCAACCGCTGTGTTCACCTACTATTCACCTTGCTTTTGCCTTGTAGCGCTGTTTTCACAGCGATCTGCAAGGTCTGTGTGTGTGTGTGTGAGTGCAGCCCACTCTCTAGTCTGAGTGCAGCCACATAGGCCATCCATAGCTGGTTGTATTCAGTTCAGGGAGGGTGGTTCATTGCCTCATACTTTTCTTTTTTATTTTTTTTATTTTTTTTTCAAGTAGTGTAGTCTGCTGCTAATTAATTTAAAAAAATCCTATTAGTGTCTTTCCACCCGTCTCCAGCTAATTTGTGGAAAAACACTACATAGGATAAAGTAGAGGAGGGTTTTTGGGCCTTGCAGCGCCGTTTACGGCTGTCTGCACGGTCTCCGTGTGACTGCAGCTCGCCCTGTAGTCTGTGAGCAGCCGTAGCCTGGTTGTCTCCAGCTCAGGGTTGTTCACTGCGTCATACCGCCAAATCAATTTTAATTTTTTTTCAAGTAGTGTAGTCTGCTGCTAATTAATTTAAAAAAATCCTATTAGTGTCTTTCCACCCGTCTCCAGCTAATTTGTGGAAAAACACTACATAGGATAAAGTAGAGGAGGGTTTTTGGGCCTTGCAGCGCCGTTTACGGCTGTCTGCACGGTCTCCGTGTGACTGCAGCTCGCCCTGTAGTCTGTGAGCAGCCGTAGCCTGGTTGTCTCCAGCTCAGGGTTGTTCACTGCGTCATACCGCCAAATCAATTTTAATTTTTTTTCAAGTAGTGTAGTCTGCTGCTAATTAATTTAAAAAAATCCTATTAGTGTCTTTCCACCCGTCTCCAGCTAATTTGTGGAAAAACACTACATAGGATAAAGTAGAGGAGGGTTTTTGGGCCTTGCAGCGCCGTTTACGGCTGTCTGCACGGTCTCCGTGTGACTGCAGCTCGCCCTGTAGTCTGTGAGCAGCCGTAGCCTGGTTGTCTCCAGCTCAGGGTTGTTCACTGCGTCATACCGCCAAATCAATTTTAATTTTTTTTCAAGTAGTGTAGTCTGCTGCTAATTAATTTAAAAAAATCCTATTAGTGTCTTTCCACCCGTCTCCAGCTAATTTGTGGAAAAACACTACATAGGATAACGTAGAGGAGGGTTTTTGGGCCTTGCAGCGCCGTTTACGTCTGTCTGCACGGTCTCCGTGTGACTGCAGCTCTATCTGTTGTCAGTTCAGCCCCCAAAAAAGAAATAAATAATAAAGTTCACCAAACACACCAGTTACACCACTTTACATTTCTGTAGGCCACATTAGCTCATATTAAAGTCTAGTCCACACTTTAGAAAATTAGTGTTTCTTATACCTGTTAGGAGGAGTTGCTCAGGAATAAGCACACAAATCCGTTAGTACTTTTCTGCTTATCTTTATCAGTCAACCAAGATGAAGAAGGCAGTGAGTAAGGCACGTGGGCGTGGGCGTGGGCGCGGAGCAGGGAGGGGACATGGGGATTCTGTGCCTGCTGCGGGCACCGGTGACTCATCAGCACCCACTTTCACCAGGCAACAGTCGTTCATGCGCAGCTTTGTGTCAGAGCGCCGTACACCGCTGCTGCGTGAAGACCAAATTGAAGCTGTTGTCGGATGGATGGCAGCTAATGCATCAACTTCCATTAGTGCCACATCCTCTCAGACACAGAGCACTGGAGAGCAGCCATCTGTCTCTTCACCACCTGCCAAATTGCCCAGGCAGACAGAGAGCCCAGGACAGGAGCCGTCTCTACTTCTGTTCTCTGAATCTCTTGGCTTGGAAACAGGGGGCCAGCCAAGCAGCATTGGAGAAATGGAAGAAGAGGCAGGGTGCAGTGATGCCCAACAGCTTTTTCTGTCTTCCTCTGAAGAGGCGGGTGGGCCAGTGGCTCCGGTCACCACATCGCAGGCCGCATCAGCTGATGATGACACTCAGGTGCCACTTACTGGTGCGTGCTCTGCTGCTGAGACTACCCAGGAGGAGCAGTTGGGGGCAGAGGGTAGTGTAGATGATGAGGTCCTCGACCCATCTTGGCGTGAGGGACAGGAAGGTGGTGGGAGCAGCTCTGAGGAAGAGATTCCCCGTACGGCCCAAAGAGGGAGAGGGAGGGGGAAGACTGCGGATCCTGCAGCCTCCGCTTTGGCACCCGTTAGGAGCATGTCTCTTCCAAAAGCCAAAAAGGGCGCTCCCAAGACTTGCAGTGCCTGGTCCTTTTTTGACACAGTTGCAGATGACATTTGCTATGTCAGATGCAACGTGTGTCATCTAAAAGTCAAAAGAGGGAAAAATGTCAGCAACCTCAATACCTCCAACATGTGGAAACATGTGCGCAACAGGCACCCGGCGGAGTTAGAAAAACACACTGAAGAGGTAGGCCAACCAACAGCGGCAGCTACCACCTCTTCAGCTCGTGTTGCCTCTTCCTCTAGCTCACACGCAGCTGGTTCGGCTTCCTCCCAGGATCGCCGTGGAAGAACCTCTGGCCCTGTTGTCCAGAGACCCGCTGTAATTCCACCCGCAGCGCCACTTTCCCAGTCATCCACACACTCCCAGCCCAGTCTACAGCCATCGGTAGTACAGGCATGGGAGAAAAGGCGGCCTTTCTCGTCAAACCACCCACGAGCACAGGCTCTGACTGCAGGCATTGCCAAACTTCTGTCACTGGAAATGCTGTCATTCAGGCTGGTGGAGACTGACAGCTTCCGTGACTTGATGTCATTGGCAGTCCCACAGTACAATGTGCCCAGCCGCTTTTACTTCAGCAGGCAAGCCGTCCCTGCCCTGCACAAGCATGTGGAGGGACACATAAAACACGCGCTACTGAACGCCGTCAGTAGCAAGGTCCACCTCACCACCGATGCGTGGACCAGTCAACATGGACAGGGGCGATACCTTTCCCTCACTGCCCATTGGGTTAATGTTGTTGAGCCGGGTACAGACCGTGCGAGTGGCGCAGGACGTGTCCTGCCCACTCCAAGGATTGCAGGAATCCATTCTGTACGCATTGACTCCTCCTCTTACACCAGTTCCTCAGAATCATCGCTGCAGGAGCCGTCACAGTCCACCTCCACATGGACCCGTGATGAACGTGTACCTGTTACGACCGACATGAGCACAGCCGTGGCCAAACGTCAACAGGCCGTCTTGAAATTAATTTTTTTGGGGAATCGTAGCCACACAGCGCAGGAGCTCTGGAATGCCATCAAGCAGGAGAGCGATGTGTGGTTTGTGCCAGCGAATCTCCAGCCAGGCATGGTAGTGTGTGATAATGGCCGAAATCTGGTGGCAGCTCTGGGCCTCGGCAACCTCACTCACATCCCATGTCTGGCACATGTGCTCAATTTGGTCGTGCAGAGCTTTTTGAGGGACTATCCGGATCTTGATGCACTGCTGCACAAGGTCCGCCTAGAGTGTGCTCACTTGCGGCGTTCCAGCACGGCAAAAGCGTGCATTGCGGCTCTGCAGCGCCGACACCGCCTGCCGGAACATCGCATCATATGTGACCTACCTACCAGGTGGAATTCCACGTTACATATGTTGCAGCGGTTGTGTGAGCAGCAGCAAGCTGTAATGGAGTACCAGCTGCTTCAGGCGCAAAAAAGTCGCAGTCAGCGCCGTACAGACTTCACAACCACAGAGTGGGCCACTATGAATGACGTCTGCCAGGTTTTGCGTCCCTTTGATTATTCCACGCGGATGGCGAGTGCAGATGATGCACTAGTCAGCATGACTGTCCCCCTTATCTGCCTGCTTGAAAAATCACTGCAAGCGCTAAGGGATGATGTTGTGGAAGAGGTGGAGGATGAGGATTCACCATTTCCATCATCTTCTGGACAGTCAGCGCCACGTGGTTCCTCACAAATGCGTAGGCAGGGGACAGTTTGTGAGGAGGATGAGGAGGAGTCAATGGAGGAGGAAGACGTCCGTGCAGAGGAGGGAGTTACCGAATTGTCCAGTACTCAGTGTGTACAGCGAGGGTGGGGTGATGACGAGCAGGCAGAGATCACGCCTCCAGCAGGGGACAGCGTTTCTTGGGCAGTTGGCAGTCTGCAGCACATGGTGGATTACATGCTGCAGTGCCTGAGAAACGACCGCCGCATCGCCCACATTCTCAACATGTCTGATTATTGGGTGTTCACCCTCCTCGATCCTCGCTACCGGGACAACGTAGAAAGCCTCATCACACCGTTGAACCGGGAGCGAAAAATGCGGGAGTACCAAGACACACTGGTCAATTCCATCATCTTCTCCATTCCAACTGAGAGAAGTGCTGCTAGTGCATTACAAAGCAGCTCAGTGCGTCCAGGCAGTGGAGGAGGCTCTGCACAAAGAGGGAGCAGAAGCAGTGCCTCTGCCCAAGGCAAGACCAGTATGGCCCAACTGTGGCACAGTTTTCTGTGCCCCCCACAAAAGTCTACACCATCACAGACGGCTCCAGTCAGCGGGAGGCAACGGTTCCGTCAGATGGTGACAGACTACATGTCTTGCCCTCTTGCTGTACTCCCAGACGGCTCTTCCCCTTTCAAGTTTTGGGTCTCAAAGCTGGATACATGGCCAGAGCTAAGCCAGTATGCATTGGAGGTGCTGTCTTGCCCTGCGGCCAGTGTATTATCGGAACGTGTCTTTAGTGCTGCAGGTGGTGTACTAACTGACCGTCGCATGCGACTATCCTCCGATAACGTTGACCGGCTTACTTTCCTGAAAATGAACAAGGCCTGGATCTCGCAGGAATTTGCCACTCCTCCTCCTGATTAAATAATTAGGTCACTGTATACGTTATCCAGGTCTCCTGTTGTGTTCATCTTTCTACCACCTGAACTTAAATTCCTGTGCTCCAACACCGCCAGTTGAGGCTCAGAAGTGCCGTCTGCACAGTCAAAACATACGACCCAGTGTTATTGGGTTTCAGTAACGTCAGCTGATCCCCAGCTGTGTAGCCGGCAATGTGTCATGCGACCGCCACGCTGACACAACAACTGAAATGTAAGGGAATCTGTCCCCCCCCCCCAAGGCGTTTGTTACTGAAAGAGCCACCTTGTGCAGCAGTAATGCTGCACAAGGAAAAGGTAGCTATTTTTGTTTAGCTCCTTGCACACGCAGAACTTAACACTTATAAAATGTGTCCACTGATACCGTAAAACCGTCCCGGAGGTGGGACTTTCCTTCGTAATGTGACGCAGCACAGCCGTCATTCCTACCCCCCCGGCGCCGCGCACCGGCTCCTCAGCGTTGTTTTATTCCGTCCCGGAGCCTGCGCTGTTATGTTATCCCGTGGCCAGGCACACTTAGCGCTGCCCGTCTTCTGGCATCATTTGGTGTCAGGATGGCTGCGCCTGTGCGGCCGTGCTGGCAGAGAGCCCGCCTCGCAGTGTCTTCTGATTTAATCCCACTGGGGGCCTGGGATCCATGGACATGCGCAGTGCATATCTGAACCTCCACCTCTCACTCATTTCCCTATGGCTTCTTCAGACTGTTCGGTGTCAGCTGGTCCCTAATAGCATGCCACGGCCGTGACACCGCACAGTCTTAAGAAGCCGTAGGGAGGGGAGTGAGAGGCGAGGATATGCACTGTGCATGTCCATGGATCCCAGGCCCCCAGTGGGATTAAATCAGAAGACTCTGCGAGGCGGGCTCTCTGCCAGCGCGGCCGCACAGGCGCAGCCATCCTGACACCAAATGATGCCAGAAGACGGGCAGCGCTAAGTGTGCCTGGCCACGGGATAACATAACAGCGCAGGCTCCGGGACGGAATAAAACAACGCTGAGGAGCCGGTGCGCGGCGCCGGGGGGGTAGGAATGACGGCTGTGCTGCGTCACATTACGAAGGAAAGTCCCACCTCCGGGACGGTTTTACGGTTGCAGGGGACACATTTTATAAGTGTTTAGTTCTGTGTTTGCAAGGAGCATGATGAAAAGAGCCACCTTTTCCTTTTGCATCTTTTGTGCTGCACAAGCTGGCTCTTTCAGCTACAAACGCCTTGGGGGGGGGGGTTAAAGGTTCCCTTTCGACTTTCTCAGGCTTCGGCCTACATTGTGTTCCTCTGCTTTTCCACCTGTCCCTGGGCTCCAACACCGCCAGTTGCCGTCCACAAGTGCTGTACGCACAGTCAACAGTCCCTCCTCTGTTATTGGGGTTCAGTAACGTCAGCTGTTCCCCTGCTGTGTGTGTGGCAATCCCTCCTACCTCCTCCAACCTCCTCCTCCTCCACCTGCCCCTGGGCTCCAACACCGCCAGTTGCCGTCCAGAAGTGCTGTACGCACAGTCAACAGTCCCTCCTCTGTTATTGGGGTTCAGTAACGTCAGCTGTTCCCCTGCTGTGTGTGTGGCAATCCCTCCTACCTCCTCCAACCTCCTCCAACCTCCTCCTCCTCCACCTGTCCCTGGGCTCCAACACCGCCAGTTGCCGTCCAGAAGTGCTGTACGCACAGTCAACAGTCCCTCCTCTGTTATTGGGGTTCAGTAACGTCAGCTGTTCCCCTGCTGTGTGTGTGGCAATCCCTCCTACCTCCTCCAACCTCCTCCAACCTCCTCCTCCTCCACCTGTCCCTGGGCTCCAACACCGCCAGTTGCCGTCCAGAAGTGCTGTACGCACAGTCAACAGTCCCTCCTCTGTTATTGGGGTTCAGTAACGTCAGCTGTTCCCCTGCTGTGTGTGTGGCAATCCCTCCTACCTCCTCCAACCTCCTCCTCCTCCACCTGTCCCTGGGCTCCAACACCGCCAGTTGCTATCCAGAAGTGCTGTACGCACAGTCAACAGTCCCTCCTCTGTTATTGGGGTTCAGTAACGTCAGCTGTTCCCCTGCTGTGTGTGTGGCAATCCCTCCTACCTCCTCCAACCTCCTCCTCCTCCACCTGCCCCTGGGCTCCAACACCGCCAGTTGCCGTCCAGAAATGCTGTACGCACAGTCAACAGTCCCTCCTCTGTTATTGGGGTTCAGTAACGTCAGCTGTTCCCCTGCTGTGTGTGTGGCAATCCCTCCTACCTCCTCCAACCTGCTCCTCCTCCACCTGTCCCTGGGCTCCAACACCGCCAGTTGCCGTCCAGAAGTGCTGTACGCACAGTCAACAGTCCCTCCTCTGTTATTGGGGTTCAGTAACGTCAGCTGTTCCCCTGCTGTGTGTGTGGCAATCCCTCCTACCTCCTCCAACCTCCTCCTCCTCCACCTGTCCCTGGGCTCCAACACCGCCAGTTGCCGTCCAGAAGTGCTGTACGCACAGTCAACAGTCCCTCCTCTGTTATTGGGGTTCAGTAACGTCAGCTGTTCCCCTGCTGTGTGTGTGGCAATCCCTCCAACCTCCTCCAACCTCCTCCTCCTCCACCTGTCCCTGGGCTCCAACACCGCCAGTTGCCGTCCAGAAGTGCTGTACGCACAGTCAACAGTCCCTCCTCTGTTATTGGGGTTCAGTAACGTCAGCTGTTCCCCTGCTGTGTGTGTGGCAATCCCTCCAACCTCCTCCAACCTCCTCCTCCTCCACCTGTCCCTGGGCTCCAACACCGCCAGTTGCCGTCCAGAAGTGCTGTACGCACAGTCAACAGTCCCTCCTCTGTTATTGGGGTTCAGTAACGTCAGCTGTTCCCCTGCTGTGTGTGTGGCAATCCCTCCTACCTCCTCCAACCTCCTCCTCCTCCACCTGTCCCTGGGCTCCAACACCGCCAGTTGCCGTCCAGAAGTGCTGTACGCACAGTCAACAGTCCCTCCTCTGTTATTGGGGTTCAGTAACGTCAGCTGTTCCCCTGCTGTGTGTGTGGCAATCCCTCCTACCTCCTCCAACCTCCTCCTCCTCCACCTGTCCCTGGGCTCCAACACCGCCAGTTGCCGTCCAGAAGTGCTGTACGCACAGTCAACAGTCCCTCCTCTGTTATTGGGGTTCAGTAACGTCAGCTGTTCCCCTGCTGTGTGTGTGGCAATCCCTCCTACCTCCTCCAACCTCCTCCAACCTCCTCCTCCTCCACCTGTCCCTGGGCTCCAACACCGCCAGTTGCCGTCCAGAAGTGCTGTACGCACAGTCAACAGTCCCTCCTCTGTTATTGGGGTTCAGTAACGTCAGCTGTTCCCCTGCTGTGTGTGTGGCAATCCCTCCTACCTCCTCCAACCTCCTCCTCCTCCACCTGCCCCTGGGCTCCAACACCGCCAGTTGCCGTCCAGAAGTGCTGTACGCACAGAGCCAAACACCTCGCCAATGTGTTAGTGGGGTTCAGCACCGCCAGCTGTTCCCCTGCTGTGTATACGGCAACGTGTACTGCGACCGCCACGCAGGCACAACAAGTTAAATTTAAGGGAACCTGTCCCCCCCCCCCAGGCGTTTGTTACTGAAGGAGCCACCTTGTGCAGCAGTAATGATGCAAAGGGAAAAAGTGCCTCTTTTCGTGGTGCTCCTTGCAGATGCTGAACCTAACACTTATGAAATGTGTCCCCTCACAGCGTTCAACCGTCCGGTAGGTGGAACTTTCCTTTGTCATGTGACGCAGCACAGCCGTCATTTTTACCCCCTTGTCGCCGTGCGCCGCCTCCTCAGCGTTGTTTGAATCTGTCCTGGAGCCTGCGCTGTTAGGTTACCCCTTGGCCATGCACACATTTTGCGCTGCCCGTCTTCTGACATCATTTGCTGTCAGGCTGGCTGCGCCTGTGCGGGTGCGCTGTCCGAGATTCAGCCTCGCGGTGTTGTCTAATGTAATCCCACCGCGGGCCTGGGATCCGTGTCCATGCGCAGTGCATATCCTCGCCTCTCACTCCCCTCCCTACGGCTTCTAAAGACTGTTCGGTGTCAGCTGATCCCTAATAGCATGCCACGGCCGTGACACCGCACAGTCTTAAGAAGCCGTAGGGAGGGGAGTGAGAGGCGAGGATATGCACTGCGCATGGACACGGATCCCAGGCCCGCGGTGGGATTACATTAGACGACACCGCGAGGCTGAATCTCGGACAGCGCACCCGCACAGGCGCAGCCAGCCTGACAGCAAATGATGTCAGAAGACGGGCAGCGCAAAATGTGTGCATGGCCAAGGGGTAACCTAACAGCGCAGGCTCCGGGACAGATTCAAACAACGCTGAGGAGGCGGCGCACGGCGACAAGGGGGTAAAAATGACGGCTGTGCTGCGTCACATGACAAAAGAAAGTTCCACCTACCGGACGGTTGAACGCTGTGAGGGGACACATTTCATAAGTGTTAGGTTCAGCATCTGCAAGGACCATAATTAAAAGAGCTAAGTTTACCTTTTCCAGCATTAGTGCTGTACACGATGGCTCTTCCAGCTACAAACGCCTGGGGGGGGGGTTAAAGGTTTCCTTTCAACTTGCTCCAGTGCAGGCTTCGGCCTACACTCCGCTCCCCCTGCTCCTCCTGCTGACCCTGGGCTCTAACACCGCCAGTTGGGGCCCAGATGTGCTAGCTGCACAGAGAAAAACACCTCGCCAATGTGTCAGTGGGGTTCAGCACCGCCAGCTGTTCCCCTGCTGTGCAGCCGGCATCGTGTCCTGCAAAAGCCACGCAGACACCAGAACTGAAATTGAAGGGAACCTGTCCCCCCTCCCCCAGGCGTTTGTACGTTTTTAAGGCCACCTTGTACAGCGGTAATGCTGCATGTGTGCAAGGTGGCTCATAAACGTATTCTCCTCGCACATGTGGAACGGAAAACACGTCTAAAATGTGTCCTCTGTGTGACCATTTAACCGTCCCGGTGGTGTGACTTTCCTTTGTAATGACACGCTGCAACCCCCTTGGTAGCGCTGCCCGTCTTCTGGCATCATTGTTTGGCTGCCTGCGCCTCTGCGGCCGCCCTGACCCACACAACGCCCCTCGGTGTCTTATTTCTTGGGAGTGCGAGGGTGTGTTTGATGGGCATGAGCAGTGCATCAGTTCGCCTGTCCCTCATCTCCTTCCGCCTTCTTCAGACTGTGCGGCTTCATGGCCGTGGCATGCGATAAGGGATCAGCTGACGCCACATAGTCTGAAGCAGGTGTAAGAACCCAAGCGAGAGGCGAACATATGTACTGCGCCAGGCCATGAATCCCAGCCCCGCAGTGTTTTAACTATGTCAATACACTGCGGGGCTGTGATTCATGGGCATCGCGAACCGCACCAGCCAACATTAAATGAGGTCAGAAGATGGGCAGCGCTAACAGCGCTAGGCCAGGGGATAACACGACAGCGCAGACTCCTGTACAGCAAATAACAACGCTCAGGAGGCTGCACCCAGCACCAAGGTGGGATTCTTGACATCTGTGCTGCGTCTCATTACAAAGGGAACTCGCGCCTCCAACACAGTTTGACTGTATAAAGGGCTAAATGTTACACGTGTTCCATTCAGCGTGTGCAAGGAGCCAAATTAAAAGAGCAACCTTTGACTTGTGCACCACTACTGCTGCATAAGCTGTGGCTCTTCTACTTTGTAACCCCTGAGGGGGGGTTAAAGGTTACCTTTGAAATTGGTTCGATTAGGCTTCGGCCTACACTCTGCTCCCCCTGCAGAGCCCGGGCTCCAACACCGCCAGTTGGGGCCCGGTACTGCTAGCTGCACAGAGAAAAACACCTCGCCAATGTGTCAGTGGGGTTCAGCACCGCCAGCTGTTCCCCTGCTGTGCAGCCGGCAACGTGTCCTGCAACAGCCACGCAGGCACAACAGACCCAAAGCTGCCGCCAGTGCAGGCTTCGGCCTACACTCTGCTCCCTCTCCTCCTCCTGCTGACCCCGGGCTCCAACACCGCCAGTTGGGGCCCGGTACTGCTAGCTGCACAGAGAAAAACACCTCGCCAATGTGTCAGTGGGGTTCAGCACCGCCAGCTGTTCCCCTGCTGTGCAGCCGGCATCGTGTCCTGCAAAAGCCACGCAGACACCAGAACTGAAATTGAAGGGAACCTGTCCCCCCTCCCCCAGGCATTTGTACGTTTTTAAGGCCACCTTGTACAGCGGTAATGCTGCATGTGTGCAAGGTGGCTCATAAACGTATTCTCCTCGCACATGTGGAACGGAAAACACGTCTAAAATGTGTCCTCTGTGTGACCATTTAACCGTCCCGGTGGTGTGACTTTCCTTTGTAATGACACGCTGCAACCCCCTTGGTAGCGCTGCCCGTCTTCTGGCATCATTGTTTGGCTGCCTGCGCCTCTGCGGCCGCCCTGACCCACACAACGCCCCTCGGTGTCTTATTTCTTGGGAGTGCGAGGGTGTGTTTGATGGGCATGAGCAGTGCATCAGTTCGCCTATCCCTCATCTCCTTCCGCCTTCTTCAGACTGTGCGGCTTCATGGCCGTGGCATGCGATAAGGGATCAGCTGACGCCACATAGTCTGAAGCAGGTGTAAGAACCCAAGTGAGAGGCGAACATATGTACTGCGCCAGGCCATGAATCCCAGCCCCGCAGTGTTTTAACTATGTCAATACACTGCGGGGCTGTGATTCATGGGCATCGCGAACCGCACCAGCCAACATTAAATGAGGTCAGAAGATGGGTAGCGCTAACAGCGCTAGGCCAGGGGATAACACGACAGCGCAGACTCCTGTACAGCAAATAACAACGCTCAGGAGGCTGCACCCAGCACCAAGGTGGGATTCTTGACATCTGTGCTGCGTCTCATTACAAAGGGAACTCGCGCCTCCAACACAGTTTGACTGTATAAAGGGCTAAATGTTACACGTGTTCCATTCAGCGTGTGCAAGGAGCCAAATTAAAAGAGCAACCTTTGACTTGTGCACCACTACTGCTGCATAAGCTGTGGCTCTTCCACTTTGTAACCCCTGAGGGGGGGTTAAAGGTTACCTTTGAAATTGGTTCGATTAGGCTTCGGCCTACACTCTGCTCCCCCTGCAGAGCCCGGGCTCCAACACCGCCAGTTGGGGCCCGGTACTGCTAGCTGCACAGAGAAAAACACCTCGACAATGTGTCAGTGGGGTTCAGCACCGCCAGCTGTTCCCCTGCTGTGCAGCCGGCAACGTGTCCTGCAACAGCCACGCAGGCACAACAGACCCAAAGCTGCCGCCAGTGCAGGCTTCGGCCTACACTCTGCTCCCTCTCCTCCTCCTGCTGACCCCGGGCTCCAACACCGCCAGTTGGGGCCCGGTACTGCTAGCTGCACAGAGAAAAACACCTCGCCAATGTGTCAGTGGGGTTCAGCACCGCCAGCTGTTCCCCTGCTGTGCAGCCGGCATCGTGTCCTGCAAAAGCCACGCAGACACCAGAACTGAAATTGAAGGGAACCTGTCCCCCCTCCCCCAGGCGTTTGTACGTTTTTAAGGCCACCTTGTACAGCGGTAATGCTGCATGTGTGCAAGGTGGCTCATAAACGTATTCTCCTCGCACATGTGGAACGGAAAACACGTCTAAAATGTGTCCTCTGTGTGACCATTTAACCGTCCCGGTGGTGTGACTTTCCTTTGTAATGACACGCTGCAACCCCCTTGGTAGCGCTGCCCGTCTTCTGGCATCATTGTTTGGCTGCCTGCGCCTCTGCGGCCGCCCTGACCCACACAACGCCCCTCGGTGTCTTATTTCTTGGGAGTGCGAGGGTGTGTTTGATGGGCATGAGCAGTGCATCAGTTCGCCTGTCCCTCATCTCCTTCCGCCTTCTTCAGACTGTGCGGCTTCATGGCCGTGGCATGCGATAAGGGATCAGCTGACGCCACATAGTCTGAAGCAGGTGTAAGAACCCAAGCGAGAGGCGAACATATGTACTGCGCCAGGCCATGAATCCCAGCCCCGCAGTGTTTTAACTATGTCAATACACTGCGGGGCTGTGATTCATGGGCATCGCGAACCGCACCAGCCAACATTAAATGAGGTCAGAAGATGGGCAGCGCTAACAGCGCTAGGCCAGGGGATAACACGACAGCGCAGACTCCTGTACAGCAAATAACAACGCTCAGGAGGCTGCACCCAGCACCAAGGTGGGATTCTTGACATCTGTGCTGCGTCTCATTACAAAGGGAACTCGCGCCTCCAACACAGTTTGACTGTATAAAGGGCTAAATGTTACACGTGTTCCATTCAGCGTGTGCAAGGAGCCAAATTAAAAGAGCAACCTTTGACTTGTGCACCACTACTGCTGCATAAGCTGTGGCTCTTCTACTTTGTAACCCCTGAGGGGGGGTTAAAGGTTACCTTTGAAATTGGTTCGATTAGGCTTCGGCCTACACTCTGCTCCCCCTGCAGAGCCCGGGCTCCAACACCGCCAGTTGGGGCCCGGTACTGCTAGCTGCACAGAGAAAAACACCTCGCCAATGTGTCAGTGGGGTTCAGCACCGCCAGCTGTTCCCCTGCTGTGCAGCCGGCAACGTGTCCTGCAACAGCCACGCAGGCACAACAGACCCAAAGCTGCCGCCAGTGCAGGCTTCGGCCTACACTCTGCTCCCTCTCCTCCTCCTGCTGACCCCGGGCTCCAACACCGCCAGTTGGGGCCCGGTACTGCTAGCTGCACAGAGAAAAACACCTCGCCAATGTGTCAGTGGGGTTCAGCACCGCCAGCTGTTCCCCTGCTGTGCAGCCGGCATCGTGTCCTGCAAAAGCCACGCAGACACCAGAACTGAAATTGAAGGGAACCTGTCCCCCCTCCCCCAGGCGTTTGTACGTTTTTAAGGCCACCTTGTACAGCGGTAATGCTGCATGTGTGCAAGGTGGCTCATAAACGTATTCTCCTCGCACATGTGGAACGGAAAACACGTCTAAAATGTGTCCTCTGTGTGACCATTTAACCGTCCCGGTGGTGTGACTTTCCTTTGTAATGACACGCTGCAACCCCCTTGGTAGCGCTGCCCGTCTTCTGGCATCATTGTTTGGCTGCCTGCGCCTCTGCGGCCGCCCTGACCCACACAACGCCCCTCGGTGTCTTATTTCTTGGGAGTGCGAGGGTGTGTTTGATGGGCATGAGCAGTGCATCAGTTCGCCTGTCCCTCATCTCCTTCCGCCTTCTTCAGACTGTGCGGCTTCATGGCCGTGGCATGCGATAAGGGATCAGCTGACGCCACATAGTCTGAAGCAGGTGTAAGAACCCAAGCGAGAGGCGAACATATGTACTGCGCCAGGCCATGAATCCCAGCCCCGCAGTGTTTTAACTATGTCAATACACTGCGGGGCTGTGATTCATGGGCATCGCGAACCGCACCAGCCAACATTAAATGAGGTCAGAAGATGGGCAGCGCTAACAGCGCTAGGCCAGGGGATAACACGACAGCGCAGACTCCTGTACAGCAAATAACAACGCTCAGGAGGCTGCACCCAGCACCAAGGTGGGATTCTTGACATCTGTGCTGTGTCTCATTACAAAGGGAACTCGCGCCTCCAACACAGTTTGACTGTATAAAGGGCTAAATGTTACACGTGTTCCATTCAGCGTGTGCAAGGAGCCAAATTAAAAGAGCAACCTTTGACTTGTGCACCACTACTGCTGCATAAGCTGTGGCTCTTCTACTTTGTAACCCCTGAGGGGGGGTTAAAGGTTACCTTTGAAATTGGTTCGATTAGGCTTCGGCCTACACTCTGCTCCCCCTGCAGAGCCCGGGCTCCAACACCGCCAGTTGGGGCCCGGTACTGCTAGCTGCACAGAGAAAAACACCTCGCCAATGTGTCAGTGGGGTTCAGCACCGCCAGCTGTTCCCCTGCTGTGCAGCCGGCAACGTGTCCTGCAACAGCCACGCAGGCACAACAGACCCAAAGCTGCCGCCAGTGCAGGCTTCGGCCTACACTCTGCTCCCTCTCCTCCTCCTGCTGACCCCGGGCTCCAACACCGCCAGTTGGGGCCCGGTACTGCTAGCTGCACAGAGAAAAACACCTCGCCAATGTGTCAGTGGGGTTCAGCACCGCCAGCTGTTCCCCTGCTGTGCAGCCGGCATCGTGTCCTGCAAAAGCCATGCAGACACTTGCTCTTTTACCTTCTGCTCCCCATCCTGGTTCCAGTACCGTCAGCTGGTTCCGGGCAGAGCCTTTGGCTTAGGTGCCTCCCTCTGGGTATCCGAGTTCCACCAACGTCAGGTGGTCCTTGGTAGTGCTTTCAGGCACGGGTACCTCCTGCTTAGTAACCGGGTTCCAGTAACGTCAGCTGGTCCTCGGTAGTTCCATTGGCTCTTGGACCTTCGGCTACCCATCCGGGTTCCAGCACCATCAGCTGGTTCTCGGCACTGTCTTTTGCTCTTGTACCTTCTGCTCCCCATCCTGGTTCCAGTACCGTCAGCTGGTTCCGGGCAGAGCCTTTGGCTTAGGTGCCTCCCTCTGGGTATCCGAGTTCCACCAACGTCAGGTGGTCCTTGGTAGTGCTTTCAGGCACGGGTACCTCCTGCTTAGTAACCGGGTTCCAGTAACGTCAGCTGGTCCTCGGTAGTTCCATTGGCTCTTGGACCTTCGGGTAGCCATCCGAGTTCCAGTTCCATCAGCTGGTTCTCGGCATTTTCTCAGCCTTCTTGTACCTTCTGCTACATTTCCAAGTTCAAGAGACTAAACACGATGACCCGGAAGAACACCCCTAAGATGACGACGACACCAGAGACGACAACCACCGTGATGACGACGACCCTGGAGACGATGACCCTGAAGACCACCGTGATGACGACGACCCCGGAGACGACGACCCTGAAGACCACCCCGATGACGATGACCCGGGAGACGACGACCCTGGAGACGACGACCCTGGAGACGACGACGACCTGGAAGACCGAGAAGCAGAAGAACAAGAGGCTGCAGAACAAAGAGCAGAAGAACATTAAGCATAACACTAAATATCAGAGCAAAAAATATTATCTAAATTATAAGCAGAAGAAGACTAAGCAGTGTATGGGGGTGAGTCCGTTCCTCCTCGTGGTGCCCCTGGATAAAGCCTGATGCTGCAGGCCAAACTGAACGCGGACAAATGTAACTGTTTTGTGACAGGCAGAACGGAAGGTGTAATCTTCAAACTTTTATAGATAACAACTACAGGAATGCCTGTCACAAATAAGAATATGATGAAGAAGTAGAATATGATGAAGATAATAGTAAAATAAAAAGAATATGAACAATGTAACCCAAAAAATAATAGGTAGAAGATGAAGAAGAAGATGAATAAGGTGAAGAAGTTGATGTCAAAGAAGCTGATGATGAGGATAATGAAGAAGAAAGCGTGGGAGAAGAAAAAAAGAAGGTGAAGGGCGTTGAAGTAGTGAAACATCAATATGTGGCATAAAAAAAAAAAAAAAATTAACATAGTCAAATTCTTTCTAACGCCGAACGTCATCCAAAAAAAAAAAATCCTGCTATTCTATTACATTGGGCTAAACCTCTGTGCCTTTAATGTCTCCGCCACGTCCCCCAATACATCCTACATTATTCTTAGTTGTTTTCCTTCATGTAGAATGAACCTACAAGTGTATAAAGGGTTTATTTTAATTCCGATATTTTCGTCCCATTGACTTGCATTGGGATCGGGTATCGGTATCGGATTGGATCCGATATTTTGACGGTATCGGCCGATACTTTCCGATACCGATACTTTCCGATATCGGAAAGTATCGCTCAACACTAGTAATCACTATACTACCCCAGTCGTGCCCCTGTTTTAGCTCCTGCCCTGACAAGGACAGTACCCAAGTCAGGCTAATTAGTTGTACCCACCACACAAAACAATTGAACTTCAGTGAGATTCATCAGGGGAATATATATAAAATAGTGGGGTATTCTATTCAAGAGAAAAGTCCCTCCATCCGGAGGTGACTATTATGTGTCCGATGCATACGGTTCTCGGCATGGACTAATGGTAGGGTGAGAATCCATGTGGGCAGGTGCCCCCTTAAATAGTTTACTCCTGCAAAGATAATTAAGTATAGCGTCCTACCTCCATGTGAATGTCGCCCGCGTGGTCTTACATGGCGTGGTATCGCCATTATTATGTACGTTTCCAGTCCCCCCGGGGTATTGTGTCAATCATCCACATATCTTCCGGCGCAGTATGTGCGCTCAGAACAGCGGTCCGCTGTTACTTCCGGTTTACCTTCCCCCGGACTTGTGCTCAGTGCGCACGCGCCGTACATCATAGTACATACAACAAGTCTACGTTCTCCGGCGCTCTATGTGCACTCCGGGAATCATTTCCGGTTTACCCGGCCCTCTCCTTAGTGCGCACGCGCTATTCAAGTAAAGAAAGGAGACAGATTTTTTATATACGGGATCCCGGTCACCTTGGCAACACATATACACTGGCGGTTAGAACTATTACGCCCAAATTTATAGCTGGACAGGTTCATAATAATAATTGGAGGCATATAGTATAAAATTCTAAATAAGTACCTATTATTCTGGGTAGTTCTTGTCTTTGATATAAGATATCTGCATGTCTTATCAATCAATAAAGAGGAAAAAGTAAAAATCCCTGATGTTTTTAAGCCACCCATATAAATGGGTTGTATTATGAATATACGGGCCCATATACTGTTGTATAGATTATATCGATTATGTCAATGTTTATTACTACCATATCCATATATATACATAAGTAGCATATTACTGTTGTCTATAATATAATAATACTGCAGTTCCAAACAGGTGGTCATATGTCAGGATTAATATAAGCGCCTATCGGCTAAAAGTTGGACTAAAAGTAGACTGCTACAGATGATAAGGACAACCAGCTTGATATTACTGAACTATATGGGACCACAATTCGTTAAGGAGATGCAGATTGAATAATAGATGTACTGCAGGAGGACTATATGTAGATGAAGGAAAAGGGGAGCAGCCCTACAAACACAATGTCCATAACCAATGCCCGAATCTCCATTTATACCACATATGTTGGGGTCAGAGATACCGATATGTGAGATATAACAGTGGCCCATATCCCACTAAACCCGTCCAAGTGGACGATATAATATCCGTTTCATAGGCTCAATCTTCCTAAAGTACCAGTTCCTAAACACTAACCTATAAATACGCCTCAATGCAGCCGAAATTTCATCAGGGCTAATCAGATATACTGTTTAAGTTTAGAGAAAGCAACTAAAGTTCAACTGCTCATTTAATCCATGTGGATGGCAAGTATTAAGACGAAAAATCCACTTTGATTCTCTCTGGAGCAAAATCCTGTCATGGTCTCCACCCCTTCTTGGTGGCTTAACTTTCTCAATGCCCATAAATTGTATAGCCTTTACATCCCCCATATGCAAACCGTTAACATGTCTTGCCACAGTTGTTTCCCTTTTGTTGCGGATGTCGCCCAGGGGCTCACCTATCCTCCTCCTGAACTCCCTGATGGTCTTACCCACATATGTCTTGAATCCATGTGGGCAGGTGCCCCCTTAAATAGTTTACTCCTGCAAGTTTACTTGAATAGCGCGTGCGCACTAAGGAGAGGGCCGGGTAAACCGGAAATGATTCCCGGAGTGCACATAGAGCGCCGGAGAACGTAGACTTGTTGTATGTACTATGATGTACGGCGCGTGCTCACTGAGCACAAGTCCGGGGGAAGGTAAACCGGAAGTAACAGCGGACCGCTGTTCTGAGTGCACATACTGCGCCGGAAGATATGTGGATGATTGACACAATACCCCGGGGGGACCGGAAACGTACATAGTAATGGCGATACCACGCCATGTAAGACCACGCGGGCGACATTCATATGGAGGTAGGACGCTATACTTAATTATCTTTGCAGGAGTAAACTATTTAAGGGGGCACCTGCCCACATGGATTCTCACCCTACCATTAGTCCATGCCGAGAACCGTATGCATCGGACACATAATAGTCACCTCCGGATGGAGGGACTTTTCTCTTGAATAGAATACCCCACTATTTTATATATATTCCCCTGATGAATCTCACTGAAGTGAGAAGAAACGCGTAGGGAAGTTCAATTGTTTTGTGTGGTGGGTACAACTAATTAGCCTGACTTGGGTACTGTCCTTGTCAGGGCAGGAGCTAAAACAGGGGCACGACTGGGGTAGTATAGTGATTACTCTCTCCCCCCTCCCCCTCAAGCACCAAAGGACTCCTGCCAGTAACTAACAACTATTTGGTGAGAGAAAACCATTTTTTATTGAGCACTGTTATGCACTGTTGGCACTATTTTTTGCACTTTATTGTGTACATTGTCCATACATGTTTTTATTGTAACAAGAGTAAAAGTTATGTTTTAATTTATTCTATAAAGGACTCTCTTGGCTATTTGGATGGATTGATTACTAGAGATTGTATGAAGTGTGTGTACCTGACACATCTTCTCTGCTAAAAAAAATTGGTCATATTTTTCTGTTATGGCCGGGTTCTTATCGGCAGGACCTGACACTAACCTTTGGCTGACTGAGGCCAAAGAGATTTTCTCTGAGAAAACCTTCTCTCAGAAAAAATATACCCCTACATATGCAGCAGCTTTTAAAGATTTGAATAAAGTATATAAGGAACACACAAGCTCGTGGTGGGAAATCCAGAGCCTAGATACGTATATAAAAAACAACATAGTACCCAGGGGACTACGTATTACCTTATTACCAGCACCTCGGTGTCGAAACCCAGAACTATTGAGCCGGTGGGAGAAGGAGGCGACCAATAGCTCTTTGAGGTTTATGAATCTCCTACTTACGGAAGAGAAAAATAATTTTGAAAAATTAAATATTAAACTGAAGGAACAGATTGAGATTGTTACCAAATTTAAAGGAGAAAGTGACTTCAGTATTAAAGAAACTCAATTACAAAATTCAATTGAAAAATTCCAATATAAATTAAAAGAAAGGAAACACAAACAGTATTTGAGGGATCTCCAGGACTTCAAGGAGAATAAAATCTATCAGGTCCTAGGGGACCGCTTGGAAAGGGTGGAAAGGGAAACAGACCGTTCCTCTACAGACACCGATTTTTCAGATACAGAAATAAGGCAGAGACAAATACGTGGTCGCCAAAGGGGTAGAAATAGAGGTTTCTCCAGGGGAGGGACTTTTCATTCTTATACCAGGCCTGGTTTTTTAGACAACACATACTCCCTGAGGAGCAGAAATCCGTTCAACAAGGATTAGAATTACAAATAGTCAATCTCTCCGATAGATTAATCAGTGAGTCAGAGATGACTGTATTGAGTAAGGGATTATCCTTTATCCCCACCACCGATTTTTCCTCTTTTGATTGTATTAAGGATATTAATTTATTCGTTAGGAAATTAAGATGGCACAAGCACTTTAAACAACAGGATAGGAAGACATGTGCGGGCCTTGATATTCCAATTGATATGTTCCACGAAGTACAGCTTTTGGCCGACTTGGATCACGTTCCACCGTCTGTTACGGGTCAAGGTCCATTTACATCTTTGAAAAAGACCAGCATTAGGATGCCACCACCGGGTGGTGACATCTCTGCCATAGATGTGTTCCTTAATCTGGTTACCAATGATATTAAACAAAAGGAAGGGGTCCGTACCAGATATAATCTAACTAAGGAACAAATGGAAGCACTCCATACCTTGGAAAGAGACACATCTATAGTGATTAAGCCCTCCGATAAGGGGGGTAACATTGTCATAATGAATATTGATAAGTACAAGGATATGTGCTTATCTCTTTTAAGTGATTCAACAACATATGCCAGAGTCCAGAATAATCCAATTGAGAAAACTAGGAACGAATTGAAAAATATCCTTGAAGAGGCCAGGCTTAACCAACTGATTAACCAGGCAGAATTTGACTTTCTTTTTCCCAAACATCCAGTGACGGCGACCTTCTATGCACTCCCAAAACTCCATAAAGGGGTCTCCCCCCTCAAAGGCAGACCTATTGTGTCCGGTATAGGGAGCATAAGCCACAATGTAGGCACATACCTTGATGAGATACTTAGACCTTTTGTGAGCTCGTTACCGTCATATGTGAGAGACACGGCTGACCTGTTGTGCAAACTTGATAACATTAATGTGGAACCAGACGTTCTTTTGGCCAGTATTGACATTGAGGCGCTATATTCCTCAATTCCACACAGTTTTGGCATAAAGGGTGTAGAATTTTTTCTGGCCACAAGAGGTCTTCAGTTTGTTCCTCACAATAGACTGGTCACCTCCCTCCTTGGTTTTGTTCTACAGCAAAATTATTTTTGTTTTGATGGTAAAGTCCTCCACCAGCTCAGGGGAACCGCCATGGGCAATCCATGTGCGCCCAGTTACGCTAATCTTTTCCTGGGCTGGTGGGAGGACACCATCGTTTTCTCTGAGAACTCTGTGAACCTGACCAGTAAGGTTGACCTCTGGGTCAGGTTCATAGATGATGTTTTCATCTTATGGCGGGGTACCGTGACTGAATTTGAAGAACTCATTGACCGTTTGAACCATAACGAGATGGGCTTAAAGTTTACGTACGAAATTGACTCAAAAAGACTGGCCTTTTTGGATGTTTTGATTACAAAATCAGAAAGTGGGGATACCCTTGAGACCACTATCTTTCGTAAACCTACGTCTACCAACTCTTTATTGAAGTGGGACAGCCATCACCCTTATTCCTTAAAAAAGGGCATACCCAAAGGCCAGTATCTTAGGTTAAAAAGAAATTGCTCAAATGACATAGATTTTAAAATCAAGGCGGATGACTTACGCCAAAGATTTCGTGTCAAAGGTTACCCCGACCACGTACTCAGAGAAGCGTTCAGGCATGCCAATAACCAGGATAGGAGGGGACTTCTAATCCCGAGAAAAAGAACGGAAAACTCACCAGGGAAGACTCGACTCATCTGTACCTTTGATAATGGGGCTCACATGGTCAGAGAGGTTATCCAAAAATATTGGGGTATCCTCCAGATGGATGAGGACATAAAAGATGTAATAGGTGAAAGACCGGAGATCACCTATAGGAGGAGCCGGACGATAGGTAATCGATTGGTGCACAGCCATTTTGTTACACCCACAGTCAGAGGAACTTGGCTGCCGGTCAGGACCAAGGGATGCTATCGTTGCGGTGAATGTGTAGCCTGTGAACATGTTTTGGTAGGCAGAAACTTTGAAAACGCCGGTGAGTCTTTTGAGATCAGAGACTTCATTAATTGTAAGACTAAAGGCGTAATTTATCGGATTATTTGCGGATGCGGCAAGACATATGTGGGTAAGACCATCAGGGAGTTCAGGAGGAGGATAGGTGAGCACCTGGGCGACATCCGCAACAAAAGGGAAACAACTGTGGCAAGACATGTTAACGGTTTGCATATGGGGGATGTAAAGGCTATACAATTTATGGGCATTGAGAAAGTTAAGCCACCAAGAAGGGGTGGAGACCATGACAGGATTTTGCTCCAGAGAGAATCAAAGTGGATTTTTCGTCTTAATACTTGCCATCCACATGGATTAAATGAGCAGTTGAACTTTAGTTGCTTTCTCTAAACTTAAACAGTATATCTGATTAGCCCTGATGAAATTTCGGCTGCATTGAGGCGTATTTATAGGTTAGTGTTTAGGAACTGGTACTTTAGGAAGATTGAGCCTATGAAACGGATATTATATCGTCCACTTGGACGGGTTTAGTGGGATATGGGCCACTGTTATATCTCACATATCGGTATCTCTGACCCCAACATATGTGGTATAAATGGAGATTCGGGCATTGGTTATGGACATTGTGTTTGTAGGGCTGCTCCCCTTTTCCTTCATCTACATATAGTCCTCCTGCAGTACATCTATTATTCAATCTGCATCTCCTTAACGAATTGTGGTCCCATATAGTTCAGTAATATCAAGCTGGTTGTCCTTATCATCTGTAGCAGTCTACTTTTAGTCCAACTTTTAGCCGATAGGCGCTTATATTAATCCTGACATATGACCACCTGTTTGGAACTGCAGTATTATTATATTATAGACAACAGTAATATGCTACTTATGTATATATATGGATATGGTAGTAATAAACATTGACATAATCGATATAATCTATACAACAGTATATGGGCCCGTATATTCATAATACAACCCATTTATATGGGTGGCTTAAAAACATCAGGGATTTTTACTTTTTCCTCTTTATTGATTGATAAGACATGCAGATATCTTATATCAAAGACAAGAACTACCCAGAATAATAGGTACTTATTTAGAATTTTATACTATATGCCTCCAATTATTATTATGAACCTGTCCAGCTATAAATTTGGGCGTAATAGTTCTAACCGCCAGTGTATATGTGTTGCCAAGGTGACCGGGATCCCGTATATAAAAAATCTGTCTCCTTTCTTTACTTGAATAGCGCGTGCGCACTAAGGAGAGGGCCGGGTAAACCGGAAATGATTCCCGGAGTGCACATAGAGCGCCGGAGAACGTAGACTTGTTGTATGTACTATGATGTACGGCGCGTGCGCACTGAGCACAAGTCCGGGGGAAGGTAAACCGGAAGTAACAGCGGACCGCTGTTCTGAGCGCACATACTGCGCCGGAAGATATGTGGATGATTGACACAATACCCCGGGGGGACCGGAAACGTACATAGTAATGGCGATACCACGCCATGTAAGACCACGCGGGCGACATTCATATGGAGGTAGGACGCTATACTTAATTATCTTTGCAGGAGTAAACTATTTAAGGGGGCACCTGCCCACATGGATTCTCACCCTACCATTAGTCCATGCCGAGAACCGTATGCATCGGACACATAATAGTCACCTCCGGATGGAGGGACTTTTCTCTTGAATAGAATACCCCACTATTTTATATATATTCCCCTGATGAATCTCACTGAAGTGAGAAGAAACGCGTAGGGAAGTTCAATTGTTTTGTGTGGTGGGTACAACTAATTAGCCTGACTTGGGTACTGTCCTTGTCAGGGCAGGAGCTAAAACAGGGGCACGACTGGGGTAGTATAGTGATTACTCTCTCCCCCCTCCCCCTCAAGCACCAAAGGACTCCTGCCAGTAACTAACAACTATTTGGTGAGAGAAAACCATTTTTTATTGAGCACTGTTATGCACTGTTGGCACTATTTTTTGCACTTTATTGTGTACATTGTCCATACATGTTTTTATTGTAACAAGAGTAAAAGTTATGTTTTAATTTATTCTATAAAGGACTCTCTTGGCTATTTGGATGGATTGATTACTAGAGATTGTATGATGTGTACCTGACACATCTTCTCTGCTAAAAAAAAAATTAGTGCCATATCTGCCAGCCTCTTTCTGCCAATCAAACTGTCTACTGTAATATAGTGGGCCTGATTTTTCACTGCATTCTCCCACACACAAAGAGGGACATTTCTTTTGCCAGTGTTTTTATCTGCTTCACTCCTGTTAGTGCCATATTTGCCAGCCTCTTTCTGCCAATCAAACTGTCTAGTGTAATACAGTGGGCCTCATTTTTCACTGCATTCTCCCACACATAAAAAAGGGAGATTTACATTCACAACAAGTTCACGCACACCTTGTACCTGGTTTTACAGGACCACATAACGGTTGTTAGTTTGGTAACATTTTTCCAAGAATGAGGAAGTCTGGTGGAAGAGGTCGTGGCCGTAGGCGTTCATTGCCAGCTGGTAATGATGGTAGTGGTGGTGGTCGTGGAGCATCAGGTGGTCGTGGGAAAAGCAATATAGCCCCTAAGTCTCGAGTTGTTGAGCCAGCGTCATCATCTGGCTACACAAGGCCTCGAAGGCTCCCTTTTCTGGGAGTAGGAAAACCGCTTTTGAAGCCGGAGCAGCAGGAACAAGTATTGGCTTTCATTGCTGACTCTGCCTCTAGCTCTTTCGCCTCCTCCTTGGAAAGTGCCAAATGTCAGAGCAGTGCGTCGTCAGTGGATGCTCCCAGTCAAGAACAAGTTGCTTCCTTGTGTCCTTCACCCAGAACAACAGTGAAGGATGCGTCAGGCGACACAACTGGTTACTCCATGGAGCTCTTTACACATACCGTGCCTGGGTTAGAAAGGGAAATTGTTAACAGGCCATGCCCATTACAAGATGAATCGGACATGGAGTGCACAGATGCACAGCCACAGCCAGATTATTATGCTGTTCCTTTGACTCAGATCAGAACATTGCCCTCGACTATGGAGCCCCGTCACGAACGCTATAGCACCGGCTTACACGGTGACCCAGAGGAAGGTGCACAGAACATAGAAGAGGAGGTCATAGATGACCCAGTTGTTGACCCCAATTGGCAGCCATTGGGGGAACAGGGTGCAGGCAGCAGTAGCTCTGAAGCGGAGGAGGAGGAGCCGCAGCAGGCATCAACATCGCAACAGGTTCCATCTGGCAGGCCCGTATCTGGCCAAAAACGTGTGGCAAAACCAAAACCAGTTGTAGGACAGCGTGGCCATCAGGTTAAAGTAGCTCAGTGTGCAATGCCTGAAAAGGTATCCGATAGGAAGAGTGCAGTCTGGAATTTTTTTAACCAAGATCCCAATGATCAGCGCAAAGTCATCTGTAAGAAATGCTCAAGGACCTTCAGCAGACGTCAGAATGT
Source organism: Ranitomeya variabilis (assembly GCF_051348905.1). NCBI lineage: Eukaryota > Metazoa > Chordata > Amphibia > Anura > Dendrobatidae > Ranitomeya > Ranitomeya variabilis. The sequence goes on along the minus strand of NC_135233.1, from coordinate 920,141,977 downwards.
TAAAAATTTAAATACAAGTTGCATGCATAGACATTTAACCACCATGCACTTGCAAGCCTGGACAAACTACCAAACGTCCCTTAACGTTGTAGCACCCTCTCACAATGAAGCTAGTCAGAAACGCGACATCCCTTCCCTCACTGTAAGCCCACCGTTTACCACACCACCTGCAGGTAATGTTTCGTCGCAAGGCCAAAGCAAGGCCAAAGCAGTCAGGGAATCACCAGGTTCATGGTCGGAAAAACTGTATGTAGGGCACCATCAAGAATACCATCACCAACCCTCTCTCAGTCACCCATGTCCACCGGCACCCCCGCTAGTTCCACCGTATGCAGCTCTCCAGTCCAGCTCACCCTACATGAGACTCTCGTTAGGAAAAGGAAGTACTCATCCTCGCATCCGCGTACACAGGGTTTGAATGCCCACATTGCTAGACTAATCTCATTAGAGATGATGCCCTACCGGTTAGTTGAAATCGAAGCTTTCAAAGCACTGATGGACTACGCTGTACCACGCTACGAGCTACCCAGTCGACACTTCTTTTTGAGAAAAGCCATCCCAGCCCTCCACCAGCATGTAAAAGACCGTATTGTCCATGCGCTCAGGCAATCTGTGAGTAGAAAGGTGCACCTGACAACAGATGCATGGACCAGTAGGCATGGCCAGTGGCGTTACATTTCTATCACGGCACACTGGGTTAATGTGGTGGATGCAGGGTCCACAGGGGACAGTAATATTGGGACAGTTCTGCCTAGCCCATGGTCTAGGAAACAGTTGGCTGTAGGCGTTCGTCCCCCCTCCTCCTCCTTGTCCTCCAGCAGAAGCGAGAGCTCGTCCACAGACCGCAGTCGCACGATCACTCCATCCGCAGCTGCCACTGTTGCACACGAGGTGTCCAATTATGGAACAGCTAGTGGCAAGTGTCAGCAGGCTGTATTGGCAATGAAGTGTTTGGGCGACAACAGACACACCGCGGAAGTTCTGTCCGAGTTCTTGCAGCAAGAAACTCGGTCATGGCTGGGCACTGTACATCTTGAGGCAGGCAAGGTAGTGAGTGATAACGGAAGGAATTTTATGGCTGCCATAGCCCTTTCACAACTGAAACATTCCTTGCCTGGCTCACACCTTAAACCTGGTGGTGCAGTGCTTCCTGAAAAGTTATCCGGGGTTACCCGACCTGCTGCTGAAAGTGTGCAGACTTTGCTCTCACATCCGCCGTTCGCCTGTACACTCCAGCCGTATGCAGAACCATCAGCAGTCTTTGAACCTTCCCCAGCATCGCCTAATCATCGACGTTGCAACAAGGTGGAACTACACACTACACATGCTTCATAGACTGTGCGAACAGAGGCGTGCTGTTATGTATTTGTGGGAGGTTACACATACACGGGCAGGCAGTTGGATGGCAGACATGGAGTTGTCAGTTGTGCAGTGGTCGAAGCTCCAAGACCTGTGTCAAGTCCTTCAGTGTTTTGAGGAATGCACACGGCTGGTTAGTGCAGACAACGCCGTAATAAGCATGAGCATCCCCCTAATGCGTCTGCTGATGCAAAGGAACAGGCGTCTGCAGCCGAGGACGAGGGAAGCCTTGATGACAGTCAGCCATTGTCTGCTCAGGGAAGTCTACAGGACGAGGTGGCGGGCAAAGAGGAGGAGGACGAGGAGGATGATGGGGATGACTATTTTTTGGATGAGGAAGCTTCTCAGGGGGCAATAGAACCTGCTGGCGGTGCAAGGCCGGGTTCAGGGTTTTTGAGGGAGACAAGTGACGTTGATTTGCCTGAAAGTTCTCCTCAACCCAGCATATGCACTGACTTGACAACTGGAACATTGGCCCACATGGCGGATTATGCCTTGCGTATCCTCAAAAGGGACCCACGCATTATAAAAATGATGACAGATGACGATTACTGGTTGGCCTGCCTCCTTGATCCTCTCTATAAAGGCAAATTGCAAAATATCATGCCACATGAGAACCTCGAACAGATATTGGCAACCAAACAAGCTACTCTTGTAGACCGTTTGATTCAGGCATTCCCAGCACACAGCGCCGGTGATGGTTCTCACACGAGCTGCAGGGGGCAAAAGGGCAGAGGTGTTAGAGGTGCACAGATCAGAAGTGGCGCAGGACAGAGGGGTTTTCTGACCAGGTTGTGGAGTGATTTCGCAATGACCGCAGACACGACAGGTACAGCAGCATCCATTCAAAGTGACAGGAGACAACATTTGTCCAGTATGGTTACTAACTATTTTTCCTCCATTACCGATGTTCTCCCTCAACCGTCATTCCCCTTTGATTACTGGGCATCCAAAATAGACACCTAGCCTGAATTGGCTGAATATGCATTGCAGGAGCTTGCTTGCCCAGCAGCTAGTGTGCTATCAGAAAGAGTATTCAGTGCTGCTGGTTCAATACTGACTGAAAAAAGGACTCGTCTGGCTACCCAAAATGTTGATGATCTAACCTTCATAAAAATGAACCACTCATGGATTTCAAATTATTTTGCGACACCTAGCTTTCCTGTAAAAAGGTCTTGCTTCGGGACTGGTGTTACTGACTGTTCCAATCTCTTAATTTGCAGCTGCTGTTTGTCCAGCATATGACATGTTTACACCTCCCTAAATGGCCTAACTCCCCCCACAGGGCCGTGGTCTCGCCACTTGTCACAAGCACCTGTCAGAGTGCCGTTTGTCTGAAGAGGTGGGTGTGCCCACTTTTGGTTGACGGCACTGACACTGGGTCCCTCATAGTACAATGAAGTGTCTCTGGCGGTGGTGGCGCGCACCCAACGTCAGACACACTGTTGTAACATGAGGGGCCCTGGGCTTGTACCGCCGGCCAGGAGAGAGTGTCCCCCCCAAGGTCAAACAGTGCTCTACCACTTGCAAAATTATCTGTCGCTGCTCCACCACTGTTTAGTCTATGCGCTGAAATCCTTCCATGCCTGGCACAGACAATAACAATTTGTTGACATGTATGATGCTAGTTAAAATAGTCAGGGGCCCTGCCTTACATTTACACCAGTAAATACTTTGCGCCAAATTACAATGTCTGAAAGTCAGCATAGGAGCACACCCCTGTACCTAAGTATGCCACCCTTTTTTTTTGTTTGTTTTGTTTTTGTTTGGGATACATTAACATCAATTTAGGTTTTGAGACTCGGAGTACTTACTGTGTCAGACACTCCTTCCAATTATCCTCCGCTGACCACACCAATGCTGCCTGTGTACTCCTGCCACCTAATGGAAGCTGCATAGAGCCTATTTTATTATTTTAGGCCTAGGAATTCTGTCTGCGGTCCCTCCTTCCAGTTGTCCTACGTTGAACACACCAATGCTGCCTGTGTACCCCTGCCACCTAATGGAACATGCATAGAGCCTATTTTATTATTTTAGGCCTAGGAAGTCTGTCTGTGGTCCCTACTTCCAATTGTCCTCCGCTGACCACGCCAATGCTACCTATGTACCCCTGCCACCTAATGGAAGCTGCATAGAGCCTATTTTATTATTTTAGGCCTAGGAATTCTGTCTGCGGTCCCTCCTTCCATTTGTCCTCCGCTGACCACACCAATGCTGCCTGTGTACCCCTGCCACCTAATGGAAGCTGCATAGAGCCTATTTTATTATATTAGGACTAGGAATACTGCCTGTGGTCCCTCCTTCCAATTGTCCACCGCTGACCATACCAATGCTGCCTGTGTACCCCTGCCACCTAATGGAAGCTGCATAGAGCCTATTTTATTATTTTAGGCCTAGGAAGTCTGTCTGCGGTCCCTCCTTCCAATTGTCCTCCGCTGACCACACCAATGCTGCCTATGTACCCCTGCCACCTAATGGAAGCTGCATAGAGCCTATTTTATTATTTTAGGCCTAGGAATTCTGTCTGCAGTCCCTCCTTCCATTTGTCCTCCGCTGACCACACCAATGCTGCCTGTGTACCCCTGCCACCTAATGGAAGCTACATAGAGCCAATTTTATTATTTTAGGTCTAGGAATACTGTCTGTGGTCCCTCCTTCCAATTGTCCTCCACTGACCACACCAATGCTGCCTGTGTACCCCTGCCACCTAATGGAAGCTGCATAGAGCCTATTTTATTATTTTAGGCCTAGGAATTCTGTCTGCGGTCCCTCCTTCCAATTGTCCTACAATGAACACACCAATGCTGCCTGTGTACCCCTGCCACCTAATGGAAGCTGCATAGAGCCTATTTTACTATTTTGGGCCTAGGAATTCTGTCTGCGGTCCCTCCTTCCAATTGTCCAACGTTGACCACACCAATGCTGCCTGTGTACCCCTGCCACCTAAAGGAAGCTGCATAGAGCCTATTTTATTATTTTAGGCCTAGGAATTCTGTCTGCAGTCCCTCCTTCCATTTGTCCTCCGCTGACCACACCAATGCTGCCTGTGTACCCCTGCCACCTAATGGAAGCTGCATAGAGCCTATTTTATTATTTTAGGCCTAGGAAGTCTGTCTGCGGTCCCTCCTTCCAATTGTCCTCCGCTGACCACACCAATGCTGCCTATGTACCCCTGCCACCTAATGGAAGCTGCATAGAGCCTATTTTATTATTTTAGGCCTAGGAATTCTGTCTGCAGTCCCTCCTTCCATTTGTCCTCCGCTGACCACACCAATGCTGCCTGTGTACCCCTGCCACCTAATGGAAGCTACATAGAGCCAATTTTATTATTTTAGGTCTAGGAATACTGTCTGTGGTCCCTCCTTCCAATTGTCCTCCACTGACCACACCAATGCTGCCTGTGTACCCCTGCCACCTAATGGAAGCTGCATAGAGCCTATTTTATTATTTTAGGCCTAGGAATTCTGTCTGCGGTCCCTCCTTCCAATTGTCCTACAATGAACACACCAATGCTGCCTGTGTACCCCTGCCACCTAATGGAAGCTGCATAGAGCCTATTTTACTATTTTGGGCCTAGGAATTCTGTCTGCGGTCCCTCCTTCCAATTGTCCAACGTTGACCACACCAATGCTGCCTGTGTACCCCTGCCACCTAAAGGAAGCTGCATAGATTCTATTTTATTATTTTAGGCCTACGAAGTCTGTCTGTGGTCCCTCCTTCCAATTGTCCTCCGCTGACCACACCAATGCTGCCTGTGTACCCCTGCCACCAAATGGAAGCTGCATAGAGCCTATTTTATTATTTTAGGCCTAGGAATTCTGTCTGCGGTCCCTCCTTCCAATTGTCCTCCGCTGACCACACCAATGCTGCCTGTGTACCCCTGCCACCTAATGGAAGCTGCATAGAGCCTATTTTATTATTTTAAGCCTAGGAATCTGTCTGCGGTCCCTCTTTCCAAATTGTCCTACGTTGAACACACCAATGCTGCCTGTGTACCCCTGCCACCTAATGGAAGCCGCATAGAGCCTATTTTACTATTTTGGGCCTAAGAATTCTGTCTGCAGTCCCTCCTTCCAATTGTCTTCCGCTGACCACACCAATGCTGCCTGTGTACCCGTGCCACCTAATGGAAGCTGCATAGAGCCTATTTTATTATTTTAGGCCTAGGAAATCTGTCTGCGGTCCCTCCTTCCAATTGTCCTACGTTGAACACACCAATGCTGCCTGTGTACCCCTGCGACCTAATGGAAGCTGCATAGAGCCTATTTTACTATTCTGGGCCTAGGAATTCTGTCTGCGGTCCCTCCTTCCAATTGTCTACGTTGACCACACCAATGCTGCCTGTGTACCCCTGCCACCTAATGGAAGCTGCATGGAGCCTATTTTATTATTTTAGGCCTAGGAAGTCTGTCTGCGGTCCCTCCTTCCAATTGTTTTCCGCTGACCACATCAATGCTGCCTGTGTACCCCTGCCATCTAATGGAAGCTGCACAGAGCCTATTAAACTATTTTGGGCCTAGGAATTCTGTCGGCGGTCCCTCCTTCCAATTGTCCTACGTTGACCACACCAATGCTGCCTGTGTACCCCTGCCACCTAATGGAAGCTGCATAGAGCCTATTTTATTCTTTTAGGCCTAGGAAGTCTGTCTGCGGTCCCTCCTTCCAATTGTCCTACGTTGACCACACCAATGCTGCCTGTGTACCCCTGCCACCTAATTGAAGCTGCATAGAGCCTATTTTATTATTTTAGGCCTAGGAATTCTGTCTGCGGTCCCTCCTTCCAATTGTCCTCCGCTAACCACACTAATGCTGCCTGTGTACCCCTGCCACCTAATGGAAGCTGCATAGAGCCTATTTTATTATTTTAAGCCTAGGAATCTGTCTGCGGTCCCTCTTTCCAAATTGTCCTACGTTGAACACACCAATGCTGCCTGTGTACCCCTGCCACCTAATGGAAGCTGCATAGAGCCTATTTTACTATTTTGGGCCTAAGAATTCTGTCTGCGGTCCCTCCTTCCAATTGTCTTCCGCTGACCACACCAATGCTGCCTGTGTACCCGTGCCACCTAATGGAAGCTACATAGAGCCTATTTTATTATTTTAGGCCTAGGAATTCTGTCAGCGGTCCCTCCTTCCAATTGTCCTACGTTGAACACACCAATGCTGCCTGTGTACCCCTGCCACCTAATGGAAGCTGCATAGAGCCTATTTTACTATTTTGGGCCTAGGAATTCTGTCTGCGGTCCCTCCTTCCAATTGTCTACGTTGACCACACCAATGCTGCCTGTGTACCCCTGCCACCTAATGGAAGCTGCCTAGAGCCTAATTTACTATTTTGGGCCTAGGAATTCTGTCTGCGGTCCCTCCTTCCAATTGTCCTACGTTGACCACACCGATGCTGCCTGTGTACCCCTGCCACCTAATGGAAGCTGCATAGAGCCTATTTTATTATTTTAGGCCTAGGAAGTCTGTCTGCGGTCCCTCCTTCCAATTGTCCTCCGCTGACCACACCAATGCTGCCTGTGTACCCCTGCCACCTAATGGAAGCTGCATAGAGCCTATTTTATTATTTTAGGCCTAGGAATTCTGTCTGCGGTCCCTCCTTCCATTTGTCCTCCGCTGACCACACCAATGCTGCCTGTGTACACCTGCCACCTAATGGAAGCTGCACAGAGCCTATTTTATTATTTTAGGCCTAGGAAGTCTGTCTGCGGTCCCTCCTTCCAATTGTTTTCCGCTGACCACATCAATGCTGCCTGTGTACCCCTGCCACCTAATGGAAGCTGCACAGAGCCTATTAAACTATTTTGGGCCTAGGAATTCTGTCGTCGGTCCCTCCTTCCAATTGTCCTACGTTGACCATACCAATGCTGCCTGTGTACCCCTGCCACCTAATGGAAGCTGCATAGAGCCTATTTTATTCTTTTAGGCCTAGGAAGTCTGTCTGCGGTCCCTCCTTCCAATTGTCCTACGTTGAACACACCAATGCTGCCTGTGTACTCCTGCCACCTAATGGAAGCTGCATAGAGCCTAATTTACTATTTTGGGCCTAGGAATTCTGTCTGCGGTCCCTCCTTCCAATTGTCCTACGTTGACCACACCAATGCTGCCTGTGTACCCCTGCCACCTAATGGAAGCTGCATAGAGCCTATTTTATTATTTTAGGCCTAGGAAGTCTGTCTGCGGTCCCTCCTTCCAATTGTCCTCCGCTGACCACACCAATGCTGCCTGTGTATCCCTGCCACCTAATGGAAGCTGCATAGAGCCTATTTTATTATTTTAGGCCTAGGAATTCTGTCTGCGGTCCCTCCTTCCATTTGTCCTCCGCTGACCACACCAATGCTGCCTGTGTACCCCTGCCACCTAATGGAAGCTGCATAGAGCCTATTTTATTATTTTAGGCCTAGGAATACTGTCTGTGGTCCCTCCTTCCAATTGTCCTCCGCTGAACACACCAATGCTGCCTGTGTACCCCTGCCACCTAATGGAAGCTGCATAGAGCCTATTTTATTATTTTAGGCCTAGGAATTCTGTATGCGGTCCCTCCTTCCAATTGCCCTACGATGAACGCACCAATGCTGCCTGAGTACCCCTGCCACCTAATGGAAGCTGCATAGAGCCTATTTTAATATTTTGGGCCTAGGAATTCTGTCTGCGGTCCCTCCTTCCAATTGTCCAACGTTGACCACACCAATGCTGCCTGTGTACCCCTGCCACCTAATGGAAGCTGCATAGATCCTATTTTATTATTTTAGGCCTAGGAAGTCTGTCTGTGGTCCCTCCTTCCAATTGTCCTCCACTGACCACACCAATGCTGCCTGTGTACCCCTGCCACCTAATGGAAGCTGCATAGAGCCTATTTTATTATTTTAGGCCTAGGAATTCTGTCTGCGGTCCCTCCTTCCATTTGTCCTCTGCTGACCACACCAATGGTGCCTGTGTACCCCTGCCACCTAATGGAAGCTGCATAGAGCCTATTTTATTATTTCAGGCCTAGGAATTCTGTCGGCGGTCCCTCCTTCCAATTGTCCAACGTTGACCACACCAATGCTGCCTGTGTACCCCTGCCACCTAATGGAAGCTGCATAGATCCTATTTTATTATTTTAGGCCTAGGAAGTCTGTCTGCGGTCCCTCCTTCCAATTGTTTTCCGCTGACCACATCAATGCTGCCTGTGTACCCCTGCCACCTAATGGAAGCTGCACAGAGCCTATTTTACTCTTTTGGGCCTAGGAATTCTGTCGGCGGTCCCTCCTTCCAATTGTCCTACGTTGACCACATCAATGCTGCCTGTGTACCCCTGCCACCTAATGGAAGCTGCACAGAGCCTATTTTACTATTTTGGGCCTAGGAATTCTGTCGGCGGTTCCTCCTTCCAATTGTCATACGTTGACCACACCAATGCTGCCTGTGTACCCCTGCCACCTAATGGAAGCTGCATAGAGCCTATTTTATTCTTTTAGCCCTAGGAAGTCTGTCTGCGGTCCCTCCTTCCAATTGTCCTCCGCTGACCACACCAATGCTGCCTGTGTACCCAAGCGACCTAATGAAACTGCATAGAGCCTATTTTATTATTTTAGGCCTAGGAATTCTGTCTGCGGTCCATGCTTCCAATTGTCATACGTTGAACACACCAATGCTGCCTGTGTACTCCTGCCACCTAATGGAAGCTGCATAGAGCCTAATTTACTATTTTGGGCCTAGGAATTCTGTCTGCGGTCCCTCCTTCCAATTGTCCTACGTTGACCACACCAATGCTGCCTTTGTACCCCTGCCACCTAATGGAAGCTGCATAGAGTCTATTTTATTATTTTAGGCCTAGGAATTCTGTCGGCGGTCCCTCCTTCCAATTGTCCTACGTTGAACACACCAATGCTGCCTGTGTACCCCTGCCACCTAATGGAAGCTGCATACAGCCTATTTTACTATTTTGGGCCTAGGAATTCTGTCTGCGGTTCCTCCTTCCAATTGTCTACGTTGACCACACCAATGCTGCCTGTGTACCCCTGCCACCTAATGGAAGCTGCATAGAGCCTATTTTATTATTTTAGGCCTAGGAAGTCTGTCTGCGGTCCCTCCTTCCAATTGTTTTCCGCTGACCACATCAATGCTGCCTGTGTACCCCTGCCACCTAATGGAAGCTGCACAGAGCCTATTTTACTATTTTGGGCCTAGGAATTCTGTCGGCGGTTCCTCCTTCCAATTGTCCTACGTTGACCACACCAATGCTGCCTGTGTACCCCTGCCACCTAATGGAAGCTGCATAGAGCCTATTTTATTCTTTTAGCCCTAGGAAGTCTGTCTCCGGTCCCTCCTTCCAATTGTCCTCCGCTGACCACACCAATGCTGCCTGTGTACCCAAGCCACCTAATGGAAGCTGCATAGAGCCTATTTTATTATTTTAGGCTTAGGAATTCTGTCTGCGGTCCATCCTTCCAATTGTCATACGTTGAACACACCAATGCTGCCTGTGTACTCCTGCCACCTAATAAAAGCTGCATAGAGCCTAATTTACTATTTTGGGCCTAGGAATTCTGTCTGCGGTCCCTCCTTCCAATTGTCCTACGTTGACCACACCAATGCTGCCTTTGTGCCCCTGCCACCTAATGGAAGCTGCATAGAGCCTATTTTATTATTTTAGGCCTAGGAAGTCTGTCTGCGGTCCCTCCTTCCAATTGTCCTCCGCTGACCACACCAATGCTGCCTGTGTACCCCTGCCACCTAATGGAAGCTGCATAGAGCCTATTTTATTATTTTAGGCCTATGAATTCTGTCTGCGGTCCCTCCTTCCATTTGTCCTCCGCTGACCACACCAATGCTGCCTGTGTACCCCTGCCACCTAATGGAAGCTGCATAGAGCCTATTTTATTATTTTAGGCCTAGGAATACTGTCTGTGGTCCCTCCTTCCAATTGTCCTCCGCTGACCACACCAATGCTGCCTGTGTACTCCTGCCACCTAATGGAAGCTGCATAGAGCCTATTTTATTATTCTAGGCCTAGGAATTCTGTCTGCGGTCCCTCCTTCCAATTGTCCTACGATGAACACACCAATGCTGCCTGTGTACCTCTGCCACCTAATGGAAGCTGCATAGAGCCTATTTTACTATTTTGGGCCTAGGAATTCTGTCTGCGGTCCCTCCTTCCAATTGTCCAACGTTGACGACACCAATGCTGCCTGTGTACCCCTGCCACCTAATGGAAGCTGCATAGATCCTATTTTATTATTTTAGGCCTAGGAAGTCTGTCTGTGGTCCCTCCTTCCAATTGTCCTCCGCTTACCACACCAATGCTGCCTGTGTACCCCTGCTGTTGTGAATTCTGTTTGTGGGCTCCCCCGGTGGTGTTTTATGGTATTGCCACTTATTTCCCTTCTTCTATCCTTGATCACCTGTTGACACCCATTAGGGGAGTTTCCTATTTAAGGCTGCTTCGCTGCTGGTCCGATGCCGGCCAACAATGTATCAGTAGCATTCTGTTGCATTCTCCTGCCTCAAGATCCTGTTCAGCTAAGTTGAATTTTGTTTCTAGTTAATGCTATTTTTGTCCAGCTATTTGCAATGTGACTCTCTGTAGCTGGAAGCTCTCGTGGACTGAAATTGCCACTCCAGTGGCATGAGTTGTCACTGGAGTTTTAAAGTAATTTCAGGATGGTGTTTTTGAGTAGTGTTTTGAAGTTGACCGTGAAGTGACTCTTTCCTGTACTTCTGCTATCTAGTAAGCGGACCTCACTGTGCTAAATCTGCTGTTCATCCTACGTATGTCTTTTCCTCTTGACTCACCGTCAATATCTGTGGGGGACTGCTATCTCCTTTTGGGGTTCATCTCTGGAGGTAAGGCAGGCCTGTATATTCCTCTGATAGGGGTAGTTAGATCTCCGGCTGGCGCGTGGTGTCTAGGGCATCGTAGGAAACACTCCCCGGCTACTTCCAGTGTCGTGTCAGGTTCAGGTCACGGTCACTTTAGTTCCCATCACCCGAGAGCTAGTCCGTTGTTATTTTGATTTCCCTGCCATTGGGAAAATCATAACAGTTTGGCCGGCCCACATGTGTTAAAACTATGCACTAAAGCAGGAAAGGATATAAAAGGTTTTTTTTTTTCCTTCTGTGTTTGGAAAGTGCACCTTAGTGCTTATTTGTACTCCTTGCTTAAACTGCAGTCTTCAGCCTTTTTTTTTTTCTCCTCTCCTCTTAATCTCTGAATGGCTTTGGTTACACCTGTTTGAATCATGGATCCACAGAGTTTGGTTGCAGGTCTGAATAACCTGGCTTCAAAGGTCCAGAACTTACAAGATTTTGTTATACGTGCTCCAATGTCTGAACCTAAGATCCCTATGCCTGAATTTTTTACCGGAGACAGATCCCGTTTTTTGAATTTCAGAGAGAATTGTAAATTGTTTTTGTCTCTGAAATCTCACTCTGCTGGTGATCCTGCGCAACAGGTTAAAATTGTTATTTCTCTATTGCGGGGTGACCCACAAAGTTGGGCATTTGCATTGTCGCCAGGGGATCCTGCGTTATTAAATGTAGATGCGTTTTTTCTGGCTTTGGGGTTGCTTTATGAAGAACCTAATTTAGAGATTTTGGCTGAGAAAGCCTTGATAGCTCTTTCCCAAGGGCAAAATGAAGCTGAGATATACTGCCAGAAATTTCGTAAATGGTCGGTGCTTACTAAATGGAATGAGTGCGCTCTAGCAGCTAATTTCAGAGAAGGTCTCTCTGATGCCGTGAAGGATGTCATGGTGGGGTTCCCTGTGCCTACAGGTCTGAATGATGCCATGAAATTGGCTATCCAGATTGATCGGCGTTTACGGGAGCGCAAATCTGTGCACCATATGGCGGTATCTTCTGAGCAAAAATCTGTGCACCATATGGCGGTATCTTTTGAGCAAAAACCTGTGCACCATATGGCGGTATCTTCTGAGCAAAAACCTGTGCACCATATGGCGGTATCTTCTGAGCAAAAACCTGTGCACCATTTGGCGGTGACCTCTGAAAAGGCACCAGAGCATATGCAATGCGATAGTGTATTGTCTAGAGGCGAACGACAGAATTACAGGCGCAAAAATGGGTTGTGCTTCTATTGCGGAGATCCAGCTCATGTTATATCAGCATGCTCTAAACGCATAAAGAAGGTTGATAAAAAGGTTGATAAATCTTTTTCTATGGGTACCTTGCAGTCTAAATTTCTTTTGTCCGTGACATTGATTTGTACTTTATCATCTGTTACTGTGGATGCTTATGTGGATTCTGGTGCCGCTCTGAGTCTCATGGATTGGTCCTTTGCCAAGCGTTGTGGGTTTGATTTAGAGCCTCTGGAGGTTTCTATTCCCTTAAAGGGTATTGATTCTACACCTTTGGCTAGCAATAAACCACAATATTGGACACAAGTGACTATGCATCTTTCCCCAGACCATCAGGAGATTATTCGTTTCCTTGTGTTATATAATCTACATGACGTATTAGTACTTGGATTACCATGGTTACAGATTCATAATCCAGTCTTGGACTGGAGATCAATGTCTGTGCTGAGCTGGGGATGTCGGGGGATTCATGGGGATGCACCTTTGGTTCCCATTTCTTCATCTACTCCCTCTGAGATCCCAGCATTTCTGTCAGATTTTTATGATGTCTTTCAGGAGCCTAAAACTGATTCTCTCCCCCCTCACAGAGAGTGTGACTGCGCTATTGAGTTGATTCCCGGTAGTAAATTTCCTAAGGGTCGCTTGTTTAATTTGTCTGTACCTGAACATACTGCTATGCGGGAGTATATCAGAGAATCTTTGGAAAAGGGTCATATTCGCCCCTCTTTGTCTCCATTGGGGGCAGGGTTTTTCTTTGTGGGTAAAAAGGATGGTTCATTGAGACCTTGTATCGACTATCGACTTCTGAATAAGATTACAGTTAAATACCAGTACCCGTTACCTTTACTGACTGATCTTTTTGCTCGCATAAAGGGGGCAAAGTGGTTCACTAAGATCGATCTACGTGGTGCGTATAATTTGGTGCGGATTAAGCAGGGGGATGAGTGGAAGACCGCATTTAATACGCCTGAAGGCCATTTTGAGTATTTGGTAATGCCTTTCGGTCTCGCGAATGCCCCTTCCGTTTTTCAGTCCTTTATGCACGATATTTTCCGTGAATATCTGGATAAATTTATGATTGTGTATTTGGATGATATTTTGATTTTTTCGGAGGACTGGGAATCTCATGTTCAACAGGTCAGGAGAGTTTTTCAGGTTTTACGAGCTAATTCTCTATTTGTGAAGGGCTCAAAGTGTATTTTTGGGGTTCAGAGAATTTCCTTTCTGGGATATATTTTTTCCCCTTCATCTATGGAGATGGACCCTGTTAAGGTTCAGGCTATTTGTGATTGGATACAACCTACTTCTCTAAAGAGTCTTCAGAAATTCTTGGGATTTGCTAATTTCTATCGCCGATTCATAGCGGGTTTTTCTGCCATTGCTAAACCTTTGACTGATTTGACCAAGAAGGGTGCTGATGTTGCTAATTGGTCCTCTGCGGCTGTGGAGGCCTTTCGGGAGCTTAAGCGCCGCTTTTCTTCCGCTCCTGTGTTGCGCCAGCCTGATGTTTCGCTCCCGTTCCAGGTTGAAGTAGATGCTTCCGAGATCGGAGCAGGTGCAGTTTTGTCGCAGAAAGGTCCTGACTGCTCAGTGATGAGACCATGTGCGTTTTTCTCTCGAAAGTTTTCGCCCGCTGAGCGGAATTATGATGTTGGAAATCGGGAGCTCTTGGCCATGAAGTGGGCATTTGAGGAGTGGCGTCATTGGCTTGAGGGTGCTAGACACCAGGTGGTGGTCTTGACTGACCACAAAAATCTAATTTATCTTGAGTCAGCCAGGCGTCTGAATCCTAGACAGGCGCGCTGGTCGTTGTTTTTCTCTCGATTTAACTTTGTGGTCTCATATCTGCCTGGGTCTAAGAATGTGAGGGCGGATGCCCTCTCTAGGAGTTTTGAGCCTGATTCGCCTGGTGATTCCGAACCTACTGGCATCCTGAAGGATGGGGTGATATTGTCAGCTGTCTCCCCAGACCTGCGGCGCTCTTTGCAGGAGTTTCAGGTGGATAGGCCTGATCGCTGTCCGCCTGGTAGACTGTTTGTCCCTGATGACTGGACCAGTAGAGTTATTTCGGAGGTTCACTCTTCCGCGTTGGCAGGTCATCCTGGAATTTTTGGCACCAGGGATCTGGTGTCTAGGTCCTTCTGGTGGCCTTCCTTGTCTCGAGATGTACGTATTTTTGTGCAGTCTTGTGATGTTTGTGCTCGGGCTAAGCCCTGCTGTTCCCGGGCCAGCGGGTTGTTGTTGCCCTTGCCTATTCCTAAGAGGCCTTGGACGCACATCTCTATGGACTTTATTTCTGACCTTCCTGTATCTCGTAGGATGTCCGTCATCTGGGTGGTGTGTGACCGTTTTTCCAAGATGGTTCACTTGGTACCTTTGCCCAAATTGCCCTCCTCCTCTGAGCTGGTCCCTCTATTTTTTCAGAATGTTGTGCGTTTGCATGGTATTCCTGAGAATATAGTGTCTGACAGGGGTACTCAGTTTGTGTCTAGATTTTGGCGGGCGTTCTGTGCCAGGATGGGCATCGACTTGTCTTTTTCATCTGCATTCCATCCTCAGACTAATGGCCAGACTGAGCGTACTAATCAGACCTTGGAGACTTACTTGAGGTGTTTTGTGTCCGCTGATCAGGACGATTGGCTTGATTTTTTGCCATTGGCAGAGTTTGCCCTTAACAATCGGGCCAGTTCTGCCACTTTGGTTTCTCCATTTTTTTGTAATTCAGGGTTTCACCCTCGCTTTTTGTCCGGTCAGTTGGAGTCTTCGGATTGTCCTGGAGTAGATGCTGTGGTTGATAGAATGCATCAGATTTGGGGACAGGTTGTGGACAATCTGAAATTGTCCCAGGAGAAGACTCAACAGTTCACTAATCGTCATCGGCGTGTCGGTCCTCGTCTTTGTGTTGGGGACCTGGTTTGGTTGTCTTCTCGATTTGTTCCTATGAAGGTCTCGTCTCCTAAGTTTAAGCCTCGGTTTATCGGCCCTTATAGGATTCTGGAGGTTCTCAATCCTGTGTCCTTTCGTTTGGACCTCCCAGCATCTTTTACTATTCATAATGTTTTTCATCGGTCATTATTGCGGAGGTATGAGGTGCCAGTTGTTCCATCTGCTGATCCTCCTGCTCCTGTGCTGGTTGAGGGTGAGTTGGAGTATGTGGTGGAAAAGATCTTGGACTCCCGTGTTTCCAGACGGAAACTTCAGTATCTGGTTAAGTGGAAAGGCTATGGTCAGGAGGATAATTCTTGGGTGACAGCATCTGATGTTCATGCTCCTGATTTGGTTTGTGCATTCCATATTGCTCATCCAGATCGCCCTGGTGGTTCTGGTGAGGGTTCGGTGCCCCCTCCTTAAGGGGGGGGTACTGTTGTGAATTCTGTTTGTGGGCTCCCCCGGTGGTGTTTTATGGTATTGCCACTTATTTCCCTTCTTCTATCCTTGATCACCTGTTGACACCCATTAGGGGAGTTTCCTATTTAAGGCTGCTTGGCTGCTGGTCCGATGCCGGCCAACAATGTATCAGTAGCATTCTGTTGCATTCTCCTGCCTCAAGATCCTGTTCAGCTAAGTTGAATTTTGTTTCTAGTTAATGCTGTTTTTGTCCAGCTATTTGCAATGTGACTCTCTGTAGCTGGAAGCTCTCGTGGACTGAAATTGCCACTCCAGTGGCATGAGTTGTCACTGGAGTTTTAAAGTAATTTCAGGATGGTGTTTTTGAGTAGTGTTTTGAAGTTGACCGTGAAGTGACTCTTTCCTGTACTTCTGCTATCTAGTAAGCGGACCTCACTGTGCTAAATCTGCTGTTCATCCTACGTATGTCTTTTCCTCTTGACTCACCGTCAATATCTGTGGGGGACTGCTATCTCCTTTTGGGGTTCATCTCTGGAGGTAAGGCAGGCCTGTATATTCCTCTGATAGGGGTAGTTAGATCTCCGGCTGGCGCGTGGTGTCTAGGGCATCGTAGGAAACACTCCCCGGCTACTTCCAGTGTCGTGTCAGGTTCAGGTCACGGTCACTTTAGTTCCCATAACCCGAGAGCTAGTCCGTTGTTATTTTGATTTCCCTGCCATTGGGAAAATCATAACACCCTGCCACCTAATGGAAGCTGCATAGAGCCTATTTTATTAATTTAGGCCTAGGAATTCTGTCTGCGGTCCCGCCTTCCATTTGTCCTCCGCCGACCACACCAATGCGGCCCGTGTACCCCTGCCACCTAATGGAAGCTGCATAGAGCCTATTTTATTATTTTAGGCCTAGGAATTCTGTCTGCGGTCCCTCTTTCCAAATTGTCCTACGTTGAACACACCAATGCTGCCTGTGTACCCCTGCCACTTAATGGAAGCTGCATAGAGCCTATTTTACTATTTTGGGCCTAAGAATTCTGTCTGCGGTCCCTCCTTCCAATTGTCCTCCGCTGACCACACCAATGCTGCCTGTGTACCTGTGCCACCTAATGGAAGCTGCATAGAGCCTATTTTATTATTTTAGGCCTAGGAATTCTGTCTGCGGTCCCTCCTTCCAATTGTCCTACGTTGAACACACCAATGCTGCCTGTGTACCCCTGCCACCTAATGGATGCTGCATAGAGCCTATTTTACTTTTTTGGGCCTAGGAATTCTGTCTGCGGTCCCTCCTTCCAATTGTCTACGTTGACCACACCAATGCTGCCTGTGTACCCCTGCCACCTAATGGAAGCTGCATAGAGCCTATTTTATTCTTTTAGGCCTAGGAAGTCTGTCTGCGGTCCCGCCTTCCAATTGTCCTCCGCTGACCACACCAATGCTGCCTGTGTACCCCTGCCACCTAATGGAAGCTGCATAGAGCCTATTTTATTATTTTAGGCCTAGGAATTCTGTCTGCGGTCCCTTCTTCCAATTGTCCTCCGCTGACCACACCAATGCTGCCTGTGTACCCCTGCCACCTAATGGAAGCTGCATAGAGCCTATTTATTATTTTAGGCCTAGGAAGTCTGTCTGCGGTCCTTCTTTCCAAATTGTCCTACGTTGAACACACCAATGCTGCCTGTGTACCCCTGCCACTTAATGGAAGCTGCATAGAGCCTATTTTACTATTTTGGGCCTAAGAATTCTGTCTGCGGTCCCTCCTTCCAATTGTCCTCCGCTGACCACACCAGTGCTGCCTGTGTACCCGTGCCACCTAATGGAAGCTGCATAGAGCCTATTTTATTATTTTAGGCCTAGGAAGTCTGTCTGTGGTCCCTCCTTCCAATTGTCCTCCACTGACTACACCAATGCTGCCTGTGTACCCCTGTAGCCAAATTTAAGCTGCATAGAGCCTATTTTAATATATTGGGCCTAGTTAGTCTGTCTGCGGTCCCTCCTTCCAATTGTCCTCCGCTGACCACACCAATGCTGCCTGAGTACCC
The DNA here is from genome assembly GCF_051348905.1 of Ranitomeya variabilis. Classification (NCBI taxonomy): domain Eukaryota; kingdom Metazoa; phylum Chordata; class Amphibia; order Anura; family Dendrobatidae; genus Ranitomeya; species Ranitomeya variabilis. Next base: position 920,124,154 of record NC_135233.1, on the reverse strand, counting down.
CTGCCACCTAATGGAAGCTGCATAGAGCCTATTTTATTCTTTTAGGCCTAGGAAGTCTGTCTGACGTCCGTCCTTCCAATTGTCCTCCACTGACCACACCAATGCTGCTTGTGTACCCCTGTAACTAATTTAAAAATGCATAGAGCCAACTTTTTAAGTTAACACATACTACCTTTGTCTGTCTGCGGCGCCACTCAATCACGCTGTCCTCCACTGAAAAAGCTAAACTCCAACCTTCAGGCTCTCATTAAGTAGTTGTTTATATAAGACAGCAGTTGCCCTACTACTTTGGTTGGCGCCTAGTAACGGTGTCTGCCGCTCCTTGGTGTTCTCCTCCTCCTTGGTGTTCTCCAGGTTTCCTTGTCTGAGCTTCAACCTTCAGGCTCTCATTAAGTATTTTTTAATGTCCCACTGCAGTTGGCCTACTACTTTGGTTGGGTCCTAGTAACGGTGTCTGCCGCTCCTTGGTGTTCTCCTCCTCCTTGGTGTTCTCCTCCAGGTTTCCTTGTCTGAGCTTCAACCTTCAGGCTCTCATTAAGTTTTTTTTAATGTCACACTGCAGTTGGCCTACTACTTTGGTTGGGTCCTAGTAACGGTGTCTGCCGCTCCTCGGTGTTCTCCTCCTCCTTCTTGTTCTCCTCCATGTTTCCTTGTCTGAGCTTCAACCTTCAGGCTCTCATTAAGTATTTTTTAATGTCACACTGCAGTTGGCCTACTACTTTGGTTTGGTCCTAGTAACGGTGTCTGCCGCTCCTTGGTGTTCTCTGTTGTGAATTCTGTTCTCGAGCTCCCTCCTGTGGTTATGAATGGTACTTCGGCGAGTTCTGTCCATGGACTCCCTCTGGTGGCTGTGAGTGGAGCTGCTGGTTCTGAGGTTCCTTCTCCAGCTGATCTCGTTTAGGCCTTGGCTGGCTGCTCTATTTAACTCCAGTCAGATCGTTACCTGATGCCAGCTGTCAATGTCCTAGTACTGGTTCAGTTTTCTTGGATCTTTCAGATGACCTGTCTACTTCAGCAAAAGCTAAATCCCTGCTAGCTTATTTGTTACCATTGTGTTTTTGTCCAGCTTGCTATTATGATTTTGTCTTGTTAGCTGGAAGCTCTGGGATGCAGAGTGGCACCACCACGCTGTGAGTCGGTGCGGTGCTCTCTTTTGCACACTCTGCGTGGTTTTTTGTTAGTTTTTTATGCTGACCGCAAAGATACCTTTTCTATCCTCAGTCTATTTAGTTAAGTCTGGCCTCGTTTGCTGAAACCTATTTCATTCCTGTGTTTGTGACTTCCATCTTAACTCACAGTCAATATATGTGGGGGCTGCCTATTTCTTTGGGGAATTTCTCTGAGGCAAGGTAGGCTGTATTTTCTATCTTTAGGGTAGTTTGCTCTTAGGCTGTGAAGAGGCATCTAGGCAGAGTCAGGAACGCTCCACGGCTATTTCTAGTTGTTGTGATAGGATTAGGGGTTGCGGTCAGCAGAGCTCCCACTTCCCAGAGCTCGTCCTGTATTACTAGTTTGCTCATCTGGTCATTTCTAGTGCTCCTAACCACCAGTTCAATCATAACAGTTCTCCTCCTCCTTGGTGTTCTCCTCCAGGTTTCCTTGTCTGAGCTTCAACCTTCAGGCTCTCATTAATAATTTTTTAATGTCACACTGCAGTTGGCCTACTACTTTGGTTGGGTCCTAGTAACGGTGTCTGCCGCTCCTTGGTGTTCTCCTCCTCCTTGGTGTTCTCCTCCAGGTTTCCTTGTCTGAGCTTCAACCTTCAGGCTCTCATTAAGTATTTTTTAATGTCACACTGCAGTTGGTCTACTACTTTGGTTGGGTCCTAGTAACGGTGTCTGCCGCTCCTTGGTGTTCTCCTCCTCCTTGGTGTTCTCCTCCAGGTTTCCTTGTCTGAGCTTCAACCTTCAGGCTCTCATTAAGTATTTTTTAATGTCACACTGCTGTTGGCCTACTACTTTGGTTGGGTCCTAGTAACGGTGTCTGCCGCTCCTTGGTGTTCTCCTCCTCCTTGGTGTTCTCCCCCAGGTTTCCTTGTCTGAGCTTCAACCTTCAGGCTCTCATTAAGTATTTTTTAATGTCACACTGCAGTTGGCCTACTACTTTGGTTTGGTCCTAGTAACGGTGTCTGCCGCTCCTTGGTGTTCTCTGTTGTGAATTCTGTTCTCAAGCTCCCTCCTGTGGTTATGAATGGTACTTCGGCGAGTTCTGTCCATGGACTCCCTCTGGTGGCTGTGAGTGGAGCTGCTGGTTCTGAGGTTCCTTCTCCAGCTGATCTCGTTTAGGCCTTGGCTGGCTGCTCTATTTAACTCCAGTCAGATCGTTACCTGATGCCAGCTGTCAATGTCCTAGTACTGGTTCAGTTTTCTTGGATCTTTCAGATGACCTGTCTACTTCAGCAAAAGCTAAATCCCTGCTAGCTTATTTGTTACCATTGTGTTTTTGTCCAGCTTGCTATTATGATTTTGTCTTGTTAGCTGGAAGCTCTGGGATGCAGAGTGGCACCACCACGCTGTGAGTCGGTGCGGTGCTCTCTTTTGCACACTCTGCGTGGTTTTTTGTTAGTTTTTTATGCTGACCGCAAAGATACCTTTTCTATCCTCAGTCTATTTAGTTAAGTCTGGCCTCGTTTGCTGAAACCTATTTCATTCCTGTGTTTGTGACTTCCATCTTAACTCACAGTCAATATATGTGGGGGCTGCCTATTTCTTTGGGGAATTTCTCTGAGGCAAGGTAGGCTGTATTTTCTATCTTTAGGGTAGTTTGCTCTTAGGCTGTGAAGAGGCATCTAGGCAGAGTCAGGAACGCTCCACGGCTATTTCTAGTTGTTGTGATAGGATTAGGGGTTGCGGTCAGCAGAGCTCCCACTTCCCAGAGCTCGTCCTGTATTACTAGTTTGCTCATCTGGTCATTTCTAGTGCTCCTAACCACCAGTTCAATCATAACAGTTCTCCTCCTCCTTGGTGTTCTCCTCCAGGTTTCCTTGTCTGAGCTTCAACCTTCAGGCTCTCATTAATAATTTTTTAATGTCACACTGCAGTTGGCCTACTACTTTGGTTGGGTCCTAGTAACGGTGTCTGCCGCTCCTTGGTGTTCTCCTCCTCCTTGGTGTTCTCCTCCAGGTTTCCTTGTCTGAGCTTCAACCTTCAGGCTCTCATTAAGTATTTTTTAATGTCACACTGCAGTTGGTCTACTACTTTGGTTGGGTCCTAGTAACGGTGTCTGCCGCTCCTTGGTGTTCTCCTCCTCCTTGGTGTTCTCCTCCAGGTTTCCTTGTCTGAGCTTCAACCTTCAGGCTCTCATTAAGTATTTTTTAATGTCACACTGCTGTTGGCCTACTACTTTGGTTGGGTCCTAGTAACGGTGTCTGCGGCTCCTTGGTGTTCTCCTCCTCCTTGGTGTTCTCCCCCAGGTTTCCTTGTCTGAGCTTCAACCTTCAGGCTCTCATTAAGTATTTTTTAATGTCACACTGCAGTTGGCCTACTACTTTGGTTGGGTCCTAGTAATGGTGTCTGCCGCTCCTTGGTGTTCTCCTCCTCCTTGGTGTTCTCCTCCAGGTTTCCTTGTCTGAGCTTCAACCTTCAGGCTCTCATTAAGTATTTTTTAATGTCACACTGCAGTTGGCCTTCTACTTTGGTTGGGTCCTAGTAACGGTGTCTGCCGCTCCCTGGTGTTGTCCTCCACTGTATAAAGCTGAGCTTCAGTCTTTAGGCTTTCAGCCTATAGTACCAGATATTAAACTGCATTTGGCCTTCAACTTTGGTTGGGCCCTACTAACGGTGTGTGCCGCTCCCTGGTGTTGTCCTCCACTGTATAAAGCTGAGCTTCAGTCTTTAGGCTTTCAGCCTATAGTAGCAGATATTAAACTGCATTTGGCCTACTAGTGTGGTTGGGCCCTTAAAATGGTGTCTGCTGCTCCTGGGTTTGCTACTCTACTGAACAAAGCAATGCCACCTGTTACCAATTTTGAAGTGCATTTAGCCTACTTTATTCTTTGGCCCTATATCTGTGTTTCCTCCTCATCCTGCCCATTGCCCAGCCACTGCTAGATGAGTCTGCTGGTACATTGACCCAGACCACTACATTCCCTTGCACACTACACAGCCAGAATCTGACCCTGCTGAAAGTAACGTTCCCCTTCCCGCATGCTATACCACCTTACACAGGGACAAAGAGGAAGGTGCAGATGAAAGTGCAGGTTCCTTCATCAGGTGGGGGGCATACTTGTTGGCGACGTCACTGGCACAGGGCCCCTCAGAGTACGCAAAAGTGTTGCTGCCGGTGGGAAGCGCCCCCGCCGTGCAAACACACCGCTGTACTTTGAGGGGCCCTGTGCCAGTGGCAATGTGAATGAGTGGGCCCCCCCTGCTTGCTCAGGATCACAGCACTTGCAAAGTTGAAATACTTACCTCTCCCTGCTCCACCACCGTGACGTAGTCCACGTTTCCTGGGCCCACTAAAAACTTGAACCAGCCCTACCCACCACAACTTTCGCCAAATGACCCCCAATTTCCAATGCGTAACTATTATTATAAAGTAAATTAAGATTGACAAGCTTCAGTAACAAGAATGGATGTTTTTGCCATTAAAATGGGCACTGTAGGTGTTTTCCTGGCCTCCACTCACTGCCGACTATGCTTCCCCATTGACTTGCATTAGGTTTCATGTTTCGGTCGATCCCCGACTTTTCGCGATAAATGGCCGACTTCACTCGACTCGACTTTTGACAGAATCGGGTTTCGCAAAACCCGACTCCACCCCCAAAAAGTAAAAGTCTCTCAACCCTAATGGTGACATGTTACTTATAAACAATACAGATTTTCAAATATCAAAAAACATCTGATGATCGATAAGACATAGATACAAGTAAAACTGTGTGTTAGGTGTCGAGTTCCCACCTCTGCACAGAGGGAATCTCGAACCATGTCCGCTGCGGTCTCCTAATCTCCTTCAGCCGCAGTGGAGCTTGCTCAGCAGAGACGTTGATCCCAGCATCTGGCTCAAGCAGATACTGTACGTTTGGTTACAGCTGCCATTCCAGGCTCAGCCTTTGTAACCACCATTTATCAGAGGCGAGCAAACGCTCCAGGGACTACGTCCTGCTTTTCTTCTACTGAGCATGCCAATGGAACGACCTCTCATTGGTGGTCAGGGGTCACATGCTCAGGTCCTGTAGTGGCTCCGATTGGAGCACTAGGAAGGTCCTGGAAGGTTACAGATATAAAAGGTTTGCATGGCCGCACGGCAATGCACTAGTATAAATCAATTATTGTGTGTGTGGATGTGTGCCTGTTCTGGTGAAAGCTCCGAATCATTCCCATCCGTAGAGTTGATGAATGATCGCGAATGTTAAGCTGTCTAGCTCCAGTTAGTGACATCCAGCACCAGGCACAAATCTATAGCGTCTAACGGCAGCGGTAGCCAGTGTGGCACCGTGCGCAGCCAATGCGCTTACCTGTCTCTAGTTAGGGCAGTTAGTGGTGTACACCAGAGCGGCGCTGCATGCACTCAGTGCGGTAAATCATTATTTAGGTTTTTCCCTGGCACCGCAGTTGCGGCGCCGAGCACTCGCGGTCTACATGGACTCTAAACCCATGTCCTTGGGGCAGAGTCCTGTGACCCAATACTAGTGTTCACTCTGCGGTATTGCGGCCCTGTGACGCAACAGGGTTCGCTTCCTTACATACCGGGTGAAGCTAACACGTGTGTGTTCACATTATACCGCCATATACTGTCCGCCATTACTGAGCAGCAGGTGTCATCTCTGCACGGTGGACCCCAGGCACCTTATACCATCCTTATAATTATTTGGTGCGTTCCACCAGCCCTAACACTGTGCTCCACTGTCAATTTTTGTTTTTGTGATTTAATTTTTCCACCCTTTCTTCTAAGGAGGGTTGACAGCCATTCAAAAATTCCTGAACCATCAATAATAGGCACAATTTACTCCTGTCTGTAAAAAAAAATCACTGTATCCATGATTTTTTTGAAGTTGGAGAGACTTGTACAGATTTTTATGACTGCATTTATCACCCTTTTACAGTTCATTGTAAAATGCAACTAATGTCTTCATGTAGGATTTATGGTGTGCAGACAGATATCACTTACTATCTTAAAGATTTATTATGGTCATCTAATATGTCCTTAAAAATGTTGACTGTCCGTGATTTCGGCATAAGCTGTCCAGAAAAAATAAAAAATCAAGTTGGCAAAGGCAATCCTTCTAAGAGTCTTATCTTTCAACATCAACACAGCCATACAAGCACTTGTTTTTTTGTGGGACTGATTGTAGATTTGATTTATATAATTTATTTTACCATATTATGTGCTGGACAACGGGAAGAAAACTAAGTGCAGGTGACTGTAAAAAAGAGCAATTTCACCATATTTTTTTGTTTTGTTTTTATAGCATTCGTCATTCACGATAAATGACCTATCAACATAATTGTTTAGCTCTGTGTGATTATTAGAAAACCAAACGTGTTTTTTTTTATTTATGGTGAAACTTAATTCTGAAATTTATATAAAAAAAATGTTTTGTTCCCTCAATGGAGCTGTGTGAGGATTTGTTTTATTTAACTGACTTTGATTGATATTTTTACTGATACAATTTAGAGATAAATTTATTGTATTAATCAATTTGTATTGCACTATGTAGAGGAAGTGTTGCAAACAAAAAACAAAAATTCTGTTTAATTATATTGCTTAATATTATACATAGTAATTTGATATTTCAGTGCAAAACAAACTCTTCTATTCAGTTATGGTCTCCAAACCCATGATAAATACTGATTGTCAACTGAAAATGGAGAGATGTGTATGGGTGGACAACAAGCTCACATTTAGTGGCCAGTGTCAAGCAGCTGCTACAAAGAATAAAAAAATAATGGGATGCATTAAAAGAGGCATAGATGCTCATGATGAGAATATAATTTTACCTCTATACAAGTCACTAGTGCGACCACACTTAGAATACTGTGCACATTTCTGGTCTCCGGTGTATAAGAAAGACATAGCTGAACTACAGCGGGTGCAGAGAAGAGCGACCAAGGTTATTAGAGGACTGGGGGGTCTGCAATACCAAGACAGGTTATTACACTTGGGGCTATTTAGTTTTGAAAAATTAAGACTAAGGGGTGATCTTATTTTAATGCATAAATATATGAGGGGACAGTCTAATTACCTTTTTACTCGTAAACCTGAGACGGGGGCATCCTCTACGTCTGGAGGAAAGAAGGTTTATTCATAATCACAGATGCGGATTTTTTACTGTAAGAGCATTGAGACTATGGAACTCTCTGCCGTATGATGTTGTAATGAGTAATTCACTACTAAAATTTAAGAGGGAACAGGATGCCTTTCTTGAAAAGTATAATGTTACAGGTTATATATACTAGATTCCTTGATAGGGCGTTGATCCAGGGAACTAGTCTGATTGCCGTATGTGGAGTTGGGAAGGAATTTTTTCCTCAATGTGGAGCTTACTGTTTGCCACATGGGTTTTTTTTGCCTTCCTCTGGATCAACATTTTAGGGCATGTTAGTTTAGGCTATCGGTTGAACAAGATGGACTTAAAGTCTTCCTTCAACCTCAATAACTATGTTACTATGTTACTAATTACTAGATGCTTCAGACCAAAGGACCACCTTTTTCCTCCTGTAGCTAGGCTGTGGCAAACATCTGTATATACTAAAAAAAGGAATGCTGAGTATTGATGATCATTATACATGCAGTAATTTTTTGCTTTTCTGTTCTATATATTTTATCAATTAAACACTAGTACACAGAGTGAAAATTAGAATTTATTTCTACGTGATGCATATTTAAAAAAAAAGTCTCGGTACCGGATGGTAGGATCTAGTTGATCCAAAGTAAGAGTTTAGCTAACTGTGATATAAAATGTTTGTTCTCTGACTAAATCAAGGGTGGGCTTAGGGAATTGGGATGTCAATCCCTGTGGAGTGCACTAATATAGTCCTGGACAACCTGCCTGATCTTATTGTATGGACATCACTAATAGACTGTAAGCCTGACATTTTGCAGGACACTAATCTGTGTGACTGGCTCCCTATACTAGCCTTATCTGTGTACCATTTACTGTTCAAACACTCCTCAATGAGTGGTAGATGTATGAGTGGTTGTTAATATTTTGCACTTATTCTTCCTTCACCTTTATCACAGGGGGCTCTACTGCATTAATATTGTGTGTTGCTGCTTTATTATGTGGTGTTTTTGAATTTTATGTACTTTTTGATGAGTTACTTCGTATTTAAGTGTAAGGATTTAAATTGTTTCTTCAAAGAGGAAGAGAACTAGAACTCTAGTGCCACTTATAGGAAGCAACATTCCTAAAACTCAATATTGAACCTTTCAAGAGCCTTGCAATATGGCTTAGGATAAAAGCCAAACCAGAATCTCTATTTACCGATACTGTGTTTCGGGTGTTGCCACTCATCAGTGCAAATCGTGAAATCTGATTTGACAAGGTGAGAGGCTCTTGACTGGGTTATTCTCCTTGTGGAGAGTGAAAATCCAAGCTTGCCATGTCTACGTGAAGCGACTTATAAGCCATGTATGCTCCTATGAAAAATTAAATAGGCAAATTTTCTCTTCAGAGAGGAAGATAAGTTGAACTCTAGCACAACCTGTTGGAAGCAACAAGACTTGTTAAAGAGTGAAGGGCTCAGTGGATAGCACTGAAGCCTTGCAGCGCTGGGGTCCTGGGTTCTAATCCCACCTTGGACCACATCTGCAAGGAGTTTGTATGTTCTCCCCGTGTTCGCGTGGGTTTCCTCCGGGTTCTCCGGTTTTCTCCCACATTTCAAAGACATACTGATAGGGAATTTAGATTGTGAGCCCCATCGGGGACAGTGATAATAATGCGTGCAAAACTGTAAAGCACTGCGGAATATGCTAGCACTATATAAAAAGTAAAAATTATTAATAATATTGACTTTTAGGATGGCTGCTTCCACTCTTCCAAGGAGAAACATTAACCCTTAGGCTCCAGTGTAAGGATACGAAAGGCAATGGGGACCTTTTGGCGAGATTTGCTTGCATGCTTATTTTAGACAAAATATTAACCAATATCTTATGTATTTTATACATTCTTTTAATCCTTTTTATTGAACATTTTAGTTTTTTGCAGGATGCAGCCAGTCTTTTTAATGTTGCTAGAGGAATTGAGGTATTTGGCCTTATGGGATGTATTTATTTAATGGTGACAGAAAAACAACTGGCACATCCAAACTAGGTTGAATAGGAGCAGCTACCTCCATATACAATATACAAATGCACAGAATTTGGCCAAATAGTGTGAGCCCATCAACCATCGTCAAGGTGGCCTCATTAATCTGATGGGGCCCTGACCTCCCTGTCCAAATTTTTAATTACATCTAATCACACTTGGTTCCGGTCAACCCATATATGTAGGCTTTATTGAGAGAGGTGTCCACATTCACCCATGCATACAGATATTAGCCTCAGGTAAGTGTCCACATTTGGACAGGGAGGTCAGGGACCCTTCAGATTAATGAGGCCACCTTGACGATGGTTGATGGGCTCACACTATTTGTCCAAATTCTGTGCAAAGCGTCTCATAAATATTTTTCCTAGTGTTGAAAAAGCCATTTTGCTATTCATATTTCAGGTATTTCATATTCGACATGCTTTGGCACGATAGAGGGCAACCTTTTTTGTATATTTTATTTAATGGTGGGCAGGCCGTCGGATCTAATCATATGGTCATCACTGTAAGCCAGACGCTGTGCACTACGCAACTGTAACTGTTGTCCTATAAGAGCCTTATCCATGTGAATTTGTAATACTCCATGAATGGTACGTGTTTAAGGGGCTTAAGGGGTTGTTTTATCAGAATTTTGTGCCTGTGCTGCCTTAATCTTTGTCGTGGGGGCCTGCTGAATCCTGCAGTGCAGTTAATATTGAATATCAATAATATTTTAGGAATATTTTCTGTGTAAAGCAGATGTAAAAGATCACATGTTCTCATCTCGCCTGCTTAAAAAGAGCATGTTAAGTTCTTTTTATTTTGCAAACAGTACATTACAGGGGAAGCTGAGCAGATTAAATTTTAGATTTGTGAGAAAAGTTCCAATATAAGTTACCGTACTATTTAATGTATTCAATATTTGACAACTACATTGTCATGATATGCACACTCAAACTGACCACCTAGTGGACTCATAGGTGAAAATTACGTAGTGATTTTAGCAAATAAATAATGTTATACTGGAATGAAGCTATATCAAACTTTTCAGTTGTCCCGGCTCTGCAATCTGCTCAGAAAACTCGTGGTTTCTGACAGAATTGCCAGTAAATGCAAGCAAAAGATGCAAAATACAAATGGTAGGTTTGTGGTAAAGCTCTAATTTTACTTTTTGTGAGCATTTGTACGCCATAGAGATAAACTATTGCGGCAGGTGCAGGCGACTGTATTTTCGGTACCAGTGCGAGCTGACAAAGCATCACATCTCACTCGGACAAATGTTAGTCTATAGAGCTGTGCACTCCTCGGATATTGTCGGTCTGATAAAAAAAAATCACAGGATACATGATTTTCATCCGTTTTTCATATTGTACTCAGCCATACTAATCAATGAGTTCGTGGAAACCATTGCACTGCATTCGTATAACATCTGAGGCTGGTTTCACACTTGAGTTTTGATCTGCAGCATTTGAAAAAAAAAATGCAGGTGGTGAAAAAACGCATGTAAACGCATGCAAACGCTGCATTTTTTAGACGCATGCGTTTATGCATGCAGAAAAAAAATGCGGCGTTTTGACGCGTTTACATGCGTTTTTTCCTGCGTTTGCGTTTTTGAAACGCATTCTGAGAAGTGTGTGACAGCTGCCAATCATCAAAATCAACCAGAAAACCCACAATTAATAGAATTAGATAGGGTTAGGGTTAGGGTTAGGATCCCTAGGGTTAGGGTTAGGGTTAGGGGTAGCTTCACCATCAAGGTGATAAAGGGATCCAAACCCTAACCCTACCCCTAACCCTACCCCTAACCCTAACCATAACCCTAGGGATCCAAACCCTAACCCAAACACTAACCCTACCCCTAACCCTAACCCTAACCCTAGGGATCCAAACCCTAACCCTAACCCTACCCCTAACCCTAACCCTAACCCAAGGGATCCTAGGGATCCATAGGGATTGGCTATTATGTTGACCTGGAGACCAGGACATTCTTCTAAAAAAAAGCTTTGTTCAATGTGGACACCCCAAGATATACGGTATTGCTATAGAGTACTACAAATATAAACTCGGAGAGTATTCACTGTCATATTGTTAGGGTTAGGGGTAGGGTTAGGGTTAGGGGTAGGGTTAGAGTTAGGGTTAGGGTTAGGGGTAGGGTTAAGGTTAGGGTTAGGGTTTGGATCCCTAGGAATAGGGTTAGGGTTAGGGGTAGGGTTAGGGTTAGGGTTAGGATCCCTTTATCACCCTGATGGTGGGGGGTGGCTTATCAGGGTGTATTCTTGTTTTTTTTCTATAAAAACGCATGCGTTTAAAACGCAAGCAAATGCATGTACGCAAAAACGCATGCATTTCCATAGACATCAATGTATTTTTTGACACAAATCAAACGCAAATGAACGCATGCGTTTTTTTGCGGCAAAGAAAGCCTCTGAAAATTACTACATGTTGCATTTCTGCAAAAGAACGCATGCAGCGTTTTTAATGTTAAACATAGGAAAAAAAATGCATGCATTTTATTCGGTAAAAACGCTGCAGATCAAAATGCAAGTGTGAAACCAGCCTGAGTGCAGTGAGTTTGAGAGAATCAAATTACACTATGATCACACTCTGATCAAACTCTGACCACGCTTTGTTCAAACTCTTATCAGAGTTTAATCAGTGTGTCATTTGCATGATCGACCTGATCGTACAGTCATCTGCACCTTACCTAATGGAAAGATTTGCATCTGTTCTGCATATTGCACACATTTCTAGCTTTTGAATCACAAATACATTTGCAAAATGCTGACCAAAAAACAGCTGTGTGAATGTGACATGTAATGAGAGGTAGTTTGAAAAAAAAATACATATCTGGGTGCAAATGCAAAATTCTAAACAAGTAACCCCTGTAGTCAGTGATACACCTATATGATACTAGAAAGCACAGCCTCAATACAGTGGCCATACCGTTACCAATGAGCCATCATTTCCCATGTGGTTTCAGTCACTGCTCTGTGCGTAGAGAACAGCAGCTATAACTTCCCCCTGGCACTGACTGACATCCCGCTCTAATGGTGAACCTGCTGTTAGTCAGTACCGGGGGCTCAGTTATAGATGCCTCTCTCTATACACAGAGCGGTGACTGAAACCATGCCGGCACAACCCCTTGGATTGAAAGAGAGAAGTGGCATGGGGGGAATAAAATGTATTTCCTCCCAGCAGCGAATATCTCAGTGGTATCAGAATGCTTTTGACCTGCAGATTTAACCGATATTTGCAGGTTAATGTGTTATTTTACACGACAGGTTCCCTTTAAGTACAATTCTTGGCAACAACTAGTTTTAAGTTCCTTGGTGAAAGATACACCATTATATGTATTTATATGTCTTAAAAATTATCTACTGCACCATTTCCTTGGCTGGCCAATGTGTCTATGTTCATCAGTGCTGCCAACTTCTTGGCCCTTCTTCAAAAGATCTTGAGCAGCACATCTTGAAATACCAGTCTGCTTTGAAATCTTTGCCTGAAGGAGACCTTTCTGAAACAGTATAACTAGGGTTGAGTGACTTTGACTTTTTAGGATCGAGTCGGGTTTCGTGAAACCCGACTTTGTCAAAAGTCGACTCTAGTGAAATCGTCCGATTATCGCGCAAAGTCGGGGATTGACCGAAACACGAAACCCAATGTAAGTCAATGGGGGAGCAAAGTCGGCAGTGAGTGGAGGACAGGAAAACACCTACAGTGCCCATTTTAATGTCAAAAACATCAATTCGTGTCACTTAAGCTTGTGAATCTTAATTTACCTTATAATAACAGTTAGGCATTGAAAATTGGGGGTCATTTGGCTAAAGTTGTGGGGGGGTAGGGCTGGCTCAAGTTTTTCGTGGGCCCAGGAAACGTGGACTACATCACGGCGGTGGAGCAGGGAGAGGTCAGTATTTCAACTTTGCAAGTGCTGTGATCCTGAGCAAGCAGGGGGCCCACTCATTTGCATTGGCACTGGCACAGGGCCCCTAAAAGTACGGCGTTGTGTTTGACGGTGGGGGTGCCTCCCACCGGCAGAGACACTTTTGCGTACTATGAGGGGCCCTGTGACAGTGACGTCGCCAATGAGTATGCCCTCCCCACATGATGAAGAAACCTGCACTTTCATCTGCGCCTTCCTCTTTGTCCCCGTGTAAGGTGGTATAGTATGCGGGAAGGGGAACCTGAATTTCAGCAGGGTTAGATTCTGGCTGTGTAGAGTGCAAGGGGAATGTAGTGGTCTGGGTCAATGTACCAGCAGACTCATGTAGCACTGGCTTTGCAATGGGCAGGATGAGGAGGAAACACAGATATAGGCCCAAATAATAAAGTGGGCTAAATGCAGTTCAAAATTGGTAACAGGACTAACCAGGTGGCATTGCTTTGTTCAGTGGAGGACAACTGTAGTGAGAGGCAGACACAGTTAGTAGGCCCAAATAATAAAGTGGGCCAAATAAAGTTCAAAATTGGTAACAGGAGTAAACAGGCAGCACTGCTTTGTTCAGTGGAGGAGAACACCAAGGAGCGGCAGACACCGTTAGTAGGCCCCAACCAAACTAGTGTTCCAAATGCAGTTTCATCTTAAAAATATAGGCCGAAAGCCTGAAGATTAAAGCTCAGGAAAAAAAACCTGGTGAACAACACGGAGCGGCAGACACCGTTAGTAGGCCCCAACCAAACTAGTAGGCCAAATGCAGTTTAAAATCTGATCTAGGCCGAAAGCCTGAAGATTGAAGCTCAGCTTTGTTCAGTGGAGGAGAAAAGCAAGGAGCGGCAGACACCGTTAGTAGGCCCCAACCAAACTAGTAGGCCAAATGCAGTTTAATATCTGATATAGGCCAAAAGCCTGAAGATTGAAGCTCAGGAAAAAAAACAGGAGAACACCAAGAAGCAGCAGACACCGTTAGTAGGCCCCAACCAAACTAGTATCCCAAATGCAGTTTCATATTAAAAATATAGGCCGAAAGCCTGAAGATTGAAGCTCAGCTTTGTTCAGAGGAGGAGAAAGGCAAGGAGCGGCAGACACCGTTAGTAGGCCCCAACCAAACTAGTATTCCAAATGCAGTTTCATATTAAAAATATAGGCCGAAAGCCTGCAGATTGAAGCTCAGGAAAAAAAACCAGGAGAACACCAAGGAGCGGCAGACACCGTTAGTAGGCCCCAACCAAACTAGTATCCCAAATGCAGTTTCATATTAAAAAATATAGGGCGAAAGCCTGAAGATTGAAGCTCAGGAAAAAAAAACAGGAGAACACCAAGGAGCGGCAGACACCGTTAGTAGGCCCCAACCAAACTAGTATCCCAAATGCAGTTTCATATTAAAAAATATAGGGCGAAAGCCTGAAGATTGAAGCTCAGCTTTGTTCAGTGGAGGAGAAAAGCAAGGAGCGGCAGACACTGTTAGTAGGCCCCATCCAAACTAGTAGGCCAAATGCAGTTTAAAATCTGATATAGGCCAAAAGCCTGAAGATTGAAGCTCAGGAAAAAAAACTAGGAGAACACCAAGGAGCGACAGACACCGTTAGTAGGCCCCAACCAAACTAGTATTCCTAATGCAGTTTCATATTAAAAATATAGGCCGAAAGCCTGAAGATTGAAGCTCAGCTTTGTTCAGTGGAGGAGAAAAGCAAGGAGCGGTAGACACTGTTAGTAGGCCCCAACCAAACTAGTATCCCAAATGCAGTTTAATATTAAAAATATAGGCCGAAAGTCTGAAGATTGAAGCTCAGCTTTGTTCAGTGGAGGAGAAAAGCAAGGAGCGGCAGACACCGTTATTGGGCTCCAACCAAACTAGTAGGCCAAATGCAGTTTTCAAATTCCTATAGGCTGAAAACCTGACAATTGAAGCTCAGCTATTTTCAGAGGAAAGCTGTATTGAGTGGCGCAGACAGACACATGTAGTAGGCCTTAAACAAAAAAGTAGGCTCTATGCAGGTTTAAATTGGTTACAGGGGTACACAGGCAGCATTGGTGTGGTCAGTGGAGGACGATTGCAAGGAGGGACCGCAGACAGACTTACTAGTCCTAAAATAAAAAAGTAGGCTCTATGCAGGTTTAAATAGGTTACAGGGGTACACAGGCAGCATTGGTGTGGTCAGCGGAGGACGATTGCAAGGAGGGACCGCAGACAGACATACTAGGCCTAAAAAAAAAAGTTGGCTCTATGCAGGTTTAAATAGGTTACAGGGGTACACAGGCAGCATTGGTGTGGTCAGTGGAGGACGATTGCAAGGAGGGACCGCAGACAGACTTACTAGGCCTAAAATAAAAAAGTAGGCTCTATGCAGTTTTAAATAGGTTACAGGGGTACACAGGTAGCATTGGTGTGGTCAGCGGAGGACGATTGCAAGGAGGGACCGCAGACAGACTTACTAGGCCTAAAATAAAAAAGTAGGCTCTATGCAGGTTTAAATAGGTTACAGGGGTACACAGGCAGCATTGGTGTGGTCAGTGGAGGACGATTGCAAGGAGAGACAGCAGACAGACTTACTAGGCCTTAAATAAAAAGTAGGCTCTATGCAGGTTTAAATAGTTTACAGGGGTACACAGGTAGCATTGGTGTGGTCAGCGGAGGACGATTGCAAGGATGGACCGCAGACAGACTTACTAGGCCTAAAATAAAAAGTAGGCTCTATGCAGGTTTAAATAGGTTACAGGGGTACACAGGTAGCATTGGTGTGGTCAGCGGAGGACGATTGGAAGGAGGGACTGCAGACAGATTTACTAGGCCTAAAATAAAAAAGTAGGCTCTATGCAGGATTAAATAGGTTACAAGGGTACACAGGCAGCATTGGTGTGGTCAGCGGAGGACTTTTGCAAGGAGGGACCGCAGACAGACTTACTAGGCCTAAAATAAAAAAGTAGGCTCTATGCAGTTTTAAATAGGTTACAGGGGTACACAGGCAGCATTGGTTTGGTCAGAGGAGGACGATTGCACTGAGGGATAGACACAGTTAGTAGGGCCAAAAAAGTGATAGGCAAAATGCAGTTAAAAATAGGTTACAGGAGTACGCAGGCGACCTAGCTTTGTTTAGTGGAGGACAACTGTAAGGAGTGTCTGACATGACACAGTTAGTAGGCCAAAACAATAAAGTGAGGTTAGTGTCTGGCAAAAAAAAAAAAAATTACATATAAACAGTTGGCATACCTAGGTACAGGGGTGGGCTCCTCTGCTGACTTGCAGAGCGCAAAGTATTAACTGGTGTAAATATAGGACAGGGCCCCTGAATATTTTTACTAGCATCAATCATGTCAAAAAATTGGTATTGGCAGTGCCATTGAAGGATTTAACCGCAGAGACTAAACAGTGGTGGAGCAGTGAGAGGTAATTTTGCAAGTGGTAGAGCACTGTTTGAGCTGGGGGGGACACTGTCTCGTGGGCTGCAGTACTGGCCCAGGGCCCCTCATGTTTACGACGGTGTGTCTGACATTGGGTGTGCACCACCACCACCAGAGACAATTCATTGTACTATGAAGGACCCTTTGCCAGTGCCGTCGCCCAAAAGTGGGCACACCCACCTGTTCAGCCAAACGGCACTTGCACGGGTGCTTGCGCCAAGTGGTGCCCACGGCCCCGTGGGGGGAGTCAGCCCATTTAGGAAGGTGTAAAAATTGCCTATGGTGGACATACAGCAGCTGCAAATGGAGAAATTGGAGCAGTCAGTCAGACGATTCCAAAAGCAAGATCTTTTTACAGGAAAGCTAGGTGTCAGCAGGGAAAGGAGGGGCAAAATAATTAGAAATCCATGTTTGGTTCATTTTAATGAAGGTTAGATCATCAACATTTTGGGTAGCCAGACGAGTCCTTTTTTCGGTCAGTATTGAACCAGCAGCACTGAATACTCTTTCTGATAGCACAATAGCAGCTGGGCAAGCAAGCTCCTGTAAAGCATATTCTGCCAATTCAGGCCAGGGGTCTATTTTGGATGCCGAGTATTAAAATGGGAATGACGTGTGAGGGAGAACATCGATAAGGGAGGAAAAATAGTTAGTAACCATACTGGACAAATGTTGTCTCCTGTCACTTTGAATTGATGCTGCAGTACCTGTCGTGTCTGTAGTCATTGCGAAATCACTCCACAACCTGGTCATAAAACCCCTCTGTCCAACGCCACTTCTGATTTGTGCACCTCTAACACCTCTGCCATGTTGCTCCAGCAGCTCGTGTGAGAACCATCACTGCCGCAGTGTGCTAGAAATGCCTGAACCAAGCGGTCTACAAGAGTTGCTTGTTTGGTAGCCAATATTTGCTCAAGGTTCTCATGTGGCATGATATTTTGCACTTTCCCTTTATAGCGTGGATCCAGGAGGCAGGTTAACCAGTAATCGTCATCGGTCATCATTTTGATAATGCGGGGGTCCCTTTTTAGGATATGCAAGGCATAATCCGCCATGTGGGCCAGTGTTCCAGGTGTCAATTCACTGCTTGTGCTGGCTTGAGGAGCACTTTCTGGCAAATCAACATCACTTGTCTCCCTCCAAAACCCTATAACTGACCTTGCAACGCCACCAGTTTTTATTGCCCCCTGAGAAGCTTCCTCCTCCCATAAATATTCATCCCCATCATCCTCTTCATCCGCCACCTCGTCCAGGAGACTTCCCTGAGCAGACAATTGCTGACTGTCATCAAGGCTTCCCTCGTCCTTGGCTGCAGACGCCTGTTCCTTTATGTGCGTCAAACTTTGCATCAGCAGACGCATTAGGGGGATGCTCATGCTTATGATGGCGTCGTCTGCACTAACCAGGCATGTGCATTCCTCAAAACACTGAAGAACTTGACACAGGTTTTGTATCTTCGACCACTGCACACCTGACAACTCCATGTCTGCCATCCAACTGCCTGCCCATGTATGTGTATCCTCCCACAAATACATAACAGCATGCCTCTGTTCGCACAGCCTCTGAAGCATGTGCAGTGTGGAGTTCCACCTTGTTGCAATGTTGATTATTAGGCGGTGCTGGGGAAGCTTCAAAGATCGCTGATGATTCTGCATACGGCTGGAGTGTACGGGCGAACGGCGGATGTGCGAGCAAAGTCTTCGCACCTTCAGGAGAAGGGCGGGTAACCCCGTATAACTTTTCAGGAAGCACTGCACCACCAGGTTCAAGGTGTGAGCCAGGCAAGGAATGTGTTTCAGTTGTGAAAGGGCTATGGCAGCCATAAAATTCCTTCCGTTATCACTGACTACCTTGCCTGCCTCAAGATGTACACTGTCCAACCATGACTGAGTTTCTTGCTGCAAGTACTTGGCCAGAACTTTCGCAGTGTGTCTGTTGTCAGCCAAACACTTCATTTCCAACACAGCCTGCTTACGCTTACCACCAGCTGTTCCATAATGGGACACCTCGTGTGCAACACTGGCAGCTGCGGATGGAGTGGTCGTGTGACTGCGGTCTGTGGACGAGCTCTCGCTTCTGCTGGAGGACGAGGAGGAGGAGGAGGGGTGGCGAATGCCTACAGCCAACTGTTTCCTAGACCGTGGGCTAGGCAGAACTGTTCCACTATGGCTGTCCCCTGTGGACCCTGCATCCACCACATTAACCCAGTGTGCCGTGATGGACACGTAACGTCCCGGGCCATGCCTACTGGTCCATGCATCTGTTGTGAGGTGCACCTTTCTACTGACAGATTGCCTGAGTGCATGGACAATGCGGTCTTTGACATGCTGGTGGAGGGCTGGGATGGCTTTTCTCACAAAGAAGTGTCGAATGGGTAGGTCATAGCATGGCACTGCGTAGGCCATCAGGGCTTTGAAAGATTCGCTTTCAACCAACCGGTAGGGCATCATCTCTAACGAGATTAGTCTAGCAATGTGGGTGTTCAAACTTTGTGTATGCGGATGAGAGGATGAGTACTTCCTTTTCCTAACAAGAGTCTCTTGTAGGGTGAGCTGGACTGGAGAGCTGCATATGGTGGAACTAGTGGGGGTGGTGGTGGACATGGCAGACTGAGAGTTGGTGATGTTATTCTTGCTGTTGGCCTACATACAGTGTTTCCTACCAAGAGCCTGGTGATTTCCTGACTGCTTTGGCCTTGCAACGATACCTCCACATTTGCTGCAGGTGGTGTTGTAAACGGTGGGCTTACAGTGAGGGAAGGAATGTAGCGTTGCTTACTAGCTTCATTGTGAGCGGGTGCAACAACGTTACGGGACGTTTGGTAGCTAGTCCAGGCTTGCAAGTGCATGGTGGTTAAATGTCTACGCATGCAAGTTGTATTTAAACTTTTGACATTCTGACCTCTGCTAAAGTTTCTTGAGCATTTCTTACAGATCACTTTGCACTGATCATTCGGATCTTGGTTAAAAAATTGCCAGACTGCACTCTTCCTACTATTGAATACCTTTTCAGGCATTGCACACTGTGCTACTTTAACCGGATGGCCACGCTGTCCTACAACTGTTTTTGGTTTTGACACACGCTTTTGGCCAGATACGGGCCTGCCAGATGAAAGCTGTTGCGATGTTGATGCCTGCGGCGGCTCCTCCTCCTCCGCTTCAGAGCTACTGCCAGCGGCACCCTGTTCCCCCAATGGCTGCCAATCGGGGTCAACAACTGGGTCATCTATCACCTCCTCTTCTATGTCCTGTGCACCTTCCTCTGTGTCACCGTGTAAGCCGGTGCTATAGCGTTCGGGGCGGGGCACCATAGTCTCATCAGGGTCAGATTTTGGCTCAGTACACTGTGAGGGCAATGTTGTGATCTGAGTCAATGGAACAGCAGAATGATCTAGCTGTAGCTGTGCATCTGTGCACTCCATGTCCGATTCATCTTGTAACGGGCATGGCCTGTTAATAATTTCCCTTTCTAACCCAGGCACGGTATGTGTAAAGAGCTCCGTGGAGTAACCTGTTGTGTCGCCTGACGAATCCTTCACTGTTGTTCTGGGTGAAGGACACAAGGAAGCGACTTGTTCCTGACCGGGAGCATCCACTGACGATGCGCTGTTTTAAATTTTGCACTTTCCGAAGAGGAGACGAAAAAGCTAGAGGCAGAGTCAGCAAGGAAAGCCAAAACTTTTTCCTGCTGCTTCGGCTTTAAAAGCGGTTTTCCTACTCCCAGAAAAGGGAGCATTCGAGGCCTTGTGTAGCCAGACGATGACGCTGGTTCAACAACTCGAGACTTAGGTGCTATATTGCTTTTCCCATGACCACCTGATGCTCCACGACCACCACCACTACCATCATTACCAGCTGGCAATGACCGCCCACGGCCACGACCTCTTCCACCAGACTTCCTCATTCTTGGAAAAATTTAACAGAAACTAACAACCATTATATGGTACTGTAAATCCAGGTAGAAGGTGTACGTAAACTTGTTGTGAATTTAAATCTCCCTTTATAGGTGTGGGAGAGTGTTTAAAAAATCAGGCCCACTGTATTACACTACACAGTTTGAGTTTCAGAAAGTGGCTGACAGATATGCCATAAACAGGACTGATGCAGATGCCCTTAGTGGCAATAGAAATTTCCCTTTATAGGTGTGGGAGACTGCTGGGAAAATCAGGCCCACTGTATAACAGTACACAGTTTGAGTGGCAGAAAGTGGCTGGCAGATATGTCACAAACAGGACTGACGCAAATGTACTCAGTGGCAATAGAAATCTTCCTTTTTATGTGTGGGAGAATGCAGAAAAAATCAGGCCCACTGTATTACACTACACAGTTTGAGTTTCAGAAAGTGGCTGACAGATATGCCACAAACAGAACTGATGCAGATGCCCTTAGTGGCAATAGAAATTTCCCTTTATAGGTGTGGGAGACTGCTGGGTAAATCAGGCTGTTGTGAATTAGACTTTTTTGGCTCCCTCTTGTGGTCACTAGTGATATGACTCTGGGATTGTCTTTCCTCAGTTTGGCACCCACCTGGGTCGTTAGTCCAGGGGTGTTGCTATATAAACTTCCTGGTTTCTCAGTCCAGTGCCTGGCATCGTTGTAATCAGTTCCTTTCTGTTTGCTCCTGTCTGCTGGTCTTGGATCTTGCAAAATTAAGCTAAGTCCTGCTTCCTTGATTTTTGGTTATTTGCTTTGCTCTTATTTTTTGTCCAGCTTGTACTAAATGTGATTCCTGATTTTGCTGGAAGCTTTAGGGGGCTGGTGTTCTCCCCCCGGGCCGTTAGACGGTTCGGGGGTTCTTGAATATCCAGCGTGGAAATTTTGATAGGGTTTTTGCTGACCATATAAGTCATCTTACTATATTCTGCTATTAGTCAGTGGGCCTCTCTTTGCTAAATATCTAGTTCATTCTTACGTTTGTCTTTTCTCCTTACCTCACCGTTATTATTTGTTGGGGGCTTGTATCCAACTTTTGGGGTCTTTTCTCTGGAGGCAAGAAAGGTCTATCTTTTCCCTTCTAGGGTTAGTTAGTTCTCTGGCTGGCGCGAGACGTCTAGAACCAACGTAGGCACGTTCCCCGGCTGCTGCTATTTGTGGTGCTAGGATTAGATATATGGTCAGCCCAGTTACCACTGCCCTATGAGCTGGTTTTTTGTGTTTGCAGACTTGGTATGTACTTTTGAGACCCTCTGCCATTGGGGTCATAACAGTATGCCAGGCCCAGGTTGAATGTTTAATGCATTGCAGAAGTGGGATTACAAGAAAGGAAAGTCTGAGTTTTTTTTTTTCTTTCCTCTCTTTTTTCCTCCCCTTTACCTCTGAGTGGCTTGTGCTTGCTGCAGACATGAATGTCCAGACTTTGATTACAAGTGTGGATCAGCTTGCTGCTCGTGTGCAGGGCATACAAGATTTTGTTACCAGTAGTCCAATGTCTGAACCTAAAATACCTATTCCTGAACTGTTCTCTGGAGACCGATTTAAGTTTAGGAATTTCAGGAATAATTGTAAATTGTTTCTATCTCTGAGACCCCGTTCATCTGGAGACTCAGCTCAGCAAGTAAAAATTGTTATCTCTTTCTTACGGGGCGACCCTCAGGATTGGGCCTTCTCGCTAGCGCCAGGAGATCCAGCATTGGCAAATATTGATGCGTTTTTTCTGGCGCTCGGATTGCTTTACGAGGAACCCAATCTTGAAATTCAGGCAGAAAAATCCTTGCTGGCTAGTTCTCAGGGTCAGGATGAAGCTGAAGTGTATTGCCAAAAATTTCGGAAATGGTCCGTGCTTACTCAGTGGAATGAGTGTGCTCTGGCCGCAAATTTCAGAAATGGTCTTTCTGAAGCCATTAAGAATGTGATGGTGGGTTTCTCCATTCCTACAGGTCTGAATGATTCCATGGCGCTGGCTATTCAAATTGACCGGCGTTTGCGGGAGCGCAAAGCCGCGAATCCTCTGGTGGTGTTGTCTGAACAAACACCTGATTTAATGCAATGTGGTAGAATTCAGACTAGAAATGAACGGAAAAATCATAGACGTCAGAATGGGTTGTGTTTTTACTGTGGTGATTCTACACATGTTATATCAGCATGCTCTAAACGCCTAACTAGGGTTGTTAGTCCTGTCGCCATTGGTAATTTGCAACCTAAATTTATTTTGTCTGTGACTTTAATTTGCTCATTGTCCTCCTACCCTGTTATGGCGTTTGTGGATTCAGGTGCTGCCCTGAGTCTTATGGATCTGTCGTTTGCCAAGCGCTGTGGTTTTGTTCTTGAGCCGTTGGTAAATCCTATCCCTCTTAGAGGTATTGATGCTACTCCATTGGCGGAAAATAAACCGCAGTTTTGGACACAGGTAACCATGTGCATGACTCCTGAACATCGGGAGGTGATTCGTTTTCTTGTTCTGCATAAAATGCATGATTTGGTCGTTTTGGGTCTGCCATGGTTACAGACCCATAATCCAGTCTTGGATTGGAAGGCAATGTCTGTGTCAAGTTGGGGCTGTCAGGGAATTCATGGTGATTCCCCGCCGGTGTCTATTGCTTCCTCTACTCCTTCGGAAGTTCCTGAGTATTTGTCTGATTACCAGGATGTATTCAGCGAGTCCAGGTCCAGTGCTCTTCCTCCTCATAGGGACTGTGACTGCACTATAGATTTGATTCCAGGTAGTAAATTTCCTAAGGGAAGATTATTTAATCTGTCTGTACCTGAGCATACCGCAATGCGTTCGTATATCAAGGAATCTCTGGAGAAGGGGCATATCCATCCATCCTCTTCCCCTCTTGGTGCGGGATTCTTTTTTGTGGCCAAGAAGGACGGATCTTTGAGACCTTGTATTGACTATCGGCTTCTGAATAAAATCACTGTTAAATTTCAGTATCCTTTGCCTCTGTTGTCGGACTTGTTTGCCCGGATTAAAGGTGCCAAGTGTGTCATGATTCCAATGGCAGGGAATCACCAAAAGGGCAAGCACAAAAATAGGACAAGCTCTAGGGTGATGGAACCTGAGCTGACCGCGATCCTGAACTTAACACAAACACTAACAGCAGCCGGGGAACGTACCTACGGGGACTCTAGACGTCTCGCGCTAGCCGGAGAACTAACTTCCTCTAGAAGATGAAAAGCAGACCTCGCTTGCCTCCTAGAGAAATACCCCAAAGGGATAGCAGCCCCCCACATATAATGACGGTGAATTAAGAGGAAGGCACATACGCAGGTATGAAAACAGTTTTAGCAAAATGAGGCCCGCTACAGCTAGATAGCAGAAGGATACAAAAGAGATCTAGGCGGTCAGCGAAAAACCCTTTCTTCACAAAAAACCATCCTGAAATTACTGGGACCCATGTGCCAACTCATGGTACATGGGGAGTAATTTCAGCCCACTAGAGCAACCAGCAGCAAAGATTCATATGTATGCAAGCTGGACTAAAAACATGATAAGGCAGAACACAAAAAACAGGAAAATCAGAACTTAGCTTTTCCAGCAGATTATAGGAGCAGGTAGCAGAGGCAAACAGAGACACTCTGATTACATTGATAGCCGGCAAGGGAATGACAGGAAAGCCAGGTTAAATAGGAAACACCCAGCCTATGATGGACAGGTGGAAACCAGAGACAGCAACCCACCAAAGTCACCCAGTACCACTTGTAACCACCAGAGGGAGCCCAAAAACAGAATCCACAACAGTACCCCCCCCCTTGAGGAGGGGTCACCGAACCCTCACGAGAACCCCCAGGGCGATCAGGATGAGCTCTATGGAAGGCGCGGACCAAATCAGTCGCATGAACATCAGAGGCGACCACCCAGGAATTATCCTCCTGACCATAACCCTTCCACTTAACCAAATACTGGAGTTTACGTCTGGAAACACGAGAATCCAAGATCTTCTCAACAACATACTCCAATTCTCCCTCCACCAGCACCGGAGCAGGAGGCTCAACCGAAGGAACAACGGGCACCTCATACCTCCGCAATAACGACCGATGGAACACATTATGAATAGCAAACGATGCTGGGAGATCCAAACGAAAAGACACAGGGTTAAGAATCTCCAAGATCTTATAAGGACCGATGAACCGAGGCTTGAACTTAGGAGAAGAGACCTTCATAGGGACAAAACGAGAAGACAACCACACCAAGTCCCCAACACGAAGTCGGGGACCCACGCGGCGACGGCGATTAGCAAACTGCTGAGCCTTCTCCTGAGACAACTTTAAATTGTCCACCACCTGATTCCAAATCTGATGTAGCCTGTTCACCACCATGTCCACTCCAGGACAATCCGAAGGCTCCACCTGACCAGAGGAAAAACGAGGATGAAACCCCGAATTACAAAAGAAAGGAGAAACCAAAGTGGCAGAACTAGCCCGATTATTAAGGGCAAATTCGGCCAGCGGCAAAAAGGCAACCCAGTCATCTTGATCAGCAGAAACAAAACACCTTAAATAAGTTTCCAAGGTCTGATTAGTTCGTTCCGTCTGGCCATTCGTCTGAGGATGGAATGCAGACGAGAAAGACAAATTAATGCCCATCTTAGCACAAAACGTCCGCCAAAATCTAGACACAAACTGGGATCCCCTGTCAGAAACGATATTCTCCGGAATCCCATGCAAACGAACCACGTTCTGAAAAAACAAAGGGACCAACTCAGAGGAGGAAGGCAACTTAGGCAAGGGTACCAAATGAACCATCTTAGAAAAGCGGTCACACACAACCCAGATGACGGACATTTTCTGTGAGACAGGGAGATCTGAAATAAAATCCATGGAAATGTGCGTCCAAGGCCTCTTCGGGATAGGCAAGGATAACAACAACCCACTGGCCCGAGAACAGCAAGGCTTAGCCCGAGCACACACTTCACAAGACTGCACAAAGGTACGCACATCCCTTGACAAGGAAGGCCACCAAAAAGACCTGGCCACCAAGTCTCTAGTACCAAATATTCCAGGATGACCAGCCAATGCAGAAGAATGGACCTCGGAGATGACTCTACTGGTCCAATCATCCGGAACAAACAGTCTTTCTGGTGGACAACGATCAGGTTTATCCGCCTGAAACTCCTGCAATGCACGTCGCAAGTCTGGGGAGACGGTGGACAATATTACCCCATCCCTAAGGATACCAGTAGGCCCAGAGTCTCCAGGAGAGTCAGGCACAAAACTCCTGGAAAGAGCATCTGCCTTCACATTCTTTGAACCTGGCAGGTATGAAACCACAAAATTGAAACGAGAAAAAAACAATGACCAACGAGCCTGTCTAGGATTCAGACGCCTGGCAGACTCAAGGTAAATCAGATTTTTGTGATCAGTCAAGACCACCACACGATGTCTAGCACCCTCAAGCCAATGACGCCACTCCTCAAATGCCCACTTCATGGCCAAAAGCTCCCGATTACCCACATCATAATTCCGCTCGGCGGGCGAGAATTTTCTAGAAAAGAACGCACATGGCTTCATCACCGAGCCATTGGAACTTCTCTGTGACAAAACCGCCCCCGCTCCAATCTCGGAAGCATCAACCTCAATCTGAAAAGGAAGTGAAACATCTGGTTGACATAACACAGGAGCAGAAGAAAACCGGCGCTTAAGTTCCTGAAATGCCTCCACAGCCGTAGGAGACCAATCAGCAACATCAGCACCTTTCTTAGTCAAATCAGTGAAAGGTTTAACAACACTGGAAAAATTAGCAATGAAACGACGATAAAAATTAGCAAAACCCAAGAACCTCTGAAGACTCTTAACAGATGGAGGTTGTGTCCAGTCACAGATCGCCTGAACCTTGACGGGATCCATCTCAATAGTAGAAGGAGAAAAAAATGTACCCCAAAGAAGAAATCTTCTGAACTCCAAAGAGACATTTTGAGCCCTTCACAAACAAAGAATTGGCCCGCAGGACTTGAAACACCTTCCTAACCTGTAGAACATGAGACTCCCAGTCATCAGAAAAAACCAAAATATCATCCAAATACACAATCATAAACTTATCCAGATATTCACGGAAAATATTGTGCATAAAGGACTGAAAGACTGAAGGAGCATTAGAAAGTCCAAAAGGCATTACCAAATACTCAAAATGGCCCTCAGGCGTATTAAATGCGGTTTTCCACTCATCACCCTGCTTTATCCGCACAAGATTATACGCACCGCGAAGATCTATCTTAGTGAACCACCTAGCCCCCTTAATGCGAGCAAACAAATCAGTCAATAATGGCAATGGATACTGATATTTGACTGTAATCTTATTCAGAAGGCGATAATCTATACAAGGCCTCAGGGAACCATCTTTTTTAGCCACGAAAAAAAAACCTGCTCCCAGAGGGGACGAAGATGGATGAATATGTCCCTTTTCCAAGGACTCCTTAATATAACTCCGCATAGCAGTATGCTCTGGCACTGACAGATTAAATAAACGACCCTTAGGGAACTTACTGCCAGGAATTAAATCTATAGCACAGTCACAATCCCTATGAGGAGGGAGCGAATTGAGCTTAGGCTCCTCAAAAACATCCCGATAGTCAGACAAAAACGCAGGGACCTCAGAAGGAGTAGATGAAGCGATTGAAATCAGAGGTGCATCATCATGAACCCCCTGACATCCCCAGCTTAACACAGACATTGTTTTCCAATCCAGGACTGGATTATGAGTTTGTAACCATGGCAGACCAAGCACTAGTACATCATGTAAATTATACAGTACAAGGAAGCGAATCACCTCCTGATGAACGGGAGTCATGCGCATGGTCACTTGTGTCCAGTACTGCGGTTTATTCATAGCCAATGATGTAGAGTCAATTCCCTTCAAAGGAATAGGAACTTCCAGAGGCTCCAGACTAAAACCGCAGCGTTTGGCAAATGACCAATCCATAAGACTCAGGGCAGCGCCCGAATCCACATAGGCATCGACGGAAATGGATGACAGTGAACAAATCAGAGTTACAGACAAAATGAACTTAGACTGCAGAGTACTAATGGCAAAAGATTTATCAACCTTTTTTGTGCGTTTAGAGCATGCTGATATAACATGAGCTGAATCACCACAATAAAAACACAATCCATTTTTCCGCCTATAATTTTGCCGTTCACTTCTGGACTGAATTCTATCACATTGCATAGTCTCAGGTGCCTGTTCAGAAGACACCGCCAACTGGTGCACAGGTTTGCGCTCCCGTAAACGCCGATCAATCTGAATGGCCATAGTCATAGACTCATTCAGACCTGTAGGCGCAGGGAACCCCACCATAATATCCTTCATGGCCTCAGAAAGACCATTTCTGAAGTTTGCAGCCAGGGCGCACTCATTCCACTGAGTAAGCACCGACCATTTCCGAAATTTTTGACAATATACT
Organism: Ranitomeya variabilis; assembly: GCF_051348905.1. Taxonomy (NCBI): domain Eukaryota; kingdom Metazoa; phylum Chordata; class Amphibia; order Anura; family Dendrobatidae; genus Ranitomeya; species Ranitomeya variabilis. The sequence continues at coordinate 920,096,251 of NC_135233.1, read as the reverse complement.
TCCGCTTCATCATGCCCCTGAGAGAGGGCCAATAAAGCCTTTTCAGCCTGAATCTCCAGGTTAGGGTCCTCATAGAGCAATCCCAGTGCCAGAAAAAACGCATCCACACTGAGCAATGCAGGATCCCCTGGTGCCAATGCAAATGCCCAATTCTGAGGGTCACCCCGCAGGAAAGATATAACAATCTTGACCTGCTGAGCAGGGTCTCCAGAGGAGCGAGATTTCAAAGAAAGAAACAATTTGCAATTGTTCCTGAAATTCAAGAAGGTAGATCTATCTCCAGAAAAAAACTCTGGAATAGGAATTCTAGGTTCAGACATAGGAGTGTGAACAACAAAATCCTGTATGTTTTGAACCTTAGCAGCAAGATTATTCAGGCTGGAAGCCAAACTCTGGACATCCATGTTAAACAGCTAAGGTCAGAGCCATTCAAGGGTTAAGAGGAGGTAAGAAGCAGCTAGACAGCAATTAAGGGCTAGGCAGCAAAACTCTGAGGAAAGAAAAAAAAAAATCCCCCTCAACACTTATTTTTCTCCTGCTTCATCCCAAACTTTCGGGCCGGCTATACTGTCATGATTCCAATGGCAGGGAATCACCAAAAGGGCAAGCACAAAAATAGGACAAGCTCTAGGGTGATGGAACCTGAGCTGACCGCGATCCTGAACTTAACACAAACACTAACAGCAGCCGGGGAACGTACCTACGGGGACTCTAGACGTCTCGCGCCAGCCGGAGAACTAACTTCCCCTAGAAGATGAAAAGCAGACCTCGCTTGCCTCCTAGAGAAATACCCCAAAGGGATAGCAGCCCCCCACATATAATGACGGTGAATTAAGAGGAAGGCACATACGCAGGTATGAAAACAGTTTTAGCAAAATGAGGCCCGCTACAGCTAGATAGCAGAAGGATACAAAAGAGATCTAGGCGGTCAGCGAAAAACCCTTTCTTCACAAAAAACCATCCTGAAATTACTGGGACCCATGTGCCAACTCATGGTACATGGGGAGTAATTTCAGCCCACTAGAGCAACCAGCAGCAAAGATTCATATGTATGCAAGCTGGACTAAAAACATGATAAGGCAGAACACAAAAAACAGGAAAATCAGAACTTAGCTTGTCCAGCAGATTATAGGAGCAGGTAGCAGAGGCAAACAGAGACACTCTGATTACATTGATAGCCGGCAAGGGAATGACAGGAAAGCCAGGTTAAATAGGAAACACCCAGCCTATGATGGACAGGTGGAAACCAGAGACAGCAACCCACCAAAGTCACCCAGTACCACTTGTAACCACCAGAGGGAGCCCAAAAACAGAATCCACAACACAAGTGGTTCACCAAGATAGATCTTCGTGGTGCGTACAACCTTGTGCGCATTAAGCAAGGAGATGAATGGAAAACTGCATTTAATACGCCCGAAGGTCATTTTGAGTACTTGGTGATGCCTTTCGGGCTCTCTAATGCTCCTTCAGTGTTTCAGTCCTTTATGCATGATATTTTCCGGAAGTATCTGGATAAATTTATGATTGTTTATCTGGATGATATTCTGTTTTTTTCTGATGATTGGGACTCGCATGTAGAGCAGGTCAGGATGGTGTTTCAGGTTTTGCGTGAGAATGCTTTGTTTGTTAAGGGCTCAAAGTGTCTCTTTGGAGTACAGAAGGTTCCCTTTTTGGGTTTTATTTTTTCCCCTTCTGCGGTGGAGATGGACCCAGTCAAGGTCCGAGCTATTCATGATTGGACTCAACCCACGTCAGTTAAGAGTCTTCAGAAGTTCTTGGGTTTTGCTAACTTCTACCGTCGTTTTATCGCTAATTTTTCTAGCGTTGTTAAACCTTTGACGGACAATCCCAGAGTCATATCACTAGTGACCACAAGAGGGAGCCAAAAAAGTCTAATTCACAACATCAGGCCCACTGTATTACACTACACTACACAGTTTGAGTGTCAGAAAGTGGCTGACAGATATGCTACAAACAGGACTGACGCAGATGCACTCAGTGGCAATAGAAATCTCCCTTTATAGGTGTGGGAGACTGCTGGGAAAATCAGGCACACTGTATTACACTACACAGTTTCAGTGGCAGACAGTGGCTAGCAGATATATAAAACAAAAAAGGGACTATGCTACAATAACAATCTCCCTACAATGATCTCAGGACAAGTATGGCAGCCAGCAGTAAAAAGGACTGCTGCACACAAAAGTGTGGACAAACAAAGAAACAATAGAACTGTGCAGAAAGGAGCAACAGGATTTTTGCTTTGAAAAAAGCAGTTGGTTTGTACAGCGGCGTACAAACAGCAATGCAGCTATCAGGGAGCCTTATAAGCTACAGAGCTGATGCACAGATATGTAGCCTCCACTGTCCCTGCAAAGAAAAGGTGGTGTTGGACAGTGGAAATCACTACAGCACAAGTGGTTTGGGGGTTAATCTTCCCTATGCTACGATCGGCAGAAGTAAGATGGCGGTCGGCGTGCATGCCCCTTTATAGCCCCTGTGACGCCGCAGAAAGCGAGCCAATCACTGTAATGCCCTTCTCTAAGATGATGGGGTCCGAGTCCTATGTCATCACGCTGCCCACACTCTGCGTCCTCCTTCATTCGCTAAGAAATGGCGCTGAAAGCGTCATACGAAACGCGACTTTGGCGCGCAAATCACCGACCTCATGGCCGATCCCACAGTGGGATCGGGTTGGGTTTCACGAAACCCGACTTTGCCAAAAGTCGGCAACTTTTGAAATTGTTTGATCCGTTTCGCTCAACCCTAAGTATAACTACTTTTGCGCTTTTGCTCTGTTTTATCTTGCAATAGTGTAATACCTATGACATGACTGTTCTTAACCCAGTTTATGTCTCCTACATAACTGTTTCTGTTTCAGTCAATGACTGTGATTTAATCTACATATGAAAATGATAACTATTATCACGTGTTTGGTCAACCTGGTTTAGAGTTTTCTTTTGTTCAGTAACTTTGCCTTTATTAATTGCTACAAATAAACTATTAACACTTCTATTTTTGAAAGCATTGCTATTTTGCAGCATTTTTCCCCATCTAAAACTTTTGCACAGTACTGTATTTATTTAGGGAATTAGCACTGTATTCTTATACATGTTATATTTTATTGCTATTTTGAGTGGTCCTACCTAAAAGTAAAGTATTTGTACCAAGTATTTTTTTTCCTGGATGTAGTAATTGAAGGCAATGCTTTTTATATTTTATCTAGTATACTACAGAAGCAAATACCTAGCAGCTACATTCACATGACTTATTTCTAAGCTATCTTCATTTTAGTCATAGATCATTTGAAGAATTTCACCTACCATCTGGGATCCTGCTTCACTTATTGTATAATACTGGAAGACATACTTGAAGAAAAAGTCATTACCATTTCTTTTTTCCAGTGTACAGTACAATATTCAAGACAGATATGAACAAATAGTGTTCATCCGTTGAATATAAGCATGTGATTTATAAATGTCTAGGTATGGAAGTCTTGCTAGCAGGCTTAAGCGTTTTTTTTTCTAGTTTTTCTTAAATAAATATACTTCATTAAAAATGTTCTGCTTCTAATTAATCATACTATTGTTTTGCAAAGAAATTCACGAGAATATGTTATAGTGTTAAAGGAAAGCAAAGGGAAAGTTTTAAAGATGTGAAAACATTGCATCTATGGAACATTTTCTTTTCAGTGAATAGACTTTTCTAGAAATGTGTGAAACGATTTGATTCAAATTTAATTTGTGTCAAATGCTTAGAAATTCTATGGGCCTGATAAGTTCAAACTATTTGTTGTTGATTTACAAGAATAGTTAAATATGTGCACCATCATTTTACACATTGCTAATGGTTGCATCAGTCATTGAAGGCTCATTTGACCACGAGCATGGCCAAGCGAGATGCCTCATAAATAGTGATGAGTGAGTGTGCTCGTTACTCGAGATTTCCGAGCATGCTCGGGTGTTCTCCGAATATCTACGGCGTGCTCATAGATTATGTTTGTGTCCCCGCAGCTGCATGATTTGCGGCTGCTAGACAGTCTGAATATGTGTGGGGATTCCCTAACAAACTGGCAATCCCTGCATGTGTTCAGATTGTTGAACAGCCGCAAATCATGCAGCTGCAGGGAGACAAACATAATTTACAAGATACTCGGAGAACACCTGAGCATGCTCGGATATCTCGAGTAATGAGCACACTCACTCATCACTTCTCATAATGCCTTTCAGCTATAACATCACGTGGCTGCAAAACATTACAATTACAGCAGTCAATACATCTCCTGACCTGTAACTACTTTTCTACTTCACCTAGTGCTGCCTCACAGAACTCGCTTGTTGAACTCATAGTTGAAATTTTCTTGGAACCCATAGTTATTTAGCTGAGTTAGTACTGTCAGTCGGAGTGCTCCTCGGCATGGATACCACTATCTCCTTTTCAATTGTTATGGGACTGGTTGTTATTATGACTAGTGTTGAGTGATACCTTCCGATATTCAGAAATATCGGTATCAGATTGGATTGGCCGATATCCCAAAAATATCGAATATCGCCGATACCGATACCCGATACCAATGCAAGTCAATGGGACAAAAATATCAGAATTAAAATAAACCCTTTCTTTCCTTGTAGGTTAATTCTACATGAAGGAAAACAACTAGGATTAATGTAGAATGTATTGGGGGAGGAGGAGGAAACATTAAAGGCATAGACAGAAAGTCTTCTGACATCATTTGTTGTCAGGCTGACTGCGCCTGTGCGGCCTCGCTGCCCGAGATCCCGCCCCGCAGTGTCTTCTGATTTATTCACACTGCGGGGCTGGGAGTCATGGGCATGCGCTGTGCATATCTTCACCTCTCACTCATCTCCTTCAGCCTTCTTCAGACTGTGCAGCGTCAGCTGATCCCTAAGCACATGCCACGGTGATTAGGGATCAGCTGATGCTGCACAGTTTGAAGAAGGCAGAGGGAGATGAGTGAGAGGCGAAGATATGCACTGTGCATGCCCATGAATCCCAGCCCCGCAGTGCGAATAAATCAGAAGACACCGGGAGGTGGGATCTCAGGCAGCGTGGCCACACAGGCGCAGTCAGCCTGACATCAAATGATGTCAGAAGACGGGCAGCGCTAACTGCGCATGCCCAATGGATAACATAACAGCGCAGGCTCCGGGACAGATTCAAACAATGCTCAGAAGGCGGTGCATGGCGCCAAGGGGGTATGAATGACAGCTGTGTCGCGCCTGATTAGGAAGGAAAGTCCTGCCTCTGAGACTTTCACCGTATGAGGGGACACATTTTATAAGTGTTTAGTTCAGCGTGTTCAAGGAGCATAACTAAAAGACCACCTTGTCCAAATGCAGGATTAGTGCTGCAGAAGGTGGCTCTTTTCGTTACAAACGCCTGGGGGGAGGTTCCCTTTAATATCTGTAGTAGTGTGAGTGTGGAGGGAGCAGGAGAAATGGCCGGATACACAGCAGGGGATCAGCTAGCGTTACTGAAAACCAATAACAGTGGAGCAACTGTTGACTGCGCAGACGTCACTTCCGAGTAGCAACTGGCGGTGTTGGAGCCCAGGGTCAATGCTAGAAACAGAGTGGAGAAATTGCCGCAAACACAGCAGGGGAGCAGCTGGCGCTACTGAACCCCAATAACAGAGGAGCAACTGTTGTCTGTGCAGACGTCACTTCCGAGAAGGAACTGGCGGTGTTGGAGCCCAGGGTCAATGCTAGAGGTGTAGTGTAGGCCGAGGCCTAATTGGAGCAAGTTTAATATCTGTTGTAGTCTTAGTGTGGAGGGAGCAGGAGAAGTTGCCGGATACACAGCAGGGGATCAGCTGACATTACTGAACCCCAATAACATGGCAGCAAGTGTTGACTGTGCAGACGGCACTTCCAAGCAGCAACTGGCGGTGTTGGAGCACAGGGTCAATGCTAGAAACAGAGAGGAGAAATTGCTGCACACACAGCAGGGGAGCAGCTGGCGTTACTGAATCCCAATAATAGAGGAGCAACTGTTGACTGTGCAGACGGCACTTCTGAGCAGCAACTGGCGGTGTTGGAGCCCAGGGTCAATGCTAGAAACAGAGTGGAGAAATTGCTGCACACACAGCAGGGGAGCAGCTGGGTTACTAAACCCCAATAACAGAGGAGCAACTGTTGACTGTGCAGATGGCACTTCCGAGCAGCAACTGGTGGTGTTGGAGCCCAGGGTCAATGCTAGAAACAGTGTGGAGAAATTGCCGCGCACACAGAAGAGGATCAGCTGACGTTACTGAACCCCAATAACACTGGAGCAGGTGTTGACTGTGCAGACAGCACTTCCGAGCAGCAACTGGCAGTGTTGGAGCCCAGGGAATCCAGGAGAAGCAGAGTTTAGGCTGAGGCTCAATTTGAGGCAGTTTAATATCTGTAGTAGTGTGAGTGTGGAGGTAGCAGAAGCAATTGCCGGATACACAGCTGGGGATCAGCTGACGTTACTGAAACCCAATAACACAGCAGCAAATGTTGACTGTGCTGACGGCACTTTCGAGCAGCAACTGGCGGTGTTGGAGCCCAGGGAATCCAGGAGAAGGAGAGTGTAGGCTGAGGCCTAATTGGAGAAAGTTTAATATCTGATGTAATGTGAATGTGGAGGGAGCAGGAGACATTGCCGGACATACAGCAGGGGAGCAGCTGACATTACTGAACCCCACTAACACAGGAGCTAGTGTTTTCTCTGTGCAGACAGCACTTCCGAGCAGCAACTGGCAGTGTTGGAGCCCAGGGTGAATCAGGGTGTAGGCTGAGGCCAAATTGGAGCAAGTTTAATATCTGATGTAATGTGAGTGTGGACGGAGCAGGAGAAATTGCCAGATACTCAGCTGGGGATCAGCTGACGTTGCTGAAACCCAATAATAATAATAATAATAATAATAATAATAATTTTTATTTATATAGCGCCAACATATTCCGCAGCGCTTTACAACTTATAGAGGGGACTTGTACAGACAATAGACATTACAGCATAACAGAAATCACAGTTCAAAACAGATACCAGGAGGAATGAGGGCCCTGCTCGCAAGCTTACAAACTATGAGGAAAAGGGGAGACACGAGAGGTGGATGGTAACAATTGCAATAATAACAGAGGAGCAACTGTTGACTGTGCAGACGACAACTCTGAGCAGCAACTGGCGGTGTTGGAGCCCAGGGATTACAGGTTCAGGTGGTAGAAACATGAACACAACAGGAGAGCAGTATACTGTTGCCAACCAATTATTTAATCTGGAAGAGGAGTGGCAAAATCCTGCGAGATCCAGGCCTTGTTCATTTTCAGTAAACTAAGCCGGTCAACGTTATCGGAGCATAGTCACATGCGACGGTCTGTTAGTACACCACCTGCGGCACTAAAGACGCATTCCGATAATACACTAGCAGCAGGGCAAGCCAGCACCTCCAATGCATACTAGCTAAGCTCTGGCCATGTATCCAGCTTAGAGACCCAAAACTTGAAGGGGGAAGAGCCGTCTGGGAGTACACTGAGAGGGCAAGACATGTAGTCTGTCACCATCTGACAGAAACGTTGCCTCCTGCTGACTGGAGCCATCTGTGATGGTGTAGACATTTGTGCCGGGCACACAAAACTTTGCCACTTTTGGACCATACTGGTCTTGCCTTGTGCTGAGGCACTGCTTCTGCTCCGTCTTTTTGCAGAGATTCCTCCACTGCCTCGACGCACTGAGCTGCTTTGTAAAGCACTAGCAGCACTGCTCTTGGTTGTAATGGAGAACATGATGAAATGCCCCAGGGTGTCTTGGTACGCCCGCATTTTATGCTCCCGTGTCAACGGTCTTATGAGACTTTGGAAGTTGTCCCAGTAGTGAGGATCTAGGAGGGTGTACACCCAATAATCAGCAGTGTTGAGAATGTGGGCGATGCAGCAGTCGTTTCTCAGGCACTGCAGCATGAAATCAACCATGTGCTGCAGACTGCCAACTGGCCAAGAAACGCTGTCCACTACTTGAGGCGTCATCTCTGCCTGCTCTGCATCACTCCACCCTTGCTCTACATACTGACTACTAGAGCATTGTGTAACTCCCTCCTCTGGACAGATGTCTTCCTCCTCCATTGACTCCTCCTCATCCTCCTCACAAAGTGTCCCCTGCCTAGGCCTTTGTGGGGAACCACGTTGCGCAGACTGTCCAGAAACAGATGGCGTTTGTGACTCCTCATCCTCCACCTCTTCCACAACCTCCTCCCTTAGTGCTTGCAGTGTTTTTTCAAACAGGCAGATAAGGGGGATAGTCATGCTGACTAGTGCATCATCTGTACTCGCCATCCACGTGGAATCATCGAAGGCTTGCAAAACATGGCAGATGTCCTTCATAGAGGCCCACTCAGTGGTGGTGAAGTGTAAACGACGCGCAGTGCGACTTGTTTGCGTCTGATGCAGCTGGTACTCCATTACTGCTGCCTGCTGCTCACACAACCGTTCCAACATATGTAACATTGAATTCCACCTGGTTGGTAGATCACATATGATGCGATGTTCTGGAAGGCGGAATCGGCGCTGCAGAGCTGCAATGCGCGATCTTGCCATGCTGGAACGCCGCAAATGAGTGCACTCTAGGCGGACCTTGTGCAGCAGTGCATCAAGATCCAGATAGTCCCTCAAAAAACTCTGCACGACCAAATTGAGCACATGTGCCAGACATGGGATGTGAGTGAGGTTGCCTAGACCCAGAGCTGCCACCAGATTTTTCGGCCATTGTCACACACTACCATGCCTGGCTGGAGATTCGCTGGCACAAACCACACATTGCTCTCCTGCTTGATGGCATTCCAGAGCTCCTGCACTGTGTGGCTTCGATTCCTCCAAAAAATTAATTTCAATACGGCCTGTTGACGTTTGGCCACGGCTGTGCTCATATCGGTCGTAACAGGTAAGCATTCATGGGTCCATGTGGAGGTAGACTGTGATGGCTCCTGCAGCGGTGATTCTGAGGAACTGGAGTATGAGGAGGAGTCAATGTGTACAGACTGGATTCCTGCAATCCTTCGAGTTGGCAGAACACGTACAGCGCCACTCTCAAGATCTGTCCCCAGCTCCACAACATTTACCCAATGGGCAGTAAGGGAAAGGTATTGTCCCTGTCCATGGTTACTGGTCCATGCATCAGTGGTCAGGTGGACCTTGCTACTGATGGTGTTTAGTAGTGCATGTTTAATTTTTCCCTCCACATGCTTTTGCATGGCAGGGACAGCTTGCCTGCTGAAATAAAAATGGCTGGGCACATTGTATTGTGGGACTTCCAATGCCATGAAGTTACGGAAGGTGTCAGTCTCCACCAGCCTGAATGATACCATTTCAAGGGACAGTAGTTTTTCAATGCCAGCATTCAGAGCCTTTGCTTGGGCGTGGTTTGCCGAGTACAGGCGCCTTTTCTCCCATGCCTGTGCTACCGATGGCTGTAGACTGGCCTGGGAGTGTGAGGATGACAGGGTACTTGGTGCTGTGGGTGGAATTACACTGTGTCTCTGTCCAACAGTGCCAGAGGTTCTTCCATGGCGATCCTGTGAGGAAGCCGAACCAGCTGCGTGTGAGCTGGAGGAAGAGGCTACAATACGAGCTGAAGAGGTGGTAGGTGCCACTGTAGGTTGACCTAGGTCTTCAGTGTGTTTTTGTAACTCCACCACATGCTTGGTCCGCACATGTTTCCACATATTTGTGGTATTGAGGTTGCTGACACTTTTCCCTCTTTTCACTTTCTGATAACACAGCTTGCATTTGACAATGCAAATGTCATCTGCAACTGTGTCAAAAAAGGACTAGGCACTGCAAGTCTTGGGAGCGCCTGTTTTGGCTTTTGGAAGAGGCATGCTCCTAATGGGTGCTGAAGTAGAGGCTACAGGAAACGCAGTCTTCCCTCTCCCTCTCCCTCCTTTTTGGGCCGTTCGGGGAATCTCTTCCTCAGAGCTGCTCCCACCACCTTCCTGTACCTCACGCCATGATGGGTCAAGGACCTCATCATCTACACTACTCTCTTCCAACAACTGCTTCTCCTGGGTAGTCTTGGCAGCACAGTATGCACCAGAAAGTGGCACCTGAGTCTCATCATCAGATGCGTACTGAGGTGTGCTGACCGTAGGCACTGGCTCACCTGCCTCTTTGGATTCAGAAAGACAAAGCTGTTGCACATCACTGCATACTGCCTCTTCTTCAGTTTCTCGAATGCTGCTTGGCTGGCCCCTCTTTCCAAGCCAAGAGATTCAGAGAACAGAAGTAGAGATGGCTCCTGTCCTGGGCTCTCTGACTGTCTGGGCAATTTGGCAGGTGGTGAAGAGACAGATGGGTGCTCTTCAGTGGTCTGTGCCTGAGAGGATGTGGCACTAATTGAAGCCATTGCGTTAGCTGCCATCCATCTGACAATGGCTTCAATTTGTTCGTCCCGCGAGCTCCTACAAAGCTGCGCATGAAGGATGTTCCCTGCTAAAACGGGGGGGTAATGAGTCACCGGTGCCCGCAGCTGGCACAGAATCCCCACGTCCTCTCCCTGCAGAAACTCCACACCCATGACCACGTGCCTTACTCCCTGCCTTCTTCATCTTGGTAGACTGATAAAAATAGGCAGAAAAGTACTAAGGGCTTGATGTGCTTATTCCTGAACAGCTGCTAACAGGTATAAGAAACACTAATTTTATAAAGTGTGGACTAGTTAATATGAGTTAATGTGGCCTACACAACTGTAAAGTGGAGTGTTTGGTGAACTTTATTAACTTTTTTTTTCACAAAAAGACACTGGATGTGCCCAAAGATGTAAAACCGATAGTATCACATACTTTTTGAAGCGATTACAATGCAGGAAGGTAACCTACAATGCAATAGATGAGGCTCCAAAAAATAGGCTAATACTAATCTGGGTGGGGCTGCAGGGCACAAGGCTGCAAAAGGCTCCTCTATGTACTCCCATATAGTGTTTTTCCGCAATCTAGCTGGATACGGATGGAAAACAACTGATAGTATAAATCTGAAAAAATGTGCAGCAGGCAGCACTAATTGAAAAAAAGGACAATGGAACAGTATGAGGCCATGACGCACGCTGAGCTGACTACAACCAGCTGTGGCTGCAGAACAGGCTACAGGGCGAGCTGCACTCACACACAGACCTTGCAGACAGCTGTGAACAGCGCTGCAAGGCCAAAAAAACTCCTCTATGTACTCCTATATAGTGTTTTTCCACAATCTAGCCGGCTACGGATGGAAACCCACTAATAGGATAAGTCTGAAAAAATGTGCAGCAGGCAGCACTAATTGAAAAAAGGACAATGGAACAGTATGAGGCAGTGACACACCCTGAGCTGACTACAACCAGCGGTGGCTGCAGAACAGACTACAGAGTGAGCTGCACTCACACACAGACCTTGCAGACAGCCGTGAACAGCGCTGCAAGGCAAAAACAAGGATTTTCACACAGCGGTTGCTAAATTAGCCTGGGTAAAGCACAATAAAGCAAATCGCTATCTCAAACTATCCCTCAGTCAGAACAGCAGCGTCCTGTCCCTAACTGAATTCACGGCAGAGTGAACCCAAAATGGCGGCAGCGGCTTTTATAGTGCATCATGACATCATTTCAGCAGCCAATCACAGCCATGCTCTTACATACATGCCTAACATGCATAACAGGATGTGGCCACACTTCTTAGGACTCTTCATTGGCTGAATAAAATCAAACTGGCTCATTGCACTATGGGAACTTCCAATTCCAGTATTCAATATACTGAAAATATCGGAACTCAGTATCGGAATTCCGATACCGCAAATATCGGCTGATACCTGATATTTGCAGTATCGAAATGCTTAACATTAGTTATGACCCACTGGCTAACAGGACACAAGGATTTCATCGAAAGTGGTGGGAGACTGTTTTTTGTACTTGATACTGTGTTGGCAAGATACTGCTGTATAGCCAGTCAAGATATTGCATTGGATAAACTTTTTTTCAAGTGTTTTAGTTAGGCAATTTATGCACTTACTAGCATTATCTTTGTAGCCTAAGCCTGAGTCAAAATCAGGTTTGGGCAATTATTATTCATCAGCTCCCATATAGGTAAGTTTTTATCTTGCCTTTTATATGTTTAAATATATCGCATTTGGTGGATAAATGCTTATTACCATATGCAGCAATTGTGAACAGGTAGAAGCACAATTAGTGGTTCTATTACATGCAAAATTGACATCTGTACACAATACTACTGCACAGTAACCCATTGCTGCTTTTGGATTTTTGGACATGTACCTTACATTTGTTGATCAGTCTTTTTTTTGGAAAAAGGAAAAATTTGATTAAACAAAAAGTAAAAATTCTAACAATTAATTTCAACCATCTAAAGATACATTCACATTGAACAGGCTGCGTATCAAATGATCATTGGGTAAAATGATCTTTGGTGCTACAGAGCAGAACATTGTTCTTGGTTGTGCATTGTCTTGTGTACATCAGACTGTTATTGCTGCTGATACGCACTGAATAATGTATTCAAGACTGTTCAGTGTGCATCCTTAAATTTGTTCTGCCGGACTAAACGGCTATTAATTGACTGATGATTGGTTAATATTAGTCATTAAATAGCACAAATTGGTGAATCCAAACTCACTTCTGGCTTTTTTTGCACACCCTGTATTAATAGTTAATAGTGATGAGCAGGCACTAAAATGCACGAATGCTCGTTACTCAAACCAAGCAATTCTTCATGCTTGGATGCTCATTTCGAGTAACGAGTTTAATTGGAATGCATGGGAAATCCAAGCATTTTTCCGGCAGACCCTACAAGGAGTTCTGGCAGGCAGTGAAAATGTTGAAATGGATGGAAAAAGTGTGGATTTGAAGTAAAATAGCATGGAGAAACCCCCGGAAGCATTGACTGAATGTTGCCGAGAACAATGGTGTCACACTTTTACTCTATTTTAAGCATTCAAAATCAAACAGAAATTGGAGTTTACAGGAAAAAAAGTTTAAAATAATAATAATAATAATAATAATTTTTATTTATATAGATAGCGCCAACATATTCCGCAGCACTTTACAATTAAGCGGGGACATGTACAGACAAATTCAATACAAGTTAAGACAATTTAAACAGTGACATTAGGAGGGAGGACACAATAGGTGAAAAGTGCTTGTTATTTCAGGTCTGGCAATTATAATAAATAGGGATTTTCATATAAAGCTGCATGATCCGGTCATCAGCCCGTGTGTTTAAGTGCAATAGTCAAGTATCAAGTGCAGTTATCATGTGCATGGAGGGTGTGGAGACAGATGAATAGTAGGGTGCAGAGTCAGAATAATATTTGGAAGGAGGGAACAGGGCAAACTTAGTTTACTGAGTAGTTGATGTGGTAGGCTTGTTTGTAGAGATGGGTTTTTAAAGCGCACTTGAACAGGTCGGGGCTAGGTATCAGTCTGATTATCTGGGGAAGAGCATTCCAGAGAGCTGGCGCAGCACGAGAGAAGTCTTGGAGATGGAGGTGCGAGGTTCAGATTACAGGGGATGTTAGTCTTAGGTCATTTGTAGAACGGAGGGCACGTGTAAGGCGATATACATAGATGAGAGAGGAGATATAAAAGTTTCCTATATAATAACTTGCATATAAGGCAAGATTTTAAAAAAAGTTGAAAAAAAAAAATTTAAGAAAACCAAAATTGATTTTTTTGATAAAATATTGGAAATTTCAGTGTAATTTATGAAGGAAGGAATAACTGCCAAACATTAGATGGAGAGCCTCATACAAATTTTGTTCAAATTGTCATGTAGTGGTATTGCTAGACTCATAAAGACTTTGCATTAAGTGCAAAACCTGCCAAAAAATACATTCAGGGTCATTCAGTGACCTGTGAAGACAACTACTGGAGGGCCTCATTCCAATATCTAAAGAATGTATAGTTGTGGCACTCCTACACTCATAAAGACTATGCACACAGTGCAAAGCCTACAGAATAGTACAAGCAGGTTCATCCACACACCCTTGAAGGCACCAGCTATAGTGCCTCATTTAAATATTGTGAACACAGTGTAGTTGTGGTAATCCTACACTCACAAAAGGTTTGTTCACAGTGCACAGCCTGCCAAAAATTACAAACAGGGTCATTCATACATCCTTTGAGGCACCAATAGTAGTGCCTCAATCAAATATTGTGAACAAAGCATAGTTGTGGTACTCCTACACTCATAAATGCTCTGCAGAAAGTGCACAGCCTGCAAAAAAATTGCAAGCAGGGTCATCCATAGACCTGGAGGGCCTCTTTGAAATATTGAAGATTAAAAATTCTTTATGTGCTGCTGTCATCTGGTGGTGTGTAAAAGTCAGGGCTAATCCAGGCTTTGTTTATTTTTATCAGAGTGAGCCAATCAGTATTTTCTAGTGACAAGTCAAAGCGCCTGTCTTATACGACCCTGCCGATGGCACAAAAACCTGCTTAGACAAGATGCTAGCAGCAGGGCAGGAAAACATCTTCAAGATACAGAGTGAAAGCTCATGCCAGGTTTCCAGATTTTAGACCCAATAGTTGAAGGTCGCAAAGGAATTAGGGAGTATGCCAGTATGCCCTCTCAAAAATACCCGGTCATCAGGCCCTGGGCACTGAGCTGTTGTCATGAAATTGACCCACATCTTCAACAATGTACCCCTGCCACTGCTGTGTGTCTCACTGGTCTCTCCTCTTCTTCCTCTCCATCTCCTCCTCCTCCCTCTCTTCATCTTTATTCCCATCCTCAGCCCATCAATGTAGGAGAGATGGGACTAAGCTTGTGTGGGTACTAGCCTCTGTTGCACTAGCAACCAGAATTTGTTCCTCCTCCTCATTGTTACCCAATCTGTGCTGCCAATTGAGAGGAGGCTGAGCTGGGTAGCATATACTTGTCTCCTATCTTCCTCTCTCTGCACCTGGTTTGCATGAAAAGCTTCATCTTTAATTATGAACAGTGACTGTTTAAGTAGGCACAGAAGTGAGATTGTTGTGCTGATTATGGTGTCACCTCTGCTCACCATCTTTGTTGAGTCTTCAAAGCCTTGAAGAACTGCACAAATGGTAGATACACATGCCCACTCTTCACTTGTTATGTGCGTAGGCTGAACAGAATATCGTTGGGCGTGTTGGAGTTGGCATTAAACAACTGGCCACTGCTGCTCACACAGCCTTGTGAGTATGTGAAGTGTGGAGTTCGAGCAAGTTGTCGCATTGCACACCAGTCTGTGAGCTGGCACTTTCATGTGCTGCTGCAGTACTGCTAGAGCAGTGGCAGCTGTAGCTGACTTGCAGAAATGGGTGTTCATGTGGCGTATCTTGACAAGTAGCTCTGGCAAATCTGGGTTGGTTTTCAGAAATCACTGAACCATTTAGTTGAACACTTTGCCCAATCATGGTAAGTGTTTGAGCTTGCCAAGCTTCACAGCAATTGTCAGGTTATGGCTATTATCATACATGACAATGCCTGGTTGAAAGATCAGCGGCAAGAGCCAAAGATCTGCTGCCATTTTATATAACGCCACAATATGTAATAATTATAGGGGATAATTCAGGAGACTCTTTGCGTGGAACAAGACAACAGGACACAGTTTTATAAGTGGTAAAGTTTATATTATCATACGGTGATTAGTGTTGAGCATTCCGATACCGCAAGTATCGGCCGATACTTAGCGGTATCGGAATTCCGATACCGAGATCCGATACTTGCCGCGTATCGGATACCGGAATCGGAAGTTCCCAGGATTCAAACTGCACAAATTTGTACGAAATCAGCCAATGAGAATGATTCCAAGTGTGGGCACATCCTGTTCAGCATGGAGGGCCTGAAACTACTGGCAAGGCTGTGATTGGCTGCTGAAATGATGTCATGATGCAGTTTAAAAGTCGCTGGCGCCATTTTGCGCTCACTCTGCTGTGAATTCATTTAGTGACAGGACGCTGTTTGCTGACTGAGGGCCAGTTTAGAGATAGCGATTTGCTTCTTTGTGCTTTTCAAAGGCTAATTTAGCAACCGCTGTGTTCACCTACTAATCACCTTGCTTTTGCCTTGTAGCGCTGTTTTCACAGCGATCTGCAAGGTCTGTGTGTGTGTGTGTGTGTGAGTGCAGCCCACTCTCTAGTCTGAGTGCAGCCATAGGCCATCCATAGCTGGTTGTATTCAGTTCAGGGAGGGTGGTTCATTGCCTCATACTGTTCTTTTTTTTTTTTTCAAGTAGTGTAGTCTGCTGCTCATTTTTTCAAAAAATTCCTATTAGTGTCTTTCCACCCGTCTCCAGCTAACTTGTGGAAAAACACTACATAGGATAACGTAGAGGAGGGTTTTGGGGCCTTGCAGTGCCGTTTACGGCTGTCTGCACAGTCTCCGTGTGACTGCAGCTCGCCCTGTAGTCTGTGAGCAGCCATAGCCTGGTTGTCTCCAGCTCAGGGTTCTTCACTGCGTCATACCATAAAATCAATTTTCCTTTTGTTTTAAGTAGTGCAGGCTGCTGCACATTTTTTCAAAAAATTCCTATTAGTGTCTTTCCACCTGTCTCCAGCTAACTTGTGGAAAAACACTACATAGGATAACGTAGAGGAGGGTTTTTGGGCCTTGCAGCGCCGTTTACGGCTGTCTGCACGGTCTCCGTGTGACTGCAGCTCGCCCTGTAGTCTGTGAGCAGCCATAGCCTGGTTGTCTCCAGCTCAGGGTTCTTCACTGCGTCATACCGTAAAATCAATTTTCCTTTTGTTTTAAGTAGTGCAGGCTGCTGCACATTTTTTCAAAAAATTCCTATTAGTGTCTTTCCACCCGTCTCCAGCTAACTTGTGGAAAAACACTACATAGGATAATGTAGAGGAGGGTTTTTGGGCCTTGCAGCGCCGTTTACGGCTGTCTGCACGGTCTCCGTGTGACTGCAGCTCTCTCTGTTGTCAGTTCAGCCCCCAAAAAATAAATAAATAATAAAGTTCACCAAACACACCAGTGACACCACTTTACATTTGTGTAGGCCACATTAGCTCATATTAAAGTCTAGTCCACACTTTAGAAAATTAGTGTTTCTTATACCTGTTAGGAGTTGTTCAGGAATAAGCACACAAAGCCGTTAGTACTTTTCTGCTTATCTTTATCAGTCAACCAAGATGAAGAAGGCAGTGAGTAAGGCACATGGGCGTGGGCGCGGAGCAGGGAGAGGACGTGGGGATTCTGTGCCTGCTGCGGGCACCGGTGACTCATCAGCACCCACTTTCACCAGGGAACAGTCCTTCATGCGCAGCTTTGTCACAGAGCGCCGTACACAGCTGCTGCGTGAAGACCAAATTGAAGCCGTTGTCGGATGGATGGCAGCTAATGCATCAACTTCAATTAGTGCCACATCCTCTCAGACACAGAGCACTGGAGAGCAGCCATCTGTCTCTTAACCACCTGCCAAATTGCCCAGGCAGACAGAGATCCCAGGACAGGAGCCGTCTCTACTTCTGTTCTCTGAATCTCTTGGCTTGGAAACAGGGGGCCAGCAAAGCAGCATTGGAGAAATGGAAGAAGAGGCAGGGTGCAGTGATGCCCAACCGCTTTTTCTCTCTTCCTCTGAAGAGGCGGGTGGGCCAGTGCCTCCGGTCACCACATCGCAGGACGCATCCACTGATGACACTCAGGTGCCACTTTCTGGTGCATGCTCTGCTGCTGAGACTACCCAGGAGGAGCAGTTGGGGGCAGAGGGTAGTGTAGATGATGAGGTCCTTGACCCATCTTGGCGTGAGGGACAGGAAGGTGGTGGGAGCAGCTCTGAGGAAGAGATTCCCCGTACGGCCCAAAGAGGGAGAGGGAGGGGGAAGACTGCGGATCCTGCAGCCTCCGCTTTGGCACCCGTTAGGAGCATGTCTCTTCCAAAAGCCAAAAAGGGCGCTCCCAAGACTTGCAGTGCCTGGTCCTTTTTTGACACAGTTGCAGATGACATTTGCTATGTCAAATGCAAGGTGTGTCATCTGTTGTGAATTAGACTTTTTGGCTCCCTCTTGTGGTCACTAGTGGTATGACTCTGGGATTGTCTTTTTTCTGTTTGGCACTCACCTGGGTCGTTAGTCCAGGGGTGTCGCTATATTAACTTCCTGGATCCTTAGTCCAGTGCCTGGCATCGTTGTAATCAGATCCTTCTGTTGCTCCTGTCTGCTGGTCCTGGCTCTTGCAAAATTAAGCTAAGTCTTGCTTCTTTGTTTTTTGAGTTACTTGCTTTGCTACTAGTTTTGTCCAGCTTGTACTAAATGTGATTTCTGACCTTGCTGGAAGCTCTAGGGGGCTGGTGTTCTCACCCCGGCCGTTAGACGGTTCGGGGGTTCTTGAATATCCAGCGTGGATATTTTAATAGGGTTTTTGCTGACCATATAAGTCATCTTACTATATTCTGCTATTAGCTAGTGGGCCTCTCTTTGCTAAATACCTAGCTCATTCTTATGTTTGTCTTTTCCTCTTACCTCACCGTTTTTATTTGTTGGGGGCTTGTATCCAACTTTTGGGGTCTTTTCTCTGGAGGCAAGAAAGGTCTTTCTTTTCCCTTCTAGGGTTAGTTAGCTCTCCGGCTGGCGCGAGACGTCTAGAACCAACGTAGGCACGTTCCCCGGCTGCTTCTATTTGTGGTGCTAGGATTAGATATATGGTCAGCCCAGTTACCACTGCCCTATGAGCTGGTTTTTTGTGTTTGCAGACTTGGTATTTATTCCTGAGACCCTCTGCCATTGGGGTCATAACAGTATGCCAGGCCTACATTGAATGTTTAATGCATTGCAGAAGTGGGATATAAGAAAGGAAATTCTGAATTTTTTTTTTCTTCTCTTCCTCCCCTTTACCTCTGAGTGGCTTGAGCTTGCTGCAGACATGAATGTCCAGACCTTGATTACAAGTGTGGACCAGCTTGCTGGTCGTGTGCAAAGCATACAAGATTTTGTTACCAGTAGTCCTATGTCTGAACCTAAAATACCTATTCCTGAACTGTTTTCTGGAGACCGATTTAAGTTTAGGAATTTCAGGGATAATTGTAAATTGTTTCTATCCCTGAGACCCCGTTCATCTGGAGACTCAGTTCAGCAAGTTAAAATTGATATCTCTTTTTTACGGGGCGACCCTCAGGATTGGGCCTTCTCGCTAGCGCCAGGAGATCCGGCATTGGCAAATATTGATGCGTTTTTTCTGGCGCTCGGATTGCTTTACGAGGAACCCAATCTTGAGGTTCAGGCAGAAAAAGCCTTGCTGGCTATTTCTCAGGGCCAGGATGAAGCTGAAGTGTATTGCCAAAAATTTTGGAAATGGTCCGTGCTTACTCAGTGGAATGAGTGTGCTCTGGCCGCAAACTTCAGAAATGGCCTTTCTGAAGCCATTAAGAATGTGATGGTGGGTTTCTCCATTCCTACAAGTCTGAATGATTCCATGGCGCTGGCTATTCAAATTGACCGGCGTTTGCGGGAGCGCAAAGCCGCGAATCCTCTGGTGGTGTTGTCTAAACAAACACCTGATTTGATGCAATGTGATAGAATTCAGATCAGAAATGAGCGGAAAAATCATAGACGTCAGAATGGGTTGTGTTTTTACTGTGTGGTGATTCTACACATGTTATATCAGCATGCTCTAAACGCCTAACAAGGGTTGTTAGTCCTGTCACCATTGGTAATTTGCAACCTAAATTTATTTTGTCTGTGACTTTAATTTGCTCATTGTCCTCCTACCCTGTTATGGCGTTTGTGGATTCAGGTGCTGCCCTGAGTCTTATGGATCTGTCGTTTGCCAAGCGCTGTGGTTTTGTTCTTGAGCCGTTGGTTAATCCTATCCCTCTGAGGGGTATTGATGCTACGCCATTGGCGGAAAATAAACCGCAGTTTTGGACACAGGTAACCATGTGCATGACTCCTGAACATCGGGAGGTGATTTGTTTTCTTGTTCTGCATAAAATGCATGATTTGGTCGTTTTGGGGTTGCCATGGTTACAGACTCATAATCCAGTTTTGGATTGGAAGGCAATGTCTGTGTCAAGTTGGGGCTGTCAGGGTATTCATGGTGATTCCCCGCCTGTGTCTATTGCTTCCTCTACTCCTTCGGAAGTTCCTGAGTATTTGTCTGATTATCAGGATGTGTTCAGCGAGTCCAGGTCCAGTGTTCTGCCTCCTCATAGGGACTGTGACTGTGCCATAGATTTGATTCCAGGTAGCAAATTTCCTAAGGGAAGACTATTTAATCTGTCTGTACCTGAGCATACCGCAATGCGTTCGCATATCAAGGAATCTCTGGAGAAGGGGCATATCCGTCCTTCCTCTTCCCCTCTTGGTGCAGGATTCTTTTTTGTGGCCAAGAAAGACGGATCTTTGAGACCTTGTATTGACTATCGGCTTTTCAATAAAATCACTGTTAAATTTCAGTATCCTTTGCCTCTATTGTCAGACTTGTTTGCCCGAATTAAAGGTGCCAAGTGGTTCACCAAGATAGATCTTCGTGGTGCGTACAACCTTGTGCGCATTAAGCGAGGAGATGAATGGAAAACCGCGTTTAATACGCCCGAAGGTCATTTTGAGTACTTGGTGATGCCTTTTGGGCTCTCTAATGCTCCTTCAGTGTTTCAGTCCTTTATGCATGATATTTTCCGGAAGTATCTGGATAAATTTATGATCGTTTATCTGGATGATATTCTGTTTTTTTCTGATGACTGGGACTCGCATGTAGAGCAGGTCAGGATGGTGTTTCAGGTTTTGCGTGAGAATGCTTTATTTGTTAAGGGCTCAAAGTGTCTCTTTGGAGTACAGAAGGTTCCCTTTTTGGGGTTTATTTTTTCCCCTTCTGCGGTGGAGATGGACCCAGTCAAGGTCCGTGCTATTCATCATTGGACTCAACCCACGTCAGTTAAGAGTCTTCAGAAGTTCTTGGGTTTTGCTAACTTCTACCGTTGTTTTATTGCTAATTTTTCTAGCATTGCTAAACCTTTGACGGATATGACCAAGAAAGGTTCTGATGTTGCTAACTGGGCTCCTGCAGCCATGGAGGCTTTCCAGGAGTTGAAGCGCCGGTTTACTTCGGCACCTGTTTTGTGCCAGCCTGATGTCTCACTTCCCTTTCAGGTTGAAGTGGATGCTTCTGAGATTGGGGCAGGGGCCGTTTTGTCGCAGAGAGGCCCTGGTTGCTCTGTGATGAGACCTTGTGCTTTTTTCTCGAGGAAGTTTTCGCCTGCTGAGCGGAATTATGATGTTGGCAATCGGGAGTTGTTGGCCATGAAGTGGGCATTTGAGGAGTGGCGTCATTGGCTCGAGGGTGCTAAGCATTGTGTGGTGGTCTTGACTGATCACAAAAATTTGATGTATCTCGAGTCTGCTAAACGCCTGAATCCTAGACAGGCCCGCTGGTCATTGTTTTTCTCCCGTTTTGACTTTGTGGTCTCATATTTACCAGGTTCAAAGAATGTGAAGGCTGATGCTCTTTCAAGGAGCTTTGTGCCTGACTCTCCGGGAGTCGCAGAACCAGTTGGTATTCTTAAAGAGGGAGTTATCTTGTCAGCCATTTCTCCGGATTTGCGACGTGTGTTGCAGAGATTTCAGGCTGGTAGACCTGACTCTTGTCCACCTGACAGACTGTTTGTTCCTGATAAGTGGACCAGCAGAGTCATTTCCGAGGTTCATTCCTCGGTGTTGGCAGGGCATCCGGGAATTTTTGGCACCAGAGATCTGGTGGCTAGGTCCTTTTGGTGGCCTTCCTTGTCACGGGATGTGCGGTCGTTTGTGCAGTCCTGTGGGACTTGTGCTCGAGCTAAGCCTTGCTGTTAGCGTGCCAGCGGGTTGCTCTTGCCCTTGCCTGTCCCGAAGAGCCCTTGGACACACATTTCCATGGATTTCATTTCAGATCTCCCGGTGTCTCAGGGCATGTCTGTCATCTGGGTGGTATGTGATCGCTTTTCTAAGATGGTCCATTTGGTACCTTTGCCTAAGCTGCCTTCCTCTTCCGATCTGGTTCCTGTGTTCTTTCAGAATGTGGTTCGTTTACACGGCATTCCTGAGAATATTGTGTCTGACAGAGGATCCCAGTTTGTTTCCAGGTTCTGGCGATCCTTTTGTGCTAGGATGGGCATTGAGTTGTCGTTTTCGTCTGCCTTTCATCCTCAGACTAATGGACAAACGGAGCGAACTAATCAGACTCTGGAGGCTTATTTGAGGTGTTTTGTTTCTGCGGATCAGGATGATTGGGTGACCTTCTTGCCGTTGGCTGAGTTTGCCCTTAATAATCGGGCTAGTTCCGCTACATTGGTTTCGCCATTTTTCTGCAACTCTGGTTTCCATCCTCGTTTTTCCTCGGGACATGTGGAGCCTTCTGACTGTCCTGGGGTAGATTCTGTGGTGGATAGGTTGCAGCAGATCTGGAATCATGTGGTGGACAACTTAAAGTTGTCACAAGAGAAGGCTCAGCGTTTTGCCAACCGCCGCCGCGGTGTGGGTCCCCGACTTCGTGTTGGGGATTTGGTATGGCTGTCTTCTCGATTTGTTCCTATGAAGGTCTCCTCTCCTAAATTTAAGCCTCGCTTCATCGGTCCTTACAAGATATTGGAAATTCTTAATCCTGTGTCCTTTCGCTTGGATCTTCCTGTGTCGTTTGCCATTCACAACGTGTTCCATAGGTCTTTGTTGCGGCGGTACGTTGTACCTGTGGTTCCTTCTGTTGAGCCTCCTGCTCCGGTGTTGGTTGAGGGCGAGTTGGAGTACGTGGTGGAGAAGATCTTGGATTCTCGTCTCTCCAGGCGGAGGCTTCAGTATCTGGTCAAGTGGAAGGGCTATGGTCAGGAGGATAATTCCTGGGTGGTTGCCTCTGATGTGCATGCGGCCGATTTAGTTCATGCCTTTCACGCTGCTCATCCTGATCGCCCTGGTGGTCTTGGTGAGGGTTCGGTGACCCCTCCTTAAGGGGGGGGTACTGTTGTGAATTAGACTTTTTGGCTCCCTCTTGTGGTCACTAGTGGTATGACTCTGGGATTGTCTTTTTTCTGTTTGGCACTCACCTGGGTCGTTAGTCCAGGGGTGTCGCTATATTAACTTCCTGGATCCTTAGTCCAGTGCCTGGCATCGTTGTAATCAGATCCTTCTGTTGCTCCTGTCTGCTGGTCCTGGCTCTTGCAAAATTAAGCTAAGTCTTGCTTCTTTGTTTTTTGAGTTACTTGCTTTGCTACTAGTTTTGTCCAGCTTGTACTAAATGTGATTTCTGACCTTGCTGGAAGCTCTAGGGGGCTGGTGTTCTCCCCCCGGCCGTTAGATGGTTCGGGGGTTCTTGAATATCCAGCTTGGATATTTTAATAGGGTTTTTGCTGACCATATAAGTCATCTTACTATATTCTGCTATTAGCTAGTGGGCCTCTCTTTGCTAAATACCTAGCTCATTCTTATGTTTGTCTTTTCCTCTTACCTCACCATTTTTATTTGTTGGGGGCTTGTATCCAACTTTTGGGGTCTTTTCTCTGGAGGCAAGAAAGGTCTTTCTTTTCCCTTCTAGGGTTAGTTAGTTCTCCGGCTGGCGCGAGACGTCTAGAACCAACGTAGGCACGTTCCCCGGCTGCTTCTATTTGTGGTGCTAGGATTAGATATATGGTCAGCCCAGTTACCACTGCCCTATGAGCTGGTTTTTTGTGTTTGCAGACTTGGTATTTATTCCTGAGACCCTCTGCCATTGGGGTCATAACAGTCATCACAAAGTCAAAAGAGGTCGAAATGTCAGCAACCTCAATACCTCCAACATGTGGAAACATGTGCGCACCAGGCACGCGGCGGAGTTAGAAAGACACACTGAAGAGCTAGGCCAACCAACAGCGGCAGCTACCACCTCTTCAGCTCGTGTTGCCTCTTCCTCCAGCTCACACGCAGCTGGTTTGGCTTCCTCCCAGGATCGCCGTGGAAGAACCTCTGGCCCTGTTGTCCAGAGACCCGCTGTAATTCCACCCGCAGCACCACTTTCCCAGTCATCCACACACTCCCAACCCAGTCTACAGCCATCGGTAGTACAGGCATGGGAGAAAAGGCGGCCTTTCTCGTCAAACCACCCACGAGCACAGGCTCTGACTGCAGGCATTGCCAAACTTCTGTCACTGGAAATGCTGTCATTCAGGCTGGTGGAGACTGACAGCTTCCGTGACTTGATGTCATTGGCAGTCCCACAGTACAATGTGCCCAGCTGCTTTTACTTCAGCAGGCAAGCCGTCCCTGCCCTGCACAAGCATGTGGAGGGACACATAAAACACGCGCTACTGAATGCCGTCAGTAGCAAGGTCCACCTCACCACCGATGCGTGGACCAGTCAACATGGACAGGGGCGATACCTTTCCCTCACTGCCCATTGGGTTAATGTCGTTGAGCCGGGTACAGATCGTGCGAGTGGCGCAGGACGTGTCCTGCCAACTCCAAGGATTGCAGTAATCCATTCTGTACGCATTGACTCCTCCTCTTACACCAGTTCCTCAGAATCATCGCTGCAGGAGCCGTCACAGTCCACCGCCACATGGACCCATGATGAACGTTTACCTGTTACGACCGACATGAGCACAGCCGTGGCCAAACGTCAACAGGCCGTCTTGAAATTAATTTCTTTGGGGAATCGAAGCCACACAGTGCAGGAGCTCTGGAATGCCATCAAGCAGGAGAGCGATGTGTGGTTTGTGCCAGCGAATCTCCAGCCAGGCATGGTAGTGTGTGATAATGGCCGAAATCTGGTGGCAGCTCTGGGCCTCGGCAACCTCACTCACATCCCATGTCTGGCACATGTGCTCAATTTGGTCATGCAGAGTTTTTTGAGGGACTATCCGTATCTTGATGCACTGCTGCACAAGGTCCGCCTAGAGTGTGCTCACTTGCGGCATTCCAGCACGGCAAAAGCGCGCATTGCGGCTCTGCAGCGCCGACACCACCTGCCGGAACATCGCATCATATGTGACCTACCTACCAGGTGGAATTCCACGTTACATATGTTGGAGCGGTTGTGTGAGCAGCAGCAAGCTGTAATGGAGTACCAGCTGCATCAGGCGCAAAGAAGTCGCACTCCACGCCGTTCAGACTTCACAACCACAGAGTGGGCCACTATGAATGACATCTGCCAGGTTTTGCGTCCCTTCGATTATTCCACGCGGATGGCGAGTGCAGATGATGCACTAGTCAGCATGACTGTCCCCCTTATCTGCCTGCTTGAAAATCACTGCAAGCGCTAAGGGATGATGTTGTGGAAGAGGTGGAGGATGAGGATTCACCATTTCCATCATCTTCTGGACAGTCAGCGCCACGTGGTTCCTCACAAACGCGTAGGCAGGGGACAGTTTGTGAGGAGGATGAGGAGGAGTCAATGGAGGAGGAAGACATCCGTCCAGAGGAGGGAGTTACACAATTGTCCAGTACTCAGTGTGTACAGCGAGGGTGGGGTGATGATGAGCGGGCAGAGATCACGCCTCCAGCAGGGGACAGTGTTTCTTGGCCAGTTGGCAGTCTGCAGCACATGGTGGATTACATGCTGCAGTGCCTGAGAAACGACCGCCGCATCGCCCACATTCTCAACATGTCTGATTATTGGGTGTTCACCCTCCTCGATCCTCGCTACCGGGACAACGTAGAAAGCCTCATCACACCGTTGAACCGGGAGCGAAAAATGCGGGAGTACCAAGACACACTGGTGAATTCCATCACCTTCTCCATTCCAAGTGAGAGAAGTGCTGCTAGCGCATTACAAAGCAGCTCAGTGCGTCCAGGCAGTGGTGGAGGCTCTGCACAAAGAGGGAGCAGAAGCAGTGCCTCTGCCAAGGCAAGACCAGTATGGCCCAACTGTGGCACAGTTTTCTGTGCCCGCCACAAAAGTCTACACCATCACAGACGGCTCCAGTCAGCAGGAGGCAACGGTTCCATCAGATGGTGACAGACTACATGTCTTGCCCTCTTGCTGTAGTCCCAGACGGCTCTTCACCTTTCAAGTTTTTGGTCTCAAAGCTGGATACATGGCCAGAGCTAAGCCAGTATGCATTGGAGGTGCTGGATTGCCCTGCGGCTAGTGTATTATCGGAATGCGTCTTTAGTGCTGCAGGTGGTGTACTAACTGACCGTCGCATGCGACTATCCTCCGATAACGTTGACCGGCTTACTTTCCTGAAAATGAACAAGGCCTGGATCTCGCAGGAATTTGCCACTCCTCTTCCTGATTAAATAATTAGGTGACTGTCTACGTTATCCAGGTCTCCTGTTGTGTTCATATTTCTACCACCTGAACTTAAATTCCTGGGCTCCAACACCGCCAGTTGAGGCTCAGAAGTGCCGTCTGCACAGTCAAAACATACAACACAGTGTTATTGGGTTTCAGTAACGTCAGCTGATCCCCAGCTGTGTAGCCGGCATTGTGTCCTGCGACCGCCACGCTGACACAACAACTGAAATGTAAGGGAACCTGTCCCCCCCCCAAGGCATTTGTTACTGAAAGAGCCACCTTGTGCAGCAGTAATGCTGCACAGGGAAAAGGTAGCTATTTTTGTTTAGCTCCTTGCACACGCAGAACTTAACACTTATAAAATGTGTCCACTGATACCATAAAACCGTCCCGGAGGTGGGACTTTCCTTCGTAATATGACGCAGCACAGCTGTCATTCCTACCCCCTTGGCACCGTGCCCCGGCTCCTCAGCGTTGTTTGATTCCGTCAAGGAGCCTGCGCTGTTATGTTATCCCTTGGCCAGGCACACTTAGCGCTGCCCATCTTCTGACATCATTTGGTGTCAGGCTGGCTGCGCCTGTGCGGCCGTGCTGGCCGAGAGCCCGCCTCGCATTGTCTTCTGATTTAATCCCACTGGGGGCCTGAGATCCATGGACATGCGCAGTGCATATCTGAACCTCCGCCTCTCACTCATCTCCCTACGCCTTCTTCAGACTGTGCGCCGTCAGCTGATCCCTAATAGCATGCCACGGCCGTGACGCCGCACAGTCTGAAGAAGCCGTAGGGAGGGGAGTGAGAGGTGAGGACATGCACTGCGCATGGCCACGGATCCCAGGCCCGCGGTGGGATTACATTAGATGACACTGCGAGGCGGGCTCTCGGCCAGCGCGGCCGCACAGGCGCAGCCAGCCTGACACCAAATGATGTCAGAAGACGGGCAGCGCTAAGTGTGCCTGGCCAAGGGATAACATAACAGCGCAGGCTCCGGGACGGAATCAAACAACGCTGAGGAGCCGGGACACGGCGCCGGGGGGGTAAGAATGACGGCTGTGCTGCGTCATATTACGAAGGAAAGTCCCACCTCCGGGACGGTCTCACGGTTTCAGGGGACACATTTTATAAGTGTTTAGTTCTGTGTTTGCAAGGAGCATAATGAAAAGAGCCACCTTTTCCTTTTTCATCTTTTGTGCTGCACAAGCTGGCTCTTTCAGCTACAAACGCCTTGGGGGGGGGGGTTAAAGGTTCCCTTTCGACTTTCTCCAATCAAGCTTCGGCCTACATTGTGTTTCTCTGCTTCTCCTGCTGTCCCTGGGCTCCAACACCGCTAGTTGTTGCCTGGTAGTGCTGTACGCACAGTCAACAGTCGCTCCTCTGTTATTGGGGTTCAGTAATGTCAGCTGTTCCCCAGCTGTGTGTGTGGCAATCCCTCCTATCTCCTCCACCTCCTCCTCCTCCTGTCCCTGGGCTCCAACACCGCTAGTTGCTGTCCAGAAGTGCTGTCCGCACAGTCCCAACAGCCGCTCCTCTGTTATTGGGGTTCAGTAACGTCAGCTGTTCCCCAGCTGTGTGTGTGGCAATCCCTCCTATCTCCTCCACCTCCTCCTCCTCCTGTCCCTGGGCTCCAACACCGCTAGTGCTGTCCAGAAGTGCTGTCCGCACAGTCCCAACAGTCGCTCCTCTGTTATTGGGGTTCAGTAACGTCAGCTGTTCCCCAGCTGTGTGTGTGGCAATCCCTCCTATCTCCTCCACCTCCTCCTCCTCCTGTCCCTGGGCTCCAACACCGCTAGTTGCTGTCCAGAAGTGCTGTCCGCACAGAGCCAAACACCTCGCCAATGTGTTAGTGGGGTTCAGCACCGCCAGCTGTTCCCCTGCTGTGTATACGGCAACGTGTCATGTGACCGCCACGCAGGCACAACAACTTAAATTTAAGGGAACCTGTCCCCCCCCCCAAGGCGTTTGTTACTGAAAGAGCCACCTTGTGCAGCAGTAATGATGAAAATGGAAAAAGTGCCTCTTTTCGTGGTGCTCCTTGCACATGCTGAACCTAACACTTATGAAATGTGTCCCCTCACACCGTTAAACCGTCCGGTAGGTGGAACTTTCCTTTGTCATGTGACGCAGCACAGCCGTCATTCTTACCCCCTTGGCGCCGTGCGCCGCCTCCTCAGCATTGTTTGAATCTGTCCCGGAGCCTGCGCTGTTAGGTTAGCCTTTGGCCATGCACAAATTTTGCGCTGCCCGTCTTCTGACATCATTTGGTGTCAGGCTGGCTGCGCCTGTGCGGCCGCGCTGGCCAAGATCCCACCTCGCATTGTCTTCTGATTTAATCCCACTGGGGGCCTGAGATCCATGGACATGCGCAGTGCATATCTGAACCTCCGCCTCTCACTCATCTCCCTACGCCTTCTTCAGACTGTGCGGTGTCAGCTGATCCCTAATAGCATGCCACGGCCGTGACGCCACACAGTCTGAAGAAGCCGTAGGGAGGGGAGTGAGAGGCGAGGATATGCACTGCGCATGGCCACGGATCCCAGGCCCGCTGTGGGATTACATTAGACGACACTGCGAGGCGGGCTCTCGGCCAGCGCGGCCGCACAGGCGCAGCCAGCCTGACAGCAAATGATGTCAGAAGACGGGCAGCGCAAAATGTGTGCATGGCCAAGGGCTAACCTAACAGCGCAGGCTCCGGGACAGATTCAAACAACGCTGAGGAGGCGGCGCACGGCGCCAAGGGGGTAAGAATGATGGCTGTGCTGCGTCACATGACAAAGGAAAGTTCCACCTACCGGACGGTTTAACGGTGTGAGGGGACACATTTCATAAGTGTTAGGTTCAGCATGTGCAAGGACCATAATTCAGAGAGCTAAGTTTATCTTTTCCAGCATTAGTGCTGTACACGATGGCTCTTTCAGCTACAAACGCCTGGGGGGGGTTAAAGGTTCCCTTTCAACTTGCTCCAGTGCAGGCTTCGGCCTACACTCCGCTCCCCCTGCTCCTCCTGCTGACCCTGGGCTCTAACACCGCCAGTTGGGGCCCAGATGTGCTAGCTGCACAGAGAAAAACACCAGCCAATGTGTCAGTGGGGTTCAGCACCGCCAGCTGTTCCCCTGCTGTGTAGCCGGCAACGTGTCCTGCAACAGCCACGCAGACACAAGAACTGAAATTGAAGGGAACCTGTCCCCCCTCCCCCAGGCGTTTGTATGTTTTCCAGCCACCTTCTACAGCAGTAATGCTGCATGTGTGCAAGGTGGCTCATAAACTTATTCTCCTCGCCCATGTGGAACTGAACACGTCTAAAATGTGTCCTCTGTGACCATTTAACCGTCCCGGAGGTGTGACTTTCCTTTGTAATGACACGCTGCAACCCCCTTGGTAGCGCTGCCCGTCTTCTGGCATCATTGTTTCGCTGCCTGCGCCTCTGCGGCCGCCCTGACCCACACAACGCCCCTCGGTGTCTTATTTATTTGGACTGCGAGGGTGTGATTGATGGGCATGAGCAGTGCATATGTTCGCCTGTCCCTCATCTCCTTCCGCCTTCTTCAGACTGTGCGGCTTCATGGCCGTGGCATGCGATAAGGGATCAGCTGACGCCTCACAGTCTGAAGCGGGTGTAAGGACCAGAGTGTGAGAGGCGAACATATGTACTGCGCCAGGCCATGAATCCCAGCCCCGCAGTGTTTTAACAATGTAAAGACACTGCGGGGCTGGGATTCATGGGCATCGCGAACCGCACCGGCCAACATTAAATTATGTCAGAAGATGAGCAGCGCTAACAGCGCAAGGCCAAGGGATAACACGACAGCGCAGACTCCTGTGCAGCAAATAACGACGCTCAGGAGGCCACGCCCAGCACCAAGGTGGGATTTTTGACAGCTGTGCTGCGTCTCATTACGAAGGGAACTCACGCCTCCAAAACAGTTTGACTGCTTAAGGGCCTAAATGTTATACGTGTTTCATTCTGCGTGTGCAAGGAGCAAAATTAAAAGAGCAACCTTTGACTTGTGCAGCACTACTGCTGCATAAGGCATGGCTCTTCTAGTTTGTAACACCTGAGGGGGGGTTAAAGGTTACCTTTAAAATTGGTTCAATTAGGCTTCGGCCTACACTCTGCTCCCCCTGCAGAGCCTGGGCTCTAACACCGCCAGTTGGTGCCCGGTACTGCTAGCTGCACAGAGAAAAACACCAGCCAATGTGTCAGTGGAGTTCAGCACCTCCAGCTGTTCCCCTGCTGTGTAGCCGGCAACGTGTCCTGCAACAGCCACGCAGACACAAAGCTGCCGCCAGTGCAGGCTTCGGCCTACACTCTGCTCCCTCTCCTCCTGCTGACCCTGGGCTCTAACACCACCAGTTGGGGCCAGGTACTGCTAGCTGCACAGAGAAAAACACCAGCCAATGTGTCAGTGGGGTTCAGCAACGCCAGCTGTTCCCCTGCTGTGTAGCCGGCAACGTGTCCTGCAAATGCCACGCAGACACAAGAACTGAAATTGAAGGGAACCTGTCCCCCCTCCCCCAGGTGTTTGTATGTTTTACAGCCACCTTGTACAGCAGTAATGCTGCATGTGTGCAAGGTGGCTCAGCACCGCCAGCTGTTCCCCTGCTGTGTAGCCGGCAACGTGTCCTGCAAATGCCATGCAGACACAACAGACCTACAAATGCCTCCAGTGCAGGCTTCGGCCTACACTCTGCTCCCCCTGCTCACCCTTTGCTCCAACACCGCTAGTTGGGGCTCTAGGAAGACAAGCTTGAATAGGTCCCCATCCTGGTTCCAGCACCGTCAGCTGTTTCCGGGCAGAGCCTTTGGCTTAGGTGCCTCCCTCTGGGTATCCGAGTTCCACCAACGTCAGGTGGTCCTTGGTAGTGCTTTCAGGCACGGGTACCTCCTGCTTTGTAACCGGGTTCCAGTAACGTCAGCTGGTCCTCGGTAGTTCCATTGGCTCTTTGACCTTCGGCTACCCATCCGGGTTCCAGTACCGTCAGCTGGTTCTCGGCAGTGTCTTTTGCTCTTGTACCTTCTGCTCCCCATCCTGGTTCCAGTACAGTCAGCTGGTTCCGGGCAGAGCCTTTGGCTTAGGTGCCTCCCTCTGGGTATCTGAGTTCCACCAACGTCAGGTGGTCCTTGGTAGTGCTTTCAGCACGGGTACCTCCTGCTTAGTAACCTGGTTCCAGTAACGTCAGCTGGTCCTCGGTAGTTCCATTGGCTCTTGGACCTTCGGCTACCCATCCGGGTTCCAGTACTGTCAGCTGGTTCTCGGCAGTGTCTTTTGCTCTTGTACCTTCTGCTCCCCATCCTGGTTCCAGTACCGTCAGCTGGTTCCGGGCAGAGCCTTTGGCTTAGGTGCCTCCCTCTGGGTATCTGAGTTCCACCAACGTCAGGTGGTCCTTGGTAGTGCTTTCAGCACGGGTACCTCCTGCTTAGTAACCTGGTTCCAGTAACGTCAGCTGGTCCTCGGTAGTTCCATTGGCTCTTGGACCTTCGGCTACCCATCCGGGTTCCAGTACTGTCAGCTGGTTCTCGGCAGTGTCTTTTGCTCTTGTACCTTCTGCTCCCCATCCTGGTTCCAGTACCGTCAGCTGGTTCTGGGCAGAGCCTTTGGCTTAGGTGCCTCCCTCTGGGTATCTGAGTTCCACCAACGTCAGGTGGTCCTTGGTAGTGCTTTCAGCACGGGTACCTCCTGCTTAGTAACCGGGTTCCAGTAACGTCAGCTGGTCCTCGGTAGTTCCATTGGCTCTTGGACCTTCGGGTAGCCATCCGAGTTCCAGTTCCATCAGCTGTTTCTCAGCATTTTCTCAGCCTACTTGTACCTTCTGCTACATTTCCAAGTTCAAGACCCTAAAGACGACGACCCGGAAGACCACCCATAAGATGACGACTACACCAGAGACGACAACCACTGAGATGATGACGACCCTGGAGACGATGACCCTGAAGACCACCCCGATGACGACGACCCCGGAGACAACGACCCTGGAGACGACAACGACCTGGAAGACCGAGAAGCAGAAGAACAAGAGGCTGCAGAACAAAGAGCAGAAGAACATTAAGCATAAGACTAAATATCAAAGGAAAAGATATTATCTAAATTATAAGCAGAAGAAGACTAAGCAGTGTATGGGGGTGAGTCCGTTCCTCCTCGTGGTGCCCCTGGATAAAGCCTGATGCTGCAGGCCAAACTGAACGCGGACAAATGTAGCTGTTTTGTGACAGGCAGAACGGAAGGTGTAATCTTCAAACTTTTATAGATAACAACTACGGGAATGCCTGTCACAAATAAGAATATGATGAAGAAGTTGAATATGAAGAAGATAATAGTAAAATAAAAAGAATATGAACAATGTAACAAAAAAAATAATAGGTAGAAGATGAAGAAGAAGATGAATAAGGTGAAGAAGTTGATGTCAAAGAAGCTGATGATGAGGATAATGAAGAAGAAAGTGTGGGAGAAGTAAAAAAGAAGGTGAAGGGCATGGAAGTAGTGAAACATCAATATCTGACAAAATAAAAAAAAAATTAACATAGTCAAAATCTTTCTAACGCCGAACGTCTTAAAAAACAAAACAAAATCCTGCTATTCTATTAGATTGGGCTAAACCTCTGTGCCTTTAATGTCTCCGCCACGTCCCCCAATACATCCTACATTATTCTTAGTTGTTTTCCTTCATGTAGAATGAACCTACAAGTTAAGAAAGGCTTTATTTTAATTCCGATATTTTCGTCCCATTGACTTGCATTGGGATCGGGTATCGGTATCGGATTAGATCCGATACTTTGACGGTATCGGCCGATACTTTCCGATACCGATACTTTCCGATATCGGAAGGTATCGCTCAACACTAACGGTGATTCAAGCAGGTGCAAAGAGAAACTCAAGTCCACAACACTTGGTGCAAATAATAAACGCAGCTTAGCAGTCAATAGGAAACTTCAGAGGTAGATGCAAACAAACAGAAAGTCTATGAAGCACGGTTATTCTTGAGGAAACTTGACACAAATAGATGCTTGACTTAGTCCAGACACAGATAGATATGCTATTAGGCAGTTCAAATCATATCTTAGCTCAACCAGGGAGGCCTGGATAACAGTCTCAGGTTTTGCAGAGCAGAAACAGCTTACATTTCCAGAAAATGCAGATGGAAGTAACACGAGCAGCAGAAGAAGGAGAATTACTGAACACTGGTGTATGCAGCAGGAACTCAGAGCAGAGTGGCAGGATCTCCAACACAGGTTCACAGGAGCAGGTGCAGGTGCAAGGCCAGGGAGTAATCAGGAGCTGGATGCAAAGCAGAATAATCTAGCACAGACTGAAGGCTGGGATGGAGTTTTATAGCAGGAAGACAAGTGCACATGATACCAAAGACACCATGTTGGAAAAGGGCAGTAATGCACAAAAGGTAAAAAATGTTCAGAGTCCTGACATTACTCCCTCCTTAGAAGCAGCCTCAGGATGATCCTGGACCTGGTTTCTCAGGGAATCTCTGATGAAAACGAGAAATCTTCTGTTGGGCATTGATGTTTTCCACAGGTTCCCAAGAGTCTTCCTCAGGGAGATATCCCTGCCATCTTATCAGATATTGGAGCCGATTCCTGCGAATCCTGGAATCAATAATTTCCTCCACCACGAATTGTTCTTGCCCATTAATCACCACAGGCTGCGGAGGTGGCACAACACGTCCCTGGAAGGTATTAGGAGATACAGGCTTTAGTAAAAATACATGAAAAACTGGGTGTACCTTCATTGTCCTAGGTAGCTTCAGCCGGCAGGCCACAGAGCTCACAATGCTGTTGATCTTGAAAGGGCCAATGAATTTCTGTCCAAGTTTTTGTGAAGGAACATTCAACTTCAGATTCTTAGTTGCTAACCACACGGAATCTCCTACCTTGAACATGGGTGCAGGTTTACGGAATCTATCAGCCGATCTCTTATAACGTTCTTGAACCGTGGTCAGGGATTCCTTCAGAACCTCCAGATTTTGTCTCATCGCAGTCAGCCTTTCCTCCACTGCTGGAACCGGAGAATTAATTGGAGACCTAGGTAAAATACACGGATGATAACCCAGATTGGCAAAGAAAGGTGTAAATTTAGTGGAGGCGCTCTGAGAATTATTATATGAAAATTCGGCTAACGGCAACAACTCCAACCAATCATCCTGGAGATGGCTGACATAGCAGCTTAGATATTGTTCCAGCGTCTGGTTGGTATGCTCAGTCTGACCATTTGTCTGGGGATGGTAAGCAGAAGAGATACAGACATTAATATTGAGTGCAGAGCAAAACCCCTTCCAGAATCTTGAAGTGAACTGTACTCCACAGTCAGAGATGATCTCATCCGGCACCCCATACAACCGAAAGACATTCTGTATAACCAAGTTCACTGTATCTTTAGCAGAGGGGAGGCCGGTGCACGGAACAAAATGAGCAGCTTTAGTCAGGCGATCAACTACCACCATGATTGTATTCATGCCCCCCGATGTAGGCAGCTCCACAATAAAGTCCATTGATATAGACCCCCAAGGGCGGGATGGAACAGGTAATGGTTGTAGAAGACCCGTAGGTGCCACATGAGGAGTCTTGTAACAGGCACATACCTCGCAAGAGAGAACATAGTCCTTGGTATCCTTCAGGCAAGTTGGCCACCTGAAGAATCAGCTCAGGAACTCTTGTGTCTTCTGTACCCCCCTGTGACCGGCCAACTTGGAGTCATGTACCAACTTGAGGATCTGCAGACGGACGACCTCCGGGACGTAGATACGTCGATCTCTGAACCACATGCCACCCTTAAAGACAAGATTAATATCCACAGGTGGGTTGGCCAGAAATACATCACCTTCATAGGCCTCCCTGCACTCCTTCCACAAGTCCTGATCATGGATAACTCCGATGAAATTGGCATCAGATAGAATGGTCTTGGACGGGGCTCCAGGTACGGAATCCGCAGCATGGAATCGGGATAAAGCATGAGAAGGTGTACAGCACAGTAAGTGGTTCTGTCACACTAAGCAGACCAGGTTATCCACCTTAAACATGAAAAAAACACTCTTACATTTGTCAATATTAATTATGTACCAATCAGTGTCTCTTTTCATTCACCTGCGGATGATGAAAATGATTACATTGGCCATACTATCTTCTTGCTTGATTGATCATTGTCTGTCTTCTACAATATTATGCCGCCGCCAGTTCCAAACATTGCCATTAGTAACACACTCTGCCATCATAGACTAAAATTCTGCAGGGCACGCAAGCTCCGCTTGATCATGCCAGCACATGTCAAGGTCCATTTGAAGTTCGCCAATTAGCATCTGGTTGATTTAAGGGAGGAATTTGAGAAGGTTCATGTGGTCAAAGAATACCAAAATAGAACTTTTTGATTATCAACTCTACTCGCCATGTTTGTAGGAAAAAGAAAAATCATTACAACTCCAAGAACATTGTCCCAACCGCGAAGCATTATGGGGGAAACATCATACTTTGGGGGTGCTTTTCTGCAAAAGGGACAGGATGATTGCACCTTATTGAGAAGTGGAAGGATAGTGTCCTGTATCGTGAGATTTTGGCCAACAACCTTCTTCAGTAAGAGCATTGAAGATGAGTCATGGCTGGATCTTCCAACATGACAATAACCCAAAACACACAGCCAAGACAACTGAGGAGTGGCTCAGTAAAAAGCATTTCAAGATCCTAGAGTGGCCTAACTTGTCTACAGTCCTGAACTCAATAGAAAATCTTTGGAGGGAACTGAAACTCAATGTTGTCCAGCAACAGCCCAGAAACCTAAATGATCTGGAGAAGATCTGTATGGAGGAGTGGACCGAAATTTCCGCTGCAGTGTGTGCAAACTTTGTCAAGAACTGCAGGAAGCATATGAACTCTGTAATTGCTACAAAGGTTTCTGTAGCAAATATTAGGTTCTGTTTTTCTATTGTACCTAATACTAATTTCATGCAATAAAATGCAAGTTAATTATGCAAAAATCATACAATGTGATTTTCTGAATTTTTTAGATACTGTATCTAACAGTTGAAGTGTACCTACGATAAAAAGACTCTATTCTTGTAAATAGAAAAACTTGAAAAATTAGCAGTGTATTAAATACTTATTT
Source organism: Ranitomeya variabilis (assembly GCF_051348905.1). Taxonomy (NCBI): domain Eukaryota; kingdom Metazoa; phylum Chordata; class Amphibia; order Anura; family Dendrobatidae; genus Ranitomeya; species Ranitomeya variabilis. Next base: position 920,059,992 of record NC_135233.1, on the reverse strand, counting down.
TTCCCACTGTGTTTCCGATAAATCATTTTTTTTGGTTGAAAATTAATTGAATTTTTTAAAGGACTAATTTAAAACGATCCACTGATCTCTTTCAAAAACAGATTGTCATCCTCCAGTTCTGGCTCTTGCGTGCATCATTTATAAAAAAGTGTTATCAAATCTGGTTTGATATGGACCAAAGGCATATGCATATTAATTTCTAAAAGGCCCCTGAGTGGGACATTTTAGCGGTTCTTCTGGACTTATTGGAAGAGACAGTTCAATCTGCCTATCACAAAAAACTGATGCTTTTTTAAAAAAAAGTTATGAATCCTAAAAAAATGTGAAAAAAAAAATAATGAGAAAGTAGTGTGTTAAATAGGCTGCTACTGGTTGCAGTCTGATTATTTAATGATGTTACTTTGAGACTAAAGAAAATCTTGAAAAAGGTTTAAGAGGGTCCTAAGTTTCCCAAATCTTTTCAGTGCAATCGGAGAGTTTGTAATGCTTACGATTCATGGCAAATCAATAAACTGTGAATCAAATTTTATGGAAATATTCCACAAAACTGGTGAATTAGAATTCAAAATGTTTTCTCATCTGTTTTATCAAGTAATAGTATCTACATTTTTACAATTGTCATCATTATAATTGCAGTTATACATTTGCAGTTGTAATGACGGCAATCCATATCCATGTTTCTTTTCTTAATATGCAAAAAATGTTTTAAAAACTGAGGTGTTTAGGATTTTCAACTGTTTATAGGGACAATATGATTCCTTTATGTTAATACACTACGGTATACCATTTAAAGTGTAGGCTAGTCTTCCATGTTCTGAAACATTCTCCTTTTCAGCTTGCTGAATTTATTTAATGCAGATGGATATTGGAGACTTTCAATCAATCAACAGAATCTCTAATTATTTACCATTGAGATAAGAGGCGAAAAACATCTGAGGGCATGAAGGCAAACTGTCACCAGAAAATGCCCTGTATCTTTATTTATTTTTTGTGTCTAAGTACATTTTAGTGGCAACACTATCATTTCAATCCAGGCAGTCGTCTGAATTAAAGCTCGTATCGCTTCCTTTTCTTCAGAGCTAAATGTGACTTCTGTAATGACAGATGGCTTTGGTAACATTTAGAAAAATAAGCATATGTTGATGAAGATATTCTGTCACTTTAAGTGTGATTCTCTTTACTGTAAAGTGATAAACTGCATCATTGTGTAAGGAATCTCTCGAATCTCTGAAATCAGTATGAAGTTTTGACAGCATGTTTCATGTCACCCAAAATACTTGTCCTAGAATAGCGGACAAACCTAGGATGCAGCTGTAATAATAGTAACAGAAGTAACATCAGTAACTCCGTGACACTTGGGACCATGTTTGATCACATTTGTCTACTGCACAGATGGCTTCACCAGTCCAACTGTAAAACTTAAAACTTATACAGTGCCTTTCATGAGAATACATTGTTATGATCTGCACAGTTAAATCTGGATCAAAAATCAATTGTTATATATAGTAGTAAGCATATTCATCACTGTAATGAGCGGTACCACGTGACCACTCACACAGGACAAGCTGCCGGCGCTGAGAGGAGGCATTTTGGGAGCTGGATGAGTATTTATCTGCAAGCGGGAGGGCGCACGGGGGTGAGGAGGGGTGGGAGGCCTGTTGGTGACCTCAAACTTTCTTTTTAACAAAAGAAACCAAAACTTGATTTTTCATCCCTTCTCTCCTGAGAGCGCTGCAGGGGAGAAGAGATGAATGTCACCTTCAGCACCTTATAGGGGACAGCGCTTACTGTGGCGCTGTCTCTCCTGCACGGTCCGCGTGGTCCTCAGGCGGCACATGGGCAGCACACGGCTGCCGCACGTGTGCCACACTGATGTGCCACGTGAGCACGCAGACAAGGATAACTCCGGTACCGTTTTCTCCGGTACCGGAATTATCTGGACATGTGAGACTGGCCTTACAGACTAAGGCCGGTTTCACACGTCATTGGCTCCGGTACGTGTGGTGACAGTTTCCTCACGTACCGGAGACACTGACTCACATAGACACATTAAAATAAATGTGTCTCTGCACATGTCAGCGTGTTTTCACGGACCATGTGTCCGTTTGCAAAACACGGAGACATGTCAGTGTTTGTGGGAGCGCATGGATCACACGGACCCATTAAAGGCAATGGGTCCGTGTAAACACGTACCGCACACGGATGCTGTCCGTGTTCCATCCAAGTGCTGTCCGTGTGCGTTTTTCCTGTCATAGAGTTAAAATTGAAAAAATTGTTGCAATACATGGACACAGACACACGTACAGGCCATAGTCAGCACACGGACAGCACACAGACCCTAAAAACATACTCACGGACATCACACGGATCCCACACAGATGGCCTATGTGAGCACACGGACACACGGACATGGGTAACTCCGGTACTGTTTTCTCCGGTACCAGAATTATCTGGACGTGTGAGACTGGCCTAAGGTACACGAAGTCTCATGACTATCTCACTCTCTCATGACAAGTCTCACTCTCTGTATTTTGCCTCTGTGGATTGATTCAAAGTCAGTCCACACAGGCTTCGGGTAAGATTCCACTGACTAAATATGTTGTAAGTACATTTTTTTCAAAGTACCTTGCAGTTATTCATGGCAGAATCTAACACTCATCTCTATTCTCTTCATACAGGTATATAGTTAATTCAACTACTGCATAGATCCTGCATGTCTCCAGTCATTTCTTTTCCATGTCAGCAAGCATATCTAATGGTATATAGTTCATTCAACTACTGCATAGATCCTGCATGTCTCCAGTCATTTCTTTTCCATGTCAACAAGCACATCTAATGGTATATAGTTCATTCAGCTACTGCATAAATCCTGCATGTCTCCTGTCATTTCTTTTCCATGTCAGCAATTGAGCCCACGTACTGGATGCCACAGGAAAACCAAGTTCACATTATTCATTTGGTACCACCATACTGTTTGATTATGCATTGAATGCAAGGCCTGCCCTGCCCCAAATTCACAGGCAACCCAATAAGCCTTTGAAACAACATACTGGATGGCCACAGGAAAACCAAGTTAACATTATTCATTTGGTACTGCCATACTGTTTGCTTAGGCATTGAATGCAAGGCCTGCTATGCACCAAATTCACACGCACCCCAATAAGCCTTGGAAGAGATGTAGAGGTGGGCCTCGGAAAACAATGTTCCCATTATTAGTAAGTGGGTCTCCCATAGTATTTGCCTATGCAGTGAATGCAAGGCCTGCAAAAAATTAGCAGGCACTCCAATGCCCCTTGAAAGGGATATGGAGGAGGGCCTCATAAAAAAATGTTCCTATTATAAAGGAGTGGGTCTCCTATACTTGTAATGCCCATACACTAAGTGTATGGGCTGACCAACATTTCCCCATGGGGTGTACATTTTTAAAAAAATATATTTTTTTTACTGGCATCATAAACACCCTTGACAAAAAATTGACACGGAGAGACTAGGTGGGCGAGAGCTTATAACCCGGGCCCCTGCAATTTCCCTAAGACTAGGGAAATACTGACTGGCCCTCTACCTGAAGTTTACACTGATGGTGTGCATGTTCAGGCCTCGAACCTCACCCTGCCTCCTGATACAACCCTGAGCTGGAAACCTCCACCCAGTGAATGCAATACACCAGTACCCACAGTTAGCACAGACAAGGATAAAGGAAAATATACATCACGCTGCAGTCACTCAGGAATACACTATAAATGTGCAGGGCAAAATAAACACAAATATAGGAAGGAGTAAATAAGACAAGGGAAAATACACCACCAGCAACAATACTCCAACGACCAGCTCTCCACTCCAGACCGAGATAACAAATGTGCAAGACAGAAGCTATAATCGGCGACACCCAATGATCAGGAGAACTATAAATAGGCAATGGGCATTCCCAGCCTCCAATCCGAGGATCAGGTAAATTAACCCCGGAACAGCTAGACAAAATCTAGCCGACACCAATGAGCAAATAGTGGTCAAAAGCGGAACTACCGCTGTCTGTCGGATGACCTGGTCTGAACAGCGTCCGACATGACAGTACCCCGCCTTCTACGAGGGACCCCAGGGCCCTCACGGCTTATAGGACCCGGCTTGTCCGGATGACGACGATGAAAAAACCTGATCAGCCGATCCGCATGAATGTCTGAGGCTGGTACCCAGGACCTCTCCTCAGGCCCATAACCACGCCAGTGTACCAACTACTGTAAAGTGCGGCGCACTACACGAGAGTCAACCACATTGGAGACTTCAAATCCCAGGTTACCATCCACCAAGACTGGAGATGGCATAGGCGCCGCATCCACAGAACCCACCACCCTCTTCAGAAGAGACCTGTGGAACACGTTGTGTATCTTATACACCGTAGGGAGCTCCAGTCAGTACGCTACTGGGTTAATGACGGCGGTGACCCTAAATGGACCAATAAACCGTGGACCCAATTTAAGGGACGGAATTTTGAGTCTTATATTTTTTGTGGATAACCACACCCAGTCATCCACACTCAGGTCTGGACCTGGCACACGCCTACTGTCAGCCACACGTTTGTACCTAGCACCCACACTCAACAGGCGCTGTTTAACTCTCCTCCAGACTGACGACAATTGTGCTCCTAAGCGGTCCTCCTCTGGAACGCCGGAAGAACCCCTTTGACTCAAAGTACAAAATTGAGGATGTAACCCGTAAACACAAAAAAACGGAGACTCCCCAGATGACTCCTGCCGATGATTATTGATGGCAAACTCAGCCAAAGGAAGAAAGGTAGACCACTCCTCCTGATTATCAGAGACAAAGCAGCGTAAGTACTGTTCCAAATTTTGGTTCATACGCTCAGTCTGACCATTTGACTGAGAATGAAACGCTGAAGAATGAGACAACTTGATCCCCAGCCATAAGCAAAATGCTTTCCAAAATTTTGCCACAAACTGAGACCCCCTATCAGACATGATGTCAGACGGAACCCCATGAAGTCTGACCACCTCCTGCACAAATACATGCGCCAGAGTCTTAGCGTTAGGCAACGAAGGCAAAGACACAAAGTGCGACATTTTTGAGAACCAATCAACAATCACCAAGATGACCGTGTTCCCAGCTAATGAGGGCAAATCAGTGATGAAATCCATGGAGATTTCCATCCATGGCTTACTAGGTACCTCAAGAGGAAGTAGTGTGCCAACAGGACGGGAGCGAGGTGTCTTAGCCCTAGCGCACATGGTACAAGCTGACACGTATGAGACCACATCCTGTCAGATCTTGGGCCACCAAAACCGATGTGACACCAACTCCAAGGTACCTCTAACCCCTGGGTGGCCAGCCAGGACAGCATCATGATGCTCCGCCAAAACCTTTAAGCGGAGATGAAGCGGTACAAAAGATTTGTTGATAGGTAGCTCAGATGGTACCTCCTCCTGAGCCTCGGCAATCTCAGCCTCCACCTCGGTAGTGAGAGACGAAACCACAACACCCTTTTGGAGGATGGGTACTGGATCCTCCTGAGGTTCTCCCCCCGGAAAACACCTGGACAGAGCATCTGCCTTAGTGTTTTTAGACCCCGGTCTGTAGGTGATAACAAAATTGAACCGCGTGAAAAACAATGCCCAGCGAGCCTGCCTGGGAGACAGACGCTTGGCAGACTCCAAATAAAGCAAATTCTTATGGTCGATAACAACAGTGACCTGATGAATCGACCCCTCCAAGAAGTGTCACCATTCCTCAAAGGTCAATTTGATTGCCAACAACTCTCTGTTGCCGATATCGTAGTTACGTTTGGCGGGCGACAATTTCTTGGAAAAATAGGCGCACGGACACAAACCGCTCAAGGATGCTGTCCTCCTCCTCCTCCCTGTCCTCAGGCCATCCACGCTGAACAGACAATATGAGTTGTGTTTGTAGCATCGTCTATAGCTCATGAAAGTAGCTGCTGTTCTTCCTCCTCCTCCTCTTCCTCATTGTCTACCAATCCACATTGGGATGACATGAGGCTGGGCTGTGTGTAATCACCCTTTATGGTTCCTTGCTCCATGTCCTCGAACTCCACCTACAATGCATCATCTTTCATTGTGAGCAGAGAGCTTTTCAGAATGCATAGAAGAGGAATGATGATGCCAATTATATTGTCATCACTGCTCACCATCTTGGTGGAGTCCTCAAAGTTTTGTAGGATGCTACATATGTCTGACATCCATGTCCACTCATGAGGTCTTATGTATGGGGTCTGTGCTCATTTCAGAGATAGAGGCTGAAGAGAAGGAGGAGGTGCAGGAGCTGTAGACTGTGGGGGCAACCCTGATAGACTTAGGGCCCTCAATCCTCGGCGTCGGGAGGATGTGTTCCATCCCAAGGTCTGACGCACCCTGGACCTCCTCCTGACTTTCTGGCATTTGTGTCTCATCATCGTCCACCTCTTGTGACACTTTGCATCCATCGCCTTCATGTGACCGTGGCTGCTCAAATATTTGGGCATCACTACATGCGATCTCATCTTGCCCCGCTTCAAGTGGACCGGCTGAGAGTCCCGAATCTATAAATGGAAAAGTGAACAGCTGTTTGGAGTGTCAAAGTGTGGGATCAGTTGTCATCAGGCACTCGGCATGGTGGGAGGAAGGAGGATCAGGGTGAGTAATATGCGGTCATGACTAACGGCTGCTCAAACTTGACTGTGTGGAAGATGTGGTGGTTGTGGTGGCAAAGTGACTGGAAGCATTATCTGCTATGCATTTTGACACTGCTCTGGGTTGTGCTGCGGTCCCCTAGTAATTGGGACAGGAAGGTCGAGCGAGAAGATGTGGGTGTTTGCTGTGGCCTTGACCTCTGCATGCACCATCAGCATCACTTCCCTGTCCTTTGCCATGCGCCTTGCCCATTTTAAATGGACTACTAAAATATTTTCCACTTTCGCTACAAACAACTAAATTTGGAGCAAACTTATATGTGATCAGTGTGCGTAATGACCACAGTTTAAATTATGTGGACTGTAGGTAATTTTTTTTTAAACTGTTGTTAGAAAATAGGGTAAGACACAACAAAACCAGTTCAAAGGAGTCCTCAAATGCCACAATTTTTAGCCCATAGATCGAAGAGGCATTTGCCAGAGACACCACACTGTTCACTATGTGGCCTGTAAATTTTTAATTTAAACAGATGTGACAAAGAAGGAAGGAGAAGACGGGGTCATCCAAATTATCACTTTTATCGCCCTATGTGTGCTCTCTCCTTAATTTCTAATGTAAACAGAAAAATACAGTGTAGAGGGTAACAGGAAGCATATACAGTGGAATGGAGGCCTGGAATGACAAAATTTGTATCCCACAGATAGATCAGGGGTCAGACAGAGGAACTACACTGTTCAATATGTGGCCTGTATTTTTTTACCCTAAAATACTGAATAGAATGAGGGTTACAGACCGCCAATACAGTGGAATGGAGGCCTTAAATGCCCAAATTTGTAGCCCACAGACAGATCAGGTGTCTGTCAGAGGTACCACACTGTTCAAAATGTGAACAAGCAAAAAAAAAAAAAAAAGAGGGCTTTGAATTGCTTAGGGATAAAATAATCAGGATTTAGATGTCAAAAAAATGTCTTTTTCTTTTTTTTAATTTCCATCTGGTCCGTTATGCTTGTTAACAAATCATCGCATGATAAACAATAATTTCACACATATTAACATGCTGCTAGTGTTGTCCCTTTTCCCAATTAAAACCTCTTCCTTTCTGTATTAACATGTTCAGCAGAACTGCATTCCCACAATAGCCTCTTATTCCAGGCTTCCCTGTTTACCAACCATAAGATGTCTCTGTGTTTTCCTGCCATCCAGACCCGCATCCCACAATGCATTGTGAGGGATCACATGATACCCATAAACACACGGAGAATGGCGTTATGTCACTTCTGATCTGGCAAACCAAAAGCCGGCAGTCTCACACGCATTTAAGAGCCATTTCTGCACTATGCCCTACACGGTATGGTCACGATAGCGACAGGAGTCGCAACCCTGCAGACTGCAATAGCTCTCTCTCCTTATGCACAAGTAAGTCCAGTTCTTTCAAGTTTGGATTAAATGCACACTTGAGTCCCTTACATGGCTGTATACATTTGATGCCTGCATATTTATTACAAACCTCTGCAGGATACAGCTTTACTAAATGTGACTGTATACATGGCTAAACACATTTGTTTGGCTGTGTACATGGCTGTACACATCTGATGCCTGTATTTCTATTACAAACCTCTGCAGGGTGCACCTTTACTATATTTCACTCAACAAATGGTAATTGAGAGGCACCAATTTGGGCCACATTATAACATATTTTCAAAATTAATAATTATTCACTTCAAATGATGATGGACATGTCACAAATGGGAAATCCAGGGTTAGGTGATCTTTATGCAGCGCCCCAGAGTCCTGGTCGTTGCAGTAATGTCATTCTTCCACCAGGGAGAGTGATATTACATCTGATGGCAATAAAGGAGATCTTACTACCAGGTATCACAAACCATACACTACACTTCACACTCCAGACCACCAGGGGGAGCCTTGCTCCTATCTACTAGGGCTCTCCTCACAGAAAGGGAAAACTGGTGGGCTGGATAGAAAGTTAGAGAGACGCTGGCTGGGCTTTGCCCAGGCAACACCTGTCAGGCAGACAGGGGTAAAGGAGAAACATCAGAGCTGCAGACAGAGGGTCCCTGTCAGGGGTGGGATCCTGACAGAGGCCTAGCGGGACAGAAAGCTACGGAGCTGTGCCTGCCCCACATGCGGCAGCATCCTAAGAAAGGACATGAAGAGAATTGTATTGTAGAGAATGAGAAACGAAGTCACATCACAAGGAGAAATCACCAGGAGGAGCTCTGCCCTGAAATAGGCTGCCTCCTTCTGAGGCGCGTAGCCAGTGGCCGGAACACAGAGGGAGTAATTGACTCTACGCATTACTTCGGAGACCAGCAGGACACTCAATTCCAAGTTGGCTGCCCGACCTTAATACCTAAGAAGACACAGTGGCAAATTGTGGGGGTCAGGGCATCTCTCGGGTCCCTATAAACAAGTTTCAGGCCATCAGTCATACGGGTTTGTCCTATCCATACCATCTGGGGGGACAGAGAGGAAGAAATAACATCTAGAACATCTACAAGAGTTGTGAGGACCTTACCGATTTGCTCAGCAGGGAGGGACTACATCACACAGGCGCTAGTAGGAAGGCTACTGATTTCCACCTGGAGAAGGGGACTCTGGATTTGCCTTCGGACCAGCTGGACTGCCTACCCTGTGGTCTGTACCCTGGACTGTGGATGCTGAAGTCTTCAGTAACAGGTAAAGAGACTGCAACCTTGTGTCCTCATTATTCCCTGCACCTTACATTGTCCACCATCACCATCTACACTTCTGGGAAGCCCTGGGGACACACTTCACCTGTGGGAAGGTATACCATCTAGCTGCCACCACATCACCCCAGCGGACCCCTAAGCAGCGTCGGTCACCCTGACCGAATACCACAGGTGGCCTCACGAACTATATACAAACTATTCTCCCTTTCATTGGATGCCCCTCTAAGGGCCACGGTACTGGGTCAGCCACCATGACATCCCCAAACCGAAGGACTCGGTACTGAGTACCCCATTGCCCTTACTGTGGGGGCGATACAAATCTTGGCGTTACAAACAGGATCTACTTAAGCCTGAAAAATTGGGTCATGTGCGCCTAACAACTGTGCCAGAACTGTATTTGAACTGTGATTTGCTTAAAGACTGTGTATTGCCATTTGCCCCCAAAATTCCCGCCAAAACTGCCGCCATTAAAGCACCACAAGGAGCGCAGGAGAAGAAGAAGGGCGTGGAGTTGTGGGCGTGAACGAACTGAGAAGCGCAAAAAATAATGGCCGCCCAGTCTAAATATCTCTGTACCTTGAGGACTTGTCCGTCAGCAGCCGAGATCCGCCTCCTGATCCTCAATGGCGGGCGGAGACAAAGAAAACAAAACTGCCCACGAAATAGAGAGCGGGAAAAGGACCAGGAAGAGGCGAACCACGTGGAGGATGCCATGGCCAGCCGCCCGGAACCAGAGCGTGGGGTAGGAGCACAGGACTCCCCCAACTACCCGGAGGGGCACCGTAACCAGGCCTCCACCGTTAACGCTGACTTCCTGCAGGCCAACATGGAAGAGCTCAGTGACCAACTCCTGCGGACGCAGCTAAGCACTGAGGCTGGGTGGAAGAAGACCTTCATCGGGAGCCTCACCAGACACCTGTCGGCAGCCTCGGCTGGTCCGGAGCAAGAAAGAAGTTCCAGCAATCCCAAGCCAGAAAGCAAGGCCCTGCCAGAAAGCAAGATGCTGCAAACAGAGATGACAACGTCGCAGCACAAGGCCCTGCAACCAGCATTCCAGACCCCAGCGGAGATGGAGCAGACTGGCACCGGAGGGACCACATCTGATGCAGGTATGAGGAACAACCCTGCCCCAGTGACCGACCCCGCTCCTGCAACTGCTCCTGCCACAGCTGCTGACTCCGTTCCAGTGACTGATCTTGCAGCAGCCGCTACCTCTGCTGCAGCAAATGCCCATACTCAAGCTACGCAGACCTCCATCGCTGCGCATGATATGACAATCCATGAAAGACAGACCAATGGGGTTTATCTGACACCGGATGTAACCCTGGATCCTACCCTTCCCAGGCCAGGAAGGATTACAAGCCAGGTAAAGCCCTGGAAGCCATCCAACTAAGCCTCAAAACACCGAATGTAAATAGTTAACTGTTCCTTCTTTGCCTTTAACTGTTTCTTTGCTACTTTACAAGTACTGAACCCGTTTAGGGTTATTTCTTAAAGGGATCCCCTAAGCAGCATCGGTCACCCTGACCGAATACCACAGGTGGTGTCAAGAACTTTATACAAACTATTCTCCCTTTCATTGGACGCCCCTCTAAGGGCCACGGTACCGGAAACAATCTTTTATGTGACCTTAACTGCGGAACCGTGGGCTGGCTGCAGTGCTGAGAGAGGGCGGAGTACTGTGAACCGGACAAACTGCTGGACCATAACAGATGTGCAGGCACAGATATGATGGATTGTGATACTTGTGGTGTGCTAATTCTCTCAGATTGGTCAAAAACAGCAGGCATGTCCACTTCTGTTACAGTTAACGGCGGCCTCTCAGTCAGCGTGACTGGAGCGGGTAAAGAACCCAAGGTTCTGCGGTCGAACACCTGCGTCTTAATAGTTGGTACGGTAACAGAGGAGAAGGAAGGAGCAGCAGATGCGATTGATGGGCAGCTGATGGTTGTTGAGGCCTGCTGGACCGCATTTTAGCCCAGTGGGATTCCCACAGTAACGCATGTTGATTTCGTATGTGAAGGATCATACATGTAGTAGTCAAATTATTGCACTTTTTACCTCTGCTCAGTTGTCTTGGCAAAGTTGGCAGATCACATGAGTTGGCTCATCCTTTGCAGTGTCAAAAAAGGCTCAGGCTAGGCAACCCTTGCCACCCCTGTGAGCTGCAGACCCATGGACGCTACTGGTTACAGCCACATTTGTGACTGAGGGTGCAATGTTTGTTGTGGCTGCATCACTACATATCTGTGATGTCCGGCCAAATGTAACCTCCAATTGTACGGCCCAATGTAACCTCCTAGTCTTCCTCCTCAGATGACCTACTCAGCTATGTTCCTGTATGTTGACGCCCACTTTCATCTAACACCTCATCATAATCATCATCTTCTGTGTTTTCACATTTCTCACCCTTGGAGTCACTCTTCTCCTCTTCCTGCCTGATAGCACAGTCCAGTCCACTTGAGCCTCAGATATCTGAATTTCATCAGGATCACTTCCCCCCAGGTAAATGTCTGATGATGAGGGTCAGGATGCTGTTCGGACCCTACTTTGTTCTGCCCCGGATACAAGCTAAAAAAAATTTGAGCATTGGTGCAGATTTTTGAGTACACTTCTGATTACCATGGCATAGATTATGTGAACAGCTCTCCAGACTCACCCACCTATGGTTCCGTACAGTGAGTTGTACAGTTGAAGAGTTGGGATGCGGGGAGAAGGAAGGGGAATTTGGGTTCCACCTCTGTGAACTGTACTGAGTGTGATGTTGAGGTGGAGGAAGAAGAGGAGAGGCCACTTGAAGCTGCGCTTGTCATCCACTCGAGCACATATTCTTTCGTGGCCTCATCAACTTGGTGTATCGCTGTGCATCTGCTAAAGAAAGGTAGTGAAGTAGCACGACCAATAAAATAAGTTGTCATATGTCTTTGTATATGACGTGATGTTGGTTCACTAGTGCTTTCACTAACCTTACCACTTACCCTACGTATGCCCTGAACCCCAAGCCTACTTCCCCTTCCACTACAGCCTCACTTTTTCCCAGTCATGTTGCTCAGATACTATGGTAGGAGCACAGTGTTCACAACAAAAAATTAGATTTTAAACTCTGCACCACCTCTGCAAACAGCTGTATTTCAGCGGTAGTAAGGTAGTAAATTCCAAAGTGAAATATGGCATGCTGTATCACTTTAGTCACAGAAGAAAGAATTGTTTGACTGTGTATGAGGCCTGTATGACAAAGAAGATATGTTACAAACAATTTTATAGTCAAATGTCCCATACTATATGATGTTAGGAACACAAAATTTTTTTGGTGGCCTCTGGATAAGGCATCTATAACACACTAGATACTACAAACTATTTTAAAATCAGGTCTTCTACTGTGTGGTACTAGGAACAGAAGATTTTTGTGGCCTCTGGATCAGGCCTATATAACATACTAGATTCTACAAACTATTTTAAACTCAGGTCCACTACTCTGACACTAGGAACATAAATATTTTTGGTGGCCTCTGGATCAGACCTCTATAACACACTCGATGCTACAAACTATTTTAAAGTCAGGTCCCCTACTGTAAGACTCTAGGAACAGAATAATTTTTTGGTGGCTACTGAATCATGCCTCTATAGCACACTAGATGCTGCAAACTATTTTAGTCAGGTCCCCTACAGTATGGCACTAGGAACAGAATAATTTTTTAGGCCTCTGGATCTGGCCTCTATAACACACTAGATACTGTAAACAATTTTAAAGTCAGATCCCCAACTGTACGATGTTTAGCAACAGAAACATTTTTTTGGTTATGTGTGTGAGATCAGGAGACAGCTTAATTTCAACCCAACAAAATGACAAAGTGTGATACGGTGGGCTGTCTTACTTTTGCCACTGAAAAAATATATGTTTTTTTTTAATGTACATTAGGTCTGCAGAAAGTTCCATATCACCACAGCCCTAAATGACAAGGTGGGATACTGCAGGCTGTTTCACATTTAGCTAGTGAAAATATATTATTTAGAATGCTATACTCATGCATGGAGCACAATAGAAGCAGTGCACAATTCACTTGTAGGACATGAGCCCTGCTGACTTTGTCTGTGGACCTCAGTAATGGCCAAAAAAAAGTGCTGGAAGGTAAATTTAACAGCCACACTGTACACTTGCTAGCTCCACTATCTGACTGACATATAACCGCCTGGCTAACTAGCTAAACTGTTGCTGCTAACAGTAACATCAGGAGCAGCCTTTTTGCTCTGTTACAGTGTGACAATAGTGCTAATGTAAGAAGAGGGACCGGGGGTATCTTTCTTTTGCCGGGTCCGGAACTATCGGGACTGTCACTTATGTTGTCTGGGGGGAAAGCTTAGAAACCTGGACTGACCTTTGCACTCAACAGCAGGGGGCGTAGCTAGACTAAAAAGGGCAGAGTGCGCTAAAAGGCAGACAGACTTGGCGGGAGCACGCAGCGCACAGCAGGGGATGTTTAGTGTTCCGTCCTCTGAGCACCGTGACAGCGTAGGTCAGCGCTATAGTATCCTTGCTGCGACTTACAGAGACTGTGACCGAGGAAATGCTTTTTGCCCATTGGCTCCCGCTGCTCAAAGTACCCAGGTGCAGGTTAGTAAATACCACTAGGGTTGAGCGACTTTCATTTTTTTAAGATCGAGTAGGGTTTTGGGAAACCCGATTTTGTCCAGAGTCGAGTCGAGTGCAGTCGGCCGATTATCGCTAAAAGTCGGGGATCGACCGAAACACGAAACCCAATGCAAGTCAATGGGGAAGCATAGTCGGCAGTGAGTGGAGGCCAGGAAAACACCTACAGTGCCCATTTTAATGCCAAAAACATCCATTCTTGTTTCTGAAGCTTGTCAATCTTAATTAACTTTATAATAATAGTTGGGCATAGGGAATTGGGGGTCATTTGGCAAAAGTTGTGGGGGGAGTAGGGCCGGCTCAAGTTTTTCGTGGGCCCAGGAAATGCGGACTACGTCACGGCGGTGTTGCAGGGAAAGGTAATTATTTAAAAGTTGCAAGTGCTGTGATCCTGAGCAAGCAGGGGGGGGGGCCCACTCGTTCGCATTGCCACTGGCACAGGGCCCCTCAAAGTACGGCGGTGTGTTTGCATGGCGGGGGCGCCTCCCACCAGCAGCGACACTTTTGCGTACTCTGAGGGGCCCTGTGCCAGTGACGTCGCCAACGAGTATGCCCCCCCACCTGATGAAGGAACCTGCACTTTCATCTGCACCTTCCTCTTTGTCCCTGTGTAAGGTGGTATAACATGCGGGAAGGGGAACCTTACTTTCAGCAGGGACAGATTCTGGCTGTGTAGAGTACAAGGGGAATGTAGTGGTCTCGGTCAATGTACCAGCAGACTCATTTAGCAGTGGCTGGGCAATGGGCAGGATGAGGAGGAAACAGATATAGGGCCAAAGAATAAAGTAGGCTACATGCAGTTCAAAATTGGTAACAGGACTAAACAGGCGGCATTGCTTTGTTCAGTGGAGTAGCAAACCCAAGAGCAGCAGACACTGTTTCAAGGGCCTAACCACACTAGTAGGCCAAATGCAGTTTAATATCTGATAGTATAGGGCGAAAGCCAGAATGTGGAAGCTCAGCTTTGTTCAGTTGAGGACAACACCAGGGAGGGGCAGACACCTTTAGTAGGCCGGAAAAGCCTATTGCATTTTTTAAAATGGTAATTTGGAGCAGAAGGTTGAAGCTCAGCTTTATTTAGTTGAGGGCAACACCAGGGAGGGGCAGAAGCCGTTAGTAGGCCCTAACCACCATTTTTTTTTTAAAACCACTTAATGAGAGCCGGAAGGTTGAAGCTCAGCTTTATTTAGTTGAGGACAACACCAGGGAGGGGCAGAAGCCGTTAGTAGGCCCTAACCACCATTTTTTTTTTTTAAAACCACATAATGAGAGCCGGAAGGTTGAAGCTCAGCTTTATTTAGTTGAGGACAACACCAGGGAGGGGCAGAAGCCGTTAGTAGGCCCTAACCACCTTTTTTTTTTTAAAACCACATAATGAGAGCCGGAAGGTTGAAGCTCAGCTTTATTTAGTTGAGGACAACACCAGGGAGGGGCAGAAGCCGTTAGTAGGCCCTAACCACCATTTTTTTTTTTAAAACCACATAATGAGAGCCGGAAGGTTGAAGCTCAGCTTTATTTAGTTGAGGACAACACCAGGGAGGGGCAGAAGCCGTTAGTAGGCCCTAACCACCTTTTTTTTTTTTAAAACCACATAATGAGAGCCGGAAGGTTGAAGCTCAGCTTTATTTAGTTGAGGACAACACCAGGGAGGGGCAGAAGCCGTTAGTAGGCCCTAACCACCTTTTTTTTTTTTAAAACCACATAATGAGAGCCGGAAGGTTGAAGCTCAGCTTTATTTAGTTGAGGACAACACCAGGGAGGGGCAGAAGCCGTTAGTAGGCCCTAACCACCATTTTTTTTTTTAAAACCACATAATGAGAGCCGGAAGGTTGAAGCTCAGCTTTATTTAGTTGAGGACAACACCAGGGAGGGGCAGAAGCCGTTAGTAGGCCCTAACCACCATTTTTTTTTTTAAAACCACATAATGAGAGCCGGAAGGTTGAAGCTCAGCTTTATTTAGTTGAGGACAACACCAGGGAGGGGCAGAAGCCGTTAGTAGGCCCTAACCACCTTTTTTTTTTTTAAAACCACATAATGAGAGCCGGAAGGTTGAAGCTCAGCTTTATTTAGTTGAGGACAACACCAGGGAGGGGCAGAAGCCGTTAGTAGGCCCTAACCACCATTTTTTTTTTTAAAACCACATAATGAGAGCCGGAAGGTTGAAGCTCAGCTTTATTTAGTTGAGGACAACACCAGGGAGGGGCAGAAGCCGTTAGTAGGCCCTAACCACCTTTTTTTTTTTTAAAACCACATAATGAGAGCCGGAAGGTTGAAGCTCAGCTTTATTTAGTTGAGGACAACACCAGGGAGGGGCAGAAGCCGTTAGTAGGCCCTAACCACCTTTTTTTTTTTTAAAACCACATAATGAGAGCCGGAAGGTTGAAGCTCAGCTTTATTTAGTTGAGGACAACACCAGGGAGGGGCAGAAGCCGTTAGTAGGCCCTAACCACCTTTTTTTTTTTTAAAACCACATAATGAGAGCCGGAAGGTTGAAGCTCAGCTTTATTTAGTTGAGGACAACACCAGGGAGGGGCAGAAGCCGTTAGTAGGCCCTAACCACCTTTTTTTTTTTTAAAACCACATAATGAGAGCCGGAAGGTTGAAGCTCAGCTTTATTTAGTTGAGGACAACACCAGGGAGGGGCAGAAGCCGTTAGTAGGCCCTAACCACCTTTTTTTTTTTTAAAACCACATAATGAGAGCCGGAAGGTTGAAGCTCAGCTTTATTTAGTTGAGGACAACACCAGGGAGGGGCAGAAGCCGTTAGTAGGCCCTAACCACCTTTTTTTTTTTTAAAACCACATAATGAGAGCCGGAAGGTTGAAGCTCAGCTTTATTTAGTTGAGGACAACACCAGGGAGGGGCACACAGACAGACTCCTTTAGTAGGCCTGAAAAGCCTATTGCATTTTTCAAAATGGTAATTTGGAGCAGAAGGTTGAAGCTCAGCTTTATTTAGTTGAGGGCAACACCAGGGAGGGGCAGAAGCCGTTAGTAGGCCCTAACCAAAGTTGAAGGCCAAATGCAGTTTAATTTCTGATACTATAGGCCGAAAGCCAGAAGGTGGAAGTTCCGATTTAGACAGTGGAGCACAATTTGAATTAGGGACTGCAGACAGACTTAGTAGGCTGTCCCCTGTGGACCATGCATCCACCACATTAACCCATTGCGCCGTAATGGACACGTAATCTTCCGTGGCCATGCCTACAGGTCCATGCGTCTGTTGTCAGGTGCACCTTTGTACTCACAGATTGCCAGAGTGCATGGACAATGCGGTCTTCTACATGCTGGTGGAGGGTTGGGATGGCTTTTCTCGCAAAAGAAGTGTCGACTGGTTAGCTTGTAGCGTGGTACAGCGTAGTCCATCATGGCCTTATTAATAGTAAATAAAATATATAACTAGGCTCTATGAACTTTTAAATAGGTTCCAGGGGTACACGGGCAGCATTGGTGTGGTCAGTGGAGGAGTATTGCAAGTAGGGGCTGCAGACAGGCTATCAAAGGCCTAAAATAACAAACAGTAGGCAGTCATGGCAGTTTTACATCGGTTACATGGATACACAGGCAGGCACTCCAGGCAGCATTGTGGTCAGTGGAGGAGTATTGCAAGTAGGGGCCGCAGACAGGCTATCAAAGGCCTAAAATAACAAACAATAGGCTCATTGCAGTTTTACAGCGGTTACATGGATAGACGGGCAGGCAGCTTGGTGGTGGTGAGTGGAGGAGTATTTAAAGTAGGGACCGCAGACAGGCTTCAAAGGCCTAACATAAGAAAATGGGCTGGCTGTAGGCACTTTATAATTGGTTCCAGGGGTACACGGGCAGCAGTGGTCTGGTCAGTGGAGGAGTATTTAAAGTAGGGACCGCAGACAGGCTTCAAAGGCCTAACATAAGAAAATGGGCTGGCTGTAGGCACTTTATAATTGGTTCCAGGGGTACACGGGCAGCAGTGGTCTGGTCAGTGGAGGAGTATTTAAAGTAGGGACCGCAGACAGGCTATCAAAGGCCTAACATAACAAACAATAGGCTCATGATGGCAGTTTCACAGCGGTTACATGGATACACGGGCAGGCAGCTTGGTGGTGAGTGGAGGAGTATTTAAAGTAGGGACCGCAGACAGGCTATCAAAGGCCTAAAATAACAAACAATAGGCTCATGGCAGTTTCACAGCGGTTACATGGATACACGGGCAGGCAGCTTGGTGGTGAGTGGAGGAGTATTTAAAGTAGGGACCGCACACAGGCTATCAAAGGCCTAAAATAACAAACAATAGGCTCATGGCAGTTTCACAGCGGTTACATGGATACACGGGCAGGCAGCTTGGTGGTGAGTGGAGGAGTATTTAAAGTAGGGACCGCAGACAGGCTTCAAAGGCCTAACATAAGAAAATGGGCTGGCTGTAGGCACTTTATAATTGGTTCCAGGGGTACACGGGCAGCAGTGGTCTGGTCAGTGGAGGAGTATTTAAAGTAGGGACCGCAGACAGGCTATCAAAGGCCTAACATAACAAACAATAGGCTCATGATGGCAGTTTCACAGCGGTTACATGGATACACGGGCAGGCAGCTTGGTGGTGAGTGGAGGAGTATTTAAAGTAGGGACCGCAGACAGGCTATCAAAGGCCTAAAATAACAAACAATAGGCTCATGGCAGTTTCACAGCGGTTACATGGATACACGGGCAGGCAGCTTGGTGGTGGTGAGTGGAGGAGTATTTAAAGTAGGGACCGCAGAAAGGCTTCAAAGGCCTAACATAAGAAAATGGGCTGGCTGTAGGCACTTTATAATTGGTTCCAGGGGTACACGGGCAGCAGTGGTCTGGTCAGTGGAGGAGTATTTAAAGTAGGGACCGCAGACAGGCTTCAAAGGCCTAACATAAGAAAATGGGCTGGCTGTAGGCACTTTATAATTGGTTCCAGGGGTACACGGGCAGCAGTGGTCTGGTCAGTGGAGGAGTATTTAAAGTAGGGACCGCAGACAGGCTATCAAAGGCCTAACATAACAAACAATAGGCTCATGGCAGTTTCACAGCGGTTACATGGATACACGGGCAGGCAGCTTGGTGGTCAGTGGAGGAGTATTTAAAGTAGGGACCGCAGACAGGCTATCAAAGGCCTAAAATAACAAACAATAGGCTCATGGCAGTTTCACAGCGGTTACATGGATACACGGGCAGGCAGCTTGGTGGTGAGTGGAGGAGTATTTAAAGTAGGGACCGCACACAGGCTATCAAAGGCCTAAAATAACAAACAATAGGCTCATGGCAGTTTCACAGCGGTTACATGGATACACGGGCAGGCAGCTTGGTGGTGAGTGGAGGAGTATTTAAAGTAGGGACCGCAGACAGGCTATCAAAGGCCTAAAATAACAAACAATAGGCTCATGGCAGTTTCACAGCGGTTACATGGATACACGGGCAGGCAGCTTGGTGGTGGTGAGTGGAGGAGTATTTAAAGTAGGGACCGCAGACAGGCTTCAAAGGCCTAAAATAACAAACAATAGGCTCATGGCAGTTTCACAGCGGTTACATGGATACACGGGCAGGCAGCTTGGTGGTGGTGAGTGGAGGAGTATTTAAAGTAGGGACCGCAGACAGGCTTCAAAGGCCTAACATAAGAAAATGGGCTGGCTGTAGGCACTTTATAATTGGTTCCAGGGGTACACGGGCAGCAGTGGTCTGGTCAGTGGAGGAGTATTTAAAGTAGGGACCGCAGACAGGCTATCAAAGGCCTAACATAACAAACAATAGGCTCATGATGGCAGTTTCACAGCGGTTACATGGATACACGGGCAGGCAGCTTGGTGGTGAGTGGAGGAGTATTTAAAGTAGGGACCGCAGACAGGCTATCAAAGGCCTAACATAAGAAAATGGGCTGGCTGTAGGCACTTTATAATTGGTTCCAGGGGTACACGGGCAGCAGTGGTCTGGTCAGTGGAGGAGTATTTAAAGTAGGGACCGCAGACAGGCTATCAAAGGCCTAACATAACAAACAATAGGCTCATGATGGCAGTTTCACAGCGGTTACATGGATACACGGGCAGGCAGCTTGGTGGTGAGTGGAGGAGTATTTAAAGTAGGGACCGCAGACAGGCTATCAAAGGCCTAAAATAACAAACAATAGGCTCATGGCAGTTTCACAGCGGTTACATGGATACACGGGCAGGCAGCTTGGTGGTGGTGAGTGGAGGAGTATTTAAAGTAGGGACCGCAGACAGGCTATCAAAGGCCTAAAATAACAAACAATAGGCTCATGGCAGTTTCACAGCGGTTACATGGATACACGGGCAGGCAGCTTGGTGGTGAGTGGAGGAGTATTTAAAGTAGGGACCGCACACAGGCTATCAAAGGCCTAAAATAACAAACAATAGGCTCATGGCAGTTTCACAGCGGTTACATGGATACACGGGCAGGCAGCTTGGTGGTGAGTGGAGGAGTATTTAAAGTAGGGACCGCAGACAGGCTATCAAAGGCCTAAAATAACAAACAATAGGCTCATGGCAGTTTCACAGCGGTTACATGGATACACGGGCAGGCAGCTTGGTGGTGGTGAGTGGAGGAGTATTTAAAGTAGGGACCGCAGACAGGCTTCAAAGGCCTAACATAAGAAAATGGGCTGGCTGTAGGCACTTTATAATTGGTTCCAGGGGTACACGGGCAGCAGTGGTCTGGTCAGTGGAGGAGTATTTAAAGTAGGGACCGCAGACAGGCTTCAAAGGCCTAAAATAACAAACAATAGGCTCATGGCAGTTTCACAGCGGTTACATGGATACACGGGCAGGCAGCTTGGTGGTGGTGAGTGGAGGAGTATTTAAAGTAGGGACCGCAGACAGGCTTCAAAGGCCTAACATAAGAAAATGGGCTGGCTGTAGGCACTTTATAATTGGTTCCAGGGGTACACGGGCAGCAGTGGTCTGGTCAGTGGAGGAGTATTTAAAGTAGGGACCGCAGACAGGCTATCAAAGGCCTAACATAACAAACAATAGGCTCATGATGGCAGTTTCACAGCGGTTACATGGATACACGGGCAGGCAGCTTGGTGGTGAGTGGAGGAGTATTTAAAGTAGGGACCGCAGACAGGCTATCAAAGGCCTAACATAAGAAAATGGGCTGGCTGTAGGCACTTTATAATTGGTTCCAGGGGTACACGGGCAGCAGTGGTCTGGTCAGTGGAGGAGTATTTAAAGTAGGGACCGCAGACAGGCTATCAAAGGCCTAAAATAACAAACAATAGGCTCATGGCAGTTTTACAGCGGTTACATGGATACACAGGCAGCTTGGTGGTGAGTGGAGGAGTAGTGCAAGGAGTGTCTGTCCCAGTACTCCCAAAATATAAATAGATGTTAATGTCTCGCAAAACAACCAAAACAAAAAAAAAAGGTGGCATACTTAGGTACAGGGGTGGGCTCATCTACTGAGTTTCTGACATTGTAATTTGGCAGTAACTATTTAATGGTGCCAATATAGGACACAGACACAGACTACTTTAAGTTGCATCATAGATGTCTACAAATTTGTATTGTCAGTGCCAGACATTGAATGATGTCAGCGAATAGACTAAAGATTGGTGGAGCTGTGCGACATAATTTTGCACGTGGTAGAGCACATTTTGAGCTGGGGTAGGGGGGAACTCTCTTGAGGCCGGCGGGACCGCCCCAGGGCCCCTCATGT
Source organism: Ranitomeya variabilis (assembly GCF_051348905.1). NCBI lineage: Eukaryota > Metazoa > Chordata > Amphibia > Anura > Dendrobatidae > Ranitomeya > Ranitomeya variabilis. Next base: position 920,038,329 of record NC_135233.1, on the reverse strand, counting down.
TACAACGGTGTGTCTGACGTTGGGTGCGCACCACCACCGCCAGAGACACTACATTGTACTATGAGGGACCCAGTAGCAATGCCGTCAACCAAAAGCGAGCACACCCACCTCTTCAGACAAACAGCAGTCTCACGGGTGCTTGCGCCAAGTCGCGATACCACGGCCCCGTGTGGGGAGTTTTGCCATTTAGGGAGGTGTAAACATGTCGTATGCTGTACAATCAGCTGCAGCAAATTAGACATTAGAAAAGTAATTCACAGGCAAGAGCTTTTCATAGGAAAGCTAGGTGTCGGCCGGGCAAGGTGGGGCAAAAGATTTCGAAATCCAGTTGTGGTTCATTTTAATGAATGTTAGATCGTCAACATTTTGGGTAGCCAGACGAGTCCTTTTTTCGGTTAATATTGAACCTGCAGCACTGAATACTCTTTCTGATAGGACACTTGCTGCCGGGCAAGCAAGCTCCTGCAATGCATATTCTGCCAATTCTGGCCAGGTGTCTAATTTGGAGGCCCAGTAATCAAATGGGAATGACGGTTGAGGGAGAACATCGATAAGGGATGAAAAATAGTTAGTAACCATACTGGACAAATGTTGTCTCCTGTCACTTTCAATTGATGCAGCAGTACCTGTCCTGTCTGCGGTCATAGCAAAATCACTCCACAACCTGGTCAGAAAACCCCTCTGTCCAACGCCACTTCTGATGTGTGCACCCCTAACACTCCTAGTCTGCTGCCCCCTGGAGCTTGTGTGAGAACGATCACGTGCGCTGTGTGCTGGGAATGCCTGAAGCAAACGGTCAACAAGAGTTGATTGTTTGGTTGCTAATATTAGTTCCAAGTTCTCATGTGGCATAATATTTTGCAATTTGCCTTTATAGCGTGGATCAAGGAGGCAGGCCAACCAGTAATCGTCATCGTTCATCATTTTCGTAATGCGTGTGTCCCTTTTTAGGATACGTAAGGCATAATCCGCCATGTGGGCCAAAGTTCCAGTTGTCAAATCTCCGGTTGTGATTGGTTGAGGGGCAGTTGCAGGCAAATCTACGTCACTTGTGTCCCTCAAAAAACCAGAACCCGGCCGTGACACGCAACCAATTTCCTGTGCCCCCGTGAAAGTTTCCGCATTAAAAATATACTCATCCCCATCATCCTCCTCGTCCTCCACCTCCTCTTCGCCCGCTACCTCGTCCTGTACACTGCCCTGACCAGACAATGGCTGACTGTCATCAAGGCTTCCCTCTTCCTCTGGTGCAGACGCCTGCTCCTTTATGTGCGTCAAACTTTGCATCAGCAGACGCATTAGGGGGATGCTCATGCTTATTACGGCGTTGTCTGCACTAACCAGCCGTGTGCATTCCTCAAAACACTGAAGGACTTGACACATGTCTTGTATCTTCGACCACTGCACACCTGACAACTCCATGTCTGCCATCCTACTGCCTGCCCGTGTATCCTCCCACAAATAAATAACAGCACGCCTCTGTTCGCACAGTCTCTGAAGCATGTGCAGTGTTGAGTTCCACCTTGTTGCAACGTCTATGATTAGGCGATGCTGGGGAAGGTTCAAAGACCGCTGATAGGTCTGCATACGGCTGGCGTGTACAGGCGAACGTCGGATATGTGAGCAAAGTGCACGCACTTTGAGGAGCAGGTCGGAGAACCCAGGATAAGTTTTCAATAAGCACTGCACCACCAGGTTTAAGGTGTGAGCCAGGCAAGGAATGTGTTTCAGTTGGGAAAGGGAGATGGCAGCCATGAAATTCCTTCCGTTATCACTCACTACCTTGCCTGCCTCAAGATCTACTGTGCCCAGCCACGACTGCGTTTCTTGTTGCAAGAACTCGGACAGAACTTCCGCGGTGTGTCTGTTGTCGCCCAAACACTTCATAGCCAATACAGCCTGCTGACGCTTGGCAGTAGCTGGCCCATAATGGGACAACTGGTGTGCAACAGTGTCATCTGCCGATGGAGTGGTTGGCCGACTGCGTTCTGTGGAAGAGCTGTAGCTTCTGCAGGAGGACGAGGAGGAGGGGGTGCGAACGCCTACAGCCAACTGTTTCCTAGACCGTGGGCTAGGCACAACTGTCCCTAAATTGATGTCGCCTGTGGACCCTGCATCCACCACATTCACCCAGTGTGCCGTGATGGACACATAACGTCCCTGGCCATGCCTACTGGTCCATGCATCTGTAGTCAGGTGCACCTTTGTACTCACAGATTGCCTAAGTGCATGGACGATGCGCTGTTTAACATGCTGGTGCAGGGCTGGGATGGCTTTTCTGGAAAAAAAGTGTCGACTAGGTAGCTCGTATCGTGGTTCAGCGTACTCCATCAGGGCTTTAAAAGCTTCGCTTTCAACTAAACGGTAGGGCATCATCTCTAACGAGATTAGTCTAGCTATGTGGGCGTTAAAACCCTGTGTACGCGGATGCGAGGATAAGTACTTCCTTTTTCTAACCAGAGTCTCATGTAGGGTGAGCTGGACTGGAGAGCAGGAGATCGTGGAACTTTCGGGTGTGCCGGTGTACATGGCAGACTGAGAGACGGTTGGAGACGGTATTGTTTCCGCCGGTGCCCTAGATGCAATATTTCCTCCTACTAAACTGGTGATTCCCTGACCCTGACTGCTTTTGGCTGGCAAAGAAACCTGCACAGATACTGCCGGTGGTGCGGAAAATGGTGGCCTTACAGTGACGGAAGGGATGTTGCGTTGCTGACTAGCTTCATTGGCCGAGGGTGCTACAACCTTAAGGGACGTTTGGTAGTTAGTCCAGGCTTGAAAATGCATGGTGGTTAAGTGTCTATGCATGCAACTAGTATTTAGACTTTTCAGATTCTGACCTCTGCTTAAGCTAGTTGAACATTTTTGACAGATGACTTTGCGCTGATCAGTTGGATGTTGTTTAAAAAAATGCCAGACTGCACTCTTCCTAGACTCGGATCCCTTTTCAGGGATTGCAGACTGAGCTTTAACCGGATGGCCACGCTGTCCTCCAACAGGTTTTGGCTTTGACACGCGTTTTGGGCCAGATACGGGCCCGGCAGATGGAACCTGTTGCGATGTTGATGCCTGCTGCGGCCCCTCCTCCACCTCCGCTTCTGAACTACTGCCGCCTGCACCCTGTTCCCCCAATGGCTGCCAATCGGGGTCAATAACTGGGTCATCTATTACCTCCTCTTCGAGCTCGTGTGCAACTTCGTCTGTGTCACTGTGTCGGTCGGTGGTATAGCGTTCGTGGCGGGGCAACATAGTCTCATCAGGGTCTGATTGTGGATCTGTACCCTGAGAGGGCAATGTGGTGGTCTGAGTCAAAGGAGCAGCATAGTACTCTGGCTGTGGCTGTGCATCAGTGCACTCCATGTCAGAATCTACTTGTAATGGGCATGGCCTGTTAAATGTTTCACTTTCTAAGCCAGGGACGGTATGTGTAAAGAGCTCCATGGAGTGACCCGTTGTGTCGCCTGCTGCATCCTTCTCTCTTGTTGTAGTTTTTGCTGAGGAGGACAAGGAAGCGACTTGTCCCTGACCGTGAACATCCACAAGCGACGCGCTGCTTTTACATTTACCAGTTTCGGAAGAGGAGGCAAAAGAGCTAGAGGCTGAGTCTGCAATGTAAGCCAAAACTTGCTGTTGCTGCTCAGCCTTTAAAAGCGGTTTTCCTACTCCCAGAAAAGAGAGCGTTCGAGGCCTTGTGTAGCCTGACGACGAAACTGGCTCCACAGCTCCAGACTTAGGTGGAATATTTTTATCCCCACGACCACCTGATGCTCCACTACCACTACCATCATTACCAGCTGACAATGAACGCCCACGACGACCTCTTGCACCAGACTTCCTCATTGTTTAAAAATCGTAACCAAACTAACTTTATTTGTTGCTGTCAAACAACTTACACGGTGAGCTATAACTTCAGTATGATTTCAATATCCCTTAGGTTGGTGAGACCACAAGGAAAATCAGGCACAATGTTACACACTCTGTTTTCTGTGACACCAAATCACAGAGATGACACACACGCAGGACTGTCACTCAAGCACTAATGTCAATATTAATCTCCCACCTAATTTATTTTTTTTTTTTTCTCTGTGAGACTTTAGAAACCAAATAATATTTAAAAAAAAAACAAAAAAACAAGGCTTTCTATGGCCCACTGAATGAGAGATGGCACGCACAGGAGTGGCACACAAGCCCTGACTGAGGCCAATATTTTTCTCCCACTGATTGATGTAGTGTTTTTGTGTTGAGGTTGATTTTAAAACACAAATGAAGGAAAAAAATAAAAAGGCTTTCTATGGCCCACAATTAGAGAGAGAGGTGGCACACCCAGGAGTCAAGACTGGCACACAAGCTGAAATGGCAATATTACTCTCCCACTGTTTTTTTATGTTTTTTTTTTTTATTTTCAGGGAGACTTTAGAAACCAAATAATATTTAAAAAAAAACAAAAAAACAAGGCTTTCTATGGCCCACTGAATGAGAGGGAGAGAGGTGGCACACCCAGGAGTCAAGACTGGCACACAAGCTGAAATGGCAATATTACTCTCCCACTGTTTTTTTATGTATTTTTTTTTTTATTTTCAGGGAGACTTTAGAAACCAAATAATATTAAAAAAACCAAAAAATAAATAGGCTTTCTATGGCCCACTGAATGAAAGGGAGAGAGGTGGCACACCCAGGAGTCAAGACTGGCACACAAGCTGAAAGGGCAATATTACTCTCCCACTGTTTTTTTATGTATTTTTTTTTTTTATTTTCAGGGAGACTTTAGAAACCAAATAATATTAAAAAAACCAAAAAATAAATAGGCTTTCTATGGCCCACAATTAGAGAGAGAGGTGGCACACCCAGGAGTCAAGACTGGCACACAAGCTGAAATGGCAATATTACTCTCCCACTGTTTTTTTATGTATTTTTTTATTTTATTTTCAGGGAGACTTTAGAAACCAAATAATATTAAAAAAAAAACAAAAAAACAAGGCTTTCTATGGCCCACTGAATGAGAGGGAGAGAGGTGGCACACCCAGGAGTCAAGACTGGCACACAAGCTGAAATGGCAATATTACTCTCCCACTGTTTTTTTATGTATTTTTTTTTTTTATTTTCAGGGAGACTTTAGAAACCAAATAATATTAAAAAAACCAAAAAATAAATAGGCTTTCTATGGCCCACTGAATGAAAGGGAGAGAGGTGGCACACCCAGGAGTCAAGACTGGCACACAAGCTGAAAGGGCAATATTACTCTCCCACTGTTTTTTTATGTATTTTTTTTTTTTATTTTCAGGGAGACTTTAGAAACCAAATAATATTAAAAAAACCAAAAAATAAATAGGCTTTCTATGGCCCACAATTAGAGAGAGAGGTGGCACACCCAGGAGTCAAGACTGGCACACAAGCTGAAATGGCAATATTACTCTCCCACTGTTTTTTTATGTTTTTTTTTTTTATTTTCAGGGAGACTTTAGAAACCAAATAATATTAAAAAAAAAACAAAAAAACAAGGCTTTCTATGGCCCACTGAATGAGAGGGAGAGAGGTGGCACACCCAGGAGTCAAGACTGGCACACAAGCTGAAATGGCAATATTACTCTCCCACTGTTTTTTTATGTATTTTTTTTTTTTATTTTCAGGGAGACTTTAGAAACCAAATAATATTAAAAAAACCAAAAAATAAATAGGCTTTCTATGGCCCACTGAATGAAAGGGAGAGAGGTGGCACACCCAGGAGTCAAGACTGGCACACAAGCTGAAAGGGCAATATTACTCTCCCACTGTTTTTTTATGTTTTTTTTTTTTTTTCAGGGAGACTTTAGAAACCAAATAATATTAAAAAAAAAAAAAAAAAAAAAAAATAGGCTTGCTATAGCCCACTGAATGAGAGATAGCACACACAGCAGTGGCACACAAGCCCTGACTGAGGCCAATATTTTTCTCCCACTGATTGATGTAGTGTTTTTGTGTTGAGGTAGATTTTAGAACACAAATCACGGAAAAAATAAATAGGCTTTCTATGGCCCACTGAATGAAAGGGAGAGAGGTGGCACACCCAGGAGTCAAGACTGGCACACAAGCTGAAAGGGCAATATTACTCTCCCACTGTTTTTTTATGTATTTTTTGTTTTTTCAGGGAGACTTTAGAAACCCAATAATATTTAAAAAAATAAATAAATAGGCTTTCTATGGCCCACTGAATGAGAGGGAGAGAGGTGGCACACCCAGGAGTCAAGACTGGCACACAAGCTGAAAGGGCAATATTATTCTCCCACTGTTTTTTTAGGTTTTTTTTTTTTTTTTCAGGGAGAATTAGAAACCAAATAATATTAAAAAAAAAAAAAAAAAATAGGCTTGCTATAGCCCACTGAATGAGAGATAGCACACACAGCAGTGGCACACAAGCCCTGACTGAGGCCAATATTTTTCTCCCACTGATTGATGTACTGTTTTTGTGTTGAGGTAGATTTTAGAACACAAATCACGGAAAAAATAAATAGGCTTTCTATGGCCCACTCAGTGAGAGATGGCACACACAGGGATGGCACTGTAGCAGAAATGCCAATCTTAATCTCCCACAAAAAAAAAAAACAAAAAAAAAAAAAAAACTGTCCTACAATTACTATCTCCCTGCAGTAATGTAAGCCAGGTATGGCAGGCAGCAATAGGAGTGGACTGATGCACAAATTAAATAAAAAGTGTGGAAAAACAGAAAAGATAGCTGTGCAGAAAGGAAGGAACAAGAGGATATGTGCTTTGAAAAAAGCAGTTGGTTTCCACAGTGGCGTACACACAGCAATACAGCTATCACGGAGCCTTCTAGGGCAGCCCAATGAGCTACAGCGCTGAGGGGAAAAAAAAAAAAAAATAGCTTCCACAGTCCCTGCACACCGAAGGTGGTGTTGGACAGTGGAAATCGCTGCAGCACAAGCGGTTTGGTGGTTAGTGGACCCTGCCTAACGCTCTCCCTGCTTCTGATGAAGCGGCAGCAACCTGTCCCTAAGCTCAGATCAGCAGCAGTAAGATGGCGGTCGGCGGGAACGCCCCTTTATAGCCCCTGTGACGCCGCAGACAGCAAGCCAATCACTGCAATGCCCTTCTCTAAGATGGTGGGGACCAGGATCTATGTCATCACGCTGCCCACACTCTGCGTTCACCTTCATTGGCTGAGAAATGGCGCTTTTCGCGTCATTGAAACGCGACTTTGGCGCGAAAGTCGCGTACCGCATGGCCGACAAGCACAGGGGTCGGATCGGGTTTCATGAGACGCCGACTTAGCCAAAAGTCGGCGACTTTTGAAAATGATCGACCCGTTTCGCTCAACCCTAAATACCACGTGTGTGCTGCCTAACAAAACCAGGTGACTCACTGAGAACTGTTCTCTCTCTTACCAGCATACTTCCACCAAGCTTCATTAAGCTCTGGCAGTGTTGGAGACTGCTCTTCACTCTGCAACCTGAATCCAGTACCCAGGACCCCGCGCAAGATGTTGAGCACTCATCTTCACCGCCAGAAGCCAGATCATCAATGCCTGCAGGACGATACCAGATTCATCACGTGCTAACTGCGTTGGCAACACCGTTTGAACCTAGGACTCTGCAGTCAGGAAGCCGTCAGACTCATAAGTTGACCCTACTGAACAGTTCTTATACTTATTGCCTCGTTAACTCCCTAAGCACACCTATTAACGCTCATATCTCCTACCACCTTTCCCCTCCCTGTTTGTAGTATTTCCCTGTTCAAGTAAAATTAACGTTAACCCTTGCTCTGCCTCCTGTCCGTTACTGCATCCTGCCATCTGCTCATACTAAAACAAGATGTCCGCTCTTTATATGGAGAGGGACTTGTGATTTCAGCAGCTTATGACACAAGCCATGATGTCAGGACATTGTGGATGTTTCCTGCGCCCTGATTGGCTAGCTGCAATGTGCACACATAAAGTTAGGAAAAAAAAATAAAAGTTTACAAGAACACCACACTTCTGAGCATTGAAAACCCCCTCCCCTCATCAAACACATGCAAAACGCTCATGATACACTACCATTATCGTCGCAAAAGTGCTGAAAATACTTCTGTTGCAACGCAAATATTTTTCCATATTTTTACAGAATGTTACTGATTTTTACCGATTTTATAAAATTTTGCTTGTGTTTCTGATCACGAATCCGAATGTGCCATATTCAAGCTGAACTTATGGTTTGACAATCATTTTCTGAACAAATTTGCTCATCACTAGTGGAAAGGTGTAAGAAGCATGAATAGGATACACAAAAAGGAAATACACATGTGTATAACAATACGAGAGAAGAATAAATTTTCTGGAACAATTTCAAAGGTGCCAACTAGTGATGGGCGACACTAAAATGCTCGGGTGCTTGTTGCTAGGGTCAAGCAAATTGGAGTGCACGGGTGCTCAACCCGAGCAACGAGCCCAATGTAAGTCTAAGGGAATCTCAAGCATTTTTCCGGAGGCATTCCCCCTGCGATCTGCAGAGGGACTAGAAATTGCAGAAATCGATGGGAACAGTGCATTTCTGACTCCCGGGTCACTGCTGTTAATAATGATATCATAGTCGTACGCCACTTTTACAGACTCACAATAAAACATACAAAAACGAAACCAAAATGGATTTTCCTGGGAAATATGTTAAGGGACATCCTTTCCAGGCTAATGACTCGTACATAAGGCAGAATAAATAACCTCCCAAAAAATGCTCCTTGGGCTATGTTCACACATAGCATTTTTGATTCGTTTTTGAACTTTAGCATTGCTTTCAACTAAGGCAAATGCATTCACAGGGAAATGTCATTTTAACATTTTACAACCTTATCTGGCCACGTGGTGTGTGACACATCATCAGACACATCCTGTTTCATTTATGAGGTAGGGACTCTGAAAGTCACAAAGCCTATTTTTATTGGGCCAAAAAGTGGCTTTTACTATTCTTAAAGGGGCAGCAGTCAGCCATCACTATTCTTAGAGAGCCATCAGCCGGTTATGCTTTGTTGTTCCCATTATTAAACAGTGGGTCTCCTGTACTGTTATTGCGTATGCAGTGAGTGGCAGTGCTGTCAAAAATTTGGACGCACACTAGTAGCACTTTGACGCGACGTACAGGAGGTCCTCATGAAAAAATGTTCTCATTATTAGGAAGTGGGTCTTCCATAGTGTTTGCCTATGCAGTAAGTGGCAGGGCTGCCCAAAATTTGGATGCACCCCAATACCCCTTTGACGAGACGTAGAGGAGGGCCACATGAAAAAATATTCCCATTATTAGGAAGTGGGTCTAACATAGTGTTTGCCTATGCAGTGAGTGGCAGGGCTGACCAAAATTTGGGCGCAGCCCAATACCTCTTTGAAGAGACGTACAGGAGGGCCTCCTGTAAACAATGTTCCTATTGTTAGGGATTTGGATGCAGCCCTAAATACCTTTAACGAGACATGGTGGTATACACGAACATACTGTATAACCATTTTTTTGCGGGCATCATGAACACCCTTTAAAAAAATTATGTGGGTGTTGCATTACTGACCACGATCACCCTGGTGATTTGGTGGTGGAGAATGAAGACGACGAGAAGGAGGAGGACAACAGAAAATAGCCAAAATCAGGAAGCGTATACCCATGTGTGGGTGTGAAGAGGTGCATGGGAATAGACCTCCCAAAAAAAGATACTGGATTTGAGTTTATGTTATGCTGCTATCATTCGTTGGTGTTGAAAATCTGGCACAATCCAACCCTTGTTCATTTTTATAAGAGACATCCTGTCAGCATTTTTAGTTGACAGGCGGATGCGCTTATCAGTTATAATTCCACCAGCAGCACTAAAAACCCGCTCTGACAAAACGCTAGCGACAGGGCAGGCCAGAACCTCCAAGGCGTAGAGAGCCAGTTCAACCATGTGTCCAGATTTAATACCCAATAATTATAAGGCACAGAGGAATCACAGAGGACATTGGTACGGTCAGCAAGGTACTCCCTCAGTATCTTCCAAAACATTGCACTCCTTGTGAGAGTACCCCACGCCTCAGGACCTGTGAAATGGGAGGGTCTGCTGCTGGAGTGGGGTGGTCTCTCTCTCTTGTACTCCTTGGTTGTCCAATGAGCTGTGACCTTGGCCTCCAGCATTTTCAGATCGGAATTTTTTTAAGAATTCCGCAACAAGGGCCCTCTGGTACTGCCCCATTTTAGTAGACCTGTCTGCCTCAGGTACAAGAGATAGAAAGTTCTCCTTGTGGCGTGGGTCTAATGACTGTCATCCAAAATTTGGAGAATGCGAATGTCATGGGAAAGGCAGCATAGCATAAACTCAGACATGCGTGACAGTTGTGCAGGTAGTACCATCTATAGCGCATGAAACTAGCTGCTGTTCTTCCTTCTCCTCTTCCTCATTGTCACCCAATCCACATTGGGATGAGATAAGGCTGGGCTGTGTGTAATCATCCTATATAGTTCCTTGCTCCATCTCATAGTGCTCCGCCTGCAATGCATCCTCTTTGATTGTGAGCAGAGAGCGTTTCAGAACACAGAGAAGCGGTGTCAGCCACAGATCTGCCTGCTCTTTCAGAGCTGTCCACAACTCTTCAGCATTGTGCAGTTTGTCACCTAAGCATATTAGCTTCAGCACAGCATGTTGCCGATTGGCTGAGGCAGTGCTGCAGTGCTTCCATCTTGTGACTGATGTGGTTATTTTGGAGATGGAGGCTGAAAAGGAGGACTAGGAGAATAAGGGGCAGGAGATGTAAATTGTGGGGGCAACCCTGATTGACGCAGGGCCCACAATGCTCGGCATCGGGAAGATGTGTTCCATCCCAAGGAGCGACTGGTTCCCGGCTTCCACTATGTTAACCCACTGTGCCGTCAGTGAGATGGACCGTCCCTGCCCACAAGCACTTGAACACATGTCAGTGGTTAGGTGGACTTTCCCAGTAACTGCATTGCTGAGGGCACGGCTAATGTTTTGGGACCCATGCTTGTGTAATGCGGGGATGGCACACTCAGAGAAATAGTGGCAGCTGGGGACCAAGTACCTTGGGACGGCCGTCACTATCAGGTTGCGGAAAGATTCTGTCCTCACGAGCCTAAAGGCAACATTTCGAGTGCAAGCAGTCATGAAATGTGTGAATTTAGTAGTGTGGCTTGACGGTCTATGGCTGCATATTTGCACTTGAGTTCCAAGGCCTGGGGTATGGACAACTGAACAGTGCGCTGGGACAAGGACATGGAAGTGCTTGCTGATGGTGCTAGTTGAGTGTGTGCAATGACAGGTGCAGGGCAGGAGGCATCTTCGCATGCATCATGGATGGGGGATTGGCTTGCACACACAACAGCAGAAGAAGCATTGATGTCACCCGCAGACACTGCTCCTGGACCCTGATGTTCAGCCCACAAAGTCAGGTGCTTTCCTGCCATATGCCTGATCATGCTGGTGGTAGTCAGGCTGGTAGTTTTTCTACCCCTGCTGAAGCTTGCCTGGCAGGTGAAGCAAATGGCGTTTTTGGGTTATTAGCAGAGTCTTTAAAAACAACCAGAGTCAAGAAGACCTAACAGTTGGACTTGCAACTTCTGTCATGTTGGTCTTACGGGAAATGGTTGCCCACCTTCTGTCTGTGGCCACCACACTGCTTCTTCCTGCCTGTTGGGGTGCTGTGCTTCCCTTCCCCTGTGTGCAGCTGTCCTCTGTTGTGAACTCTGTTTTTGGGCTCCCTCTTGTGGTCACAAGTGGTACTGTGTGAGTGTTGTCTTTGGGCTCCCTCTGGTGGCTCTTTGTGTCATTCTGCAGGTCTGAGGTTGGATCAGCTGTCTCGTTATCTGTTAGCTGGTTCCTATTTTAGTTCAGCTGGACTCTCAGTGGTTGCCTGCTGTTGTTGTATTCAGTGCTATTCTGATTGCTCCTGTCTACATCCGTTATCAGTCTCTCCAAGAGAAGCTAAGTTTTGTTTGCTTATTTTTGCTCATCTGTGTTCAAGATGTGTCCTAGTATATGATGTGTTTTGGTCCAGCTTGCTAATATGTGATTTCCCTGCTTGCTGGTGCTCTGGGGTGCTGAGTTGCTCCCCCCACATCGTTAGTTGGTGTGGGGGTTCTCGCATTCTCTGCGTGGATATTTTTGCATAGGGTTTTTTACTGACCGCACAGATCCCTTGCTATTTTCTGCTATCTAGCATTAGCGGGCCTCATTTGCTTAACCTGTTTCATCTCTGCGTTTGTCTTTTCCTCTTAACTCACTGTTATTATTTGTGGGGGGCTTCTATATCTTTGGGGTATTTCTCTGAGGCAAGTGAGGTCTTACTTTCTCTTTAGGGGTAGTCAGTTTCTCAGGCCGTGAAGAGACGTCTAGGATTTCAGGAAACGTTCCACGGCTACCTTTAGTGTGTTTGGTTAGAATCAGGTTTGCGGTCAGTCCAGTTACCACATCCCCAGAGCTTGTCCTATTATCTCTGACTTAGCTGGTTAGATTTGTGATCCTAAGCCACTGGGATCATAACAGTACAGCAGGCCCGAAAAGTGTTTAATGCATCGCAGAAGTGGGATAAGAGAAGTCCTGAGTACAATTTTTTTTCTCTCTCCCTTTGCTGCAGTCTGTCCAGCTTCTCTCATCCCCTTAATCTCTGGGTGGCTTTGAGTTCAGCTGCAGACATGGATATTCAGAGTCTGACTTCTAGTGTGGATCATCTTGCTGCAAGGGTGCAAAGCATTCAGGATTTTGTTGTTCACAGTCCTATGTCTGAGCCAAAAGTACCTATTCCTGAGTTGTTTTCTGGAGATAGATCTAGGTTTCTGAATTTTAAGAATAATTGTAAATTATTTCTTTATTTGAGACCTCGTTCCTCTGGTGATTCCGCTCAGCAAGTTAGAATTGTTATCTCCCTGTTACGTGGCGACCCTCAAGATTGGGCCTTCTCCCTGGCGCCGGGAGATCCTGCATTGCTGAATGTGGATGCGTTTTTTCTGGCGCTTGGATTGCTTTATGAGGAACCTAATCTTGAGAACCAGGCAGAAAGAGCCTTGCTGGCTCTCTCTCAGGGCCAGGATGAAGCTGAGGTGTATTGTCAAAAATTTCGGAAATGGTCGGTGCTTACTCAATGGAATGAGTGTGCCCTGGCTGCAAATTTCAGAGAAGGTCTTTCTGAAGCCATTAAGAATGTTATGGTGGGGTTCCCCACGCCTGCAAGTCTGAATGACTCAATGGCTTTGGCCATTCAGATTGATCGGCGTTTGCGGGAGCGCAAGTCTGCACACCATCTGGCGATGTTTTCTGAACAGAGACCTGAGTCTATGCAATGTGACCGAATTCTGACCAGAATTGAGCGGCAAAATCATAGACGTCAAAATGGGTTGTGCTTTTACTGTGGTGATTCAACTCATTTTATCTCAGCATGCTCTAAGCGCGTAAAAAAAATTGCTAAATCTGTCACCGTTGGTACTATACAGCCTAAATTCATTTTGTCTGTTACTTTAATTTGTTCTTTGTCATCCTACTCGGTTATGGCTTTTGTGGATTCAGGTGCTGCCCTGAACCTGATGGATTTGTCGTTTGCCAGGTGCTGTGGTTTTGTCCCGGAGCCTTTGGAATTCCCTATTCCACTGAGGGGTATTGATGCTACACCATTGGCTGAGAATAAGCCTCAGTATTGGACTCAAGTGACCATGTGCATGACTCCTGTACATCAGGAGGTGATTCGCTTTCTTGTGCTGCATAATCTGCATGATGTGGTCGTTTTGGGTCTGCCATGGCTGCAGGCCCATAATCCAGTTCTGGATTGGAAAGCTATGTCTGTTTCAAGTTGGGGTTGCCAGGGGATTCATGGTGATGCTCCTTTGGTATCAATTGCTTCTTCCACTCCTTCTGAGGTCCCTGAGTTTTTGTCGGACTACCAGGATGTATTTGATGAGCCCAGATCCGGTGCCCTGCCTCCTCACAGGGATTGTGATTGTGCTATAAATTTGATTCCTGGTAGTAAGTTCCCTAAGGGACGACTTTTTAATTTGTCTGTACCAGAACATGCCGCAATGCGGAGTTATATAAAGGAGTCTTTAGAGAAGGGACATATTCGCCCGTCCTCCTCCCCTCTTGGTGCAGGATTCTTTTTTGTGGCCAAGAAGGATGGTTCTCTGAGACCTTGTATAGATTATCGTCTTCTAAATAAAATCACGGTCAAATTTCAGTATCCTTTGCCATTATTATCTGATCTGTTTGCTCAGATTAAGGGGTCCAGTTGGTTCACCAAGATAGATCTTCGTGGTGCGTATAACCTTGTGCGTATTAAGCAGGGGGATGAATGGAAAACAGCATTTAATACGCCCGAAGGCCATTTTGAGTACTTGGCGATGCCTTTTGGACTCTCTAATGCTCCTTCTGTGTTCCAGTCCTTCATGCATGACATCTTCCGAGAATATCTGGATAAATTTATGATTGTGTATCTGGATGACATTTTGGTCTTTTCTGAGGACTGGGAGTCCCATGTGAAGCAGGTCAGGATGGTATTTTAGGTCCTGCGTGCTAATACCTTATTTGTGAAGGGCTCAAAATGTCTCTTCGGAGTACAGAAGGTTTCCTTTTTGGGTTTTATTTTTTCTCCTTCTACTATTGAGATGGACCCAGTCAAGGTCCAGGCTATTCATGACTGGACTCAGCCAACATCTGTTAAGAGTCTTCAGAAGTTCTTGGGTTTTGCTAATTTTTACCGTCGCTTCATTGCTAATTTTTCTGGCGTGGTTAAACCCTTGACGGATTTGACCAAGAAGGGTTCTGATGTGACTAATTGGTCTCCTGCGGCCGTGGAAGCCTTTCGGGAGCTGAAGCGCCGGTTTTCTTTGGCTCCAGTTTTGTGTCAGCCTGGTGTCTCTCTTCCTTTTCAGGTCGAGGTTGATGCTTCTGAGATTGGAGCAGGGGCTGTTTTGTCACAGAGAAGCTCTGATTGCTCTGTGATGAAGCCTTGTGCTTTCTTTTCAAGAAAGTTTTCGCCTGCCGAGCGGAATTATGATGTTGGTAATCGGGAGTTGTTGGCTATGAAGTGGGCATTTGAGGAGTGGCGACATTGGCTCGAGGGAGCTAAGCATCGTGTGGTGGTCTTGACTGATCACAAAAATCTGATTTATCTCGAGTCTGCCAAGCGGCTGTTTTTCTCCCGTTTCGATTTCGTGGTCTCGTACCTGCCTGGTTCGAAGAACGTGAAGGCTGATGCTCTTTCTAGGAGTTTTGTGCCTGACTCTCCGGGAGTTTCAGAGCCGGCTGGTATCCTCAGAGAGGGAGTGATATTTGTTATGGTTCTCAATGGCAAGAGAACATAGCCCAGCAAACATACGAACTAGCTCTTGGAAGGATGGAAACTAAACTGACCATGAACTAAACCTGCCGCACAACTAACAGTAGCCGGGTAGCGTAGCCTGCGTTTTATCCCTAGACGCCCAGCGCCGGCCGGAGGACTAACTAATCCTGGCAGAGGAAAATACAGTCCTGGCTCACCTCTAGAGAAATTTCCCCGAAAGGCAGACAGAGGCCCCCACATATATTGGCGGTGATTTTAGATGAAAATGACAAACGTAGTATGAAAATAGGTTTAGCAAAATCGAGGTCCGCTTACTAGATAGCAGGAAGACAGAAAGGGCACTTTCATGGTCAGCTGAAAACCCTATCAAAACACATCCTGAAATTACTTTAAGACTCTAGTATTAACTCATAACATCAGAGTGGCAATTTCAGATCACAAGAGCTTTCCAGACACAGAAACGAAACTGCAGCTGTGAACTGGAACAAAATGCAAAAAACAAACAAGGACAAAAGTCCACTTAGCTGGGAGTTGTCTAGAAGCAGGAACATGCACAGAAAGGCTTCTGATTACAATGTTGACCGGCATGGAAGTGACAGAGGAGCAAGGTTAAATAGCGACTCCCACATCCTGATGGGAACAGGTGAACAGAGGGGATGATGCACACAAGTTCAATTCCACCAGTGGCCACCGGGGGAGCCCAAAATCCAATTTCACAACAGATATTGTCTGCCATTTCCCCAGATTTGCGACGAGTGCTGCAGAAATTTCAGGCGGATAGACCTGACCGTTGCCCACCAGAGAGACTGTTTGTCCCAGATAGATGGACCAGCAGAGTTATTTCCGAGGTTCATTCTTCGGTGTTGGCAGGCCATCCTGGGATTTTTGGTACCAGGCATTTGGTGGCTAGGTCCTTCTGGTGGCCTTCCTTGTCGCGGGATGTGCGTTCCTTTGTGCAGTCCTGTGGGATTTGTGCTCGGGCTAAGCCTTGCTGTTCTCGTGCCAGCGGTTTGCTTTTGCCTTTGCCTGTCCCGAAGAGGCCTTGGACGCACATTTCCATGGATTTTATTTCGGATCTTCCAGTCTCTCAGAGAATGTCTGTCATCTGGGTGGTGTGTGATCGTTTTTCCAAAATGGTCCATTTGGTGCCCTTGCCTAAGTTGCCTTTCTCCTCCGACTTTGTTCCTCTATTTTTTCAGAATGTGGTTTGCTTGCACGGCATCCCTGAAAATATTGTGTCTGACAGAGGATCCCAGTTTGTGTCCAGATTTTGGCGGATCTTTTGTGCTAAGATGGGCATTGATTTTTCGTCAGCCTTCCATCCTCAGACGAATGGCCAAACCGAGCGAACTAATCAGACCTTGGAAACTTATTTAAGATGTTTTGTTTCTGCTGATCAGGATGATTGGGTGACTTTTTTGCCATTGGCCGAGTTTGCCCTTAATAATCGGGCTAGTTCTGCTACTTTGGTTTCGCCTTTTTTCTGCAATTCTGGTTTTCATCCTCGTTTTTCCTCGGGTCAGGTTGAGCTTTCTGACTGTCCTGGGGTGGATTCTGTGGTGGATAGGTTGCAGCAAATTTGGAACCATGTGGTGGACAATTTGAAGTTGTCACAGGAGAAGGCTCAGCGCTTTGCCAACAGCCGTCACGGTGTGGGTCCCCGACTACGTGTTGGGGATTTGGTATGGCTGTCTTCTCGGTATGTTCCTATGAAGGTTTCCTCTCCTAAATTCAAGCCTCGCTTTATCGGTCCTTATAAGATTTTGGAAATCCTTAACCCGGTGTCATTTCGTTTGGACCTCCCAGCGTCGTTTGCCATTCATAACGTGTTCCATAGGTCTTTGTTGCAGAGGTATGTGGTGCCTGTGGTTCCTTCTGTTGAGCCCCCTGCCCCGGTGCTGGTTGAGGGCGAATTGGAGTACGTGGTGGAGAAGATCTTGGATTCTCGTATTTCGAGATGGAGGCTTCAGTATTTGGTTAAGTGGAAGGGCTATGGTCAGGAGGATAATTCCTGGGTTGTCGCCTCTGATGTTCATGCGGCCGATTTGGTTCATGCCTTCCATGTGGCTCATCCTGATCGCCCTGGGGGTTTTGATGAAGGTTCGGTGACCCCTCCTCAAGGGGGGGGGTACTGTTGTGAACTCTGTTTTTGGGCTCCCTCTTGTGGTCACAAGTGGTACTGTGTGAGTGTTGTCTTTGGGCTCCCTCTGGTGGCTCTTTGTGTCATTCTGCAGGTCTGAGGTTGGATCAGCTGTCTCGTTATCTGTTAGCTGGTTCCTATTTTAGTTCAGCTGGACTCTCAGTGGTTGCCTGCTGTCGTTGTATTCAGTGCTATTCTGATTGCTCCTGTCTACATCCGTTATCAGTCTCTCCAAAAGAAGCTAAGTTTTGTTTGCTTATTTTTGCTCATCTGTGTTCAAGATGTGTCCTAGTATATGATGTGTTTTGGTCCAGCTTGCTAATATGTGATTTCCCTGCTTGCTGGTGCTCTGGGGTGCTGAGTTGCTCCCCCCACATCGTTAGTTGGTGTGGGGGTTCTCGCATTTTCTGCGTGGATATTTTTGCATAGGGTTTTTACTGACCGCACAGATCCCTTGCTATTTTCTGCTATCTAGCGTTAGCGGGCCTCATTTGCTTAACCTGTTTCATCTCTGCGTTTGTCTTTTCCTCTTAACTCACCGTTATTATTTGTGGGGGGCTTCTATATCTTTGGGGTATTTCTCTGAGGCAAGTGAGGTCTTACTTTCTCTTTAGGGGTAGTCAGTTTCTCAGGCCGTGAAGAGACGTCTAGGATTTCAGGAAACGTTCCACAGCTACCTTTAGTGTGTTTGGTTAGAATCAGGTTTGCGGTCAGTCCAGTTACCACATCCCCAGAGCTTGTCCTATTATCTCTGACTTAGCTGGTTAGATTTGTGATCCTAAGCCACTGGGATCATAACAGTCCTCACTCTGCATGTCATCCTGCTAGGTTGGGTAAGGTACTATATCATCCATCAACTCATCTTCCACTTCCACACCCTGGTCCCCCTCCTGACTTTCTGGCAATTGTGTCTCACCATCGTCCACCTCTTGTGACACTTTCCCACCATTGCCTTCGTGTGACTGTGGCTGCTCAAATATTTGGGCATCGCTACATGCAATTTCCTCTTGCCCTGCTTCAAGTGGACCGGGCGAAAGGCCCAAATCTATAAATGGAAAAGTGAACAGTTCTTTGGAGTGTCAAATGGTGGGATCAGTTATCTCTGGGCACTTGGCATGGTGATAGGAAGGAGGATTAGGGTGAAAAATATGCGGTCCATACTCACGGCTACTGTGACTTGACCATGTGGAAGACAGGGTGGTGGTGGTGGCAAAGTGACTGGAAGCATTATCCGCTATCCAACCAACAACCTTCTGACACTGCCCTGGGTTCAATAGTGGTGTGCTGCGGTCCCCTAGTAATGGGGACAGGAATGTTGAGCAAGAAGATGTGGGTGTTTGTTGTGGCACAATTTCAGCTTGCCCACAGCCACTGCCTTGACCTCGGAATTTGCATGTATGCCTTGCCCAATTTAAATGGAGGACAATATTTTCCACGTTCACTACAAATGGCTGAATTTGAAGTGAACTTATATGTTATCCATGTCACTGACAAACCAAAGTTTGAAATTGCTAACCTGTAGGTAACTATTTTTACCAGGAAACTGAAGTCAATAACTTTGCTAATACACTGCAACAAAATCTAAAGGGATGGCAGAAATGGCAGAATTTTGAATGCTGTTATATGTGATCCATGTGACGGACAAACCACAGTTTGAAATTGCTGGCCTGTAAGTAACTATTTTTACCAGAAAACTGGTATCAGTAACTTTGCCCACACACAGCAACAAAATGTAAAGGGAGGACAGAAATGGCAGAATTTTGTGCATAGTTATATGTGATCCTTGTGATGGACAAACCACAGTTTTCAATAGCTGGCCTGTAGGTAACTATTTTTACCAGCAAACTGGTGTCAAAAATTTCGCTAACACACTGCACCAACAATAAAAGGGATGGCAGAATTTTGAGCTTTTTAGCTCTGATCCATGTGATAGACAAAGCAGTTTTCAATAGCTGGCCTGTAAGAAATTTATCCCTGGCCTCTGATACCTGGGGATATGTCTACAAATATCTGTAATAGCAGCAGCAGACAGAACTGGAATGGACTCTCATGCTAAATGCACTGCAGTCTGCCACATAAACTGACTGCCTGCATTCCTAGCACTGATACTGTATCTATGCAGCTGTCATGATCCAGTCCGGGTTTTTCTCGGGCTGATCATGTTGCCTGAATGTATGCTCTGCCTCATTCTTGGTTCAAGTTTTCTATTTAGCTCCACGGCATCCTGCAGGCGGTGTCAGTTATAGTTTCTGCCTACGGCATGTGTAGCTGACTCTGTGGACTCTGATTTGTCCAGCTGCTTTGCTGACTGTACCCATGTCTGGTTATTCCCCCTTCCTGTCCTGACTGTATTCTCCTTTCGTATTTGGATTCCCTGGTACCTGACCTGGCTTGGACTCTGACCTGCTGTTTTGTTTCTTGTCTTTGGCATATCTGCTCCTGACCAGTATTGACTCATTTGGCTTGTTTCTGACTCTGTGCTTGGTTATTCCTTTGGTACTGTGCTACAGACTAATATTGACACGGCTTGTTTTACTATTCTGCTGCCACCTAGTGGTGGCCTCGCTGCTGCGCTACAGGTCTGCTCCTGCTATGTCCAGTCCACCCTCCACTCTATTGCCATCTAGTGAAACTGCATCTACTATATAACTGTGTATATATATATATATATATATATATATATATATATATGCAGCACCCCAGAGTCCTGGGCGTTGCAGTAATGTCATTCCTCCACCAGGGGGAGTGATATTACATCTGAAGGTAACAAAGGAGATCTTCCTACCACGTATCACAAACCATACACCACACTTCACACTCCAGACCACCAGGAGGAGCCTTGCTCCTATCTACTAGGGCACTCCTCACAGAAGGGTAAAACTGGTGGGCAGGATAGAAAGTTAGAGAGATGCTGACTGGGCTTTGCCCAGGCAACACCTGTCAGGAAGACAGGGGGAAAGGAGGAACATCTGAGCTGCAGACAAAGGGTCCCGGTCAGGGGTGGGATCCTGACAGATGTCTAGTGGGACAGAAAGCTACGGAGCTGCGCCTACCCCACGTGCGGCAGCATCCTAAGAAAGGACACGAAGAGAACTGTGTCGTAGAGCGTGAGAAACGAAGTCATAGCACAAGGAGAAAACACCGGGAGGAATTCTTCCCTGAAATAGGCTGCCTCCTTCTGAGGCACGTAGCCGGTGGCCAGAACACCGAGGGAGTAATTGTCTCTATGCTTTACTTCAGAGACCAGCAGGACAGTCAATTCCGAGTTGGCTGCCCGACCTTAATACCTAAGAAGACACAGTGGCAACTTGTGGGGGTCGGGGCGTCTCTAGAGTCCCTATAAATAAGCCTCAGGCCATAAATCATATGGGTTTGTCCTATCCACACCATCTGGGGGACAGAGAGGAAGAAATAACATCTAGAACATCTACAAGAGTTGTGAGGACCTTACCGGGAAGCTCAGCAAGGAGGTACTACAACACACAGGCGCTAGGAGGAAGGCTACTTATTTCCACCTGGATAAGGGGACTCTGGATTTGCCTTCGGACCGGCCAGACTCTGCCTACCCTGTGGTCTCTACCCTGGACTGTGGATGCTGAAGCCTCCAGTAAAAGGTAAAGAGACTGCAACCTTGTGTCCCCATTATTCTCTGCGCCTTACATCACCCACCATCACCATCTACACTTCTGGAAAGCCCTGGGCATACACTTCACCTGTGGGAAGGTATACCATCTAGCTTCCATCACATCACCCCAGCTGACCCCTAAGCAGCGTCGGTCACCCTGATCGAATACCACAGGTAGCATCACAAACTTTATACTAACTCTCCCTTTCATTGGACGCCCCTCTAAGGGCCACGGACCGGGTCGGGCCACCGTGACATCTCCGCAGAACACTGAAGGACCGGGTGCCGAGTACCCCACGGCCCTACTGGGGGCGCTCCGTATACACAGCTCAAAAACATAAAGGGAACACTTAAACAACAGAATATAACTCCAAGTAAATCAAACTTCTGTGAAATCAAGCTGTCCACTTAGGAAGCAACACTGTTTGACAATCAATTTCATATGCTGTTGTACAAATGGAAAAGAGAACAGATGGAAATTATTGGCAATTGTCAAGACACACTCAATAAAGGAGTGGTTCTGCAGGTGGGGACAACAGACCACATCTCAGTACCAATGCTTTCTGGCTGATGTTTTGGTCATTTTTAAATGTTGTTTGTGCTTTCACACTAGTAGTAGCACGAAATGGACTCTACAACCCACACATGTGGCTCAGGTAGTGCAGCTCATCCAGGATGGCACATCAATGCAAGCTGTGGCAAGAAGGTTTGCTGTGTCTGTCAGCATAGTATCCAGAGGCTGGAGGTGCTACCAGGAGACAGGCCAGTACACCAGGAGATGTGGAGGGGGCAATAGGAGGGCAACAACCCAGCAGCAGGACTGCTACCTCAGCCTTTGTGCAAGGAAGAACAGGAGGAGCATTGCCAGAGCCCTGCAAAATGACCTCCAGCAGGCCACACATGTGCATGTGTCTGCACAAACGGTTAGTAATCAACTCCATGAGCATGGTCTGAGTGCCTGACGTCCACAGATAGGGTTGTGCTAACAGCCCAACACTGTGCAGGATGCTTGGCATTTGTCACAGAACACCAGGATTCACAAATTTGCCACTGGCAGCCTGTGCTCTTCACAGATGAAAGCAAGTTCACACTGAGCACATGTGACAGATGTGACAGAGTTTGGAGACACCGTGGAGAGAGATCTGCTGCCTGCAACATCCTTCAGCATGACCGGTTTGGCAGTGGGTCACTAATGGTGTGGGGTGGCATTTCTTTGGAGGACGGCACAGCCCTCCATATGCTCGCCAGAGGTAGCCTGACTGCCATTAGAAACCGAGATGACCCCTTGTGAGACCATATGCTGGTACTGTTGGCCCTGGATCCTAATGCAGGACAATGCCAGACCTCATGTGGCTAGAGTGTGTCAGCAGTTCCTGCAAGATGAAGGTATTGAAGCTATGGACTGGCCCGCCCGTTCCCCAGACCTGAATCCGATTGAACACATCTGGTACATCATGTCTGTCCAGGAGTTGGCAGATGCTTTAGTCCAGGTCTGGGAGGAGAACCCTCAGGAGATTATCTGCCGCCTCATCAGGAGCATGCCCAGACGTTGTAGGGAGGTTATACAGGCACGTGGAGGCCACACACACTACTAAGCATTATTTCCTTGTCTTGGGGCATTTTCACTGAAGTTGGATCAGCCTGTAACTTAATTTTCCACTTTGATTTTGAGCATCATTCCAACTCCAGACCTCAGTGGGATATTATTTACGTTGATCATTTTTAGGTTTTACTGTTCCCAACACATTCCACTATGTAATTAATAAAGATTTACAACTGGAATATTTCAGTGATACCTAGGATGTGGGATATTAGTGTTCCCTCTACTTTTTAAAGCAGTATATATATATATATATATATATATATATATATATATATATATATATATATATATAGTTGTAAATTGGCCTGCACAACTGTACAGGGAGGTAGAGATTTGAATACTGTCTTTTTAGAAATTCAGTGGCTTATTATAAATGCTATGGTGAAATGAAAATAAACATGGCCCTTTGGGCAAAAGCAGGAAAAGGTGAAACAAAGTGGTAACACAAAGTGCAATCCTTGTGGGGATCTGCAAGCTCAAAGGATAGCAAAACACACGGTTCAGGTTAACACAAACATGAGTTAGTCTCTTCAGGCACACTGAACAATGACTGCCTCAGGAGGCCAACTATTTAAACCCCAGACCACACCCTGGGGTGGAGATAAGGTGGGCAACCTCCCATCCACTCTATGGTTGTCCACAAATATCCAGCCCTTAAATCCCTCAACTTCTGGCCTAACAAGTAATACCTCAGCTTGTCAATTGCCTATTTGGTGGTCAAGCACTCTTTCCTTAATGATGTAGTTTTTTTTCACAGGCAGAGAGTTTTCTGATTAACCATATGATGTGATGTTCTTTCCCGTTTACTACTGGGGACCAAACAGCCCCCAACTCGACCTCTGAGGTGTCCATCTGGACTGCAGATACCCTACTGAAGTTAGGTGGGATATATGCTTGCACAGGTCAATCTTCAACTCCTTGAATATTATCCCTGCTTCAAATTACCATTTGGCTATCAACCTCTTTGTGCTCCTAAGAAAGTCTGTCAGGTGGGCGGCTATCAAGGCGACATTTGGTATAAATCTCTGAAAGTATCCCACAATTCCCAGAAATGCCTGAACTTGTTTCCGGCTGTGGACAATTTTAGATTGCCTCTAACTTATTTACTTGCGGCCAGATTTTTCCCCTTACGACTACAGTGGGGGAAATAGATTTTTGTACCCTTGCTGATTTTGTAAGTTTGCCCACTGACAAAGACATTAACAGTCTATAATTTTAAGGATATGCTAATTTTAACATTGAGAGATAGAATATCAAAACCAAAATCCAGAAATCACATTGTAGAAATTATATTAATTTATTTGCATTTTGCAGTGAAAAATAAGTATTTGATCCCATACCAACCATTAAGATTTCTTGCACCTACAGACCAGTTAGATGCTCCTCACCTCCTTGGAGATCACCTCATAATGGGCTTTAGGAATTTGATTCAGTTTTTGATTCACCCTCACATGCGATTCTGTCAGGATTTCATGCTCCACAGCCTGCATACAACTTAGCAACTCCAAAAGAAGGTCCCGGTTCCGATGTAGCAGTTCTCGGCACTATTGCTTCTGGACTGGTGACAATGTCTCTGCCACTGTGACATCCTTGACACTGGCTTCAGGATTGGCCCCTAGACACATCGCTTCCACTGGTTCCCTGTCTCGCCATGGTTTGAGCTGGTCAATGTGGTACACCTGATACGGCTTTTTTTTACTGGTTGGTGGACCTTGTAGTTGATGTCACTCAACTTTTTGACCACCTCGTATGGCCCTTGCCACTTGACCAGGAACCTACTTTCTACCATGTAGATCAACATAAACACTTAAATTGTCTCCAGACAATGGAAACAATTGCCTGGTCCTCTTGTGCTTGAGAGAGGCTCTCCCTCATAATCGGCATCACCCTCACAATCCTGTGCTGCATCTGAGTCACATTATGCTTCGGTAGGGTGTTACCTCGGCAACCCAGGTATCCTTTGCAATGTCCAGAAGTCAACGAGGGTGCCATCCATATAGCAATGGTGCGAACCGTGCAGAGGCCAGTGGGACTTCTCTAACAGAGAACTGTAGGTACGGTAGCAGGCAATCCCAGTTTCAGCCATCCTTTCCACTACCTTCTATAACATAGATTTCAAGGTCTTGTTGAATCTCTCCTCCAGGCCATCCATATGTGGATGGTACACCAACATCCGGAGTTTGGTAATCTGAAGAGCCTTTCACAACTACCTCATCACTTTGGACATAAAAGGACTCCCTTGGTTCATCAGAATCTTCTTTGGCAGGCCCAACCGGGAGAAAATATGGACTAGCTCTCGTGCTTTACTCCTGGCCGAGGAGTTTCTAAGTGTAACCGCGCTGGGTACCGTGTTGCATAGTCCACTGCCACAGGATGTATTAGTAACCTCACTAAGGGCCCAACAAGGTCCATGGCAATCTGGTCAAATGAAACTTCTATTGAGGGTAAAGGCACTAGGGGACGGCGGAGGTATTATACAGGAGCAGTTAGCTAACAGGTGACACCCAGGCAAGTAGAACCCCTCAAGGACCCGCATTTGGTTTAGTGACCCTATAAAGCAGCTCGTAATTTAAAGTAAAATATGGAAACCTGCTATTGGTCCCCGGAACTAGAGCAATCCCATTTATCAAAGTCACATCACAATACCCTTTCAAAGTAAGATCTTGCATTTGAGCAGTGTGACGACACATTTAATCTTAATTATCCAGATGTCTATTTTCAGTAAGCCAGGAGGCATAGACTGTCATCTTTATGTTAACTCTTCTTGTATGTTTAATTGATATTTGTAAATTGACTAATGGTTATTTACCTCTTGTATCAGCTCCTACAGCTTATTGAACTGTTATGTTTGCAAAACAGGGATGCAGGGTCACTGATCAATGATATTTGCTGATATATTGATTACACTTTATACCAGGTAATGCAGTTTGTTTACTTTCAAACATTGAAGGATAAACTAATCAAACAATGCAAGTTAACCTCATCACCCCTTTCTCTTGAACTGTGAATAATGGCTTGAAGAACAGTTGTGAACTATAAAAATGGGATATAACAAGATACATCCAAACATCCAAGACATCTAAGTGGTCCAGAGAACCCACCTGAGATTCTTCTACAAAACCACAGGAATAAACACTCTACATTACAGTAGCCAAGACATCATGGCTTCATCATGAGGGACACAGAATTGACATTTTACAGGAGGCCAGCATCGGGAACCACGGCCCAGGCTGTAACAATACAGATCTGATCCATTGACCATCCCTGAAGCCATGTATATTTTTGGGGTGGCCTTGATTAGGAACCACCGGTTACCTGAGCCCCATGGATAATTTGGGGAAAGCCAGGATTGGGACCCAGCATTTACCTGGCTCCATGAAAATGTTTGGAGAAGCCAGGTTGTGACTATCTGGTCACCCGGCCTTGTAGCTTAATAGACTGTCAGCTCCCTAAGCTTGTCATTACCTCCTCTCTGAGCGTGCCATAGGTGGAAGTAGTCAGCCCTGGAAGCTCTGAAAACACAGCTGCTCGTATCCTGGTGAGTAAGCGGAAGGAACTCTGTAATTCTGCACCATCTTGAGTATTTTGCTGGGAGTGTTCAATATGTAATTTGCCTGTTTGTGGTTCATTTAAGTATTGCAGTGCTTTTTTTACCATCACCCTGTATTGTCTGAGTAGTATTACGCCCACAGAAAAAGGAAACTGGGCATTTGGTGAGATAAGCCCTGGTCATGCGGTTTCAGGCTAGCGTACTAGAGCACCCACTGACCCCCCGTATCTCTACAGGCAGTCCCAAAATTCCTCCCAGAAACCTCCAACTCAGGAATCTCATCCTCATGGTTCACTGACTCGTCCTCGTCACTAGAAAATTATGCTTCAAAAATTGTGCTGATGTAAAATAGACATGTGGGAAATGTTATTTATTAACTATTTTGTGCCATATGATTCTCTGATTTAAGGGCATAAAATTAAAAGCTTGAAAATTGCGAAAATTTTCTAAATTTCTGCCAAATTTCCATTTTTTCACAAATAACTGCAAGTCATATGAAGAGATTTTACCACTATCATGAAGTACAATATGTCACAAGAAAACAGTCTCCAAATCACTGGGATCCATTGAAGCGTTCTAGAATTATGACCTCATAAATTGACAGTGGTCAGAATTGTAAAAATTGGCATGTGAGGAAGGTGAAAATAGGCTTCGGGGCAAAGGGGTTAATGTGGCATACTTTTGTGCATCTTGTAACACTAGTTCATAATTAGCCATTTGGGGCTCACCAGTTAGATAGGGGACAAGCTCCTCCGCCCACTGCTCTGGAGGTAGTTTCTCACACTCTGCTACTCTAGAAAACAGTCATAAAAGCTTCCACATCATCGTCTGGGATCATTTTTTGCATCGCTCGTCTTACCAACTTCCGGATGTGTGTGTCATCACCTGGACTTGTGGATGGGCTATTGACTTTCCACCAACTGCCTCTGTGAGCAACTCAATCTTCTGCTGCTGTAGTTGCATCTGTTGTATGAGCAACTTACTTATTCTTGTTGTGCTCGCTGTTGCTGCTGTAACTGTTGCTGGTGCTGTTGCTGCTGTTCTTGCACCAGAGGTTTAATCAGATCCTCCATTTTGCCT
This sequence comes from Ranitomeya variabilis, assembly GCF_051348905.1. Lineage (NCBI taxonomy): Eukaryota > Metazoa > Chordata > Amphibia > Anura > Dendrobatidae > Ranitomeya > Ranitomeya variabilis. The sequence continues at coordinate 920,011,069 of NC_135233.1, read as the reverse complement.
GATGTTTGCTGGCTTGTGGCTGCCTTCAACCAGGACATGCAGTAACTCTTGTAGCAGTCACACTTATTTGCTGGGAACGCTGCCTGCATTTCTAACACCACCTGTGGTAGATCGGCTGACTCAGCTGTTCATGGAAGTAGACACGAGAACACTGTCTCTTTAAAATTTTCACTGGTTATTATAAATGCTGCATAAACCATGGGGAAGTAAAAAGAAAACATGTCCCTTTGGACAAAAACAGGAAAAAACAAAGTGGTAACACAAAGCACAATCCTTGTGGTAGCGGGGATCAGCCCACTTAAGGTTAACAAAACACACAGTTCAGGTTAGCACAAACACTTCTCTTGAGTTAGCCTCTCCAGTCACACTGAACACTGAATGCCTCAGGAGGTTGACTATTTAAATTCCAGACCACGCCATTTTGCAGAAACATATAGGTCATATGATGCTCTGAAATATCCAATAATATTTTGGAAAGACCAAGTTGGCTATCAGTTAAATCTAACACAGACTGATCCCAACACTGCTAGGCCAACCAATTAAAAATATCAGCTATGGATTCTACACCTAACGTACCAAATGTGGAACCAGCATCCCTACTCGCTGCTCATCTCCATCGGCAGGGACGCCGACTCACTCACCAACATGACCACCGTCCCACACTTCCTCCTCCTTCCTCTCATGCTGCTGCACGGGTTTATAGTGGCTTTGATAGTCACCCTGATAGGCTGCACTATGCCATATGATCTAATAGCTGGGAACGCCCATTCGGTCATGCCTGACATCCCATTTGCCTGCTCTCTGGCTGATGCAATCTTTGCTAATGTGTGAAATAGTTTGAAGTCAATTTTAAGTAGAAAAATTCAATAATCTCCTACTCAAGGAAGATAAATTTAAGAGAAAAAGTTCATAAAAATAATGATTAATTTGTTTGTATAGAAAACTATTCTGAAATATATTGTAAAATATGCTAAATAACTTTGCAAGTAGTATTTGTTACAAGACTGTAACATGTAGGGCATACTTTGATTTTCTAAAATGCAGGAGGTATTCAAAAATAAGTGCTGATGTTCCTCTTAGATGAAGTAGTTAAATTCAGTCAAAGGCAGTGACCTTCCTGAGGAACTCAATTACACTGTGACTTTGTACTTATTTCACCTTTCCACACAGAACCTTAAAAGCCTTAGTAAGCAATTTTATGAATCAGTCTCTTTATAACTTCTCATTGTACTTCATTTATTGTGTGGTGGTAAAAGGATATTCTTCTAACTAAAAATAAAATGTAGATTTTATTATTGTTATGAGGCTTTCTTCTTATATTTAATAAATGTTATTGCTTAACTGAATGTCACTGTTTAATCTAAGTCTTTCATGATTTCATTATTAATGTTCATGTGTTATTGCCTTTGTGAGTATAAATGAACAAACGGCAACAGTGTAATGGAAAGATAGCCATTGCCTAGATGTAATAATCATAGAATTTACTTTATTTTATTTTCACTTCATGACATTTGCATTTCATAACCACGCCGTAATCCATGCCTGGGGGAGAAATAATTTTCAACCTGGATGGTGTCAAGATGAGACCGTCCAGGCTGAGAACCACTGGTTACTGAACCAGTGGTTCTCAGTGATGTCACTGAGGCTGCATTCCCAGCTGGGCTGAACTGCAGTGACCTCAGTGATATCCCTGCTAGCACCGCGAGAAAGTCGCATGGTGCAGAGGTGAGTTCACTGAGAGTATTTCACTACAGTGAACTTCAACTGTGATGAACTCGCCTTTGCACCTTGCGACTTTCTCACGGTGCTAGAGGGGATCTCACCGAGGCGACCACAGTTCAGCCTGGCTGGGAACACGGTCTCAGTGACATCCCCACTAGTCATTGATGATGTGCTCACAGCAGCTGTGGTTTTCAGCCTGGACAGTCGCATCTTGGCACCGTCCAGGTTGAAAACTATTTCACCCCAGACATGGATTACAACGTGGGACAGAATGACAGACAGGTATGGTATATTAACATATGAAAATTTATTGATACCAAAAAGAAAAAGTATACAATAAAAGTACTACTTCAGGACATGATAGGACAAGGTACAGGGCATATGAGTACCACAAACAAGGTGCAACCGTGCAAAACAAGATGAGCAGACCAGGAAACAGATCGAACTTCAATATATGTATATATATATATATATATATATATATATATATATATATATATATATATATATATATATATATATATATATATATATATATATGGAGCGAGGGAGATGGTAATATAACAGGCAAAAAATGTATGTGTGTATAAAATATATACTCAAACTGCCGCTATATTTGTATATAGGAATCATATCCCATTATAAACCGCCATAGCAGATGATCACATAACATGTGGCAATAGCCACTGTAGCAAACAAGATCAAACCCTTATATAAGCTAGACTCCGAAACGTGCGTCGGGCTGACGTGCAGGTCCAGGATCCGTCTACGAGTCAGCGTACCATTTTAGGTAATATATAATTCATGTAGTGATATTACCACCTTGCTGACACATGGATACGAGGGTTCTTTATTATCAGGCAAAGTGGTTCACTTATATGTGCTGTAGTGGTATTCCCAGTACATAGTGTGCAAATTACTTATATAAGGGTTTGATCTTATTTGCTACATTGGCTATTGCCACATGTTATGTGATCATCTGCTATGGCGGTTTATAATGGGATACGATTCCTATATACAAATATAGCGGCAGTTTGAGTGTATATTTTATACACACATACATTTTTTGCCTGTTATATTACCATCTCCCTCGCTCTATATATATATATATATATATATATATATATATATATATATATATATATATACATATATTGAAGTTCGATCTGTTTCCTGGTCTGCTCATCTTGTTTTGCACGGTTGCACCTTGTTTGTGGTACTCATATGCCCTGTACCTTGTCCTATCATGTCCTGAAATAGTACTTTTATTGTATACTTTTTCTTTTTACTTTTTGGTATCAATAAATTTTCATATGTTTATATATGTTGACTCTTTGTCGTTTCTTCTGTGGTTTCCACACCCCCGTTGCTGATATAGTAAACGATGTGTCTTAAATAAGTCCTATGGTAAATGACTACTAAGTCAATTATGATTAAATTGTGGTAATTATGTTACTATATACCATTGTTTCATTTTTAGGTATGGTATATTGTTGTTTTTTTATTTCTGTTTTATTACAGGAAAACGAGGGCTTTGGTGGAATTAGGTGAGGTTGTAAGTATGGTTTAATTATTAAAGGAGTTTGTGTCATTTTTTCAATTAAAGGACTTTATTCTTGGTGTGTGTGTTTTATACAATGTGACTATGGGGTTAGTAATGGGAGCGTCTTATTGACCCCTCTCCACTACTAATTTCGAGGCTTGATGTCACATGACAATACAAAGGTGACATCAACCCCAGAAATATGAATCCCACTTGCCACCACTACAGGGCAACTGTGAAGATCTGGGCAACATGCCAGAACATGCCAGAATTGGAGCATCTAATAGATGTGCCTTTTCTGGGGTCAACCTGCCTTGCTAAAGCAGGCATCTGGGGGCTGTTATTCTCAGGCTGGTAAGGTGCCATGGATATTGACCCCCAAGCCCAAAAATAGCAGCACACAGCCGCTCAGAAAAGGCACATCGATTAGATGCGGGAATTTTGGTGCTTTGCCTGGCTCTTCCCACTTGCCCTGTAGCGGTGGTAAGTGAGGTCTGTCATTCTGTCGAACACCATAATCCATGTCTGGGGGATTAATTGTTTTCAACCTGGACAGTGCCAAGATGTGACCGTCCAGGTTGAGAACCACTGGTGAATGAGCTGCTGCGAGAACAGCCACAATGAATAGCTCTGACATCATCTTGTCACTGAGGCTGTGTTCCCAGCAGGGCTGAACTGTCATGACCTAAGCACTGTGGGAAAAGTCAGTGAAGAGGTCACTGCAGTTCAAGCTCAGTGACTTCACCGGAGATCACAGTGAGAAATTCTCAGAGTGATCTGCTGTGAAGCCACTGTGCTTGAACTGCGGTGAACTCAGTGGCTTTTTCCCACGGTGCTAGTGAGGTTCTCACCAAATTGACAGCAGTTCAGCCCGGCTGAGAATGCAGCCTCATTGACCGGACGTAACCTCGATGACGTCACCGCCAGTCACTGAGGCTCCACTTGCAGTAGTTCATTCCCCAGTGTTTCTCAGCATGGACAGACGCATCATGGCACCGTCCAGGTTCAAAAACTATTAACCCCCCAGACATGGATTATGACGTGGGACAGAACAAAAGACATGTTTGGTATATTGTTGTTTTTTTATTTTAGTTTTATTACAGGAGAAGGAGGGCTTTGGTGGAATTAGGAGTTAGGTGAGTACAACTGTGTTTGTTGTTTTTAAATAAAATGTAAAACTGTGTTTAGTCTTATTTCTAATAAAGGACTTGATTCTGGCTGAGTCTTTATTTACCATGTAACTATAGGATGACCAGCCTGAGAATACTAGCCCCTAGCTGTCTGCTTTAGCAAGGCTGACTGTCAAAAATGGGGGGGACCTCATGCCATTTTTTTTTTATTATTTATTTAAATAATTAAAAATACGGCATGGGGAACCCTCTATTCTTGATAACCAACGTTGCTGAAGCTGACAGCTGAGCGTTGCAACCCCCAGCTGTGAGTTTTGCCTGGCTATCAAAAATAGGGGGGGACCCACGTAGGGTTTAAACATTTTTTTATTTACAGCACAGGAGCGGCTGATGAATACTCCCATCCTCTGCTCCTGCTCTCACTGTTATTAGCGGCAGCAGGTGTCAGCTGATCAGACCTGTAGTCCCATAAACTGACACCAGTGACCTGAGGTAAACTTTTTAACTCAGATCACAGCTGAGTGCACACACTGTCTTCTGAAAGCATGGGAACCGTGGATTTCTGACAGGCCGGCATGATTTCACCGCCAATCTGAAGCGCTATGCCAATGTTTCCCAAGCTGTCACTGTGATAGAAATATATATATCATGTAGATCTCACTTGCATGTATACTCCTCTATAATCAAATATATATTTATATGCTCACATCTAATATATGCATTATAATCAATGGTTTAAAATGGCTGACAAACTGATATAACCCAGACAGATCATATGGGGTTTTCCATCCCTAAAAGCAGAACAGAGTCAGATGTTTGGTGACTGCTGATCAGGTGTCTCCACTTTGTCCTAGACACAGAACTCAAGTTTGGTTGCTTAATCAGCAGTCATATGAGCATTAATCACAATATTCCATATATGTTTAGATAACCAATGACAGAGGAGCTAGACAATATGGTAATTAACTAACCACCCCTGACAACCCCTAACCACTCCTTTCTATGTGAAAATATAAAACTATGTATGTACAATAAAGATGCAGTATTGATGGAATGTTGTTCTGTCACAGTTGTGTACAGTCCATTCTTGATGAGCGCTCAAAATACTCAGTCTAATTGGGAGCGGCCGCAGCACACACAGGGATATATTTATCCAACCCTAATATTTCCATAACAAATGGCGCCCAACGGCATGGATGAAATGCACTGGATCCTTCTAACCGGAGATACGGAAGTTGTAGCCGTGGCTTTGGCACAGGGGCAGGAGACTGTGCAGCTCCATAAGTAAGGTAAGAAAATGTGATCATCTTACCTGAAATTCCCCTGTGCCCAGTCCTTGTCTATGCCTCTTGCCGGTCAGGTGTGGTCACCAATTCCCAGGTAGTGTAAAAAATCCGTAGCCACGAATCCACCCTGGGAGGTGTCTGCTGTGGACCGTGTATGTGTTTGTGTAAAATCCGAGAGAAGAAGGAAAAAGTGACTTTTGTTTGTGGTTGCTGGGAAACAGACGGCAGGAGGTCAAATCGCTCGATAAGTTATTGCAGGATTCCCGTGCATAGGAGGAACACGCAGAGTTCCGGAGCAGGTGGCTCCAGGTTCCAGGCACGGGTAGTGATAACTTAAGAGGGCTACTGCAGATTCCCGTAGTGCTGGCGATCCAGTCAGGACGTCCGGACCGGGGTGGTAGATTTCCCGCTTGTTGTGAATCTCAGGCACTCAGGCGGCCCGGGCGCAGGTGCGTCCAGTGCGATTGGCAGTAGTCTGTTCCCAGCGCAACCTGCATGTGTCACAGAATTTAAAAGGGCATCTCTCGGATTGTCTATCTGTTTCTGTCTGTCAAGTGTTGCTTCTTTAAGAAGCATGAAATAGTGAAAAGAAAGTTTTGGGTTTTTTTTTTTCCTTCTCTCATGAACTTCCTCTTTTTTTTCAGCTGAAGCGGAGATATGCATTGTAAATCAAACTGTCACATCTGGTTTTTTTTCTGACTGTTTTCAGCTGCAATGCTGGCTATGTGTAGGTTTTTTGTGTGAAGAAGTGAAATTTAAATTGTATCTATCATTTTTGATGTGACATAAGTGTTTTCAGAAACGTGATTTTAGTGACATTTGATATTATTGCAATGGCATACGTGATATCTAAGAGGAAGTGTGTCTCTGACTGCATTTGAGCGCAGAGATTCTAAAGAAAATTTTTTTTATTACTCTCTTAAAGGGTCTTTTTCTTTTTGCGGCATTTTAAAGTTTTTTAATTAAGTTTTCCTCAATCTTCAATCTCTTTACCTTTTTATTTTTTATTTATTTATTTATTTTTGAAAAAAAAATTTTCCTCTTGTATCAAAGTTTGGAGTTTTTAGTTGTGAACTAAGTTTTTGACGGTTTTTCTTATCGTTTTGGGTTCTTAGAGTTTTATATACTCATTTTTAGAAGTTTTTTCTTTTTCTTAGTACTGTTTTTTTCATTTTTGTGTGTTTTTCATTTTTTGCTTTTGCCATGGGGAATAGAGTGGCCGAGCAACAGGAAAGTCTTTTTACTTCCTGATGAGAAAACAGCCCCTAGATAGTGGCAGGACACGAAGGTGTTAAGTATGTGAAGATTTTGAAAGGTATAAAGTACGTGAAATTCATTAGAATGGCAGACTTCAAGCTGCGGAATGGCATGACGTAGAAAGGAAAATAAGGGAAGTTACAGTAGCTGATGTTAGATTGCTGAATACTAATACATGGTATGAAGTGGCAGCAGAGCTTACATCGTTTAGGTGGTACAGAAAGTTATGTGAGCAAACCAGGAAGTGATTTTTGTGGGTATGAGACGGGAGAATCTGCGCAGTCTGCTTTTAGCAGAATCCATGGTATAGGTAGTTATTTTTGCACAGTATGTGGTGCGCCCCGTTTCTCCCTACAGGGAGAAGGCACAATTGCTCCTCTCTATTATTCTTGTTGTTCTCATCTATCCTCTTTTTTTTTTCTCTGTCAGTCTTTTTCTCTCCGCATCCTCTCTCCTTTCCTCTCCTCTTCCTCCACATTTTTTCTCTTCTCTCTCTTCCCCTCCTTCTCCACTCCTCTCTTCTTCTCTCTCTCTCTCTTCCCCTCCTTCTCCACTCCTCTCTCCTCCATACCCTCCATCTTCTCCACCCTCCTTCTCCACTCGCCCACCACACCTTTCTCCTCCTTCTTTTCCTTCTCCACACCCATCTCTCCTCCCTCTTCTCCTCACCCTCTTTCTCCCCTCCTTCTCTCTCCTCTCTTCTCCTCCCTCTCTCTCCACATTCTCTCTCCTATCCTACTATTCCTTTGTCTCACTCATCAACCCTTCCTCCTTCTTCTTCTTCCTCTTTTTTCCTCTTTGTTGCCGGCTGGGCCAACGCCCAATTCAAACAATATGGTGCTTACAGCACAAGGTTTCCCTCTATGTCCCTGGCACAGTCCAGCCATTGCCAGTTGTGATATTGGGGAAACAAGGTGAAAGCCCCCCCCCACAGTGGGCAGCCCCAGACACATCAGGTAGCAGACAGCTCAGCCCTGGGTGCAGAGGGGGGAGGAATGATATCAGAACGAGCTCACTGACAGATCCTCCGTTACCTCATTTCACAGTCAATAATATTGTGACCATTAAGGTTTTACATGAACTTTGATATCACCATGTATTGATAATGTACAGCTTCAGCACCGGTCAGAGCTGCCTACATTCACACCAACATAGAACTATAAGCCTAATCCATCACAGCTTCAGCAAAAGGGGAGACATCCTCACATAAAAAAGCAACTTCTAAGTCCAAAATCAGTCAGTGTACGACCCCAGTACAAGCTATCACAACTATTCCTCTGATGAAGATGAAGAGGGAACATCATACATGCTGTCCAGTACTAGAAAAGAAACCCACAGGCACCAAGAATGCAAGGGCAGATAGAGGCACCACCATTACACTATGTGCACTGCACTTCAAGTCAGGTGACAATCTTCCAGACCCAGGGATGCATCCCATGCCATTTTACCGAAGAATGTAGCAGAACCAGTGAAAATATGCAGCCACCTGGAATGATCTCTGGGTCATGAATGGAAATAGAAGCAGGTGATGCACTCTGGCCAATCATGAAGGAACAATTCAAACTTCCAGCAGAATCAGACGTACACGCTTGGGAGTCAGGGCCACAGCTAATTGAACAGCTCAGAGAGTGGGCGAAAGGCAGATTGGCAGGACAAGCCATGACATGAGCCAAGATAAGACAGAGTCTGTAAAGAAGTTTCATTGCAGAGTAATGCAAGTATTCCAAGACTTGGGCTTCACCATTCATGACCAGATACACAGGCCTTTGGGCATGGACTGAGACAGCCAATCAGGAAACCACTGATAGTGGCTAGGCCTAGGAACAGGTCAATAGCAGTGGACTGACCCAGAAAAAATGTTTTATGTGCACCTAGGAGACTGTTTATTGCCGATTGTCACCAAAACTGCCGCCATTATAGCACCACAAAGAGCGCAAAGAAGGAAAAGGGTGCCGTGCTGCTGAGAACGCCGGAAGGGAAGCCAGAGGTGAAGATGCTACAAAGTGCCGATCGACACACCGGAAGAACCGCTGCAGACTCCAGAGAGGAGACACCGACCTCAATAAGGTTAGCAAAGGGGAGAAGCTATGTCAGACCAGGGGTAAGAAGTGACGGCAGATGCAGCCGCAGCCCCTGTAATGCCCCAAGACCTTGGGTTGGATGCAGCCGCCGGTCTCATGGCACCCCGGGCCTCGCCACGAATGCACCTGCAGGCCCCGTCTTACCACCGCAGCTTCAATCAGCAGGCCGGACCCCGCTGCCGCTACAGTACCCATCATGTTGTCCACAGTAGCCAAAGGGATTGAGTCCCAACCAGGGGTGCAGAAGACAGCCCCTCTCATGGTGACCACTGACCTGGAAGCGCAACCACCCTACAAAGACAGAAGAAGTGTCAAGTGTTACATCTGTGGCAAGTTTGTCCATTACCAGAACCAGTGCAAAGCACCCACGCCCCCGAGGAGACTGGACCCATGCAATCCAAGAGTTGGTCCAGAGAAACAGGTCAAGGAGGAAGTGCAGAAAGCAGTGAAGTACCCCGTCCATAGGACAGAGGCAAGCAAGCCAGGCCCGCAAGACACTATGCTCCTGACATGTAAAACTTCATCTGCAAGACCACTACCTCAAATTACCCTTAAAATGGATGGCGTTGTCAGATCCAAAGTGGTGCAGCCAGAAGTGTGATGACACCTGTGGAACTCACTGATCCCACCTGCCTATCAGAATCCTCTGTGTCTCGCATGGGCATTGATGGTCAAGTCAGACATTCTCAGCTTACAAAGCCACTGAGCGTGTGCACTCAGCCAGGACACTCTATCCTGTCCCAGTTTGTGGTGTAAAGGACCTGCCACTCAACCTGCTGGGAGCGAACCTACTGCAGAAGCTGAAGGCAACCACAGTGTTCCAGGAAGATGGGACAGTGACACTTTCTTCATCCCTGACCCAAGAAGAGTCATGCTGGCGGCCCTACAAGAACATTAAACAATCGATGAGGCCTACCCAAGGAGGTACTGGATGTAGTACCAGAAAGTCTATGGTCTAAGGGACCCCAGCACGTGAGAAAACCTCAAGTTGCCCCAGTACGGGTGTCACGCAAGACAGATACCCCGTACCCTCGTAAGGCCCAGGCCAGGCCTAGAGTCAAGCTGCCTCTTGGTCTACCTGGAAATAGGAATCATTGTTCCTCGCACATCGCCTTGCAATACCCCGCTTTTCCCCATCAAGAAAAAGACTGTAAAAGGAGAGCCAGCCAAGTTCAGAATGGTATATGACCTGAGAGCTGTGGATGACGCCACGGTGTTTGAAACTACAAATATGCCGAATCTGCACACTCTGCTCTCAAATGTGCCTGCCACAGCAAAAGTGTTCACAGTGACCGACCTGGCTAATGTTTTCTTCAGTGTTCCCCCTCATCCGGAAGACCAGTTCCTGTTTGCCTTAATGCACCAGGGGGGACACCACACATGGACAGTGATGCCACAGTGGGCCCAGAACAGCCCTTCACAGTTCATCAAAGCAATGTCCACAGTTCTCACCAACTGAGTCACAGAACAAGCAGAAGTAACCCTGCTACAATACATGGACAATCTACTCCTTTGTGCAGTTGACTTTGACACGTGTAAAGCCCTTTCCTTGTATCTCCTACTCTACCTGGCGGAGCAGCGCTGCAAGATCTCAAAGAACAAAGTCCAGTGGTGTCAGGAAGCGAGTTACGTTCCAGAGACACTGTATTGCTCACCAGGCGAAACACCTGACAGATGACCGGAAGACCACAGTAGAGAAGATGGTTCCTCTAACAACTCAAAAGGTGCTACAGGCCTTCCTTGGTCTAGTTTCGTAATTGCAGAGCCTGGATCCCTGATGCTTCCGTCCTAATGCAGCCTCTGTGTGAATATGTCAGTGTGACCCCGTTCCTCCAGATAGATGTGGCCTTCAGTTCGTTCAAGAAGTTAAAAGGCTCTGTAGTCTCAGCGCCAGCACTAGGCCTATCTGACTACAAGAAGCCATTCCGTCTCTACTTGATGAGAAGAGAAGGCCTTGCTACTGGAGTCCTGACACAGCTTCAGGGGGGAAAGCAGAGACTTTCGGACTACTTTTCAGCTTGCCTGGATCCAGTTGCAAGGGAAGCCTCTTCCTCCCGCATGAGAGCAGCAGTTGCAGCACACGCCCTCCTGGACAGGACTACTGACATCAGTGGAAAAAACCATTGGAAATCCTGGCTCTGCATGACATCTCAGCAATCCTCAACCAAACCCAGCTAAAACATCTCTCCACCGCCAGGCATCTTCGCCTCCAGTGCTCTCTACTCCTGCCCAACAATGTCACCATCTCCAGATGCACAGTCCTCAACCCGTCCACTCTACTCCCACTCCCAAGGGGGGATACAGATATGGACCCTCAGATAAAAAGTCTGATCAAAATCTGCATGACACCTTCTGCAGGGATCTGAATTTGCTCCGGACGGATGACCATGATTGCTTCAGCATCATGCAACAGGAAACAGCAGGACTACCCAAGGTGGCAGAAGAGCCAGTGACCAACCCAGAGTTGATCCTCTCTGTGGATGGCTCCAGATTTGCAGATGATGAAGGAAGATTCCACACGGGAGGTGCAGCGACCAGCAATCAAGAGATCCTGTGGTCCAGAAGTCTGCCGCCCAGTCTGTCAGCCCAGGAAGCAGAACTGATAGCGCTGATGAAGGCCTACCAGAGGGCAGAAGACAAGACTGAGAAAATGTATACCGATTCAAGGTACTTGCATGGCATAGCACACGACTTCGGACCCATCTGGGCTGCAAGGGACTTCATAACAGCCAGCGGAACAACGGTGAAGCATCAATGGAGCCATTAAGGACCTGCTGAACACACTTCAACTTCCAAAAGTGGTGACAATGCTAAAAGTCAAAGCGCATGGAAAACTGAACACAGTAGGGGCACGAGGCAACAACATGGCGGATATGGCAGCCAAAGAAACAGTCAAGGGAAGACAATATGAACAAGTGGAAGAGGTCGTAGAGCCGGACGGCTACTACAGGACGGCTGAAGACAGGAAACCTGACAAGATGACATCCTGGGATTTGCTCAAAAAAGTTGCAAGAGCAAGCCCCAAAGGACAAGAAGGAATGCTGGATGCAGAAGTGAGCAACACATGAAGAAGGAAGGTGTCATGGTTCTCAATGGCAAGAGAACGTAAATAAGCATACAAAAGGACTAGCTCTTGGAAGATGGGAACTCGAGCTGACCATGAGCTAAACCTACCGCACAACTAACAGTGGCCGGGTAGCGTGCCTACGTTTTATCCCTAGACGCCCAGCGCCAGCCGGAGAACTGACTGACCCTAGCAGAGGAAAATACAGACCTGGCTTACCTCTAGAGAAATTTTCCCCAAAAGGCAGACAGTAGCCCCCACATATATTGGCGGTGATTTTAGAGGAAATTGACATACGAAGTATGAAGATAGGTTTAGCAAATTGAGGTCCGCTTACTAGATAGTAGGAAGACAGAAAAGGGAACTTCACGGTCAGCTGAAAACCCTTTCAAAATACCATCCTGAAATTACTTTAAGACTCTAATATCAACTCATGACACCAGAGTGGCAATTTCAGCTCACAAGAGCTTCCAGCCTCAGAAATATTCAATCACAGAGAACTGGAACAAAAATGCAAAACAAACTTAGGACAACAAGTCCAACTTAGCTGATAGTTGTCTAGGAGCAGGAACATGCAACAGAAAGGCTTCTGGTAACATTGTTGGCCGGCATAGAAATGACTGAGGAGCAAGGCTAAATAGAAAACTCCCACATCCAGATGGAAAACAGGTGAACAGAGGAGATGAAGCACACAAGTGCAGTACCACCAGAAACCACCGGGGGAGCCCAGAAACCAAACTCACAACAGTACCCCCCCCTCAAGGAGGGGGCACCGAACCCTCACCAGAACCACCAGGGCGATCAGGATGAGCCCTATGAAAGGCACGGACCAAATCGGAGGCATGAACATCAGAGGCTGTCACCCAAGAGTTATCCTCCTGACCGTAGCCCTTCCACTTGACCAGATACTGAAGTCTCCGTCTGGAAACACGGGAGTCCAAGATCTTCTCGACAACGTACTCCAACTCACCCTCAACCAACACCGGAGCAGGAGGCTCCACGGAAGGCACAACCGGTACCTCATACCTGCGCAACAATGACCGATGGAAGACATTATGAATAGAAAAAGATGCAGGGAGGTCCAAACGAAAGGACACAGGGTTAAGAATCTCCAATATCTTGTACGGGCCGATGAACCGAGGCTTAAACTTAGGAGAAGAAACCTTCATAGGGACAAAACGAGAAGATAACCACACCAAGTCCCCAACACAAAGACGAGGACCAACACGACGACGGCGGTTGGCAAAATGCTGAGTCTTCTCCTGGGACAACTTCAAATTGTCCACCACATGCCCCCAAATCTGATGCAACCTCTCCACCACAGCATCCACTCCAGGACAATCCGAAGACTCCACCTGACCGGAAGAGAAACGAGGATGAAACCCCGAATTACAGAAGAAAGGAGAAACCAAGGTGGCAGAACTAGCCCGATTATTGAGGGCAAACTCCGCCAAGGGCAAAAAGGCAACCCAATCATCCTGATCCACAGACACAAAACACCTCAAATAAGTCTCCAAGGTCTGATTAGTTCGCTCGGTCTGGCCATTAGTCTGAGGATGGAAAGCAGACGAAAAAGACAAATCAATGCCCATCCTAGCACAGAACGCTCGCCAAAATCTAGACACGAATTGGGATCCTCTGTCAGAAACGATATTCTCCGGAATACCATGCAAGCGCACCACATTTTGAAAAAACAGAGGAACCAGCTCGGATGAGGAAGGCAATTTGGGCAAGGGAACCAAATGGACCATCTTAGAAAAACGGTCACACACCACCCAGATGACAGACATCTTCTGAGAAACAGGGAGATCAGAAATAAAATCCATGGAGATGTGAGTCCAAGGCCTCTTCGGAATAGGCAAGGATAACAACAATCCACTACCCCGAGAACAACAAGGCTTGGCCCAAGCACAAACATCACAAGACTGCACAAAACCTCGCACATCTCGCGACAGGGAAGGCCACCAGAAGGACCTAGCCACCAAATCCCTGGTACCAAAGATTCCAGGATGACCTGCTAACGCAGAAGAATGGACCTCCGAGATGACTCTACTGGTCCAATCATCAGGAACAAACATTCTACCAGGCGGGCAACGATCAGGTCTATTCGCCTGAAACTCCTGCAAGACCCGTCGCAAGTCTGGGGAAACAGCAGATAATATCACTCCATCCTTAAGGATACCTGTAGGTTCAGAATTACCAGGGGAATCAGGCTCAAAACTCCTAGAAAGGGCATCCGCCTTCACATTTTTAGAACCTGGTAGGTAAGAAACCACAAAATTAAACCGAGAGAAAAATAACGACCAGCGCGCCTGTCTAGGATTCAGGCGCCTGGCAGACTCAAGATAAATCAAATTCTTGTGGTCGGTCAATACCACCACCTGATGTCTAGCCCCCTCAAGCCAATGACGCCACTCCTCAAAAGCCCACTTCATAGCCAAGAGCTCCCGATTACCAATATCATAATTTCGCTCAGCGGGCGAAAATTTACGAGAAAAGAACGCACAAGGTCTCATCACGGAGCAGTCGGAACTTTTCTGCAACAAAACCGCCCCAGCTCCGATTTCTGAAGCGTCAACCTCAACCTGAAAAGGAAGAGTAACATCAGGCTGACGCAATACAGGGGCGGAAAAAAAGCGGCGCTTAAGCTCCCGAAAGGCCTCCACAGCAGCAGGGGACCAATCAGCAACATCAGCACCCTTCTTAGTCAAATCAGTCAACGGTTTAGCAACATCAGAAAAACCAGTTATAAATCGACGATAAAAATTAGCAAAGCCCAAAAACTTCTGAAGACTCTTAAGAGAAGAGGGTTGCGTCCAATCACAAATAGCCTGAACCTTGACAGGGTCCATCTCAATGGAAGAGGGGGAAAAAATGTACCCCAAAAACGAAATCTTTTGAACCCCAAAAACGCACTTAGAACCCTTTACACACAAGGAATTAGAGCGCAAAACCTGAAAAACCCTCCTGACCTGTTGGACATGAGAGTCCCAGTCATCCGAAAAAATCAAAATATCATCAAGATACACAATCAAAAATTTTTCCAAATAATCACGGAAAATGTCATGCATAAAGGACTGAAAGACTGAAGGGGCATTTGAAAGACCAAAAGGCATTACTAAGTACTCAAAATGGCCCTCAGGCGTATTAAATGCGGTTTTCCACTCAGCCCCCTGCTTAATTCGCACCAAATTATACGCCCCACGAAGATCAATCTTAGAGAACCACTTGGCCCCCTTTATTCGAGCAAACAAATCAGTAAGCAGTGGCAAAGGATACTGATATTTAACCGTGATTTTATTCAAAAGCCGATAATCAATACACGGCCTCAAAGAGCCATCTTTTTTAGCTACAAAGAAAAAAGCGGCTCCTAAGGGAGATGACGAAGGACAAATATGTCCCTTTTCCAAGGACTCCTTAATATATTCCCGCATAGCAGCATGTTCAGGCACAGATAGATTAAATAAACGACCCTTTGGAAACTTACTGCCCGGAATCAGATCTATAGTACAATCGCAATCTCTGTGCGGAGGTAGTGAACCAAGTTTAGGCTCCTCAAAAACGTCACGATAATCAGATAAAAATTCCGGAATCTCAGAGGGAATAGATGACGAAATGGAAACCAAAGGTATGTCCCCATGAGTCCCCTGACATCCCCAGCTTAACACAGACATTGCTTTCCAGTCAAGGACTGGGTTATGAGATTGCAGCCATGGCAATCCAAGCACCAACACATCATGTAGATTATACAACACAAGGAAGCGAATAATCTCCTGGTGATCCGGATTAATACGCATAGTTACTTGTGTCCAGTATTGTGGTTTGTTACTAGCCAATGGCGTGGAGTCAATACCCTTCAGAGGTATAGGAACTTCCAGAGGCTCTAAATCAAACCCACAGCGTTTGGCAAAGGACCAATCCATAAGACTCAAAGCGGCGCCAGAGTCGACATAGGCGTCCGCGGTAATAGACGATAAAGAGCAAATCAGGGTCACAGATAGAATAAACTTAGACTGTAAAGTGCCAATTGAAACAGACTTATCAACCTTCTTAGAACGTTTAGAGCATGCTGATATAACATGAGTTGAATCACCACAATAGAAGCATAACCCATTTTTTCGCCTAAAATTCTGTCGTTCGCTTCTGGACAGAATTCTATCAAATTGCATAATCTCTGGCGTCTTCTCAGTAGACACCGCCAAATGGTGCACAGGTTTGCGCTCCCGCAAACGCCGATCAACCTGAATAGCCATTGTCATGGACTCATTCAGACCTGTAGGCACAGGGAACCCCACCATAACATCTTTAATGGCATCAGAGAGACCCTCTCTGAATTTCGCCGCCAGGGCGCACTCATTCCACTGAGTAAGCACAGACCACTTACGAAATTTTTGGCAGTATATTTCAGCCTCATCTTGCCCTTGAGACAGGGCCATTAAGGCTTTTTCAGCCTGAATTTCTAAATGAGGTTCCTCATAAAGCAACCCCAAAGCCAGGAAAAACGCATCCACATTGAGCAACGCAGGATCCCCTGGTGCCAAAGCAAATGCCCAATCCTGAGGGTCGCCCCGGAGCAAGGAAATTACAATCCTGACCTGCTGTGCAGGATCTCCAGCGGAGCGAGATCTCAGAGACAAAAATAATTTACAATTATGTTTGAAATTCTGGAAGCGAGATCTATCCCCAGAGAAAAATTCAGGTAAAGGAATTCTAGGTTCAGATGTAGGAGCATGAATAACGAAATCCTGTAAGCTTTGAACCTTCATAGCGAGATTATTCAAACCTGTAGCTAAACTCTGAGGATCCATATTAATCAGGTGAAATCAGAACCATTCAAGGATTAGAAGGAGAGAGAGACGAAGGCTGCAGTAAGCAGAGATGCTAGTGAATCAACTAATGAGCAAACTCAGGAAAAAAAAAAAAAAAAAAACTCTGCAGACTTCTTTTCTCTCCTTTCTTCTGCCAATTATTTTAACTCTTGGCCGGCCAAACTGTCATGGTTCTCAATGGCAAGAGAACGTAAATAAGCATACAAAAGGACTAGCTCTTGGAAGATGGGAACTCGAGCTGACCATGAGCTAAACCTACCGCACAACTAACAGTGGCCGGGTAGCGTGCCTACGTTTTATCCCTAGACGCCCAGCGCCAGCCGGAGAACTGACTGACCCTAGCAGAGGAAAATACAGACCTGGCTTACCTCTAGAGAAATTTTCCCCAAAAGGCAGACAGTAGCCCCCACATATATTGGCGGTGATTTTAGAGGAAATTGACATACGAAGTATGAAGATAGGTTTAGCAAATTGAGGTCCGCTTACTAGATAGTAGGAAGACAGAAAAGGGAACTTCACGGTCAGCTGAAAACCCTTTCAAAATACCATCCTGAAATTACTTTAAGACTCTAATATCAACTCATGACACCAGAGTGGCAATTTCAGCTCACAAGAGCTTCCAGCCTCAGAAATATTCAATCACAGAGAACTGGAACAAAAATGCAAAACAAACTTAGGACAACAAGTCCAACTTAGCTGATAGTTGTCTAGGAGCAGGAACATGCAACAGAAAGGCTTCTGGTAACATTGTTGGCCGGCATAGAAATGACTGAGGAGCAAGGCTAAATAGAAAACTCCCACATCCAGATGGAAAACAGGTGAACAGAGGAGATGAAGCACACAAGTGCAGTACCACCAGAAACCACCGGGGGAGCCCAGAAACCAAACTCACAACAGGAAGGGCATACTAAATGGACTACAAACCCTGTTTACCCCGAAGCATGTACCCTATGGTGGTCCAGTTGGCACATGGGCCCACACACAGATTAAAGACACAGATGAATTATCCGATTGGTGCTTACTGGTTCGCTCCAGAAATCTCCACCCTAACAGCCAAGTTCATAAACAGCTGTCTGACCTGTGGCAAATGCAACCCTGGAAGAATGAAGAAAGTTCCCACACATCGTCTTGCCAGACCACTGTACCCCCTTCCAGAGGATTCAGATAGACCACATCCAGATGCCGCCAAGTGGAGGATTCGAATATGCCCTTGTGGTCGTTGACATGTTCTCAGGATGACAGCCAGAAGCTTTCCCAGTGAAGAACCAGTCAGCAAAGACTATTGCAAAGAAGCTACTCTCAGAGATGAGATATGCAGCCATGGGGTCCCAGAAGTGATAGAGAGTGACCAGGGACCTGCATTCACAGCAAACCTCACATGAGAGATCTAGTCAGCAGTAGGGTCAGACTTAGGCCTACACACTCCCAATCACACTACTCAGTGTTCAGGCACACTCCCAGAGGCCCAGGAAAGCTGTCATTATATGAAATTTTGTTTGTGTCTAGTCCCAGGTTAGGGGTATCCTTTCCCTCAGCAGCTGACTATGCAATATGATACTTTGTCTGCTTATGTAATTGAACTCACCAAGAAACTTGCTAACATCCATTCTCGAGTTTTTTTCTTCATTGCCAGATCCAGATTCAGTGTCCGGTATGCACTCCTAGAAGCCAGGAGACTGCGAGTTGGTGGAAAAAAGTTTGTAAGGAGAACACCACTCGATCCCAGATTTGATGGTCCTGTTCAAGTGCTGCTGATGACACCAAACTCTGCGAAACTGGAGGGAAGACCCGCTTGGATCCACTCATCGCATCGCAAGAAAGCTCCCCTACTGGAGGATGACACCCAAGCCAGAATGATGTTGCGGCCTGACCGAATAGATGACCTACCTGATAAAGACTACACATCGCTCACTACACATGCTATTGACTAAGAGACTGATTGCAACGAACCCCCGTTAGGGACAGATCTCCTGACCGCCCATTTGCGAAAAGTCTGTACGGAGTGGGGCACAGGCATTAGGCTTGTGTCAGTTCGCCGACAGCACAAAAGAGTTGCAGCGCTTTGGGACGGGAGGCTAGGATTAGGGCAAGTGATATCTAAGGGGGGCTTGTGATAGAAATATATATATCATGTAGATCTCACTTGCATGTATACTCCTCTATAATCAAATATATACTTATATGCTCACATCTAATATATACATTATAATCAATGGTTTAAAATGGCTGACAAACTGATATAACCCAGACAGATCATATGGGGTTTTCCATCCCTAAAAGCAGAACAGAGTCAGATGTTTGGTGACTGCTGATCAGGTGTCTCCACTTTGTCCTAGACACAGAACTCAAGTTTGGTTGCTTAATCAGCAGTCATATGAGCATTAATCACAATATTCCATATATGTTTAGATAACCAATGACAGAGGAGCTAGACAATATGGTAATTAACTAACCACCCCTGACAACCCCTAACCACTCCTTTCTATGTGAAAATATAAAACTATGTATGTACAATAAAGATGCAGTATTGATGGAATGTTGTTCTGTCACAGTTGTGTACAGTCCATTCTTGATGAGCGCTCAAAATACTCAGTCTAATTGGGAGCGGCCGCAGCACACACAGGGATATATTTATCCAACCCTAATATTTCCATAACATCACAAAGCTTGGAAAACACTGGCTTTTGTGTTGTGTATGTTCATCTATATTCAGCAATTTAATAGAAGATTAAATCGGTGAATATTGCAAGTTCGGTGATCATGAGCCAAACTGAACATTGAAATATTGGCTCATCTATAGTTGTGAATCAATAAGATATTACTTGCGGAAGATAGTATTAGTTATTATTGAATTTATTAGAGTGGAAAATAATTTGAATCAAATTTTACAAAAATCTGTTTTGTCCATAATATAGATTTTTTGTAACTCCCTTTGGGTAAATTTAGCAAAATGGTGAACAGCTGCACCCCCAATTTTACTCAACTGTAGAGGGACTGATAAAGGTAAGAAGAAAAAACAAACACATAATACTTACCTCACCACTTACCTTTTAAAATATCCACTGTCCACTCCTCAGTGCCACTTCTTTCCATAATTCGGTATTAGTGTCTTCACTATGGAACAAAACTTTATGATGTGACCTGGTCTCTGAGGGATATTTTTTCTAGGCTAAACAAGCCCAACTTGTCCAATCTCTCATCATGCGAGAGGCCTTCCATCCCTTGTGATAATCAAGTTGCACGCCTTTGAACTGACTCTAACTTCTGTATATCCTTATTAAAGTTTGGCGCCCAATGCGGCCTTAAAAGTGATTTATAAAGGGGTAACGATACATTGGAATCACAGGATTTTAACTATTTATGCAACCTAAAATCTTGTTTGCATTGTGGCTGCTACTTGTATTTGAGTACTGCTGCTCAGCTTACTTTTAACCAGAATACCCAAGTCATTCTCCTGCTCGGTACTCAGCTGTATACTCCCATTCAATATATTTGCAGCAGCAGAATTACTCTGTCCTAGGTGCACTACTATTTATGAACATTAAATCTCATTTGTCAAGTGCTTACCCATCCAGACATCTTATTGAGATCGTTTCGCAATATTTTAATGCCAAGGTCAAATTTTAATAACTTACATAGTTTGATGTTGTCAGCAAACACTGACACATTACTCATAATCCCTTCCTCAAGGTAATTAATAAAGAGGTTAAAAAAAGAGGTTAAAAAGAATTGGTCGTATCACAGACACACACACTGTGGTACCATGTTTTTTTCTGTCATTTAACCAATTCCTTACCTATCTGCATATAGTTTTCCCCAGTCCCTGCTTCTGTGGCTTCAGTATAAGGCTGTTGTGTGGTACAATGTCAAATGCTTTTGCAAAGTCCAGATAAATCACATCAGCTGCATTGCCAACATCCAGTTTTGCACTGAAACTCAACATATTAGTTAAACTTGATTTATTCTTCATGAATCCATGCTGGTTATCAATAGTGTTGAGCATTCCGATACCGCAAGTATCGGATATCGTCCGATATTTGCGGTATCGGAAATTCCAATACCGAGTTCTGATATTTTCCGTATATCGGATACCAGAATCGGAAGTTCCCAGAATTCAAACTGCCCGAATTCAGCCAATGAGGACTGATTAGAAGTGTGGGCACCTCCTGTTCTGCATGGTGGGCATGTAACTCCTGGCATGGCTGTGATTGGCTGCTGAAATTATGTCATGCTGCAGTTTAAAAGTCGCTGGCGCCATTTTGGGCTCACTCTGCTGTGAATTCAGTTAGGGACAGGAAGCTGTGTTCTGACTGAGGGCCAGTTTAGAGATAGCAATTTGCTTCATTGTGCTTTACCCAGGCTAATTTAGCAACCACTGTGTGAGAACCTTGCTTTTGCCTTGCAGCGCTGTTCACAGCTGTCTGCAAGGTCTCTGTGTGAGTGCATATCGCTCTGTAGTCTGTGTGCAGCCACAGCCAGTTGTATTCAGCTCAGGGTGCGTCACTGCCTCATACCGTTCTATCCATTGTCCTTTTTTGCTATTAGTGCAGCCTGCTGCACTTTTTTTCCAATATTTCCTATTAGTGGCTTTCCACCCGTATCCAGCTACATTGTGGAAAAATACTACATAGGATAACATAGAGGAGGTTTTTTTGGCCTTGCAGCGCCGTTTACGGCTGTCTGTACGGTCTCTGTGTGAGTGCACATCGCTCTGTAGTCTGTGTGCAGCCACAGCTGGTTGTATTCACCTCAGGGTGCGTCACTGCCTCATAACGTTCAATCCATTGTCCTTTTTTGCAATTAGTGCAGCCTGCTGCACATTTTTTCAAATATTTCCTATTAGTGGCTTTCCACCCGTATCCAGCTAAATTGTGGAAAAACACTACATAGGATTACATTGAGGAGCTTTTTTTGGCCTTGCAGAGCCGTTTACGGCTGTCTGCACAGTCTCTGTGTGAGTGCATATCACTCTGTAGTCATTTCTGCGAAAATAAATAAATAAATAATAAAGTTCACCAAACACACCACTTTACAGTTGTGTAGGCCACATTAGCTCATATTAAAGTCTAGTCCACACTTTAGAAAATTAGTGTTTCTTATACCTGTTAGGAGCTGTTCAGGAATAAGCACACTAAGCCCTTAGTACTTTTCTCCTTATCTTTATCAGTCAACCAAGATGAAGAAGGCAGGGAGTAAGGCACGTGGGCATGGGCGCGGAGCAGGGAGAGGACGTGGGGATTCTGTGCCTGCTGCGGGCACAGGTGACTCATCATCACCCAGTTTCAGCAGGAAACAGTCATTCATGCGCAGCTTTGTAGGAGATCGCCGTACACCACTGCTGCGTGAAGAACAAATTGAAGCCGTTGTCGGATGGATGGCAGTTAACGCATCGACTTCAATTAGTGCCAAATCCTCTCAGGCACAGAGCACTGGAGAGCAGCCATCTGTCTCTTCACCACCTGCCAAATTGCCCAGGCAGTCAGAGAGCCCAGGACAGGAGCCATCTCTAC
The DNA here is from genome assembly GCF_051348905.1 of Ranitomeya variabilis. Classification (NCBI taxonomy): domain Eukaryota; kingdom Metazoa; phylum Chordata; class Amphibia; order Anura; family Dendrobatidae; genus Ranitomeya; species Ranitomeya variabilis. The sequence goes on along the minus strand of NC_135233.1, from coordinate 919,988,647 downwards.
TTCTGTTCTCTGAATCTCTTGGCTTGGAAACAGGGGGCCAGCCAAGCAGCATTGGAGAAATGGAAGAAGAGGCAGTGTGCAGTGATGCCCAACAGCTTTGTCTCTCTGACTCTGAAGAGGCGGGTGGGCCAGTGCCTCCGGTCACCACACCTCATCTGATGATGAGACTCAGGTGCCACTTTCTGGTGCGTACTGTGCTGCCGAGACTACCCAGGAGGAGCAGTTGGTGGCAGAGGGTAGTGTAGATGATGAGGTCCTTGACCCATCATGGCATGAGGTACAGGAAGGTGGTGGGAGCAGCTCTGAGGAAGAGATTCCCCGAACGGGCCAAAGAGGGAGAGGGAGGGGGGAGACTGCGGTTTCTGTATCCTCCACTTTGGCACCCGTTAGGAGCATGCCTCTTCCAAAAGTCAAAACGGGTGCTCCCAAGACTTGCAGTGCCTGGTCCTTTTTTGACACAGTTGCAGATGATATTTGCTTTGTCAAATGCAAGGTGTGTCATCAGAAAGTCAAAAGAGGGAAAAATGTCAGCAACCTCAATACCACAAATATGTGGAATCATGTGCTGACCAAGCACACGGTGGAGTTACAAAAACACACTGAAGACCTAGGCCAACCAACAGTGGCACCTACCACCTCTTCAGCTCGTGTTGTTGCCTCTTCCTCCAGCTCACACACAGCTGGTTCGGCTTCCTCACAGGATCGCCATGGAAAAACCATTGGCACTGTTGTCCAGAGACCCACAGTAATTCCACCCGCAGCACCATGTTTCCAGTCATCCTCACACTCCCAGCCCAGTCTTCAGCCATTGGTAGCACAGGCATGGGAGAAAAGGCGGCCATTCTTGGCAAACCACCCCCAAGCACAGGCTCTGTATGCTGGCATTGCAAAACTACTGTCCCTAGAAATGCTGTTATTCAGGCTGGTGGAGACTGACAGCTTCCGTAACTTGATGGCATTGGCAGTCCCACAATACAATGTGCCCAGCCGCATTTATTTCAGCAGGCAAGCCGTCCCTGCCCTGCACAAGTGTCATGTCGGACGCCGTTCAGACCAGGTCGTCCGACAGACAGCGGTAGTTCTGCTTTTGACCACTATTTGCTCATTGGCGTTGGCTAGATTTTGTCTAGCTGTTCCGGGGTTAATTTACCTGATCCTCGGATTGGAAGCTGGGCCATGCCCATTGCTTTGAATAGCTTTCCTGATCATTGGGCGTCACCGATTATAGCTTCTGTCTTGCGTTGTTATCTCGGTCTGGAGTGGAGAGCTGGTTGTTGGAGTATCGTTGCTGGTGGTGTATTTTCCTTTGTCTTATTTACTCCTTCCTATATTTGTGTTTATTTTGCCCTGCACATTTATAGTGTATTCCTGAGTGACTGTGGCGTGGTGTATATTTTCCTTTATCCTTGTCTGTGCTAACTGTGGGTATTGGTGTATTGCATTCACTGGGTGGAGGGCGGAAGTTTTCATCTTAGGGTTGTAACAGGAGGCAGGGTGATATCAAAAGAAGAAAAGAGACATACACAAAACCGGGTATCACCAAAAAGGTAGAAAAATATAATAAATTACAAATTTTATTATAATCACACAAGGCACATCAAGCAATTAAAAACATTTAAAAACCAAAAATGGTACATACCCCAAAAAGGGGGGATACCCCCAAGAACACAAAAAGGTTTATTCCACAATGTATATGCTTGCAACGTACACAAGGTATATTCAAATAACAATATGTGGCTTATATGAGGAGGCAGGGTGAGGTTTGAGGCCTGGACATGCACACCATCAGTGTAAACTTTAGGTAGAGGGTCAGTCAGCATTTCCCTAGTCTGAGGGAAATTGCAGGGGCCCGGGTTATTAGCTCTCGCCCACCTAGTCTCCCCGTGACATTATAATCGGCCCAATGTTTTGTCATGGATCCCATGACTTCCATAACCCGCCAGTTGGATGCGCTGTCCCTACAGGTCATGGAGTTGAGGGGGGCAGTACAGCAACAGGGACTAGCAGTATCTAATGTGCAAGCTAGAGCAACAGAAAGAGTTGCTGAGCCTAAATTTCCTTTGCCTGAAAAATTTGCTGGGGAACGCAGTAAATTTGTTTCTTTTCGTGAAGCTTGCAAACTATATTTCCATATGCGCCCAATCTCCTCGGGTAATGAGGCTCAGCGTATGGGCCTGGTGTTGTCATTGTTAAGCGGGGATCCCCAAGCATGGACGTTTTCTTTGCCATCTGATTCTGCTGCATTTGACTCTGTGGAGAGTTTTTTTTCTTCTCTTGGGAAAATCTACGATGAACCTGACAGAATGGCTCTTGCAGAATCTAAGATACGCTCTATTCGTCAGGGGGAGCGAGTAGCAGAGGATTACTGTTCTGAATTCCGCCACTGGGCGATCGATACCCAATGGAATGATCCAGCATTGCAGAGTCAGTTTATTCATGGGGTTTCTGGGAGGGTTAAAAAAGCCCTTCTGATGTACGAGACTCCTGCTTCTCTAGATTCCGCTATGAGTCTGGTTGTCCGCATTGATCGCCGTCTGCGTCAGGGGGAGCATGAGACACTGCCTGTGGGTGAAGGTTTAGGTTCACGTGAGGTTGCTGCAGGTGAGCCCACGGAGTCTATGCAAATTGCAGGGGTGTCACATGTAAAGCGTTGAGCCCCAGAGATCAGGAAGCAGGGAGCCTGCTTTTACTGTGGTAAAATTGGTCATTTTATTAACATCTGTCCTCTGCTGACTAAGAAAAATGCAACGGCGGAAAACTTCTAAGCTCAGAGGGTGTGGAGGAGACCAATCTGAGCTTATGTATATCTTCTATGGTGGTTTCTCAATGCATGCTCCCTGCTAAGGTTTTCATCGCTGGCAGTGAGCTGCCAATTACTGTTTTTGTGGATAGTGGTTCAGCCACAAATCTCATTGATGAGGAGTTTGCATGCACAGCAGGTTTTAGGATTGAGAAACTGTCTCATCCTATCCGCGTGGCCACCATCAATGCAGCTCCTCTCTCTCAGGGGGAGATTACTGAATTTGTGGCTGAGGTGAAACTCCACATTGGGTTCTACATTCCGAGCGGGTTACTTGTAAGGTGCTCAGGAATCTTCCTGCTCAGGTGGTTTTGGGTTTTCCTTGGTTGTCTATGCACAACCCGGTAATTGACTGGAAAACTCAGGACATAATTCGGTGGAGCGAGTTCTGCCAGGAGAATTGCCTGGCCACATGTGTGGCTGCGGTGACTTCAAGCGTTCTGGAGTCACTTCTGGATTTTGTGGATGTGTTCTCTGAGAAGGGTTGTTCAGAGTTGCCGCCACATCGTCCCTATGACTGTTCTATCAGGTTTAAACCAGGGGCCAAATTGCCTAAAGCAAGGATGTTCAACATCTCCGGTCCGGAGAGACAAGCGTTAAAAGATTATATTGCTGAAAGCTTGAGCAAAGGGCACATCAGGCCGTCATCCTTGCTGGTGGCAGCAGGGTTCTTCTTCGTGAAGAAGAAAGATGGCGGATTACGCCCGTGTTTGGATTTCAGGTAGTTGAACCAGATTACATTTTGTGATCCATACCCTATGCCACTGATACCAGATTTGTTCAACCAGGTGGCAGGTGCTAAGTGGTTTACCAAGCTTGACCTCAGGGGGGCGTACAACCTCATAAGAGTCCGTCAAAGTGATGAGTGGAAGACGGCTTTTAATACCCCTGAGGGTCATTTTGAAAATTTGGTGATGCCATTTGGGTTGACTATCGCACCTGCAGTGTTCCAACATTTCATCAATGATGTGTTCTCGCATGTTTTGGGGAAATTCGTTATCGTGTACCTAGATGACATTCTCATATATTCTTGCAACCATGATGCTCATTTAGATCATGTCAGGCAGGTGTTACAGCTTCTCAGAGAGAATAAGCTGTATGCTAAACTTGAGAAATGTGTATTTTTTGTTCAAGAGTTGCCGTTCTTGGGTTATATTGTGTCTGCTTCTGGTTTTAAAATGGATGGCGCTAAGGTGCAAGCGGTGCTGCATTGGGAACGTCCTGATAACCTGAAAGCACTTCAGCGGTTCCTTGGGTTTTCCAACTACTATAGGAAATTTATCAAGGATTTTTCCATCATTGCTAAACCGCTAACTGACATGACTAAAAAGGGTACCAATTTCTCCGTTTGGCCTGAGGCTGTTGTGCGCGCATTTGAATTTCTTAAGAACAGTTTTGTTTCAGCCCCCATTCTTGTGCAGCCAGACGTATCAAAACCCTTTGTTGTGGAAGTCGATGCGTCTGAGGTTGGTGTGGGGGAGGTACTATCTCAATGCTCATCTTTGAGTGGTTTGCGCGCGTGCGCCTATTTCTCCAAGAAACTGTCGTCCGCCGAACGTAAATATGATATCTGCAACAGGGAGCTGTTGGCTATTAAGTTGGCCTTTGAAGAATGGCGACACTTCTTGGAGGGGTCGGTACATCAGGTTACGGTTATTACCGATCATAAGAATCTGCTGTATTTGGAGTCAGCCAAGCGTCTGTCCCCCAGGCAGGCTCGCTGGGCATTGTTTTTCACGCGGTTCAATTTTGTTGTCACTTACAGACCGGGGTCTAAAAACACTAAGGAGGATGCTCTTTCCAGGTGTTTTCCGGGGGGAGAATCTCGGGAGGATCCAGTACCCATCCTCCAAAAGGGTGTTGTTGTTTCGGCTCTCACTACCGAGGTGGAGGCTGAGATTGCCGAGGCTCAGGAGGAGGTACCATCTGAGCTTCCCATCAACAAATCTTTTGTACCGCTTCATCTCCGCTTAAAGGTTTTGGCGGAGCATCATGATGCTGTCCTGGCTGGCCACCCAGGGGTTAGAGGTACCTTGGAGTTGGTGTCACGTCGGTTTTGGTGGCCCAAGATCCGACAGGACGTGGTCTCATACGTGTCAGCTTGTACCACGTGCGCTAGGGCTAAGACGCCCGCTCCCGTCCTGTTGGCACACTACTTCCTCTTGAGGTACCTAGTAAGCCAAGGCCGGAAATCTCCATGGATTTCATCTGGGAACACGGTCATCTTGGTGATTGTTGATCGGTTTTCAAAAATGTCGCACTTTGTGTCTTTGCTTTCGTTGCCTAATGCTAAGACTCTGGCTCAGGTATTTGTGCAGGAGGTGGTCAGACTTCATGGGGTTCCGTCTGACAGTGTGTCTGATAGGGGGTCTCAGTTTGTGGCAAAATTTTGGAAAGCATTTTGCTCACGGCTGGGGATCAAGTTGTCCCATTCTTCGGCGTTTCATCCTCAGTCAAATAGTCAGACTGAACGTATGAACCAAAATTTAGAACAGTACCTATGCTGTTTTGTTTCTGATAACCAGGAGGAGTGGTCTACCTTTCTTCCTTTGGCTGAGTTTGCCATCAATAATCACCGCCAGGAGTCATCTGGGGAGTCTCTGTTTTTTTGTGTTTACGGGCTAAATCCTCAATTTTGTACTTTGTGTCAGAGGGGCTCTTCCGGTGTTCCGGAGGAGGACCAGTTAGGAGCACAATTGTCTGTTGAGTGTGGGTGCTAGGTACAAACATGTGACTGACAGTAGGCGTGTGCCAGGTCCGGACCTGAGTGTGGATGACTGGGTGTGGTTATCCACAAAACATATAAGACTCAAGATACCATCCCTTAAATTGGGTCCAAGGTTTATTGGTCCATTTAGGGTCACCGCCGTCATTAACCCAGTAGCGTACCGACTGGAGCTCCCTACGGTGTATAAGATACACAACGTCTTTCACAGGTCTCTTCTGAAGAAGGTGGTGGGTTCTGTGGACGTGGCGCCTATGCCACCTCCAGTTTTAGTGGATGGTAACCTGTAATTTGAAGTCTCTAAGGTGGTTGACTCTCGTGTAGTGCGTCGCACTTTACAGTACTTTGTACACTGGCGTGGCTATGGGCCTGAGGAGAGGTCCTGGGTACCAGCCTCGGACGTTCATGCGGATCGGCTGGTCAGGTTTTTTCATCGTCGCCATCCGGACAAGCTGGGTCCTATAAGCCGTGAGGGCCCTGAGGTCCCTCGTAGAAGGTGGGGTACTGTCATGTCGGACGCCGTTCAGACCAGGTCATCCGACAGACAGCGGTAGTTCCGCTTTTGACCACTATTTGCTCATTGGCATTGGCTAGATTTTGTCTAGCTGTTCCGGGGTTAATTTACCTGATCCTCGGATTGGAAGCTGGGCCATGCCCATTGCCTTTAAATAGCTTTCCTGATCATTGGGCGTCACCGATTATAGCTTCTGTCTTGCGTTGTTATCTCGGTCTGGAGTGGAGTGCTGGTTGTTGGAGTATCGTTGCTGGTGGTGTATTTTCCTTTGTCTTATTTACTCCTTCCTATATTTGTGTTTATTTTGCCCTGCACATTTATAGTGTATTCCTGAGTGACTGCGGCGTGGTGTATATTTTCCTTTATCCTTGTCTGTGCTAACTGTGGGTATTGGTGTATTGCATTCACTGGGTGGAGGGCGGAGGTTTTCAGCTTAGGGTTGTAACAGGAGGCAGGGTGAGGTTCGAGGCCTGGACATGCACACCATCAGTGTAAACTTCAGGTAGAGAGTCAGTCAGCATTTCCCTAGTCTGAGGGAAATTGCAGGGGCCCGGGTTATTAGCTCTCGCCCACCTAGTCTCCCCGTGACAACAAGCATGTGGAGGGACACATAAAACATGCGCTACTGAACGCTGTCAGTAGCAAGGTCCACCTCACCACCGATGGTTGGACCAGTCACCATGGACAGGGGCGATACCTTTCCCTCACTGCCCATTGGGTTAATGTTGTTGAGTCGGGTACAGATCGAGCGAGTGGCGCAGGACGTGTTCTGTCAACTCCAAGGATTGCAGGAATCCAGTCTGTCCACATTGACTCCTCCTCATACACAAGTTCCTCAGAATCATCGCTGCAGGAGCCGTCACAGTCCACCTCCAAATGGACCCGTGAACGTTTACCTCTTACGACGGACATGAGCACAGCTGTGGCCAAACGTCAACAGGCCGTCTTGAAATTAATTTCTTTGGGGAATTGAAGCCACACAGCGCAGGAGCTCTGGAATGCCATCAAGCAGGAGAGCGACGTGTGGTTTGTGCCAGCGAATCTCCAGCCAGGCATGGTAGTGTGTGACAATGGCCGAAATCTGGTGGCAGCTCTGGCCCTAGGCAACTCCACTCACATCCCATGTCTGGCACATGTGCTCAACTTGGTCATGCAGAGTTTTTTGAGAGACTATCTGGATCTTGATGCACTGCTGCACAAGGTCCACCTAGAGCTCACTTGTGGCGTTCCAGCATGGCAAGATCGCGCATTGCAGCTCTGCAGCACTGATTCCGCCTTCCGGAACATCGCATCATATGTGACCTACCCACCAGGTGGAATTTCACGTTACATATGTTGGAGCGGTTGTGTGAGCAGCAGCCAGCAGAAATGGAGTGCCAGCTGCATCAGGCGCAAAGAAGTCGCACTCCGTGCCTTTCAGACTTCACAACCACTGAGTGGGCCACTATGAAGGACGTCTGCCAGGTTTTGCATTCCTTCGATGATTCCACGCGGATGGTGAGTGCAGATGATGCACTAGTCAGCATGACTGTCCCCCTTATCTGCCTGCTTCAACAAACACTGCAAGCGCTAAATGATGATGTTGCGGAAGAGGTGGAGGATGAGGAGTCACCAATTCCATTAGCTTCTGGACAGTCAGCGCTACGTGGTTCCTCACAAAGGCCTAGGCAGGGGACACTTTGTGAGGAGGATGAGGATGAGTCAATGGAGGAGGAAGACATCGGTCCAGAGGAGGGAGTTACACAATTCTCCAGTAGTCAGTGTGTAGAGCGAGGGTGGGGTGATGCAGAGCAGGCAAAGATCACGCCTCAAGCAGGGGACAGCGTTTCTTGGTCAGTTGGCAGTCTGCAGCACATGGCTGATTACATGCTGCAGTGCCTAAGAAATGACCACTGCATTGCCCACATTCTCAACACGGCTGATTATTGGGTGTACACCCTCCTAGATCCTCGCTACCGGGACAACTTACAAAGCCTCATAACACCGTTGAACCGGGAGCGTAAAATGCGGGAATACCAAGACACACTGGTGAATTCCATCATCTTCTCCAGTCCATGTGAGAGCAGTGCTGCTAGTGCTTTACAAAGCAGCTCAGTGCATCGAGGCAGTGGAGGAAGCTCTGCACAAAAAGGGAGCAGAATCAGTGCCTCAGCGCAAGGCAAGACCAGTATGGCCCAACTGTGGTACAGTTTTGTGTGCCCGCCACACATGTCTAGACCATCACAGACGACTCCAGTCAGCAGGAGGCAACGTTTCCATCATATGGTGACAGACTACATGTCTTGCCCTCTTACTGTACTCCCAGACGGCTCTTCCCCCTTCAAATTTTGGGTCTCTAAGCTGGATACATGGCCAGAGCTAAGCCAGTATGCATTGGAGGTGCTGGCTTGCCTTGCTGCTAGTGTTTTATCGGAACTCATCTTTAGTGCCGCAGGTGGTGTACTAACAGACCGTCGCATGCGACTATCCTCCGATAACGATGACCGGCTTACTTTTCTGAAAATGAACAAGGCCTGGATCTCGCAGGAATTTGCCTCTCCTTTTCCAGATTAAATAATTGGTTGGCTACAGTATCCAGGTCTCATGTTGCGTTCATGTTTCTACCACCTGAACTGTAATCCCTGGGCTCCAACACCGCCAGTTGATGCTCAGAAGTGCAGGCTGCACAGTCAAAACACATGACCCAGTGTTATTGGGTTTCAGTAACGTCAGCTGATCCCCAGCTGTGTAGCTGGCAATGTGTCCTGCGACCGCCACACTGACACAACTACTGAAATTTAAGGGAACCTGTCCCCCCCAGGCATTTGTTACTGAAAGAGCCACCTTGTGCAGCAGTAATGCTGCACAAGGAAAAGGTAGCTCTTTTAGTTTAGCTCCTTGAACTTAACACTTATAAAATGTGTCCCCTCACAACGTGAGACCGTCCTGGAGGTGGGACTTTCCTTCGTAATGGGACGCAGCACAGCCGTCATTCCAACCCCCTTGGTGCAATGCGCTGCCTCCTCAGCGTTGTTTGAATCTGTCCCGCAGTCAGCGCTGTTATGTTATCCCTTGGCCAGGCACACTTACCGCTGCCCGTCTTCTGATATCATTTGTTGTCAGGCTGCCTGCGCCTGTGTGGACGCGCTGCCCGAGATTCCGCCTCGCAGTTTCTTCTGATTTAATCACACTGCGGGCCTGGGATCCATGGGCATGCGCAGTGCATATCTTCACCTCAGGCTCTCACTCATCTCCCTCCGCCTTCTTCAGACTGTGCGCCATCAGCTGATCCCTAATAGCATGCCACGGCCATGACGCCGCACAGTCTGAAGAAGCCGGAAGGAGGGGAGTGAGAGGCGAAGATATGCACTGCGCATGCCCATGGATCCCAGGCCCGCAGTGTGATTAAATCAGAAGAGACTGCGAGGCAGAATCTCGGGCAGCACGTCCGCACAGTCACAGCCAGCCTGACAACAAAATATGTCAGAAGACGGGCAGCACTAAGTGTGCATGGCCAAGAGATAACATAACATCGCAGGCTACGGGACAGATTCAAACAATGCTGAGGAGGCGGCGCACGGCACCAAGGGGGTAGGAATGACAACTGTGCTGCGTCCCATTACGAAGGAAAGTCCCACCTCTGGGATGGTCTCACGGTATCAGGGGACACATTTTATAAGTACATAATTAAAAGAGCCACCTTTTCCTTTTGCAGCATTAGTGCTGTACAAGATGTTTCTTTCAGCTACAAACGCATGGGGGTAAAGGTTCCCTTTCAACTTGCTCCAATTAGGCCTCGGCCTACACTCCTCTCCTCCTTGATTCCCTGGGCTCTAACACCGCCAGTTGGTGCTCGGAAGTGCTGGCTTCACAGAGAAAAACACTCGCCACTGTGTCAGTGGGATTCAGTAACGTCAGCTGTTCCCTTGCTGTGTAGCCGGCAACATGTCCTGCAAACGCCACGCAGACACAACAGATATTAAACTGCCTCCAGTGCAGGCTTCGGTCTACACTCTGCTCCTCCTGCTGTCCCTGGGCTCTAACACCGCCAGTTGGTGCTCGGAAGTGCTGGCTGCACAGAGAAAAACACCCGCCACTGTGTCAGTGGGGTTCAGTAATGCCAGCTGTTCCCCTGCTGTGTAGCTGGCAACGTGTCCTGCAAATGCTACGCAGACACTACAACAAAAATTAAAGTGAACCTGCCCCCCCCAGGCGTTTGTAACTAAAAGAGCCACCTTGTGCAGCACAAATGCTGCATTTGGACAAGGTGGCTCTTTTTGTTATACTCATTGCACATGCAGAACTAAACACTTATAAAATGTGTCCCCTGATACCAATTAACCATCCCAGAGGTGTGATTTTCCTTTGTAATGACACACAGCAACCCCCTTGGTGGCGTGTGCCACCTCCTCTGCGTTGTTTGAATCTGTCCCAGAGCCTTCGCTGTTATGTTATCCCTTGGCCATGCACGTTTAGTGCTGCCCATCTTCTGACATCATTTGTTGTCAGGATGGCTGCGCCTGTGTGACCACCCTGCCCAAGATCACGCCCTGCAGTGTCTTATTTATTCTCACTGCGGGGCTGGGATTCATGGGCATGCGCAGTGCATATCTTCGCCTCTCACTCATCTCCTTCCGCCTTCTTCAGACTGTGCGGCTTCACGGCCGTGGCATGCGATAAGGGATCAGCTGACACTGCACAGTCTAAAGCAGGCATAAGGACATGAGCGAGAGGCAAAGATATTTACTGCGCAAGGCCATGAATCCCAGCCCCGCAGTCTGAATAAAATGGAAGACACTGTGGGGCTGGGATTCATGGGCATGTGCAGTAACAGCGCATGGCCAAGGGATAACACAACAGCGCAGACTCCAGAACACAAAAAAACAACGCTCAGGAGGCTGCGCCCAGCACCAATGGGATATTTTTGACAGCTGTGCTTCGTCTCATTAAGAAGGAAAGTCCCGCCTCCGAGACGGTTTCATGGTATGAGGGGCAAAACTTTAGAAGTATTTCATTCAGCGTGTGCAAGGAATATGATTAAAAGAGCCACCTTTTCCTTGTGCAGCATTACTGCTGCACAAGGTGGCTCTTCTAGTTACTAACGCTTGGGGGGTTTAAAGGTTCCCTTTCAATTTGCTCCAATTAGGCATCGGCCTACACTCTGCTCCCCCTGCTGACCCTGGGCTCTAACACCGCCAGTTGGTGCTCAGAAGTGCTGGCTGCACAGAGAAAAACACCTGCCACTGTGTTAGTGGGGTTCAGTAATGCCAGCTGTTCCCCTGCGGTGTAGCCGGCAACGTGTCCTGCAAACGCCACACAGACACAACAGATATTAAACTGCCTCCAGTGCAGGCTTTGGCCTACACTCTGCTCCTCTGCTCCTCCTGCTGACCCTGGGCTCTAAAACCACCAGTTGGTGCTCAGAAGTGCTGGCTACACAGAGAAAAACACTTGCCACTGTGTCAGTGATGTTCAGCAACGCCAGCTGTTCCCCTGCTGTGTAGCCGGCAACATGTCCTGCAAACACCACGCAGACGCAACAGATATTAAACTGCCTCCAGTGCAGGCTTCAGCCTACACTCTGCTCCTCTGCTCCTCCTGCTGACCCTGGGCTCTAAAACCACCAGTTGGTGCTCGGAAGTGCTGGCTGCACAGAGAAAAAGACTTGCCACTGTGTCAGTGGGGTTCAGTAACGTCAGCTGTTCCCCTGCTTTGTAGCTGGCAACGTGTCCTGCAAACGCCACGCAGACACAACTGACACTAAGCTGCCTCCAGTGCAGGCTTCGGCCTACACTCTGCTCCTCTGCTCCTCCTGCTGACTCTGGGCTCTAACACCGCCAGTTGGTGCTCAGAAGTGCTGGCTGCACAGAGAAAAACACTCTCCACTGTGTCAGTGGGGTTCAGTAACGTCAGCTGTTACCCTGCTGTGTAGCTGGCAACGTGTCCTGCAAACACCATGCAGACACAACTGACACTAAGCTACCTCCAGTGCAGGCTCCAGCCTAAACTCTGCTCCTCCTGCTGACTCTTGGCTCCAACATCGCTAGTTGGGGCTCTAGGAAGACAATCTTGAATAGGTCCCCCTGGTTCCAGTACCGTCAGCTGGTTCCGGGCAGAGCCTTTGGCTTAGGTGCCTTCTTCTGGGTATCCGAGTTCCACCAACGTCAGGTGGTCCTTGGTAGTGCTTTCTGGCACGGGTACCTCCTGCTTAGTAACCAGGTACCAGTAACCTCAGCTGGACCTTGGTAGTTCCATTCGCTCTTGTACCTTTGGCTACCCATCCGGGTTCCAGTACCGTCAGCTGGTTCTCGGCAGTGTCTTTTGCTCTTGTACCTTCTGCTCCCCTTCCTGGTTCCAGTACCGTCAGCTGGTTCTGGGCAGAGCCTTTGGCTTAGGTGCCTTCTTCTGGGTATCCGAGTTCCACCAATGTCAGGTGGTCCTTGGTAGTGCTTTCTGGCACGGGTACCTCCTGCTTAGTAACCGGGTTCCAGTAACGTCAGCTGGTCCTCGGTAGTTCCATTCGCTCTTGGACCTTCGGGTAGCCATCCGAGTTCCAGTTCCATCAGCTGGTTCTCGGCATTTTCTCAGCCTTCTTGTACCTTCTGCTACATTTCCAAGTTCAAGACCCTAAAGACGATGACCTGGAAGACCGAGAAGCAGAAGAACAAGAGGCTGTAGAACAAAGAGCAGAAGAACATTAAGCATAAGACTAAACATCGGAGCAAAAGATATTATCTAAATTATAAGCAGAAGAAGACTAAGCAGTGTATGAGGGTGAGTCCGTTCCTCCTTGTGGTGCCCCTGGAAAAAGCCTGCTGCTGCAGGCCTAACTGAACGCGGACAAATCCTGTTGTAACTCTTTTGTGACAGGCAGAACGGAAGGTGTAATCTTCAAACTGTTATAGATAACAACTACAGGAATGCCTGTCACAAATAAGAATATGATGAAGTAGAATATGAATAATAATAATAGTTTAATAAAAAGAATATGAAGAATGTAACAAAAAAATAATAGGTAGAAGATGAAGAAGATGAATAAGGTGAAGAAGAAGTTGATGTCAAAGATGCTGCTGCTGAGGATGATGAAGAAGAAAGTGTCAGAGAAGTAAAAAAGAAGGTGAAGGGCATGGAAGTAGTGAAACATCAATATCTGACAAAATAAAAAAAATCTTAACATAGTCAATACCTTTGTAACTCCGAACGTCTTAAAAAAAAATTAAAATTCCCGCTATTCTATTTGATTGGGCTAAACCTCTATGCCTTTAATGTCTACGCCACCTCCCCCAATACATCCTACGTTATTCTTAGTTGTTTTCCTTCATGTAGAATGAACCTACAAGTAAAGAAAGGGTTTATTTTAATTCTGATATTTTTGTCCCATTGACTTGCATTGGTATCGGGTATCGGTATCGGCGATAGCCGATATTTTTTTAATATCGGCCGATCCAATCCGATGCCGATACTTTCTGATATCGGAAGGTATCGCTCAACACTAGTTATCAATTATTACATTATTTTTTTCTGCAATATATTTCTGAAGGTAATCTCTTATAATGCCCTCCAAGACTTTGCACACTACCACTGTCAGACTTCCCAGAAGATAGTTGCCATGATCCACCTTCTTAACTTTCTTAAATATTGGTTCCGCATGAGCCAACCTCCAGTCCTGTGGCACCAACCCTGTTAAAAGAGAGTCTAAGAATATGACTTACACAGTGTTAGGTGTCGAGTTCCCGCCGCTGCACAGGGGGAATCTCAAACCACCTCCGCTGCGGTCTCTCATTCTCCTCCAGCCACAGTGGAGCTTGCTCAGCAGAGACGTCGGTCCCAGCGCCTGGCTCATGCAGATACTGCACGATTGGTTACTGCTGCCCTTCCAGGTTCAGCCATTATAACCAGTACTGATCAGCGGCGAGCAGGCGCTCCTGGGACTAAGTCCCGCTTTTCTTATTCTGAGCATGCCCAAGGGAAGACTTCTCATTGGAGGTCGGGGGTCACACACTTAGGTCCTGTAGCAGCTCCTATTGGACCACTAGGAAGGTCCTGGAGAGCTACAGCTATCAAAGGTTTGCATGGCTGCATGGCCATGCACTAGTATAAACCTGTTATCATGTGTGTGCGGTTGTAGGCCTGTTCTGCTGATTGCTCTTTAATCATTCCCATTCCTTGTGATGTTGAATGCTCGCGAATGTTGGAGCTACATAGCACCTGATAGTGCAAACCTATACACAAGAGCATGATCCTTACTGCGTCTAACCAGCAGTGACCGCCAGTGTGGCGCTGTACGCACTCTGTGCGGCAATCTTTAATTACTCTTGACAACCGGTCAGTGTAGGGTGGGAACTCCCGCTTGATCCCAGCATCTGACTCAGGGCGTCCTCAGGCGCGGGCTCAAAAGCCACCGAGGGTCAGAGCAAGATCAATCACCAGCATAGTGGGGATGGATTACAGGGATCCCACTAGCATTCATCTGCTGCACCCTGTGACTGCTAACAGGGCACAGTGTTTCTTTGTTTACCTGCGACTCTGTGAAGCAACAGAGTTCACATCTGTACATACCGGGTGAAGGAACCCGTGTTTATTCTGGCACAGTACCACCATATAGTACCGCCATTACCTAGCAGCAGGTTCCATTCCTGCACGGTGGACCCCGGGCTGCAAATGCACCTTTTACTATCTTTATATTTCTCATTTGCAGCTCCTCCATAGGGTGTCATGCAGCTCCCCCATAGGGTATCATGCAGCTCCCCATAGGGTATCATGCAGCTCCCTCATAGGGTATTATGCAGCTCCTCCATAGGGTATCATGCAGCTCACCCTCTCATAGAGTATCATGCAGCTAATCCCCCATAGAGCATCATGCAGCTCACTCCCCATAGGGTATTATACAGCTTCCCCACATAGGTTATCATGCAGCTCCCCCCATGGGGCATGATCCGCTCAATCCCCCCATAGGGTATCATGCAGCTCCCCCATAGGGTATCATGCAGCTCAGCCACATAGAGTATCATGCAGCTCAACCCCCATAGGATATTATGCAGCTCACTCCCCCATAGGGTATCATTCAGCTCCCCCATAGGGTATCATGCAGCTCACCCCCATAGAGTATCATGCAGCTCATCCCCCCTAGAGAATCATGCAGCTCATTCCCCATAGAGTATCATGAAGCTCACCCCCCATAGGGTATCATGCAGCTCACCCCAATAGGGCGTCATGCAGCTCACTCCCCCATAGGGTATTATCCAGCTCGCCCCATAGGGTATCATGCAGCTCACCCCCCATACAACCAGGACTCACTGATATATTTAAAAAAATACAATATTCACCTCTTCTCCTCGCTCCCACGCTGATTCCAGCTGCGGCTCTGCTCTGTCAGGAGCTGTGCTGCAGTCAGCCTCGCACACAGCAGGTACGCAATGAAGTGATGGCATTGCGCACCCGCTGTGTATCAGTGGTGAGGGGAATGATGGGAGAGGGAGCATCATCTGACGCTCTCTCCTCCAACCCCCTGGCTTACGGCCCTATAGCAGACAAGTGGGCTGAGGGCCCCTGAGAAAGCGGGGGCCCAGATAATGGGCAGTGTTAGCCGCAGCTTGTGGCCAACACTGCCCGCTATTAAAGTGAACGTCACTCCTCTCCACGCCCATGGGGGCATGGGGAAGCGCGAGTATTAATTTCACTTTAGCAGTGGGAACAGGCTTAGGCTTCCTACTGCTCTGCTGGCACCGGGGGTCCCATAGCAGCTGCGTGGTGTGCCACTATTAGTGACACCCAACTGGCCGGGGGCCCCTGGAGCACCTCCAGTTCTTTGGTGGCCCAGTCAGTCCGACCCTGGTAGGAGCCATCAAATAAGAAATAATTGTGAGACATGAGAAATGAAGTGACTTGGACTATATAGTTTTGGAGGGTTGGATTTGGAGGGTTGGATTATACAGTAGTTACTGTATTATGGAGATAAAAATCCAATAATTTACTGAATATTTTAGAGATCAATAAAAGTAGTATTTTGTGACTAGTAGCTGTAAGTGAATCGGTGTGATCGGTGTGCTTATTTTCTTACCTTTACAATAAGTCACTTACCATAAATAGAACTGAGGGACTCATTCTTTTTCCCTGCAGGGTGGTTTGCATGTGTATGTATTGTACACTTATAAAGTATATATATATATATATATATATATATATATATATATATATATATATATATATATATATATATATTGCATGTGTAGGCTGTTTTTGACATCATTTTCTGCACTTCTTAATGCATATTGGTTCATATGTGTGTTTTATGGATGCTCTACTAATAAATGGATTCAATTCAAACTTCTTTTCTTTAGCAATAACGTCTTTGGTTGTAATTTAGTCATAACTCTATTTTCTAAAAGTGCATCTTGTTTATTTTATAACCTTTATACTACATTCCTGTCTTTACTATAAAAAACATGCTTTGACTTCCCAGAAATCCACTGTTTCAAGTATATTACTGACCTTGTTCAACTTCCTGGAACACACTTATTTCTGATCTGAGCATCTCAATTAAATTAGGCAAGATTTCTATATAATTGCTCTCACTTGAACCCATGTTAAGGTAAGAGGGCATACAGTTGAAAGAAAACTGTTAATAAAGTATTTTTATTGATATTTAATGCGTTTACAAGATATTATATACATAGTTCTAATATTCCTTTAAATGTTTTATACAGTGGTCCTTTAAATTACAATTAATTTTTGTAAATCTGGATGACAATTGAGTGTTTTAAAGTCATATTTTGAGACATTACCTTTGGGAAATGTCAAATTGTTTCAAAGCCCTAAAATGTCACCCAATATATGTAAAAAACAATTATATAACAAGTCAGAATGAGTTGCTGCAAGCTATAAATTACTTTCTACTTTGAGGACAGGAGCTACATCAGAGTTGTGTTCAAGACCTGTAGTGTCTCAGAAACTAAAATTTGGCATTAACCCATTCCTGACATACTGTTACGTCACATGTAGGATCCTTGAATTTGATGCGAGCTTAAAAGCCAAGTCGTCATCTTTCCCGGAAGATGATGGCTGAGCACTTTGTCTCTAAAAGCCATGGGTAAAGCAGTGGGCCACCCGCAGATATTGCTCTATTAAATGCTGCTGGCAATTTCTGACAGCGGCATTTAACGCACGGCAGCGAGGGGAGCGTCATTTTATGCATCCATCAGCACCCGAGTGATATGATCACGGGGCACTGATGGCTTGCCAAGACAGCTGTGGATTCTACTGAAGACCTTGAAGCTGGCATTAATAGGAGTTCATAACTTTCACTATGCATATCAGTGCTATAGCATTGCTGTGTATAGTACAAGCGATCAGACAATCACAGCTTCAAGTCCTCTGAGGACACAAAACATTACAGTAAAAGGTGATAATAAAATGTTTTTAAAATTCTATTAAAAAAAAGCTCAAGTCTCGCCCCTTTTGCCCCACTAAAAATAAAGCAATTAAAAAATACACATATTTAATATAGCTGTGTTCATTAGAGTCTTATCTAACAAAATATAAAATAAATTAATTTGGTAAGTAAACCGAGAAAAAAAGGAATTGCCAGAATTATGTTTTTTTGGCTCCTGCAACATTGTAACAAAATGCAATAAGAAGTCATCAATTCAAAACATCATATATATTCCAAGACAGTATCAGTTAAAATGTTAGTTCATAGAGTAACAAAATAAGCCCTCAAATAATGCTATATCCCAAAAATAAAAGTGTTACAAGTCTTGGAAAAAAGCAACTTTTTTTATTTATTTTTTTTATTTTTTTACAAATTTCTTAATTTTTTCTCATCACTTAAATAAAAAAAAAACTATACATGTTTGGTATTTGCATAATTGTACTGAGCAATACAATCATACTGCCAGGCCACTTTTACCGTATAGTGAACATGGTAAAGAAAAAAAAAACTGGTGGAATTTTTTTCCTTGCTATCAAATATAACACATGATAAAATGAATGATGTCATTCAAAAGCACAATTTGTCAAGCAAAAAAAAACAAACCCTCATATGAAATATAAAAAAGTTATGGCTCTTGGAAAAAGGGCCCAAAAAATGGAAATTGGCTGCAGCGGAAAAGAGTTAATACTGCTCTAGGCATTATAAATGGTCAAACTGAGTACAAGTACAGTAAGTCAGGCTAAAGCTGTGTGCACACATTGCGGATCTTGATGCATTTCCGCAGCGTTTTTGGAAGCGCGGAACTGCATCAAATCTGCAGTGTAGTGCACAAGCAATGTTAGTCAATGGGAAAATGACAATTGGTGTGCACATGCTGCGGAAAAAAACACGCGGATTCGCAGCATTTTATTTTCCGCAGCATGTCAATTCTTTTTGCGGATGTGCAGCGTTTCTGCACCCATTAAATTCCATTGATTCAGTCAAATCCGCAGCAAAACCGCAGGTTTAAAAAGATCTGTGGTTTTGCTGCGGATGTGCCTGCGAGAAATGCTGCAGATTGGGAGGAGGAAGAGTGTGTGGGCGGAGACTATGTGTGTGGGCGGAAACTCTGTGTGAGCGGAGAAGATGTGCTTGTCTATGTCAGGGTGTTTGTGTGTGTCTGTGTGTCTGCAGGGCTGTGTCTGTGTGCGTGGGGCTGTGTGTATCTCGGTGTGTCTGTGTGTGTGTGCTGGGCTGTGTGCGTGTGTGCAGGGCTGTGTGCATGTGCGGGGCTGTGTGTGTGTGTTTGCGGGTCTATATATAGGCAGGCATCGTCCGATGAGACTACTAGTCCCATTTGGCTATGCCAGCTACAGTGACAGCTAGGTTATCATGGGACAGTAGTAATCCCATCATCCGGCTACTGTATTCAAGTGTAAAAAAAACACACACACACACATACAGTACATACAGTACATACAGTACATACAACATACAGTATATAGTCACCATACAGCTAGTCCTCGATGCCCTCGATCACCTGTAAAAAAAAATAATTATAAACCAATGGTATACTCCCTGTTCTGATGTAATCCAGTTAATAACGAATGTCCCACAACGATCTCCTGTGAAGAGCTGTCCCATCGACAGATGTGACCGCTCACCAGGGGCTCCGGTAATACAATCACAGGATATAGTCCTCCACATTGTATCCCTCCACCACCATGAGTTAAGTAGAGTTCATACTGTCACTTCCGGCACCGCTGCGTGGGAAAATTCTCAGTGCCATAAAGTGAGAGCATGAACTCATTGAACCCTCAGTGATAACACTGCAGGATCTATTATCTCCTGTCAGTGTGTCACTGGAGGCCCTGAAGAGTGGTCACATCTCCTGATGTGACTGCTCTATAGGGGACATCATCGTGGGACACTCGTAACTAAATGGACTACATCGGACCAGGCAGTATTTGTGTTGGCTTATTATTTTTTCTTTTTTACAGGAGATCGAGGGCATCGCAGGAATTAGACGTAACAATTAAGATGGCAAACTGTGTAGTGTTTTATTTCATTGAAATACATTTTCTGGCTGTGTGTTTATTTAACCCTTTAACATCAAGAGAATGCCAAGAGTGTGCAAAGCAGTCATCAAAGCAAAAGGTATCTACTTTGAAGAACCTAGAATACAAGACATAATTTCAGTTGTTTCACACTTTTTTGTTAAGTATATAATTCCACATGTGTTAATTCATAGTTTTGATACATTCAGTTTGAATGTTCAATTTTCATAGTCATGAAAATACAGAAAAATCTTTAAGTGAGAAGGGGTGTCCAAGCTTTTTTGTCTGTACTGTATCTATCTATAGATATATCTAACTATCTATAGAAATATCTATCTATTATCTATCTATCTATAGATCTGTCTATCTGTGTGTGTAAACATTATTCTTCAATGGAGTATGCAAATGAAGAGGTTTGACAAGAAATGACATCACAATTCTTTTTTTTTGTTAAATAATAGATCTTTATTTAGCCTACAAAAATGCATACAAATTTGTATGGAAAAAAAAAGCGTATCAAAATCCGCAGCAAAAACGCATCATATCCTTGCGGATTTTTAACTGCATTTTCTGCCAAGAGATGCAGAATCTGTGCAGAAAATTCCACAGGCAAATATGCAACATGTGCACATACCCTAAAAGTTCTCATAACCCATTAGATAGTGGATAAGTCCCCCATACACATTAGATTAACTCCTCTGCCTGTTTTCACTTTCCTGACCAGGCCTATTTTTACAAATCTGACCACTGTCACTTTATGAGGTCATAACTCTGGAATGCTTCAATGGATCCCACTAATTCTGAGAATGTTTTCTCATGACATATTGTAATTCACGATAGTGGTAACATTTCTTGATATGGCTTGCATTTATTTGTGAAAAAAATGGAAATTTGGTGAAAATGTTTTAAATTTAGCCATTTTTAAATTTTAATTTTTATGCCCTTAAAGCGGAGGGTCATATCACACAAAATAGTTACCAAATAACATTTACCACATGTCTACTTTACATCAGCACACTTTTTGATTTTTTTTTTTTTAGGAAATTATAAGGGTTAAAAGTTGACCAGCAATTTCTTATTTTTACAACAAAATTTGCAAAACCATTTTTTTAGGGACCACCTCACATTTGAAGTGACTTTCAGGGGTCTATATGACAGAAAATACTCAAAAGTGATACCATTCTAAAAACTGCACCCTTCAAGGTGCTCAAAATCACATTCAAGAAGTTTATTAATCCTACATGTGTGCCACAGGAATTTTTGGAATGTGTAAGGAAAAAATAAACATTTACTTTTATTTCACAAAAAAATTTCCTTTAGATCTATTTTTTTTACACTAAGACTAACAGGAGAAAATGGACAATGGAATTTGTTGTGCAATTTCTCTTGAGCATGCTGATACCCTATATGTGGAGGACATCTACTGTTTGGGCACATGGCAGGGCTCAGGAGGGAGGGAGCTTTATTTGACTTTTTGAATGTAAAATTTGCTGGCATAATTAGCGGATGCCATATCATGTTTGGAGAGCCTCTGATGTGCCTAAACAGTGGAAACTCCCAACAAGTCACAATTTTTAAAAAATTAGACCTCTTAGGGAACTTATCTAGATGTGTATTGAGCACCTTGAATGAAGTGCTTCACAGAAGTTTATAATGTAGAGCCGTGGAAATAAAAAAAAGGCATTTTTCACCAGATAAATCTTTATCTCTAAACTTAGCATTTTTATAATGGTAAAATGAGAAAGTGCTCCATACAGTTTGTTGAGCAATTTCTTCTGAGTGCGCAGATACCAAATATGTGGAGGAAAACAAATATTTGGGTGCACGCCAGTTCTGTGAAGGAAAGGAGCGCCATTTGACTTTTTGAAAGTAAAATGTACTGGAATAATTAGCGGATGCTGTGTCGCATTTGGAGAGCCCCTGATGTGCCCAAATAGTGGAAACCCCCACAAGTGACACCGTTTTGGAAACTATCTAGATGTGTATTGAACACCTTGAACCTGCAGGCACTTTACAGAAGTTTTTAATGTTAAGACATGAAAATAAAAAAATCTAATTTTTCCCGCGAAAATCATTTTTTAGCTCCAAATTATATACATTCACAAGGGTAACAGGAGAAAATGGACCCCAAAAACTGTTTTTCAATTTCTCCTGAGATCAGCGATACCCCATATGTGGTTGAAAACTACTTTTCAGGCCATTGCAAGACTCTAAAGGGAAGTAGCGTCATATTACAGAGTACTGTTTTGAGGGTGCCATGTCACAGTGGCAAAGTCCCTGAGGTGCTAGAACAGCAGAACCCCTCATAAGTGACCCCATTTTACAAATTAAACCTCTCAATGAATTCATCTATGGGTGCAGTGATTATATTGACACCACATGTGTGTCACAGAATTTTATATCACTGGGCAATGATGACTAAGGGCAGTATTGCCTGAAACGAGTCAGATTGTTTTTATGATGCACTAATAAAGGACAAGATTTTTATTCTATCTTCATCTGCTCCATTCAATATTTGCATGAGCTGGAGTGATTTGCATTTTCACCTGGGAGTCGGCCGGCAAGAACTTGGTGGTGATGCGTGCTCTGTACATGTCTACTGAGAATTAGTTTCAAATACGTCTGGTTGTGTGAGCTGATAAAATCCTAGTATTTGCTTCTTTTCAGAAGTGCACAAAACTGTGGCCGACTGCACTTTTATGCAATACTAAAAAGACGGACACTGCCGGATCACAGCTCAGACGGCGTCCACAGTATTGCCATCTGCCTGTTTATAGGGAATCTTCTGCCAGAGGATCCATCTGAATCATGTATTTCAGAGATTTACACAGAAAACCCAGTGGAAGCGCTCAGCACAGAGGGCAGGATAAATATGCACAAAGCTGTACTGAGATCTTTGGGAAACAGAATGAAAAAACATCAAAGAGAAGAATTGGTTGTATTCATTTTTTACGTTGTTTCTCGTGCATTATAAGTGATTAGGCAACTTTATTCTTCGGGTCTGTGTGATTACAACTATACCAGATTTATATTGGGTTTTTATGTTTGGCTTCTGTCACACACTAATAACTGTTTTTATTGCAAAAACTAGTTTTTCCATCACCACATTTTGAGAGCTGTAATTTTTCCATATTTCGGCCGACAGTCATGTTATGGCATGTTTTGTGAGAGACCAACTGACGTTTTTATTGATATCATTTTCAGGCACATGACGTTTTTTGATCGCTTTCTATTCCAATTTTTGGGAGAGAGAATGAACAAAAACCAGCAATTCAGTAATTTGTTTTGTTTTTTTTATACCATTCCATGTGTGGTAAAATTGGCATGGCAGCTATATTCTTCGAGTCAAGATGATTACAGCAATATCCAATTTATATATTTTTTTATGTTTTGGCGCTTTTACACAATAAAAACTATTTTATAGAAAAAAAATAATTCTGCATAGCTTTATTCTAAAAGTCAAAACTTTTTTTTTATTTTTCACTGATGGAGCTGTATGATGGCTTTTTTTGTGGGACAAGATTATGTTTTCAGCTGTACTACTTTTATTTACATTCGTCTTTTTGATCGCATTTTATTGCACTTTTTGTTTGGTGGTATGATGATAAAGCATTGTTTTTTGCCTCGTTTTTTTTTACTTTGTTCACAGAAGGGGTTAAACAGTAGGACAGTTGTATAGAGCGGGTCATTATGGATGCTGTGATGGCAAATATGTGCACTTTTATTGTTTATCTTTTTATTTACAGAAATAAATGTATTTATTTTTCTTTATTTTGGGATTTAAAAAAATATATTTTTACACTTTCTATTTTTTGAAAACTTTTTTACATTGTCCCATCCTGGGACATCACTTTATGGTGTCAGATCGCTGATCTGATACTCTGCACAGCAGATTATCGCACCAGCATCTGACAGGCAGAGAAGGAGGCATGTCAGCGCCTGCTTTCAGCAGGTGCTCACAAGCCACCTTCCCTGCAGGACCTTGAAGGACCCTGCGGCCATCTTGTGGCTGGGAGTCTCCATGGAGAACATCAGGATAACGCGATCACATCGCATTATCCTGATGGAAGCGTGTAGTGAACTGATTCCCTGCACAATGCTCATCTATGCCGCTGCCAGTAGTGACAGTGGCATCAGATGCATTATCTGCCCGCGATCGGTGCTAGCACAGATCATGGGTGTTGCTGCAGGGTGTCAGCTCTCATGCATAGCTGACACCCACACCCGATCGCCGCAAATAAGCAAATTGAAAGCGTTGATTTGCAGCAATTTACAGTAATTCATTTATTTTTAGAGTTTAAGTCCTCTTTTTCTCAGAAGAGGCAATATGAATTTTTAATTTCCCAGAGGAGCATTGCACGGCGAATAAGCCTCCTTACCTTGACAAGCCTTCTGGTATGTCACTATCCATAAGGAGAAACGTTACCCCTTAGACCCCAGTCCAGATCCTCTCACCTACCCAAATCAGTTCTCATGCTTCGCACTGACGAGGGCCAACAGCCCGAAACACCGTGTCTGCGAATTGAGATACTGATTTTGCTTTTATCCTAAGTCATATTGCATGACTCGTTAAAGGGTTGATTGTGACTTATAGGATCGCTACTTCCAACAGGTGGCGCTATAGAGTTAAGTCCTCTTTTTCTCAGAAGAGGCAATATGAATCAGTAATTCATTGACATTTTATGGCTGCGTCATAAGTCAAGCAATCATTGAGGGTTCATTACTGTTTCATAAGTCAAGCAATCATTGACATTTCATGGGTGTGTCACAGGTCGAACAGTTGTATCTGTGGTAATATACAAACACTCTGTAGGACAAAGCATGCAACAAATCAGTAATAATAACAGAATGAAGAAGTCAAAATAGCAGAAAACTAAACACTTGAGGAAAAGGGGTAACCAAGGAAAATAACTCTGTACAGCGATAAGGCATATTGATAACAATGAAACAGGGATGGCAGTTAGGGGGAAGGTAGAAGAAGTGTGGGAGGAACAAAGCAACTAAATTCTAGCAATTCCATAAAATAGAATTTTGGCAAATTTGTACATCTCTACTATAAATTCAAAACTGAAGGCATAACATCAAAATGGGCATGGACTTGAAATGGTGTGTGCTTGTGAGTCAGTAGCTAGCAAATTCTCCTCATAATACTGCTCATCCAGACACTTTTCAGTTTAAACTAGGCAGAGTTTATTATTTGAAATACTTATATAAAGAGACATGCAAAGGCAGGTAATTTGTAATGAAAAAAAACAACTAATTTTACTGCTAGAAAGCATGTGAGAACACCATAAAACCAGATGAGGCAATCAAAACAATTAAACAATATACTTGCACAACTAGTCATGGTAAATATCCTTTAGGCCGGGATCACACATGCGAGAAGTATGGCCGAGTCTTGCATGTTAATACCTGGCATTGCCGCCGTCACTCAGGAGCGGAGCGTTCGGTTGAATAGCAATACATGCAGCCTCATACTCCGCTCCAGAGTGACGGGGCAATGCCAGGTATTAACATGTGAGACTCGGCCGTATTTCTCGCATGTGTGATCCCGACCTTAAGCAAAGAAATATAATCAGTAACGGGAGAAATAATAGTTCAATTTATCAAGTAACACTGCGTTTTATCTTAAGAGTTCCTCCAATAGTTCTGCGCCAGTGACAATTTCTCTGTCTCTGACATCTTCAATGTCCCCTTTTGGCTTATGCAGCCAACATGGAGTTTCCACAGGGTTCCTCTCTTGGCTTGTCTTGAATGGTAGCAGCACAAGAAGATTCTGGAAGTGAGAGGTGGTAGTGGTTAACTGGTAGGTGGGACAGGGCTTGCAATATCTTCAGATTTCCTGGTGACATCCAGGCCAATATAACCTCCTCAAGACCCGTTTTTGAGTTTGCTACATCTCCGGATGGCCACCCAAAACATGTGAATGAGCTATGTCCAACACCATTTGTCTATAGCGTCCTGCTACCAACAACTGCTTAACCATCTTTACTCTCACGTTAGTAACCAGGTACAATAAGTCCCCAATCAACATGACATAGGGAAATCTGGTATCAGCCCATGACTGCTGTGCAATGCAGTTTATAGCGGTAACATCTTTTAGAGTTAAGTACCTATGTTGGTTGAACCCCAAATTTTCTCTGGTCACCCTTATCTCAGGGATGTCTGACTCAGGGAATACTTCATTCTTCTCTTCTCCCATTACACAGAAGGGAAGCCCATTAGACTCTGGGGTTGGTGAAACCTTTTAGAGCCAACCTGTTTTTTGCCTGAGCAATAGAGGTATCTGCCCCTCTCCCACTAGTCTCAAAACAACACAAAGTCCCTTCCTAAGACAATTAGGTGCATTAACTCCTGGACAACTCCTACCTCATGGTACCTCGGGTCATCTCAATGACCACTCTGGCCACTGGATTATGTTTAGCATGCCATTGAATGCAATAGAGGTCCACCTTCTTCCCTGGGATCAGTTGGAGAGAAAGTGTGGCCCTCAAGAGGGTACAAACTCCTTAAGTCTAGTAGTCCAGTCATTTGCTGACCATTCCCTTTTACAGGACAAGTTTGGGGCACACTGCAAACTGGATATGCACATAATGAAAACCAGCATCCCATGCTACAGTACATTTGGTCAGTGGACAATGGGCAACTAAATAAACTGGGTCTTGCTACCTTCAGCAAATTACATCCACCCATCAGACCTCTTGACATAACCTCCTCTTCTCTCTTGGCCTTTGGACACCCAACCCCCTTTTTAACCTCCGCCCCCAAGTTCTGAGAGGGTTGCCTTCCAAGGAACCTTTGGGTCCCTGATTTCTTTCGACCAAGAAGATTGCAGCCTACCACCCACATGCTGAAGAACTAAACTGACACATTTCCAGGCTGCTTGCCAAGAAAATGTTGCTGTTTTACCTTGTTGACATGGATAAATTCTGCCGACTCATGGTTGCAACCATACCTTGGTTCTCGGTACCCAGTCAGCACTTTTTCTCCCAGTGTGGTGTCCCCACCTTCTACCAGCATGTGTCCAGGATCATCACATTTGCCCTTACCAAGGCACTTCATGGGATTGTCCACAACAACTGACATGTGGACAAGCGCTCCTGGTCAGAGATGCTGCATTTCCTTGACGGCACACTGGGTAAACATTTTGGAGGCTGGGGCAGAGTCACATCCTGGCAAGGCACATGTGCTCCTGACACCGAGGATAGCTGGCACTAATCATGCTTTTCTACACATCCTACAGCAGTTTCTGCCCCCCTCCTGCTCCTCCTCATGCATCATGTGAACATGATCTATGTGGTAGAGGTCAGAAGTGTGTAGTATCAGTTGTACAAAGAGAGAAAGAAGACAAGGTCAGCTGCTAAAAAAGTTAATAAACTGCCTTTATATATCAAGGACAATAATGTAACCGTTCATTAGCAAAGTAAAAGTTACTACCACAGGTATATAAAAGTATTAAAAAAATCGATGTCAAATGCATGTGGGAGATAACTCAAGGTAGTAAAACAATGGCTGGGTAAAAGCCAGCAGAGGTAGTAGGAATGTATATCATATAAAGTGCCTGTATATAATAAAGTGCTGATGCATGGAAAAAGCAGCGGTATGCTGACTGACAAATGAACCCTGCAGCAATCTGCACCTGTCTGACGCATGTTTCTCCTGAGGTTTGAAGAGGGGATAAGTAGGAAATGTGTGGAGAGGAATTTAAACCCTTAACGCCGGGCCATATTCTGTTTTTTTTGTTTCGCTTTTTGCTCCCCTTCTTCCCAGAACCATAACTTTAATTTATTTATCGTTTTTTTAATATTTTTAAAAACATGTTTTTTGTACTTGTTGCATGCTTCAATAGGCTCCAAGGTAGACTAGAAGCTGCAATTCTCTGATTGGCTCTGCTACATACAGGCGATGATCAGATAGCTACAGCAGGGTTTTTGCTCATTTATTTTCTTGTAGGCTTTATATGTTTTATGGCCAATGTGAACATGTGTTTATGTGCTGCATGTGTACCAACTTAAGTCAAGCTCAATTTTTGTGTTTTCTTTCTTTGTATCATTGCAATCTGTGAAAGCTGATGTGTGGCGTCACTTTTTCTGAGTTGGAGATTGTATATAAGGCTCCCCCAGACTTATGTTCCACTGGTTGGGCCCAGTCCTTTTTGTCTGTCCTTATTCACACTGATGTCAACATTGACACATAGTAAGGTTTTTAATATTAGACAGTGTAATACTGTCCCGATCAGAGTTACCTTGTCGTGGTGGGATGGCTTTTGTGAGATCTTTTGGAACACCTGGAGTGGACCCGCAGATCCACGACAACGAACCTCCCAACACCAGACTAACGTAGTACGGAGTGGACACTGGGAAGGCTGGACTGGACGATGAGACAAGGAAGCCTGGGAAAGGCAGAGAAGCTGAACTGGCTGGACAGAGCGGAGACTCAGAACAGGCAGTGCAAAGACAAAGGTGGACATGAGTCACAGAAGTCCAAATGACAGACAGGCAAGGAGCAGAGGAAGGAATCACCTTAAATACATGGAGTGCTGAAGGACTTCCGGGTCACGGTCCTCCAGGATCACAGAGAGGAGATAGAGTGCCAGTGAATCAGAAAGAGGAAGTGCTGGAGTGGGTGGTGCACACGCGCACCCGACGAGAACCAGGGAGCGGAGAAGAATGAAGGAGAGGATGCGCGCCTGCAGGAGAAACGCTCCGCAGCGGGTAAGTATGAGCGGGGGGAGTGGCGGTGGTCACGGCAGCAGGCACGGCTGCAGAAGGAGTGGCCATGACAGGTTTTATTCTATTTGTGATCAAAAACAGTAATGCTAAAAACTCTGTGTTATTTAGATACACTTTTTGCTTTTTACTTAGTTACAGCAGGGTTTTTGCTAATTTTTTTCTCTTGTTGGTGTTGTGCTTTATGGTCAATGTAAACATGCATTTATGTGCTGCATGTGTACCAACTTAAGTCAAGCAAAATGTTTGTGGGTTTTTTTCTTAAATGAGGTAGCATAAACCTGCTGACATTTTCCATTTAAGAAAACATAGACTTTACTCATTCACTCATTTTATTCCTCCAAGTAACATACAAAACTTCATTCATAATGATTCAATGTTGTATTTAAAAGCATGGCCTGCATTAAAACAAAATCCTTATTAATCCTTATTAGAAAATAAAACAGTATACCTTTTCAATTTTATTTCTATTCAGTTCATATTCATTGTAAAACTTGCTGGGTAGTGACATATTCTTGAGCATGACCAATTAATTACTTAGCATGGTATCTAAAGACAGAAATTTATAAAAAAATAAAAATATCTGACACACAGTATTTTTTTAATTTGTGGTACATGATTTTGGTAAAAGCAAACTCCACTTAACAAAATATTTATGAAATCGTCTTGTAACCTTCAAAAATTGCTCTGTACTGCCTACTGTTAAAGTCACATTATTGGCTATGACACCTTTATTATAGTTACAACATACTGTATTACTGTGACAGTATCTTGGTAAATAATAATATATAATATATATCTAATATATAAAACTGAATGTGTGTGTATGTGTGTATGTCCGGGATTGGCATCTGCACCGGCGCAGCTACAGCTACAAAATTTTGCACAGTCACACGTCTGGACCCCGAGAGCGTCATAGGCTATGTTGTGAGGCGAAATTTTAATCCCGCGCGTTCCAATTCACCAAGCAATTTTGCCCCTATCTACATAATGGGGAAAAAGTGAAAGGAAAAGTGTTGGAGGCAAATTGACAGCTGCCAGATGTGAACAAGGGGGACTTAAAGAATGAGAGCGATGGCACCAAAGAGTATATACTGTACAGTTGCTAAGGTGGGGCCCTGACATGGGATACTCACCACACACGGGGATATGAACACACACACAAAATGCGCCACACACTACCACGTGCTTGAACACATATACCACCCTCAGCACACATTTCACCACACATACACCAAACTCGCCACATAAAAGTCGAAACACAAAAGTCGCAGCTCAAAACTCGCCATGCGCAAAACTCGCCACATGTGCAAAACTCACCTCATGGAAAACTCGCCACACACAAAACTTGCACACACAGAAAAATTGCCACATGCACAAAAGTTGCAACACATGCAAAAGTTGCCTCACACAAAACTTGCACATACTCAAAACGCACCACACATAAAACTCGCCATGCGCAAATCTTGCTGCACACAACTTGCTACACTAACCTGTCACATGCAACTCGACACACAAAAAGTTGCTACACGCATGTCGCCACACAAAACTCATCTCACAAAAGTTGCTACATGAATGTCGCCACACGCAACTCAACACAAACAACTTGACACATCAAATTCGCCCTAAAACACACAGAAGTCTGGTATTATCCTTCAAAAATAAAAATCTGATTAATAAGCAGACAAACTACAAGAGTAACAAATGTACCATATAGGAAATACGGTAGCTGTCAGTCACACGACCTGTCTATTATGTGTATGTGTGAGCTAATACATACTGCCAGGGGAGAGGGCTTCCTGTTGGCTGGGGATTTATCAGGCTACCAATTTAGCTTACAAATACTGAGGTAAAAATACTGAGCAAATAACGTGTGAACGAGGTCTAATACAGGAGGAGATGACACACAGATATATACTATGTACAGGAGGAGATGACACAGGTATATACTACATACAGGGGAGATGACACACATATACTATATACAGGGGAGATGACACACAGGTATATACTATATACAGGAGGAGATGACATACAGGTATATACTATATACAGGAGGAGATGACACACACATATATACTATATACAGGGGAGATGACACACAGGTATATACTATATACAGGAGGAGATGACACACTGGTATATACTATATACAGGGGAGATGACATACAGGTACATTCTATATACAGGGGAGATGACACACAGGTATATACTATATACAGGGGAGGTGACACACAGGTATATACTATATACAGGGGAGATGACCCACAGGTATATACTATATACAGGGGAGATGACACACAGGTATATACTATATACAGGAGGAGATGACATACAGGTACATACTATATACAGGAGGAGATGACATACAGGTACATACTATATACAGGGGAGATGACACACATATATATACTATATACAGGAGGAGATGACACACAGGTATATATTATATACAGGAGGAGATGACACACTGGTATATACTATATACAGGAGCAGATGACACACAGGTATATACTATATACAGGAGGAGATGACACACAGGTATATACTATATACAGGAGGAGATGACATACAGGTACATACTATATACAGGAGGAGATGACACACAGGTATATACTATATACAGGAGCAGATGACACACAGGTATATACTATATACAGGAGGAGATGACTTACAAGTTTATACTATATACAGGAGGAGATGACACATGTATATACTATATACAGGAGGAGATGACATACAGGTATATACTATATAAAAGAGGAGATGACACATAGGTATATAGAGGAGGAGATGCCATACAGCAGGTATATACTATATACAGGGGGATGACATACTGGTATATACTATATATAGGAGGAGAGACATACAGGTATATAGTATATACAGAAGAGATGACATACAGGTATAAACTATATACAGGAGATGACACATAGGTATATACAATATACAGGAGGAGATGACATACAGCAGGTATATACTATTTACAGGTGAGTTGACATACAGGTATATACTATATGCAGGAGATGACATACAGGTGTGTACTATATATAAGGGAGATTACAAACATGTATATACTGAGGGGAAAATGAGAGGTGTGAGGTGAAAATTAGGGGTGTGAGGTGAAAATGAAAAGGTGTGAGTGCAAAATGAGAGGAGTGAGGGAAAATAGTGGAGTGATCGGAAAATGACAGATGTGAGGTCGAAATTACAATTGTTAGGGGGAATGAGAGGAGTGAGGGGGAAAATAAGAGGAATGAGGGGGAAAATGAGAGGTGTAAGGGAGAAAATGAGAGATGTGAGGGGGAAAATGAGAGGCGTGATGGGAAAATAAGAGATGTGAGGTGCTAAAACTAACCACAGATATTTACTATAACCAGGCAACGCCGGGCTCTTCAGCTAAGATATATATATATATATATATATATATATATATATATATATATACATACACACACACAGCTCAAAAAATAAAGGGAACACTTAAACAACAGAATATAACTCCGAGTGAATCAAATTTCTGGGAAATCTAACTGTCCACTTAGGAAGCGACACTGTTTGACAATCAATTTCACATGCTGTTATGTAAATGGAAAAGGCAATTATCAAGACATGCTCAATAAAGGAGTGGTTCTGCAGGTGGGGACCACAGGCCACATCCCAGTACCAATGCTTTCTGGCTGATATCTTGGTCACTTTTGAATATTGGTTGTGCTTTCACACTCGTGGTAGCATGAGACGGACTCTACAACCCACACAAGTGGCTCAGGAGGTGCAGCTCATCCAGGATGGCACATTAATGGCAGTGGCAAGAAGGTTTGCTGTGTCTGTCAGCGTAGGGTACAGAGGCTGGAATGCGCTACCAGGAGACAGGCCAGTACACCAGGAGACGTGGAGGGGGCCATAGGAGGGCAACAACCCAGCAGCAAAGCCTCTACCTCAGCCTTTGTGCAAGGAGGAACAGGAGAAGCACTGCCAGAGCCCTGTAAAATGGCCTCCAGCATGCCAAAAATGTGCATGTGTCTGCACAAACGGTTAGAAACCGACTCCATGAGGATGGTCTGAGTGCCCCACATCCAAAGATGGGGGTTGTGCTCTATGCTTTAGTCCGGGTCTGGGAGGAGATCCCTCAGGAGGCCATCCGCCGCCTCATCAGGAGCATGCCCAGGTGTTGTAGGGAGGTCATACAGGCACGTGGGGGCTGCATACACTACTGAGCATCATTTCCTTGTATTGAGACATTTCCACTGAATTTGGATTAGCCTGTAACTTCATTTTCCAGTGTGATTTTGAGCATCATTTTAACTCCATACCTTCGAGGGATATTAATTGTGATTTACATTGATAATTTTTAGGTTTTATTGCTTTCAACACATTCCACTATGTAATGAATAAAGATTTACAACTGGAATATTTCATTCAGTGATATCTAGGATGTGGGATTTTAGTGTTCCCTATATTTTTTGAGCAGTATATATACAGTATATATATATATATATATATATATATATATATATATATATATATATATATATATATATTATATATCTAATATATAAGCTGAATGTATGTGTGTGCATGTGTGCGTGTGCGTGTGTGTGTGTATGTCCGGGATTGGCATCTGCACCGGCGCAGCTACAGCCACAAAATTTTGTACAGTCACACGTCTGGACCCCAAGAGCGTCATAGGTTATGTTGTGAGGCGAAATTTTAACCCCGCGCTTTCCAATTCACCAAGCAATTTTGCCCCTATCTACATAATGGGGAAAAAGGAAAAGTGTTGGAGGCAAATTGACAGCTGCCAGAAGTGAACAAGGGGGACTTAAAGAATGAGATCGATGGCGCCAAAGAGTATATACCATGCAGTTGCTAAGGTGGGGCCCCGACATGGGATACTCACCACATACGGGGATATGAACACACACACAAAATGCGCCACACACTACCACGTGCTTGAACACATATACCACCCTCAGTACACATTTCACTACACATACACCAACCTCACCACATAAAAGTCGAAACACAAAAGTCACGGCTCAAAACTCACCACGCGCAAAATTTGTCACATGCAAAACTCACCACGTGCAAAACTAGGCTCACGCAAAACTCGCCACACGTGCAAAACTCTCCTCATGGAAAACTCGCCACACTCAAAACCTGCACACGTGGAAAAATTGTTACATGCACAAAAGTTGCAACACATGCAAAAGTTGCCTCACACAAAACTTGCACATACTCAAAACGCATCACACATAAAACTTGTCAAGCGCAAACCTCGCCATGCGCATGCCATGCGCATCTTGCTGCACACAACTTGCTACACTAACCTGTTACATGCAACTTCACACACGAAAAGTTGCTACACGCATGTCGCCACACAAAACTCATCTCACAAAAGTCACTGCATGCATGTCGCCACACGCAACTCAACACACACAACTTGACACATCAAACTTGCCCTAAAACACACACAAGTCTGGTATTATCCTTCAAAAATAAAAATCTGATTAATAAGCAGACAAACTACAAGAGCAACAAATGTACCATATAGGAAATAAGGCAGCTGTCAGTCACATGACCTGTCTATTATGTGTATGTGTGAGCTAATATATACTGCCAGGGGGGAGGGCTTCCTGTTGGCTGGGGATGTATCAGGCTGGCAATTTAGCTTACAAATACTGAGGTAAAACTACTGACCAAATAAAGTGTGAACGAGGTCTAATACAGGAGGAGATGACATACAGATACATACTATATACAGGGGAGATGACACACAGGTATATACTACATACAGGAGCAGATGACACACAGGTACTGTATATACTATATTATTATTATTATTTATTTATATAGCACCATTAATTCCATGGTGCTGTACATGAGAAAGGGGTTACATACAGAGTTATAAATATCATTTACAGTAAACAGGTTTACAGTGACACACTGGTACAGAGGGGAGAGGACCCTGTCCTTGCGGACTTACATTCTATGGGAACTATATACAGGAGGAGATGACTTACAGGCATATACTATATACAGGAGGAGATTACATACAGGCATATAATATATATAGGAGGAGATGACATACAGGTATATACTGTATAAAGGAAGAGATGACACACGTATATACTATATACAGGAGGAGATGACACACAGGTATATTCTATATAAAAGAGGAGATGACACATAGGTATATAGAGGAGGAGATGATATACAGCAGGTATATACTATATACAGGGGAGATGACACAGAAGTATATACTATATACAGGAGATGACATACAGGTATATACTATATATAGGAGGAGATGACATACAGGTATATACTATATACAGGAGGAGATGACACATAGGTATATAAAATATACAGGAGGAGATGACATACAGCAGGTATACACTATTTACAGGGGAGATGACATACAGGTATATACTATATACAGGGGAGATGACATACAGTTATATACTATATACAGGAGATGACATACAGGTGTATACTATATATAAGGGAGATGACAAACATATACTGAGGGGAAAATAAGAGGTGTGTGGTGAAAATGAGAGGTGTGAGGTGAAAATGAAAAGGTGTGAGTGCAAAATGAGAGGAGTGAGGGAAAATAGTGGAGTGATTGGAAAATGACAGATGTGAGGTCGAAATGACAGGTGTTAGGTGGAATGAGAGGAGTGAGGGGAAAATAAGTTGAGTGAGGGGGAAAATGAGAGGTGTGAGGGAGAAAATGAGAGATGTGAGGGGGAAAATGAAAGATGTGAGGGGGAAAATGAGAGGCGTGATGGGAAAATAAGAGAAGTGAGGTGCTCTACCTAACCACAGATATTTACTATGCCCAGGCAATGCCGGGCTCTTCAGCTAGTATATATATATTTATCATACATTGTTTTACGTCTTCCTTAGAGACCACGGTGTCTAAAACTATAATGTGGCCTGAAGTTAAGTGTTCTAAATTCCATGACTAAGCTGCTAATTCTATTCTATGTGCATGGT
The DNA here is from genome assembly GCF_051348905.1 of Ranitomeya variabilis. NCBI lineage: Eukaryota > Metazoa > Chordata > Amphibia > Anura > Dendrobatidae > Ranitomeya > Ranitomeya variabilis. Next base: position 919,953,431 of record NC_135233.1, on the reverse strand, counting down.
ATTTTTGTGACCAAATTCTTTAAAGTTATTTTTTCTTACAGTATTTTGATATACAGTCTTTATGTAATCATAAAGAATCCCTGAAAAAAATAATTTTTATTAGCTATATATTAAAAACCAACCATATAACAAAAAGAACAGACAGGTCACTAAAATACACAGGAGGGGGTAATACTGGGCCCAGATGCTCAGTGAGCTGTGGCACCAGGCAACCCCTAAAACACTGCAAATCCTACAACGTTATCCTAATTTTATTATACTACCTTACTTCAGAGGTTAGCACCCTAAAAGATAAACATAGAATGGTGCCCCCACTCAATGGTTGCTGTCCCTAAATCTTCCTAAAAATACATGTTATGTGTCTGCTGATAGTGATAATAGGGAAGATAATAGGGAAGAAATACTGGATAGTGCAAAACATAATAAATGAGAATGCTCGTCAAAGCAAAAGCAAGTTGATAAATTATGCTTTCTTATCTTAGCGACCTATGAGAGTATAAAGAAAATTGGGTATTTAATTTTACAGTTTTAGCATCTATGAACATTTCCTCATCTGACCTAGAGACATCACATATAGAGAGGTCGGATCAAGGTAAACGTGTCATACCAAAGATAGGGGACAGACCACCCAAATCAGAACAGAGGTGGACATAGAGAGATCCTACTATTAGACGAGTTATCGACATAACATCTGCATTCCCAACTATGTCTTCTTCCTCACACTCTTCATCTTTTTTTTTACAATGAAGAGCCCCCTTGAATTACTTCCTAAGGAAAGGTCTCTGTTAACTATGGACAAATCTTGAATTTGTCTCCTCAACTACCTACAAGGGATAAATATAGTGTCCTACAGAAGGTTCTCAGTTTTGGTCAACCAGCTTTTTCAATTGTTTTGAATGGGTTAAAGGCATCCACCTTTTTGGGTGGAAGCTTTAATGGAAAAAAAAGTTTTTCAAGCACCACACCAGGGTACAATGTCTCAAACTATGACTCACTGAGGAAGACAGGGAAGGATTATAGACCCTCAAGGATCTTCTCAAGGACAATAAGAAGTAGACAGGTAAGATTCCATACTTACCCCCACTAACAACAGTACTAAAATGCCCCCACAAAATGATCAAACGAGCATGGACATCTTTGCTAAATTATATGAGGATGATCTATGTAGAATTCCACATATTAATCCCCTGCAGGGACATAAATGAACCAAGAATGAATCCTGTACACATGAAAGGTTGGAAAAAAATAGACATATAATAATCACATCATTGAACGAGGGGGAGAATCTTGTTCTGCTAGATCATCTTAAATATTTATTGAGGTGTCACTCTTCCTTAAAGACATCAACGCATACTAAATTCTATCTTATGTCTCCACTGTTCGATACAATTCAAATAGATTAAGGGGATCACAGTCCAAACATGGGTAAGGTCCTCAGAAAAAAACAATAGTATATTGATAGATTAATCCGAGAACTCAGAGAATCAGATGATCAAAAATGTTTATTCAAAAACAACCAGTCATACAGGATGCCAACGTTTCGGCCCAAAGGCCTTTTTCAAGGCTCTTATCTAAAGAATAATGCAACATAATTAATCGAAGATATTTATAGCCATATCTACACATAAACCGGTTGTATATAAAACAGAAGAGAATACACAACAGAAATAATTATACATCACACTGGCTGTGTGAAAAATTGGTGTAAACAAATCCCAAACATTATATGGAAAAAATAAGAAAATTATGAATCTTATCAAACACATATAAATCCTTCATGTATAATACATAACATAGTGATACTCACTTCAGTCTTATTTTCATTGTATCTCCTATAGTTTTACCTTGTTACCATCATACAGGTAATTAATAATCTTTTTACTCCTTACAGACTGATGTTACTCTGATTCCTTGGCAATTACCTTGGTCACTAGTGGTGTTGGATTGTTTTTTTCTTTTGTTTTTTTTTTCCTTTTTCCTTTCTTTGGACCTTGGACTATTAGTCTTTTCCCCCCTTTTTATCTATATGGGGAAGTCTATATGGTATTTTGATCATATGTTAATATGTTAACTTTGAACAAATTTTATAAGTGGTCACAAACTTGTAAATAACTCATGAAATAATAAAGTTACATTAAAACCAAGCACACTATTATTTTTCTTGTGAAATTCTCAATAAGTTTGATGTGTCACATGACCCTTTTCCCATTGGAAAAAATAAAGTTGGATCCAAAATGGCCAACTTCAAAATGGCCACCATGGTCACCACTCATCTTGAAAAGTTTTCCCCCTCCCATATACTAACGAGTAGTGTTGAGCATTCCGATACCGCAAGTATCGGGTATCGGCCGATATTTGCTGTATCGGAATTCCGATACCGAGATCCGATACTTTTGTGGTATCGGGTATCGGTATCGAAACAACATTAATGTGTAAAAGAAAGAATTAAAATAAAAAATATTGCTATACTCACCTCTCCGACGCAGCCTGGACCTCACCGAGGGAACCGGCAGCGTTCTTTGCTTAAAATGCGCGCGTTTCCTTCCTTCCGTGACGTCACGGCTTGTGATTGGTCGCGTGCCGCCCATGTGGCCGCGACGCGACCAATCACAGCAAGCCGTGACGTAATTTTCAGGTCCTTCTAGGCATTCAGTATTTTAAAATTACGTTCCGGCTTTGTGATTGGTCGCGTCAGGGGTCACATGGGCGACGCGACCAATCACAAGCCGTGACGTCACAGGAGGCAGGAAACGCGCGCATTTTTAAAATTACGTCACGGCTTGTGATTGGTCGCGTCGCCCATGTGGCCGCGACACAACCAATCACAGCAAGCCGTGACGTCATGGGAGGCTGGACACGCGCGCATTTTAAAATGCGCGCGTGTCCAGCCTCCCGTGACGTCACGGCTTGTGATTGGTCGCGTCGCCCATGTGACCACGACGCGACCAATCACAAGCCAGAACGTAATTTTAAAATCCTGAAGGACCTGAAATTACGTCACGGCTTGCTGTGATTGGTCGCGTCGCGGCCACATGGGCGGCACGCGACCAATCACAAGCCGGGACTTCACGTAAGGAAGTAAACGCGCGAATTTTAAGCAAAGAACGCTGCCGGTTCCCTCGGTGAGGTGAGTATAGCAATATTTTTTATTTTAATTCTTTCTTTTACACATTAATATGGATCCCAGGGCCTGAAGGAGAGTTTCCTCTCCTTCAGACCCTGGGAACCATCAGGGATACCGTCCGTTACTTGAGTCCCATTGACTTGTATTGGTATCGGGTATCGGTATCGGATTGGATCCGATACTTTGCCGGTATCGTCCGATACTTTCCGATACCGATACTTTTAAGTATCGGACGGTATCGCTCAACACTACTAACGAGCCATAAACAGAAAGTTGATATCACCAACCATTCCCATTTTATTTAGGTGTATCCATTTAAATGGCCCACCCTATACATTAAAACCACATTTAAAGCATTTATAACCTTTTTATATTCCTCCAGGTTTATGAAATATAACAAAATTAAACATAAATGATAGCTTGTTTGCTTTTATTTTGTGAACATGGAAAGCTATAATTACTTTAGTATAAGATTTTTAATAAATTTTGATTTTATTTTATCAATAAAATGTACTTTCATTTAATATTTCTAAATGGTTAGTTTTACTTTGACCAAACTTTTATGTGCTCACTATTTAAACATATTACAAAGTAAAGTTTTACATATAATCAACATTTGAACAATTGTCCTAACTTACTATGGAATTTATGCCATATAATTAATTACCGTATATACTCGAGTATAAGCCGAGATTTTCAGCCCAAATTTTTGGGCTGAAAGTGCCCCCTCGGCTTATACTCGAGTCACGGTCTGTGGCAGGGTCGGCGGGTGAGGGGGAGAGGGCGCTGAGGCATACTTACCTAGTCCCGGCGATCCTGTCACTCCCCCTGCCCGTCCCACGGTCTCCGGGTGCAGCAGCCTCTTCCCCTGAGCGGTCACGTGGGACCGCTCATTAGAGAAATGAATAGGCTGCTCCACCTCCCATAGGGGCGGAGCCGCCTATTCATTTCTCTAATGAAGCGGTGCCGGTGACCGCTGACAGAGGAAGAGGCTGCGGCACCGAACACAGGCAGGGGGAAGGAGCGGGACGCCGGGAGCAGGTAAGTATGTCATATTCACCTGTCCGCGTTCCACACGCCGGGCGCTGTCTCCATCTTCCCGGCGTCTCTCTCTCTTCACTGACTGCAGGCAGAGGGCGCGATGACGCATATAGTGTGCGCGCCGCCCTCTGCCTGATCAGTCAGTGCAGGGAGACGCCGGGAAGATGGCGCCGAGAAGCTGCAAGCAAGACAGGTGAGTATGTGTTTTATTATTTTTATTGCAGCAGCAGCAGCACAGCTATGGGGCAATAATGGACGGTGCAGAGCACTATATGGCAGAGCTATGGGGCAATGGTGCAGAGCACTGTATGGCACAGCTATGGGGCAGTAATGGTGCAGAGCACTATATGGCACAGCTATGGGGCAGTAATGGTGCAGAGCACTGTATGGCACAGCTATGGGGCAGTAATGGTGCAGAGCACTATATGGCACAGCTATGGGGCAGTAATGGTGCAGAGCACTGTATGGCACAGCTATGGGGCAGTAATGGTGCAGAGCACTATATGGCACAGCTATGGGGCAGTAATGGTGCAGAGCACTGTATGGCACAGCTATGGGGCAATAATGGTGCAGAGCACTATATGGCACAGCTATGGGGCAGTAATGGTGCAGAGCACTGTATGGCACAGCTATGGGGCAATAATGGTGCAGAGCACTATATGGCACAGCTATGGGGCAGTAATGGTGCAGAGCACTATATGGCACAGCTATGGGGCAGTAATGGTGCAGAGCACTGTATGGCACAGCTATGGGGCAATAATGGTGCAGAGCACTATATGGCACAGCTATGGGGCAGTAATGGTGCAGAGCACTGTATGGCACAGCTATGGGGCAATAATGGTGCAGAGCACTATATGGCACAGCTATGGGGCAGTAATGGTGCAGAGCACTGTATGGCACAGCTATGGGGCAATAATGGTGCAGAGCACTATATGGCACAGCTATGGGGCAGTAATGGTGCAGAGCACTGTATGGCACAGCTATGGGGCAATAATGGTGCAGAGCACTATATGGCACAGCTATGGGGCAATAATGGTGCAGAGCACTATATGGCACAGCTATGGGGCCATAATGAACAGTATGGAGCATCTATTTTTATTTTTGAAATTCACCGGTAGCTGTTGCATTTTCCACCCTAGGCTTATACTCGAGTCAATAAGTTTTCCCAGTTTTTTGTGGCAAAATTAGGGGGGTCGGCTTATACTCGGGTCGGCTTATACTCGAGTATATACGGTATCTACAATGTCAAGAGTTAGTATATTCAATTCATTTTGGCACTTTTCCAGACTTTTGTCAAAACTCACAATAATATCCTTTAATTTTCCACTACAATATTAAGGGATTGTTTTATCAATGCTCTTTCCATTTTATGGAGACCTTCAAAGAGTGAAAATAAACTAGATGTCATTTTACTTAATTCATTAAAATATAAAACTACACAATTAGTTAAAAGGACTGATTCATAGGGATTCAAGAAATAGTATTCTAATTAAATAACATTTATCTATATATGTAAGAGGCATGGTGATTACTCGCTAATCCCGCCCCCTGCACAGCAGCTCCGCCCCCCACACATCACCACACATAATCCCGCCTCCCACCCCATTATTACACACAATCCCGCCCCCACCACATTACCACACACAATCCCGCCCCCCACCACATTACCACACACAATCCCGCCCCCCCACCACATTACCATTACCACATGCAATCCCGTCCCCCCACCACATTACCATTACCACACGCAATCCCGCCCCCCACCACATTACCACATGCAATCCCACCCCCCCACCACATTACCACACATAATCCCACCCCAATCCACATTACCACACACAATCCCACCACACCAACACATTACCACACACAATCCCGCCCCCCCACCACATTACCACACATAATCCCACCCCCACCACCAAGTGTAAGTTATAGTTACATAGTTTTCAGTATAAGTAAGTAAGCCCCCTCTGAAACGTAAAATTTGAATCAATATTTCACTGAACACCAGAACAATTTCCAAAATGTTGAAAAGACTGAGTTTTACAGAGCATTTTTAACCCATAACCCCACAGAAAGTAAAGCTGATTTAATCATTTGGCATTAACCATGGTAAATGAAAGTTGGAAATGATCCAGGAAAGATACATCTTGGTACCGTGTTAGCCAGTAGTTAGAAAAATATGTAGAATTGAGAGTCCTCAGTCGTTGATACCTTTTAATGGCGAACTGAAATGAAACGATCCAGTAATCTAAAGACTCGAGGTGTGTGACTGAGAAAGTACCCAGTCTGTGTGTGACTATATTTTGGCTGTTTAGCTGATTCAACTCTGGTACTCTGTAAGGTAAAGTGCACCAGGTTTTGGCAATTACAGTTAAAACATCTGAGGTGAGCTCCAAGACCCACGTCTTGGCGCCGACCTCAAATAGTTTACATTACATTTAATAGCCCTGTCAACAAATACACTTTAACCCCTTAATGACAGCCAATACATCTTTTAACTGACCTGAGATATAAGAGAATAGCATCCCCATACAGATGACAATCCTGCAGCTGTCGGCCGTACACTATAGCTGACAATTTGCTCCATCAGCCACGATCAGTGTTTGCCCCGTCTAAATCTGTTTAACTTCTTAGATGCTGCTTTGAATAGTGAATACATCATTATAAATGGTTAACAGACTGCGGGGGCTTCCTCCTAATCCCAATTGGTGCCCCCAGATCATGATTTTGTGGTCCTGATGTTTGCGATTGGCAATTCATGACCAATTTCTGTCCTAAGAGTCTGCCGGCTGTTGTAACCTGTTCAGAAGTTAGAGGCATTTAGGTGGTAAAAATGCACATTTTCATTTCTGTCATGTCTCTTTGCATTAATTCCTGAAAAGCAACTGAAGGGTTAATAAACTACCTGACAGCAGTTTTCAATATGTCAGGGGGTGCTATTTTTAAATGGTATAACTTTTGGGGGTTTCCCAATATATGGGACCCCTAAAGGCACTTCAAACATGGCTAAGTCCCTAAAAAAATAAATTTAGTAAATTTCCTTCAAAAAAATGAAAAATTACTGCTACATTTTTAAACCTCCTAAAGTGCTAGCAAAATAAAATAACATTTTACAAAAAAACACAATCAAATTCACTGGATTTGTTGAAGCGTTCCAGAGTTATTACCACATAAAGTGACACTGGTCAGATTTCAAAAATTTGGCTCCATCACTAAGGGGTTAAAGGCAATCTGTCACCCCAAAATTTGCCTATAACCTAAGGACACCGACATCAGGGGCTTATCTAGAGCATTCTGTAATGCTATAGATAAGCCCCAGATGTAACCTGAAAGATAAGAAAAACAGGTTATATTATACCTACCCAGGGGAGGCCCTGCTGCGGTCCGGTCCGATGGGCTTTGCGGTCGGTGTCCAGCGCCTCCTATCTTCATACGATGTCGTCCTCTTCTTTGCTTCCTGCCACGGCTCCGGTGCAGGTGTACTTTAGCAGCCCTGTTGAGGGCAGAGCGAAGTACTGCAGTGCACAGGTGCCTATTAATTTGTGTTTTAGATCTTCACACAGCTGGGTATTTTTTATTTTGTCATATTGTATTATTATTGTACAGCTGCACAGATCTTTTAGGCCATATATAAACATTGATCAAATCCCCAGTAGTGTTTTCTCATCTTTACTGGATCTTACCATAGTAATTGATTTATATCTGACTGTGTGCATCCTTTCATGACTAGGATATTGTGTGTTTTTCAGAGCACTATACTGTATATGTTTACAATTTAGCAGTTAATGTATTACTCTGGGTTACCTGAGGAGCTCATTTGAGGTGGGTTGTTGGTCCATGGACACCCCTGGTGATGTATTATAGCCTTTTGGCTTTTTAATTTTTTTATATCTCTTTATGTCTACTGTTTGTTCATGTTATGTTAATATTAGCTATTGAACCCGTTCTACGCCTGGATTGCGAGCATTTTTGTTTGTACATTTTCAATTTTACTCATTTTTTGAAGTCCCTTTGTCTCTGAATTAAATAGAAATTGGGAAAAATAGCACATGATAAGGAACATTCAATTTGCATGAAATAAATTGAATTTTGATGCAAAATTCAAGAGATCTGCAATATTCAAATCCAGGCAGATTTGCTCAATTTTATGTCTAACTTAGTCCATAAAATGTTGTATTAGGAATATGATGTACTCTGCTTTTCTCTGTACTTTAAAGGAGAAATACTAAGAAAAAGACTTTTCAATGCTAAAATGAGCTTGTTCACATATGCAGTATAATATTAACAAATGAAAACCCATTACTTCTTTATAGTGCTTCATCTTTTGTGCAACTGTACCACTGTGTTCTTGAAATGTTATTGAGGCTCATTATGAAGAAATACTTGATTCCTGCCCCTAAGTGTTGGATATTTTATGTTTCAAAAGAAACGGTGTCAGATGTATGGATCACAGTTAAATGTTGACCTTTTGAGAATACCATTAAAAAGGAAGAAAAATACCCTTTATGCTTCTTATTTAGGAGAAATGAAAGAATATGTTTTAGGCCAAGTGTAATAGAAAATGTCCACAGGATGACAGAGCATTGATTAACATGTCACTGTCATTTTTAAAGGCTGGCAATTTGCATGCATAATACAATGGAGGCACAAATTCACTTTAACATTTCAAAATAAAGTAAGGCATGAAAAATATGGTGAGTGTTCTTATTTTATTACTAACACCAGACTAGCATTCATTGTACAGTAAAAAGTGATACATAAAAACTTAAAATTGTGAAGTTAGCATTCTGATGTATTTTTATGTTGTATTCCTTTTCAGCATAAAGATATACAAGTCAAATGTACAGGTGCTTCTCACTAAATTAGAATATCATCAAAAAGTTAATTTATTTCAGTTCTTCAATACAAAAAGTGAAACTCATATATAATATAGAGTCATTACAGAGTGATGTATTTGAAGTATTTATTTCTGTTAATGTTGATGGTTATGGCTTGCAGCCAATGAAAACCCAAAAGTCATTTTTGACTTTTGTGTTTTCAATGGCTGTAAGCCATAATCATGATGCTTTTTGAAACGTCAACTTATGTCTGACATTTCGTCTGATTAGAGTCAATTTCTGCTATTTCTTCTTCATCTGGTCAGAACTTCATGTCGACATCCCCCAGCCATGATGATCATTGCAACCCTGCAAATAACAAGATTACATATATTGTATGCAGACATGTGTCTCCCCCCTCAATACAGATATGTTCTCCACCATTAATATACATTACTATTAGCCACTCACCAATAAAATAAAATAAAAAGTGATGAGCAGCATTGTTCCCCACATTAACTAAAATCTCTGCCACACAATAATATAAATTATACATTCTGTGACTCTCCCTAAATAAATGTATGGTTATGTGCACATGGAATGTATGCAAGGTTTTACAGTATAAGCAAAGTGAATGAGATCCCTGAAGTCTCATGCACAAGGTTGCTTATTTTTTCCTTGCAGATTTGCAGCAGATTGAATTCTGCATAATGTCAATTATTGCAGCATATTTCACCTTTACAAGTGAGTGGGGGAAAGTACACAACAAAAGCATGTGAAAAATGTGGCAAAAAAATTAATTTTATGCAGTGTTCTTTCTGCCAACAAATTAGTATATGCAGCAGCATTTTCTCGTGTAAATCCTGAATGTGTGCAGATAGCCTTAGTCCCTGTCCTGTGCCCCCATTCATTCTAAGCACTGTATTTTCCGGCGTATAAGAAGACCTTTTAACCCCTGAAAATCTTCTTAAAAGTCGGGGGTCGTCTTATATGCCGGGTTCAGACCAATGTGCATATTTTGCTCCCGATGATGGAGAGGGGGTGTCTCACAGGAAAGTGTGAGTGGAGTATCCCCCTATTACCACATTGTGGCAGCGTGGGGTTTCTGTGCTGGTGAGCAGCGGCGGCTCCTCTTTGTGCCACGTGGGTGCTCTGTGCTGTGGGGCGGCAGTGGCGTATCTTCGTGCAGCGTCGGGGCTCCACCGGCATTTCCTCAAAGCCCGGAGGCATCGGCAGCTCCATTGCTCTGATGCGGTGGCCTCTGGGGAAAATGGCCGCTGGGGGCGGCGCATGCTCAGATTCAGATCTTGTCCCAAGATCTCGGGAGACAAGATCTGTATCTGAGCATGCGCTGCCCCCAGCGGCCATTTTCCTGGAGGCCACCGCATCACAGCAATGGAGCTGCCGGTGCCTCCGGGCTTAGAGGAAATACCAGCGGAGCCCCAACCCTGCACAAATATCCGCCGCCGCTCGCCAGCACAGAGCACCCATGCGGCACAAAGAGGAGCTGCCGCTCCCCAGCACAGAGACCGCATGCTGCCACAATGAGGTAATAGGGGGATACTCCACTCACACTTCACTGTGAGACGCCCCCTCTCTTCGTCATCAGGACCACTCCTCCCAAAAGGCACATTAGTCACCCGCCCTATAAGACGACACATGGCATATAAGAAGACCCCATTTAAGAAGATTTTATATTTTAACTGGAAAAGTTGGGAGGTCATCTTATATGCCCAGTCGTTTTATACACTGGAAAATACGGTACTTGATAGCATCATGATAAATTTGGGGGTAGGAGAAGATGCTATCAGGTACTGAGCATCCTCCGCCACCTCCCAATTCATTGCAAGTCCCTGAAAATGCCTTCTTCCACCTTTCAATTCATTATAAAGTGTCCTATGCACCTTATCACCTCCTCTCCCCAATAAATATTAGGTCCCTGATACCATCACAATGAATTGTGAGATGGGGAGGATGCTATCAGGGGCTTAGCACACTTTCCACCACAAAATTCATTTTACATCCATATCTAATGTCCTCCTCCCCCTCTCCTTGTTCATAAGTTCATTATAAGTCTTCCTTCCTCCCATCCTATTCCCAATACCCCTCATTGTTCTCTCCTCCACTTACATAAATGTCCCATCCTCTACCTCCATCTTTGTCCACTTCCCACCTCCCTCATTGTCCTCTCCTGCTCATCCATCTTTGTCCTCCTCATACCTCCATCATTGTCTTCCCCTACCTCCATCATTGTCCTCACCATACCTCCATCATTGGCCTCTCCCCACCTCCATCATTGCCTTCTCCCCACCTCCATTATTACCTTCTCCCCACTTCCATCAATGTCCTCTCCACCACCCACATCATTGTCCTCCCCCACCTCCATCATTGCATTCTCCCCGACCTCCATGATTGCCTTTTCCCCCACTGCCATCATTGTCCTCTCCACCATTCACATCATTGTTCTCTTCTCCCTGACCTCCCCTGATTGTCCTGGACCTGTTCCCACTGTATTATTTAATAAAAAAAATCACCACCACTCACCCCTCCGTCCATCCATTCCCTTACAGCATTTTTCTTTCTGACACAGGCACATGCTGCTGCTTACTGACATCATTTAGCCATGTACAGCTGTGTCAGACAGAAAGCACCAGGCAGGAAGCAGAAGATGGATCACTGCAGCACTGCTATGCTGCCATTTTCATTTGTAGCAAAAACAGCTAACATAGAAAAATTGAGAAAAACATACCACAAGGAAAAAGCCTTACCAAGACCTGACAAATGACAAATGCACTAGCAGGATGCAGCAGACCCTCACTAATAAAGGCAGGGGCAGCACAGGTGCAAGCTACTTTTAGAAACTGCCACCCACACATCTATCAGATAATGGAGGAGTTGGCTGCCTAGTAGAAAAATGCACACTAATGAGGCTTGCGTAGAACGCCAGTCACACAGGTATGTGTGATGCAAAGTGTCTGGCTTACAACTTATTGATGATGCCTATAGTATTATCAGCTGGGCTGCCCAGCACCCTATACATGCACCCCACAGGAAAGGATGCCCTAATACACCAAGCCAATAATAAGAGGCCTGGCTGCATCCTGCAAAAAATGATAAATAGTGCAATAAAAGATGAAAACATTAATTTAACTTAATTATTAAAATTAATTTCCTCTTGTAGGTAGCGAAGCTGTAGGGATTGCTCCCTGCCACTGCAGATGAGGTCAATCTCGCGATGGACCCCACAAAGCCTTGGGCTCTGAGAAACAGGCCTGATTGCCCTCAGTATTAGCCACTCTGCAAGGGCCCCCTGCACCTCTGGGCCCAGATACAACTGCACCGGCTGCACCAGCGGTATGTCCGCCCCTGCATCAATGTGAATAAGAGATGCATAAGCAGAAAATGGAGAACTGCTCTATAACTGCTGCATACTACTGCCATTCAGTTAATGGCTGATGTATTCATAATTTTCATGATGGCAAAGTGAAAACTAACATACAACATGACTAGTGATGAGCGAACACTAAAATGTTCGGGTGCTCGTTGTTCGAGTCGAACATCTCCCGATGTTCGAGTGTTCGTTTCGAATAACGAACCCCATTGTAGTCAATGGGAGACTCGAACATTTTTCAGCGGGACCAAAGCTCTGCACAGGGAAGGTCGCCTAAAAACCTGGGAAGCTCAGAAAATGATGGAAACAACACTGGAATGGACAGGAAACAGCAGGGGCAGCATGCATAGTTGCCTCTGAGGCTGCCCAAATGCACCATTACGCCAAATTATGGCCAACAGCTTTGTGGTGACAGAGTGACCCACTTTGATGAGGTAGCAGGTGAAACACACCGAAATTGAGCCTGACACAGCATGGCAGCTATGGGCACGGCATGCGGAGGCAGCATCAGGCCGGAGAGCGGCACAGTGACGGACCCTTGAGGAGGCGGCAGCAGCATCATTCCTTACACATTGAGGCCACAGAGTGGCACAATTACATAGTTTGGAGGTAGCGAAGACCCAGCATGTGGAGGCGTCAGCACGGAGAGTGGCACGGTGACGGACCCTTGAGGAGGCGGCAGCAGCATCATTCCTTAATCCTTACACATTGAGGCCACAGAGTGGCACAATTACATAGTTTGGAGGTAGCGAAGACCCAGCATGTGGAGGCGTCAGCACGGAGAGTGGCACGGTGACGGACCCTTGAGGAGGCGGCAGCAGCATCATTCCTTTCACATTGAGGCCACAGAGTGGCACATTTACATAGTTTGGAGGTAGCGAAGACCCAGCATGTGGAGGCGTCAGCACGGAGAGTGGCACGGTGACGGACCCTTGAGGAGGCGGCAGCAGCATCATTCCTTACACATTGAGGCCACAGAGTGGCACAATTACATAGTTTGGAGGTAGCGAAGACCCAGCATGTGGAGGCGTCAGCAGCGTCAGCACGGAGAGTGGCACGGTGACATGACAGACTTCAGTTTGAGCTGCTTTAACACGGTGGCGAGTGGAAATCTGTAGAAATCCATGCTTTATTCATCTTGATAAGCGTCAGCCTGTCAGCGCTGTCAGTTGACAGGCGTGTATGCTTATCGGTGATGATGCCACCAGCTGCACTGAAGACCCGCTCTGACAACACGCTAGCGGCAGGGCAAGCCAGCACCTCCAAGGCGTACAGTGCCAGTTCTGGCCACGTGTCCAGCTTTGAAACCCAGTAGTTGTATGGAGCAGAGTGATCATGCAGGACGTTGGTATGGTCACCTAGGTAGTCCTTCACCATCTTTCTGTAAATCTCGCCTCTACTCTGTCTAGACTGTGGATTGGTGGCATACTCTTGCATGGGTGACATAAAACTGGCAAAGGCCTTGGAGATTGATCCTCTGCCAGCGCTTGACAAGCTGCCTGCTCCCCTCCTCTCCCTCGCTTGTTGGCCCTCAGAACCACGTCCTCTGCCGCTAGCGGTGTCAGATGGGAAGGCTATTTTCAGCTTGTGCACCAGGGCCAGTTGGTATTGATGCAGTCTCATACTCCTTTCCTCTATAGGAATTAGAGTGGAAAAGTTGTGCTTGTACCGGGGGTCCAAGAGGGTGAACACCCAGTAATCGCTGGTGGAAAATATTTTTCTCACGCGAGGGTCACGGGAAAGGCAGCCTAACATGAAGTCAGCCATGTGCGCCAGAGTCCCAACACGTAAGAATTCCCCCTCCGCAACAGGCCGACTCTCCATTTCCTCCTCCTCCTCCTCCTCCAACTCCTCCTCCTCAGCCCAAACACGCTGAACTGAGAAGAGGGAATGGGTACCGTCTTCAGTCTCGCCCACAGTCTCCTCCTCTTTATCCTCATCTTCCTCCTCCCCCTCCTCAGTTACACTCTGAGAAACAGACTGGCTGGTGTTCTGGCTCTCAGTCAACTCTTCTTCCCCCATCTCCTGTGACAATCGATGCGCCTCAGACTTCATGCTGAGCAATGATTTTTTCAGCAGACAAAGCAGCGGGATGGTGACACTGATTATGGCGTCATCCCCGCTGACCATCAGTGTTGACTCGTCAAAGTGGCTTAACACCTTACATATATCAGACATCCACGTCCACTCCTCATTGTAGATTTGAGGAAGCTGACTAACTTGACTACCGGTTCTGGTGGAAGTGGTCATCTGACAGTCTACAATGGCTCTGCGCTGCTGGTAAACCCTGTTTAACATGTGTAGGGTGGAATTCCATCTCGTTGGCACGTCGCACAACAGTCGGTGAGCTGGCAGTTGTAAGCGCCGTTGCACTGCCCTCAGGGTGGCAGCATCAGTGGTGGATTTGCGGAAATGGGCACAGATGCGTCTCACCTTGGTGAGCAAATCTGACAGATTGGGGTAGGTCTTGAGGAACCGCTGAACCACCAGATTGAACACGTGGGCAAGGCATGGAACGTGTGTGAGTCTGCCCAGTTGCAGAGCCGCCACCAGATTACGCCCGTTGTCACACACGACCATGCCTGCTTTCAGGTTCAGCGGCGCCAGCCAAAGATCCGTCTGAGCCGTCATGCCCTGTAACAGCTCCTGGGCAGTGTGCCTCTTGTCACCTAAGCTCAGCAGTTTTAGCACCGCCTGCTGGCGCTTGCCCACTGCGGTCCTGCTGCGACTGCAGCTGCCGACTGAAGGTGGCGTGTCCACGGATGGAAATTTACAAGTGGTGTTTGTGGAGGAGGAGGAGGAGGAGGAGGAGGAGGGGGGAGAAGTATAGTAATCCTGGGAAACAGTCACCGAGGTAGGCCCCGCAATCCTGGGTGTGGGCAACACATGAGCTGACCCCGGTTCAGACTCTGTCCCAGCCTCAACCAAATTAATCCAATGTGCCGTCAGGGAGATATAGTGTCCCTGCCCCCCAGCACTGGTCCACGTGTCCGTGGTTAAGTGGACCTTTTCTGTAACCGCGTTGGTCAGGGCACGGTTGATGTTCTGAGACACGTGCTGGTGTAGTGCTGGGACGGCACATCGAGAAAAATAGTGGCGGCTTGGGACGGAGTAGCGAGGGGCAGCCACCGCCATCAGGTTGCGGAATGCCTCCGTCTCCACCAGCCTGTAGGGCAGCATCTCCAAACTCAGGAGTTTGGAGACGTGGACATTTAAGGCCTGTGCATGTGGGTGGGTGGAGGCATATTTGCGCTTGCGCTCAAATGTTTCATGCAAAGACAGCTGAACACTGCGCTGGGACACATTGGTGGATTGTGGGGGGGATGGTGAAGGTGCAGGGGTGGTTGCATGGCGGGAGTCGCTGGTGCCGGGCTCCTGGGCTGGGGAGTTACTGGCAGAGCCAGCATGTGACACAGGGGAAGGAGCAGCGGTGCGACCAGAAGGAGGTGAACGGCCTTGATTCCAATGAGTTGGGTGTTTAGCACTCATATGCCTGCGCATGCTGGTAGTGCTTAGGTTGCTAGTGGTGGCTCCCCTACTGAGCTTGGTGTGGCACAGGTTGCACAACACAGTCCGTCGGTCCTCCTCACTTTCTTTAAAGAAGCTCCAGACTTTAGAACACCGAGGCCTCGACCAAACTGGTTCACTTGTTGAACCTCTGTCTGATGAAATTACTCTGGCCCTGCCTCTCCCTATGGTCGCACGTCTACCTCTTGCAACGTTTTCTGATGTTACACTTGCCTCCCCCTCCGAAGCACTCTCTTGACTAGGCCTAACAACCCAGCTGGGGTCAGTCACCTCATCATCCACCGGCTCCTCCTCCTCCCATTCATCAGCCTGCTCCCCCCTGGGAATTACTGCACTGACAAGCACCTCACTGTCTGACACCCGTGTCTCATCCTCAGACACCTCTCCACAGACTATTTGTAAATCCCCACTTTCATCACCCACAGACTGGGAAAGCTCTCTATTTTGGGCATCGGGACAGACCCACTGGTCAGGTTGCTGCTCAGCAGTGCTTTGTGAATCTAGGAAGGGTTGGGAAAACAGTTCCTGGGAGTATGCAGGATTTGAATCACTAATTTCCAAGGAGGGGCCAGGCTGGGCGGGAGGAGGTTGAGCTGAAAGATCCTGAGGTCCACTCCCTTGGCTAGCGTTGGTGGACTGCGTGGAAGACTGGGCGGTGGATAAACTACTGGATGCATTATCCGCTATCCAGTTGATCACCTGTTCGCACTGCTGGGGATCCAATAGGGGTGTGCCACGTGACACTGTAAATTGGGACAGGAAGCTAGAAAAGGGTACTCTGCGGCGTTCCAGTGCTCCATCAGAAGCAGGTACTGTGTCACCCTGCCCAGGACTACGGCCTCTGCCTGCAACCTCACTTTGACGCCCACGACCACGTCCTCGTCCTCGTCCCTTACCCCTGGGGTTCACCATTGTAAAGGTTATGCTAGAAAAGCTAGTTATGAAGGTGAAATACACTCTATTTGTCCAAACAGAGGATATATTGCGTGTTGCAAAAAGGACTATTCGGTAAAGAGCGTATTTTATGCAACCAAACCTTGGTTTACAGCAAACTGATGTGTATCAGTAACAGATATAAAACTGTGTTTTATATTTGTGGTATTTCTTCAGATCAAATACCCCTTCTTTATGTAACTATTAGATATGGCGTGCACAAAACTGGCCACAGGCCTAGTCACTAAATACAGAGCTTATTTTTGGACCACAAAACTTGGGTACCAGTAACAGATATAAAACTGTGTTTATATTTGTGGTATTTCTTCACATCAAATACCCTTTATTTCTTTAACTATTAGATATGGCGTGCACAAATCTGGCAACAGGCCTAGTCACTAAATACACAGCGTATTTTTGAACCACAAAACTTGGGTACCAGTAACAGATATAAAACTGTGTTTATATTTGTGGTATTTCTTCACATCAAATACCCTTTATTTCTTTAACTATTAGATATGGCGTGCACAAATCTGGCAACAGGCCTAGTCACTAAATACAGAGAGTATTTTTGAACCACAAAACTTGGGTACCAGTAACAGATATAAAACTGTGTTTATATTTGTGGTATTTCTTCACATCAAATACCCTTTATTTCTTTAACTATTAGATATGGTGTGCACAAATCTGGCAACAGGCCTAGTCACTAAATACAGAGCGTATTTTTGAACCACAAAACTTGGGTACCAGTAACAGATATAAAACTGTGTTTATATTTGTGGTATTTCTTCACATCAAATACCCTTTATTTCTTTAACTATTAGATATGGCGTGCACAAATCTGGCAACAGGCCTAGTCACTAAATACAGAGCGTATTTTTGAACCACAAAACTTGGGTACCAGTAACAGATATAAAACTGTGTTTATATTTGTGGTATTTCTTCACATCAAATACCCTTTATTTCTTTAACTATTAGATATGGCGTGCACAAATCTGGCAATAGGCCTAGTCACTAAATACAGAGCGTATTTTTGAACCACAAAACTTGGGTACCAGTAACAGATATAAAACTGTGTTTATATTTGTGGTATTTCTTCACATCAAATACCCTTTATTTCTTTAACTATTAGATATGGCGTGCACAAATCTGGCAACAGGCCTAGTCACTAAATACAGAGCGTATTTTTGAACCACAAAACTTGGGTACCAGTAACAGATATAAAACTGTGTTTATATTTGTGGTATTTCTTCACATCAAATACCCTTTATTTCTTTAACTATTAGATATGGCGTGCACAAATCTGGCAACAGGCCTAGTCACTAAATACAGAGCGTATTTTTGAACCACAAAACTTGGGTACCAGTAACAGATATAAAACTGTGTTTATATTTGTGGTATTTCTTCACATCAAATACCCTTTATTTCTTTAACTAATAGATATGGCGTGCTATAAAAATGCAATTTTTATCTAATGCGGTTTTTTGGACACACAAAACCTTGGATTAGAATGTAGGGTATTCTATACTATATATATATATATACTATATATGTGGCAGAATTGCGTATTCTGTACACTGCGCTTATGTGTACGCTAAACAAATATTTTTGGGCCAGGTGTGGTATATCTGTATCACTCAAAAATGCATTTTTATATCTTATGCGGTTTTATTTTTAGGCCGCAAATATTTCCTTTTTTAATTTATTAATTATTGTTATTAATTAATATTATTATTATTAAATGAGGTGACAGCGTGTGCTGTACCACTCTACGGAGTCTGAGGCACTACAAGTCCCAGACAGCAGCACAAATGAGGTTACAGCGTGTGCTGGAGTCTGAGGCACTACAAGTCCCAGACAGCAGCACAAATGAGGTTACAGCGTGTGCTGGAGTCTGAGGCACTACAAGTCCCAGACAGCAGCACAAATGAGGTTACAGACAGCGTGTGCTGGAGGCTAAATGGAGTCTGAGGAACATCCAGCAGCCGATATTCTAATAGTGCGGCGTTCGCCCAAAATGGCGGACGCCGCACTATAAAGCCCAGCCTAATGCACACACGATCCCTGCCTAATGCCTAATGCCTATAAAGATTGACTTGGAGACTGAGATTGAGACTTGGCACTGAGACAGTGAGTGCGCAGCTAAGATGGCGGCCGCTGCACTCCTGGTCCCAGCTGCCACACAGCTAGCCAGCAAATACAAGAGAGGACTAGTAGTAGTAAACGTAGATTAGCCCTGACAAGGGCTGTTGATTTCTGCACCCTGCCTGCCTGATTAATTCTGGTCTTTGTCCCTGCTCTAGTCCCTATCAATTCCCAGTCCCCCCAGCACGTCTGTCCCTATGCTCTTTCACACTGCAAATGGCTGAAAGCGCCGAACATAATGAAAGCAGTCTATTGGCTGGTCAGGTCACCTGATCTGGCCAGCCACTCACTGCTCTCGTCTTGTACATGTCCCTACGTCATGCTAGTAGCTTAGAAGGCTCACCTAACATGATTGGCTCCTTGAAAAACCGCCAAAAATGAGAAAAACAAAAACGAGATTTCACTCGAGTACCGCGAGATGTTCGGCCGAATACCGAACACCTTCGAACGCCCTAATGTCCGATCGAACACCAGGTTCGAGTGAACACGTTCGCTCATCACTAAACATGACTGAATACTACATTTTTCCAAAACCCAATTGTAGCAGTTTGATGAATACTGTTATTTCATTGGTTCCTACAATATGATTCCATATGTGTATTTCTTAAAAGGAGCCTGACAATAGTTTTGACCCTAAAGTACTACTAACAGCACAAGAAAGGAGACCTACAGTGGCGATTACACTGACATCTATGTGTCTGGTTTTAGTAGAATCATGTGTTAGAAAATGAATTCTTAAAGCCAGAATCTAATAATAAAGTGTTGTCAACTCTTTACACTAAACAGTTCATAATTTTCCCCCTGAACACAAGGTGGATAATTTGATACCACAGTCGCAAAAACAGTCATACTCCCTCCAGATGCAGAATGCAGACTGTAGAGAGCCAATGGTGAATCAATGCTATGCATTATCTTCTGTTGACATGTGGGAATGAGGTGAGCTAATTATAACTATATATTCTTATTTATGCTGCAGAAAAAACCCTACACAAAAGGTCTCCTATCTATAGAGTCAAAAACCATTGCCAGACTCCCTTTAAGGGCTTGCTCAAATGAGTGTATAACACTTCTGAGTGCTATCCCATGTTCTGTTGGACCAATTTTATACCATGGGGCAGTGCAGATATGCAATTTTTTTCTCATACCTATTTGGTAGCAGAATGCTATGATTGGCTGATGAATTTGAATCACATGCACCCATACAAGCCTATGGGTGCATGTGAATTATCGGATTGCACTTGGATGTTATCTGAGTGCAGTCCGACATCTGAGGACTTGGAGAATGAAGATGGAGAAATTTAGTTCACCATCTTCTTCACATCTGTTCTGGGATTCTATCATGCGAGAGAATCGGATCACACTAAGTTGACACTCGGATGAAACTCTGACAAATTTTGCGCCTAGTATTATTATCATAATCGAGCCAATTCTCTCACATGAGATAATCATTGCTCGTGTGGCCTTGGCCTAAGAGTACTGAAAGCATTTAAAGTTTGGAAAAAATACTAATATTTATTGATTTATTCATATGCATTGACAAAAAATAATTGGCATCACTATTATTAAATGATACCAATTATTATGTAGTCCTTTCAGGCTGAAGTACACCATTAGCTCACAAATCTAAATATGTAATTATACATTAACTATGGTGGATAAACTTGTAAGGTGCTCAGAGTGCAGAAATGTGATTGTTGACTATTCTTCTTTCCAATTTAAATACAACACAAGGCTATTTTACCTCCTAGTGGGTTCATGAGCTTTCTGCTGTTTGTTTACTCACTGAGCATTACCACAGCTTAAAACATCTGTTCCTTGAGAATACTTGTACAATTCATGTCTATTTGATTAAAAAACAGCAGAAGTGAAGATAGAAGTAGAATAATTATGTATTTTTATATACTCTTAGTAAACCCTTTAATAGTTCATAGCCTCAGACAGCATGTTAGGCTAAAATTATATATATTTACAGAATGCAATTATTATAATATAAAATAAGCATTTCTAGAATGCGTAAGGATTTGATACATTTATGAGTTCATTGCTAATGGAAGGGTTTTTTTCTTTAAATAGTACAAATAACATCATAATAATCAATTATGATGGATTATATCATTTTACAGAGGCGAAATCTGGAAGATAAAGGATTTAGTTGGTTTTATGTATCCCAAATATATTACTTGCATAATTAAAAAAATAATTTTCTTATACACTTTGGGGCTGATTCATCAAGGTTAGTGTAACGCACGCTCACCACTTATTGAATTCAGCACCTCTTCTGACTGAAGTGCCACTCCTTACACCATGCCAGAGAGATAAATCTAGGGGAGGATAGCAAAAAGTTGGAAGGGAAAAAATGTGTGCACACCCATAGTTAATTATATACATTTTATTAAAGACAATGACAAAAAAAATATCAGCACAGACAGGAAAAATGATTAAAAACAATACAAAATGTATATAAAAACTTGAAGTTAGGATGTGATAGTCCAATATGTACCACATCAGGCTTTTATTACTAATATAATAATAATAATAATAATAATAATAATAATGTTACCTTTATTCAGTTCATGTCTCATCTAAATAACAGGAATAAATATATATAAAGTAAATTTTAAAACATATATACACATAATTAATTCATAAAAATACATGTGCATCTCACAAAATTAGAATATCATCAAAAAGTTAATTTATTTCAGTTCTTCAATACAAAAAGTGAAACTCATATTATATAGAGTCATCACGGAGTGATCTATTTCAAGTGTTTATTTCTGTTAATGTTGATGATTATGGCTTACAGCCAATGAAAACCCAGAAGTCATTATCTCAGTAAATTCGAATACTTTAGATCACCAGCTTGAAAAAATTATTTTAAAATTGTAAATGTTGGCCTACTGAAATGTATGTTCAGTAGTGTTGAGCATTCCGATGCTGCAAGTATCGGGTATCGGCCGATACTTGCTGTATCGGAATTTCCGATACCGAGATCCGATATTTTTGTAATATCGGATATCGGTATCGAAACAACATTAATGTAAAAAGGTGTAAAAGAAAGAATTAAAATAAAAAAAATCGCTATACTCACCTGTCCGACGCAGCCGGGACCTCGGCGATTGTAAGCGGCAGCGTTGTTTCTTTAAAATTCGCGCTTTTACTTGCTTACGTGAATTCCCGGCTTCTGATTGGTCAGGGCGGCCATGTTGCCGGGACTCGGACCAATCACAGCAAGCCGTGACGAAATTACGTCACAGCTTGCTGTGATTGGTCCGCGTCCCGGCAACATGGCCGCCATTAACCAATCACAAGCCGTGACGTCACGGGAGGCTGGACACGCGCTTATTTTGAAAAGCGCGCGTGTCCAGCCTCCCGTGACGTCACGGCTTGTGATTGGTCACGGCGCCATATTGCCGGGATGCGGACCAATCACAGCAAGCCGTGACGAAATTACGTCACGGCTTGCTGTGATTGGTCCGCGTCCCAGGAACATGGCCGCCATTAACCAATCACAAGCCGTGACGTCACGGGAGGCTGGACACGCGCTTATTTTGAAAAGCGCGCGTGTCCAGCCTCCCGTGACGTCACGGCTTGTGATTGGTCACGGCGCCATATTGCCGGGACGCGGACCAATCACAGCAAGCCGTGACGTAATTTCGTCACGGCTTGCTGTGATTGGTCCGAGTCCCGGCAACATGGCCGCCCTGACCAATCAGAAGCCGGGAATTCACGTAAGCAAGTAAAAGCGCGAATTTTAAAGAAACAACGCTGCCGCTTACAATCGCCGAGGTCCCGGCTGCGTCGGACAGGTGAGTATAGCGATATTTTTTATTTTAATTCTTTATTTTACACATTTATATGGTTCCCAGGGCCTGAAGGAGAGTTTCCTCTCCTTCAGACCCTGGGAACCATCAGGAATACCGTCCGATACCTGAGTCCCATTGACTTGTATTGGTATCGGGTATCGGTATCGGATTGGATCCGATACTTTGCCGGTATCGGCCGATACTTTCCGATACCGATACTTTCAAGTATCGGACGGTATCGCTCAACACTAATGTTCAGTAGTGTTGAGCATTCCGATACCGCAAGTATCGGGTATCGGCCGATACTTGCGGGTATCGGAATTCCGATACCGAGATGCGATACTTTTGTGGTATCGGGTATCGGTATCGAAACAACATTAATGTAAAAATGTGTAAAAGAGAGAATTAAAATAAAAAATATTGCTATACTCACCTCTCCGACACAGCCTGCA
The DNA here is from genome assembly GCF_051348905.1 of Ranitomeya variabilis. Classification (NCBI taxonomy): domain Eukaryota; kingdom Metazoa; phylum Chordata; class Amphibia; order Anura; family Dendrobatidae; genus Ranitomeya; species Ranitomeya variabilis. The sequence continues at coordinate 919,930,191 of NC_135233.1, read as the reverse complement.
CCTTACCGAGGGAAGCGGCAGCGTTCTTTGTTTAAAATTCGCGCTTTTCTTTCCTTACGTGAAGTCCCGGCTTGTGATTGGTCGCATGCCGCCCATGTGGCGGCGACGCAACCAATCACAGCAAGCCGTGACGTAATTTCAGGTCATTCAGTATTTTAAAATTACGCTCCGGCTTTGTGATTGGTTGCGTCGCAGTCACATGGGCGACACAACCAATCACAGCAAGCCGTGACGTAATTTCAGGTCCTTAAGGATTTTAAAATTACGTCCCGGCTTTGTGATTGGTTGCGTCGCAGTCACATGGGCGACGCAACCAATCACAAGCCGTGACGTCACGGGAGGCTGGACACGCGCGCATTTTAAAATGGGCGCGTGTCCAGCCTCCCGTGACGTCCCGGCTTGTGATTGGTTGCGGCGCAGTCAACCAATCACAAGCCGGGACGTCACGGGAGGCTGGACACGCGCCCATTTTAAAATGCGCGCGTGTCCAGCCTCCCGTGACGTCACGGCTTGTGATTGGTTGCGTCGCCCATGTGACTGCGACGCAACCAATCACAAAGCCGGGACGTAATTTTAAAATCCTTAAGGACCTGAAATTACGTCACGGCTTGCTGTGATTGGTTGCGTCGCCCATGTGACTGCGACGCAACCAATCACAAAGCCGGAGCGTAATTTTAAAATACTGAATGACCTGAAATTACGTCACGGCTTGCTGTGATTGGTTGCGTCGCCGCCACATGGGCGGCATGCGACCAATCACAAGCCGGGACTTCACGTAAGGAAAGAAAAGCGCAAATTTTAAACAAAGAACGCTGCCGCTTCCCTCGGTAAGGTGCAGGCTGCGTCGGAGAGGTGAGTATAGCAATATTTTTTATTTTAATTCTTTCTTTTACACATTAATATGGATCCCAGGGCCTGAAGGAGAGTTTCTTCTCCTTCAGACCCTGAGAACCATCAGGGATACCGTCCGATACTTGAGTCCCATTGACTTGTATTGGTATCGGGTATCGGTATCGGATTGGATCCGATACTTTGCCGGTATCGGCCGATACTTTCCGATACCGATACTTTCAAGTATCGGACAGTATCGCTCAACACTAATGTTCAGTTAATGCACTCAATACTTGGTCGGGGCCCCTTTGGCATCAGTTACTGCATCAATGCATTATATTTAATTGCATTGTTTCTTTGCTGCTATGAGTATTGTTCTCCAGGTTTCCCAGATATTTTCATTCTATCCTGGTTTTTCATGATGTTTGTATTGTTCAAGTCATTGTAGTTTTTAAAAATTATATAATTAAATATGGGTGTGCACACTTTTTTTTCCTTAAAACTTTTTTCAACCCTTCCAATGTTACCAGTCTGTGTAAGGTTTGAGAAGCACCCCTTTTTATTAGTGGCTGTACCAACTTTCTCCTATATATTGCAAGAAATGAGACTGAAGTAGCAGTTCTGCCCTAAAAATGCCACCACATTTTGTTTATCAGACGGGCACTCATCATCATGACCTGGCTCCTATCCAGCTCCTATTTCAGCAGAGCTGATCCCAAATGCTGTACAAACACCAAGGGTCACAGTTGAGCAAAAAAAATGACTTGTCAAATTAGATCCTTTCCAATTTAATTCCATGGGAATACAATATTTTGATTTGAGAATGGGAAATACACTAGCATAACATCCACTATTATAAATGGGGTAAATAAAAGTATACTACTGTTTCACTTGATAGTAGTTGTAAAAATATTATGATACCTCTATATAAGAGGAGAATCAAACATGGAAAAAAACAGAGAAAAACAAAGAGCCCTAAAAAAATACCTTTTAATGTTAATGATTAAAAGTAGAAAATAGCAATATCTGTAGTTCGGCTATCAATCGTACAGATGATACCACTGAAAAATGTCTATAATAAAGCATAAGTGGAAATATAAAACGTAGCTTTTAATAATTATTAGAAAAGGTAAAAACCAAACAAGGTCACCCAAAGTGAGAATAAAACCTGGGGTACAGTCTCAACCATATAGTGTGATAGCCATAGAGACTTATAAACCCCGTTTAGGATTCAAAAATTCCGCCTGCAATGGCACTTGCAAAATAAATACAGACCAAGGTATGATGTATAAGATAGCTGCGAAAAAAATACTCATGTAATCAGCAGCGCAGATTTCCATACACTTAGTTGCATGTAAAAACAATTATTAACATATAACAGTTATAGCACACAATGTAAACAGTGCCACTGGTGATTGTTAAATAATGGAAAAGGAACAATCTCACCAATTCCATGGTACAGGCACAGGAGCACCGGATATTCTCTGGTCAGGGGATGTGTCATGATCCATTCCAGAGTTTAGTCCTGTCTGCTCTTTCTCTGGGTGGATCATGTCTAGGGTTAACTTTGCTCTGCCTCATTCTGGGCTCGGGTTTGCTATTTAGCTCCCAGGTATCCTGAGGGTGGTGTCAGCTATAGCTCTGTCTTTGGCGCATGAACCTTACTCTGGAAGCTCTTGATTTGTCCTGCTGTGAACCCTGACTTGTCCTGTGTCTGTTATCTCCCCCTGCCTGCCCTTTCCCAGTGTCTCTTTGTTTGTCTGTAGATCTGCTTGACTCCCTGGTTCTGACCTCCTGGCTTGGCATTTTGACTCCGTTTTAGGTTGTCCCTATTGTACTGTATTTTGCCCATCCTGGTTTACTGATCCCTTGCTACGTCCTGACTATCCCTTCTGTCTAAATAATTTTGTACTGTAGTGCTATCTTGTGTTCTGACTTGGCTATCCTGACCTCTCTCTCTCGCCACTAGGTGGCATCTGTTCAGCTGCTCTGTGTGTGCAGTCTCGCTTCTCTACCAAGCTCCCCCTGGTGGAGGTTGAGCTGTACTGCACTGCAGCTGCATGACATTATAGCTGACCACACATTTGAAGGGATTTCTGCATTTTTTTCCCCTGCTCTGTTTGCTATGGATCCGCTCCATACCTTGGCAGATCAAATGGATAGTTTCACAGTTATGATACAAGACCTGTTTGTGGAACAGAGGGCCTTGTCCTCCTCTCATAACCACCTGCAAAGGGAGTTGTCTGACACAGTTAAATCTTTGCAGACTGACTGTAAGCGTTCTGACACTGTTGATGTCTCTTTGCACTCTCCTGAACCTACAGTCAAGCTCCCAGATACCTTCTCTGGGGAGAGGGAGAGATTTTTTACTTTTAAGGAGAGTTGCAAGCTTTTTTTTCTCTTAGACCCAGATCTTCTGGAGATGAGAGTCAGCGGGTGGGGATAATCATTTCCTTACTGCGGGAGGGACCTCAGTCATGGGCCTTCTCTTTATCTGCTTCTGCCCCTGAACGTTTGTCTGTGGACAGATTCTTTGAGGCTTTGGGACTGATTTATGACAAACCAGACCGGGTCAGGATAGCAGAGGACATGATCATGAGTCTCTCCCAGAATGAACTTACTGCTGAACAGTATTTTTCTGAGTTTAGGCGGTGGTCCGTTGAGGTGTCTTGGGGTGACTGTGCTCTGAGGCGCCTGTTTGAGAGAGGACTTTCAGATCATCTCAAGGATGCACTGGCCCTTCATACACCACCCAGTTCCCTGGTAGAGGCCATGACCCAGGCCATTCGTATGGATCGGAGGTTACGGGAGAGAAGAATTTTTCAGCGTGAGATTCCTGCTTTGCCTGCCAAGTCTGAGGCGATGTCATTCAATAAGACTATGGAAGTTGGTGCCACCAATTTCAAGGAGAAGGAAAGGAAACGGTGACGTGATGGGAAATTATGTTTTTACTGTGGAGATCTGGGACATTGGAAGAAGGACTGCCCCTCTTGTCCATCGAGTAACAAGCTGCTGAGTCTGGGTTATGGTCTTGGAGGCCATCCAGACTCTAAGGTACCATTTTCGTCATTTCAAAAAATTTTGTTAGAGGTGGAACTGTGTTCTGGAGGTGATTTTGCATCCACTTCAGCATTTATGGACTGTGGATCTTCCATGAACGTCATTGACTCTAGTCTGGTGTCCAAGTTAAAGTTAGGGACAGTTAGGCTAGAAGCTCCCAACCATATTGTTGCCATTGATAAGACACCGTTGGCTCAAAATGTTATCAAATTTGTCTCTGAGGAGTTCCTCCTCACGGTGTGGTCCTTGCACCAGGAACGAATTTCATGTTATGTTATGAATAATCTTCCTGCGGGTTTGGTGTTGGGGTTCCCCTGGTTGCAGAGGCATAATCCTGTTATAGACTGGGGATCTTGTGATATTGTTAAATGGGGTCCTAATTGTTCCAATGGTTGTCTTTCTGCTGTGGTTGTGTCCACCATTAGTCCGGAGGGTATTCTGGAGTACCTAAAGGACTTTGGGGATGTGTTCTCCGAAAAAGAGGCTGAGGTCTTACCACCCCATCGTTCTTATGATTGTACCATCAATCTTATTCCGGGTGCTAAATTGTCCAAAGCCCGTTTGAACAATCTTTCTGGCCCGGAACGTATTGCCATGAAAAACTATATCTCTGAAAGTCTTCGCAAAGGTCACATCCATCCCTCTGTCTCACCTGTGGCTGCAGGATTTTTTTTTGTCAAGAAGAAAGATGGTGGTTTACGTCCATGCCTCGATTTCCGGGAACTAAATAAAATTACGGTGAGAAATACCTACCCTCTCCCACTCATTCCTGATCTCTATAACCAACTGTCTGGGGCTAAGTGGTTTTCCAAACTGGATCTTAGGGGAGCATATAACCTTATCCATATTCAGGAGGGGGATGAGTGGAAAACGGCATTTCTCACCTCCGAGGGTCTGTTTGAGAACTTGGTCATGCCCTTCGGTCTCACTAACGCGCCCGCAGTGTTTCAAAATTTCATGAATTATGTATTTTCTGATTTTATCGGGCGCTTTATGGTTGTATACCTGGATGATATCCTTGTTTTCTCGCCTGAAAAGGAATCCCACATTGGTCATTTACGTGCTGTTCTTCACAGGTTACGTGGAAATTCTCTGTCTGCTAAACCCAAGAAATGTTTGTTTTGTGTCCAGGAGCTCTCTTTCCTGGGGATCATCCTTTCTGCCAATGGGTTTCGGATGGATCCTGGAAAGGTACAGGCCATTGTTGATTGGGTGCAACCCAGAGACCTGAAGGGGTTGCAGCGTTTTCTGGGTTTCGCCAATTATTATCGGAAATTCATTAAGGGGTTTTCTCAGGTTGTCAAGCCTCTCACCGATCTCACTCGCAAAGGGGCTGATCTCAAAGTTTGGTCATCCTTGGCAGTTGAAGCATTTATTACATTAAAAAAGTGTTTTATGACTGCTCCTGTATTAGTTCAGCCCGATCCATCTGAACCATTCATTGTGGAGGTGGATGCATCAGAGGTGGGAGTAGGGGCGGTGTTGTCTCAGGGACCTGTTACTTTAACCAATTTAAGACCATGTGCCTTTTTCTCCCAGAAGTTTTCTTCTGCTGAGAGGAACTATGATGTTGGGAACCAGGAGTTATTGGCCATAAAATTGGCTTTTGAAGAATGGAGGCATTTTTTGGAGGGGGCGGTTCATCGGATCACGGTTATTACTGATCACAAGAACTTGTCTTATATTGAAACCGCCAAACGGTTAACTCCTAGACAGGCTAGGTGGTCGCTTTTTTTCTCTCGTTTTCATTTTTCTATCACTTTTCAGCCTGGTTCCAAGAATGTCAAGGCTGATGCCTTATCTCGCAGCTCTGATCCGACATCACCCCCCGAACCTCCTTCCTCCATTCTTCAGCACGGGGTGGTTGTTGCAGGGGTATCCTCTGAATTGGAGCAGGAGATTTGAAAGGCTCAGTCTCTTGCTCCTCCCTCTTTGCCTGACAATAAGTTTTTTGTCCCAGTTCAGTACCGATTGAGGGTTCACCAGGAGTTCCACGATTCCGGGGATCTCTGCCACCCGGAAAGCCATCGCTAGGCTGTTTTGGTGGTCCTCCATGACCTCTGATGTCACTGTGTTTGTGTCTGCTTGTGATACCTGTGCCCGGGCTAAGAGCTCACATAACCGGCCGGCTGGGGAATTGGTGCCATTGCCAATTCCGGATAGACCTTGGACTCATTTGTCCATGGATTTTATCACTGACCTCCCTTCTTCTAATGGCAAAACTGTAATCTGGGTAGTGGTTGACAGATTCAGTAAACAGGCGCATTTTGTATCTCTCGCAGGATTGCCTAATGCTGAAACATTATCTAAGCTGTTTATTGAGCATGTTGTATGGTTGCATGGTGTGCCTTTGAATGTGGTTTCTGACAGAGGGGTACAATTTGTGTCCAAATTTTGGAGGGCTTTTTGTAAAAAATTGGGTGTTTGTTTGACGTTCTCCTCTGCTTACCATCCTGAGACTAACTGTCAGATGGAGAGGACCAATCAGTCTCTTGAACAGATTTTGAGGTGTCTTGCTACGTCTCAGCAGGATGATTAGTGTTTTTCGTTGCCCCTGGCTGAGTTTGCATTTAACAATCGGATTAACCAGTCCACGGGCACCTCCCCATTCTTCTGTAACTACAGTTTTCACCCTCATTTTGGTGAATTTTCTAGGTTGGATTCAGGATGTCCAGGGGCTGATACAGCAGTGCAACGTTTGGGGGAGGTGTGGAGGGAGGTCCAGAAGAACATCGGAGAGGCTCAGGGCAAACATAAACTTTTTGCAGATAAGCGACGGTCTGTGGGACCTATGTTCCTGGTGGGAGATAAAGTGTGGTTGTCTACTAGGAACATTCGTCTCAAGGTTCCTTCAGCTAAGCTAGATCCCAGGTTTATTGGTCCTTATGAGATCATTGAGGTGATCAATCCAGTTGCCTTTTGCTTACGACTTCCTCCAACGCTTCGGATTCCCAATGTGTTCCATAAGTTTCTTCTTAAGTCATTTTTACCACCCTCTGCTGGGTCTCCATCCCCTCCGTCTCCTGTCTCTGTGGATGGTCAGACCGAGTATGAAGTGGAACAGATTGTAGATTCTCGCATGGTCCGTAGTTCTATTCAGTACTTGGTCCATTGGAGGGATTACGGTCCTGAGGATCGATCTTGGGTCCCGGCATGATCTGTCCATGCTAATCGACTGGTCCAGGCATTTCATGCATGTTATCCTGGAAAACCTGGGGGTCCGGTGGCCCCCCCTTGAGAGGAGGGTACTGTCATGATTCATTCCAGAGTTTAGTCCTGTCTGTTCTTTCTCTGGGTGGATCATGTCTAGGGTTAACTTTGCCCTGCCTCATTCTGGGCTCGGGTTTGCTATTTAGGTCCTAGGTATCCTGAGGGTGGTGTCAGACTATAGCACTGTCTTTGGCGCATGAACCTTAGGGTACTGTCACACAGTGGCACTTTGATCGCTATGACGGTACGATCTGTGACGTTCCAGCGATATCCATACAATATCGCTGTGTCTGACACGCAGCAGCGATCAGGGACCCTGCTGAGAATCGTACGTCGTAGCAGATTGTTTGGAACTCCCGCTGTCATCGCTGGATCGTTGTGTGTGACACCGATCCAGCGATGCGTTCGCTTGTAACCAGGGTAAACATTGGGTTACTAAGCGCAGGGCCGCGCTTAGTAACCCGATGTTTACCCTGGTTACCAGCGTAAAAGTAAAAAACAAACAAACCGTACATACTCACATTCCGGTGTCCTTCAGGTCCCTTGCCGTCTGCTTCCCGCTCTGACTGACTCCCGGCCGTAAGGCAGTACAGTGCACAGCGGTGACGTCACCGCTGTGATCTGCTTTCACTTTACGGCGGCACTCAGTCAGAGCGGGAAGCAGACGGCAAGGGACCTGAATGACACCGGAATGTGAGTATGTACGTTTTTTGTTTTTTTTTTACTTTTACACTGGTAACCAGGGTAAACATCGGGTTACTAAGCGCGGCCCTGCGCTTAGTAACCCGATGTTTACCCTGGTTACCCGGGGCCTTTGGCATCGTTGGTCGCTGGAGAGCGGTCTGTGTGACAGCTCTCCAGCGACCACACAACGACTTTCCAACGATCACGGCCAGGTCGTATCGCTGGTCATGATCGTTGGAAAGTTGCAGAGCGTGACAGTACCCTAACTCTGGAAGCTCTTGATTTGTCCTGCTGTGAACCCTGACTTGTCCTGTGTCTGTTATCTCCCCCTGCCTGCCCTTTCCCAGTGTCTCTTTTTTGTCTGTAGATCTGCTTGACTCTCTGGTTCTGACCTCCTGGCTTGGCGTTTTGACTCCGTTTCAGCTTGTCCCTATTGTACTGTATTTTGCCCATCCTGGTTTACTGATCCCTTGCTACGTCCTGACTATCCATTCTGTCTAAATAATTTTGTACTGTAGTGCTATCTTGTGTTCGAACTTGGCTATCCTGACCTCTCTCTCTCGCCACTAGGTGGCATCTGTTCAGCTGCTCTGTGTGTGCAGTCTTGCTTCTCTACCAAGCTCCCCCTGATGGAGGTTGAGCTGTACTGCACTGCAGCTGCATGACAAGATGATCCGGAAATTGATAGAAGGAGATGACAATACCCTGTCAATCCTTATGGGGCTACCGGTAAGCTATCTGTTGTGAACTATACTTTTTGGCTCCCTCTTGTGGTCACTAGTGATTTGGCACTTGGATTGTCTTTTACCAGGTTGGTGCTCACCTGCTTCGTTAGGCCTGGGGTGTTGCTATTTAAACTTCCTGGATTCTCAGTCCAGTGCCTGGCATCGTTGTAATCAGTTCACTTCTGTTTGCTCCTGTCTTCAGGTCCTGGTTCTTTGCAAGATAAGCTAAGTTCTGCTTTCGTACTCTTGATCATTTGCATTGTTCATATTTTTTTTGTCCAGCTTGTACAATATGTGATTCCTGTTATTGCTGGAAGCTCTAGGGGGGCTGATATTCTCCCCCCACACCGTCAGTCGGTTTGGGGGTTCTTGGATATTCAGCGTGGATATTTTGCAGGGTTTTTTGCTGACCATATAAGTCTTCTTACTATATTCTGCTATTAGTCAGTGGGCCTCTCTTTGCTAAATCTAGTTCATTCTTACGTTTGTCTTTTCTTCTTACCTCACCGTTATTATTTGTTGGGGGCTTGTATTACTTTGGGGTCTTTTCTCTGGAGGCAAGAGAGGTCTTATTTTCCCTTATAGGGGTAGTTAGTTCTCCGGCTGGCGTGAGACGTCTAGAATCAACGTAGGCACGTTCCCCGGCTGCTGTTAGTGTTTGCGCTAGGATCAGGTATATGGTCAGCCTAGTTACCACTTCCCTATGAGCTGGTATTTATGTTTTGCAGACTTTGCTGTAATCTTTGAGGTCCCCTGCCATTGGGATCATAACAGTATGCCAGGCCAATAAATAGTTAATGCATTGCTGAAGTGGGATTAAAAGAAAAGAAGTTCTGAGGTTTTTTTTTTTTTTTTTCTTCCTCCCCTTTATCTCTGAGTGGCTTGAAGCTTTGCTGCAGACATGAATGTTCAGACCTTGATTATTAGTGTGGATCAGCTTGCTGCACGTGTGCAGGGCATTCAGGATTTTGTTGTTAGCAGTCCTATGTCAGAGCCTAAGATACCTATTCCTGAGCTGTTCTCTGGAGATCGATTTAAATTTAGGAATTTTAGGTCTGCCATGGTTACAGACCCATAATCCTGTTTTGGATTGGAAGGCTATGTCTGTCTCAAGTTGGGGTTGTCAGGGAATTCATTGCGATTCTCCGCCGGTGTCTATTGCTACTTCTACTCCTTCAGAAGTTCCTGAGTATTTGTGTGACTATCAGGATGTATTCAGTGAGTCCAGGTCCAGTGCTCTTCCTCCTCATAGGGACTGTGACTGTGCTATAGATTTGATTCCTGGCAGTAAATTTCCTAAGGGACGATTATTTAATTTGTCTGTACCCAAGCATGCCGCGATGCGTTCTTATGTCAAGGAGTCTTTGGAGAAGGGGAATATTCGTCCATCCTCTTCCCCTCTCGGTGCGGGATTCTTTTTTGTGGCCAAGAAAGACGGGTCTTTGAGACCTTGTATAGACTATCGGCTTCTGAATAAAATCACTGTTAAGTTTCAGTATCCGTTGCCGCTACTGTCAAACTTGTTTGCTCGGATTAAGGGCGCCAAGTGGTTCACCAAGATAGATCTTCGTGGTGCGTACAACCTTGTGCGCATTAGGCAGGGAGATGAATGGAAAACTGCATTCAATACGCCCGAAGGTCATTTTGAATACTTGGTGATGCCTTTTGGGCTCTCTAATGCCCCTTCAGTGTTTCAGTCCTTTATGCATGATATCTTCCGGAAGTATCTGGTTAAATTTTTGATTGTGTATCTTGATGATATTCTAGTTTTCTTGGATGATTGGGATTCTCATGTAAAGCAGGTCAGGATGGTGTTTCAGGTTTTGCGTGATAACGCTTTGTTTGTGAAGGGCTCAAAGTGTCTCTTTGGAGTGCAGAAGGTTTCCTTTTTGGGTTTTATTTTCTCCCCTTCTGCCGTGGAGATGGACCCAGTCAAGGTCCGAGCTATTCATGATTGGACTCAGCCCACGTCTGTTAAGAGTCTTCAGAAGTTCTTGGGGTTCGCTTATTTCTACCGTCGCTTTATCGCTAATTTTTCTAGCGTTGTTAAACCTTTGACGGATATGACCAAGAAAGGTTCTGATGTGGCTAATTGGGCTCCTGCAGCCGTGGAGGCCTTCCAGGAGCTGAAGCGCCGGTTTACTTCGGCGCCTGTTTTGTGCCAGCCTGATGTCTCACTTCCCTTTCAGGTTGAAGTGGATGCTTCTGAGATCGGTGCTGGGGCTGTTTTGTCACAGAGAGGCTCTGGTTGTTCTGTGATGAGACCATGTGCCTTTTTCTCTAGGAAGTTTTCGCCTGCTGAGCGGAACTATGATGTTGGTAATCCAGAGTTGTTGGCCATGAAGTGGGCATTTGAGGAGTGGCGTCATTGGCTCGAGGGTGCTAAGCATCGTGTGGTGGTCTTGACTGATCACAAAAATCTGATGTATCTCGAGTCTGCTAAGCGCCTGAATCCTAGACAGGCTCGTTGGTCATTGTTTTTCTCTTGTTTTGACTTTGTGGTCTCATACCTGCCTGGTTCGAAGAATGTTAGCGCTGATGCTTTCTCTAGGAGCTTTGTGCCTGACTCTCCTGGAGTCTCGGAGCCAGCTGGTATTCTTAAAGAGGGAGTGATCGTGTCGGCCATATCTCCGGATTTGCGACGTGTGTTGCAGAGATTTCAGGCTGGTAGACCTGACTCGTGTCCACCCGACAGACTGTTTGTTCCTGATAAATGGACCAGCAGAGTCATTTCCGAGGTTCATTCCTCGGTGTTGGCAGGGCATCCGGGAATTTTTGGTACCCGAGATTTGGTGGCTAGGTCCTTTTGGTGGCCTTCCTTGTCACGGGATGTGCGGTCATTTGTGCAGTCCTGTGGGACTTGTGCTCGGGCTAAGCCTTGTTGTTCTCATGCTAGCGGGTTGCTTTTGCCCTTGCCCGTCCCGAAGAGGCCTTGGACGCACATTTCCATGGATTTAATTTCTGATCTTCCGGTGTCTCGGGGAATGTCTGTCATCTGGGTGGTGTGTGATCGTTTTTCCAAGATGGTCCATTTGGTACCCTTGCCTAAGTTGCCTTCCTCTTCCGATCTGGTTCCTTTGTTTTTTCAGAATGTGGTTCGTTTACACGGCATTCCGGAGAATATCGTGTCCGACAGAGGATCCCAGTTTGTGTCCAGATTCTGGCGATCTTTTTGTGCTAAGATGGGCATTGATTTGTCGTTTTCATCTGCCTTCCATCCTCAGACTAATGGTCAAACGGAGCGAACTAATCAGACACTGGAGGCTTATTTGAGATGTTTTGTTTCTGCGGACCAGGATGATTGGGTGACCTTCTTGCCCTTGGCGGAGTTTGCCCTTAATAATCGGGCTAGTTCCGCTACTTTGGTTTCGCCATTCTTCTGCAACTCTGGTTTTCATCCTCGTTTCTCCTCGGGTCATGTTGAGTCTTCTGACTGTCCTGGGGTGGATTTCGTGGTGGATAGGTTGCAGCGGATTTGGAATCATGTGGTGGACAACTTGAAGTTGTCACAGGAGAAGGCTCAGCGTTTTGCCAACCGCCGCCGCGGTGTGGGCCCCCGACTTCGTGTTGGGGATTTGGTTTGGTTGTCTTCTCGGTATGTCCCTCTGAAGGTTTCCTCTCCTAAGTTTAAGCCTCGCTTTATTGGTCCTTATAAAATTTTGGAAGTTCTTAACCCGGTTTCTTTTCTTTTGGATCTTCCGGTGTCGTTTGCCATTCACAACGTGTTCCATAGGTCTTTGTTACGGTGGTACGTTGTGCCTGTGGTTCCTGCTGTTGAGCCTCCTGCTCCGGTGTTGGTTGAGGGCGAGTTGGAGTACGTGGTGGAGAAGATCTTGGATTCTCGTCTCTCTAGACGGAGGCTCCAGTATTTGGTCAAATGGAAGGGCTATGGTCAGGAGGATAATTCCTGGGTGGCCGCCTCTGATGTTCATGCGGCCGATTTGGTTCGTGCCTTCCACGCTGCTCATCCTGGTCGCCCTGGTGGTCTTGGTGAGGGTTCGGTGACCCCTCCTTAAAGGGGGGGTACTGTTGTGAACTATACTTTTTGGCTCCCTCTTGTGGTCACTAGTGATTTGGCACTTGGATTGTCTTTTACCAGGTTGGTGCTCACCTGCTTCGTTAGGCCTGGGGTGTTGCTATTTAAACTTCCTGGATTCTCAGTCCAGTGCCTGGCATCGTTGTAATCAGTTCACTTCTGTTTGCTCCTGTCTTCAGGTCCTGGTTCTTGGCAAGATAAGCAAAGTTCTGCTTTCGTACTCTTGATCATTTGCATTGTTCATATTTTTTTTGTCCAGCTTGTACAATATGTGATTCCTGTTATTGCTGGAAGCTCTAGGGGGGCTGATATTCTCCCCCCACACCGTCAGTCGGTTTGGGGGTTCTTGGATATTCAGCGTGGATATTTTGCAGGGTTTTTTGCTGACCATATAAGTCTTCTTACTATATTCTGCTATTAGTCAGTGGGCCTCTCTTTGCTAAATCTAGTTCATTCTTACGTTTGTCTTTTCTTCTTACCTCACCGTTATTATTTGTTGGGGGCTTGTATTACTTTGGGGTCTTTTCTCTGGAGGCAAGAGAGGTCTTATTTTCCCTTATAGGGGTAGTTAGTTCTCCGGCTGGCGCGAGACATCTAGAATCAACATAGGCACGTTCCCCGGCTGCTGTTAGTGTTTGCGCTAGGATCAGGTATATGGTCAGCCTAGTTACCACTTCCCTATGAGCTGGTATTTATGTTTTGCAGACTTTGCTGTAATCTTTGAGGTCCCCTGCCATTGGGATCATAACAGCTATCCCCAAAGCTCCTGCCCTTACAAGGGCAGTCCACATCTACCCCTGCACGCACATGCCCTGCACTCTCCCTGTTCGATAGTCCCGACGCATTTCTTCCAAGATAAATCATCAGGGGACTTTCTTGTATGAGGAGATAAAGTGCCTATGTGCTAGAAAAGGAGGGACAATAAGTCCTGCCACCCTCTATGCTGTCTTGCAGAGAGTGGTGAAGGCGTAGGGCCAGTCTTAAAATAGGAAATGGTATGCTAAAAAAACAGCCACTTCCTGTGGGGCAATCAAATAAAATATGTGGCATCTGTGGGTCAATACAAAACATTCTGCAGAGGGCAGTAAACGATGGAACGCCCACTGTCAATTACCAGCACTCTGTGTACTCAATAATGCATAATATGTACGGCGCTATACACGCACTACAATGCAGGTAGCAGGTGGAAAACTCAGTTTGAATGATGTCACACGCCGAGAATAACATGCGGTGCTCGTACGTCGATAGAAAATACAGGCACTTCCCGTCATGCGCAATGGTTACCGGAAGTTGCCGCTGCTAGGTAACCAAGACGTAAAGCTGACCGCCCGTAGTACTACATCCAGTGACAGAAAATCGGCAATTACTACAGTGCGAGAGGAATATGATAAGCGACGTATGGGATATATCGCATGTATAAATAACACACAGGAGCCTTACGGTAATGCCGATGTCAAAAGACATAGCACGGCGCCCGTATGTTAATTAGATAACAAAGACTTCCTGTGTGGGAGGACGCTGACCGGAAGTAACCGTAACTAGGCAACCAGAATGCCACAATATATACGAACAGGAGCATAAAGAATGCCAGCACGTGCGCAAAACCTGTAAGTATACGTAATGCAGGAAGTGATTCTATTAAGCATTACCTAACAGTTGCAAACAAAACCAAAAAGGTTATGAATAAGAGTGGTCGTTATCACATAAAGCGGCGTGTTACATAAGATATATAGCAATAATCGCAACCTCTATATATCATTACCACATAACAAGAAAGCCCCATACCACAAATTACTATGGTAAACATAATAAATAATTATTAGTCATGCAAATCCCATGGAAAATGTGGGTGACGATAATGAAGGATTTAGGCAAAATAAGAAAGTCAAATGACTGTGTGATACCAAAAGATGACTAGAAAAAAGGCACGGAAGATTAATTCAGATGAAACAACTATAGTTAATTTGGTCATTCAGACCGTATGGAACAACAGTATTCAAATAGAAAATCCATTTGGCCTCTCGCTGCAATAGCAATTGGTCCCAATCACCCCCCCCCCCCCGTATAGGTTTTGTCACCTTCTCAATGGCCATAAATTTAATATGCTTAGATTGGCCATTGTGCATGTGATTGACGTGCCGAGAAATGGGGGTGTCTCTCCCATGCTCCACATCTCCAACATGTTCTCCAACTCTTCTCTTAAATTCTCTGATGGTTTTTCCAGCATATTCAATTCCACAAGAACAAGATACCTTGTAGACGACCCCTTTAGTGCTGCAATTTATGAATTGCTTGATATTGTAATTCCTACCTGTGACATTGCTCACAAAGTTGTTACCTGTATCAATGTATTGACAGGCTTTACAGTGTCCACACTTATAACAGCCCGTTACATTGCTCCTAAGCCAGGTTTCATTTAAAGGGCTCGTAAAGTGGCTATGAACCAATCTATCATTAAGCGAGGGGGCTTTTTTGTAGGTGATCGCAGGAGTGTCACCAAGGTAGTTTGAAATATCTGAGTCCATCTGTAAGATGGGCCAATGCTTTTTGATAATGTCTCTTACACGAGTAGCACCATTGTCAAAGGTGGTGATAAAGCGTACCACATCATTGTCCTGTGTCTTTACAGTAGGATTCAATAGTGTGGTTCTATCTCTACTCTTAGAGTCCTGGTATGCTTTTTTAAGGATTTTGGATGGATAACCTCTATCCCGAAAATTCCTCCTCAGCTCTTTGGCATGAGACTCAAAAGTAACATCATCAGAGCAATTCCTCTGGACCCTAAGGTACTGTCCCTTAGGAATCCCTCTCTTGAGGTGTTCTGGATGGTGACTACTCCAATGTAGAAGAGCATTGGTAGCTGTTGGCTTTTTGTAGTTTGATGTAACCAAATTACCATTAGCTCCTTTAGTGATAAGGATTAATTATTAAAAGTTACGTTTTATATTTCCACTTATGCTTTATAATGATTAAAAGTACAAAAAACAAGAATACTTTCCTAAAAATACGGAAAGTTGAGGGTAAATATTGTAGATGTCAGTGACATACAGAACTGATAAATTGGTGAAAAAATCATTGTATATCAAAAGGTTTAGACTCCGTAATTAGTGTCGGTAACAATACCACAAATTGTTAAATGCACATAGGAATGGACTAGGGAAGATAGAATGTGCCTTACCCTATAGACGTCCCTTCCTGGCAGCGGAGGTTGGCACCCTGGGAACGATAAGGCGCCCCCACACAAAAGCCACCACATCACCAAACACCAAACACCTAGAATAATAAAGTGCTGTTAGTGCAATAGCTTGATCCGTATATAATTCTTCTATGGCCCAATAATTATATATATAATGTATTGTGGTTCCAAAGGCAGAGCTATGTAAATATTACTAGAAACTCAGTGACTAATTCTCAGCTGATGATAGAGAGGGTATAATATAATGCAACTCAGAAATATTTAGATAATACATCAATATCAAAGAGAATATAATTATCTCATATTAATGCACTGGTGGTTAAAGATAGCACTGCAAGACAAATAGACAACCTAAAATAATCATTGTCTGGATTTGATCATGTGTTGCTCTAAACCTTTTGTGCAATGATCCACATTGATAGTTTCTTTCAAACTGTGTAAGCTTCCCATGCTATGGGTACTAATGCAGTCTCATAGTTTCAGATATGCAGGCTTTTCAGCTGCGCTGATAAGCTGGAGGGTTCATCTCCACTTTAGACCACAGGACACAGCATCCATGAATTCACTAATGAAGTTGGTTGGTACTTGCAGAAAATATCCAACCTGAATTTTTCTTAAGAAATATTTTTACTTTTGTGCGCAACAAATATATGTTATTTTGCCTAATTACATGGCAGCCATGATCATTCCTACATTGCTAGTCTCCAAGTTCTTAGTTGACGCAGAGTCAGCTTGTATGATATTTGATACAATGTTTGACCTGTAGCTGTTGGCGATTTGAAAATATCTATTGAGGAGAAAGTGAAGGAGGTATATAAGCATCGTGTGGTATGGAAGGGTCACTAGCAAACACCAGGCTCACTTGTGGTAGTTCATTACCAGCATTTAAAATATTAACTCAATGGGTTAGTTAGTAATGTAAAGTAACTGGTAATAATAATTGCTCCTGTCAGTTGTGGATTGTACCTAAGAGAAAAACATTAGTTCCAAAAAGTGGCCCACCATCTTTAATATGTGATAGCACAAAGTTGGGACAGCTTTCTTTTAAAAATAATATCTGCTAGGTATTTTCCATTAGGGCTCACAGCATACCATCAAAAGCAGTACAATCTACCATATTCAGCAGCAATAGTCATGAACATGGACATGTTATAGTTGACTTTCCGCACAAACGGACGACGGGATGTATGTTTCTTGGGCACATGTATGTCTAACTGAATATGCAATGTAGGAAGAGGTGGAAGAGTATAGAAAACATTTGATGAGGACAATAATGGTGATTATTAGGGTTGAGCGAAACGGGTCGGCCATTTTCAGAAGTCGCCGACTTTTGGCAAAGTCGGGTTTCATGAAACCCGACCCGACCCTGTGTGGGGTCGGCCATGAGGTCGGCGATCTTCTGAATCTGGTATCGGAATTCCGATACCGAGTTCCGATATGTTTGCGATATCGGAAATCGGTATCGGAATCCACATTTAAGTGTAAAATAGAGAATTAAAATAAAAAATATTGATATACTCACCTCTCCGGAGGCCCCTGGACATCGCCGCTGGTAGCAGTAGCAGGGCGCGTCCGAGGGTGAGTATATACCTAATAGGAATATACTTACCCTTGGCTTCTTTCCGGCAGCCTTCCTTCCTAAGAATGAGCGCGTTCAGGGCCTTAGATGACGTCACGACTTGTGATTGGTCGCGGCCGCCCATGTGACCGCCACGTGACCAATCACAAGCTGTGACGTAATTCTCAGGTCCTAAATTCCTAGAATTAGGAATTTAGGACCTGAGAAATACGTCACGGCTTGTGATTGGTCGTGTGGCGGTCACATGGGCGGCCACGACCAATCAGAAGCCGTGACGTCATGGAAGGCCCTGAACGCGCTCATTTTAAGCAAAGAAGGCTGCCGGTTACCAGCGGTAAGGTCCAGGCTGCGTCGGAGAGGTGAGTATATCAATATTTTTTATTTTAATTCTTTATTTTTCACATTAATATGGATCCCAGGGCCTGAAGGAGAGTTTCCTCTCCTTCAGACCCTGGGAACCATAGTATCCCATTGCACTGCATTGGGTTTCGTGTTTCGGCCGACCCCGACCCCGACTTTTTTATAGGATCAGCCGATTTCACTCGACCCGACTTTTGAGAAAGTCGGGTTTCGTGAAACCCGACCCGATCCTATAAAAATAAAAGTCGCTCAACCCTAGTGATTATGACAATGACCAGACACATGAAGCCTGGATAATGAGCTTTATGAGAAAAGATATGACAACAGTCTGAGCTTTGCTAATATTGCTGACCAGCTTAATTTTCCCACATGAGCAGGTGAATTTGCTTTTTTTTCTGACCATTGTAATTCCCAGTCGATTTGTTCCATGACATTCATTGGTTATTTTCTTACATTAAAATCTACACGCATCTACATTACACTGCAGCAGAATGGAAAATGATTTCTCACACCTGAAATGCTCATATGTAGGACTTGCTAAAACTATGACCAGAGCATTCAGTTGTAGATAAACTTCCTACACCAACAGCAGTTACAATATCACGCGCCCATGAGCTGATTACAAAAAAAGCAGATCTGCCTTTGGAAAAATATTTGGCTAGAAATCAGCTCTGATCATTATCACCCACAATACCGCCTCCTCTTCTGATGACATCACTTCTTAATTTTATTTCTTGTGCTATGGTTTAGGGCAATAGAAAATATAGATGTGTAATTTATGACATTGAATGTCTGCAATCTAAAAAATTAACAATTACCATGGCAGAAAAGGAGGACTCTGCAGAACACTTACTTAAACTGACAATGTCACTGCCAGGGGTAACATAATCCTCTGGATGATACCAGTGATGTGCAATAAATGTAATAATCCTTTCTCACCACAAACCCAATTGCAAGAGCCAAACTTGTGACATTTGTATGGTAGTGCTACTGCCAAAAGGCTATTGCTAGTTGTGGTGCTTTTAGTGGTTCACACATTCTTAGTTGTGGTATGTTTTTTCCTTATACATTAATGTTTCCATTGCATTTGTCATTTATTCTTTTCCAATACATTTTTTACAATGCTATAAATAACTCTTGCTCAACTTCTCAACCCCATATACATTTTTTCATTACCAACAAAAACATAACAAATAAAGCTAGGTATTTATGTATAAGTCCAGAAAGTCAAATGAGGGAAATGGGCCACATTATTTGTGTGAAATTTGCACGTGTAAAATATCACTAGTTAATCATGTGTTTTTTATTATCTAACCCCTTTTTAACATAAAGAATACAACAAGACATTAGAGGTTGGTAGGTACATACCCAGAGAGCCAATAGAGGTGTAGCATCCATGGTTACCAAATTTTTCTTTGTTACTAATTTCTAACACAATTATCCACACCTTCCAAAAAAGGATGAAACAAGAAATATTTAGTTGGTAGGAACATGTTCACAAAGCCAAATAAAATAACAGGCTGCATTATTGATGTGTTGTGTATGGATGTCAAATGGAGTATTAAAACTGGTGTGCATTTCCCTGTTGAGGCTTGGAGCTGTAGCAGTCAGCTATCGTCCTTTTTGGAGTTTGGAGCATGTTGATGTTTCTCTCTGAGTCTTTCCAAGCTAGTGTTTGGTTGTTTTGTGTATCCTAGCTGTCTTTAGCAGCATCAAACGTTTCCTGAACATCTGTTATTGGTTTTTACTACAGTTGATCCACTGAAACCTAAATATTCCTCACCTGTAATGAATCATTGTAAATCCATATATGTGAGCCTAACCTTTAGTACACAATGTACTTTCGGTTCGCGGCTGATGCGCTTCCAGCTATTGGACTGTAAGGTAGAGCAGGATGTCCAATGTGTTAACCTTATGAGCCACTAATGGAACGCAAGCGCATATTGCGGCACCTGTGCTCCAGGTAAGTGGATGTTAATTGTAACAGATGTCCACATCATGCAGTTAGAACATAGCTATCACTTGCAGGAACTTGGGCATAGACATCTTGAGATAAGTCCCTCAGTTGGATCCATTAATACAGGTTTCTGACAGTGGACAATCATAACCTTTGGTGACTATGACAATGAATTCAGCCACATTTCACAAAAAAAGCCACCATGTCATGTACAGGCTCCTATTCACAGCATCACACTATAGGAATCCTTAGGGTATGATCGTACAAGTGGTATGCTGAAGAAGCAGACTCCACTCATGGAGGAATGTAGATTTGATTAGTACATATATATTGATGGGGACAGTGTCATAACCAACATGTGTCCTGACAGGTCCAATCCCCCCAGGATGCAGAGAAGAAGTAGGGAACAGAGGTAACCCAGTAGTCAGCACTGTATCTAATCCTAACAATATGGCCAACAATCATGTTGCAGATAGTGCAACAAGAAGGAGCTCATGTGTCAGCCGCTTCTGTTAGGTCAAAGTACATGGTATGTTGGTGGTGGGGAAAGACTTAAGTTTGCTTCCTCCACCAACCACAGACAACATAGGTATTAATTAACCTCTTTATCTCCTGGCTATTAAGTGCCCATCACCTCTTCCTCCTAATCCTCCTCCAGTTGTTCCTCGGCTCCTGCACCTTTACTAATAGTTTGTCTGGTACCTTGAGCCCCCCTCGATCACTATAATTCACTCTCCCATGGGACCAAACTGTGCGATGACAGTCCAAAACTTAGAGATATTGTTAACACTTCCGCATCCTTCTCTGCGACCAACACCTCCTTCTGCAGACTATTCAAAGTATGCTTCAGCTTGTAGATGGCCAGAATATTGATGCTGATGATGACAAAATCAGCACTAACCATCTTAATAGCCATTTTGAAACTGTGTAAAAGGGTGCAGAGTTCCTTCATCTGTGCCCACTCTGCAAGCATGATTTGTTACACATTCGTACTGTGTTGGGCCAGACTGCACAAAATGTCATACTTTACCAGGGGTTATCCATGCTGCCACAGTTGCTGCGATGTGTTCAAAGTGTAATTCCATGATGTTGGCACAGTGCATATCAGCCGGTTAACCGGTAGCCTGAAAGACTTCTATAGCAATGTAAGTCAATGACCACGAGTATTGTAGATGCCAGAAATGACCACATAGTGTCTGAGCTTTCTGTAGCTTCACATCCAGGCTGGGATAGTGGCATAGAAATTACTGTACCACCAGGTTGAGGACGTGAGCCACGCAAGGCACATGTCTGAGGTGGCCCAGCGTAGGTCCGCCCACAAGGCTCTTATCATTAACTCACACTGCTTTCACTGACTCCTGGTTCAGTGGAGACAGCCATTGCTCAAACTCGGCCTGGATAGCTGTCCACAATGCTTGAGCTATGTGACTGGGTTCTACAAGTCATAAGAATTTAAACACTGCCTGATTGCGGTTTTCCCTAGCTGTGCAGTACGGTAGTGGGGGAAAATTCTCTTCAATGTTGGAAAGTGTGTCTCACTAAGGGAGAGGTTGAGGACACAGGTGGAGTATCTACAGGAGGGTTACATTCAGAGGTTTGTCCCGCAAGTCTTGGGGATTCCAAGATTTGCTGTCTAGTAACACCTTGCATACAGTAGCGGGTTTTTGGATAATCAATGTATATAAAACGTAGCTTTTACTATCATGATTTAAAAAAGTGCAAACATATAGTGCAGAACAAAGTGCTGGTGCAGACGATAATGAAACACAAAAAACAGATAGCCAATAAAAACTCACTGCCCCAATTTTCTAAAACAGAGCCAAATCTGGTCTCTATTTCGTCAGATCAAAACAAGAAAATATTGCTCTTGAAGGGTCTACCATACCAATGAAAACAAGGAGATCCCCCCAAGTAACGGGTTAAACGGATTGACTCTGTATTCACACAAACAGCTGTGGGGCTTTTCCTCAAACCAGAGGGAGCCATACACCATTCAAACAATACCTAAAAATTTGGAGGGTATCCTTTACAAAGCCTCTCTGTTTGAGGTGTAGTTATTAAAGATCTTAATAATGGTGGCAGTATATTTAAGCAATATGCTATATGCAACAAAAATGCAGGATCTTCAATAGATACATCCTGTTCATGCTTGCTCATCCAGGTGTCACTGTCAAAATGCACCCTGTTACACATAGATTTTTTCAGGGAACGGGTGATGTTGCCTGCGACATGCTGATGTCGTGCAGGCACATCTTTCTTAGAGAAGTAATGGCGTCTGGGGGACTGGTACTGGGGGACTGTTATGATCCGGTGACCTTGGAGCCACATGAGAGACTTTCTCAGGAGTAGGTGGTACCTGTACTGACCGCAAACCCTAAACTAACACCGCAACTAGAAGTAGCTGTGGGATGTACCTAACATGTCCTAGACACATCGACACAGCCGGAGGACTAAATACCCCTATAGATGGAAATGGGAATTCTATCTTGCCTCAGAGCAGAACCCCAAAGGATAGGCAGCCCCCCACAAATATTGACTGTGAGTATAAGAGGAAAGACACACGCAGGCAGAAAAACAGGATTTAGCAAAAGAGGCAATTCTAGCTAAACAGAAAAGGATAGGACAGAATTCTAAGCGGTCAGTATTAAAATCCTAAAAATATCCTCAGCAGATAATACAAATATTTTACATCTAACTAAAGACATAGAAAGTATATCTGCATCTCCTGAGAATCCAGCATGACTGAAAAATCCAAACAAAGTCTAAGCTGGACAAAAACACAATGAATTGCACTGAATTGCAAAGCACACTGCATGTGTGCACAGAGACAAAAAACCAGACACTTATCTTAGCTGAATTGGCAGCAGGGCATGAGGAACCAGAGAGAGATGCAATCCCTCCAAGAACAATGGACAACTGGCAAGGACTCATGGATCCTGCACACCTAAATACCTATTAGAGCTGCAATCAGCAGAAACACCTGCCCTGGATTACAACCCCAAGACAACTGCACTACCACCAACAACCACCGGAGGGAGCCCAAGAGCAGAATTCACAACAGTACCCCCCCCTTGAAGAGGGGTCAACGAACCCTCACCAGAGCCCCCAGGCCGATCAGGACGAGCCAAATGAAAGGCACGGACCAAATCAGCAGCATGGACATCAGAGGCAAGAACCCAAGAATTATCCTCCTGGCCATAACCCTTCCATTTGACAAGGTACTGAAGCCTCCGCCTCGAAAAGCGAGAATCCAAAATCTTCTCAACCACATACTCCAACTCCCCATCAACCAACACAGGTGCAGGAGGATAAACAGAGGGAACAATGGGCACCACATATTTCCGCAATAAAGATCTATGGAAAACATTATGGATGGCAAAAGAGGCCGGAAGGGCCAAACGAAAAGACACCGGATTGATAATCTCACAAATTCTATAAGGACCAATAAACCGAGGCTTAAACTTAAGGGAAGAAACCTTCATAGGAACATGACGGGAAGACAACCAGACCAAATCCCCAACCCGAAGCCGGGAACCAACACACCGACGACGGTTAGCAAAACGCTGAGCCTCCTCCTGAGACAACACCAAATTGTCCACCACATGAGCCCAAATCTGCTGCAACCTGTCAACCACAGAATCCACACCAGGACAATCAGAAGGTTCAACTTGCCCCGAAGAAGAACGAGGATGAAAACCAAAATTACAAAAGAAGGGCGAAACCAAGGTAGCCGAACTAGCCCGATTATTAAGGGCAAACTCGGCCAATGGCAAGAAAGCCACCCAATCATCCTGATCAGCAGACACAAAGCATCTCAAATAAGTTTCCGAAGTCTGATTAGTTCGCTCGGTCTGGCCATTTGTCTGAGGATGAAATGCGGAAGAAAAAGACAAATCAATGCCCAGCCTAGCACAAAAGGCCCGCCAAAACCTAGAAACAAACTAGGAACCTCTGTCGGACACAATATTCTCCGGAATACCATGCAAACGAACCACATGCTGAAAAAACAACGGAACCAAATCAGAAGAGGAAGGCAATTTAGGCAAAGGCACCAAATGAACCATCTTAGAAAACCGGTCACAAACCACCCAGATAACCGACATCCTCTGGGAAACCGGAAGATCTGAAATAAAATCTATAGAAATACAGTATGCGTCCAGGGCCTCTCAGGGACCGGCAAAGGCAAAAGCAACCCACTAGCACGGGAACAACAAGGCTTGGCCCGTGCACAAGTCCCACAGGACTGCACAAAAGAATGCACATCAGGCGACAAAGAAGGCCACCAAAAGGACCTACCAACCAAATCTCTGGTACCAAAAATACCAGGATGGCCAGCCAACACAGAACAATGAACCTCAGAAATCACTCTACTAGTCCATCTATCAGGAACAAACAGTTTCCCCACTGGACAGCGGTCAGGTTTGTCAGCCTAAAATTCCTGCAGAACCCATCGCAAATCAGGGGAAATGGCAGAAAGGACCACCCCTTCCTTGAGGATGCCGACCGGCTCAAGTACCTCAGGAGAATCAGGCAAAAAACTCCTAGAGAGGGCATCAGCCTTAATATTCTTAGAACCCGGAAGATACGAGACCACGAAATCAAAACGGGAGAAAAACAGGGACCATCGAGCCTGTCTAGGATTCAGCCGTTAGGCAGATTCGAGGTAAATCAGATTGTTATGATCGGTCAAGACCACAATACGGTGCTTGGCTCCCTCAAGCCAATGTCACCATTCCTCAAACGCCCACTTCATAGCCAACAACTCCTGATTGCCGACATCATAATTGCGTTCAGCAGGCGAAAACTTACGGGAAAAGAAGGCACACGGTTTCATCAAGGAACCATCAGAATTCCTCTGAGACCAAACGGCCCCTGCCCCAATCTCAGAAGCGTCAACCTCAACCTGAAACGGAAGAGAAACATCTGGCTGACGCAACACCGGGGCAGAAGTAAATTGGCGTTTAAGCTCCTGAAAGGCAGAGAGAGCCACAGAGGACCAGTTCTTTACATCAGCGCCTTTCTTCGTCAAATCGATCAGGGGTTTACCGCACTGGAGAAGTTAGCAATGAAACGGCGATAAAAATTAGCAAAGCCCAAAAATTTCTGAATGCTCTTCACAGATGTGGGCTGAATCCAATCATGAATGGCCTGAACCTTAACCGGATCCATCTCTATAGATGAGGGAGAAAAAATGAAGCCCAAAATAGAAACCTTCTGCACTCCAAAGAGACACTTAGACCCCTTCACAAACAAAGCATTATCACGAAGGATCTGAAATACCAACCTGACCTGTTTCACATGAGACTCCCAATCATTGGAAAAAATTAAGATGTCATCCAAATATATAATCATAAATTTATCAAGATAATTCCGGAAGATATCATGCATGAAGGACTGAAAAACAGATGGAGCATTAGAGAGCCCGAATGGCATCACAAGGTATTCAAAATGGCCTTCGGGCGTATTAAACGCAGTTTTCCATTTGTCACCCTGCTTAATACAAACAAGATTATATGCCCCCTGAAGGTCAATATTAGAAAACCAACTAGCCCCCTTAATCCTGGCAAACAAATCGGAAAGCAAAGGTAAAGGGTATTGAAACTTGACCGTGATCTTATTCAAGAGGCGATAATCAATACAGGGTCTCAAGGAGCCATCCTTCTTAGCAACAAAAAAAAATCCCGCTCCCAACGGTGAAGAAGATGGCCGAATATGCCCTTTCTCCAAAGACTCCTTAACATAACTCCGCATGGCGGTATGTTCCGGCACAGACAGGTTGAAATGTCGGCCCTTAGGAAACTTACAGCCTGGAATCAAGTCAATAGCACAATCACAGTCCCTATGCGGTGGAAGGGAACTGGAGTTGGGCTCATCGAATACATCCTGAAAATCAGACAAAAACTCTGGAACTTCAGAAGAGGAAGAAGAGGAGATTGACATCACAGGAACGTCATTATGAATCCCCTGACAACCCCAACTAGTCACAGACATAGACTTCCAATCCAACACAGGATTATGTATCTGCAACCATGGAAAACCCAGCACAATAGCATCATGCAAATTATGCAACACCAGAAAACGACAATCTTCCAGATGGGCTGGCGCCATGCACATGGTCACCTGTGTCCAAAACTGGGGTTTATTTTTAGGCAAAGGTGTAGCATCAATGCCCCTTAAAGGAATAGGGTTCTGCAAAGACTGCAAGGGGAAACCACAATGCCTGGCAAATTCAAAGTCCATTAAGTTCAAAGCGGTGCCTGAATCCACAAACGCCATGACAGAAAATGACGACAATGAGCAGATCAAGGTCACAGATAACAGAAATTTAGGTTGTACAGTTCCGATGGTAACTGAACTAGCGATTCTCCCTGTACGCTTTGGGCAGACCAAAATGACATGAGAAGCATCGCCACAATAAAAACACAACCCATTCTGACGTCTGAATCCTTGTTGTTCCGTTCTAGACAGAATCCTATCACACTGCATAGGCTCAGGCATCTGCTCTGAGGACAACGCCACAGCGCACACAGTTCTACGCTCCCGCAAGCGCCGATCAATCTGAATGGCCAGAGACATAGAATCACTCAGACCAACAGGCGTGGGAAACCCCACCATAACATCTTTAAAAGATTCAGAAAGACCCTTTCTGAAAATTGCCGCCAAAGCATCCTCATTCCATTTAGTCAGCACAGACCATTTTCTAAATTTCTGACAATACAATTCTGCCGCTTCTTGACCCTGAGACAGGGTCACCAAGGTCTTCTCCGCTTGATCCACAGAATTTGGTTCATCATATAATAATCCTAGAGCCTGAAAAAAGGCATCTACATTAAGCAAGGCCGGATTCCCAGATTCCAGGGAAAATGCCCAATCCTGAGGGTCGCCACGCAGCAGGGAGATGACAATTTTAACCTGCTGAATGGGATCACCAGAGGAACGAGGATTCAGAGCAAAAAACAGTTTACAGTTGTTTTTAAAACTCTAAAATTTGGACCTGTCCCCAAAAAACAAATCAGGAGTAGGAATCCTAGGCTCTAAAAGCGGAGTCTGAACAATATAATCAGAAATACCCTGTACCCTAGCAGCAAGCTGGTCTACACGAGAAACTAATCCCTGAACATCCATGCTAGCACAAGACTCCTCAGTCACCCAGAGGAAAAGAGGGAAGAAAAGACAAAGCAGACTACAGAAAAAAAATGGCTCTTTCTTCCCTTCTTCTGAGATGCATTTAACTCATTGTTGGCCAGTTGTACTGTTATGATCCGGTGACCTTGGAGCCGCATGAGAGACTTTCTCAGGAGTAGGTGGTACCTGTACTGACCGCAACCCTAAACTAACACCGCAACTAGAAGTAGCCTTGGGATGTACCTAACACATCCTAGACACCTCGACACAGCCGGAGGACTAAATACCCCTATAGATGGAAATGGGAATTCTATCTTGCCTCAGAGCAGAACTCCAAAGGATAGGCAGCCCCCTACAAATATTGACTGTGAGTATAAAAGGAAAGACACACGCAGGCAGAAAAACAGGATTTAGCAAAAGAGGCAATTCTAGCTAAACAGAAAAGGATGGGACAGAATTCTAAGCGGTCAGTATTAAAATCCTAAAAATATCCACAGCAGATAATACAAATATTTTACATCTAACTAAAGACATAGAAAGTATATCTGCATCTCCTGAGAATCCAGCATGACTAAAAAATCCAAACAAAGTCTAAGCTGGACAAAAACGCAATGAATTGCACTGAATTGCAAAGCACACTGCATGTGTGCACAGAGACAAAAAACCAGACACTTAGCTGAATTGGCAGCAGGGCATTAGGAACCAGAGAGAGATGCAATCCCTCCAAGAACAATGGACAACTGGCAAGGACTCATGGATCCTGCACACCTAAATACCTATTAGAGCTGCAATCAGCAGAAACACCTGCCCTGGATTACAACCCCAAGACAACTGCACTACCACCAACAACCACCGGAGGGAGCCCAAGAGCAGAATTCACAACAGGGGACTGCGACAGCCATCAGCCTTCAGAAACCATCTGTATACTCAAGGTGAAAAGACTGCATTTCCTTGGCCAACAGATTGGATTGGCCATATGATAATCAAAGAGATCACAGACCGGGAATCACGCAGAATCACCCACTGTGATCTTTGGAGCGAAGAGCTCTCAGCTGGCACTTATCTTCCAGTCAATTACACAATTGAGCGACGATCATCTGAGGAGGCCGCAGGCTGTCCTCAATAATTATTTATCAGTAAACTAGTAGAGCGTGTACGGCATATACACCTCCAGATTACATCACGTGGAATATGTGTATATACTGCCATAAGATTATTGTTGACTCCATGATAAACCCACACTCCTCGCTACCACCATCAATTTTGTTTTTAAAAAAGTAAATAAATACTGGCTGATTGGGCGCCATTCTTCTTTTGAGGTTCACACCATCAGGGTCTTCCATCCTCTCTCCCCCAGAGTAGTGGTCATATACTGTCTCCCCGGCTCACCAACCAATTTTGTTGACCGCTTTTCTGCCTTGCTGCCACACTTCATGTCCTCAGAATTGTCAACCCTTGTCATGGGAGACTTGAACAGCCCCACCTCCCCAACTGCATCTCAGCTTCTATCTCTACACTCTTCTTAAGGCCTCTGACAACTTTCAACCTCTAAGACACACAAAGACAGTAACACCCCTGATCTGGTGTTTGTCCAGCTGAGTTCAATCTCCTACCTAGAAAACTCACTTCTTACCCTTTCTAGCTCATGAAATTAGGAGTAACCACAACTTACACATTTTTAGGCGCCCCCTAAAACCACATCTGTTAACATCGGCCTGTCACATTCCCTAATCAAAGTACTTTTTCTATATAGTCTACTCTCTATTCTCTGTACATAATTTGCCATCATATTCAACCATACCCAAAAGCTTCATGCAGCCTTTATCTACCCCTCATTTCCATCATTGTAAATAAGCATGTGTTGCTGACGTGTGTGTGTGTGTGTGTGTGTGTGTGTGTGTATATATATATATATATATATATATATTCTATGTGTATATTTCTATTCTATCTACCGTATATACTTGAGTATAAGCCGAGATTTTTCTCAGCTTATACTCGAGTCACGGTCTGTGGCAGGGTCGGCGGGTGAGGGGGAGAGAGCACTGAGGCATACTTACCTAGTCCCGGCGATCCTGACGCTCCCCCTGCCCGTCACACTGTCTTCGGGTGCCGCAGCTCTTCCCCTGTACAGCGGTCACGTGGGACCGCTCATTAGAGAAATGAATATTCATTTCTCTAATCAGCGGTGCCGGTGACCGCTGATAGAGGAAGAGGCTGCGGCACCCGGAGACCAGCTGTCCGGGGGAAGGAGTGGGACGCCGGGAGCAGGTAAGTATCACATATTTACCTGTCCGCGTTCCACACGCCGGGCGCCGCTCTGTCTTCCCGGCGTCTCTCCACTCTGACTGTTCAGGTCAGAGGGCGTGATGACGCATATAGTGTGCGCGGCGCCCTCTGCCTGATCAGTCAGTGCGGAGAGACGCCGGGACCGGACGCTGGGGAGCTGCAAGCAAGAGAGGTGAGTATGTGTTTTGTTTTCTTTATTGCAGCAGCAGCAGCGTTATATATGGCACAGATTTATGTGGAGCATCTATGGGGCCAAACTGAACGGTGCAGAGCATTCCATATGGGGCAGCTTTATAATGAGCATCTATGGGGCCAAACTGAACGGTGCAGAGCATATATGGCACAGCTTTATATGGAGCATCTATAGGGCCATAATGAACGGTGCAGAGCATTGTATATGGGGCACAGCTTTATATGGAGCATCTATAGGGCCATAATGAACGGTGCAGAGCATTATATATGGCACAGCTTTATAAGGAGCATCTATGGGGCCAAACTGAACGGTGCAGAGCATATAGGGCACAGCTATATAAGGAGCATCTATGAGGCCAAACTGAATGGTGCAGAGCATATAGGGCACAGCTTTATAAGGAGCATCTATGGGGCCAAACTGAACGGTGCAGAGCATATAGGGCACAGCTATATAAGGAGCATCTATGGGGCCAAACTGAACGGTGCAGAGCATATAGGGCACAGCTATATAAGGAGCATCTATGGGGCCAAACTGAACGGTGCAGAGCATATATGGCACACCTTTATATGGAGCATCTATAGGGCCATAATGAACGGTGCAGAGCATTCTATATGGCACAGCTATATATGGATAATATATGGGGCAATAATGAATGGTATGGAGCATCTATTTTTATTTTTGAAATTCACCGGTAGCTGCTGCATTTTCCACCCTAGGCTTATACTCGAGTCAATAAGTTTTCCCAGTTTTCTGTGGCAAAATTAGGGGGGTCGGCTTATACTCGGGTCGGCTTATACTCGAGTATATACGGTAATCTATTCTAACCTGTCACTCTGTGATTATACTGTGTGTGGCACATACAGTACATATATATATATATATATATGCTTTGAAGAATATTTCGGTTTAAAACGATGTGTAAATGACAGAGAACTGCTGTATGAAAAATCTTATGTTAAAATTGCATTGCATATGGATTGCATATGGATGTCATACAGATATATAGATGCAAGGAAATCGCATCACCGCATTGCAAACGGATGACCATACGGAGAACACTCATGCGACTCTTGGCTGAGCGAATTGGACTGATTTTTAATACGTTAAGTGTGACGCCGGGCTAAAAGAGTTGCTGCCTTGGCCATTGTGGAGAACCCCATTCATGCTTGAGATCATGTGAACTTTTTTTGCCTGATGCAAGTTTCCGCTTTGTTTAAAAAAGGATAGAGGCATTTTATTAGCATTTCACATGAATATAATAAAAAAATTGTTCAAATTGTGCACAAATTCAGATGGCATCAAATAGCTTCTCTAATTTTTAAGAAGCACACCATAGCAAATCAAACTCTGCAAAAGATCGCTCCTGAGAACAATGGTGTCACACTGTTACTCCTTTTTAAGGAATAACAATAAAACATTCAAAATCGAAGAGAAATTGTAGTTTAAAGGGAAAAAAATCTTCTTTGCTGTATAATGACTTGTATTTAAGGCAAAATTTAATGATTTACCTAAGCCAAAATTAAAATTTTATTAAAAAGATTGGAATTTTCAGTATAATTTATAAAGGAAGCAAGAATAGCCAAATATTTGATGGACGAGGGATTCATATTACCCTTTATTAGACATAGATGAGGGCCTCATACACATTCTGTTCAAATTGTGATGTAGTGGTATTCCTAGACTCATAAAAGCTATGCACTAACTGCAAAGTCTGCCAAAAATTACAAGCAAGGTCATCTGCAAGGTCTTCTATACATCCTCGAAGTCACCAACTGTAGTGCCTCATTCAAATATTGAGAACAAAGTGTAGTTGTGGTGCTCCTACACTCATAAAAGCTTTACACACAGTGCAAAGCCTGACAAAAATTACAAGCAAGGTCATTCATATACTCTTCAAGGCATCATCTGTACTACTTCATTCAAATATTGTGAACAAAACTGTAGTTGTGGTACTCCTACACGGTGCTAAGCCTTGAAAACTTACAAGTAGGGTCATCCATACACCTTTCAAGGCACCAACTGTAGCACCTCATTCAAATATTGAGAACAAAGTGTAGCTGTGGTACACCTACACTCATAAAACCTCTGCACACAGTGCAAAGCCTACCAAAAATTACAAGCAAGGTTATCCATACACCATTGAAGGCACCAACTTGAGTGCTGCATAAAAAGATTAATAAATTGTAGTTGTGGTACTTCTACACTCATAAAGGTTCAGCACACAGTGCAAAGCTAGACAAAAATTCTAAGGAAGGTCATCCATACTAGAGACGAGCAAACTAATTCAGAAAATATTTGCCAATCTCAAATTCAGCATGAAGATAGCCCATTCGGATTAGTGTTCGGATTTCAGAGCATTTTACCACAAAGTCGGCAAAATTTGGTTACAGCTTGATAAATGATCACATTTTCACTAATGCTTTTGTTAGGACATTTCCTAGGATAGTGGTGCTGTATGATGAGCAGGGGAGACTAATTTTATCAGGCAGGGGGTGGTTATAGGACTGAGGAGCGGTGGAGTGTTTTTTTTAATTAACTTAATATGTTTAGATTCCGGCAGCCAATCAGGGTGAAGAAACCATACGCATTGTCTAGACGCAAGGGCTTTTATCATTGGCTGCCAAAGTCACATGTCCCTCTTCATATAAAAGGTTGTCATGTTGTTTTGCAGGCTGCTCCTGCAAGTTGTCATATAGTTAGAAAGGATCCTCTCCTGTGTAAAATTGACTTTCCAGCATCTAACTAGTTGGTGCTAATAGTATTGTGCAGGCAGGAGTCTACATTTCCTAATCCAAATTGTTTAGGCTAATATTATGTTGCAGTCAGGACCCAGGAAGTCACATTTACTAATGAAAATCACTTGGGCTATTATTAGGGTGGAGTCACCAGGCTTTATTTCCTAATCTAAATTGGTTTGGCTAATGCGGTGTTCCAGTCAGGACTCAGGAGGTCACATTTACTAATCAATATCATTTAGGCTAATATTGGGGTGCAGGCACCAGTACCCGTTTTCTAATCCAAACCATTTGGGCTAATACTGTGTTGCAGTTAAGACTCAGGAGATCAAATTTACTAATTAAATTAGTTTGTGCTAATATTGTGTTCAGGCACGACTTGAGAGGTCACATTTACTAATCAAAATCAGTTGGGCTAATATTAGGGTGTAGGGACCAGATCCCATTTTCTAATCCAAATTATTGAGCTAATACTCAAAGGCCTCATTTCATAATCCAAATCATTTGGACAAATACTCTGGTTCAGGCGCCAGCCCACATTTCATAATATAAATAATTTGTGATAATACTGTGTTGCAGGCACCAGGCCTGATTTCATAATCCAAATCATTTGGGATAATACTCTGGTGCAGGCAGTGGCCCTCATTTCATAATCCAAATTGTGTTGGATAACACTCTGCTGTAGGTACCAGGCCTTATTTTATAATTCAAATAGTTTAGGATAATGTTCTGGTGCAGGCACCAGCCTCATTTTATAATCCAAATTGTTTTTGATAATACTCTGGTGTAGGCACCATATCTCATTTCATAATCCAAATCGTTTGTCATAATACTCTAGTGCAAGCAACAGGCTGCATTTCATAATCCAAATCATGTAAAATATTAGTTTGGTGCAGGCATCATGCCTCATTTCATAATCCAAATAATTTGGGATAATATTCTGGTGCCTGCCCCAGACCTCATTTCATAATCCAAGCAGTTTGTGATAATAATCTGGTGCAGGCATTAGGCCTCATTTCATAATACAAATCATTTAAAATAATAGTTTGGTGCAGGCATCATGCTTCATTTCATAATCCAAATTGTTTGGGATAATTCTCTGGTGCAGGCATTAGCCCACATTTCATAATATTATTCATTTATGACAATACTGTGTTGCAGGCACCAGGCCTCATTTCATAATCCAAATTGTTTGCCATAATACTCTAATGCAGGCACACATTTTCATTCTGCTTGTGGTGGAAATTTTGCTGTGTTAGCTTGTTGACACTGAAGATTTCCATCGACTAATGGCATTAGCTATCCCTCAGTTTTCAAACCCCAGTGGTCTTTTTCTCTCCACCATTCAAAAGCTTACCTGGATTAACCCCTTCCCGGCCTGTGACACAGCGTATGAGTCATGAAAGTCGGTGCCAATCCAACCTGTGACGCATATGCTGCGTCATAGAATGATCGTGTTCCTGTAGATCGGGTGAAAGGGTTAATTCAAATTTCACCCGACCTTCAGGAACAGGGGGAGTGGTATTGCAGCCCAGGGGAGTGACTTTGCCCCCACATGGCTACGATCGCTCTGACTGGCTGTTGAATGTGGAACAGCCAGTCAGATCAATTTGTAATATTTCCCCTATGAAACTTGGTGAAATATTACAATCCAGCCATGGCTGATGCTGCAATATCATCCTCCATGGCTGGAGACCCCAATCTGCCCCTGCCACCGACTGACAGCGGCGATCTGCCACTGCTGTCAGTCTTTACTCCCTTCCATCCTGTCCTCCCCTCTCCCTTCATCCCCCCGTCCTCCCCTCCTCTCTCCCTGCTGTCTGATCCCATCCCCCCATACTTACTGAGTGTCCCTCCTGGTGTCACTCCGTATTCTTCTATGGGCGCCACCATCTTCCAAAATGGCGGGCGAATGCAACGGCAGATTCATTCCAGGTACATTTTGATCACTTTGATCATTTCTATCACAGTGGTCAAAATTAAAAAATAGTAAATACCCCCCCTTTATCACCCCATAGGTAGGGAACATAATAAAATAAAGCAAATATATTTATTTTTATTTTTCCACTAGGGTTAGGGTTAGAGTTAGGGTTAGGGTTGCAATTAGGGTTAGGGTTAAAGTTAGGGTTAGGGTTAGAATTAGGGTTAGGGTTAGAAGTAGAGTTAGGGTTAGAATTAGGGATAGGGTTAGAATTAGGGTTAGAATTAAGCTATGTGCACACGGTGTGGATTTGCCTGCGAATCCTCAGCGGATTGGCCGCTGCGGATTCGTAGCAATTTTACAGTACCAAGTAAACCTATGGAAAACCAAATGTGCTGTGCCCATGGCGCGGAAAATACTGCTCAGTAATTTCCGCAGCATGTCAATTCTTTGTGTGGATTCTGCAGCGTTTTACACCTGTTCCTATATAGGAATCTGCACAAAAAACACTGTGGAAAAATCCGCACACAAGTCCTCAATGTGGGCACATAGCCTTAGGGTTAGGGTTGTAATTAGAGTTAGGGTTGGAATTAGGGTTAAGATTAGGGTTAGGGGTGTGTTGGGGTTAGGGTTAGGCTTGTGGTTAGGGTTATGGTTAGCGTTGGGATTAGGGTTAGGGGTGTGTTTGGGTTAGGGTTGTGGTTAAGGTTGGGATTAGGGTTAGAGGTGTGTTGGGTTTAGGGTTGTGGTTAGGGGTGTGTTGGGGTTAGGGTTATGATTAGGGTCATGGTTAGAGTTGGGATAAGGGTTTTGGGGTGTGTGTTGGGGTTAATGTTGAAGTTAGAATCGAGGGGTTTCCACTGTTTAGGAACATCAGGGGGTCTCCAAACACGACATGGCACCACCATTGATTCCAGCCAATCTTGCATTCAGAAAGTCAAATGGTGCTCCCTCCCTTCCGAGAATCGACATGTACACAAACAGTGGTTTACCCCCACATATGGGGTATCAGCGTACTCAGGACAAACTGGACAACAACTTTTGGGGTCCAATTTCTCATGTTACCCTTGTGAAAATAAAAAATTGCTCGCTAAAAACATAATTTTTGAGGAAAGAAAAATGATTTTTCATTTTCACGGTTATAAACTTCTGTGAAGCACTTTGGGGTTCAAAGTGCTCACCACACATCTAGATAAGTTCCATGGGTGTCTAGTTTCCAAAATGGGGTCACTTGTGGGGGGTTTCTACTGTTTAGGCACATCAGGGGCTCTGCAAATGCAACGTGACGCCAGCAGACCATTCCATCAAAGTCTGCATTTCAAAACATCACTACTTCCCTTCTGAGCCCCGACGTTTGCCCAAACAGTGGTTTACCCCCACATATGGGGTATCAGCGTATTCTGGACAAACTGGAAATCAACTTTTGGAGTCCACTTTCTCCTGTTACCCTTGTGAAAATAAAAATTTGTGGGCTAAAAAATTATTTTTTTAAGGAAAAACAATGATTTTTTATTTTCACGGCTGTGCGTTATAAACTTTTGTGAAGCACTTTGGGATTCAAAGTGCTCACCACACATCTAGGTTAGTTCCTTGGAATGTCTAGTTTCCAAAATATGGTCACTTGTGGGGGAGCTCCAGTGTTTAGGCACACAGGGGCTCTCCAAACGTGACATGGTGTCTGCTAACGATTGGAGCTAATTTTCCATTCAAAAAGTGAAATGGTGCTTCTTCCGTTCCGAGCTCTGCTGTGCACCCAAACAGTGGTTTACCCCCACATATGAGGTATCAGTGTACTCGGGAGAAATTGCCCAACAAATTTTAGGATCCATTTTATCCTGTTGTCCATGTGAAAATGAAATAATTGAGGCTAAATGAAAATTTTTGTGAAAAAAATGCTTATTCACTTTTACGGATCAATTTGAGAAGCACCAGAGGGTTTAAAGTGCTCATTATGCATCTAGATAACTTCCTTGGGGGTCTAGTTTCCAGAATGGGGTCACTTGTGGGGAAGCTCCAATGTTTAGGCACACAGTGGCTCTCCAAACGTGACATGGTGTCAGCTAACGATTGGAGCTAATTTTTCATTCAAAAAGTCAAATGGCACTCCTTCCCTTCTGAGCTTTGCTGTGTGCCCAAACAGTGGTTTACCCCCACATTTGAGGTATTGGTGTACTCAGGAGAAATTGCCCAACAAATTTTATGATCCATTTTATCCTGTTGCCATGTAAAAATTAAAACATTGAGGCTAAAAGAAAATTTTTGTGAAAAAAAGTACTTTTTCATTTTTACGGATCAATTTGTGAAGCACCTGGGGGGTTTAAAGTGCTCACTATGCATCTGTATAAGTTCCTTGGCGGGTCTAGTTTCCAAAATGGGGTCACTTGCAGGGGAGCTCCAATCTTTAGGCACACAGGGGCTCTCCAAATGAGACATGATGTCCGCTAAAGATTGGAGCCAATTTTTCATTCAAAAAGTCAAATGGCGCTTATTCCCTTCCGAGCCCTGTCGTGCGCCCAAACAGTGGTCCCCCCACATATGGGGTATCAGCATACTCAGGACAAATTGGACAACAACTTTAGTGGTCCAATTTGTCCTTTTACCTTTGGGAAAATAAAAAAATATTGCTAAAAGATAATTTTTGTGACTAAAAAGTTAAATGTTCATTTTTTCCTTCCATGTTGCTTCTGCTGCTGTTAAACACCTGAAGGGTCAATAAACTTCTTGAATGTGGTTTTGAGCACCTTTAGAGGTGCAGATTTTAGAATGTTGTCACTTTTGGGTATTTTCAGCTCTTTTTCAGCCCTATATACCCCTCAAACTGACTTCAAATGTGAGGTGGTCCCTAAAAAAATGGTTTTGTTTATTTTGTTGTAAAAATGAGAAATCGCTGGTCAAATTTTAACTCTTTTTACTTCCTAGCAAAAAAAAATGTTGTTTCCAAAACTGTACCGATGTAAAGTAGACATGGGGGAAATGTTATTTATTAACTTTTTTGTGTCACATAACTCTCTTGTTTAACAGAATAAAAATTCAAAATTTGAAAATTGCAAAATAATTTTCACAAATAAACGCAAACATTATCGACCTAAATTTACCACTAACATGAAGCCCAATATATCATGAAAAAAATTCCCAGAATCTAGCTAGGATCCATTGATGCATTCCTGAGGTATTACTTCATAAAGGGACACTGGTCAGAATTGCAAAAAATGGCCAGGTCAGTAAGGACAAAATAGGCTGGGTCATGAAGGGGTCAAATTAGTCATCCACAGAGTATAACATATTCTGGGGCATATTTAGTTGGTATATAACCCTTAAAAAAATTAATAAAAGAATTTATCGGTGTTATTGTCACACTATGATTGTCTTTGATATTTAGGCTCACTACTATTTGATGTTAATGAAAGTTTACAAAGAATTTTAATTTTTTAACACTTA
Source organism: Ranitomeya variabilis (assembly GCF_051348905.1). Taxonomy (NCBI): domain Eukaryota; kingdom Metazoa; phylum Chordata; class Amphibia; order Anura; family Dendrobatidae; genus Ranitomeya; species Ranitomeya variabilis. The sequence goes on along the minus strand of NC_135233.1, from coordinate 919,892,852 downwards.
AAGTTATAATTTAGGGGACAATACTCTTTTATGGTGTTAGGGTTGGCGTATTGCGCTAAATAAAATTAATAATAAAGCGCAATTGCAACCTGGGTTCCACCGTGCAGAGATGGAAAACTGTTGCTAGTAAACAATGACGGAACACTCAGTGAGTGATTTTTTGTACAGACTGGGTTAGTGCCACTCAGTGTGAACAGGACGCTGAGTTCCAACCTCTGCTACTCCACAGAGAGGAACAGTACAGAAACAAAAAAGAAGCTCTGCTACTTAGATGTGTCACTTTCACACACAAATAAAAGAGCTGCTCAGCAACTGAGCTGTGTCACTCACACACAAAAACAAAAGAGAAGCTCTGAAACTGAGCTGTGTCACTCACACACAGAAATGGAACAGATGCACTGCAAATGAGCTGTGTCACTCGCACACAGAAACAAAAGAGAAGCTCTGCAACTGAGCTGTGTCACTCGCACACAAATGAAAAAGAAGCTCTGCAACTGAGCTTTGTCATTCACACACAGAAACGAAAGAGGAGCTATGCAACTGAGCTGTGTCACTCGCACACGTAAATGGAACAGATGCTCTGAGCTTAATACCTGACTTGGGCTATGCTTGCTCTGGAACTCTGCTGTGCTAACTGCACACATGTAGGAACCTTAGGAACCAGATGCTAAGCCAATGGCTAATTGCCCCCACTGATGCTAGCTGCCTGCCTACGTGTACAGTCCCATGCTAGACAGACACACAATGCTTTCAGACAGAGTGGTAGAGACTCACAAAGCTGCACAAAAAATGATGATAACGCACAGGCATGTGCCTCTGAGAGCCTTTTATACACTTGACTCATGTCCTGATGGACAGGACCTTGCCCATCAACCAATCTGGAGCTGCCACATCACCAAAGCAGCTGACATCCATCCACAAATGAGAAGACCTCACGGACATGCTCAGTAAGGTGATTTTTGGACTTAGACTCCAGTCTTCAGGCTTTAGTCTTCAGCTACCTATTGCTGGTTGCCATAGACTTGGCTAGAGAGCCAGCAGTAACCAAACGAACACTGTGAGCCTGAGCAAGATGCTGGGACCAACGTCCATGCTGAGCAGCACCCGCAGCAGCCGAGTCTGAATGTGAGACCGCAGAGGCAGATAAGGCATGGGATCTATCCCTTTCAGCGGGAAGATCCCGACACGTAACATCTGGTTTACAAAATAAGTAATTCTATAATAATTATATATAATAAAAATTATACAATTTTTGTTTTGTGGGCATCAATATGTCCCTAGAACTGGGACCATAATTATCCATGTACTTTTGAAGGTAGAAAGGCCCGAGTCTCCGACCTTACTGTGCTCCTATTATCAGCTCATCTGTTCTCTCCCCCACTCCAGGAGGATTTTGACAGAAATATGAGGCAAAAAAGATACAAAGAAAAGGAATATCAGAAAGCAACAAACATACATACATTCACCAAAGGTAAAGAGGTATATAGGGAAGGATAGGAACGTACCAACCAAAAGGGGAAAAGGGACCAGGAGATAAATGCATGTGTACTACAGCAAACTAAAGATCACTACTATAACAACTCCACTCCAGCCACTTAGCTTTTGCACTCAGCACAGGAAGATGAATCTCCAGTAGCAACAACAAACTCATTTTCAAAAGCAGCAAAGAAGCATAGGTTTCACTGGAAAATCAGAGAGGATCTGGCCAGGTTTTATAGGGAGAGGTATGGACCAGATTAGAAGCAGCTGAAAATGGAGTTGCAAGCTTCTGACCAGCATAGAAAGGGGCGTTAACCTCTTCAGCATCAAAGGAAACCAAGTCCATTTAATATGGGGCACAAGCACATAGGCTAAATGGAAGATCTGCAATTCACAATACATAGTGATCTTCTACCCCCAGATCTCTCAGGAGAACGTGACACACTCATGACAATGATATTGCTCAACCATAGAGTATTACATCTTCTTGGATAAATTTTGGTTGCTATGTAACCCTCCCCAAAAATTGTTAAAAAATGTATTGGTTTTATATTGCTCATCCAAATGATATTATGTGTTCTTGGGTACATTTTGGTGGTATATAGCCCTCTAAATAATTTTTTAAAAATGTATCAGCATTATATTGCTCATTTATGCAGTATTACATCTTCTTTGGTACATTTTGGAGGTACATAAATTAAACATTCAAAAAATGTTGAAACATTTATCAGTATTATATTGCTCATCCATGGAGTATTGCATCTTCTTGGGTGCATTTCGGTGGTATCTAACCTTCCAAAAAATTGATCAAATTTTTTTCAGTATTATATTGCTTATTCATACAGTATTACATGTTTTTGAGTACATTTTATTGGTATTCAATCTTCAGAAAAATGTTCAAAAATGTATTAGTACTACATTGCACATCCATACGCTATTACGTGTCCTTGAGTACATTTTGGTTGTATGTAATGCTCAAAATAAAACTGTTACGTGTCCTTTGTTGTAATTTAATAAAATGTATGTCTATTCTACTCATGAACACCAACACTCCCTTTTTCCTGGTTTTATTTGATTCCTTTGTGTATGACACTAAACTATGTAAGATGCTAAAACCTGACCTTGAGATTACAATTTTGTAAAATGATTTGGATAAGATGACTAAATAGGCAAACACTTGGCAAATGAGGTTTAATGTAGATAAATGTAGAGTAATGTACCTGGGACGGAGTAATCCTATTGCTGCATAAACATTAAAAGGACTACAGAACAGGAGAACAACTTGGATATTCTAGCTACAAGTAAGCTGAGCAGCAGTACTCAATGTCAAGCAGAAGCCGCAAAAGCAAACAAGATTTTAGGGTGTATAAAAAGAGAGATAAAATCCCACCATCCCAACTTATTGTTACCGCTTTATAAATCGCTTGTGAGGCCACATCAAGAATATGTGATCCAGTCATTGGCTTCACATTTAAAAAAGGATATTCAGAAATTAGAGTCAGTTCAAAGGTGGGCAACTAGATTATTATAAAGGATGGAAGGCCTCTCATATGATGAGAGGTTGAAAAAGTTGGACTTGCTTAGCTTAGAATAAAGGGGATCTCATTTATATGTATTTATACAGGTGCTTCTCACAAAATTAGAATATGATCAAAAAGATAATTTATTTCCGTTCTTCAATACAAAAAGTGAAACTCATATATTATATAGAGTCATTACTGAGTGATCTATTTAAAGTGTTTGTTTCAGTTAATGTTGATGATTATGGATTACAGTCAATGAAAACCCAAAAGCCATTATCTCAGAAAATTAGAATAATTAACAAAAAACACCTGCAAAAGCTTCCTAAGCGTTTAAAAAGGTCCCCTAGTTGGTTCCTGTAGGCTCCACTCTCAAGGGGAAGACTGCTGACTTGACAGATGTCCAAAAGGCAGTAATGGAAACCATAAACAGGGAAGGTAGGCCACAAAAGTTCATTGCTAAAGAAGCTGGCTGTTCACAGAGTGTTGTATCTAATCATATTAATGGAAAGATGAGCGGGAGGAAAAAAGTGTGGCAGAAAAAGGTGCACAAAGCAACCGCAATAACCGCAGCCTTGAACAAATTGTTAAGAAAAGGCCATTCATAAATTTGGGCAAGATTCACAAGGAGTGGACTGCTGCTGGAGTCATTGCTTCAAGAGCTACAACACAAATGTATCCAGGACATGGGCTACAAGTGTCGCATTCCTTGTGTCAATACACGCATAACTAATAAACAACGCCAGATCTGTCCTACCTGGGCAAAGGAGAAAGAACTGGATTGTTGCTCAGTGGTTTAAGGTGTTGTTTTCAGATGAATTAAATTTTGCATTTCGTTTGGAAATAAAGGTCCCAGAGTCTGGAGGAAGAGGGGAGAGGCACACAATTCAAGCTCCTTGAGGTCTAGTTGTGAAGTTTCCACAATCAGCGATGATTTAGGGAGCCATGTCATCTACTTACTGTATATAGGTCCACTGTTTTATATTAAGAACAATGTCAGTGCTGCCTTCTACCAGGAAATTTTAGAGCACTTCATGCTTGTCTCTGCCGAAATGGAAATTTCATTCTACAGCAGGACTTGGCACCTGTCCACACTGCCTAAATTACCAATACTGGTTTAAAAACAACAGTATCACTGTGCTTGATTGGCCTGCAAATTTGCCCGACCTTAACCCCATAGAGAATCTATGAGGTATTGTCAAGAAGATGAGACACACCAGACCCAACAATGCAGAGGAGCTGAAGATAGCTATTAAACCAACCTGAGCTTCCATAACACCTCAGCAGTACCACAGACTGATTGTCTCCATGCCAACCCACATTGATTCAGTAACTGATGCAAAAGGAGGCCCGACCAAGTATTGAGTGCTCTTACTGAACATACATTTCAGTAGAAAAATAATACAACATCCCAAATGGCATATAGGGAAAAAGAGGCATCAACAAAAGAAAATTAAAATATCAAAGATTTTATTGAACACCATGATTAAAATAATCTTTCTAAAGGATCTTTAAACACACAAATATCTTCAAAAAGGCAGAAAAAAAAGAGGGGGAAATTGCATACCATGAACATAAGCAGCAATGCAAAAGTATTAAGGAGATCCAAACTCCTAAAAATGATTTTGTCCTATTTAGTGCCAGGTGAACAATTAGTTTCCAAGAAAAAATGTGGTAAAAATTGCAAGGAAAGTGCAAAGTGTTATTATAATATTTGAATTTAATCATATATACCTATAATTTTATAGTCAAGTGACTAGGATATACATATAAAGATTCCTCTAGAAAAAAATAGGTGTATCCTTGCAAATAAAAATCACATTTATCGTCACACTGACTTGCGGTGGATACTGCGCCCTTCACTGACCAGGACATGCAGGCTCCATTCCACAGAAGGCAATACCGCCAGATTTGGCCATCCCCCTAAGACACTGGCTGTGTCCACCTATATATATGACCTTAATGAAAACCCACAATACTTCTGGTCCACTAACTTCCATTCACGATCAAATATTGTGACTGATGAAGGTCCGGCTATAGGACCAAAACTTTCTTCTGTTACTTACCATGGACACCATTAAATCACTGTATCTGATTAAGTTAAGTCTGAGTGCCGAGTTTTTTGCTATTAAAGCTGAATAGAGGGGCATGTGATGAATAAAAGTGCTGATGAATAGTTAATATTGTATATACTAGTCACTTGACAATAGAATAATAGGTATATATGATTCGATTCAGATATTATCATAGCGCTTTGCACTTTTCTTGCATTTTTTGCACAATTTTTTCTTGGAAACTAATTGTTCATCCAGCACTAGATAGGACAAAATCATTTTTTAGGAGTATGAATCTCCTTAATGCTTTTTCATTGCTGCTTATGTTCATGGTGTGTAATTCGCCCCTCTTTGCTGCCTTTTTGAAGATATGTCTGTGTGTAAAGATCATTTAGAAAGATTATTTTAATCATGGTGTTCAATAAAATATTTGATATTTTAATTTTCTTTTCTTGATGCCTCTTTTTCCCTATATACCATTTGAGATTTTGTATTTGATTATGTAGGAGGTTAGATCTCATATATATAGGATTTTGTTATATAAAATACATTTCAGTAGGCAAACATTTCTGATTTTAAAATCATTTTTCAAGCTGATGTTATAAAGTTTTCTAATTTACAAAGATAATGACTTTTGGGGTTTTCATTGGCTGTAAGCCATAATCATCAACATTAACAGAAATAAACACTTGAAATAGATCTGTTTGTAATGACTCTCTATAACATATGGGTTTTACTTTCTATAATGAAAAACTGAAATAAATTAACTTTTTGATGATATTCTAATTTTGTGAGAAGCACCTGTATGTGTGGTTACTACAAAGGACTGGTGCATGACTTATTCCTTCCAAGGACCATACTAAGGACCAGGGGGCACTCGGCACTCATTACAGGTGGAAGAAAGGTGATTCCGACAGCTAAATAGCAAAGGGTTCTTTACAGTTAGAGCAGTCAAAATGTGGAATACCCTACAGAAAAAGATAGTAGTGGCAGAAACTATAACAGCTTTTTTTAAAAAGCTGGATGATTTCCTCAATACACATAATATTGCGGAATATAGTAAACTTAGTGACAAAATGAACTACTAATGGAGAAAGGTTGAATTTGATGTCTTTTTTCAACCTATGTAACTATATGGAGCACTGCATCATCTGGGCACTGCAATACAAACTTAGGCCATGTTCACACATTGCGATTTTTTTTCTGTAAGCAAAACCTGCTCATTTGGCTGTTAAGAAGCTAAGTAAAAAAAAAAGCACGTTTTTTACTCATTGTCATCTGAAGAAGACGGCTACCTGCTGTCGAAACGCGTTGTGAATAAAGATTTTAATATCCCCGATTTCTGCTCCCGTGGCCTCTGTCATCAGCGCTCCATCCAGACCGCTTCACTCTCCCAGACTTTACAAAAAGCATGTTTGGTTGAGTGTTTGCCTCATTTTTCAACCATTGTTGGTGTGTTTTTACTGCATTTTTGTCAGATTCATTTGTCTCTTGTGCAAACTGCTAATATTTAGTTCATAAAAAATCAATCAGATTCATCGTCATCAGGTTTAGGCACTAAAAACACAGCAAAACCTTATACCTGTTTTTTGCAGTGTTTTTGTAGCATTTTTTGCACAACCCATTTCTTTCAATTGGTGAAAAAAGCTGTAAAAATGCTGAAATTATGAAACTGTGACATGCTGCACTTTGCAATAACGTAGCTCTTTGACAAAACAGTCAGGAAAATAAAAACAAGGCGTGTGCATGAGATTTCTGAATAGCCTTTGCTGGTACTGTGAAATGCAGGTTGAAATTACATTAAAAAAGCATTAAGAAATGCTGCAAAAAGACAACGCGTGAATGTAGCTGTAGGCCACGCAGCAGTATTTTGGTCAGTATGTCTTATCAGCATTTGTTATTCAAAATGAGGAGTGGGTGAAAAATGCCGATGTGTTGCACGTGTTTCTATGATACTTTTTTCTGACTGTTCCTCTTCTGGTTTTGTCTTACAAACACTGATGAAACAGAGTAATCAAAATGCTGTGAACTGTGAACGTGGCCTTCATGTGAGATAGAAACCACGCCCTTCCTTTTCAATGTCCTATGGAACATGCTTTAATTTTCTATATATTAAAACAATCACACTGGCGCTCACACTGGAAGAAAGCAATCCTCAGCTGCTGGAATCAGGACAGAGCCGGTGCTAAAATCTGTCCAAATTGAAGTTTAACACATAATACTAAAAAGATGCCGCACTAGAGGATTGGTACGTACAAAATGTATAACACAACACCAACGATAAACCAAAAATAGAAGTGTAGTGAACCAACTAATTCACACTGTATCCACCCGCCTTGTTGTATTATCGTTAGTATGCTAAAAGACTCCCCACGGGCCAGTGTGTCAGGGGGGTATAATGGAGTTACAACCACAGCACCCGCTGGCCCCCGAGAGAGCGTGACAAGTGTGTGCAGCAGTCAGCTTACCTATGAATGCAGAGTGTTATCCAGCATGCGATGTACTGTAACTGTACAGATGCCGAGATGCCGAGTGCAGAATCGCTTGCTTGAAGCGGACACCAGGAGACTTCGCTGCCTCGTGTATCGGATGTTCAAGCGCTTGTGTAGAGTTAGGGACTCCCCGGCCGAAGGCGTCCCTGGATACAGCGCGGGACAGGAAAACAAGGCTGCTAGGCTCCGCCTACCTGTGACGTCACACTAAGGAATGAGCGATGTGGCACTCAAAAAGGATGGGAAGGTCCTTCCCATCCTTTTTGAGTGCCACGGCGCTCTTTCCTTAGTGTGAGCTGTGGTTGCAACTCCATTATACCCACACTGGCCCGTGGGGAGTCTTTTAGCATACTAACGATAATACAACGAAGCGGGTGGATAGTGTGAATTAGGTGGTTCACTACACTTCTATTTTTGGTTTATCATTGGTTTTGTGTTATACATTTTGTATGTACCAATCCTCTAGCGCGGCATCTTTTTAGTATTATGCTTTCATTTTCTTTTGTCAGATTTTTATGGAGTCTACTAAGAGAAAAGAAAATTCTGTACATAAAATTGGAGTCACGTGAAGGTACAAAAGACACAACTATAGGAATCCTTTTACTGCACTGAATGAAACCAAAATACTTATTGGAAAAAGTCAAAATATAGTATAAGGGTATGTTTCCACGTTCAGTATTAGCAGTGCTTTGGACGCAGTCTTCGCAAGATAAAGATAAAGCGTTTATGCAGGGAAGTCACTGGTACACTGTACCTGCATGCATAGTGGAGATGGGATTTCATGATATTGCAGCGCCCCAGAGTCCTGGTCGTTGCAGTACTGTGGCTCCGCCACTATGGGGAGCTATGGTGCGTCCGATGGCACTGAAGGAGTTCATCTGATCAGGTTTCACAGACACCAATACATTTCACAGCCGGGCCTCCGGGGGGAGCTAAGGGTGCTATTCATTAGGCCACTCCCCACCATAGTGGGTAAACTGGGGGTCAGGCAGGAAGTTAGATCAGAAAGCTGACTGGGTCGGAACCAGGCAACACCTTGTGGCAGAGGGTGTTGTAGGGGAAGATACAGTAGGGTCTCTGTCAGGGGTGGGATCCTGACAGAGGCTTGGCAACAAGAAAGAACGTAACGGGACCGTGCCTGCTCCGGGTAGCGGCGGTACCCAAGAAAGGATTAGAAGCGAGATAGATTGTGCTGAGTGAGAAACGGGATCACGCAAAGGAGAAATACCAGTAGGAGTCGCGCTGTAAGACCGAAGCAACATCCTACTGAGGCGCACTACCGGTGGCCGGAACGCCGAGGGAGTAGAACAACATTCAGCTTCAAGCAATACTCCAAACAGCGGCAGGACAGTCAGTCTCAGGCGGGCTGTCTAACTCAAATCACCTATGAAGTCTTGGGAGGCAATTGTGGGAGAGGGGCGTCTCTAGGGTCCCGGAAGAACTCCAGGCCTACCCGTCAAACGGGTGCCGTTCCTACCCGAACCTCAGGGAGGGACGGAGGATTAGCAGAACATCATCTAGTCGAGTTGTAAGGGAACATCAGAAACAGACACAACAGTTGTGGGGTACTTTCCGTAAGCACAGCAGGGAAGGACTACAACACATAGCGCTAGGTGGAAGGCACAGATTTCCTCCTGTGAAGAGAACTCTGGAAGTGTCATTGGACCGGCCGGACTTGCGCAGCCTGGTGAGCCGTATTCTGGATTGAGGACCCAGAGATCTTCAGTAAAGAGGTAAAGAGACTGCAACCTGGTGTCCTCATTATTTATCGCGACCTGCACCCCACAACTGCACCGTTACAACACTACTTATTGCACCGGACGTCCCCCACTGACAGACAGGGCCACGGACCGGGTCTAGCCACCGTGACAACCCCAGGACTGAGATCTCAGAGGCCCGGCTCCGGGTACCCCTCGGCCCTGCGTCGGTGTGGGGGCGCTCCAATATCCCCTCCACAATGCTGTAACATCTGCCCGCTGCGGATTGGACACTGCGGCTATACGTAGCGCCCAATCCGCAGCTTTTACTGACCGTGGAAATATACCCTAAATATATTTCTTCTAATATATTTTTTCTAATATATTGCCAGAGAAATGGCCAGCTAGAATGACTGTAGTCAAATTCACACAGATTAAGAGAACATCAAGGGTAATTATACTACAGAACTTGACAGGAATAAGGTATGGTTAAAGGAAATGTTGAAATGATCATTATATATTCCTGTATGAAGACTGAAAATATTATATTAAATAGGAAATGGAAAATATCAAAGAAGCTAGTCAAGTCCAATTTTTATGCTTTTCACAGAATGTGTTTTACTAAAGAGAATTTTAATAAAATGCAGCTGGTAGTTGTAAATATAATTGGATTGTGAAGTTAACAAACATAATAATTATTCGTTATTATAATTATAGTAACATTATTTACCTTCAAAAAAATCTGAACATTACAAAAGTAATGAATAAGTACAGCTGTTGATTTAGTTGCCTTTGGCCAAAATTTCATTGATTAACTTTTGTAGAATGTGCAGGATTACTTTATTCTAATATGACTTGTTGCTCTGATGGTAGTTCTCATAGAAGGGTCAGATTCATGTAGTGCAATAATTTACTTGCATGCAAAAGGCTGGTGGCACATAAGTGACTGCTGTTTGGAGCCCTTTACGAACTATGTTCCCACCATTGAATATTTGGTGAGTTTTAGATGTTGCAAAATTTCGACAGCATTTCTGCACTCATTAGGCTGCGTTCACACTTTCAGTATTTAGTCAGTATTTTATGCCAGTATTTGTAAGCCAAAACCAGAAGTGGAATAATCAGATGAAAAATATAATAGAAACACTTCTGCATTTTTTCACTCACTCCGGGTTTTGGCTTATAAATATTGATGTAATTGATGTAATATTGATGTAATATACTGGCTTTGAAAAAAGTTATTTGATGCAGTTATGTGTAGATTTCATGCAATTTCAGTGGATTTCAGCAGAAAAAAATACACTAAAATCGATTGTTTTTTACCTATGGATTTTCTGCACCTAAGGTAGTTGTATAGTGAAAATCTACACATAAAATTCAGAATACTCACAAGAGAAATTGACATTTTGCAGAGTCATCTATGGACAAATGGATTATTATCTTCTTGTCAGAGAGGTGAAGAATATGGTTGTTTATTTGTATTTACTTTTTTAAAGGGGACATGAACATCAGAGGATTATCTTCATGATGGGGACAGGGACAGGAAAGAATATGTTGCTTTATTATTATTTTTTTTATAGGGGACAAGAGTTTCAATGGATTTGGCAAAAAGTCTATTTCAAATAAAGGACTTTATTCAGGTTGTTTTTATTTACTTTATGACGCTTTAGTAATTGGGGGGTCTTAAAGATGCCTCTCCATTACTAATCCCGGGGCTTGATGTCACCTGACAATACAAAGCTGACATAAACCCCCCCAACTATCACTCAACTTGCCAACACACCAGGGCTAGTGGGAAGAGTGAGGCTAAGCGCCAGAATTGGCACATTTTTATGGATGTGACTTTTCTGGGGCAGCTGAGAAGAAGAATATTTCCTTGGAAAACTATCTTTAAAGGACAATGAGAATTCCTCTACGTGAATGCTAATGTTAAAATCACATTGCATACGGATTAAATTTTATATGATTCGAATGTCAATCAGATTCTGAGTAGTGTTGAGCAATACCTTCCGATATAGGAAAGTATCGGTATCGGATTGGATCGGCCAATATTTTAAAAATATCGGATATCGCCGATACTGATACCCGATACCAATGCAAGTCAATGGGACCAAAATATCGAAATTAAAATAAACCGTTTCTTTCCTTTTAGGTTCATTCTACATGAAGGAAAACAACTAAGAATAATGTAGGATGTATTGGGGGAGGTGGCAGAGACATTAAAGGCATAGAGGTTTAGCCCAATCAAATAGAATAGCAGGAATTTAAAAAAAAATGTTAAGACGTTCAGAGTTACAAAGATATTGACTATGTTAAGATTTTTTTTATTTTGTCAGATATTGATGTTTCACTACTTCCATGCCATGACTTCTGGGTCGTCGTCTTTAGGGTCTTGAACTTGGAAATGTAGCAGAAGGTACAAGAAGGCTGAGAAAATGCCGAGAAGCAGCTGATGGAACTGGAACTCGGATGGCTACCCGAAGGTCCAAGAGCCAATGGAACTACCGAGGACCAGCTGACGTTACTGGAACCTGGTTACTAAGCAGGAGGTACCCATGCCAGAAAGCACTACCAAGGACCACCTGACTTGGTGGAACTTGAATACCCAGAAGGAGGCACCTAAGCCAAAGGCTCTGCCCAGAACCAGCTGACGGTACTGGAACCAAGATGGGGAGCAGAAGGTACAAGAGAAAAAGACACTGCCGAGAACCAGCTGACGGTACTGGAACCCGGATGGGTAGCCGAAGGTCCAAGAGCCAATGGAACTACCGAGGACCAGCTGACGTTACTGGAACCCGGTTACTAAGCAGGAGGTACCCATGCCAGAAAGCACTACCAAGGACCACCTGACGTTGGTGGAACTCGGATACCCAGAGGGAGGCACCTAAGCCAAAGGCTCTGCCCGGAACCAGCTGACGGTACTGGAACCAAGATGGGGAGCAGAAGGTACAAGAGCAAAAGACACTGCCGAGAACTAGCTGATGGTACTGGAACCTGGATGGATAGCCAAAGGTCCAAGAGCCAATGGAACTACCAAGGACCAGCTGACGTTACTGGAACCCAGTTACTAAGCAGGAGGTACCCATGCCAGAAAGCACTACCAAGGACCACCTGACGTTGGTGGAACTCGGATACCCAGAAGGAGGCACCTAAGCCAAAGGCTCTGCCCAGAACCAGCTGACGGTACTGGAACCAGAGGGACCTATTCAAGATTGTCTTCCTAGAGCCCACACTAGCGGTGTTGGAGCGAAGGGTAGGCAGGGGGAGCAGAGTGTAGGCCAAAGCCTGCACTGGAGGAAGCTTAGTGTCTGTTGTGTCTGCGTGGCGTTTGCAGGACACGTTGCCGGCTACACAGCAGGGGAACAGCTGGCGTTACTGAACCCCACTGACACAGTGGCGAGTGTTTTTCTGTGTGCAGCTAGCACTTCCGAGCACCAACTGGCGGTGTTAGAGCCCAGGGAATGAAGGAGGAGCAGAGGAGCAGAGTGTAGGCCGAAGTCTGCACTGGAGGCAGCTTAGTGTCTGTTGTGTCTGCGTGGAGTTTGCAGGACACATTGCCAGCTACACAGCAGGGGAACAGCTGACGTTACTGAACCCCACTGACACAGTGGCGAGTGTTTTTCTCTGTGCAGCCAGCACTTACGGGCACCAACTGGTGGTGTTAGAGCCCAGGGACAGCAGGAGGAGCTGAGTGTAGGCCGAAGCCTGCATTGGAGGCAGTTTAATATCTGTTGTGTCTGCGTGGCGTTTGCAGGACACGTTGCCGGCTACACAGCAGGGGAACAGCTGACGTTACTGAACCCCACTGACACAGTGGCAAGTGTTTTTCTCAGTGCAGCCAGCACTTGTGAACACCAAATGGTGGTGTTAGAGCCCAGGGAATGAAGGAGGAGCAGAGGAGCAGAGTGTAGGCAAAAGCCTAATTGGAGCAAATTGAAAGGGAACCTTTAACCCCCCCAGGCGTTAGTAACTAGAAGAGCCACCTTGTGCAGCAGTAATGCTGCACAAGGAAAAGGTGGCTCTTTTAATTATGTTCCTTGCACACGCTGAATGAAACACTTCTAAAATTTTGCCCCTCATACCGTGAAACCGTCTCGGAGGCGGGACTTTCCTTCTTAATGAGAAGAAGCACAGCTGTCAAAAATACCCCCTCGGTGCTGGGCGCAGACTCCTGAGTGTTGCTTTTTTGTGTTCCAGAGTCTGCACTGTCGTGTTATCCCTTGGCCATGCACTGTTACTGCGCATGCCCATGAATCCCAGCCCTGCAGTGTCTTCTGATTTATTCACACTGCGAGGCTGGGATTCATGGCCTTGCGCAGTAAATATCTTCGTCTCTCACTCATGTCCTTATGCCTGCTTCAGACTGTGCGGCGTTAGCTGATCCCTTATCGCATGCCACGGCCATGAAGCCGCACAGTCTGAAGAAGGCGGAAGGAGTTGAGTGAGAGGCGAAGATATGTACTGCGCATGCCCATGAATCCCAGCCCCGCAGTGTCTTCTGATTTATTCACACTGCGGGGCTGGGATTCATGGCCTTGCGCAGTAATTATCTTCGCCTCTCACTCATGTCCTTACGCCTGCTTCAGACTGTGCGGTGTCAGCTGATCCCTTATCGCATGCTATGGCCATGAAGCCGCACAGTCTGAAGAAGGCGGAAGGAGATGAGTGAGAGGCGAAGATATGCACTGCGCATGCCCATGAATCCCAGCCCCGCAGTGAGAATAAATAAGAAACTGCGGGGCGTGATCTCGGGCAGGGCTGTCACACCGGCACAGCCATCCTGACAACAAATAATGTCAAAAGACAGGCAGCGCTAACTGCGCATGGCCAAGGGATAACATAACAGCGCAGGCTCCGGGACAGATTAAATCAACACTGAGGAGGCGGCGCACGGCGCCAAGGGGGTTGCTGCGTTTCATTACGAAGGAAAGTCACACCTCCAGGACGGTTAATCGGTATCAGGGGACACATTTTATAAGTGTTTAGTTCTGCGTGTGCAATGAGTATAACAAAAAGAGCCACCATGTCCAAATGCAGCATTTGTGCTTCACAAGGTGGCTCTTTTAGTTACAAATGCCTGGGGGGGCAGGTTCCCTTTAATTTTTGTTGTAGTGTCTGCGTGGCGTTTGCAGGACACATTGCCGGCTACACAGCAGGGGAACAGCTGACGTTACTGAACCCCACTGACACAGTGGCGAGTGTTTTTCTCTGTGCAGCCAGCACTTCTGAGCACCAACTGGCAGTATTAGAGCCCAGGGACAGCAGGAGGAGCAGAGTGTAGGCCGAAGCCTGCACTGGAGGCAGCTTATTGTCTGTTGTGTCTGCGTAGCGTTTGCAGGACATGTTGCCGGCTACACAGCAGGGGAACAGCTGATGTTACTGAACCCCACTGACACAGTGGCCAGTGTTTTTCTCTGTGCAGCCAGCACTTCCGGGCACCAACTGGCAGTGTTAGAGCCCAGGGACAGCAGAAGGAGCAGAGTGTATGCCGAAGCCTGCACTGGAGGCAGCTTGTTGTCTGTTGCGTCTGCGTGGCGTTTGCAGGACATGTTGCCAGATACACAGCAGGGGAACAGCTGACGTTACTGAACCCCACTGACACAGTGGCGAGTGTTTTTCTCTGTGCAGGCAGCCTGACAACAAATGATGTCAGAAGACGGGCAGCGATAACTGCGCATAGCCAAGGTTGAACATGACAACGCAGGCTACAGGACAGAATCCAACAACACTGAGGAGGCGGCGCACGGCACCAAGGGGATAGGAATGACGGCTGTGCTGCATCCCATTATGAAGGAAAGTCCCACCTCTGGGACGGTTTCACGGTGTGAGGGGACACAATTCATAAGTGTTAGGTTTAGCGTATGCAAGGAGCACAACAAAAAGAGGCACCTTTTCCTTGTGCAGCATTACTGCTGCACAAGGTGGCTCTTTCAGTAACAAACGCCTGGGGGGGAAACAGGTTCCCTTTAATTTCAGTTGTGGTGTCAGCGTGGCGTTCGCAGGACACATTGCTACAACACAGCAGGGGAGCAGCTGGCGTTACTGAACCCCTATAACAGAGGCGCAACTGTTGACTGTGCAGACAGCACTTCCGGACAGCAACTGGTGGTGTTGGAGCCCTGGGAATGCAGGAGGAGCAGGCTAGAGTTATTGCTGCAACACAGCAGGGGAGCAGCTGGTGTTACTGAACCCCAATAACAGAGGAGCAACTGTTGACTGTGCAGACAGCACTTCTGGACAGCAACTGGCGGTGTTGGAGCCCAGGGAATGCAGGAGGAGCAGGCTAGAGTTATTGCCGCAACACAGCAGGGGAGCAGCTGGCATTACTGAACCCCAATAACAAAGGAGCAACTGTTGACTGTGCAGACAGCACTTCCAGACAGCAACTGGTGGTGTTGGAGCCCAGGGAATGCAGGAGGAGCAGGCTACAGTTATTGCCACAACACAGCAGGGGAGCAGCTGGTGTTACTGAACCCCAATAACAGAGGAGCAACTGTTGACTGTGCAGACAGCACTTCTGGACAGCAACTGGCGGTGTTGGAGCCCAGGGAATGCAGGAGGAGCAGGCTAGAGTTATTGCCACAACACAGCAGGGGAGCAGCTGGTGTTACTGAACCCTGATAACAGAGGAGCAACTGTTGACTGTGCAGACAGCACTTTCGGACAGCAACTGGCGGTGTTGGAACCCAGGGAATGCAGGAGGAGCAGGCTAGAGTTATTGCCGCAACACATCAGGGGAGCAGCTGGCGTTACTGAACCCCAATAACAGAGGCGCAACTGTTGACTGTGCAGATAGCACTTCCGGACAGCAACTGGCGGTGTCGGAGCCCAGAGAATGCTGGAGGAGCAGGCTGCAGTTATTGCCGCAACACAGCAGGGGAGCAGCTGACGTTACTGAACCCCAATAACAGAGGAGCAACTGTTGACTGTGCAGACAGCACTTTCGGACAGCAACTGGCGGTGTTGGAACCCAGGGAATGCAGGAGGAGTGTTATGGTTCTCAATGGCAAGAGAACATAGCCCAGCAAACAAAAGAACTAGCTCTTGGAAGGATGGAAACTAAACTGACCATGAACTAAACCTGCCGCACAACTAACAGTAGCCGGGTAGCGTTGCCTACGTTTTTTATCCCTAGACGCCCAGCGCCAGCCGGAGGACTAACTAATCCTGGCAGAGGAAAATATAGTCCTGGCTCACCTCTAGAGAAATTTCCCCGAAAGGCAGACAGAGGCCCCCACATATATTGGCGGTGATTTAAGATGAAAATGACAAACGTAGTATGAAAATAGGTTTAGCAAAATTGAGGTCCGCTTACTAGATAGCAGGAAGACAGAAAGGGCACTTTCATGGTCAGCTGAAAACCCTATCAAAACACCATCCTGAAATTACTTTAAGACTCTAGTATTAACTCATAACATCAGAGTGGCAATTTCAGATCACAAGAGCTTTCCAGACACAGAAACGAAACTACAGCTGTGAACTGGAACAAAATGCAAAAACAAACGAGGACTAAAGTCCAACTTATCTGGGAGTTGTCTAGCAGCAGGAACATGCACAGAAAGGCTTCTGATTACAATGTTGACCGGCATGGAAGTGACAGAGGAGCAAGGCTAAATAGCGACTCCCACATCCTGATGGAAACAGGTGAACAGAGGGGATGATGCACACCAGTTCAATTCCACCAGTGGCCACCGGGGGAGCCCAAAATCCAATTTCACAACAGTACCCCCCCCTCAAGGAGGGGGCACCGAACCCTCACCAGAACCACCAGGGCGATCAGGATGAGCCCTATGAAAGGCACGGACCAGATCGGAGGCATGAACATCAGAGGCAGTCACCCAAGAATTATCCTCCTGACCGTATCCCTTCCATTTGACCAGATACTGGAGTTTCCGTCTGGAAACACGGGAGTCCAAGATTTTTTCCACAACGTACTCCAACTCGCCCTCAACCAACACCGGAGCAGGAGGCTCAACGGAAGGCACAACCGGTACCTCATACCTGCGCAATAATGACCGATGAAAAACATTATGAATAGAAAAAGATGCAGGGAGGTCCAAACGGAAGGACACAGGGTTAAGAATCTCCAATATCTTGTACGGGCCGATGAACCGAGGCTTAAACTTAGGAGAAGAAACCCTCATAGGGACAAAACGAGAAGACAAACACACCAAGTCCCCAACACAAAGCCGAGGACCAACCCGACGCCGGCGGTTGGCAAAAAGCTGAGTCTTCTCCTGGGACAACTTTAAATTGTCCACTACCTGCCCCCAAATCTGATGCAACCTCTCCACCACAGCATCCACTCCAGGGCAATCCGAAGATTCCACCTGACCAGAAGAAAATCGAGGATGAAACCCCGAATTACAGAAAAAAGGAGACACCAAGGTGGCAGAGCTGGCCCGATTATTGAGGGCAAACTCCGCTAAAGGCAAAAAAGCAACCCAATCATCCTGATCTGCAGACACAAAACACCTCAAATATGTCTCCAAGGTCTGATTCGTCCGCTCGGTCTGGCCATTAGTCTGAGGATGGAAAGCTTACGAGAAAGACAAATCTATGCCCATCCTAGCACAGAAGGCTCGCCAAAATCTAGACACGAATTGGGTTCCTCTGTCAGAAACGATATTCTCCGGAATACCATGCAAACGGACCACATTTTGAAAAAACAGAGGAACCAACTCGGAAGAAGAAGGCAACTTAGGCAGGGGAACCAAATGGACCATCTTAGAGAAACGGTCACACACCACCCAGATGACAGACATCTTCTGAGAAACAGGAAGATCCGAAATAAAATCCATCGAGATGTGCGTCCAGGGCCTCTTCGGGATAGGCAAGGGCAACAACAATCCACTAGCCCGAGAACAACAAGGCTTGGCCCGAGCACAAACGTCACAAGACTGCACAAAGCCTCGCACATCTCGAGACAGGGAAGGCCACCAGAAGGACCTTGCCACCAAATCCCTGGTACCAAAGATTCCAGGATGACCTGCCAACGCAGAAGAATGAACCTCAGAAATGACTTTACTGGTCCAATCATCAGGAACAAACAGTCTACCAGGTGGGCAACGATCAGGTCTATCCGCCTGAAACTCCTGCAAGGCCCGCCGCAGGTCTGGAGAAACGGCAGACAATATCACTCCATCCTTAAGGATACCTGTAGGTTCAGAATTACCAGGGGAGTCAGGCTCAAAACTCCTAGAAAGGGCATCCGCCTTAACATTCTTAGAACCCGGCAGGTAGGACACCACAAAATTAAACCGAGAGAAAAACAACGACCAGCGCGCCTGTCTAGGATTCAGGCGTCTGGCGGACTCAAGATAAATTAGATTTTTGTGGTCAGTCAATACCACCACCTGATGTCTAGCCCCCTCAAGCCAATGACGCCACTCCTCAAAAGCCCACTTCATGGCCAAAAGCTCCCGATTCCCAACATCATAATTCCGCTCGGCGGGCGAAAATTTACGCGAGAAAAAAGCACAAGGTCTCATCACGGAGCAATCGGAACTTCTCTGCGACAAAACCGCCCCAGCTCCGATTTCAGAAGCGTCGACCTCAACCTGAAAAGGAAGAGCAACATCAGGCTGACGCAACACAGGGGCGGAAGAAAAGCGGCGCTTAAGCTCCCGAAAGGCCTCCACAGCAGCAGGGGACCAATCAGCAACATCAGCACCCTTCTTAGTCAAATCAGTCAATGGTTTAACAACATCAGAAAAACCAGCAATAAATCGACGATAAAAGTTAGCAAAGCCCAAAAATTTCTGAAGACTCTTAAGAGAAGAGGGTTGCGTCCAATCACAAATAGCCTGAACCTTGACAGGATCCATCTCGATGGAA
Organism: Ranitomeya variabilis; assembly: GCF_051348905.1. NCBI lineage: Eukaryota > Metazoa > Chordata > Amphibia > Anura > Dendrobatidae > Ranitomeya > Ranitomeya variabilis. The sequence continues at coordinate 919,873,776 of NC_135233.1, read as the reverse complement.
GAGGGGGAAAAAATATATCCCAAAAAGGAAATCTTTTGAACCCCAAAAACGCACTTAGAACCCTTCACACACAAGGAATTAGACCGCAAAACCTGAAAAACCCTCCTGACCTGCTGGACATGAGAGTCCCAGTCATCCGAAAAAATCAAAATATCATCCAGATACACAATCATAAATTTATCCAAATAATCATGGAAAATGTCATGCATAAAGGACTGAAAGACTGAAGGGGCATTTGAAAGACCAAAAGGCATCACCAAATACTCAAAGTGGCCCTCGGGCATATTAAATGCGGTTTTCCACTCATCTCCCTGCTTAATTCGCACCAAATTATACGCCCCACGGAGATCTATCTTAGAGAACCACTTGGCCCCCTTTATGCGAGCAAACAAATCAGTCAGCAGTGGCAACGGATATTGATATTTAACCGTGATTTTATTCAAAAGCCGATAATCAATACACGGCCTCAAAGAGCCATCTTTCTTAGCCACAAAGAAAAAAACGGCTCCTAAGGGAGATGACGAAGGACGAATATGTCCCTTTTCCAAGGACTCCTTTATATATTCTCGCATAGCAGCATGTTCAGGCACAGACAGATTAAATAAACGACCCTTAGGGTATTTACTACCCGGAATCAAATCTATGGCACAATCGCACTCCCGGTGCGGAGGTAATGAACCAAGCTTAGGTTCTTCAAAAACGTCACGATATTCAGTCAAGAATTCAGGAATCTCGGAGGGAATAGATGATGAAATGGAAACCACAGGTACGTCCCCATGCGTCCCCTTACATCCCCAGCTTAACACAGACATAGCTTTCCAGTCAAGGACTGGGTTATGAGATTGCAGCCATGGCAATCCAAGCACCAACACATCATGTAGGTTATACAGCACAAGAAAGCGAATAATCTCCTGGTGATCCGGATTAATCCGCATAGTTACTTGTGTCCAGTATTGTGGTTTATTACTAGCCAATGGGGTGGAGTCAATCCCCTTCAGGGGTATAGGAGTTTCAAGAGGCTCCAAATCATACCCACAGCGTTTGGCAAAGGACCAATCCATAAGACTCAAAGCGGCGCCAGAGTCGACATAGGCATCCGCGGTAATAGATGATAAAGAACAAATCAGGGTCACAGATAGAATAAACTTAGACTGTAAAGTGCCAATTGAAACAGACTTATCAAGCTTCTTAGTACGCTTAGAGCATGCAGATATAACATGAGTTGAATCACCGCAATAGAAGCACAACCCATTTTTTCGTCTAAAATTCTGCCGTTCACTTCTGGACAGAATTCTATCACATTGCATATTCTCTGGCGTCTTCTCAGTAGACACCGCCAAATGGTGCACAGGTTTGCGCTCCCGCAGACGCCTATCGATCTGGATAGCCATTGTCATGGACTCGTTCAGACCCGCAGGCACAGGGAACCCCACCATAACATCCTTGATGGCATCAGAGAGACCCTCTCTGAAATTCGCCGCCAGGGCGCACTCATTCCACTGAGTAAGCACAGCCCATTTACGGAATTTCTGGCAGTATATTTCAGCTTCGTCTTGCCCCTGAGATAGGGACATCAAGGCCTTTTCCGCCTGAAGCTCTAACTGAGGTTCCTCATAAAGCAACCCCAAGGCCAGAAAAAACGCATCCACATTGAGCAACGCAGGATCCCCTGGAGCCAATGCAAAAGCCCAATCCTGAGGGTCGCCCCGGAGCAAGGAAATCACAATCCTGACCTGCTGAGCAGGATCTCCAGCAGAGCGAGATTTCAGGGACAAAAACAACTTGCAATTATTTTTGAAATTTTGAAAGCAAGATCTATTCCCCGAGAAAAATTCAGGCAAAGGAATTCTAGGTTCAGATATAGGAACATGAACAACAAAATCTTGTAAGTTTTGAACTTTCGTGGTGAGATTATTCAAACCTGCAGCTAAACTCTGAATATCCATTTTAAACAGGTGAACACAGAGCCATTCCAGGATTAGAAGGAGAGAGAGAGAGAAAGGCTGCAATATAGGCAGACTTGCAAGAGATTCAATTACAAGCACACTCAGAACTGAAGGGAAAAAAAAAAAAAAATCTTCAGCAGACTTCTCTTTTCTCTCCTTTCTCTGTCAATTAATTAACCCTTTTGGGCCGGTCAAACTGTTATGGTTCTCAATGGCAAGAGAACATAGCCCAGCAAACAAAAGAACTAGCTCTTGGAAGGATGGAAACTAAACTGACCATGAACTAAACCTGCCGCACAACTAACAGTAGCCGGGTAGCGTTGCCTACGTTTTTTATCCCTAGACGCCCAGCGCCAGCCGGAGGACTAACTAATCCTGGCAGAGGAAAATATAGTCCTGGCTCACCTCTAGAGAAATTTCCCCGAAAGGCAGACAGAGGCCCCCACATATATTGGCGGTGATTTAAGATGAAAATGACAAACGTAGTATGAAAATAGGTTTAGCAAAATTGAGGTCCGCTTACTAGATAGCAGGAAGACAGAAAGGGCACTTTCATGGTCAGCTGAAAACCCTATCAAAACACCATCCTGAAATTACTTTAAGACTCTAGTATTAACTCATAACATCAGAGTGGCAATTTCAGATCACAAGAGCTTTCCAGACACAGAAACGAAACTACAGCTGTGAACTGGAACAAAATGCAAAAACAAACGAGGACTAAAGTCCAACTTATCTGGGAGTTGTCTAGCAGCAGGAACATGCACAGAAAGGCTTCTGATTACAATGTTGACCGGCATGGAAGTGACAGAGGAGCAAGGCTAAATAGCGACTCCCACATCCTGATGGAAACAGGTGAACAGAGGGGATGATGCACACCAGTTCAATTCCACCAGTGGCCACCGGGGGAGCCCAAAATCCAATTTCACAACAGAGGAACAGGCTAGAGTTATTGCTGCAACAGCAGGGGAGCAGCTGGCATTACTGAACCCCAATAACAGAGGAGCAACTGTTGGCTGTGCAGAGAGCACTTCCGGACAGCAACTGGCAGTGTTGGAGCCCAGGGAATGCAGGAGAAGCAGAGTGTAGACCGAGGCTTAATTGGAACAAGTTGAAAGGGAACCTGTCCCCCCCACGCATTTGTAGCTGAAAGAGCCACCTTGTGCAGCACAAATGATGCAAAAGGAAAAGTTGGCTCTTTTAATTATGCTCCTTGCAAGCGCAGAACTAAACACTTATAAAATGTGTCCCCTGATACCGTGAAACCGTCCCGGTGGTGGGACTTTCCATCGTAATGGGATGCAGCACAGCCGTCATTCCTACCCCCTTGGTGCCGTGCGCCGCCTCCTCAGCGTTGTTTGAATCTGTCCTGTAGCCTGCGCTGTTATGTTATCCCTTGGCCATGCGAAGTTAGCGCTGCCCGTCTTCTGACATCATTTGTTGTCAGGTTGGCTGTGCCTGTGCGGATGCGCTGCCCGAGATCATACCTCGCAGTGTCGTCTAATGTAATCACACTTCGGGCCAGGGATCCATGGGAATGTGCAGTGCATATCTTTGCCTCTCACTCCCCTCCTTCCGGCTTCTTCAGACAGTGCGGCGTCACGGCCGTGGCATGCTATTATGGATCAGCTCACGGTGCACAGTCTGAAGAAGGTGGAGGGAGATGAGTGAGAGCCTGAGGTGAAGATATGCACTGCACAAGCCCATGGATCCCAGGCCCGCAGTGTGATTAAATCAGAAGAGACTGGGAGGGGGGATCTCGGGCAGCATGGCCGAACAGGCGCAGGCAGCCTGACAACAAATGATATCAGAAGACGGGCTGCGCTAACTGTGCATGGCCAAGGAAAAACATAGCGCAGGCTACGGGACAGATTCAAACAACTTTGAGGAGGCGGCACACGGCACCAAGGGGGTGGGAATGACGGCTGTGCTGCGTCCCATTACGAAGGAAAGTCCCACCTCTGGGACGGTCTGACGGTATGAGGGGACACATTTTATATAACTGTTAAGTTCTGCGTGTGCTAGGAGCTAAAGTAAAAGAGCTACCTTTTCCTTGTGCAGCATTACTGCTGCACAAGGTGGCTCTTTCAGGAACAAACGCCTGGGGGGGACAGGTTCCCTTAAATTTCAGTAGTTGTGTCAGGGTGGCGGTCGCAGGACACATTGCCGGCTACACAGCTGGGGATCAGCTGACGTTACTGAAACCCAATAACACTGGGTCATGTGTTTTGACTGTGCAGACGGCAATTCTGAGCATCAACTGGCGGTGTTGTAGCCCACGGATTACAGTTCGGGTGGTAGAAGCATGAACACAACAGGAGACCTGGATACTGTAGACAACCAATTATTTAATCAGGAACAGAAGTAGCAAATTCCTGCGAGATCCAGGCCTTGTTCATTTTCAGAAAAGTAAGCCGGTCAACGTTATCGGAGGATAGTTGTATGTGACGGTCTGTTAGTACACCACCTGCGGCACTAAAGACGTGTTCCGATAATACACTAGCAGCAGGGCAAGCCAGCACCTCCAATGCATACTGGCTTAGCTCTGGCCATGTATCCAGCTTAGAGACCCAAAATTTGAAGGGGGAAGAGCCGTCTGGGAGTACAGTAAGAGGGCAAGACATGTAGTCTGTCACCATCTGACGGAAACGTTGCCTCTTGCTGACTGGAGCCGTCTGTGATGGTGAAGATATGTGTGGCGGGCACACAAAACTGTGTCACAGTTGGGCCATACTGGTCTTGCCTTGTGCTGAGGCACTGCTTCTGCTCCCTCTTTGTGCAGAGCTTCCTCCACAGCCTCGACGCACTGAGCTGCTTTGTAAAGCACTAGCAGCACTGCTCTCATTTGGACTGGAGAAGATGATGGAATTCACCAGTGTGTCTTGGTACTCCCGCATTTTACGCTCCCGGTTCAACGGTGTTATGAGGCTTTGTAAGTTTTCCCTGTAGCGAGGATCTAGGAGGGTGAACACCCAATAATCAGCCATGTTGAGAATGTGGGCGATGCGGCGGTCGTTTCTCAGGCACTACAGCATGTAATCAGCCTTGTGCTGCAGACTGCCAACTGGCCAAGAAACACTGTCCCCTGCTTGAGGTGTGATATCTGCCTGCTCTGCATCACCCCACCCTCGCTGTACACACTGACTACTGGAGAATTGTGTAACTCCCTCCTCTCGACCGATGTCTTCCTCCTCCATTGACTCCTCCTCATCCCCCTCACAACATGTCCCCTGCCTAGGCCTTTGTGAGGAACCACATAGCGCTGACTGTCCAGAAGCTGATGGAATTGGTGACTCCTCATCCTCCACCTCTTCCACAACATCATCCCTTAGCGCTTGCAGTGTTTGTTGAAGCAGGCAGATAAGGGGGACAGTCATGCTGACTAATGCATCATCTGCACTCGCCATCTGCGTGGAATCATCGAAGGAACGCAAAACCGGGCAGACGTCCTTCATAGTGGCACACTCAGTAGTTGTGAAGTGTGAACGGTGCGGAGTGTGATTTCTTTGCGCCTGATGCAGCTGGTACTCCATTACTGCTGGCTGCTGCTCACACAACCGCTCCAACATATTTAAAGTGGAATTCCACCTGGTGGGTAGGTCACATATGATGCGATATTCTGGAAGGTGGAATCGGCGCTGCAGAGCTGCAATGCGCGATCTTGCCATGCTGGAACGCCGCAAGTGAGCACACTCTAGGTGGACCTTGTGCAGCAGTGCATCAAGATCCGGATAGTCCCTCAAATAACTCTGCACGACCAAGTTGAGCACATGTGCCAGACATGGGATGTGAGTGAGGTTGCCTAGGGCAAGAGCTGCCACCTGATTTCGGCCATTGTCAAACCCTACCCTGCCAGGCTGGAGATTCGCTGGTACAAACCACACGTCACTCTCCTGCTTGATGGCATTCCAGAGCTCCTGCGCTGTGTGGCTTTGATTCCCCAAAGAAATTAATTTCAATATGGCCTGTTGATGTTTGGCCACAGCTGTGCTCATGTCGGTCGTAACAGGTAAACGTTCACGGGTCCATGTGGAGGTGGACTGTGACGGCTCCTGCAGCGATGATTCTGAGGAACTTGTGAATGAGGAGAAGTCAATGCGTACAGACTGGATTCCTGCAATCCTTGGATTTGGCAGAACACGTCCTGCGCCACTCGCACGATCTGTACCCGGCTCAACAACATTACCCCAATGGGCAGTGAGGGAAAGGTATCGCCCCTGTCCATGGTGACTGGTCCACGCATCGGTGGTGAGGTGGACCTTGCTACTGACGGCATTCAGTAGCGCGTGTTTTATGTGTCTCTCCACATGCTTGTGCAGGGCAGGGACGGCTTGCCTGCTGAAATAAAAGCGGCTGGGCACATTGTATTGTGGGACTGCCAATGCCATCAAGTTACGGAAGCTGTCAGTCTCCACCAGCCTGAATGACAGCATTTCAAGGGACAGTAGTTTTGCAATGCCAGCATTCAGAGCCTGTGCTCGTGGGTGGTTTGCCGAGAATGGCCACCTTTTCTCCCATGCCTGTGCTACCGATGGCTGTAGACTGGGCTGGGAGTGTGAGGATGACTGGGAACGTGGTGCTGTGGGTGGAATTACACTGGGTCTCTGGACAACAGTGCCAGAGGTTCTTCCATGGCGATCCTGTCAGGAAGCTGAACCAGCTGTGTGTGAGCTGGAGGAAGAGGCAACAACACGAGCTGAAGAGGTGGTAGGTGCCGCTGTTGGTTGGCCTAGCTCTTCAGTGTGTTTTTGTAACTCCACCACGTGCTTGGTCCACACTTGTTTCCACATATTTGTGGTATTGAGGTTGCTGACATTTTTCCCTCTTTTGACTTTCTGATGACACACCTTGCACTTGACAAAGCAAATGTCATCTGCAACTGTGTCAAAAAAGGACCAGGCAATGCAAGTCTTGGGAGCGCCCGTTTTGGCTTTTGGAAGAGGCATGCTCCTAACGGGTGCCGAAGTGGAGGCTACAGGAACCGCAGTCTTCCCCCTCCCTCTCTGGCCCATTCAGGGAATCTCTTCCTCAGAGCTGCTCCCACCACCTTCCTGTACCTCACGCCACGATGGGTCAAGGACCTCATCATCTACACTACCCTCTGCCACCAACTGCTTTTCCTGGGTAGTCTCAGAAGCACAGTACGCACCAGAAAGTGGCACCTGAGTCTCATCATCAGATGCGTACTGCGGTGTGGTGACTAGTATTGAGCATTCCGATACCGCAAGTATCGGGTATCGGACGATATTTGCTGTATCGGAATTCCGATACCGAGTTGCGATATTTTTGTGATATCGGAAATCGGAATCGGAAGTCCCCAGTGTATGGTTCCCATGGTCTGGAGGAGAGGAGACTCTCCTTCAGGCCCTGGGATCCATATTCATGTAAAAAATAAAGAATAAAAATAAAAAATATGTATATACTCACCCCTCCGGCGGACCCTGGACCTTAGCGATGTAACCGGCAGCCTCCGTTCCTAAGAATGCAGTGAGTGTAGGACCTGCGATGATGTCACGGCTTGTGATTGGTAGCGTGAGTGGTCATATGAGCGGTTACGCGACCAATCACAAGCCGCGACGTCATCGAAGGTCCTTCACTCTGCATTCTTAGGAACGGAGGCAGACGCTTGGACCGGTGAGAGCCAGGGGCCGTCCGAGGGGTGAGTATATCAATATTTTTTATTTTTATTCTTTATTTTATACATGAATATGGATCCCAGGGCCTGAAGGAGAGTTTCCTCTCCTTCAGACCCTGGGAACCATTCCGATATTTTGTGTCCCATTGATATGCATTGGTATCGGGTATCGGTATCAGCGATATCCGATATTTTTTGGGTATCGGCCGATCCAATCTGATACCGATACCTTTGCATATCGGAAGGTATCGCTCAACACTAGTGGTGACCGGAGGCACTGGCCCACCCGTCTCTTCAGAGTCAGAGAGACAAAGCTGTTGGTCATCGCTGCATACTGCCTCTTCTTCCATTTCTCCAATGCTGCTTTGCTGACCCCCTGTTTCCAAGCCAAGAGATTCAGAGAACAGAAGTAGAGATGGCTCCTGTCCTGGGCTCTCTGACTGCCTGGGCAATTTGGAAGGTGGTGAAGAGACAGATGGGTGCTCTCCAGTGCTCTGTGCCTGAGAGGATTTGGCACTAATTGAAGTCGATGCGTTAGCTGCCATCCATCCGACAACAGCTTCAATTTGTTCTTCACGCAGCAGTGGTGTACGGCGAGCTCCTACAAAGCTGCGCATGAAGGACTGTTCCCTGCTGAAACTGGGTGATGATGAGTCACTGGTACCCGCAGCAGGCACAAAATCCCCACATCCTCTCCCTGCTCCGCGCCCACGCCCACGTGCCTTACTCCCTGCCTTCTTCATCTTGGTTGACTGATAAAGATAAGCAGAAAAGTACTAAGGGCTTATTGTGCTTATTCCTGAACAGCTCCTAACAGGCATAAGAAACACTAATTTTCTAAAGTGTGGACTAGACTTTAATATGAGCTAATGTGGCCTACACAACTCTAAAGTGGTGTGTTTGTGAACTTTATTAATTTTTTTTAATTTTTTTGCAGAACTGACTACAGAGTGAGCTGCACTCAAACACAGACTGTGCAGACAGCCGTGAACGGCGCTGCAAGGCCAAAACAAGCTCCTCTATGTAATCCTACTTAGTGTTTTTCCACAATTTAGCAGGATACGGAGGGAAAGCCACTAATAGGATAAATTTGAAAAAATGTGCAGCAGGCTGCACTATTTGAGAAACAGACAATGGAACGGTATGAGGCAGTCATGCACCCTGAGCTGACTGCAACCGGCTGCGGCTGCGGGCAGACTACAGAGCGATGTGCACTCACACAGAGACCGTGCAGACAGCCGTAAACTGCGCTACAACGCCAAAAAAAGCTGCTACATGTAATCCTATGTAGCGTTTTTCCACAATTTAGCTGGATACGGATGGAAAGCCACTAATAGGAAATATTTGAAAAAATGTGCAGCAGGCTGCACTAATTGCAAAAAAGGACAATGGATTGAATGGTATGAGGAAGTCATGCACCCTGAGCTGACTGCAACCGACTGTGGCTGCAGACAGACTACAGAGCGATGTGCACTCACACAGAGACCGTGCAGACAGCCGTAAACAGCGCTGCAAGGCCAAAAAAAGCTGCTCTATGTAATCCTATGTAGTGTTTTTCCACAATTTTAGCTGGATACGGATGGAAAGCAACTAATAGGAAATATTTGAAAAAATGTGCAGCAGGCTGCACTAATTGCAAAAAAGGACAATGGATAGAACAGTATGAGGCAGTGATGCACTCTGAGCTGACTACAACCGGCTGTGGCTGCAGACTACAGAGCAATGTGCACTCACACACACAGAGACCTTGCAGACAGCTGTGAACAGCGCTGCATGGCAAAAGCAAGGATCTCACACAGCAGTTGCTAAATTAGCATTGGAAAAGCACAATGAAGCAAATCGCTATCTCTAAACTGGCCCTCAGTCAGAACACAGCATCCTGTCCCTAACTGAATTCACAGCAGAGTGAGCCCTAAATGGCGGCAGTGACTTTTATAGTGCATCATGACATCATTTCAGCAGCCAAATACAGCCATGCCAGTACTTCCATGCTCACTATGCAGAACAGGATGTGCCCACACTTCTAATCATTCCTCATTGGCTGAATTCGGGCACTTTGAATTGTGGGAACTTCCAATTCCGGTATCCGATATACTGAAAATATCGTAACTCGGTATCGGAATTCCGATACCGCAAATATAGGCCGATACCCGATACTTGCGGTATCGGAATGCTCAACACTAATTCTGAGTGATAAAAATCAAATTGTAGTCTTTAGAAAATCAAATGCCACTTGCATGGCACTCGCCCGACTTTTCAGGAACAATATCAGATCTTTTTTTTTTTTTACGGTGATGGGTATAAACCCTTTAGACCCGTTTCAGGTGTTGCAGATGCCTTCAGCATTCCTGCACCTATTTAGCAAATCAGGTTACTTGCATTTTTTGTGAAAAAAGAAGAAAGAAAAAGCCAGCTCACCAATCTTGCAAGGGTGCTCGGAACTCCGTCCTGATGAGACGTGATGACATAGCAAATGAAAAAACAATTGTTCCAGCTGCTCCAAGATAAAATGTAAATCTTTAATCCAAAATCATTAAAATGTATGCTGCTCCTAGGACATCACCATAATACATGTGAGGAAAGCTTTCCTCACATGTGTTATGGTGATGTCCTAGGAGCAGAATACATTTTAATGAACAATTGCTTTTTCATTTACTTGCATTTTTTCATTGTATTTTTTAGTGAGTGAGAGATTTACCCAATTACTTTAGAGATGAGAAATGACTATCCATGCATATTTTGCTCCAGTGAGAATTGTTGATCTCTGATGGCCTGGTACTGTCCATCAATGTACAAGGTGTGATAATCCGCAAGATGTCATAGCTTCAGGGCATTATGGGAAAGCCCAAGCAACAATGCATAATGATGTTTGCCTGCTCTCTGATGCTTCAGCAGTATGGAAAATGTTGCTGGGTAAGTTTTTGTTCACGAACTGTGAATCAAATGTTAAAATGTTAAATATACTTAAACTGTGTAAAGTTGACATTGCTGCATGCCTCTGCTCCCGTCCTGGGCCACCCTGTTTTGTCCCCTGCTCCAGTTCCCACATCTCAGCTTTGATGAGCCGCACGCTGCTCTGTTTACGGCGTGCTTGCAGCATGTACGTGTGCATTCTTGGTCTCTTAAAGAGACAGCGCCTTCAATCTTATATCTATCCCACCAATAGCTGGGTGTCACGGGGAGACTAGGTGGGCAAGAGCTAATAACCCGGGCCCCTGCAATTTCCCTCAGACTAGGGAAATCCTGACTGACCTTCTACCTAGAGTTTACACTGATGGTGTGCATGTCTAGGCCTCGACCTTCGCCCTGTCTCCTGTTTCAACCCTAGGCTGAAACCACCGCCCACCACCCAGTGAAAAGATCATACACCAATACCCACAGTTAGAACAGACAAGGATAACGGAAAATATACACCACACTGCAGTCACTCAAGAATACACTATAAATGCGCAGGGCAAAATAAATACAAATATAGGAAGGAGTAAATAAGACAAAGGGAAATACACCACCAGCAACGATACTCCAACTATTAGCTCACCACTCCAGACCGAGATAACAACGCACAAGACAGAAGCTATAATCGGCGACGCCCAATGTTCAGGAGAACTATTTAAAGGCAATGGGCTTGGCCCAGCTTCCAATCCGAGCATCAGGTAAATTAACCCTGGACCAGCTAGATAAAATCTAGCCGACGCCAATGAGCACATAGTGGTCAAAAGCGAAATTACCGCTGTCTGTCGAACGACCTGATCTGAACAGCGTCCGACATGACACTGTTAGACACTTAGTACTTGAAGCACCTCCACTTGTAGGGTGGAGCATTAATTGTGTTTAGTCATCTGCAAGCTGCTATGCGGTTCATAGGTCCCTGTAGCAGTCCTGCTAATACCTGTACTATTACTAGCCGTATGTAATTGTACCAGCCTGATCGAAATCACTACCTTGAACCTGTAACTGCTCTAGCAGTATTTGAAACTGAAATCGCTAGAGCAGCACCTGAACCTGAAACCTCTCCGTCAATATCTGAATGTGAAACCTATTTGGCGGCATCTGAAACAGAAACCGCACATGTGGAACCTGAATCTGTAACCACTCCTGCAGCATTTAAAACTGATACCGCTCCGGCAGTACCTGATCCTGAATCAGTACCTGTGGTATATAAACCTGAACCCACTTTGGTGGTACCTGATTCTGAAACCACACCTAGGGTACCTGAACTCGAAACCGCACCTGCGGTATCTAATCATGAGACCACTCCGACTGTGACTAAACATGGACCTGTGCTTGAGAAATGCACTATCTGTACTAGCACCATTAACAGTCCTGCCTAAATCAGTTCCAATATCTTTGCCATCAGAATTTTGTCCTGCCTACATCGTTCTTCTGTCCTGACTCTTAGGGTCAGCTAATGTGGTACTGTGATCTATCCTGGAATAGCATTGGCATGCATGTGGCCCAAGTCTAACCCCACCATCAGGGACTTTAGAGAAAACTCATATGGTTGCTTAGTTACACCTTTCCAAGCTTTCCCTGGTCAGTGGCACAGTGGTTCCATTATCCACAAGAATGACAAAACTGCATATTTCAGGAAATTCAACTCTAATTTGATCCTCCAGAGATTGGATTGGTCTGCTCATCTCTAGTACTGTATTTTTATTCCAATTTCAAATACCCATTATATTTGCATGGCTCTACAGTCTATGATGCCTTTCATAGAAATTGCATCCCGGTGCCAGTTTTTGACCTAGGAAATTACTTTTACTTTCTAATGTGAACACCTTGTGCAGCACTAAATGTATCTAAATATTTTGGGTACTTATTGGTTAATTAGCTTGAAATAATTGAATCCCATTCCTCCCTACAAAATAGATTCAACACTGATATGTTGGTGGGTTTCCTCCCATGATCTTCATGTCCTTCCACAGCATTTCTGTAGGATTAAGATCAGTATCATATCAAAACTTTAACTTTATTCTACTTTTTTAACCACTCTTTTGTGTAATGACTTGTGTGCTGTCATGCTTCTGGGTTGTAACCCTTGAGCCTCTGCTTTGTGGTCTGATTCTCAGTCCGACGAGCCACAACACATGCACTTTTCTCAAGGTGTTTATCTACTATTATCCCTGTTTAGTCTTTTTAGGGTAACAGGTGTTTTCATTTACTCATTTGTCTGCCCTATCACCTTTTGGGTGCGGTTTTATATTTTTTACCCCTGCTGGTATTTTCTGCCGTCATAGTCTCATTTGGATGTCCAGCCGTACTGCGGTGGTTTAAGCCAGTCAGTGAAGGACCAGTTAGGGTTTATTTCTCTGCTTTTTATGTTCTTTTCCCTTCTTCTGTTTCATTTGAGAAAGTAAGCAGCATATACTCTAATATTACATACTTAATCGTTTATATGTCATAGTTTGGTTAATTCACTCTGGATTTTGATAATGAATGATCAATTTTGGTGTCGAAAAAAGCCCTATTTTTCAGATAAAATATATTACAAAGTTTATTATTTTCATGTGCTGTTGATTTATGTAGTAAAAATTAAAACAATGTTAATCCTTTAACTCCTTTACCCCCACAAGCCTGTTTTCACCTTCAAAATCAGGACAAATATTTGAATTCTGACCAGTGTTATTTGATGAGGTAATAACTCTGAAATGCATGAAAGGATCTCACTAATTCTGTGATTGTTCTTTCACAACATATTTCAATTCATGAGTGGTAAAATTTGTTCGATATAACTTGCATTTATTTGTGAAAAAAGATTGAAAATTTGGCAAAATGTAGCAAATTTAAAACTTAATTTACATGCCTAAAAAAACAGAGTAATGTTACACAACATTATTAATAACTAACTAGCACAATTTTTTAAACACATCTTTTTCATAGGAAATTTAAAAGGTTAAAAGTTGACCTGTGATTTCTTGTTTTTTTCCAACAAAAATTACAAAGCTATTTTTTTAGGCACCACATAACACTTCAAGTGATTTTGAGGGGCGCATATAACATAAAATGCCCAAAATTGACACCATTCTAAAAATTGTACCTCTCAAGGTGCTTAAAACCAAATTAAAGAAGTTTTAATAACCCTTCAGGTGCTTCACAGGAATTTTTGCAATGTGGAAGGAAAAAATTAAGTATTAACTTTTTTCCTAAAAATTAACTTAAGACCCACATTTCTTTATTTTTACAAGGTTATCAGGAGAAAATGGACACCAGCATTTGTTGGGCAATTTCTCCTGAGCAGACTGATACCCTATGTGTTGGGGAGAAGTAATGTTTTGGTGATCGGCAGGGCTCGGAAGGGAAGGAGAACCGTGTGAATTTTTAAAAGCAAAATTGTCGCATTTGGAGAGCCCCTAATGTGCCTAAATAATGGAAACCCCTAACAATTGAACCGATTTTGGAAATTAGACCCCTTAAGGAATGTATCTAAATGTGTGCTTAAATCGGGTGTATGTATCCATATCTGCGCTGCTGATAAAGATGAATGGTGAACAATATTCTTCAAAGCTTTATTTCAAACAGGTTAAAAGTCAATGCGTTTCAAGGTCATGCAGGACCACTTCCTCATGACAAAACCTTACCTTAACCTTACATTAAGGTTTTGTCCTGAGGAAGAGGTCATCACCTTTGGCCTCAGTCTCTGGACCTGTAAGACACAGCAGCAGCTGATTCATGCTTTTTACAAGTTGTTTAGTTGCAACAAAACAAGGTGAGTGTACCTCTTCCCGGTGCACCCTATGTTTTTAACCAGTTAAGACCCTATTTGCGCTTTATTTGCTCTCCAGATTTTCTACTTTTAAATGAGTGGTGAGCACCTTGAACTCCCATGTGCGTCACAGAAGTTTTATAACGTTGAGCTGTGAAAATAAAACATCACATTTTTCTCAAAAAAATGTTATTTTAGCCCTAACTTTTAGATTTTCGCAAGTGTAACATGAGAAATTGCACCATGCAATTTGTTGTGCAATTTTTCTTGTGTACGCAGATACCTTATATGTTGGAAAAAACTACTGTTTGGGCATACGGCAGGGTTCAGAAAGGAATTAATGACGCTTTGCAACACAGACTTTGATAGAATGGTGTCATGTCGCGTTTGGAGAGCCCCTTAAAAAGTAGTTTTGGAAACTAGACCCCTCAAGGAAATTATCTAGATAAGCACATTAAACAAAAAGTACATCAATATAAGAATATACAGGTGCTTCTCTCAAAATTAGAACATCATCAAAAAGTTAATTTATTTCAGTTCTTCAATACAAAAAGTGAAACTCGTATATTATTCAGAGTAATTACAAACAGAGTGAACAATTTCACGTGTTTATCTCTGTTAATGTTGATGATTATGGCTTACAGCCAATGAAAAACCAAAAGTCATTATCTCAGTAAATTAGAATACTTTATAACACCAGCTTGAAAAATGATTTTAAAATCTGAAGTGAAATGTATCTTCAGTAAATGTACTCAATACTTGGTAAAGACTCTTTTTGCATAAATTACTGCATAAATGCGGTGTGGCATGGAGGCGATCAGCCTGTGGCACTGCTGAGGTGCTAAGGAAGCCCAGATTGCTTTGATAGCAGCCTCCAGCTCTTCTGCATTGTTGGGTCTAGTGTCTCTCATCTTCCTATTGACAATACCCCATAGATTATTTATGGGGTTAAGATCAGGCGAGTTTGCTGGCCAATCAAGCACAGTGATATTGTAATTTTTAAACCAGGTATTGGTACTTTTGGCAGTGTGGACAGGTGCCAAGTCCTGCTGGAGAATGAAATTTCCATTTCCAAAAAGCTTGGGAGAAGCATGAAGTGATCTAAAATTTCCTGGCAGACAGCTGCGCTGACGTTAGTCTTGATAAAAAACAGTAAACCTATACCAGCAGATTACATGGCTCCACAAACCATCACTGATTGTGGAAACTTCACACTAGACATCAGCATCTTAGATTGTGGCCTCTCCACTCTTCCTCCAGACTCCGGGACCTTGATTTCCAAATGAAATGCTAAATTTACTTTCATCTGAAAACAACACCTTGGACCACTGAGCTACAGTCCAGTTATTTTTCTCCTTGGCCCAGGTAAGACGCTTCTGGCATTATCTATTGGTCATGAGTGGCTTGACACAAGGAATGTGACACTTGTATCCCATGTAGTTCATGTCCTGGATATGTCTGTGTGTGGTGGCTCTTGAAGCAACTACTCCAGCAGCAGTAACTCCTTGTGAATTTTCCCCAAATATTTGAATGGCATTTTCTTAACAATCCTTTCAAGGCTGCGGTTATCCCGGTTGCTTGTGCATCTTTTTCTACCACACTTGTGGAGTGTCAATGACTGTCTTCTGAACATCTGTCAAGTCAGCAGTCTTTCCCATGATTGTGGAGCCTACTAAAATACACTGCTCAAAAAAAATAAAGGGAACACTAAAATACCACATCCTAGATATCACTGAATAAAATATTCCAGTTGTAAATCTTTATTCACTACATAGTGGAAAGCGTAGAGAACAATAAAACATAAAAAATATTAATGTAAATCAAAATTAATATTGAAACGGAGGCCTGGATTTGGAATGATACTCAAAATCAAAGTGGAAAATCAAATTACAGGCTGATCCAACTTTAGTGGAAATGCCTCAAAATAAGGAAATGATGCCCAGTAGTGTGTGTGGCCTCCACGTGCCTGTATGACCTCCATACAATGACTGGGCATGCTCCTGATGAGGCAGCAGATGGTCTCCTGAGGAATCTCCTCCCAGACCTGGACTAAAGCATCCGCCAACTCCTGGACAGTCTGTGGTTCAACGTGACTTTGGTGGATGGTGCGAGACATGATGTCCCAGATGTGTTCAATCGGATGCATGTCTGGGGAACGGGCGGGCCAGTCCATAGCTTCAATGCCTTCATTTTGCAGGAACTGCTGACACACTCCAGCCACATGAGGTCTGGCATTGTCCTGCATTAGGAGGAACCCAGGGCCAACCACACCAGCATATGGTCTCACAAGGGGTCTGAGGATCTCATCTCGGTACCTAAAGGCAGTCAGGCTACCTCTGGCAAGCACATGGAGGGCTGTGCGGCCCTCCACACCATTACTGACTCACTGCCAAATTGGTGTTGCAAGCAGCAGATCGCTGTCCATGGCGTCTCCAGGCTCTGTCACATCTGTCATATGTGCTTATTGTGAACCTGCTTTCATCTGTGAAGAGCACAGGGCACCAGTGGCAAATTTGCCAATCCTGATGTTCTGTGGCAAATGCCAAGCATCCTGCACGGTGTTGGGCTGTGAGCCCAACCCCCAACTGTGGACATCGGGCACTCTGACCATCCTCATGGAGGCAGTTTCTGACTGTTTGTGCAGACACATGCACATTTGTGGCCTGCTGGATGTCAATTTGCAGGGCTCTGGCAGTGCTCCTCCTGTTCCTCCTTGCACAAAGGCTGAGTCCTGCTGCTGAGTTGTTGTCCTCCTTTGGCCCCCTCCACATCTCCTGGTGTACTGGCCTGTCTCCTGGTAGCGCCTCCAGCCTCTGGACACTACGCTGACAGACACAGCAAACTTTCTTGCCACAGCAAGATGTGCATATCCTGGATGAGCTGCACTACCTGAGCCACTTGTGTGGGTTGTAGAGTCCATCTCATGCTACCTGAGTGTGAAAGCATAACCAACATTCAAAAGCGACCAAAACATCAGCCAGAAAGCATTGGTACTGAGATGTGGTCTGTGGTCCCCACCTGCAGAAGCACTCCTTTATTGAGTGTTTCTTGATAATTGCCAATAATTTCCATCTGTTGTCTATTCCATTTGCACAACAGCATGTGAAATTGATTATCAAACAGTGTTGCTTCCTAAGTGGACAGTTTGATTTCACAGAAGTTTGATTTGCTTGGAGTTGTATTCTGTTGTTTAAGTGTTCCCTTTATTTTTTTGAGCAGTGTAGATTAACCCCTTCATGACCTTGGGATTTTCCGTTTTTCCATGGTCGTTTTTCGCTCCCCTCCTTCCCAGAGCCATAACTTTTTTATTTCTCCGTCCATATGGCCATGTGAGGGCTTATTTTTTTGCGGGACGAGTTGTAATTTTGAATGACATCATTGGTTTTAGCATGTTGTGTACTAGAAAACGGGAAAAAAATTCTAAGTGCGGTGAAATTGCAAAAAAAGTGCAATCCCACACTTGTTTTTTGTTTGGCTTTTTTTGCTAGGTTCACTAAATGCTAAAACTGACCTGCCATTATGATTTTCCAGGTCATTATGATTTCATAGTATAGCATAAGATTCACCGCACACTCTTTATATTTAACACAAAATTTGGTGTAAATTTATTTTACACAATCTGGGAGCTTAACAGAATATACAATTTATGCGATCTTTTTACAAACGTTTCGGCTCAACCAGAGCCTTTGTCATGTGATCGCTTATTCCAGTTTAGACAGTGATAGGTAGGAGGGGAGTGTCCCAGTAGTATTAGCCTGACACTTATGTTATAAATGTTCACATGAAGCTGCCCAATGGTATGGCTCTGCAATGTCCTGTGTACTGAGCGGCGCTGCTGCGCCCTGCTGTGACCGGCCGAGCCAAAACGTTTGTAAAAAGATCGCATAAATTGTATATTCTGTTATGCTCCCAGATTGTGTAAAATAAATTTACACCAAATTTTATGTTAAATATAAAGAGTGTGCGGTGAATCTTATACTATAATATAGTTTGAGACCTTTGGTCTATTACACCAGCACCTCGCTATTCAAGGCTGAGTGCACACAATAATCCTTACTTTATATTATGAGTTCATAGACACCTAACATGACTAGGTTCTTTTTTATCTAAGTGGTGAAAAAAAATTCCAAACTTTGCTAAAAAAAAAAAAAAAATTGTGCCATTTCCGATACCCGTAGCGCCTCCATTTTTCATGATCTGGGGTCAGTTGAGGGCTTATTTTTTGCGTGCCGAGCTGGCGTTTTTAATGATAGCATATCAGTGCAGATACATTCTTCTGATCGCTCGTTATTGCATTTTAATGCAATGTCATGGCGACCAAAAAAACGTAATTCTGGCTTTTCGAATTTTTTTCTCGCTACGCTGTTTAGCGATCAGGTTAATGCTTTTTTTCATTAATAGATCGGGTGATTCTGAATGCGGCGATACCAAATATGTGTAGGTTTAATTTTTTTATTGATTTATTTTGAATGGGGTGAAAAGGGGGTGATTTTAACTTTTATATTTTTTTTATTTTTTTCACATTTTTTTACTTTTTTTTTTACTTTTGCCATGCTTCAATAGCCTCCGTAGGAGGCTAGAAGATGGCACAACATGATCGCCTCTGCTACATAGCAGCGATCTGATGTTCGCTGCTACGCAGCAGAAATGCAGGTGTGCTGTGAGCGCCGACCACAGGGTGGCGCTCACAGCTACCGGTGATCAGTAACCATAGAGGTCTCAAGGACCTCTATGGTTACTATTCTGAAGCATCGCTGACCCCCGATCATGTGACGGGGGTCAGCGATGCGCTCATTTCTGGCAGCTCGTCCGGAAGCGCCGGTTAAATGCTGCTGTCTGCGTTTGACAGCGGCATTTAACTAGTTAATAGCGGCGGGTGAATCGCAATTTCACCTGCCGCTATTGTGGGCACATGTCAGCTGTTCAAAACATCAAAGCCGGGTATCTGACCTCGGACGTACTATCCCGTCCGAGGACAGAAAGGGGTTAAGGGACATTATTAAAAACTTAGGAAGACTTTTCAGTCATTTTTTGGTAATTATTTTAATGTAGTGAGATAATGACTTTTGGGTTTTCGTTGGCTGTAAGCCATAATCATAAACATTAACAAAAATAAACACTTGAAATAGATCACACTGTTTGTAATGACTATATAATATATTAGTTTAATTTTTTTATTGAAGAACTGAAACAAAATAACTTTTTAATGATATTCTAATTTTGTGAGAAGCACCTATACATCCTGGTAGACAAGATAAAATGGGCTCACCCACCAAACTCACCTGACGCGTTTCACAAATAATTCTTTGGGTTTTATCTTCATTATCTGCATGGACAATCTGATGTAAGTGAATTCTTTCTGTGGAATACATTTATTTTAGCTTTTGCATTACAGATTTGTGAGAAATCCACATGTAAAATGTGCTCATTTTGCCACAGACAAGCTGTAGAAATATATTATCCATATTGTATGAAGTGTGATGTAAAACCAATGTTATTGGTATAATAGTATTTCCTTGTGACAAAAGGTTTTCTTTTTATTAAATTTTAGAAAAAAAGACTTAACTTCATTATGTGCTATGTTTTGGAGATTCAATACAGGTCCATATACAACTCTTGCAAAAATTAAGAGACCACCACATCAAAACCCTGTCATGGGCAGCCCAATCTCCAAACTTGAACCCCATGGAAAACCTCTGGAATGTAATCAAGAGGATGATGGAAAGTCATAAGCCATCCAACAAAGAAGAGCTGCTTAAATTCTTGCACCAAATGCAGTGTGAAAGACTGGTGGAAAGCATGCCAAGATGCATGAAAGCTGTGATTAAAAATCATGGTTATTCCACAAAGTATTGATTTCTGAACTCTTCCTTAGTCAAAACATTAGTATTGTTGTTTCTAAATGATTATGAACTTGTTCTCTTTGAATTATTTGAGGTCTGAAAGCACTGTTTTTTTGTTGTTTTTTTCATTTTGACCATGTTTCTTTTTCAGAAAAAAAAAAATTATTGCTTGAAAATTCAGAGACATGTTGTCAGAAGTTTATAGACTAAATGAACAATTTACATTTTACTCAAAAGTATACCTACGAAGAGAAGAATCAGACAAACTGAACATTTTGGAGTGGTCTCTTAATTTTTGCCAGATCTGTGTACAGTGTGCTAAGAAAGAAGCAAGATCATATTAAAGCAAAGCTTTTTGTATATTACTGCTGCTCAGAAGAATTGAAAATATGCCTGTTTTTATAGGGAAAAGTACAAAAAAAGGTCAAAAAATGTGTTTGGTTATTGATAGAGTAAAAATTGGCAAATATGAATGTTTGTTAGATGCTTTTCTACAGCTGAAGAGTCTCATACTTCTCTAAGTAAATTTGCCTTCTATCTGACATAAATGGAAGTAATTGTATTTCCAAAAGCCAGAATAAGAATTCTTACATGAAAAATAAAAATTTGTATATTCCACTTTTGATTATTCCAAACTGGCATTATCTTGCTGTGCCTCTTGCGTACTGTTGTCTTAAATAAAAGCTACCTACCTGCTGTGCTTTGTTGTTTCAATGAGTAAATAATTACTTTTTCACGCTGTGATAATTTCTTTGTCTACACTAAACACATATAATTACTTAGGCAAAATAAGTTTTTGTTTCTTTTGTTCCTCTTTTGCGAGAGAACCATATATTTAGCAATATATAACTTTTTACAACCAGGCTTATTTAACTGAAGAATGCAGTTAAACAATCAGCACATAAATCACATAATAGAGGTATATTTATATGCATTTTCACCTATGGGGCAGTGTACAAAACAGGCTCAGTTCCACGCAGAGATAAAATCAGAGAGATATATCAAGTTCATTGCAGCGAAGTCAGGTTTCAGACTTGGACAAGGTTTCTAGATTACAGGGAATTGTTTACTATTGGTTTAATATTCAATGCCTCCTGCCTGTATCTGATTGACAGCGCTAATACAACGCATTGCATTCCAGAATATCAGATCCGCAATCAGAAGAAGGAAAGTTGATATCCCATTCCGGGATTAAGAAAAAAAATAATTATTTTAAAAAAAAAGTAAAATAAAGTTTTTTAAAATGTAAAAAATAAAAGTCAAAGTACAAAAAAAATTGAAACTGTTTAGCAGGTAAAAAAACATTTTTGTTTCTGGAGAAAAACAAAAAATAAAGTAAAAATAGTGATGAGTGAACGTGCTCGCCACTACACGGTACTCACCCAAGTATGACTCTGCTCGGTGTACTCGGCGGGCACCGAGTATTTCCGGGATTATACGGCGGGAGCTCGGGTCTCCACCCTGCAATTCTGGTGCTCTTTAGAGCGCCAATAACAATGCAGGGATTGTCAGCCTTGCACTGCAATACTGCAGCCATCTTTCTTGTGGTATTACAGTGATTGTATGGCCGCACAGAGTCGTCAGGTCTATAAGAGACCTGGCGCCACCCTGCTCGCCCCATTCTGCTCCAGACTCAGCTAGTGTAGGGAGAGCTGCTGCTGATATAGGGTCAGAATTGTGCTTTTAATAGTGTAGGTCTGCAACTGTTCACTCCACAACTCCTGAGAAACCAACAGTCCTTCTTAGGGCTAATTTGGGGGTCCAGAGAGTGCAGCGCTAGGTAGGCAGGGGAGTCTATGTGCACATATCCACATTAGGCTACTTTCACACTAGCGTTAACTGCAATACATCGCAAATGCGTCGTTTTGCCGAAAATACGCATCCAGCAAAAGTTCTTGCTGGATACGTTTTTTCGTCATAGACTAACATTAGCGACGCATTTGCGACGCATTGCCAAACGTCGCGTCCGTTTTGCGACGCTTGGGCGTGTGGTAGCGGACCGTCGGGAGAAAAAAACGTTACATGTAACGTTTTTTGCTCCCGACGGTCTGCTTTTTCCGACCGCGCATGCGCGGCCGGAACTCCGCCCCCACCTCCCCGCACTTCCCCGCACCTCACAATGGGGCAGCGGATGCGTGGGAAAAGTGCATCCGCTGCCCCCGTTGTGCGACGGAGACCACGCTAGCGTCGGGAACGTCGGCCCGACGCACAGCGACGGGTCTTTCCCGACGCTAGTGTGAAAGTAGCCTTAGTGCAAGGCCTGCAGCACTGTATGTGAGTACATAGCTCTCACTGCATACCTCCAAAAGCTCCATTACTGGCTGTGGCTGCTGTCTATTTAATACAGTCTATATCTAGCTGTAGTTTTCTGTGGCTTTTTTTTTCTTCCCCTGATACCTGCTCCTTTGAGGCCGAGGTCACACTAGCATGTTTTACGGACGTATGAGAGGCACAGAAAATACGCATTGCACACGGTACAATGATTCTCTTTGGCCCAGCTCCAATCTGGCGTATTTTACGCATCCGTATTTTACGGTCTTGTACGGCCTTAGACAATTGCAGCATGCTGCGTTTGTCAGCGAATTGCGCAAAAAACCCGCCAATGAAAGTCAATGGGGGCGAGAAAAACACAGATTACAAACGGACCATCAGTGTGACTTGCGAGAAATACGCACCGGTGTTCTACAGAAAAGCCGGGAATTCAGCACGGTGTACAGTAAAATCACACTGACAGGTTAGAACAGAATAGCTAAAATAAATGTCTACACATAGTGTATATATATATATATATATATATATATATATATATATATATATATTTACCCCTATACTATGTTCCAAATTATTATGTAAATGACATTTTTCTCTGATTTTCCTAAATGGTTGGTGCAAATGACAGTCAGTCTAATAAAAGTCATCACTAGTGTTGAGCGATACTTTCCGATATCGGAAAGTATCGGTATCGGAAAGTATCGGCCGATACCGTCAAAATATCGGATCCAATCCGATACCGATACCCGATCCCAATGCAAGTCAATGGGACGAAAATATCGGAATTAAAATAAACCCTTTATAAACTTGTAGGTTCATTCTACATGAAGGAAAACAACTAAGAATAATGTAGGATGTATTGGGGGACGTGGCGGAGATATTAAAGGGACAGAGGTTTAGCCCAATGTAATAGAATAGCAGGATTTTTAATTTTTTTTAATGAAGTTCGGCGTTAGAAAGAATGTGACTATGTTATTTTTTTTTTTTTTTATGTCAGATATTGATGTTTCACTACTTCCACGCCCTTCACCTTCTTTTTTACTTCTCCCACGCTTTCTTCTTAATTATCCTCATCATCAGCTTCTTTGACATCAACTTCTTCACCTTATTCATCTTCTTCTTCATCTTCTACCTATTATTTTTTGGGTTACATTGTTCATATTCTTTTTATTTTACTATTATCTTCATCATATTCAACTTCTTCATCATATTCTTATTTGTGACAGGCATTCCCGTAGTTGTTATCTATAAAAGTTTGAAGATTACACCTTCCGTTCTGCCTGTCACAAACCAGTTACATTTGTCCGCGTTCAGTTTGGCCTGCAGCATCAGGCTTTATCCAGGGGCACCACGAGGAGGAACGGACTCACCCCCATACACTGCTTAGTCTTCTTCTGCTTATAATTTACATAATATTTTTTTGCTCTGATATTTTGTGTTATGCTTAATGTCCTTCTGCTCTTTGTTCTGCAGCCTCTTGTTCTTCTGCTTCTCGGTCTTCCAGGTCGTCGTCGTCTCCAGGGTCGTCGTCTCCGGGGTCGTCGTCATCGGGGTGGTCTCCGGGGTCGTCGTCATCGGGGTGGTCTTCAGGGTCATCGTCTCCAGGGTCGTCGTCATCACGGTGGTTGTCGTCTCTGGTGTCGTCGTCATCTTAGGGGTGTTCTTCCGGGTCATCGTGTTTAGTCTCTTGAACTTGGAAATGTAGCAGAAGGTACAAGAAGGCTGAGAAAATGCCGAGAACCAGCTGATGGAACTGGAACTCGGATGGCTACCCGAAGGTCCAAGAGCCAATGGAACTACCGAGGACCAGCTGACGTTACTGGAACCCGGTTACTAAGCAGGAGGTACCCGTGCCTGAAAGCACTACCAAGGACCACCTGACGTTGGTGGAACTCGGATACCCAGAGGGAGGCACCTAAGCCAAAGGCTCTGCCCGGAACCAGCTGACGGTACTGGAACCAGGATGGGGAGCAGAAGGTACAAGAGCAAAAGACACTGCCGAGAACCAGCTGACGGTGCTGGAACCCGGATGGGTAGCCGAAGGTCCAAGAGCCAATGGAACTACCGAGGACCAGCTGACGTTACTGGAACCCGGTTACTAAGCAGGAGGTACCCGTGCCTGAAAGCACTACCAAGGACCACCTGACGTTGGTGGAACTCGGATACCCAGAGGGAGGCACCTAAGCCAAAGGCTCTGCCCGGAACCAGCTGACGGTACTGGAACCAGGATGGGGAGCAGAAGGTACAAGAGCAAGTGTCTGCGTGGCTTTTGCAGGACACGTTGCCAGCTGCACAGCAGGGGAACAGCTGGCGGTGCTGGACCCCACTGACACATTGGCGAGGTGTTTGGCTCTGTGCAGCCAGCACTTCCGGACAGCAACGAGCGGTGTTGTAGCCCGGGCTCTGCAGGGGGAGCAGAGTGTAGGCCGAAGCCTACTTGAACCAATTTCAAAGGTAACCTTTAACCCCCCCTCAGGGGTTAGAAAGTAGAAGAGCCACAGCTTATGCAGCAGTAGTGCTGCACAAGTCAAAGGTTGCTCTTTTAATTTCGCTCCTTGCACACGCTGAATGGAACACGTATAACATTCAGCCCTTTAGACAGTCAAACTGTGTAATGGAGGCGAGAGTTCCCTTTGTAATGAGACGCAGCACAGGTGTCAAGAATCCCACCTTGGTGCTGGGTGCAGCCTCCCGAGCGTTGTTATTTGCTGTACAGGAGTCTGCGCTGTCGTGTTATCCCCTGGCCTAGCGCCGTTAGCGCTGCCCATCTTCTGGCATCATGTAATGTCGGCCGGTGCGGTTCGCGATGCCCATGAATCCCAGCCCCGCAGTGTCTTAACATTGTTAAAACACTGCGGGGCTGGGATTCAGGGCCTGGCGCAGCACATATGTTCGCCTCTCACACTCGGGTCCTTACACCCGCTTCAGACTGTGCGGCGTCATCTGATCCCTTATCGCATGCCACGGCCATGAAGCCGCACAGTCCGAAGAAGGCGGAAGGAGAGGAGGGACAGGCGAACTGATGCACTGATCCTGCCCATCAATCACACCCTCGCAGTCCCAATAAATAAGACACCGAGGGGCGTTGTGTGGGTCAGGGCGGCCGCAGAGGCGCAGGCAGCCAAACCATGATGCCAGAAGACGGGCAGCGCTACCAAGGGGGTTGCAGCGTGTCATTACAAAGGAAAGTCACACCACCGGGACGGTTAAATGGTCACACAGAGGACACATTGCAGACGTGTTTTCAGTTCCACATGTGCGAGGAGAATACGTTTCTGAGCCACCTTGCACACATGCAGCATTACCGCTGTACAAGGTGGCTGGATAACGTAAAAACGCCTGGGGGAGGGGGGACAGGTTCCCTTCAATTTCAGTTCTTGTGTCTGCGTGGCTTTTGCAGGACACGTTGCCGGCTGCACAGCAGGGGAACAGCTGGCGGTGCTGGACCCCACTGACACATTGGCTGGTGTTTTTCTCTGTGCAGCTAGCACATCTGGGCAAAAACTGGCGGTGTGTTAGAGCCCAGGGACAGCAGGAGGAGGAGCAGGAGGAGGAGGAGCAGGGGGAGGGGAGTGTAGGCCGAAGCCTGCACAGGCGGCAGCTTTGGGTGTGTTGTGTCTGCGTGACTTTTGCAGGACACGTTGCCGGCTACACAGCAGGGGAACAGCTGGCGGTGCTGGACCCCACTGACACATTGGCGAGGTGTTTGGCTCTGTGCAGCCAGCACTTCCGGACAGCAACTAGCGTTGTTGGAGCCCGGGCTCTGCAGGTGGAGCAGAGTGTAGGCCGAAGCCTAATTGAACCGATTTCAAAAGTCACCTTTAACCCCCCCTCAGGGGTTACAAAGTAGAAGAGCCACAGCTTATGCAGCAGCAGTGCTGCGCAAGTCAAAGGTTGCTCTTGTAATTTTTCTCCTTGCACACGCTGAATGGAACACGTATAACATTCAGCCCTTTAGACAGTCAAACTGTGTAATGGAGGCGAGAGTTCCCTTTGTAATGAGACGCAGCACAGGTGTCAAGAATCCCACCTTGGTGCTGGGTGCAGCCTCCCGAGCGTTGTTATTTGCTGTACAGGAGTCTGCGCTGTCGTGTTATCCCCTGGCCTAGCGCCGTTAGCGCTGCCCATCTTCTGGCATCATGTAATGTCGGCCGGTGCGGTTCGCGATGCCCATGAATCCCAGCCCCGCAGTGTCTTAACATTGTTAAAACACTGCGGGGCTGGGATTCAGGGCCTGGCGCAGCACATATGTTCGCATCTCACACTCGGGTCCTTACACCCGCTTCAGACTGTGCGGCGTCATCTGATCCCTTATCGCATGCCACGGCCATGAAGCCGCACAGTCCGAAGAAGGCGGAAGGAGAGGAGGGACAGGCGAACTGATGCACTGATCCTGCCCATCAATCACACCCTCGCAGTCCCAATAAATAAGACACCGAGGGGCGTTGTGTGGGTCAGGGCGGCCGCAGAGGCGCAGGCAGCCAAACCATGATGCCAGAAGACGGGCAGCGCTACCAAGGGGGTTGCAGCGTGTCATTACAAAGGAAAGTCACACCACCGGGACGGTTAAATGGTCACACAGAGGACACATTGCAGACGTGTTTTCAGTTCCACATGTGCGAGGAGAATACGTTTCTGAGCCACCTTGCACACATGCAGCATTACCGCTGTACAAGGTGGCTGGATAACGTAAAAACGCCTGGGGGAGGGGGGACAGGTTCCCTTCAATTTCAGTTCTTGTGTCTGCGTGGCTTTTGCAGGACACGTTGCCGGCTGCACAGCAGGGGAACAGCTGGCGGTGCTGGACCCCACTGACACATTGGCTGGTGTTTTTCTCTGTGCAGCTAGCACATCTGGGCAAAAACTGGCGGTGTGTTAGAGCCCAGGGACAGCAGGAGGAGGAGCAGGAGGAGGAGGAGCAGGGGGAGGGGAGTGTAGGCCGAAGCCTGCACAGGCGGCAGCTTTGGGTGTGTTGTGTCTGCGTGACTTTTGCAGGACACGTTGCCGGCTACACAGCAGGGGAACAGCTGGCGGTGCTGGACCCCACTGACACATTGGCGAGGTGTTTGGCTCTGTGCAGCCAGCACTTCCGGACAGCAACTAGCGTTGTTGGAGCCCGGGCTCTGCAGGTGGAGCAGAGTGTAGGCCGAAGCCTAATTGAACCGATTTCAAAAGTCACCTTTAACCCCCCCTCAGGGGTTACAAAGTAGAAGAGCCACAGCTTATGCAGCAGCAGTGCTGCGCAAGTCAAAGGTTGCTCTTGTAATTTTTCTCCTTGCACACGCTGAATGGAACACGTATAACATTCAGCCCTTTAGACAGTCAAACTGTGTAATGGAGGCGAGAGTTCCCTTTGTAATGAGACGCAGCACAGGTGTCAAGAATCCCACCTTGGTGCTGGGTGCAGCCTCCCGAGCGTTGTTATTTGCTGTACAGGAGTCTGCGCTGTCGTGTTATCCCCTGGCCTAGCGCCGTTAGCGCTGCCCATCTTCTGGCATCATGTAATGTCGGCCGGTGCGGTTCGCGATGCCCATGAATCCCAGCCCCGCAGTGTCTTAACATTGTTAAAACACTGCGGGGCTGGGATTCAGGGCCTGGCGCAGCACATATGTTCGCCTCTCACACTCGGGTCCTTACACCCGCTTCAGACTGTGCGGCGTCATCTGATCCCTTATCGCATGCCACGGCCATGAAGCCGCACAGTCCGAAGAAGGCGGAAGGAGAGGAGGGACAGGCGAACTGATGCACTGATCCTGCCCATCAATCACACCCTCGCAGTCCCAATAAATAAGACACCGAGGGGCGTTGTGTGGGTCAGGGCGGCCGCAGAGGCGCAGGCAGCCAAACCATGATGCCAGAAGACGGGCAGCGCTACCAAGGGGGTTGCAGCGTGTCATTACAAAGGAAAGTCACACCACCGGGACGGTTAAATGGTCACACAGAGGACACATTGCAGACGTGTTTTCAGTTCCACATGTGCGAGGAGAATACGTTTCTGAGCCACCTTGCACACATGCAGCATTACCGCTGTACAAGGTGGCTGGATAACGTAAAAACGCCTGGGGGAGGGGGGACAGGTTCCCTTCAATTTCAGTTCTTGTGTCTGCGTGGCTTTTGCAGGACACGTTGCCGGCTGCACAGCAGGGGAACAGCTGGCGGTGCTGGACCCCACTGACACATTGGCTGGTGTTTTTCTCTGTGCAGCTAGCACATCTGGGCAAAAACTGGCGGTGTGTTAGAGCCCAGGGACAGCAGGAGGAGGAGCAGGAGGAGGAGGAGCAGGGGGAGGGGAGTGTAGGCCGAAGCCTGCACAGGCGGCAGCTTTGGGTGTGTTGTGTCTGCGTGACTTTTGCAGGACACGTTGCCGGCTACACAGCAGGGGAACAGCTGGCGGTGCTGGACCCCACTGACACATTGGCGAGGTGTTTGGCTCTGTGCAGCCAGCACTTCCGGACAGCAACGAGCGGTGTTGTAGCCCGGGCTCTGCAGGGGGAGCAGAGTGTAGGCCGAAGCCTACTTGAACCAATTTCAAAGGTAACCTTTAACCCCCCCTCAGGGGTTAGAAAGTAGAAGAGCCACAGCTTATGCAGCAGTAGTGCTGCACAAGTCAAAGGTTGCTCTTTTAATTTCGCTCCTTGCACACGCTGAATGAAACACGTATAACATTTAGCCCTTTATACAGTCAAACTGTGTTGGAGGCGCGAGTTCCCTTTGTAATGAGACGCAGCACAGATGTCAAGAATCCCACCTTGGTGCTGGGTGCAGCCTCCTGAGCGTTGTTATTTGCTGTACAGGAGTCTGCGCTGTCGTGTTATCCCCTGGCCTAGCGCCGTTAGCGCTGCCCATCTTCTGACCTCATTTAATGTTGGCCGGTGCGGTTCGCGATGCCCATGAATCACAGCCCCGCAGTGTATTGACATAGTTTAAACACTGCGGGGCTGGGATTCATGGCCTGGCGCAGTACATATGTTCGCCTCTCGCTTGGGTTCTTACACCCGCTTCAGACTATGCGGCGTCATCTGATCCCTTATCGCATGCCACGGCCATGAAGCCGCACAGTCTGAAGAAGGCGGAAGGAGAGGAGGGACAGGCGAACTGATGCACTGATCCTGCCCATCAATCACACCCTCGCAGTCCCAATAAATAAGACACCGAGGGGCGTTGTGTGGGTCAGGGCGGCCGCAGAGGCGCAGGCAGCCAAACCATGATGCCAGAAGACGGGCAGCGCTACCAAGGGGGTTGCAGCGTGTCATTACAAAGGAAAGTCACACCACCGGGACGGTTAAATGGTCACACAGAGGACACATTGCAGACGTGTTTTCAGTTCCACATGTGCGAGGAGAATACGTTTCTGAGCCACCTTGCACACATGCAGCATTACCGCTGTACAAGGTGGCTGGATAACGTAAAAACGCCTGGGGGAGGGGGGACAGGTTCCCTTCAATTTCAGTTCTTGTGTCTGCGTGGCTTTTGCAGGACACGTTGCCGGCTGCACAGCAGGGGAACAGCTGGCGGTGCTGGACCCCACTGACACATTGGCTGGTGTTTTTCTCTGTGCAGCTAGCACATCTGGGCAAAAACTGGCGGTGTGTTAGAGCCCAGGGACAGCAGGAGGAGGAGCAGGAGGAGGAGGAGCAGGGGGAGGGGAGTGTAGGCCGAAGCCTGCACAGGCGGCAGCTTTGGGTGTGTTGTGTCTGCGTGACTTTTGCAGGACACGTTGCCGGCTACACAGCAGGGGAACAGCTGGCGGTGCTGGACCCCACTGACACATTGGCGAGGTGTTTTTCTCTGTGCAGCTAGCAGTACCGGGCCCCAACTGGCGGTGTTGGAGCCCAGGGTCAGCAGGAGGAGCAGGGGGAGCGGAGTGTAGGCCGAAGCCTGCACTCGAGCAAGTTGAAAGGAAACCTTTAACCCCCCCCCCCCCCCAGGCGTTTGTAGCTGAAAGAGCCATTGTGTACAGCACTAATGCTGGAAAAGGTAAACTTAGCTCTTTTAATTATGGTCCTTGCACATGCGGAACCTAACAGTTATGAAATGTGTCCCCTCACAGCGTTAAACCGTCCGGTAGGTGGAACTTTCCTTTGTCGTGTGACGCAGCACAGCCATCATTTTTACCCCCTTGGCGCCGTGCGCCGCCTCCTCAGCGTTGTTTTAATCTGTCCCGGAGCCTGCGCTGTTAGGTTAGCCCTTGGCCATGCACACATTTTGCGCTGCCCGTCTTCTGACATCATTTGGTGTCAGGCTGGCTGCGCCTGTGCGGGTGCGCTGGCCGAGATCCCGCCTCGCAGTGTCGTCTAATGTAATCCCACCGCGGGCCTGTGATCCGTGCCCGTGCGCAGTGCATATCCTCTCCTCTCACTCCCCTCCCTACGGCTTTTTCAGACTGTGCGGTGTCACGGCCGTGGCATGCTATTAGGGACCAGCTGACATCGCACAGTCTGAAGAAGCCGTAGGGAGGGGAGTGAGAGGAGAGGATATGCACTGCGCACGGGCACGGATCACAGGCCCGCGGTGGGATTACATTAGACGACACTGCGAGGCGGGATCTCGGCCAGCGCACCCGCACAGGCGCAGCCAGCCTGACACCAAATGAGGTCAGAAGACGGGCAGCGCAACATGTGTGCATGGCCAAGGGCTAACCTAACAGCGCAGGCTCCGGGACAGATTAAAACAACGCTGAGGAGGCGGCGCACGGCGCCAAGGGGGTAAAAATGATGGCTGTGCTGCGTCACACGACAAAGGAAAGTTCCACCTACCGGACGGTTTAACGCTGTGTGGGGACACATTTCATAAGTGTTTGGTTCAGCATGTGCAAGGAGCATCACGAAAAGAGGCACTTTTTCCCTTTGCATCATTACTGCTGCACAAGGTGGCTCCTTCAGTAACAAACGCCTGGGGGGGGGGGGGGTCAGGTTCCCTTACATTTAACTTGTTGTGCCTGCGTGGCGGTCGCAGTACACGTTGCCGTATACACAGCAGGGGAACAGCTGGCGGTGCTGAACCCCACTAACACATTGGCGAGGTGTTTGGCTCTGTGCGTACAGCACTTCTGGACGGCAACTGGCGGTGTTGGAGCCCAGGGACGGGTGGAGGAGGAGGAGGTTGGAGGAGGTAGGAGGGATTGCCACACACACAGCAGGGGAACAGCTGACGTTACTGAACCCCAATAACAGAGGAGGGACTGTTGACTGTGCGTACAGCACTTCTGGACGGCAACTGGCGGTGTTGGAGCCCAGGGACGGGTGGAGGAGGAGGAGGTTGGAGGAGGTAGGAGGGATTGCCACACACACAGCAGGGGAACAGCTGACGTTACTGAACCCCAATAACAGAGGAGGGACTGTTGACTGTGCGTACAGCACTTCTGGACGGCAACTGGCGGTGTTGGAGCCCAGGGACAGGTGGAGGAGGAGGAGGTTGGAGGAGGTTGGAGGAGGTAGGAGGGATTGCCACACACACAGCAGGGGAACAGCTGACGTTACTGAACCCCAATAACAGAGGAGGGACTGTTGACTGTGCGTACAGCACTTCTGGACGGCAACTGGCGGTGTTGGAGCCCAGGGACAGGTGGAGGAGGAGGAGGTTGGAGGAGGTTGGAGGAGGTAGGAGGGATTGCCACACACACAGCAGGGGAACAGCTGACGTTACTGAACCCCAATAACAGAGGAGGGACTGTTGACTGTGCGTACAGCACTTCTGGACGGCAACTGGCGGTGTTGGAGCCCAGGGACAGGTGGAGGAGGAGGAGGTTGGAGGAGGTTGGAGGAGGTAGGAGGGATTGCCACACACACAGCAGGGGAACAGCTGACGTCACTGAACCCCAATAACAGAGGAGGGACTGTTGACTGTGCGTACAGCACTTCTGGACGGCAACTGGCGGTGTTGGAGCCCAGGGACAGGTGGAGGAGGAGGAGGTTGGAGGAGGTTGGAGGAGGTAGGAGGGATTGCCACACACACAGCAGGGGAACAGCTGACGTTACTGAACCCCAATAACAGAGGAGGGACTGTTGACTGTGCGTACAGCACTTCTGGACGGCAACTGGC
Source organism: Ranitomeya variabilis (assembly GCF_051348905.1). Classification (NCBI taxonomy): domain Eukaryota; kingdom Metazoa; phylum Chordata; class Amphibia; order Anura; family Dendrobatidae; genus Ranitomeya; species Ranitomeya variabilis. Next base: position 919,841,340 of record NC_135233.1, on the reverse strand, counting down.
GGTGTTGGAGCCCAGGGACGGGTGGAGTTGGAGGAGGTTGGAGGAGGTTGGAGGAGGTAGGAGGGATTGCCACACACACAGCAGGGGAACAGCTGACGTTACTGAACCCCAATAACAGAGGAGGGACTGTTGACTGTGCGTACAGCACTTCTGGACGGCAACTGGCGGTGTTGGAGCCCAGGGACAGGTGGAGGAGGAGGAGGTTGGAGGAGGTTGGAGGAGGTAGGAGGGATTGCCACACACACAGCAGGGGAACAGCTGACGTTACTGAACCCCAATAACAGAGGAGGGACTGTTGACTGTGCGTACAGCACTTCTGGACGGCAACTGGCGGTGTTGGAGCCCAGGGACAGGTGGAGGAGGAGGAGGTTGGAGGAGGTTGGAGGAGGTAGGAGGGATTGCCACACACACAGCAGGGGAACAGCTGACGTTACTGAACCCCAATAACAGAGGAGGGACTGTTGACTGTGCGTACAGCACTTCTGGACGGCAACTGGCGGTGTTGGAGCCCAGGGACAGGTGGAGGAGGAGGAGGTTGGAGGAGGTTGGAGGAGGTAGGAGGGATTGCCACACACACAGCAGGGGAACAGCTGACGTTACTGAACCCCAATAACAGAGGAGGGACTGTTGACTGTGCGTACAGCACTTCTGGACGGCAACTGGCGGTGTTGGAGCCCAGGGACGGGTGGAGTTGGAGGAGGTTGGAGGAGGTTGGAGGAGGTAGGAGGGATTGCCACACACACAGCAGGGGAACAGCTGACGTTACTGAACCCCAATAACAGAGGAGGGACTGTTGACTGTGCGTACAGCACTTCTGGACGGCAACTGGCGGTGTTGGAGCCCAGGGACGGGTGGAGGAGGAGGAGGTTGGAGGAGGTAGGAGGGATTGCCACACACACAGCAGGGGAACAGCTGACGTTACTGAACCCCAATAACAGAGGAGGGACTGTTGACTGTGCGTACAGCACTTCTGGACGGCAACTGGCGGTGTTGGAGCCCAGGGACAGGTGGAAAAGCAGAGGAACACAATGTAGGCCGAAGCCTGAGAAAGTCGAAAGGGAACCTTTAACCCCCCCCCAAGGCGTTTGTAGCTGAAAGAGCCAGCTTGTGCAGCACAAAAGATGCAAAAGGAAAAGGTGGCTCTTTTCATCATGCTCCTTGCAAACACAGAACTAAACACTTATAAAATGTGTCCCCTGCAACCGTAAAACCGTCCCGGAGGTGGGACTTTCCTTCGTAATGTGACGCAGCCCAGCCGTCATTCCTACCCCCCCGGCGCCGCGCACCGGCTCCTCAGCGTTGTTTTATTCCGTCAAGGAGCCTGCGCTGTTATGTTATCCCGTGGCCAGGCACACTTAGCGCTGCCCGTCTTCTGGCATCATTTGGTGTCTGGATGGCTGCGCCTGTGCGGCCGCGCTGGCAGAGAGCCCGCCTCGCAGTGTCTTCTGATTTAATCCCACTGGGGGCCTGGGATCCATGGACATGCGCAGTGCATATCTGAACCTCCACCTCTCACTCATCTCCCTATGGCTTCTTCAGACTGTGCGGTGTCACGGCCGTGGCATGCTGTTAGGGACCAGCTGACACCAAACAGTCTGAAGAAGCCATAGGGAAATGAGTGAGAGGTGGAGGTTCAGATATGCACTGCGCATGTCCATGGATCCCAGGCCCCCAGTGGGATTAAATCAGAAGACACTGCGAGGCGGGCTCTCTGCCAGCGCGGCCGCACAGGCGCAGCCATCCAGACACCAAATGATGCCAGAAGACGGGCAGCGCTAAGTGTGCCTGGCCACGGGATAACATAACAGCGCAGGCTCCAGGACGGAATAAAACAACGCTGAGGAGCCGGTGCGCGGCGCCGGGGGGGTAGGAATGACGGCTGGGCTGCGTCACATTACGAAGTAAAGTCCCACCTCCGGGACGGTTTTACGGTATCAGTGGACACATTTTATAAGTGTTAAGTTCTGCGTGTGCAAGGAGCTAAACAAAAATAGCTACCTTTTCCTTGGGCAGCATTACTGCTGCACAAGGTGGCTCTTTCAGTAACAAACGCCTTGGGGGGGGGGGGACAGATTCCCTTACATTTCAGTTGTTGTGTCAGCGTGGCGGTCGCATGACACATTGCCGGCTACACAGCTGGGGATCAGCTGACATTACTGAAACCCAATAACACTGGGTCGTATGTTTTGACTGTGCAGACGGCACGTCTGAGCCTCAACTGGCGGTGTTGGAGCCCAGGAATTTAAGTTCAGGTGGTAGAAAGATGAACACAACAGGAGACCTGGATAACGTATACAGTGACCTAATTATTCAATCAGGAGGAGGAGTGGCAAATTCCGGCGAGATCCAGGCCTTGTTCATTTTCAGGAAAGTAAGCCGGTCAACGTTATCGGAGGATAGTCGCATGCGACGGTCAGTTAGTACACCACCTGCAGCACTAAAGACACGTTCCGATAATACACTGGCCGCAGGGCAAGACAGCACCTCCAATGCATACTGGCTTAGCTCTGGCCATGTATCCAGCTTTGAGACCCAAAACTTGAAAGGGGAAGAGCCGTCTGGGAGTACAGCAAGAGGGCAAGACATGTAGTCTGTCACCATCTGACGGAACCGTTGCCTCCTGCTGACTGGAGCCGTCTGTGATGGTGTAGACTTTTGTGGCGGGCACAGAAAACTGTGCCACAGTTCGGCCATACTGGTCTTGCCTTGGGCAGAGGCACTGCTTCTGCTCCCTCTTTGTGCAGAGCCTCCACCACGGCCTGGACGCACTGAGCTGCTTTGGAATGCACTAGCAGCACTTCTCTCAGTTGGAATGGAGAAGATGATGGAATTGACCAGTGTGTCTTGGTACTCCCGCATTTTTCGCTCCCGGTTCAACGGTGTGATGAGGCTTTCTACGTTGTCCCGGTAGCGAGGATCGAGGAGGGTGAACACCCAATAATCAGACATGTTGAGAATGTGGGCGATGCGGCGGTCGTTTCTCAGGCACTGCAGCATGTAATCCACCATGTGCTGCAGACTGCCAACTGCCCAAGAAACGCTGTCCCCTGCTGGAGGCGTGATCTCTGCCCGCTCGTCATCACCCCACCCTCGCTGTACACACTGAGTACTGGACAATTGTGTAACTCCCTCCTCTGGACGGATGTCTTCCTCCTCCATTGACTCCTCCTCATCCTCCTCACAAACGGTCCCCTGCCTACGCGTTTGTGAGGAACCACGTGGCGCTGACTGTCCAGAAGATGATGGAAATGGTGAATCCTCATCCTCCACCTCTTCCACAACATCATCCCTTAGCGCTTGCAGTGATTTTTCAAGCAGGCAGATAAGGGGGACAGTCATGCTGACTAGTGCATCATCTGCACTCGCCATCCGCGTGGAATAATCAAAGGGACGCAAAACCTGGCAGACGTCATTCATAGTGGCCCACTCTGTGGTTGTGAAGTCTGTACGGCGCTGACTGCGACTTTTTTGCGCCTGAAGCAGCTGGTACTCCATTACAGCTTGCTGCTGCTCACACAACCGCTCCAACATATGTAACGTGGAATTCCACCTGGTAGGTAGGTCACATATGATGCGATGTTCCGGCAGGCGGTGTCGGCGCTGCAGAGCCGCAATGCGCGCTTTTGCCGTGCTGGAACGCCGCAAGTGAGCACACTCTAGGCGGACCTTGTGCAGCAGTGCATCAAGATCCGGATAGTCCCTCAAAAAGCTCTGCACGACCAAATTGAGCACATGTGCCAGACATGGGATGTGAGTGAGGTTGCCGAGGCCCAGAGCTGCCACCAGATTTCGGCCATTATCACACACTACCATGCCTGGCTGGAGATTCGCTGGCACAAACCACACATCGCTCTCCTGCTTGATGGCATTCCAGAGCTCCTGCGCTGTGTGGCTACGATTCCCCAAGAAAATTAATTTCAAGACGGCCTGTTGACGTTTGGCCACGGCTGTGCTCATGTCGGTCGTAACAGGTACACGTTCATCACGGGTCCATGTGGAGGTGGACTGTGACGGCTCCTGCAGCGATGATTCTGAGGAACTGGTGTAAGAGGAGGAGTCAATGCGTACAGAATGGATTCCTGCAATCCTTGGAGTGGGCAGGACACGTCCTGCGCCACTCGCACGGTCTGTACCCGGCTCAACGACATTAACCCAATGGGCAGTGAGGGAAAGGTATCGCCCCTGTCCATGTTGACTGGTCCACGCATCGGTGGTGAGGTGGACCTTGCTACTGACGGCGTTCAGTAGCGCGTGTTTTATGTGTCCCTCCACATGCTTCTGCAGGGCAGGGACGGCTTGCCTGCTGAAGTAAAAGCGGCTGGGCACTTTGTACTGTGGGACTGCCAATGACATGAAGTCACGGAAGCTGTCAGTCTCCACCAGCCTGAATGACAGCATTTCCAGTGACAGAAGTTTGGCAATGCCTGCAGTCAGAGCCTGTGCTCGTGGGTGGTTTGACGAGAAAGGCCGCCTTTTCTCCCATGCCTGTACTACCGATGGCTGTAGACTGGGCTGGGAGTGTGTGGATGACTGGGAAAGTGGCGCTGCGGGTGGAATTACAGCGGGTCTCTGGACAACAGGGGCAGAGGTTCTTCCACGGCGATCCTGGGAGGACGCCGAACCAGCTGCGTGTGAGGTAGAGGAAGAGGCAACACGAGCTGAAGAGGTGGTAGCTGCCGCTGTTGGTTGGCCTACCTCTTCAGTGTGTTTTTCTAACTCCGCCGGGTGCCTGTTGCGCACATGTTTCCACATGTTGGAGGTATTGAGGTTGCTGACATTTCGACCTCTTTTGACTTTTTGATGACACACGTTGCATCTGACATAGCAAATGTCATCTGCAACTGTGTCAAAAAAGGACCAGGCACTGCAAGTCTTGGGAGCGCCCTTTTTGGCTTTTGGAAGAGACATGCTCCTAACGGGTGCCAAAGCGGAGGCTGCAGGATCCGCAGTCTTCCCCCTCCCTCTCCCTCTTTGGGCCGTACGGGGAATCTCTTCCTCAGAGCTGCTCCCACCACCTTCCTGTCCCTCACGCCAAGATGGGTCGAGGACCTCATCATCTACACTACCCTCTGCCCCCAACTGCTCCTCCTGGGTAGTCTCAGCAGCAGAGCACGCACCAGTAAGTGGCACCTGAGTGTCATCATCAGCTGATGCGGCCTGCGATGTGGTGACCGGAGCCACTGGCCCACCCGCCTCTTCAGAGGAAGACAGAAAAAGCTGTTGGGCATCACTGCACCCTGCCTCTTCTTCCATTTCTCCAATGCTGCTTGGCTGGCCCCCTGTTTCCAAGCCAAGAGATTCAGAGAACAGAAGTAGAGACGGCTCCTGTCCTGGGCTCTCTGTCTGCCTGGGCAATTTGGCAGGTGGTGAAGAGACAGATGGCTGCTCTCCAGTGCTCTGTGTCTGAGAGGATGTGGCACTAATGGAAGTTGATGCATTAGCTGCCATCCATCCGACAACAGCTTCAATTTGTTCTTCACGCAGCAGCGGTGTACGGCGCTCGGACACAAAGCTTCGCATGAACGACTGTTGCCTGGTGAAAGTGGGTGCTGATGAGTCACCGGTGCCCGCAGCAGGCACAGAATCCCCACGTCCCCTCCCTGCTCCGCGACGGCTCCCACGCCCCCGTGCCTTACTCACTGCCTTCTTCATCTTGGTTGACTGATAAAGATAAGCAGAAAAGTACTAACGGCTTTGTGTGCTTATTCCTGAGCAACTCCTCCTAACAGGTATAAGAAGCACTAATTATCTAAAGTGTGGACTAGACACAAATATGAGCTAATGTGGCCTACAGAAATGTAAAGTGGTGTAACTGGTGTGTTTGGTGAACTTTATTATTTATTTATTTTTTGGGGGCTGAACTGACAACAGATAGAGCTGCAGTCACACGGAGACCGTGCAGACAGACGTAAACGGCGCTACAAGGCCCAAAAACCCTCCTCTACTTTATCCTATGTAGTGTTTTTCCACAAATTAGCTGGAGACGGGTGGAAAGACACTAATAGGATTTTTTTGAATAAATTAGCAGCAGACTACACTATTTTGAAAAAAAAGAAAATTGATTTGGCGGTATGACGCAGTGAAAAACCCTGAGCTGGAGACAACCAGGCTATAGCTGCTCACAGATTACAGGGCGAGCTGCAGTCACACGGAGACCGTGCAGACAGCCGTAAACGGCGCTGCAAGGCCCAAAAACCCTCCTCTACTTTATCCTATGTAGTGTTTTTCCACAAATTAGCTGGAGACGGGTGGAAAGACACTAATAGGATTTTTTTAAATTAATTAGCAGCAGACTACACTACTTTGAAAAAAAAGAAAATTGATTTGGCGGTATGACGCAGTGAAAAACCCTGAGCTGGAGACAACCAGGCTATAGCTGCTCACAGATTACAGGGCGAGCTGCAGTCACACGGAGACCGTGCAGACAGCCGTAAACGGCGCTGCAAGGCCCAAAAACCCTCCTCTACTTTATCCTATGTAGTGTTTTTCCACAAATTAGCTGGAGACGGGTGGAAAGACACTAATAGGATTTTTTTAAATTAATTAGCAGCAGACTACACTACTTTGAAAAAAAAGAAAATTGATTTGGCGGTATGACGCAGTGAAAAACCCTGAGCTGGAGACAACCAGGCTACAGCTGCTCACAGATTACAGGGCGAGCTGCAGTCACACGGAGACCGTGCAGACAGCCGTAAACGGCGCTGCAAGGCCCAAAAACCCTCCTCTACTTTATCCTATGTAGTGTTTTTCCACAAATTAGCTGGAGACGGGTGGAAAGACACTAATAGGATTTTTTTAAATTAATTAGCAGCAGACTACACTACTTTGAAAAAAAAGAAAATTGATTTGGCGGTATGACGCAGTGAAAAACCCTGAGCTGGAGACAACCAGGCTACAGCTGCTCACAGATTACAGGGCGAGCTGCAGTCACACGGAGACCGTGCAGACAGCCGTAAACGGCGCTGCAAGGCCCAAAAACCCTCCTCTACTTTATCCTATGTAGTGTTTTTCCACAAATTAGCTGGAGACGGGTGGAAAGACACTAATAGGATTTTTTTGAATAAATTAGCAGCAGACTACACTACTTGGGAAAAAAAAAAAAAAAAGGAACAGTATGAGGCAATGAACCACCCTCCCTGAACTGAATACAACCAACTATGGATGGCCTATGTGGCTGCACTCAGACTGGAGACTGGGCTGCACTCACACACACACACACACAGACCCTGCAGATCGCTGTGAAAACAGCGCTACAAGGCAAAAGCAAGGTGAATAGTAGGTGAACACAGCGGTTGCTAAATTAGCCTTTGGAAAGCACAAAGAAGCAAATCGCTATCTCTAAACTGTCCCTCAGTCAGCAAACAGCGTCCTGTCACTAACTGAATTCACAGCAGAGTGATCGCAAAATGGCGCCAGCGACTTTTAAACTGCATCATGACATCATTACACCAGCCAATCACAGCCTTGCCAGTAGTTTCATGCCCTCCATGCTAAACAGGATGTGCCCACACTTGGAATCAATCTCATTGGCTGAATTTCTGCTTTTTGAATCTTAGAACTTCCGATTCCGGTATCCGATACGCGGCAAGTATCGGAATCCCGGTATCGGAATTCCGATACCGCAAGTATCGGCCGATACCCGATACTTGCGGTATCGGAATGCTCAACACTAGTCATCACCCATTAGATTATACATCGAACTTTATTGAAGAAACCTCCCAATGATAACAGTATAATCTCCGAAATGAATAAAAACTGAAAATGCACTGTTCCAAATTATTACGCACAGTAGTATTTCTAAACATTTGATATGTTTTAAAGAACTGAAAATGCACATTTGTGGAATTTGCAGCATTAGGAGGTCACATCCACTGAACAAAAAAGCTATTTAACTCCAAAATATCCTAACAGGCCAAGTTACATGTTAACATAGGACCCTTCTTTGATATCACCTTCACAATTCTTGCATCCATTGAACTTGTGAGTTTATGGAGAGTTTCTGCTTGTATTTCTTTGCATGAAGTCACAATAGCCTCCCAGAGCTGCTGTTTTGATGTGAACTGCCTCCCACCCTCATAGATCTTTTGTTTGATGATACTCCAAAGGTTCTCTATAGGGTTGAGGTCAGGGGAAGATGGTGGCCACACCATGAGTTTATCTCCTTTTATGCCCATAGCAGCCAATTACTCAGAGGTATTCATTGTCATGCATGAAGATGATTTTGTTCCTGAAGGCACGTTTCTGCTTTTAGACTATGGAAGAAAGTTGTCAGTCAGAAACTCTATATACTTTGCAGAGGTCATTTTCACACCCTCAGGAACCTTAAAGAGCCCTACCAGCTGGTTCCCCATGATTCCAGCCCAAAACATGACTCCTCCACCTCCTGATGTTGCAGCCTTGTTGGGACATGGTGGCCATCCACCAACCATCCACTACTCCATCCATCTGGACCATCCATGGTTGCTCGACACTCATCAGTAAACAAGACTGTTTGGAAATTAGTCTTCATGTATGTCTGGGCCCACTGCAACCGTTTCTGCTTGTGAACACTGTTTAGGGGTGGCCGAATAGTAGGTTTATGCACCACAGCAAGCCTTTGAAGGATCCTACACCTTGAGGTTCGAGGGACTCCAGACGCACCAGCAGCTTCAAATAACTGTTTGCTGCTTTGTAATGGTATTTTGGCAGCTGCTCTCTTAATCCAATGAATTTGTCTGCCAGAAAACTTCCTCATTATGCCTTTATTTGCATGAACTCTCTCTGTGCTCTGTTTCAGTCACAAATCTCATCAGAGTATGATGATCACTCTTAAGTTTTCGTGAAATATCTAATTTTTTCATACCTTGTCCAAGGCATTGCACTATTTAACACTCTTCAGCAGCAGAGAGATCCTTTTTATTTCCCATATTGCTTGAAACCTGTGACCTGCATAATAACGTGGAACATAATTTTTGAGTAGTTTTCCTTTAATTAGAATCACCTGGAAAACTAATTATCACATGTGTTTAAGATTGATTTCAGTGATTCATTGAGCCCTGAGACACAATACCATCCACGAGTTTATTTGAAAAACAAAACAATTAAATCTTTATGACATTTAAATCCAATTTGCATAATAATTTGGAACACAGTGTACAGTATATATATATATATATATATATATATATATATATATATACACACATATATATATATGTCAGTGAGACACACATATATATATATATTATATTTCATACAGCGCTAGATAGCAGAAAAGCCGGTAATTCAATTGCCGGCTTTTGCTATCTCCTTCCCGAACACTACATGATATGAGACATGGTTTACATCCCTTTTTTTTGCATATTCCTCACTACTAATGTTAGTAGTGTGTATGTGCAAAATTTGGGGGCTCTAGCTGTTAAAATAAAGTGTTAAATCGCGGGAAAAACTGGCGTGGGCTCCCTTGCAATTTTCTCCACCAGAGTGGGAAAGCCAGTGACTGAGGGCAGATATTAATAGCCTAGAGAGGGACCATGGTTATAGGAGCCCCCCAAGCTAAAAACATCTGCCCTCAGCAACCCCAGAAAAGGCACATCTGGAAGATGCGCCTATTCTGGCACTCTGCCACTCTCCAGTAGAGGTGGGATATGGGGTAATAAAGGGTTAATGTCACCTTGCTAATGTAAGGTGACATTAAGCCAGGTTAATAAAGGAGAGGTGTCAATAAGACACCTATCCATTATTAATCCAATAGTAGTAAATGGTTAATAAAACACGCACACATTAGTAAAAAAGTATTTTATTGAAATAAAGACACAGGGTGTTGTAATAGTTTATTATACTCTCAATCCAATTGAAGACCCCTGTCACCTGAAACAAAGTTAAAATAAAAAATCAACAATATCCCATACCTTCCGTCGCTGTAAATCCATCTGAAGGGGTTAAATAATTTTACAATTTTGCTAATGCTGCGGCCCCTGCCTGTAAAAACAGGGGAATGAATGGAAAGCAGGGGAACATAGCTACCTAGACTTGCGGTGCTGCACCTCCTGCTGGTATAAACTCATATGAACTCTAGGATGGGAATTTTTCAGAATATTTTCTTACGCTAGAGTTCATATGAGTTTATACCAGCAGGGGGCGCAGCACAGCAAGTCTAGGTAGCTACGTTCCCCTGCATTCCATTAATTCCCCAGATTTTACAGACAGGAGCACAGCTGCATTAGCAGGCTCCTGGCTGCAAAATTATTTAACCCCTTCAGATTAATTTACATCGTGGAACGTGACTGAGTGCCGGAAAGGTATGGGATATTGTTGTTTTTTTATTTTACCTTTTTTACAGAACGAGGGTCATCATTTGGATTAAGAGTATAATAAACTATTAAAACACCATGTGTCTTTATTTCAATAAAATAATTTTTTCCTAATGTGTGTGTGTTTTATTAAAAATTTACTATTGGCTTAATAATGGATAGGTGTCTTATTGATGCCTCTCCATTATTAACCAGGCTTAATGTCACCTTACAATAGCAAGGTGGCATTAACCCTTTATTACCCCATATCACACCGCTACAGGGGAGTAGGAAGAGAGAGGCTAAGTGCCAGAATAGGCGCATCTTACAGATGTGCCTTTTCTGGGGTGGCTTGGGGCAGATGTTTTTAGCCAGGGGGGGCCAATCACCATGGTACCTCCCTAGGCTATTAATATCTGCCCTCAGTCACTGGCTTTACCACTCTGGCGGAGAAAATTGCGTTGGAGCCCACGCCTGCTTTTTCCGCGATTTATCCCTTTATTTTAACAGCCAGAGTCCCCAAGGATTTGAACCCACACCCTACTAACATTAGTAGTGAGGAATATGCAAAAAAAAGGATATGAAATGGTTTACTGTATGTAAACCATGTCTCATATCCTGTCGGGTTTGGGAAGGAAATAGCAAAAGCCGGCAATTGAATTACCGGCTTTTCTATCTAGCGCTCTATGAAATATAAATATATGTATATATATCTGTCTCACTGATATATATATATATATATATATATATATATATATATATATATATATATATATATATACAGTTATATGGAAAAGTTTGGGCACCCCTATTAATCTTAAGCTTAATGTTTTTTAAAAATTGTTTTTTTTTGCAACAGCTATTTCAGTTTCATATATCTAATAACTGTTGGACACAGTAATGTTTCTGCCTTGAAATGAGGTTTATTGTACTAACAGAACTGTATATAGACTGTATATATGTTTTCATGAATATTTGAGCCCATGGATCCATTCTATGTCCGTTTTGCAAGCCAGCGAGAAAATCTCGCTGTACGGATGCCATACGGATTACATGCGGTGGTTTACATGCGCAAAATATGCTGCCACACCCTGCCTACGGATGACATACGGATCACTATTTTGGGAATATTTCTGCTTGTTCCGTATGTAAAATACGGACCGTATTTCCCTACGCTGGGTGTGACCCCGGCCTTATTCTAAAGCAATCCATAGCCCCCTTATTTCAGCATTTATTTGCTTTGTCACACTGCCTACTACAGCCAGGTTATTGAAGTCGTGCAAATCTACCAATTTTTTGGTCCCAGACACCTGATGTGAGTGCACCAAAAATCTTTTTTGTGTGTGTGTCATAGCCAACTTGTTGACACAATTTAGTTGTGCCCCAAAAAATTAAGGCCACATTTAGATCAGTCTGTTATCTCAGGCTGAAGGGTGGTGTATATTTGGTGGAAAAATCGTAGCTTCGCCGGCACAAGTTGCATAGTTCTGTCTGCTAGCCTTGTTCCACTCATTTTTTATTTTTTTGCCAAATTTCACATACAAGACAAAAACATATTATACAGTCTGTTATCTGTGGCTGCAGCCTGGTGTATGTGTGGTGGAAAAAATCGTAGTTTCACAAGCATACTTTTCATAGTTCTGTGTGCTAGCCTTGTTCTCCTTTTAAAAAAAAAAAATCACCAAAAAAAAAAAGTTATGCAGTCTGTTATGTCAGGCTGAGGCCTGTTGTATCTGCAGTGGAAAATTCGTAGCTTCACAGGCATACGTTTCATAGTTCTGTTCTGCTAGCCTTGTAGTACTCATTTTTAATTTTTGCCAAATTTCACATACAAGAGAAAAAAAAATATACAGTCTGTTATTTGTGGCTGCGGCCTGGTGTATCTGTGCTGGAAAAATCGTAGTTTTACAGGCATATGTATCATAGTTCTGTGTGCTAACTTTGTTCTCCTTTTTTTTTTTTTTTAATTTACCAACCCCCCAAAAAAATTTTTGTACAGTCTGTTATGTCAGGCTGAGGCCTGGTGTATTTGTGGTGGAAAAGTTGTAGCTTCGCAGGCATAACTTGCATAGTTTTGTCTGCTAGCCTTGTTCCACTTTTTTTAAAAAATAAGAAATTCTCCAACCCGCCCCAAAAAATTTATACAGTCTGTTATGTCAGGCTGAGGCCTGTTGTATCTGTGGTTGAAAAATTGCAGCTTCGCCGACATAAGTTGCATAAATCTGTCTGCTAGCCTTGTTCCACTCTTTTTAAAAAAATAAAAATTCATAAAAACCAAAAAAGAATGTACACAGCCTGTTATGTCAGGCTGAAGCCTGTTGTATCTGTGGTGGAAAATCATAGTTTCGCAGGCATACGTAGCATAGTTTCTACTGTTTATTTAATTTTTTTCAAAATTTCACAAAGAGCAGAAAAAAAATAATTATACAGTCTATTATCTGTGGCTGCGGCATGTTGTATCTGTTGTGGAAAAATCATAGCTTTGAAGGCATGCTGATCAGATATAATTTGGCTCCAAATAAATACATATGTGTTGAGCTTTTGAAATAGTTCAGTAGTCCATTTAAAATGGGCAAGGCAAGGGCAAGGGACGTGGACGTGATGCTGATGGTGCAAGCAGAGGACGAGGCCGTGGCCAAGCTGAAAGTGGGCCACAACAAAGACTCACATCTTCTTGCTCGACCTTCCTGTCCCAGTTTCTAGGGAATCACAGCACACCACTATTGAAGCCAGAGCAGTGTGAAACGGTTGTTGGTTGGATAGTGGATAATGCTTCCAGTCACTTAGCAACCACCACCATGTCTTCCACACGGTCAAGTCTGAGTAGCCATGAGTGTGGACTGGATATTCCTCACCCTCCTTCCTCCCACCATGCCGAGTGCCCTGAGACAACTCATCCCACACTTGGACACTCCGAAGAGCTGTTCAGTTTCCCCTTTCAAGATTCCGGACTCTCAGATGGTCAACTTGAAGTGGGGCTAGATGAGATTACATGTAGCAATGCCCAAAGCTTTGACCAGCCACGGTCACACGAAGGCAATGGTGGCAAAGTGTCATAAGAGGTGGATGGTGGTGAGACACAATTGCCAGAAAGTCAGGAGGAGGACCAGGGTGCGGATGTGGAAGACGAAGTGGTGGATGACATAGTGACTGACCCAACCTGGCAGGAGGACAGCAGCACACATGGAGAAGGAGGCATATCACCCCAACAGGCAGGAAGATGCAGTGTCTTGGCCACAGACAGAAGGCATGCATCTGTTCCACGTAACACCAACATTAGGGAAGTTGCCATTCCAACTGGTACATCTTTCCGAGTCTGGCTATTTTTTAAAGACTCTGCCGATAACCCCAAATAGGCCATTTGCAGCACCTGCCATGCCCGCATCAGCAGGGGTAGGAAAACTAGCAGCCTGACCACCACCAGTATGATCAGGCACATGGCAGCAAAGCACCCGACTTTGTGGGCCAAACCCCAGGCTCCAGGAAGACTGTCTGCAGGTGACACCACTGCTTCTTCCACTGTTTTGCATAGAAGTCAATCCCCAGTCCACCGTGCATGTGAAGCTGCCTCTAGCCCTGCACCTGTTGTTGCCCACAGTCAAGCAGCACCATCATCAAGCCCATCCGCATCCTTGTCCCAGCACAGCCTTCAGCTGTTTTTACCCCAGTCATTGGAAGGCAAGCAGAAATACCCAGCCAGCACCCTACAGGCCACAGAACTAAATTCTAACATTTCTTTTCTGCTTGTGCTCGAAATGTTGCCTTTTAGGCTAGTTGAGATGGAAGCTTTCTGCAACCTGATGGTGGTCGCCATCCTAAGGTACTCGGTTCCCATTCGCCACTATTTCTCCCGATGTGCTGTATAGGCATTAGACCAGCATGTGTTCCACAACATTACCCGTGCCCTCAACAATGCTGTTACTGGGAAAGTCCACCTAATCACAGACATATGGTTGCATCTCACTGATGGTACACTGGGTTAACATAGTGGAAGCCAGGACCCAGTCGGACCTTGGGATGGAACACATCCTCCCCACACTTAGGATTGCAGGTCCCACATCAATCAGGGTTACCCCCACAGACTACAGCCCCTGCACCACCTCCTCTTCCTTCTCTTCAGCCTCCATCTCTGAAATCAACACATCAATCAGAAGCTGGAAGCACTGCAGCACTGCCTCAGGCAACCGGCAATAGGCTGTGCTGAAGCTAATCTGTATAGGTGACAAACCGCACAATGCAGAAGAGTTGTGGACAGTGCTAAAAGAGCAATCAGATACTTGGATGACACCGCTGAACCCACAGCCAGACATGGTCATGTGACAATGGCCAGAACCTGATGGCAGCTTTGAGGCAAGGCGAGCCCACACACGTACCTTGCATGGCCCATGTTTTTAACCTTGTGGTTCGAAGTTTTCTGAAAAGCTACCCGGAGCCGCCGGATCTGCTAGTGAAAGTACACCATCTGTCTGCCTATTTTAGAAAGTCAGCTACAGCTTCAGCTGCCCTTGCCGTGCTTCAGCTGTGTTTACAGCTTCCGGCACACTGACTGGTGTGTGATGTCCCCACGCATTGGAACTCTACGCTGCATATGTGTTGTGAATCCGCTTTTTGGGCTCCCCTGGTGGTTGCTGGTGGTACTGGTGACTTGTGTGTGCTTTGCTGTCGCAGGTCACCTGCTCCCATCAGTGTTTGGGAGTTTCCTATTTAGCCTTGCTCTCTAGTCATTTCCTTGCCGGTCATCATTGTAACCAGAGCCTTCGGTTGCATGTTCCTGCTACTAGTCTGCTGATCAGCTAAGTGGACTTTGTCCTTTTGTTTTGTATCTTTTGTCCAGTTTGCAGTTTTGTTATTCTCTGTAGCTGGAAGCTCTTGCGGGCTGAAATTGCCACTCCTGTGTCATGAGTTGACACAGGAGTCTTAAAGTAATTTCAGGATGGTTTTTTGAAAGGGTTTTCAGTTGACTGTGAAGTCCTCTTTTGTATCCTTCTGCTATCTAGTAAGTGGACCTCTCTTTGCTAAATCTACTTTCATACTGTGTATGTCTTTTCCTCTTACCTCACCGTCATTACATGTGGGGGGCTGCTATCATCTTTTGGGGTATTTCCCTAGAGGTAAGCCAGGTCTGTTCCTTCCTCTACCAGGCGTAGTTAGTCCTCCGGCTGGCGCGTGGCATCTAGGAAGTCGTAGGTATGCTCCCTGGCTACTATTAGTTGTGTGGTAGATTTAGCTCACGGTCAGCTCGAGATTCCATCACCCAGAGCTCGTCCGTTATTTTTGTGTTCTGATGTTTCCCTGCCATTGGGAATCATGACAATATGTTGGAAATAATTTGTGAGCAGAAGAGGGCAGTTGTTGACTGCCAATATCAATGAGGCCATCAATATTCAGCTCAGACTCCAAACATAAGCCCTCAGGAGTGGACATGGATGTCAGACATATGTAAAATCCTACAAAAACTTTGAGGACTGCACGAAGATGGTGAGCTGCGATGATGCCATAATTAGCATCACCATCCTGCTTCTCATCATTCTGAAATCCTCTCTGCTCACAATTAAAGAGGATGCATTGAAGGCAGAGCACGAGGACATGGAACGAGGAACCTTACAGGGAGATTACATTCATCCCAGCCTCATGTCTTCCCGACATGGATTGGTGGGCAATGAGGAGGTGGAGGAGGAAGAGCAGGAGTTACTTTCATGCGCTATAGACGGTACTACAAGCACAGCTGTCATACCATCTGTTCAGCAGCGATGGCGTGAGGACAGGGAGGAGGAGGATGAGGAGAAGGACAGCATGGTCAGTCATCCTGTTGGTGAGGACACGGAAGTCTTGCCTGTTAGCAGTCTGGCACGAATGGCTGACTTTATGTTGTTCTGCGTTTCACGTGACCCTCGCATTATAAAATCTTTTGGTGACACTCATTACTGGTTGGTGACACTTCTAGACCCACACTACAAGGAGAGCTTTCAATCTCTGATGCCAGAGGCAGAGAGGTGTAATAAAATATTTGCAGATGACACTAAACTCTGCAGGGTAATCAATACAGGGGAGGACAATTTTATATTACAGGCTGACTTATGTAAACTAGAAGCTTGGGATGATAAATGGCAAATGAGCTTTAATGGGGATAAATGTAAGGTCATGCACTTGGGTAGAAGTAATAAGATGTATAACTATGTGCTTAATTCTAAAACTCTGGGCAAAACCATCAATGAAAAAGACCTGGGTGTATGGGTGGATGACAAACTCATATTCAGTGGCCATTGTCAGGCAGCTGCTACAAAGGCAAATAAAATAATGGGATGCATTAAAAGAGGCATAGATGCTCATGAGGAGAACATAATTTTACCTCTATACAAGTCACTAGTGCAACCACACTTAGAATACTGTGCACAGTTCTGGTCTCCGGTGTATAAGAAAGACATAGCTGAACTGGAGCGGGTGCAGAGAAGAGCAACCAAGGTTATTAGAGGACTGGGGGGTCTGCAATACCAAGATAGGTTATTACACTTGGGGCTATTTAGTTTGGAAAAACAAAGACAAAGGGGTGATCTTATGTTAATGTATAAATATATGAGGGGACAGTACAAAGACCTTTCTGCTGATCTTTTTAATCATAGACCGGTGACAGGGACAAGGGGGCATCATCTACGTCTGGAGGAAAAAAGGTTTAAGCATAATAACAGACGCGGATTCTTTACTGTAAGAGCAGTGAGACTATGGAACTCTCTGCCGTATGATGTTGTAATGAGTGACTCATTGCTTCAATTTAAGAGGGGACTGGATACCTTTCTGGAAAAGTATAATATTACAGGGTATATATATTAGATTCCTTGATAAGGCGTTGATCCAGGGAACTAGTCTGATTGCCGTATGTGGGGTCGGGAAGGAATTGTTTTCCCCATGATGGAGCTTACTCTTACCACATGGGTTTTTTTTGCCTTCCCCTGGATCAACATGTTAGGGCATGCTAGGCTATGGGTTGAACTAGATGGACTTAAAGTCTTCCTTCCTTCAACCTTAATAACTATGTAAAAATGTTGTAGTTTCAGAGGGCCCTTGTAGCGGAATTACTTAGAAAATTCCCATGTGAGAACGCTGGCAGCAGACGTCAGAGTTTGTTGTACAACCAAGGAGTCCAAGTGAGAGAGACAGAAGTACAATCCAGCTCAGGAAGGGGAACAGTGGCAGAGTTTTGGGACAGTTTTCTCAGACCCTCCCATCGTGGCAGCACAGAGGCAAGGGGTGCTGTCACAAGAAGTGCAATGTTTGGGAAGATGCTGAGGGAGTACCTTGCAGATCGTACAAATGTCCTCTGTGATTCCTCTGTGCCTTTTAATTATTGGGTATCCAAGCTGGACACGTGGCATGAACTAGCTCTCTATGCCTTGGAAGTCCTGGCCTGCCCTGCTGCTAGCATTCTGTCAGAGCGTGTTTTTAGTGCCACTGGTGGAATTATAACAGATAAGCGCATTCGCCTGTCAACTGAAAATGCTGACAGGCTGACTCTTATAAAAATGGACAAGGGCTGGATTGGGCAAGATTTCTGTACATCACCAAGTGAAAACAGCGAGACATAACCTCTAATAAATTCTCTTTTTTGTGGAGGTATATTGTCATGCACCTCTCCCAACCACACATGCCTATTCGCTTCCTTATTTTGTCTGTTTCATGTTATCCTCCTCCTTATCCTCATCCTCATGATCCACAACCAGTACAACTCCAGGGTAAACATATTCCGTGATGCAAAAGTCAATAAACTTTTGTGCAAGGGTGTTTTTATGATGCCCGTTAATAATTAGAAACAAAAATAAACTCCCCCAGGAGGAACTGTCATCAAAATGAGATGTACATCTATTTTTCCCATTCATTCATACATATTCTAGTTTTAATATCTCTGCACCATCCTTTTATGACCCAGTGTATACCTCTACAATATGTTTGCACCTCCCTTTTGTTATTTACTTTTATCGGTGGATTCACATCCTTTTTTTTTTTTATTTCAGCATGATTTATCTTTATGTCTCCTCATTCTCCACCACTAGATCACCAGGCTTAACGTCTTCTGTACCGCTACAGGCAGTCCAATTTTTGACAAGGGTGTCTATGATGCCCATAGTATATTTTTTAAAAATGTACCCCCCCTTGGGGAAATGTTTGTCAGCCCATATGGGCATTACAAGTGTTGGAGACACACTCCTTTACATTGTGGCTATTTTTTCATGAGACCTTCAGCAATGTCTCCTCATTCTCCACCACTAGATCACCAGGCTTAATGTCTTCTGTGTCGCTACAGGCAGTCCAATTTTTACCAAGCCTGTCTATGATGTCCATAAAAGATTTTTAAAAAAGGTACTCCCAGTGGGGAAATGTTTCTCAGCCCATGCACTTAGTGTATGGGGTTACAAGCCTAGTAGACCCACTCCTTATAATTGAGCCTAGTTTTTAATTGTGCTAGTTGGGCAGGGGAGTCTATGTGCACATATGCACATAACTGCAAGGCTTGCAGGCACTGTATGTGAGTCTATAGATCTCCCTGCATACATCAAAAGGCTCCATTACTGTCTGCTGCTGCGTATTTTATATATACCAAGCTGCAGTAGTTATCCGTGGCAATTTTTTTATTTTACTTTTAAGATTATACCTGCTCATTTTCTTATAAAGCAATCCATAGCCCCTTTTTTCGACATTTATTGGTCACGCTGCAGACTACAGCCAGGTCATTGCAATACAAGAGTGTAAAAATATAATTTTTTACCTATTTTTGGGGGGCCCAGGCATCAGATGTGAGTGGGCCTAACAATCTGTCCTTTTTTTTCTCTATCTAATATTTTGTAGTGTCTTATAACATTTTTTGACACCATTTTGCTGCCCCAAAAAACTTTAGCTGCCCAGTGGCGTAGGAAGGGGGGTGCGGGGGGGGCGGGCCGCCCCGGGCGGCACAATGCGGGGGGCGGCACAATGCGGGGGTGAGTCAGTGGCGTATCTAGGGGGGAGCAGCCGGCAGGGGGGCGCAGTCGGGCCGCCTAAAGCGGCGGTCCGCAGTGTCTCCCCCGGCGGCTGCATTCTGTCACCCCCCGCACTGGGAGTCAGCTGTTCTCTGTGCCGACTGTCAAGCTGACAGCCGGCACAGAGAAGCTGCGGCGCGCCGGCTCCCAGTGTTCAATTGTACTGCATCTGAGATGCGAGTACAATTGAAGCTCTGACTGCCGGGTCAGAGCGACGCCAGCAGTGTGATCAGGTCATGTGATCACGCTGCTGACGTCACTCACCTGCGCGGCAGAGCAGGAGATGCAGAGCGGTGGTAAGTGCTCCAGTGGAGCTGAAGACACCGAAGGTGCAGGGGGGGGATTTACTGTGAGTGGGGATGGGGGAACATATTGTGGGGGGGATTTACTGTGAGGGGATGGGGGGCATATATTGTGGGGGGGATTTACTGTGAGTGGGGATGGGGGGCATATATTGTGGGGGGGATTTAATGTGAGGGGATGGGGGGCATATATTGTGGGGGGGATTTAATGTGAGGGGATGGGGGGCATATATTGTGGGGGGGATTTAATGTGAGGGGATGGGGGGCATATATTGTGGGGGGGATTTAATGTGAGGGGATGGGGGGCATATATTGTGGGGGGGATTTAATGTGAGGGGATGGGGGGCATATATTGTGGGGGGGATTTACTGTGAGTGGGGGGGATTTAATGTGAGTGGGGATAGTGGGATATATTATTGGATTGGGGATATTTAATATGAGTGGAGATGAGGGGATTTATTGTGGGGGGAGATTTAATGTGAGTGGAGATGGGGGATTTAATGTGTGGGGGAGATCTGAGGACACAAAATGAAGAGCAAAGGGGGAGATGGGGGGGCATATATGAGGAAACAGTATGGGGGATGGGTGCAGACAGCTTGGGGTCAAATGGGGGGATGTATGCGGATACAGTATGAGTAGCGATGTGAAAAACGTATGTGGACAGAGTACGGGGAGTGAGGGTGTTGGGATGTGTGCATGCGTAGCATGGGGGACAGTGTAAGGGCACAGCCAGGAGGGGATAGTATACAAAGGAGGGGGAGTGTGATGAGAGAGTACAGTATAAATACTGGGCCCTGTAGGGGGGACACAGTGTGAGAGGTCAGTGTGAAGAGGGGTCCGGTATAGAAAGGAGAGGTCAGTGTGAAGAGCAAGTACCATAAGACGGACAGTGTGGGGGTCATATTTTGTGCAGACAATATAGTGAGGGGCAATTTTTTATTCAGGAGCATTATAATGACACTTGTATCTTTAAGGGCGTCATGTGGAGATTTTCTGCAAAAGAACGGAGAAGATGGAAGTCTGCAGAGACGGCTGTGGATGAGAAAACTCATCATGGGGTCTGGACAAGATGAAGAAATGAAGGAGAACAACTCCAGAGGCGACGTCATCTATCAGGTACCTGGATGTAAATGTTATTTGTGATACTAACTAACTCTCATGTTTTTATTTATGTTAGGAGCATTAAAGGGGATGTCCAGGTTTGTAATGAGTCTGCAGTCATTCTTTGTGACTGCAGACTTCTGACTTTTCACAGTGCGCACTGCACACTGTCAGGATTCTCTCGTGCTGGCGATTTACATACATGCGGTCACATGCTGACTAGACATGTGTGGCCTCACTCTATGATAATGAACTGAGCGAGGCTGGGCACGTCTAGTCGGAATGTGGTCAGAAGTATACAAATCACATGCTTGTGCTGACATGACCGTCCACCGGCCAGGGAGAATCCTAAAAGTGTGCAGTGCATTAGTTGTGAGAATTCAGAAGCTGCGATGTCAGGATTCAGCTCTGCAGGTTCCAGTCGTCGACACATGGACACGTCACTCATATGCGATTTTCATACTCGTGGTCCTGTAACAACGAGCTTCTCTTCTGCTTCTCTCAGTTTTTCACTTAACATTGGGAGCTTAAGGGAGAGGAGCTCGTCGGTACATGACTAAGTGTGAAAATCGCATACATTCTGGGGGGGGGGGGGGCGCCAAACTCGGGAACAGCCCCGGGCGGCAAAAGCTCTAGCTACGCCCCTGTGTGTCTCTGCTATGATTAAGGGATGCAGAACATAATACTTGTAGGGATGGCCACATTGACTAAGAGACGATGAGCTCTGAGCTCCTATGTGTCTCTGCTATGATTAAGGGATGCAGAACATGATCCTTGTAGGGATGGCCAGAATGACTAACAGATGATGAGCTCTGAGCTTCTATGTGTCTCTGCCATGACTAAGGGATGCAGAACATAATACTTGTAGGGATGGCCACAATGACTAAGAGAAGATGAGATCTGAACTCCTATGTGTCTCTGCTATGACTAAATGCCACAAAGATCAAAACGCATGAGCAACTCAGCTAAGACTTAGGGATGTAGAGCCTATAACGTGTAGGGATGTCTACAATGGCTAAGAGACAGTGAGTTCAGGACCTGTATGGTGTCTATGCGATGACTTTGCAGGATGAAATGCTTGAGCACCCAGCTATAACAATGAAATGCGTTAATGTCAATGTTTAGGTGCTCAAGAGATCACAAGCCACACACGTCTGTACTATAACTATCAGATGTGGAGAATCCAAACATGTGAGTTTATGTTGTGACTTAGGGGTGCACAGATTGTAAATTGTAAATCCTCTTCTACAACTAAGAGCTGCTAAATTTGAAATGCGTGAGTGTCTCTGATATGGCTTTGTCCTGCAGAACCTGAGACTTGTGGTTCTTGCTGCAAGTCAGAGCTGCTGAGTGCCAAACACTTGATAGTCTGTGATACACCTGCACAAAGCGCAGCCTGGAGGCCACATCCGGCCCTCTGGCTGTCTCAGTCGGGCCTGTGGACCGACACAGTGGTGAGGCTGGAAACTAGAGGCCGTCAGTCCGCTTTGTGCCCGCCCGCTCGCTATCTCCATAGGCGCTGACGTCATTGGTGGAATAGGGACCTCCGGCCACTTCTTCCACCAATCAGCGTGTGAAACAGCTGATGCGATGACGTCATTTCATCGCGCCAGCTGTGTATTGTGGAGAGTCAGTGCACCGGAGGCAGGGAGAGAAGCAAAGAGCCGGGGAACAGGACCGAGGTGAGTATGTGGGGTTTTTTTTTCATGGGTATGTGATGTTTGAGTGGGCATGGTGCTGCATATAGAGTGACATGCTGCACTTGGGGATGCTATGGGGGTGTCATGCTCCCCATGGGGAGGCTATGGGGCATCATACTACACATGAGGAGGCTATGGGGCATCATGCTGCACATGGGGAGGCTATGGGGCATAATGCTGCACATGGGGAGGCTATGGGGCATCATGCTGCACATGGGGAGGCTATGGGCAGGGGTGGGATTCAAATTTTTAACAACAGGTCCTCTAAGTCGCGGCGGCCGTAATTTTGGCCACGCCCATTTTCAATAACCCCGCCCATACTAATAAGCCACGCCCAGTGGCACGATTCATATTTTTGGAAGCAGTTTGTCTCCCTTAATGACAAGAATACGTTGTGACATACGGTATTAAAGTCATTCCTGTTACAGAGCCCGCCCCGACCGCAGGTGTCCTAAACGGGACTCAGAGAGGCAGCGCGATGCTGCCTCTTTGAGTCCCGTTCAGGACACTTGCAGTCGACTCCGGGCTTTGAACAGGAGCGCAGGTATGCGCTCCCTCCAGCACTCTCAGACCCGCTCGCAGGGCAGGTTTGACAGCCGCTTTGCTGCGATTATACGCACCGTATAATCGCAGCAAAATCGTCCGTGTGCGCCTGCCCTTAGGTAAACCTGCATTCGCAGGGGGTTGGACCCGATGGCCCTTGAGGTCCCTTCCAACTCTACAATTTTATAATTCTAAGAATGCTAGCACCAAAGAACAGGGCGCTGATACTGTATATGGGAGAGGGGTGTTATACGGGTTGTGTACTACAGCTCTGCATTTCTCTATACATTATTCAAGGACCAAACAAACCTTGAGGAGTCTTCCATGATGTCAACGTGGCATCCACTGTGTTTCTAGCCAGCAGCTTCAGCTGGTAGCTAAAAATAAGAGAGAAAGTGTTAGGGGCACTGTGATGTCTATATGAGCACGATCGTGTCATATACACATCAGCTTCTCCCTCCTATATAGTCCATGACTGGCTGCCACATCCAACAGGGCCCAGGGAAGGCTAGAGGGCTGCAGGGCAAAGGAGGAGGCTAGTGGGGACTGGGTGCTGCAGGGCCCAGGAGGGAGGCTACAGAGTCCAGCGGGAGGCTAGTGGGACTGGGGGCTGCAGGGCCCAGGGGGAGGCTACAGAGTCCAGCAGGAGGCTAGTGGGACTGGGGGCTGCAGGGCCCAGGGGGAGGCTAGTGGGGACTTGGGGCTGCAGGGCCCAGGGGGAGGCTAGAGGGCTGCAGGGCCCAGGGGGAGGCTGGTGGGGACTTGGGGCTGCAGGGCCCAGGGGGAGGCTACAGGGCTGCAGGGCCCAGGGGGAGGCTAGTGGGGACTTGGGGCTGCAGGGCCCAGGGGGAGGCTAGAGGGCTGCAGGGCCCAGGGGGAGGCTGGTGGGGACTTGGGGCTGCAGGGCCCAGGGGGAGGCTACAGGGCTGCAGGGCCCAGGGGGAGGCTAGTGGGGACTTGGGGCTGCAGGGCCCAGGGGGAGGCTAGAGGGCTGCAGGGCCCAGGGGGAGGCTGGTGGGGACTTGGGGCTGCAGGGCCCAGGGGGAGGCTACAGGGCGCCCCCCCCCTCTATAATACTATCTACAAGGCACAAATACCGCCACACCATGACCAGATGACATATTACCACCACAGTGATCGAATAATATCAAATACAAGGAACAAATACCAAAACATCATGACCAGACCACATATTACCACCACATAGTGACTGAATACTATAGTACTGATCAATAATAAAAAAACCCCCACAATACTATCACCATAAGTGCCATTATACACAGGAGATCTGTACTTAGTATGCAGTGTCTGTGTACAGGTAATCCAGTGATCACCAGTGACATTATACACAGGCAGTGGCGTAGGAAGGGGGGTGCGGGGGGGGCGGGCCGCCCCGGGCGGCACAATGCGGGGGGCGGCACAATGCGGGGGTGAGTCAGTGGCGTATCTAGGGGGGAGCAGCCGGCAGGGGGGCGCAGTCGGGCCGCCTAAAGCGGCGGTCCGCAGTGTCTCCCCCGGCGGCTGCATTCTGTCACCCCCCGCACTGGGAGTCAGCTGTTCTCTGTGCCGACTGTCAAGCTGACAGCCGGCACAGAGAAGCTGCGGCGCGCCGGCTCCCAGTGTTCAATTGTACTGCATCTGAGATGCGAGTACAATTGAAGCTCTGACTGCCGGGTCAGAGCGACGCCAGCAGTGTGATCAGGTCATGTGATCACGCTGCTGACGTCACTCACCTGCGCGGCAGAGCAGGAGATGCAGAGCGGTGGTAAGTGCTCCAGTGGAGCTGAAGACACCGAAGGTGCAGGGGGGGGATTTACTGTGAGTGGGGATGGGGGAACATATTGTGGGGGGGATTTACTGTGAGGGGATGGGGGGCATATATTGTGGGGGGGATTTACTGTGAGTGGGGATGGGGGGCATATATTGTGGGGGGGATTTAATGTGAGGGGATGGGGGGCATATATTGTGGGGGGGATTTAATGTGAGGGGATGGGGGGCATATATTGTGGGGGGGATTTAATGTGAGGGGATGGGGGGCATATATTGTGGGGGGGATTTAATGTGAGGGGATGGGGGGCATATATTGTGGGGGGGATTTAATGTGAGGGGATGGGGGGCATATATTGTGGGGGGGATTTACTGTGAGTGGGGGGGATTTAATGTGAGTGGGGATAGTGGGATATATTATTGGATTGGGGATATTTAATATGAGTGGAGATGAGGGGATTTATTGTGGGGGGAGATTTAATGTGAGTGGAGATGGGGGATTTAATGTGTGGGGGAGATCTGAGGACACAAAATGAAGAGCAAAGGGGGAGATGGGGGGGCATATATGAGGAAACAGTATGGGGGATGGGTGCAGACAGCTTGGGGTCAAACGGGGGGATGTATGCGGATACAGTATGAGTAGCGATGTGAAAAACGTATGTGGACAGAGTACGGGGAGTGAGGGTGTTGGGATGTGTGCATGCGTAGCATGGGGGACAGTGTAAGGGCACAGCCAGGAGGGGATAGTATACAAAGGAGGGGGAGTGTGATGAGAGAGTACAGTATAAATACTGGGCCCTGTAGGGGGGACACAGTGTGAGAGGTCAGTGTGAAGAGGGGTCCGGTATAGAAAGGAGAGGTCAGTGTGAAGAGCAAGTACCATAAGATGGACAGTGTGGGGGTCATATTTTGTGCAGACAATATAGTGAGGGGCAATTTTTTATTCAGGAGCATTATAATGACACTTGTATCTTTAAGGGCGTCATGTGGAGATTTTCTGCAAAAGAACGGAGAAGATGGAAGTCTGCAGAGACGGCTGTGGATGAGAAAACTCATCATGGGGTCTGGACAAGATGAAGAAATGAAGGAGAACAACTCCAGAGGCGACGTCATCTATCAGGTACCTGGATGTAAATGTTATTTGTGATACTAACTAACTCTCATGTTTTTATTTATGTTAGGAGCATTAAAGGGGATGTCCAGGTTTGTAATGAGTCTGCAGTCATTCTTTGTGACTGCAGACTTCTGACTTTTCACAGTGCGCACTGCACACTGTCAGGATTCTCTCGTGCTGGCGATTTACATACATGCGGTCACATGCTGACTAGACATGTGTGGCCTCACTCTATGATAATGAACTGAGCGAGGCTGGGCACGTCTAGTCGGAATGTGGTCAGAAGTATACAAATCACATGCTTGTGCTGACATGACCGTCCACCGGCCAGGGAGAATCCTAAAAGTGTGCAGTGCATTAGTTGTGAGAATTCAGAAGCTGCGATGTCAGGATTCAGCTCTGCAGGTTCCAGTCGTCGACACATGGACACGTCACTCATATGCGATTTTCATACTCGTGGTCCTGTAACAACGAGCTTCTCTTCTGCTTCTCTCAGTTTTTCACTTAACATTGGGAGCTTAAGGGAGAGGAGCTCGTCGGTACATGACTAAGTGTGAAAATCGCATACATTCTGGGGGGGGGGGGGCGCCAAACTCGGGAACAGCCCCGGGCGGCAAAAGCTCTAGCTACGCCCCTGTAGCTGCCCCCTAAAAAATTAGCTACAGTTATTAAATTTATCTCTGTGTGTTGTATGCGACACGCATTGCATATCATTGCACTAAATATCTTAAAGTTTCAGCACTCCAATTTTATTTTTGGGTGTAATAGCCAACTTAGGGTTGAGCGACTTTCATTTTTTAAGATCGAGTCGGGTTTTGCGAAACCTGACTTTGTCCCAAGTCGAGTCGAGTGCAGTCGGCCGATTATCGCTAAAAGTCGGGGATCGACTGAAACACGAAACCCAATGCAAGTCAATGGGGAAGCATAGTCGGCAGTGAGTGGAGGCCAGGAAAACACCTACAGTGCCCATTTTAATGCCAAAAACATCCATTCTTGTTTCTGAAGCTTGTCAATCTTAATTAACTTTATAATAATAGTTGGGCATTGGAAATTGGGGGTCATTTGGCAAAAGTTGTGGGGGTAGGGCTGGTTCAAGGTTTTAGTGGGCCCAGGAAACGTGGACTACGTCACGGCGGTGGAGCAGTGAGAGGTAAGTATGTCAAGTTTGCAAGTGCTGTGATCCTAAGCAAGCAGGGGGGGCCCACTCGTTCACATTGGCACTGGCACAGGGCCCCTCAAAGTAAAGCGGTGTGTTTGCACGGCGGGGGCGCCTCCCACCAGCAGCGACACTTTTGCGTACTCTGAGGGGCCCTGTGCCAGTGACGTCGCCAACGAGTATGCCCCCCCACCTGATGAAGGAACCTGCACTTTCATCTGCACCTTCCTCTTTGTCCCTGTGTAAGGTGGTATAACATGCGGGAAGGGGAACCTTACTTTTAGCAGGGTCAGATTCTGGCTGTGTAGAGTGCAAGGGGAATGTAGTGGTCTAGGTCAATGTACCAGCAGACTCATCTAGCAGTGGCTGGGCAATGGGCAGGATGAGGAGGAAACACAGATATAGGGCCAAAGAATAAAGTAGGCTAAATGCAGTTCAAAATTGGTAACAGGACTAAACAGGCGGCATTGCTTTGTTCAGTGGAGTAGCAAACCCAGGAGCAGCAGACACTGTTTTGAGGGCCCAACCACCCTAGTAGGCCAAATACAGTTTAATATCTGCTACTATAGGCCAAAAGCCTAAAGACTGAAGCTCAGCTTTATACAGTGGAGGACAACACCATGGAGCGGCAGACACCGTTAGTAGGCCGTAACCACCAATTTTTTGTTAAAAAAGCACTTAATGAGAGCCAGAAGGTTGAAGCTCAGACAAGGCAACCTGGAGAACACCAAGGAGGAGGAGAACACCAGGGAGCGGCAAATAGAGTTATTAGGCCCCAACCACCAATTTTTTAAAAAAAAGCACTTAAGGAGAGCCAGAAGGTTGAAGCTCAGATTTATTCAGTTGAGGACAACACCAGGGATCGGCAGACACCGTTAGTAGGTCGTAACCACCAATTTTTTTAAAAAAAGCACTTAATGAGAGCCAGAAGGTTGAAGCTCAGCTTTATACAGTTGAGGACAACACCAGGGAGCGGCAGACACCGTTAGTAGGCCGTAACCACCATTTTTTTTTTAAAAAGCACTTAATGAGAGCCAGAAGGTTGAAGCTCAGATTTATTCAGTTGAGGACAACACCAGGGAGCGGCAGACACCGTTAGTAGGCCGTAACCACCAATTTTTTTTTAAAAAGCACTTAATGAGAGCCAGAAGGTTGAAGCTCAGCTTTATACAGTTGAGGACAACACCAGGGAGCGGCAGACACCGTTAGTAGGCCGTAACCAAAGTTGAAGGCCAAATGCAGTTTAATATCTGATACTATAGGCCGAAAGCCTAAAGACTGAAGCTCAGCTTTATACAGTGGAGGACAACACCAGGGAGCGGCAGACACCGTTATTAGGCCGTAACCACCAATTTTTTTAAAAACAGCACTTAATGAGAGCCAGAAGGTTGAAGCTCAGATTTATTCAGTTGAGGACAACACCAGGGAGCGGCAGGCACCGTTAGTAGGCCCCAACCACCAATTTTTTTTTAAAAAGCACTTAATGAGAGCCAGAAGGTTGAAGCTCAGCTTTATACAGTTGAGGACAACACCAGGGAGCAGCAGACACCGTTAGTAGGCCGTAACCAAAGTTGAAGGCCAAATGCAGTTTAATATCTGATACTGATAGGCCGAAAGCCTAAAGACTGAACTCAGCTTTATACAGTGGAGGACAACACCAGGGAGCGGCAGACACCGTTAGTAGGCCGTAACCACCAATTTTTTTTTAAAAAGCACTTAATGAGAGCCAGAAGGTTGAAGCTCAGCTTTATACAGCTGAGGACAACACCAGGGAGTGGCAGACACCGTTAGTAGGCCGTAACCACCAATTTTTTAAAAAACAGCACTTAATGAGAGCCAGAAGGTTGAAGCTCAGATTTAGACAGTGGAGGACAATTTGAATTAGGGACTGCAGACAGACTTAGTAGGCTGTCCCCTGTGGACCATGCATCCACCACATTAACCCATTGTGCCGTAATGGACACGTAACCTTCCGTGGCCATGCCTACAGGTCCATGTGTCTGTTGTCAGGTGCACCTTTGTACTCACAGATTGCCAGAGTGCATGGACAATGCGGTCTTTTACATGCTGGTGGAGGGTTGGGATGGCTTTTCTTGCAAAAGATGTGTCGACTGGTTGGCTTGTTGTGTGGTACAGTAGTCCATCATGGCTTTATTAATATTAAATAAAATATATAAATAGGCTCAATGCCTAAATCGGTTACATGGATACCCAGGCAGCAGTGTGGGCAGTGGAGGAGGATTGCAAGGAGGGACCGCAGACAGGCTTACTAGGCCTAAAATAAATAAAAATAGGCTCAAGGCAGTTTTAAATCGGTTACATGGATACCCAGGCAGCATTGTGGGCAGTGGAGGAGGATTGCAAGGAGGGACCGCAGACAGGCTTACTAGGCCTAAAATAACTAAAAATAGGCTCAAGGCAGTTTTAAATTGGTTACATGGATACACAGGCAGCATTGTGGGCAGTGGAGGAGGATTGCAAGGAGGGACCGCATACAGGCTTACTAGGCCTAAAATAACTAAAAATAGGCTCAAGGCAGTTTTAAATCGGTTACATGGATACACAGGCAGCATTGTGGTCAGCGGAGGAGGATTGCAAGGAGGGACCGCAGACAGGCTTACTAGGCCTAAAATAACTAAAAATAGGCTCAAGGCAGTTTTAAATCAGTTACATGGATACCCAGGCAGCATTGTGGGCAGTGGAGGAGGATTGCAAGGAGGGACCGCAGACAGGCTTACTAGGCCTAAAATAACTAAAAATAGGCTCAAGGCAGTTTTAAATCAGTTACATGGATACCCAGGCAGCATTGTGGTCAGCGGAGGAGGATTGCAAGGAGGGACCGCAGACAGGCTTACTAGGCCTAAAATAACTAAAAATAGGCTCAAGGCAGTTTTAAATTGGTTACATGGATACACAGGCAGCATTGTGGGCAGTGGAGGAGGATTGCAAGGAGGGACCGCAGACAGGCTTACTAGGCCTAAAATAACTAAAAATAGGCTCAAGGCAGTTTTAAATCGGTTACATGGATACCCAGGCAGCATTGTGGGCAGTGGAGGAGGATTGCAAGGAGGGACCGCAGACAGGCTTACTAGGCCTAAAGTAACTAAAAATAGGCTCAAGGCAGTTTTAAATCGGTTACATGGATACCCAGGCAGCATTGTGGGCAGTGGAGGAGGATTGCAAGGAGGGACCGCAGACAGGCTTACTAGGCCTAAAATAACTAAAAAATAGGCTCAAGGCAGTTTTAAATTGGTTACATGGATACACAGGCAGCATTGTGGTCAGCGGAGGAGGATTGCAAGGAGGGACCGCAGACAGGCTTACTAGGCCTAAAGTAACTAAAAATAGGCTCAAGGCAGTTTTAAATCGGTTACATGGATACCCAGGCAGCATTGTGGGCAGTGGAGGAGGATTGCAAGGAGGGACCGCAGACAGGCTTACTAGGCCTAAAGTAACTAAAAATAGGCTTAAGGCAGTTTTAAATTGGTTACATGGATACACAGGCAGCATTGTGGGCAGTGGAGGAGGATTGCAAGGAAGGACCGCAGACAGGCTTACTAGGCCTAAAATAACTAAAAATAGGCTCAAGGCAGTTTTAAATCGGTTACATGGATACCCAGGCAGCATTGTGGGCAGTGGAGGAGGATTGCAAGGAGGGACCGCAGACAGGCTTACTAGGCCTAAAATAACTAAAAATAGGCTCAAGGCAGTTTTAAATCAGTTACATGGATACCCAGGCAGCATTGTGGTCAGCGGAGGAGGATTGCAAGGAGGGACCGCAGACAGGCTTACTAGGCCTAAAATAACTAAAAATAGGCTCAAGGCAGTTTTAAATTGGTTACATGGATACACAGGCAGCATTGTGGGCAGTGGAGGAGGATTGCAAGGAGGGACCGCAGACAGGCTTACTAGGCCTAATATAACTAAAAATAGGCTCAAGGCAGTTTTAAATCGGTTACATGGATACACAGGCAGCATTGTGGTCAGCGGAGGAGGATTGCAAGGAGGGACCGCAGACAGGCTTACTAGGCCTAAAATAACTAAAAATAGTCTCAAGGCAGTTTTAAATCGGTTACATGGATACACAGGCAGCATTGTGGTCAGCGGAGGAGGATTGCAAGGAGGGACCGCAGACAGGCTTACTAGGCCTAAAATAACTAAAAATAGGCTCAAGGCAGTTTTAAATCGGTTACATGGATACACAGGCAGCATTGTGGTCAGCGGAGGAGGATTGCAAGGAGGGACCGCAGACAGGCTTACTAGGCCTAAAATAACTAAAAATAGTCTCAAGGCAGTTTTAAATCGGTTACATGGATACACAGGCAGCATTGTGGTCAGCGGAGGAGGATTGCAAGGAGGGACCGCAGACAGGCTTACTAGACCTAAAATAACTAAAAATAGGCTCAAGGCAGTTAGAGTTATCTCGCAGGGGTACACAGGCAGCAGTGTTGTGGTCAGTGGAGGAGGATTGCAAGGAGTGTCTGACACAGTTAGTACTCACAAAAAAATAAATAGATGTTAATGTCTCGCAAAACAACAACAACAAAAAAAAAGTGTGGCATACTTAGGTACAGGGGTGGGCTCATCTGCTGAGTTTCTAACATAGTAATTTGGCAGTAAGTAGGGTTGAGCGACTTTCATTTTTTTAAGATCGATTAGGGTTTTGGGAAACCCGATTTTGTCCAGAGTCGAGTCGAGTGCAGTCGGCCGATTATCGCTAAAAGTCGGGGATCGACCGAAACACGAAACCCAATGCAAGTCAATGGGGAAGCATAGTCGGCAGTGAGTGGAGGCCAGGAAAACACCTACAGTGCCCATTTTAATGCCAAAAACATCCATTCTTGTTTCTGAAGCTTGCCAATCTTAATTAACTGTATAATAATAGTTGGGCATAGGGAATTGGGGGTCATTTGGCAAAAGTTGTGGGGGGAGTAGGGCTGGCTCAAGTTTTTCGTGGGCCCAGGAAATGCGGACTACGTCACGGCGGTGTTGCAGGGAAAGGTAAGTATTTAAACGTTGCAAGTGCTGTGATCCTGAGCAAGCAGGGGGGGCCCACTCGTTCGCATTGGCACTGGCACAGGGCCCCTCAAAGTATGGCGGTGTGTTTGCATGGCGGGGGCGCCTCCCACCAGCAGCGACACTTTTGCGTACTCTGAGGGGCCCTGTGCCAGTGACGTCGCCAACGAGTATGCCCCCCCACCTGATGAAGGAACCTGCACTTTCATCTGCACCTTCCTCTTTGTCCCTGTGTAAGGTGGTATAACATGCGGGAAGGGGAACCTTACTTTCAGCAGGGTCAGATTCTGGCTGTGTAGAGTACAAGGGGAATGTAGTGGTCTAGGTCAATGTACCAGCAGACTCATTTAGCAGTGGCTGGGCAATGGGCAGGATGAGGAGGAAACAGATATAGGGCCAAAGAATAAAGTAGGCTAAATGCAGTTCAAAATTGGTAACAGGACTAAACAGGCGGCATTGCTTTGTTCAGTGGAGTAGCAAACCCAAGAGCAGCAGACACTCTTTCAAGGGCCTAACCACACTAGTAGGCCAAATGCAGTTTAATATCTGATAGTATAGGGCGAAAGCCAGATTGTGGAAGCTCAGCTTTGTTCAGTTGAGGACAACACCAGGCAGGGGCACACAGACAGACACCTTTAGTAGGCCGGAAAAGCCTATTGCATTTTTTAAAATGGTAATTTGGAGCAGAAGGTTGAAGCTCAGCTTTATTTAGTTGAGGGCAACACCAGGGAGGGGCAGAAGCCGTTAGTAGGCCCTAACCACCATTTTGTTTTTTACAAACCAATTAATGAGAGCCGGAAGGTTGAAGCTCAGCTTTATTCAGTTGAGGACAACACCAGGCAGGGGCACACAGACAGACACCTTTAGTAGGCCGGAAAAGCCTATTGCATTTTTTAAATTGGTAATTTGGAGCAGAAGGTTGAAGCTCAGCTTTATTTAGTTGAGGGCAACACCAGG
Source organism: Ranitomeya variabilis (assembly GCF_051348905.1). Lineage (NCBI taxonomy): Eukaryota > Metazoa > Chordata > Amphibia > Anura > Dendrobatidae > Ranitomeya > Ranitomeya variabilis. Next base: position 919,808,405 of record NC_135233.1, on the reverse strand, counting down.
CAGGGGCACACAGACAGACACCTTTAGTAGGCCGGAAAAGCCTATTGCATTTTTAAAATGGTAATTTGGAGCAGAAGGTTGAAGCTCAGCTTTATTTAGTTGAGGGCAACACCAGGCAGGGGCACACAGACAGACACCTTTAGTAGGCCAGAAAAGCCTATTGCATTTTTTAAAATGGTAATTTGGAGCAGAAGGTTGAAGCTCAGCTTTATTTAGTTGAGGGCAACACCAGGCAGGGGCACACAGACAGACACCTTTAGTAGGCCGGAAAAGCCTATTGCATTTTTTAAAATGGTAATTTGGAGCAGAAGGTTGAAGCTCAGCTTTATTTAGTTGAGGGCAACACCAGGGAGGGGCAGAAGCCGTTAGTAGGCCCTAACCACCATTTTGTTTTTTACAAACCAATTAATGAGAGCCGGAAGGTTGAAGCTCAGCTTTATTCAGTTGAGGACAACACCAGGCAGGGGCATAAGCCGTTAGTAGGCCCTAACCAAAGTTGAAGGCCAAATGCAGTTTAATTTCTGATACTATAGGCCGAAAGCCAGAAGGTGGAAGCTCCGATTTAGACAGTGGAGGACAATTTGAATTAGGGACTGCAGACAGACTTAGTAGGCTGTCCCCTGTGGACCATGCATCCAACACATTAACCCATTGCGCCGTAATGGACACGTAATCTTCCGTGGCCATGCCTACAGGTCCATGCGTCTGTTGTCAGGTGCACCTTTGTACTCACAGATTGCCAGAGTGCATGGACAATGCGTTCTTCTACATGCTGGTGGAGGGTTGGGATGGCTTTTCTCGCAAAAGAAGTGTCGACTGGTTAGCTTGTAGCGTGGTACAGCGTAGTCCATCATGGCCTTATTAATAGTAAATAAAATATATAACTAGGCTCTATGAACTTTTAAATAGGTTCCAGGGGTACACGGGCAGCATTGGTGTGGTCAGTGGAGGAGTATTGCAAGTAGGGGCTGCAGACAGGCTATCAAAGGCCTAAAATAACAAACAGTAGGCAGTCATGGCAGTTTTACATCGGTTACATGGATACACAGGCAGGCAGCATTGTGGTCAGTGGAGGAGTATTGCAAGTAGGGGCCGCAGACAGGCTATCAAAGGCCTAAAATAACAAACAGTAGGCAGTCATGGCAGTTTTACATCGGTTACATGGATACACAGGCAGGCAGCATTGTGGTCAGTGGAGGAGTATTGCAAGTAGGGGCCGCAGACAGGCTATCAAAGGCCTAAAATAACAAACAGTAGGCAGTCATGGCAGTTTTACATCGGTTACATGGATACACGGGCAGGCAGCTTGGTGGTGAGTGGAGGAATATTTAAAGTAGGGACCGCAGACAGGCTTCAAAGGCCTAACATAAGAAAATGGGCTGGCTGTAGGCACTTTATAATTGGTTCCAGGGGTACATGGGCAGCAGTGGTCTGGCCAGTGGAGGACTAGTGGAAGGAGGGACCGCAGACAGGCTTCAAAGGCCTAACATAAAAAAATGGGCTGGCTGTAGGCACTTTATAATTGGTTCCAGGGGTACACGGGCAGCAGTGGTCTGGCCAGTGGAGGACTAGTGGAAGGAGGGACCGCAGACAGGCTTCAAAGGCCTAACATAAAAAAATGGGCTGGCTGTAGGCACTTTATAATTGGTTCCAGGGGTACACGGGCAGCAGTGGTCTGGCCAGTGGAGGACTAGTGGAAGGAGGGACCGCAGACAGGCTTCAAAGGCCTAACATAAAAAAATGGGCTGGCTGTAGGCACTTTATAATTGGTTCCAGGGGTACACGGGCAGCAGTGGTCTGGCCAGTGGAGGACTAGTGGAAGGAGGGACCGCAGACAGGCTTCAAAGGCCTAACATAAAAAAATGGGCTGGCTGTAGGCACTTTATAATTGGTTCCAGGGGTACACGGGCAGCAGTGGTCTGGCCAGTGGAGGACAAGTGGAAGGAGGGACCGCAGACAGGCTTCAAAGGCCTAACATAAAAAAATGGGCTGGCTGTAGGCACTTTATAATTGGTTCCAGGGGTACACGGGCAGCAGTGGTCTGGCCAGTGGAGGACTAGTGGAAGGAGGGACCGCAGACAGGCTTCAAAGGCCTAAAATAACAAACAATAGGCTCATGGCAGTTTTACAGCGGTTACATGGATACACAGGCAGCTAGGTGGTGAGTGGAGGAGTATTTAAAGTAAGGACCGCAGACAGGCTATCAAAGGCCTAAAATAACAAACAATAGGCTCATGGCAGTTTTACAGCGGTTCCATGGATACACAGGCAGCTTGGTGGTGAGTGGAGGAGTATTTAAAGTAGGGACCGCAGACAGGCTATCAAAGGCCTAAAATAACAAACAATAGGCTCATGGCAGTTTTACAGCGGTTACATGGATACACAGGCAGCTTGGTGGTGAGTGGAGGAGTATTGCAAGTAGGGGCCGCAGACAGGCTATCAAAGGCCTAAAATAACAAACAATAGGCTCATGGCAGTTTTACAGCGGTTACATGGATACACGGGCAGGCAGCTTGGTGGTGAGTGGAGGAGTATTTTAAGTAGGGACCGCAGACAGGCTTCAAAGGCCTAACATAAGAAAATGGGCTGGCTGTAGGCACTTTATAATTGGTTCCAGGGGTACACGGGCAGCAGTGGTCTGGCCAGTGGAGGACTAGTGGAAGGAGGGACCACAGACAGGCTTCAAAGGCCTAAAATAACAAACAATAGGCTCATGGCAGTTTTACAGCGGTTACATGGATACACAGGCAGCTAGGTGGTGAGTGGAGGAGTATTTAAAGTAAGGACCGCAGACAGGCTATCAAAGGCCTAAAATAACAAACAATAGGCTCATGGCAGTTTTACAGCGGTTCCATGGATACACAGGCAGCTTGGTGGTGAGTGGAGGAGTATTTAAAGTAGGGACCGCAGACAGGCTATCAAAGGCCTAAAATAACAAACAATAGGCTCATGGCAGTTTTACAGCGGTTACATGGATACACAGGCAGCTTGGTGGTGAGTGGAGGAGTATTGCAAGTAGGGGCCGCAGACAGGCTATCAAAGGCCTAAAATAACAAACAATAGGCTCATGGCAGTTTTACAGCGGTTACATGGATACACGGGCAGGCAGCTTGGTGGTGAGTGGAGGAGTATTTAAAGTAGGGACCGCAGACAGGCTTCAAAGGCCTAACATAAGAAAATGGGCTGGCTGTAGGCACTTTACAATTGGTTCCAGGGGTACATGTGCAGCAGTGGTCTGGCCAGTGGAGGACTAGTGGAAGGAGGGACCACAGACAGGCTTCAAAGGCCTAAAATAACAAACAATAGGCTCATGGCAGTTTTACAGCGGTTACATGGATACACAGGCAGCTAGGTGGTGAGTGGAGGAGTATTTAAAGTAAGGACCGCAGACAGGCTATCAAAGGCCTAAAATAACAAACAGTAGGCAGTCATGGCAGTTTTACATCGGTTACATGGATACACGGGCAGGCAGCTTGGTGGTGAGTGGAGGAGTATTTAAAGTAGGGACCGCAGACAGGCTTCAAAGGCCTAACATAAGAAAATGGGCTGGCTGTAGGCACTTTATAATTGGTTCCAGGGGTACATGGGCAGCAGTGGTCTGGCCAGTGGAGGACTAGTGGAAGGAGGGACCGCAGACAGGCTTCAAAGGCCTAACATAAAAAAATGGGCTGGCTGTAGGCACTTTATAATTGGTTCCAGGGGTACACGGGCAGCAGTGGTCTGGCCAGTGGAGGACTAGTGGAAGGAGGGACCACAGACAGGCTTCAAAGGCCTAACATAAAAAAATGGGCTGGCTGTAGGCACTTTATAATTGGTTCCAGGGGTACACGGGCAGCAGTGGTCTGGCCAGTGGAGGACTAGTGGAAGGAGGGACCGCAGACAGGCTTCAAAGGCCTAACATAAAAAAATGGGCTGGCTGTAGGCACTTTATAATTGGTTCCAGGGGTACACGGGCAGCAGTGGTCTGGCCAGTGGAGGACTAGTGGAAGGAGGGACCGCAGACAGGCTTCAAAGGCCTAAAATAACAAACAATAGGCTCATGGCAGTTTTACAGCGGTTACATGGATACACAGGCAGCTTGGTGGTGAGTGGAGGAGTATTGCAAGTAGGGGCCGCAGACAGGCTATCAAAGGCCTAAAATAACAAACAATAGGCTCATGGCAGTTTTACAGCGGTTACATGGATACACAGGCAGCTTGGTGGTGAGTGGAGGAGTAGTGCAAGGAGTGTCTGTCCCAGTACTCCCAAAATATAAATAGATGTTAATGTCTCGCAAAACAACCAAAACAAAAAAAAAGGTGGCATACTTAGGTACAGGGGTGGGCTCTTCTACTGAGTTTCTGACATAGTAATTTGGCAGTAACTATTTAATGGTGCCAATATAGGACACAGACACAGACTACTTTAAGTTGCATCATAGATGTCTACAAATTTGTATTGTCAGTGCCAGACATTGAATGATGTCAGCGAATAGACTAAAGATTGGTGGAGCTGTGCGACATAATTTTGCACGTGGTAGAGCACATTTTGAGCTGGGGTAGGGGGGAACTCTCTTGAGGCCGGCGGGACCGCCCCAGGGCCCCTCATGTTACAACGGTGTGTCTGACGTTGGGTGCGCACCACCACCGCCAGAGACACTACATTGTACTATGAGGGACCCAGTAGCAATGCCATCAACCAAAAGCGAGCACACCCACCTCTTCACACACACCACAGTCTCACGGGTGCTTGCGCCAAGTCGCGATACCACGGCCCCGTGTGGGGAGTTTGGCCATTTAGGGAGGTGTAAACATGTCGTATGCTGTACAATCAGCTGCAGCAAATTAGACATTAGAAAAGTAATTCACAGGCAAGAGCTTTTCATAGGAAAGCTAGGTGTCGGCCGGGCAAGGTGGGGCAAAAGATTTTGAAATCCAGTTGTGGTTCATTTTAATGAATGTTAGATCGTCAACATTTTGGGTAGCCAGACAAGTCCTTTTTTCGGTTAATATTGAACCTGCAGCACTGAGTACTCTTTCTGATAGGACACTTGCTGCCGGGCAAGCAAGCTCCTGCAATGCATATTCTGCCAATTCTGGCCAGGTGTCTAATTTGGAGGCCCAGTAATCAAATGGGAATGACGGTTGAGGGAGAACATCGATAAGGGATGAAAAATAGTTAGTAACCATACTGGACAAATGTTGTCTCCTGTCACTTTCAATTGATGCAGCAGTACCTGTCCTGTCTGCGGTCATAGCAAAATCACTCCACAACCTGGTCAGAAAACCCCTCTGTCCAACGCCACTTCTGATGTGTGCACCCCTAACACTCCTAGTCTGCTGCCCCCTGGAGCTCGTGTGAGAACGATCACGTGCGCTGTGTGCTGGGAATGCCTGAAGCAAACGGTCAACAAGAGTTGATTGTTTGGTTGCTAATATTAGTTCCAAGTTCTCATGTGGCATAATATTTTGCAATTTGCCTTTATAGCGTGGATCAAGGAGGCAGGCCAACCAGTAATCGTCATCGTTCATCATTTTCGTAATGCGTGTGTCCCTTTTTAGGATACGTAAGGCATAATCCGCCATGTGGGCCAAAGTTCCAGTTGTCAAATCTCCGGTTGTGATTGGTTGAGGGGCAGTTGCAGGCAAATCTACGTCACTTGTGTCCCTCAAAAAACCAGAACCCGGCCGTGACACGCAACCAATTTCCTGTGCCCCCGGGAAAGGTTCGGCATTAAAAATATACTCATCCCCATCATCCTCCTCGTCCTCCACCTCCTCTTCGCCCGCTACCTCGTCCTGTACACTGCCCTGACCAGACAATGGCTGACTGTCATCAAGGCTTTCCTCTTCCTCTGGTGCAGACGCCTGCTCCTTTATGTGCGTCAAACTTTGCATCAGCAGACGCATTAGGGGGATGCTCATGCTTATTACGGCGTTGTCTGCACTAACCAGCCATGTGCATTCCTCAAAACACTGAAGGACTTGACACATGTCTTGTATCTTAGACCACTGCACACCTGACAACTCCATGTCTGCCATCCTACTGCCTGCCCGTGTATCCTCCCACAAATAAATAACAGCACGCCTCTGTTCGCACAGTCTCTGAAGCATGTGCAGTGTTGAGTTCCACCTTGTTGCAACGTCTATGATTAGGCGATGCTGGGGAAGGTTCAAAGACCGCTGATAGGTCTGCATACGGCTGGCGTGTACAGGCGAACGTCGGATATGTGAGCAAAGTGCACGCACTTTGAGGAGCAGGTCGGAGAACCCAGGATAAGTTTTCAATAAGCACTGCACCACCAGGTTTAAGGTGTGAGCCAGGCAAGGAATGTGTTTCAGTTGGGAAAGGGAGATGGCAGCCATGAAATTCCTTCCGTTATCACTCACTACCTTGCCTGCCTCAAGATCTACTGTGCCCAGCCACGACTGCGTTTCTTGTTGCAAGAACTCGGACAGAACTTCCGCGGTGTGTCTGTTGTCGCCCAAACACTTCATAGCCAATACAGCCTGCTGACGCTTGGCAGTAGCTGGCCCATAATGGGACAACTGGTGTGCAACAGTGTCATCTGGCGATGGAGTGGTTGGCAGACTGCGTTCTGTGGAAGAGCTGTAGCTTCTGCAGGAGGACGAGGAGGAGGAGGAGGAGGGGGTGCGAACGCCTACAGCCAACTGTTTCCTAGACCGTGGGCTAGGCACAACTGTCCCTAAATTGATGTCGCCTGTGGACCCTGCATCCACCACATTCACCCAGTGTGCCGTGATGGACACATAACGTCCCTGGCCATGCCTACTGGTCCATGCATCTGTAGTCAGGTGCACCTTTGTACTCACAGATTGCCTGAGTGCATGGACGATGCGCTGTTTAACATGCTGGTGCAGGGCTGGGATGGCTTTTCTGGAAAAAAAGTGTCGACTGGGTAGCTCGTATCGTGGTTCAGCGTACTCCATCAGGGCTTTGAAAGCTTCGCTTTCAACTAACCGGTAGGGCATCATCTCTAACGAGATTAGTCTAGCTATGTGGGCGTTAAAACCCTGTGTACGCGGATGCGAGGATAAGTACTTCCTTTTTCTAACCAGAGTCTCATGTAGGGTGAGCTGGACTGGAGAGCTGGAGATCGTGGAACTTTCGGGTGTGCCGGTGTACATGGCAGACTGAGAGACGGTTGGAGACGGTATTGTTTCCGCCGGTGCCCTAGATGCAATATTTCCTCCTACAAAACTGGTGATTCCCTGACCCTGACTGCTTTTGGCTGGCAAAGAAACCTGCACAGATACTGCCGGTGGTGCGGAAAATGGTGGCCTTACAGTGACGGAAGGGATGTTGCGTTGCTGACTAGCTTCATTGGCCGAGGGTGCTACAACCTTAAGGGACGTTTGGTAGTTAGTCCAGGCTTGAAAATGCATGGTGGTTAAGTGTCTATGCATGCAACTAGTATTTAGACTTTTCAGATTCTGACCTCTGCTTAAGCTAGTTGAACATTTTTGACAGATGACTTTGCGCTGATCAGTTGGATGTTGTTTAAAAAAATGCCAGACTGCACTCTTCCGAGACTCGGATCCCTTTTCAGGGATTGCAGACTGAGCTTTAACCGGATGGCCACGCTGTCCTCCAACAGGTTTTGGCTTTGACACGCGTTTTGGGCCAGATACGGGCCCGGCAGATGGAACCTGTTGCGATGTTGATGCCTGCTGCGGCCCCTCCTCCACCTCCGCTTCTGAACTACTGCCGCCTGCACCCTGTTCCCCCAATGGCTGCCAATCGGGGTCAATAACTGGGTCATCTATTACCTCCTCTTCGAGCTCGTGTGCAACTTCGTCTGTGTCACTGTGTCGGTCGGTGGTATAGCGTTCGTGGCGGGGCAACATAGTCTCATCAGGGTCTGATTGTGGATCTGTACCCTGAGAGGGCAATGTGGTGGTCTGAGTCAAAGGAGCAGCATAGTACTCTGGCTGTGGCTGTGCATCAGTGCACTCCATGTCAGAATCTACTTGTAATGGGCATGGCCTGTTAAATGTTTCACTTTCTAAGCCAGGGACGGTATGTGTAAAGAGCTCCATGGAGTGACCCGTTGTGTCGCCTGCTGCATCCTTCTCTCTTGTTGTAGTTTTTGCTGAGGAGGACAAGGAAGCGACTTGTCCCTGACCGTGAACATCCACAAGCGACGCGCTGCTTTTACATTTACCAGTTTCTGAAGAGGAGGCAAAAGAGCTAGAGGCTGAGTCTGCAATGTAAGCCAAAACTTGCTGTTGCTGCTCCGCCTTTAAAAGCGGTTTTCCTACTCCCAGAAAAGAGAGCGTTCGAGGCCTTGTGTAGCCTGACGACGAAACTGGCTCCACAGCTCCAGACTTAGGTGGAATATTTTTATCCCCACGACCACCTGATGCTCCACTACCACTACCATCATTACCAGCTGACAATGAACGCCCACGACGACCTCTTGCACCAGACTTCCTCATTGTTTTAAAATCTTAACCAAAGTAACTTTATTTGTTGCTGTCAAACAACTTACACGGTGAGCTATAACTTCAGTATGATTTCTATATCCCTTAACAGGTTGGTGAGACCACAACGAAAATCAGGCACAATGTTACACACTCTGTTTTCTGTGGCACCAAATCACAGAGATGACACACACGCAGGACTGTCACACAAGCACTATTGTCAATATTAATCTCCCACCTAATTAATTTTTTTTTTTTTCTCAGGGAGACTTTAGAAACCCAAGAATATTTAAAAAAAAAAAAAAAAAACCTTTCTATGGCCCACTGAATGAGAGATGGCACGCACAGGAGTGGCACACAAGCCCTGACAAAGGCCAATATTTTTCTCCCACTGACTGATGTAGTGTTTTTGTGTTGAGGTAGATTTTAAAACACAAATGAATGAAAAAAATTTAAAGGCTTTCTATGGCCCACAATTAGAGAGAGAGGTGGCACACCCAGGAGTCAAGACTGGCACACAAGCTGAAAGGGCAATATTACTCTCCCACTGTTTTTTTAACTTTTTTTATTTTTATTTTCAGGGAGACTTTAGAAACAAAATAATATTTAAAAAAAAACAAAAAATAAATAGCCTTTCTATGGCCCACTGAATGAGAGAGAAAGGTGGCACACCCAGGAGTCAAGACTGGCGCACAAGCTGAAAGGGCAATATTACTCTCCCACTGTTTTTTTAACTTTTTTTTTTTATTTTCAGGGAGACTTTAGAAACAAAATAATATTTAAAAAAAAACAAAAAATAAATAGCCTTTCTATGGCCCACTGAATGAGAGAGAAAGGTGGCACACCCAGGAGTCAAGACTGGCGCACAAGCTGAAAGGGCAATATTACTCTCCCACTGTTTTTTTAACTTTTTTTTTTTATTTTCAGGGAGACTTTAGAAACCAAATAATATTAAAAAAACAAAAAAAATAAATAGCCTTTCTATGGCCCACTGAATGAGAGAGAAAGGTGGCACACCCAGGAGTCAAGACTGGCGCACAAGCTGAAAGGGCAATATTACTCTCCCACTGTTTTTTTAACTTTTTTTTTTTATTTTCAGGGAGACTTTAGAAACCAAATAATATTAAAAAAAACAAAAAAAATAAATAGCCTTTCTATGGCCCACTGAATGAGAGAGAAAGGTGGCACACCCAGGAGTCAAGACTGGCGCACAAGCTGAAAGGGCAATATTACTCTCCCACTGTTTTTTTAACTTTTTTTTTTTATTTTCAGGGAGACTTTAGAAACCAAATAATATTAAAAAAAACAAAAAAAAATAAATAGCCTTTCTATGGCCCACTGAATGAGAGAGGTGGCACACCCAGGAGTCAAGACTGGCGCACAAGCTGAAAGGGCAATATTACTCTCCCACTGTTTTTTTATGTATTTTTTGTTTTTTAAGGGAAACTTTAGAAACCCAATAATATTTAAAAAAAAAAAAAAAAGGCTTTGTATGGCCCACAATTAGAGAGAGAGGTGGCACACCCAGGAGTCAAGACTGGCACACAAGCTGAAAGGGCAATATTACTCTCCCACTGTTTTTTTATGTTTTTTTTTTTTTTTCAGGGAGACTTTAGAAACCGAATAATATTAAAAAAAAATAAAAAATAAATAGCCTTTCTATGGCCCACTGAATGAGAGAGAGAGGTGGCACACCCAGGAGTCAAGACTGGCACACAAGCTGAAAGGGCAATATTACTCTCCCACTGTTTTTTTATGTTTTTTTTTTTTTTTCTGGGAGACTTTAGAAACCAAATAATATTAAAAAAAATAAATAAATAAATAGGCTTTCTATAGCCCACTGAATGAGAGATAGCACACACAGCAGTGGCACACAAGCCCTGACTGAGGCCAATATTTTTCTCCCACTGATTGATGTAGTGTTTTTGTGTTGAGGTAGATTTTAGAACACAAATCAAGGAAAAAAAAAAATGCTTTCTATGGCCCACTGAATGAGAGAGAGGTGGCACACCCAGGAGTCAAGACTGGCACACAAGCTGAAAGGGCAATATTACTCTCCCACTGTTTTTTTATGTATTTTTTGTTTTTTAAGGGAGACTTTAGAAACCCAATAATATTTAAAAAAAAAAATAAATAGGCTTTCTATGGCCCACTGAATGAGAGGGAGAGAGGTGGCACACCCAGGAGTCAAGACTGGCACACAAGCTGAAAGGGCAATATTACTCTCCCACTGTTTTTTTATGTATTTTTTGTTTTTTAAGGGAGACTTTAGAAACCCAATAATATTTAAAAAAATAAATAAATAGGCTTTCTATGGCCCACTGAATGAGAGGGAGAGAGGTGGCACACCCAGGAGTCAAGACTGGCACACAAGCTGAAAGGGCAATATTACTCTCCCACTGTTTTTTTATGTATTTTTTGTTTTTTAAAGGAGACTTTAGAAACCCAATAATATTTAAAAAAATAAATAAATAGGCTTTCTATGGCCCACTGAATGAGAGGGAGAGAGGTGGCACACCCAGGAGTCAAGACTGGCACACAAGCTGAAAGGGCAATATTACTCTCCCACTGTTTTTTTATGTATTTTTTGTTTTTTAAGGGAGACTTTAGAAACCCAATAATATTTAAAAAAAATAAATAAATAGGCTTTCTATGGCCCACTGAATGAGAGGGAGAGAGGTGGCACACCCAGGAGTAAAGACTGGCACACAAGCTGAAAGGGCAATATTACTCTCCCACTGTTTTTTTATGTATTTTTTGTTTTTTAAGGGAGACTTTAGAAACCCAATAATATTTAAAAAAAAAAAAATAGGCTTTCTATGGCCCACTGAATGAGAGGGAGAGAGGTGGCACACCCAGGAGTCAAGACTGGCACACAAGCTGAAAGGGCAATATTACTCTCCCACTGTTTTTTTATGTATTTTTTGTTTTTTAAGGGAGACTTTAGAAACCCAATAATATTAAAAAAAAAAAAAAAATAGGCTTTCTATGGCCCACTGAATGAGAGGGAGAGAGGTGGCACACCCAGGAGTCAAGACTGGCACACAAGCTGAAAGGGCAATATTACTCTCCCACTGTTTTTTTATGTATTTTTTGTTTTTTAAGGGAGACTTTAGAAACCCAATAATATTTTAAAAAATAAATAAATAGGCTTTCTATGGCCCACTGAATGAGAGGGAGAGAGGTGGCACACCCAGGAGTCAAGACTGGCACACAAGCTGAAAGGGCAATATTACTCTCCCACTGTTTTTTTAGTTTTTTTTTTTTTTTTCAGGGAGACTTTAGAAACCAAATAATATTAAAAAAAAAAATAAATAAATAGGCTTTCTATAGCCCACTGAATGAGAGATAGCACACACAGCAGTGGCACACAAGCCCTGACTGAGGCCAATATTTTTCTCCCACTGATTGATGTAGTGTTTTTGTGTTGAGGTAGAATTTAGAACACAAATCACGGAAAAAATAAATAGGCTTTCTATGGCCCACTCAGTGAGAGATGGCACACACAGGGATGGCACTGTAGCAGAAATGCCAATCTTAATCTCCCACAAAAAAAACAAAAAAAAAACAGGGACTGTCCTACAATTACTATCTCCCTGCAGTAATCTAAGCCAGGTATGGCAGGCAGCAATAGGAGTGGACTGATGCACAAATTAAATAAAAAGTGTGGACAAACAGAAAAGATAGCTGTGCAGAAAGGAACAAGAGGATATGTGCTTTGAAAAAAGCAGTTGGTTTCCACAGTGGCGTACACACAGCAATACAGCTATCACGGAGCCTTCTAGGGCAGCCCAATGAGCTACAGCGCTGAGGGAAAAAAAAAAAAAAATAGCTTCCACAGTCCCTGCACACCGAAGGTGGTGTTGGACAGTGGAAATCGCTGCAGCACAAGCGGTTTGGTGATTAGTGGACCCTGCCTAACGCTCTCCCTGCTTCTGACGAAGCGGCAGCAACCTGTCCCTAAGCTCAGATCAGCAGCAGTAAGATGGCGGTCGGCGGGAACGCCCCTTTATAGCCCCTGTGACGCCGCAGACAGCAAGCCAATCACTGCAATGCCCTTCTCTAAGATGGTGGGGACCAGGACCTATGTCATCACGCTGCCCACACTCTGCGTTCACCTTCATTGGCTGAGAAATGGCGCTTTTCGTGTCATTGAAACGCGACTTTGGCGCGAAAGTCGCGTACCGCATGGCCGACAAGCACAGGGGTCGGATCGGGTTTCATGAGACGCCGACTTAGCCAAAAGTCGGCGACTTTTGAAAATGATCGACCCGTTTCGCTCAACCCTAGCAGTAAGTATTTACTGTTGTCAATATAGGACACTGACCCAGACTACTTTAACTAGCATCATACATATCAAAAAATTGGTATTGTCAGTGCCAGGCATTGAATGATGTCAGCGCATAGACTAAACATTGGTGGAGTTGTGAGAGATAATTTTGCACGTGGTAGAGCACAGTTTGAGCTGGGGGGAACTCTCTTGTGGCCGGCGGTACAGTCCCAGGGCCCCTCATGTTACAACGGTGTGTCTGACGTTGGGTGCGCACCACCACCGCCAGAGACACTTTATTGTACTATGAGGGACCCAGTGGCAGTGCCGTCGACCAAAAGCGGGCACACCCACCTCTTCAGACAAACGCCACTCTAACAGGTGCTTGCGCCAAGTGGCGAGACAACGGCCCCGTGGGGGGAGTTTCCCATTGAGGGAGGTGTAAACATGTCGTATGCTGGACAAACAGCTGCTGCAAATTAAGAGATTGGAACACTCAGTAAGACCAGTCCACAAGCAAGACCTTTTTATAGGAAAGCTAGGTGTCAGCCGGGAAAGGTGGGGCAAAATAATTTGAAATCCATGAGTGGTTCATTTTAATGAAGGTTAGATCATCCACATTTTGGGTAGCCAGACGAGTCCTTTTTTCGGTTAATATTGAACCAGTAGCACTGAATACTCTTTCTGATAGCACACTTGCTGCTGGGCAAGCAAGCTCCTGCAATTCATATTCTGCCAATTCAGGCCAGGTGTCTAATTTGGATGCCCAGTAATCAAATGGGAATGACGGTTGAGGGAGAACATCGATAAGGGCTGAAAAATAGTTAGTAACCATACTGGACAAATGTTGTCTCCTGTCACTTTGAATAAATGCTGCAGTACCTGTCCTGTCTGCGGTCATTGCGAAATCACTCCACAACCTGGTCAGAAAACCCCTCTGTCCAACGCCACTTCTGATTTGTGCACCTCTAACACCTCTGCCCTGTAGCCCCCTGCAGCTCGTGTGAGAACCATCACCGGCGCTGTGTGCTGGGAATGCCTGAATCAAACGGTCTACAAGAGTAGCTTGTTTGGTTGCTAATATTTGTTCGAGGTTCTCATGTGGCATAATATTTTGCAATTTGCCTTTATAGCGAGGGTCAAGGATGCAGGCCAACCAGTAATCGTCATCGCTCATCATTTTAATAATGCGTGGGTCCCTTTTGAGGATACGTAAGGCATAATCTGCCATGTGGGCCAAAGTTCCAGTTGTCAAATCTGTGGTTGTGCTGGTTTGAGGGGCAGTTATAGGCAAATCTACGTCACTTGTCTCCCTTAAAAAAACAGAACCCGGCCTTGCAACACCACTAATTTCGGTTGGCCCAGGAGAAGCTTCCTCATTAAAAAAGTACTCATCCCCATCATCCTCCTCATCCTCCTCCTCCTCTTCGCCCACTACCGCGTCCTCTACACGGCCCTGACCAGACAATGGCTGACTGTCATCAAGGCTTTCCTCTTCCTCGGCTGCAGACGCCTGCTCCTTTATGTGCGTCAAACTTTGCATCAGCAGACGCATTAGGGGGATGCTCATGCTTATTATGGCGTTGTCTGCACTAACCAGCTGTGTGCGTTCCTCAAAACACTGAAGGACTTGACACAGGTTTTGTAGCTTCGACCACTGCACACCTGACAACTCCATGTCTGCCATCCAACTGCCTGCCCGTGTATGTGTATCCTCCCACAAAAACATAACAGCACGCCTCTGTTCGCACAGTCTCTGAAGCATGTGCAGTGTGGAGTTCCACCTTGTTGCAACATCGATGATTAAGCGATGCTGGGGAAGGTTCAAAGACCGCTGATAGTTCTGCATACGGCTGGAGTGTACGGGCGAACGGCGGATATGCGAGCAAAGTCTGCGCACTTTGAGGAGCAGGTCGGGTAACCCCGGATAACTTTTCAGGAAGCACTGCACCACCAGGTTTAAGGTGAGAGCCAGGCAAGGAATGTGTTTCAGTTGGGAAAGGGCTATGGCAGCCATGAAATTCCTTCCGTTATCACTCACTACCTTGCCTGCCTCAAGATGTACAGTGCCCAGCCATGACTGAGTTTCTTTCTGCAAGAAATCGGACAGAACTTCCGCGGTGTGTCTGTTGTCGCCCAAACACTTCATTGCCAATACAGCCTGCTGATGCTTGCCACTAGCTGTCCCATAATGGCACACCTGGTGTGCAACAGTGGCAGCTGCGGATGGAGTGGATGTGCGACTGCGGTCTGTGGACTAGCTCTCGCTTCTGCAGGAGAAGGAGGAAGAGGAGGAGGGGGGACGAACGCCTACAGCCAACTCTTTCCTTGACCATGGGCTAGGCAGAACTGTCCCAATATTGCTGTCCCCTGTGGACCCTGCATCCACCACATTCACCCAGTGTGCCGTGATGGACACGTAACGTCCCTGGCCATGCCTACTGGTCCATGCATCTGTTGTCAGGTGCACCTTTGTAGTCACAGACTGCCTGAGTGCATGGACGATGCGGTCTTTAATATGCTGTTGGAGGGCTGGGATGGCTTTTCTAGAAAAAAAGTGTCGACTGGGTAGCTCGTAGCGTGGTACAGCGTAGTCCATCAGCGCTTTGAAAGCTTCGCTTTCAACTAACCGATAGGGCATCATCTCTAATGAGATTAGTCTAGCAATGTGGGCATTCAAACCCTGTGTATGTGGATGCGAGGATGAGTACTTCCTTTTCCTAACAAGAGTCTCATGTAGGGTGAGCTGGACTGGAGAGCTGGAGATCGTGGAACTAGCGGTGGTGCCGGTGGACATGGCAGGCTGAGAGAGGGTTGGAGATGGTATTCTTGCTGGTGCCCTACATGCAGTGTTTCCTACTACGAACCTGGTGATTCCCTGACTGCTTTGGCCTGGAGACAAAAGCTGCACAGATACTGCAGGTGTTGCGGGAAATGGTGGGGTTACAGTGAGGGAAGGGATGTAGCGTTCCTGACTAGCTTCATTGGCCGAGGGCGCTGCAACCTTTAGGCACGTTTGGTAGTTAGTCCAGGCTTGCAAATGCATGGTGGATAAATGTCTATGCATGCAACTTGTATTTAGACTTTTAAGATTCTGACCTCTGCTTAAGGTAGTTGAACATTTTTGACAGAAGACTTTGCGCTGATCATTTGGATGTTGTTTACAAAAATGCCAGACTGCACTCTTTCTACTATCGGATACCTTTTCAGGCATTGCAGACTGAGCTTCTTTAACCGGATGGCCACGCTGTCCTCCAACTGGTTTTGGTTCTGCCAAGCGTTTTTGGCCAGATACGGGCCCGGCAGATGGAACCTGTTGTGATGTTGATGCCTGCTGTGGCTCCTCCTCCTCCGCTTCTGAACTACTGCCGCCTGCACCCTGTTCCCCCAATGGCTGCCAATCGGGGTCAACAACTGGGTCATCTATGACCTCCTCTTCTATGTCGTGTGCAACTTCGTCTGTGTCACCGTGTAAGCCGGTGGTATAGCGTTCGTGACGGGGCACCATAGTCCGCTGGGTTTGATTCTGCCTCAGTACACTGCGAGGGCAATGTTCTGGTCTGAGTCAAAGGAACAGCATAGTAATCTGGCTGTGGCTGTGCATCTGTGCACTCCATGTCCGATTCAACTTCTAATGAGCATGGCCTGTTAACTGTTTCACTGTCTAACCCAGGAACGGTATGTGTAAAGAACTCCATGGAGTAACCTGTTGTGTCGACTGACGCATCCTTCACTGTTGTTCTGGGTGAAGGACACAAGGAAGCGACTTGTTCCTGACCGGGAGCATCCACTGACGATGCACTGCTCTGACATTTGGCACTTTCCGAGGAGGAGGCGAAAGAGCTAGAGGCAGAGTCAGCAATGAAAGCCAATACTTGTTCCTCCTGCTCCGGCTTCAAAAGTGGTTTTCCTACTCCCAGAAAAGAGAGCGTTCGAGACCTTGTGTAGCCACACGACGAACCTGGCTCAACAACTAGAGACTTAGGCGCTGTACTGCTTTTACCACGACTACCTGATGCTCCACCACCACTACCATCATTACCAGCTGACAATGACCGCCCACGGCCACGACCTCTTCCACTAGACTTCCTCATTGTTTGCAAAACGTAACCAAAGTAACGGTATTTGTTACTGTAAAACAACTTATAAGGTGAACTCAAACTTATGTAGGATTTATATATACTTTTATAGGTGCCTGAGACTGAAAGGAAAATCAGGCCCAATGTTACACACTAGGTATAACCCAATAATTTGAGACAGATGGCACACACAGGACCGGCACTCAAGCAGAATTGCCAATCTTAATCTCCCACTATTTTTTTTTTTCAGGGAGAATTAAAAAAAAAAAAAAAAAAAAAAAGGCCCAATATTACACACTGGTTTTCGGTGGCACACAATGAGAGACAGATGCCACACACAGCAATGGCACAGAGGCAGACTTGCCAATCTTTATCTCCCACTATTATTTTTTTTTTACAGGGAGAATTTACCAAAAAAAAAAAAAAGGCCCAGTATTACACACTGGTTTTCGGTGGCACACAATGAGAGACAGATGCCACACACAGCAATGGCACAGAGGCAGACTTGCCAATCTTTATCTCCCACTATTAATTTTTTTTTTTACAGGGAGAATTTACCAAAAAAAAAATGGCCCAGTATTACACACTGGTTTTCGGTGGCACACAATGAGAGACAGATGCCACACACAGCAATGGCACAGAGGCAGACTTGCCAATCTTTATCTCCCACTATTTTTTTTTTTTTTCAGGGAGAATTAAAAAAAAAAAATTATGTCCCAGTATTACACACTGGTTTTCGGTGGCACACAATGAGAAACAGATGCCACACACAGCACTGGCACAGAGGCAGACTTGCCAATCTTTATCTCCCTGCAGTAATCTCAGAAACATATGGCCGGCAGCTATAAAAAGGACTGCTGCACACAAAAGTGTTGTGGACAAACAAACAAGATAGCTGTGCAGAAAGGAAGGAACAACAGGATTTGTGCTTTGAAAAAAGCAGTTGGTTTGCACAGCGGCGTACACACACAGCAACACAGCTATCAGGGAGCCTTCTAGGGCATCCCAATGAGCTACAGCGCTGAAGAAAAAAAAATGTAGCTTCCACTGTCCCTGCAAACAAAAGGTGGTGTTGGACAGTGGAAATCGCTACAGCACAAGCGGTTTGGGGGTGAATGTACCCTGCAAAACACTATCCCTGCTTCTGACGAAGCGGCACCTCTCCCTACGCTCAGATCAGCAGCAGTAAGATGGCGGTCAGCGGGAACGCCCCTTTATAGCCCCTGTGACGCGGCAGAAAGCAAGCCAATCACTGCAATGCCCTTCTCTAAGATGGTGGGGACTTAGATCTATGTCATCACGCTGCCCACACTCTGCCTCCACCTTCATTGGCTGAGAAATGGCGCTTTTAGCATCATTGAAACGCGACTTTGGCGCGAAAGTCGCGTACCGCATGGCCAACCCCACACAGGGCTCGGGTCGGGCTTCATGAGACGCCGACTTTGCCAAAAGTCGGCGACTTATGAAAATGAACGATCCGTTTCGCTCAACCCTAAGCCAACTTTTTGACAAAATTTTGATGTGCCAAAAAAAAGGCCACATTTTGATCAGTCTGTTATCTCTGACGTCTGTTGTATCAGTGGTGTTAAAATCCGTGCTTTGCAGCCATACACTGCATTCTTCTGTCTGATACCTTTGGTTTACTCAGTATTTATGGTTTAAAAAAAATAAAAAATAAATAATAATATATATATATATATATATATATATATATATATATATATATATATATATACAGTCTGTTATCTCCGTCACCCGCCTGGTGTATCTGTGTTGTAAAAATCTTCTTTTTGCAGGCATACGTTGCATTGTTCTGTCTGCTAGCCTTGGTGTACTCAGTATTTATTGTTTTACAAAAAAATAAAAGAATAAAGAAAATGTATACAGTCTGTTATGTCAGGCTGAGGCCTGGTGTATCTGTGGTGGAAAAATTGTTGCTTCACAGGCATAAGTTGCATAGGTTTGTCTCCTAGCCTTGTTCAACTTTTTTAATAAAAAAAAAATACAGGAAAAAAAATGTATACAGTCTTATGTCACGCTGAGGCCTGGTGCATCTGTGGTGGAAAAATCATAGCTTTGAAGGCATAACTTGCATAGTTCTGTCTGCTAGCCTTGTTCAACTCTTTTTTTAAAAAAATCACCCAAAAAACCCCCAAAAAGTCTTCAACTTCAACCAACACCGCCCAGTTCATCTTGATGAACATTTGCTGTGAGATCTTGAACAGGTTCTGAAGAAGAGCGTTCGCTGCATCCTAATTTCTCCGGGTGTAAAAGAGCAGCCAATTATTCATATCTCAGGGCTGATCAGGGGGATGTTCACGATTAGCGGCTGGATGTCTTTCACTTGTTCATTGTATTGGTTCTTATAGTAGTCCACAAAGCTGATCTCGCTTCCGTCTGCCTTCTTGAAGGTGGACGCTGTAGTCATGTTCCAGGCGATTTCGTCAATATGATAGGTTTTAGTGTTGGACTTGGTGAGGACGATCTGTCCGATCAGCTCCTTGCAGCAGGCATCCAGGAACCTCTGAGGGCCACACGTGGAGTAGAGGCTGCTCATGATGTCGTGCACAGTCTCATTCCTGAGGACTTTATGGCTGACATCAATGCTCAACATGATGCTGGTCTCGTACTGGAGGATGGAGGTGGAAAACCCCAGGCAGATGGCGAGCCAGTGGGCTCTGACTTCGGTGGCGTCGCTCGGATTGTAATAGTTGGGTCCTATCTGCTTCATATCCATTATCTTCAGGAGTCTTCATAAAATGATGTTATAGAAATGGAAGCAGGAGGGCGAGGTCGGTGAAAGCTCGTTGTTCAGGGTGATTGTTATCAGCATGTTTTCTCCAATTCAAGTTTGGCTGAACACCTCGGTGACCTTATTCACTCTTTTTTGTAAAAACAACATGGTTCCATCAAATGCTCGTGCCTTCCTGATGGTTACTTCATGCTGGTACAGGAGGCGTACCGCAAATGCTTGGACTCCATGGTGGCTGAACACCTTGGTGACATTATTCACTCTTTTTTGTAAAAACAACATGGTTCCATCAAATGCTCGTGCCTTCCTGATGGTTACTTCATGCTGGTACAGGAGGCGTACTGCAAATGCTTGGACTCCATGGTGGGGTTCAAGACCACGGGATACTGGTACAGGGGTACAGGGCCCACTGTGGTCGGGACACCAGCTTGATATGGTTGGTCACAAGAGTAATCTTGGTTCCAGAGGTGTCAGCTTTTGATTTTTGGACATGTTCGATAGTCTTCTGCGTGTTCACCCCGACGTCATGGAAGTCACGCCTACTGTTGCCCCGTTCCCCGATAGACATTTCTGCAAGTCTAGCTGACACCTGCAGAACCTTGGGCAATGGTCTCTGCTGCTGGCGGACCTATCTGGCACCCTCTTCCGACGAGCAAACACTCAGGCGCTGTCTGCTGAGTAGGGTTGAGCGACCTTTACATTTATAGGATCGGGTCGGGTTTCACGAAACGCGACTTTTTCAAAAGTCGGGTCGAGTGAAATCGGCCGATCCTATAAAAAAGTCGGGGTCGGGGTCGGCCAAAACTCGAAACCCAATGCAGTGCATTGGGTTTCCAATGGTTCCCAGGGTCTGAAGGAGCGGAAACTCTCCTTCAGGCCCTGAGATCCATATTTAAGTGTAAAATAAAGAATTAAAATAAAAAATATCGCCATACTTACCATCTGATGCGCCCTGGTACTAAGCGGGAACCTTCCTTCCTTACAATCAGCCTTCCAGGACCTTGCGGTGACGTCGCGGTTTGTGATTGGTCGCGCGCCCGCCCATGTGACCGCTCGCGCGACCAATCAAAAGCCGCGACGTCACCGTGACGTCACCGAAGGTCCTGGAAGGGCTGATTCTTAGGAAGGAAGGCTGCCGGAAAGAACGACGTCACCGCAAGGTCCTGGAAGGCTGATTCTAAGGAAGGAAGGTTCCCGCTTAGTACCAGGGCGCATCAGATGGTAAGTATGGCGATATTTTTTATTTTAATTCTTTATTTTACACTTAAATCTGAATTCCGATACCAATTCCCGATATCTTAAACATATCGGGAATCGGTATCGGAATTCCGATTCCAGATTCAGAAGATCGCCGACTTCATGGCCGACCCCACACAGGGGTCGGGTTTCATGAAACCCGACTTTGCCAAAAGTCGGCAACTTCTGAAAATTGCCGACCCGTTTCGCTCAACCCTACTGCTGAGATCTGCCTGCCGTCCGGCGTCCTTAGGGTTGCTGTACCTGTACAGGTGGACTTTGTTGGGCCTGCACCTACACACGAGCTCAGCTGCAGGCCCGGGATCTTGCTCGTCAGCTCATCTTTTACTTTGGACACAAACCACACACTAGTGTGTATTGTGCCTAGTTTTTAATGAGGCCTTCATCAATTTTTCCTCATTCTTCACCCCTAGATCACCATGGTGAACATGTTGTATGCTGCTACAGCCATTCAATTTTTTGGCAAGGGTGTCTATGATACCCATTAAATATTTTTTTAAAAATTTACCCCCATGGGGAAATGTCTGTCAGCCTATACACTTAGTGTATGGGCATTACAAGTCTAGGAGACTTGCTCCTTTAAATTGGGCCTAGTTTTTAATGAGGCCTTACTCCACATATCATCATTTTCCACCACTAGATCACCAGGGTTCATGTGTTCCTTACTTCTACAGACAGTCAATTTTTTGGCAAGGGTGTCTGTGATCCCAATTAAACATTTTTAAAAAATGTACTCCCTATGGGGAAATGTTTGTCAGCCCATACACTTAGTATATGGGCATTACGAGTCTAGGAGACCCGCTCCTTTGTAGTGAGACAGTTTTTTATGAGGCTCTCCTCCCTTTTTCTTCCAAGAGGGGATTGGGGTGCGTGCAAATTTGGGTCAAGGCGGCCCTTGCATTCAATGCTTAAGGAAACAGTATGACAGGACCAACTGAAGAATGTGAAGTGGGTTTTCCTGTGGCCATCCATTACCTGGGTTCAAAGGCTTATTGGAGTGCATATGACTTGGCAGCAGGGCAGGCCTTGCAGTTAATACATAAGAAAACAGCATGCCAGGACCAACTGAAGAACGTGAAGTGTTTTTTCCTGTGGCCATCCACTTCCTGGGTTCAAAGGCTTATTGGAGTGCATATGACTTGGTAGCAGGGCAGGCTTGCATTCAATGCATCATTTTTTCAGGAAGCCCTCCTGTACCTCTCGTGAAAGGGGTATTGGTGTGTGTTATAATTGTTGGCAGCCCAGCGACTCACTGCATAGGCAATATCAGCATAGGAGACCCACTGTTTAATAATGGCCCTTTAAGAATATTAATGCCGCCTGATGCCCCTCTTAAAGTAGGCTTTGTAATTTTAAGAGTCCCTCCTTCATAAATGAAACAAGACGTGTTTCCTTATGTTTCATACACCACATGGCCAGCTAGAGTTGTTAAATGTTACGATGACATTTCCCAGTGAATGCATTTGTATTGGTTGAAAGCAATGTTAAAGTTGAAAAACGCATCAAAAACGCTACGTGTGAACATAGCCCAAGTGGTGGACGAACATTTTGGTCTGGGGTAAATTATTTTGTCTTATATACAAGTTATTATCCTGGAAAGGATGTACCTTAACATATTTCCCAGCAAAATCCATTTTGGTTTCTTTTTTTGTATGTTTTTTGGTGCACCTGTAAAAATGGCGGAAAACTCTGACAACGTTGCTTACAGCTGTGACCTAGGAGTCAGGAATGCTTCCAGGGGAGATCCCCATGATGTTCCCATGTTATTAAAGCAGTATTTCCATCATTTTCAGATGTTTTTAGACCTTAAAAGGACCCCCAGGGAGATTGCGGTAAAAAATACTTGGGTTTCCCATAGACTTACATTGGGCTCGTTGCTCGGGTCGAGTATCCAAGTATTCCAATTTGCTCGACCTGAGCAATGAGCACCCGAGCATTTTAGTGCTCGCTCATTACTAATAAATAACACTACACAATATTGGTATTGCTGTGTATTGGGTCAAAGCAATCTATAAAATTGATATTATTTAAACTGTTCATGAACAATGTAAAATAAAATAAATTAAAAACATGTAAAAAATATAGCCTTTTTGTCATAGTGACACACGACATAACAAAAAATAATTAAAACATCACATACAAAAAATTGTATCAATAAAAATATTTTCGAGCAAAAAAAAAGGCCTTATTTAATTCAGTGAACAAAAAAAAAAAAAATTACCAGAGTTACCTCACGCTGAGCGCCACGGTGATCGGGTGCGGGTGTCAGCTGTATGTGACACCCAGCAGCAATGCCCACGATCAGTGCTAGCACCGATCGTGGGCGTTTAACCTCTCTGATGCCGCTGACAGTACTGACAGTGGCATAGAGAACAATAGCGCAGGAACGGGGACTCCCTGCACTTTCCCACCGGAACAACACCCCGTGCGGTCCTTCCGGGTCTTTAGTGAGGTGGCTTGTCAGCGCCTGCTAAGATCAGGCACTGGCAAGCCTCCTACACTGCCTGTCAGATTGCTGATCTGATACTGTGCTATGCATAGTGTCAGATCAGCGATCTGACTTTATATAGTGATGTCCCAACCTGGGACAATGTAATAAAGTAAAAAAAATATATATATATAATGTGTAAAAATGTAAAAAAAATCCCCAAGTAAATAATAATAAAAAAAATTAATATTTTACAAATAAATACATATATTTATATAAATAATAATAAAGAAACAATAAAAATGCACATATTTGGAATAACACGCGATCAAAAAGACGGATATAAATAAACATGACACTGGTGAAAATGTCATCTTGTCCTGCAATAAACAAGCCACCATATAGCTACATCACCAGAAAAATAGCAAAGTTATAGCTCTCAGAATAAAGCTATGCAAAAATAATTATTTTTTCTATAGAATAGTTTTTATTGTATAAAAGCTCCAAACATAAAAAAATGATATAAATGAGGTATCGCTGTCATCGTACTAACCCGGAGAATAAAACTGCTTTATCAATTTTACCACACGCGGAATGGTATAAAGCCCCCTACCCCATAAGAAATTCATGAATTGCTTGTTTTTGTACATTATGCCTCACAAAAATCGGAATAAAAAGTGATAAAAAAGTCATGAGCCCAAAAATGGTACCAATAAAAAGGTCAACACGTCCCGCAAAAAACAAGACCTCACATGACTCTGTGGGCCAAAATATGGAAAAATTAAAGCTCTCAAAATTTGATGATGCAAAAACTATTTTTTGCAATAAAAAGCGTCTTTTAGTGTGTGACAGCTGCCAAACAAAACATACCACTATAAAAAGTAAATCAAACCCCCCTTATTATCCCCATAGTTAGGGAAAAATAATAAAATAAAAAAAGTATTTATTAAATTTTTTCCATTAGGGTTAGGGTTAGGGCTAGGGCTAGGGCTAAAGTTAGGGTTAGGGTTGGGGCTAAAGTTAGGGTTAGGGTTGGGGCTAAAGTTAGAGTTAGAGTTGGGGCTAAAGTTAGGGCTAGATTTGGGACTAAAGTTATGGTTAGGGTTGAGGCCAAAGTTAGGGTTAGGGTTGGGGCTAAAGTTAGGGTTAGGGTTTGGATTATGTTTACTTTTGGGATTAGAGTTAGGGCTGGGATTAGAGTTAGGGTTGGGATTAGGGTTGGGAGTGTGTCAGGGTTAGGGATGTGGTTAGGGTTATGGCTAGGTTTGGGATTAGGGTTAGGGGTATGTTGGGGCTAGGGGTGTGTTGGGGTTAGGGTTGTGGTTAGGGTTGGGATTAGAGTTAAGGATGTGTTCGGGTTAGGGATGTGGTTAGGTTTATAGTTAGGGCTGGGATTAGGGTTAGGGTTGTGTTGGGGTTAGGATTGGAGATAGAATTGGGGGTTTCCACTGTTTAGGCACATCAGTGGGTCTCCAAACCCGACATGGCATACGATCTCAATTCCAGCCAATTCTGCATTGAAAAAGCTCTGCTGTGTGCCCAAACAGTGGTTTACCCCCACATATTGGGTATCAGCGTACTCAGGACAAATTGGACAACAATTTTTGCAGTTCAATTTCTCCTTTTACCCTTGTGAAAATAAAAATTTGGGGGCTAAAAAATAATTTTTGCGGGAAAAAATTATTTTTTATTTTCACGGCTCTGCGTTATAAACTTTAGTAAAACACTTGGGGGTTCAAAGTTCTCACAACACATCTAGATATGTTCTTTTGGGGTTTACTTTCCAATATGGGGTCACTTGTGGGGAGTTTCTACTGTTTAGGTACATCAGGGACTCCACAAACGCAACGTGATGCCCGCAGACCATTCCATCAAAGTCTGCATTCCAAAACATCGCTCCTTCCCTTTCGAGCTCTGCCATGAGCCCAAACTGTGGTTCCCCCCCACATATGGGGTATCAGCGTACTCAGAACCAATTGGATTACAGCCTTTGTAGTCAAATTTCTCCTGTTACCCTTGGAAAAATAAAAAAATGGGGGCAAAAAATCTTTTTTGCAAAAAAAATCTGATTTTTTTATTTTTACGGCTCTACATAATAAACATCTGTGACGCACTTGGGGGTTCAAAGTGCTCACCACACATCTAAGTAAGTTCTTTAGGGGGTCTAATTTCCAAAATGGTGTCATTTGTGGGGGGTTTCCACTGTTTAGGCACATCAGGGGCTCTCCAAACATGACATGGCGTCCGATGTCAATTCCAGCCAATTTTTATTGAAAAAGTCAAACGTTCTCCTTCCTTTCCGAGCTCTGCCATGTGCCAAAACAGTGATTTACCTCCACATGTGGGGTATCAGCAAACTCCAGACCAATTGCACAACAACTTTTGGGGTCCAATTTCTCCTGTTAGCTTTGAAAAAATATAAAATTGGGGCCGAAAAGATCAGTGGTCAGAATTGTAAAAATTGGCAGGGACAGAAAGGTGAAAACAAGCAGGGTCTTGAAGGGGTTAATTGCAAATCCTGCAAAAAATTACAAGGGTCATCCATACACCCTTGTAGGCATCAACTGTAGTGAGTCATTCAAATATTGTGAACAAAATGCAGTTGTGTTCCTCCTACACTCATAAAAGCTATGCACACCATGCAAAGCCTTCCAATAATTAAAAGGTGAGTCATCCATTCACCCATGAAGGCACCAAATAGAGCACATCATAAAAAATAAGAAAGTGTAGTTGTGGTACTTCTTCACTCATAAAGGTTTTGCACGAAGTGCAAAGGCAGGAAAAAATACTGGTTAAAAACACTTTATGTGCTGCTGTTATCAGGTGGTGTGGAAAAGTCAGGTCTAAACCAGGCTTTGTTTATTGTTATCAAATTGAGACTGTCAGCACTTTGTGTTGACAGGTAAAAGCACCCGTCTGTTATGATCCCCCCCCCGGTGGCACTGAAAACACTCTCGGCAAGATGCTAGCTGCAGGGCAACATAACACCTCCAAGGCATAGAGAGACAGGTCATATCAGATGTCCAAATTTGAGATTCAAAAGCTGAAGTTTGCAGATGAATTAGGGAGTACGCCGATTTGGTCAGCCAGGTATTGCTTGACCATCTTTAAAATATTTTTCCATCTTGTCAAAGATACCTGGTCATCAGAGCATGGATGCTTGGAGCGTGTCATGAAATTGGACCAGGCCTTTGACACCTATCCTCCTTGGTTGGTAAAGGAAACTTGCCCCCTGCCACTACCAATGTCTGATGAGATTTTTTTTAACATATTTTCCACAATGGTCTTCTGGTATAGCACCATTTTAGAGGACCTCTCCTACTCATGAAGAAGAGATGCAGATGAATGTAATGCGAGAGTCATGAGAAAAGCAACTTTACATAAAGTGTGCAATATATGCCAAGGTCCCTACATTCAACACTTCTCTGTCTCCACCATGATTACTACTCTCCATCTACTCCTCCTCCACCATCACTTCCTCCTCATTACTCCTCTCAACCCATCCACATAGGAGAGATGGGACAAAGATTGTGTGGATACTAGTCTCTTTTGTGCAATCTGCCAGTTCCTGTTCCTCCTCCTCTTCCTCAGCCTCCACGTACTATTTGTTTCCCAATTTGAACTGAGCAGATGATATGAGGCTGGGCTTGGTAGTATCTCTTTCTCATGTCTTCCTCCGTCTCCACCTTGTCCACATGCATAGCTTCATGTTCAATTAACTGTTTAAGTAGGCACGGAAATGGGATTATTGCACCAATGATGGCATAATCATCGCTCACCTATTTTGTGAAGTTTTCAAAGTCTTTAAGAAATCCATGCCCACTCTTCAGTAGTTATTTGCGGAGGCTGACCAGAATACTGAAGGATTTGTTGGAGCTGGTATTCCACAAATGACCCCTGCTACTCACAAAGTCTTGCCAGCATGTGCAGTGTGTGGTTCCATTATGTTGTCACATCGCTCACCATTCAGTGAGTTGGCACTTGCATGCGTTAGTTCAGCACTACCAGAGTGGAAAAAGCTGTAGATGACTTGTGGAAATGGGCACTGATGTGACAAATCTTGACCAGAATCTCTGGCAAATCTGGGTAGGCTTTCAGAAACTGCTTAACTGTCTAGTTGATTGCATGGGCCATGCATGGAACTTGCCAAACTTCACAGTAACCCCCAGGTTATGCCCATTTTCACAGATGACCATGCCTGGTTGGAGGTTCAGTGGCGAGAGCCATGGATCGGTCTGGCGTGTTATTCCTTTAAGCAACTCAGCCACAGTGTGCGGTTTGTTTCCTAGACAAATTAGCTTCAGCAGAGCTTGCTGCTGCTTCGCTAAGGCAGTGCTGCAGGGCTTCCAGCTTTCGGCAGATGTGGATGACTAGCTCTGAGCTAACACATCAGAGATGGAGGATGAGGAGAAAGAGGGGGTGCCAGAACTGCTTTAGGAGGTGAAAGAAACCCTGATAGAAGTAGGGCAAGCAATCCTCAGCCTAGATAGCACATGTGACATTCCAGGGAGAGACTCGGCTTCGGCTTCCACAATATTCACCCAGTGTGCAGTCTGGGAAATAAAGCCTCACTGACCACATCACTTGTCCATGTGTTGCTCATTACATGGACAATCCCAGTATCCGTGTTTGCCACAATGGCTGATGTAGTGCCAGCTGGGAACCGAGTACTGAGGGAACAAAGTTATAGACCTGTAACAAGCCATTTTTTATTTATATTTCAAACCAATGAAAATTCACACAAAGCAGGTTCTACAGTATGACAGCAGTCAATTTTTGGAACCAAAATATATTGTGAACGGTATCTGGCCAAGGGCTTTTTAAAAAATGTAACCAACAATAATTTTACACAAAGTATGTTAAAATCTATGCATGACCAATTGAATTGTGATAAAAATGTTACTTTTTTTCGAGTTTTATATAGCATCGTAATGTAACAATAACTAGTGTTGAGCATTCCGATGCTGCAAGTATCGGGTATCGGCAGATACTTGCTGTATCGGAATTTCCGATACCGAGATCCGATATTTTTGTTATATCGGGTATCGGTATCGAAACAACATTAATGTAAAAATGTGTAAAAGAAAGAATTAAAATAAAAAATATTGCTATACTCACCTCTCCGACGCAGCCTGGACCTCAGCGAAGGAACCGGCAGCGTTGTTTGTTTAAAATTTGCGCTTTTACTTGGTTACGTGAATTCCCGGCTTGTGATTGGTCAGGGCGGCCATGTTGCCGGGACGCGGACCAATCACAGCAAGCCGGGCCGAAATTACGTCACGGCTTGCTGTGATTGGTCCGTGTCCCGGCAACATGGCCGCCATTAACCAATCACAAGCCGTGACGTCACGGAAGGCTGGACTTGCACACTTTTTAAAAAGCGCGCGTGTCCAGCCTCCAGTGACGTCCCGGCTTATGATTGGTCACGGCGCCATGTTGCCGGAACGCGGACCAATCACAGTAAGCCGTGACGAAATTACGTCACGGCTTGCTGTGATTGGTCCGCGTCCCGGCAACATGGCCGCCATTAACCAATCACAAGCCGTGACGTCACTGGAGGCTGGACACGCGCGCTTTTTAAAAAGTGCGCAAGTCCAGCCTCCCGTGACGTCACGGCTTGTGATTGGTTAATGGCGGCCATGTTGCCGGGACGCGGACCAATCACAGCAAGCCGTGACGTAATTTCGGCCCGGCTTGCTGTGATTGGTCCGCGTCCCGGCAACATGGCCGCCCTGACCAATCACAAGCCGGGAATTCACGTAACCAAGTAAAAGCGCAAATTTTAAACAAACAATGCTGCCGGTTCCCTCGCTGAGGTCCCGGCTGCGTCGGAGAGGTGAGTATAGCGATATTTTTTATTTTAATTCTTTCTTTTACACATTTATATGGTTCCCAGGGCCTTAAGGAGAGTTTCCTCTCCTTCAGACCCTGGGAACCATCAGGGATACCGTCCGATACATGAGTCCCATTGACTTGTATTGGTATCGGGTATCGGTATCGGATTGGATCCGATATTTTGCCGGTATCGGCCGATACTTTCCGATACCGATACTTTCAAGTATCGGACGGTATCGCTCAACACTAACAATAACCACGCAAACAAGAAAATTAAATAAATATTTTGAAAGTGTAGTTGATGTACTCTTACACTTATAAACACTTTGTGGAAAGTGCAAAGCCAGGAAAAAATTGGAAAGAGTGTAATACTGAAATCCTCTTCAAGTGTCAGCTTCTTCTTCTTTCTCTTCATGAGGTTGGGGAACTGCCTCAACCTGGTTCCTGGAGCCTGATTTCCAGGTGCCTGGGATGTAGGTGTCCAGGCTTTGGGTAGTGCCAGAGTCCCTGACATGTAAGAGACCCCATAAACTACACTCATATAGGAGGTGGGGAATCTCAAGGACAGTACGATCTCTTAGGGGTGGTAGCCCCATCTGAAACCACCTAGATGAGCCTCTCCCAGGCCCATTCATTTCTCAAGAAGGCCCATTCATTTCTCAAGAAGAGTTGATCATTCTCCCTTCCTTCTCGGATCACATCCACCGCATGACAACTATGTTGTCTAGAGATGAGTGAATATTTCAATGTTCGGTTCGGATTACAATCGCCGATCCATTTTGTAGTCTACTATTGTCAGGAAAATGTAAGGATAGTAAAACAGGTAGTTGACTCAAAGTGGGTGGAGCGCTGCAGGTCTCGGAGGCCTACTGGTACAGGCAAAACGCATGAAGGAGACCCAACCATGAATCCACACATTTCAAAAAATTTGTAGCAGACAGTTCCAAAGTGGCAAGAATTTAACCAGAGTAGAGCTAGTATAATGGGGACCAACACCTCTCTCACTGCAGGGAACCCAGCAGATGGAGACTGTAACAGACAAGGTTGTTGACCCACTGTGCCATTGCCCTTGGAAAACCTAGAGGAGTGTAACTAGGTGGCCTACCAAATCTGACCTTGGATAAGTAGCAGGCGAAACTGCGACCTAAGGATTGACATGGAGGTCGCACCAGGTGTTAATCCAGTGCTGACCTACAGAGGGTGGTAGCTTACCCTCTAGAGTGGGTAGGCTGGTATGGCCCAAAAGAGTGACAAAGAATGCAGGCAGGTTCTATAGGGACACTGAAACCTAGGGTGCAGATTGGACTGGCTGAGGAACAGAAAAGCACTGGGAGGGGCAGACTGGACAGGGCGTTCGATGGATTGGCGTTGGCAGGTGCCGACTGGACCAGGTTTTATGCAGATGGGCTCTGGCAGGTGTGGGCTGGACGGGGTGGTAGAGAAGAGTGGCACTGGAAATTGCAATCTGGACCGGCAGTTAAATATATGAGCACTGGCATGTGCGGGCTGGACAGGCTGATGGACAGAAGAGCACAGACAGGTATGAGCAGATGGGTACAGGGTAGACAAGCAGATGTGTTACCTGGGGAACCTGACAACATTGCTCTGAAATTTCCAAATCGGAGGAGGAACTTTAAATAAAAGGTGTCGCTCAACTATTGGCTAAGGACACCTTAGGGTTACACGTGTGGTCATTTTCGGAGGTAGAGAGCATAAATGCCTTAAGTTTAGTGCCTGGGCATACAAAAGAACCTTGAGAGACACTGACACATAGGGGGCGAGATGAGGAGGTGGTGTGTGAGAGGGAGACATTGAATTTCCAACAAACAAAGGGCCAAGTCTGTAATGCCAATAGATCAGAAAGGTTGTAATAAGAGGAAATGGTCCACCGTGTAAAAGGCAGATACCAAGTCCAGCAGAAGGAGGAGGACAAACTAGCCTCGCTTGGATTTGGTAGTTACTAGGACATTGGTGACTTTAGTCAGGGAAGTTTCAGTGGAATGGTGTGGTCGGAAGCCAGATTGTAAGTGGTCAAAGAGGAAGCAAGAGGAGAAGTGAGAGGACAGTTCAAAATGGACGTGTTGTTCCTGTGTTGTTTGTGTGTGGCATTTCCTGAAGAAGGGGTCACTAACACCCTGAAATGCATTGAATAAACCACCATTGCTAACTCATCAAGCTTGGAAATTGTATTGTTGTGGCAGCACAGAAGATGTCCATACACCTCATGTACACTATCCCACCACAAACACACTATGGACCTGAACCTCAGGAAAGAGACCAACCAATGAGCGCTTATAGCAGTATCTGCAATATGATTGTTGCCCATATTGTTAGGATTTGAAATACTGCTGACTACTGGATTGCCAGTCTGTTCAATCCACAATCCATGCAGCCCATGCTGCAGTATCAAAACATGCTTGAAGACAATCTTAACAGTGGCTTTACCCAAGACAGCAGTGAGGCACTCAGTGTGCATCACAGTGATAGGCTGCCAGCGCCGGGAACCTTGAGTCCTGGGTCTGGAGTCCTGGGATCCAACCACACCAAAGAAGGCATCTGCAAAGAATTTGTATGTTCTCCCCATGTTTGCAAATGTTTCCTCAGAGTACTAATTTTTCTTGCACTCCAAAGACATACTGATAAGAAAGTTAGATTGTGCGCTCCAATGTGGACAGTGTCACTAATGTCTGTAAATGTCTGTGGAATTATTGGTGCTATATAATAATTTTTGGAAATGTTTGGTCTCCAAGTTTGGTCTCCTTCATTTGTGTTGCCTGAATTTGGCACAGCTCTCAGAGCACCAGTTACTGATCAAACTTTAAGCAAAAAATACTTCTCCAAGCCCTGTCCAATGCTTAAATGTGGCATGGTTTAAGGAAAACGTTATTAGCTCAAATAATTTATATTTTGAAATGTGGGCTCCTGGCTGGAACACAATACCAGCCCAAAATAATTAAAAGATAAAATGTGGCCTGCTGTATGTAGCACAATAGTCACAGAAAAAATTAGATTTTTTTTATTGTGCACAAGCCTTGGATACAGCAGAATCTGAGCACAAAAGAATTGCAACCTGAGATGTGGCCAAATTTTCGGAGCACAGTAGTACCAGAACAAATTCAAATTTTATCATGTGTACCACTGAATGAAGAACATTATCAGCACCCAAAAATGTCAAACTGACATCTAGCCTGCTGTTTAATATTACTAACAGAAGAAAGTATTGCTTTAGTGTAAATGAGCCCTGAATGCAATCGAATATATGTTCAAAATAGTTTCAAACTCAGATTTAGCCTGCTGTATCATGTTTGTCACAGTAATTTTTTATTTTTTTTTATATGGCTGAGCTCTCCACACAGCTGAATTTCACTGTCACAAAATGAGAAGGCGAGATATGGCATGCTTTAACCCCTTTCATAACAATAAATTATTTTTTTAATGCTGCCTGAGCTCTGCACACAGGTGAATTTCACTGCCTCTAAAAGACAAGGTGGGATATGGTGTGCTGAATGATGCAAGCAAGTGCCAAAAGTATTTTTTTTACTGTGCAATAGCTCTGCAAACAAAACTATTTCACTGCAACTAAATGACAACATGAGAGATGTAAAAAATTTTTTTACTGGGCAACAGCTCAAATCACAGAACAATGTAATCTCCACTAAATGACAAGGTGAGATATGTCATGCTGTATCACATTAGGAACTGCAAAAATGTTTTTCCTGTGCAACAGCTCTGAACACAAAACAATTTCATCAACACTAAATGACACTAAATGACAAGGTGAGATATGGGTTTAGCAACAGAAATTTTTGTACTGTATAACAGCTGTGAAGAAAGTTGAATTTCCCAACCACTAAATGACAAAGTGGGATATGGCGTGCTAAATAACGTTAGCAACTACTAATTTATTTATTTTTTTTACTATGCCACAGGCCAAATCACGGAACAATTTCACCACCACTAAATGACAAGGTGGGATATGGAGTGCTGTATCACATTTGTAACAGAATTTTATTTTTTTAACCCAGGATTAGTGTTGAGCATTCCGATACCGCAAGTATCGGGTATCGGCCGATACTTGCGGGTATCGGAATTCCGATACCGAGATCCGATACTTTTGTGGTATCGGGTATCGGTATCGAAACAACATTAATGTGTAAAATAAAGAATTAAAATAAAAAATATTGCTATACTCACCTCTCCGACGCAGCCTGGACTTCACCGAGGGAACCGGCAGCGTTCTTTGCTTAAAATGCGCGCGTTTACTTCCTTCCGCGACGTCACGGCTTGTGATTGGTCGCGTGCCGCCCATGTGGCCGCGACGCGACCAATCACAGCAAGCCGTGACGTAATTTTCAGGTCCTCAATGCCTAATTCTAGGCATTCAGGAATTTAAAATTACGATCCGGCTTGTGATTGGTCGCGTCGCGGTCATATGGGCGACGCGACCAATCACAAGCCGTGACGTCACGGGAGGCAGGAAACGCGCACATTTTAAAATTACGTCACGGCTTGTTATTGGTTGCGTGCCGCCCATGTGACCGCGACGCGACCAATCACAGCAAGCCGTGACGTAATTTCAGGTCCTGTATGCCTAATTCTGCATTCAGGACCTGAAATTACGTCACGGCTTGCTGTGATTGGTCGCGTCGCGGTCACATGGGCGGCACGCAACCAATCACAAGCCGTGACGTAATTTTAAAATGCGCGCGTTTCCTGCCTCCCGTGACGTCACGGCTTGTGATTGGTCGCGTCGCCCATGTGACCGCGACGCGACCAATCACAAGCCGGATCGTAATTTTAAAATCCTGAATGCCTAGAATTAGGCATTGAGGACCTGAAAATTACGTCACGGCTTGCTGTGATTGGTCGCGTCGCGGCCACATGGACGGCACGCGACCAATCACAAGCCGTGACGTCGCGGAAGGAAGTAAACGCGCGCATTTTAAGCAAAGAACGCTGCCGGTTCCCTCGGTGAGGTCCAGGCTGCGTCGGAGAGGTGAGTATAGCAATATTTTTTATTTTAATTCTTTATTTTACACAGTAATATGGTTCCCAGGGCCTGAAGGAGAGTTTCCTCTCCTTCAGACCCTGGGAACCATCAGGGATACCGTCCGATACTTGAGTCCCATTGACTTGTATTGGTATCGGGTATCGGTATCGGATTAGATCTGATACTTTGCCGGTATCGGCCAATACTTTCTGATACCGATACTTTCAAGTATCGGACGGTATCGCTCAACACTACCCAGGATGAGCCCTGCACGAAGCTGCGCTCCCTCACAGCCTGAACTATGGTGAACTCTGGAGCATGGGAGAATTCCAGTTAATTTTCCCATGCTCAAAAGTTCAGCGTGGGTCAGGCTGTGAGGGAGCGCAGCATCAGTGATGGCACTGCTAGTCACTGAAGCTGCTGCTCGCAGTAGTGCTGAACTAGGATGACCTCTCGAGCATGAGGTAATGTCAGTTCATTTTCCCACACTCAAGAGTTCACTGCCGGTGAATCTCAGCCCTAATCACTTATGCTGCTGCTGGCAGCTTCTCATTCATTCATCAGTGGTTTACAGCCAGGATGGTTGCATTAGCACTGTTCCCGATTGTAAACTGTATATCCCCTAGATATGGATTACGGCATGAGACTGAATGCCATACAGGTATTGTATATTACAAAACCTATGAATTTATACTTCCAAATATATGAAAAACTCCCAAAAACATCAATCGATGTATTCACCTTTTACTTATCGCCACATAGTCCTAGATTTGCCACAACATAATAATGTTGCTTAGTGCATCCCGGGCTATATAGATTGAAGAGGAGACCAAATAATAGTCTGTACATATATAACGAAATATATATGTACACATACAAAGGTGACATCAACCCCACAACTATTACCCCACTTGCCACTGCTACAGGGCAAAAGGGAAAAACGAGGCTAAGTGCCAGAATTGGTGCATCTTACAGATGCACCTTTTCTGGAGCCGCTGAGTGCTGATGTTTTTGGCGAGGGGGGCAATATCCATGGTCCCAAAGCTATTGATATCAGCCCGCAGCTGTCTGCATAGCCTTTGCTGGTTATTGTTTATGGGGAACCTCACGTAATTTTTGGAGGGGTCCCCCATTTTAATAGCCAGTAAAGGCTAAGTATACAGCTGTGAGCTAATATTAATAGCCTGGGAAGCTCAATGGATATTCCCTCTGCTTCTTTTGAAAATTATGTGGGAGACCATGGTATTTTTTCAAATAAATAATCATTTATTAATTAAATACATGTCCAGTAATTTGACTTTTTCTCGGATTTCACTTTGGGGGACTTCAACTACCCTGAAATAGATTGGGGAACAGAAACCTGCAGTTCCAGCAAAGGTGATCGGGGTCTGACAACTATGAGAGACAATTATGTCCGTTTCTCGCACAAATGGGTATGAGCCCTTAAATTGTGACGCCATTCTTTTCTCTCAAATGGAGAAAAACGAGTAGCATCCATACAACGTTTTGACCAGACATGGTCTTTATCAAATATCATACTTGATAAAAACCATGTCTAGTCGAAACGTTGTATGACTTTGATAGCAGAATAAAGATTTTATACTTTTTTCACCTGGACTGAATGCTGCTCGTTTTTCTCTATTTGTGAGTATCTATCCAATTGGGTCAATGAATTTTGAGCATGCATCCTGAAATCATCTGATGCGCTGTCGGTTGCTGCTTTTTGAACGCCATTCTTTTCTCAGTGATCTGGGAGTATGACCTGCTTCCAAATGACTTCTCCATACATTCCACCTTCCATTCAGCACTTTTTGCATCCATTTCAACATTTTCACTTCCCCAGACCTCCTTGTAGCCTTGTAGTGTCTGCAGGAAAAAAAAAATGGATTTTCCATGGATTCCCATTATACCCTTTATTCGAAATGGGCATTAGAAATTCCTTGGCTTGAGTAACGAGCATCTGAGCATTTCAGTGCTTGCTCTCCTCTAATGGTTAATACAGCTTCTCAAAACCTGCAAAAAATAAAAGTGAATAAAAATGCCATCTTCAACCCCTAACAAAAAGTTGTCAGTTGCATTGTAAAAACTAGTAAACAATCTGTTTTATTAATGAAAATATCAAAATGTTCTAATGGATTTTTTTATAGCAAGTTTTGATCACGTCTTCTACATCAAAGTGTGTTGCATGGCTTCTGTAAGGTACTCTAGGGATCATAAAATCATCATCAATGATTCTGCATTATAAATTATCTAGAATTATATAAATAAGCATTTTTTTCATAACTTAAATTTTTGTTCCTAAAAAAACTTGTAAAGCATTGCTTGTAGCTTTTTATTTATTAAGTGTGTTTTTCTAATAAAGTAATATTCCCTCTGAGTGCTTTATTTATCTTATGCTTATATTTTCTTAGACTTTAAAGGAAAGCAGACAAATGTAAATAAAGCACCAGAGTTTTTCATATTCATAATGTTTAGTGATGAGCGAGCCTGCTCACCACTATTCGGTGCTCACCTGAGCATCGCAGTGCTCGCAATGCTCAATGCTCGCCGAGTATTTCCAGCTTTGCTCAGTGGGAGCTTGGGTCCCCACCCTGCATGTTTGGTGCTCTTTAGAGCACCAACCAACATGCAAGGATTTTCTGCCACACACTGTAATGCCGCAGCCATGTTGGTTGTGGCATTACAGTGATTGGCTGACCGCAACAAAGTCATCAGGTCTATATCAGACCTGGCACCGCTCTGCTCATCACAGTCAGCTCTGGGATCACACAGTGTAAGGAGAGTTGCTGCTGAGATAGGGAGAGATTTTCAATTTTATTAGTGTGGGTATACCATCTGTAATACACAAATTCATCTCAACCAACAGTCCTACTGAGGACTAATCAAGATGTATATAGATATCAGTGCTAGGCAGGCAGGCAGTGTATGTGGCAGACTTCATTGCATATAGCAAGCGGTCCATTCCAGTTCTGTCTGCTTCTGCAACCTATTACAGATATTTATATACATAGTCCCAAGTGTCAGGGGCCAGAAATAATTTTATTGGATTTTAATCCTGATTATTTTCTTTAAAAGCAATCCAGAGCACACAGCTTTTCTACTCCATTTGCATGATGGCACTGCAGAATACAGCCAGATTCTTTCTTTATTACAGCGTAAAAATCCAGCTATTTTAAACATGGGTTTGGCCTTCACATGGATCACATCTCAGTGCATTGAAAATTCTGCCATTTGTGGCCTATTGTTACATTTTGTTGTAGTGTCTTAGATAAGATACCAGTTTGCTGAAAAAACAAATAGTTACCTACAGGCCAAATATATTAAACTAGGGTTTGTCCGTCACTCAGATCACATATCAGTGCTCTCCAAATTCAGCCATTTGTAGTGAATGTGTAAAATATTGTCCTGTATTTAAAATGGACAATATAATTGTCAAGGGATGGGGAACTGGACGTGAAGGTGCATGCAGAGGCCGAAGCCGTGGACAAGCTGAAATTGTGCCACAACAAACACCCACATCTTCTCGCCCAACATTCCTGTTCGAATTACTAGGGGACCGCAGCACACCACTATTGAACCCAGAACAGTTTCAAAAGGTTGTTGCTGGATAGAGGATAATGCTTCCAGTCACTTTGCCACCACCACTAGCACCTTCCACACGGTCAAGTCTGAGTAGCCGTGAGTCTGGACCGCATATTCCTTACCCTGATCCTCTTTCCTCCCACCATGCCGAGTGCCCAGAGAGCACTGATCCCACAGTTGGACACTCTGAAGAGCTGTTCACTTTTCCATTTATAGATTCGGGCCTCTCGCCCAGTCCACTTGAAGCGGGGCAAGAGGAGATGGCCTGTAGCGATGTCCAAATAATTGAGCAGCCACGGTCACACAAAGGCGACAGTGGGAAAGTGTCACAAGAGGTTACCTAAGATGAGACACAATTGCCAGAAAGTCAGGAGGAGAACAAGGGTGCGGAAGTGGAAGGCGAGATGGTGGATGATATGGTAACTGACCCAAGCTGGCAGGAGGACATGCAGAGTGAGGACAGAAGCACACAGGTGGAGGAAGGTGTAGCACTCCAATAGGCAGGAAAAAGAATTATGGTGACCGCAGACAGAAGGCGGGCAGCCGTTCCTCCTAACACCGACATGACGGAAGTTGCCAGTCCAACTGTTAGTTCTTCCTGAGTCTGGTTGTTTTTTAAAGACTCTGAAAATAACCCCAAAAAAGCCATTTGCACCACCTGCCAAGCCAACATCAGCAGGGGTAGCAAAACTACCAGCTTGACCACCACCAGCATGATCAGACACATGGCAGCAAAGCACCCGACTTTGTGGGCCTAAACCCATGGTCCAGAAACAGTGTCTGCGGGTGACTCAACTGTTTCTTCAGCTGTTGTGCATGCAAGATAATCCCACATCCATGGTGCATGTGAAGATGCCTCCTGCCCTGAACCTGTCTTTGCACCCACTCAACTAGCTTCGTCAGCAAGCAAGTCCACGTCCTTATCCCAGTGCAGCATTCAGTTGTCCATACCCCAGTTCTTGGAACACAAGCGCAAATATGCAGGAACACCCCACAGGCCACACTACTAACTTCACAAATTTATTGACTGCTTGATCTCGAAATGTTGCCTTTAGGCTCATGGGGATGGAAGCTTTCCACAACCTGATGGTGGCGGCCATCCCCAGGTACTCGATCCCCAGCTGCCGCTATTTCTCCCGGTGTGCCGTCCCTGCATTACACAAGCATGTGTCCCACAACATTAGCCGTGCCCTCAACAATGCAGTTACTGGGAAAGTCCACCTAACCATGGACACGTGGACTAGTGCTTGTGGGCAAGGATGGTACATCTCACTGATGGCACCCTGGGTTAACATAGGTGAATCCGGGACACAGTCAGACCTTGGGATAGAACACGTCCTCCCGTCGCCAAGGATTGCAGGCCCTACGTCAATCAGGGTTGTCCCCACAGTATACAGCTCCTGCACCTCCTCCTCTTCAACCTCCATTTCCAAAACAACCACAAAAGTCACAAGCTGGGAGCACTGTAGCACTGCCACAGCCAAGCAGCAACAAGCAGTGATGAAGCTAATATGCTTAGGAGACAAACCGCACAATGCTGAAGAGTTGTGGACAGCTCGGAAAGAGCAGTCAGATATTTCAATGACACCGCTGAACTTAGAGCCAGCCATGGTCGTGTGTCACAATGGCTGGAACCTGATGGCGACTCTGAGGCAAGGCAAGGTCACACACGTACCATGCCTGGCCCATGTACTTAACCTCATGATTCAGCGGTTTCTCAAAACCTACCTGGAGCTGCCAGATCTGCTTATCAAAGTACGCCGCCTGTGTGCCCATTTTTGAAAGTCAGCTACAGCTTCCTCTGCTCTTGCCATGCTTCAGCAGTGTTTGCAGCCTCCGGCTCACCGACTGTTGTGTGATGTCTCCACGCATTGGAACT
The DNA here is from genome assembly GCF_051348905.1 of Ranitomeya variabilis. Lineage (NCBI taxonomy): Eukaryota > Metazoa > Chordata > Amphibia > Anura > Dendrobatidae > Ranitomeya > Ranitomeya variabilis. The sequence goes on along the minus strand of NC_135233.1, from coordinate 919,768,910 downwards.
CTGCACGGCAGATGTTGGAAAGGATATGTGAGCAGAAGAGGGCAGTTGTTGACTACCAGCATCAACAAGGTCGTCGGTATTTACTGTATGTACTCGAGTATAAGCCGACCCGAGTATAAGCCCCCTAATTTTGCCACAATAAACTGGGAAAACTTAAAGACTCGAGTATAAGCCAAGAGTGGAAAATGCTGCAGCTACCGGTAAATGTAAAAAATAAAAATAGATACCAATAAAATTAAAATTAATTGAGACATCAGTAGGTTAAGTGTTTTTGAATATCCAGATTGAATCAGGAGCCCCATGTAATACTCCATACAGTTCATGAGAGGCCCCATAAGATGATCCATACAAAATACGCCTCATATAATGCTCTATACAGTTTATGATTTGCCCAATAAGATGCTCCATATTAAAATATGTCCCATATAATGCTGCACAAATGCTGATTATGGCCCCATAAGATGCTCCTTAGAGATTTTTGCCCCATATAATCCTGCACAAATTTTGATTATGGTCCCATAAGATGCTCCATAGACACATTTGCCCCGTATAATGCTGCACAAATGCTGATTATGGCCCCATAAGATGCTCCATAGAGATATTTGCCACATATAATGCTGCACATGGCCCATTAAGATGTTCCATAGAAATATTTGTCCCGTATAATGCCCCATAAGATTCTCCATAGACTATTATGCCCCATATGCCGTTGCTGCGATTTAAAAGAAAATGACATACTCACCTCTCGTAGCTCAGGCCCCTGGTACTTGCTATAGTCACCTGTCCCCCGTTCCACCGTCGGGCGCCGCTGTGTCTTCCGCGTCCTCTGCACTGACTGTTCAGGCAGAGGGCAGCACGCACACTAATCGCGTCATCGCACCCTCTGACCTGAACGTCACTGCAGAGGACGCGGAAGACGGAGCGGCGCCGGAATGGGGGACAGGTGAATATTGCTCACTGCCCCTGTCATACTCACCTGCTCCTGGCGCGGTCCCTGCATGTCCCTGTTTCTCTGGGTGCCGGCAGCTTCTTCCTGTATTGAGCCGTCACATGGTACCGCTCATTACAGTAATGAATATGCGGCTCCACCCCTATGGGAGTGGATTCGGGTCCATATTCATTACTGTAATGAGCGGTACCATATGACCACTCAATACAGGAAGAAGCTGTCAGCGCCCGGAGAACCAGGGACATGCAGGGACCGCGCCAGGAGCAGGTGAGTATGATTAGACAGCTGCTGCTCCTCCTCCCCTGCCAACCCCTAAGAATGACTCAAGTATAAGCCGAGAGGGGCAATTTCATCCTAAAAAGATGGGCTGAAATTCACGGCTTATACTCGAGTATATACGGTAGTTCTGACTCTACACATAAGACTTCAGGAGTGGACATGGATGTCAGACATATGTCCCATCCTACAAAAATTTGAGGACTCAACCAAGAAGGTGAGCGGCGATGATGCCATAATTAGTATCACCATCCCACTTCTCTGTCTTCTGAAATGCTCTCTGCTCACAATTAGTGTTGAGCGATACTTTCCGATATCGGAAAGTATCGGTATCGGAAAGCATCGGCCGATACCGTCAAAATATCGGATCTAATCCGATACCGATACCGATACCCGATCCCAATGCAAGTCAATGGGACGAAAATATCGGAATTAAAATAAACCCTTTATAAACTTGCAGGTTCATTCTACATGAAGGAAAACAACTAAGAATAATGTAGGATGTATTGGGGGACGTGGCGGAGACATTAAAGGCACAGAGGTTTAGCCCAATGTAATAGAATAGCAGGATTTTGGTTTTTTTATGACGTTCGGCGGTAGAAAGATTTTGACTATGTTAATTTTTTTTTTATTTTGTCAGATATTGATGTTTCACTACTTCCACGCCCTTCACCTTCTTTTTTACTTCTCCCACACTTTCTTCTTCATTATCCTCATCATCAGCTTCTTTGACATCAACTTCTTCACCTTATTCATCTTCTTCTTCATCTTCTACCTATTATTTTTTTGGTTACATTGTTCATATTCTTTTTATTTTACTATTATCTTCTTCATATTCTACTTCTTCATCATATTCTTATTTGTGACAGGCATTGCCGTAGTTGTTATCTATAAAAGTTTGAAGATTACACCTTCCATTCTGCCTGTCACAAAACAGTTACATTTGTCCGCGTTCAGTTTGGCCTGCAGCATCAGGCTTTATCCAGGGGCACCACGAGGAGGAACGGACTCACCCCCATACACTGCTTAGTCTTCTTCTGCTTATAATTTAGATAATATTTTTTGCTCTGATATTTAGTGTTATGCTTAATGTTCTTCTGCTCTTTGTTCTGCAGCCTCTTGTTCTTCTGCTTCTCGGTCTTCCAGGTCGTCGTCGTCTCCAGGGTCGTCGTCTCCGGGGTCGTCATCATCGGGGTGGTCTTCAGGGTCGTCGTCTCCGGGGTCGTCGTCATCGGGGTGGTCTTCAGGGTCATCGTCTCCAGGGTCGTCGTCATCACGGTGGTTGTCGTCTCTGGTGTCGTCGTCATCTTAGGGGTGGTCTTCCGGGTCATCGTGTTTAGTCTCTTGAACTTGGAAATGTAGCAGAAGGTACAAGAAGGCTGAGAAAATGCCGAGAACCAGCTGATGGAACTGGAACTCGGATGGCTACCCGAAGGTCCAAGAGCCAATGGAACTACCGAGGACCAGCTGACGTTACTGGAACCCGGTTACTAAGCAGGAGGTACCCGTGCCTGAAAGCACTACCAAGGACCACCTGACGTTGGTGGAACTCGGATACCCAGAGGGAGGCACCTAAGCCAAAGGCTCTGCCAGGAACCAGCTGACGGTACTGGAACCAGGATGGGGAACAGAAGGTACAAGAGCAAAATACACTGCCGAGAACCAGCTGACGGTGCTGGAACCCGGATGGGTAGCCGAATGTCCAAGAGCCAATGGAACTACCGAAGACCAGCTGACGTTAATGGAACCCGGTTACTAAGCAGGAGGTACCCGTGCCTGAAAGCACTACCAAGGACCACCTGACGTTGGTGGAACTCGGATACCCAGAGGGAGGCACCTAAGCCAAAGGCTCTGCCCGGAACCAGCTGACGGTACTGGAACCAGGATGGGGAGCAGAAGGTACAAGAGCAAGTGTCTGCGTGGCTTTTGCAGGACACGATGCCGGCTGCACAGCAGGGGAACAGCTGGCGGTGCTGAACCCCACTGACTCATTGGCTGGTGTTTTTCTCTGTGCAGCTAGCAGTACCGGGCCCCAACTGGCGGTGTTAGAGCCCGGGGTCAGCAGGAGGAGGAGATGGAGCAGAGTGTAGGCCGAAGCCTGCACTGGCGGCAGATTTGGGTCTGTTGTGCCTGCGTGGCAGTTGCAGGACACGTTGCCGGCTGCACAGCAGGGGAACAGCTGGCGGTGCTGAACCCCACTGACACATTGGCTGGTGTTTGGCTCTGTGCAGCTAGCAGTACCGGGCCCCAACTGGCGGTGTTGGAGCCCGGGCTCTGCAGGGGGAGCAGAGTGTAGGCCGAAGCCTACTTGAACCAATTTCAAAGGTAACCTTTAACCCCCCCTCAGGGGTTACAAAGTAGAAGAGCCACAGCTTATGCAGCAGTAGTGCTGCACAAGTCAAAGGTTGCTCTTTTAATTTTGCTCCTTGCACACGCTGAATGAAACACGTATAACATTTAGCCCTTTATACAGTCAAACTGTGTTGGAGGCGCGAGTTCCCTTTGTAATGAGACGCAGCACAGATGTCAAGAATCCCACCTTGGTGCTGGGTGCAGCCTCCTGAGCGTTGTTATTTGCTGTACAGGAGTCTGCGCTGTCGTGTTATCCCCTGGCCTAGCGCTGTTAGCGCTGCCCATCTTCTGACCTCATTTAATGTCGGCCGCTGCGGTTCGCGATGACCATGAATCCCAGCCCCGCGGTGTCTTAACATTGTTAAAACACTGCGGGGCTGTGATTCATGGCCTGGCGCAGCACATATGTTCGCCTCTCGCACTCGGGTCCTTACACCCGCTGCAGACTGTGCGGCGTCAGCTGATCCCTTATCGCATGCCACGGCCATGAAGCCGCACAGTCTGAAGAAGGCGGAAGGAGATGAGGGACAGGCGAACTGATGCACTGCTCATGCACATCAATCACACCCTCGCAGTTCCAAGAAATAAGACACCGAGGGGCGTTGTGTGGGTCAGGGCGGCCGCAGAGGCGCAGGCAGCCAAACAATGATGCCAGAAGACGGGCAGCGCTACCAAGGGGGTTGCAGCGTGTCATTACAAAGGAAAGTCACACCCCCGGGACGGTTAAATGGTCACACAGAGGACCCATTTCAGACGTGTTTTCAGTTCCACATGTGCGAGGAGAATACGTTTATGAGCCACCTTGCACACATGCAGCATTACCGCTGTACAAGGTGGCCTTAAAAACGTACAAACGCCTGGGGGAGGGGGGACAGGTTCCCTTCAATTTCAGTTCTTGTGTCGGCGTGGCTTTTGCAGGACACGTTGCCGGCTGCACAGCAGGGGAACAGCTGGCGGTGCTGAACCCCACTGACACATTGGCTGGTGTTTGGCTCTGTGCAGCTAGCAGTACCGGGCCCCAACTGGCGGTGTTGGAGCCCGGGCTCTGCAGGGGGAGCAGAGTGTAGGCCGAAGCCTACTTGAACCAATTTCAAAGGTAACCTTTAACCCCCCCTCAGGGGTTACAAAGTAGAAGAGCCACAGCTTATGCAGCAGTAGTGCTGCACAAGTCAAAGGTTGCTCTTTTAATTTTGCTCCTTGCACACGCTGAATGAAACACGTATAACATTTAGCCCTTTATACAGTCAAACTGTGTTGGAGGCGCGAGTTCCCTTTGTAATGAGACGCAGCACAGATGTCAAGAATCCCACCTTGGTGCTGGGTGCAGCCTCCTGAGCGTTGTTATTTGCTGTACAGGAGTCTGCGCTGTCGTGTTATCCCTTGGCCTAGCGCTGTTAGCGCTGCCCATCTTCTGACCTCATTTAATGTCGGCCGCTGCGGTTCGCGATGACCATGAATCCCAGCCCCGCGGTGTCTTAACATTGTTAAAACACTGCGGGGCTGTGATTCATGGCCTGGCGCAGCACATATGTTCGCCTCTCGCACTCGGGTCCTTACACCCGCTGCAGACTGTGCGGCGTCAGCTGATCCCTTATCGCATGCCACGGCCATGAAGCCGCACAGTCTGAAGAAGGCGGAAGGAGATGAGGGACAGGCGAACTGATGCACTGCTCATGCCCATCAATCACACCCTCGCAGTCCCAAGAAATAAGACACCGAGGGGCGTTGTGTGGGTCAGGGCGGCCGCAGAGGCGCAGGCAGCCAAACAATGATGCCAGAAGACGGGCAGCGCTACCAAGGGGGTTGCAGCGTGTCATTACAAAGGAAAGTCACACCCCCGGGACGGTTAAATGGTCACACAGAGGACACATTTCAGACGTGTTTTCAGTTCCACATGTGCGAGGAGAATACGTTTATGAGCCACCTTGCACACATGCAGCATTACCGCTGTACAAGGTGGCCTTAAAAACGTACAAACGCCTGGGGGAGGGGGGACAGGTTCCCTTCAATTTCAGTTCTTGTGTCTGCGTGGCTTTTGCAGGACACGATGCCGGCTGCACAGCAGGGGAACAGCTGGCGGTGCTGAACCCCACTGACACATTGGCTGGTGTTTTTCTCTGTGCAGCTAGCAGTACCGGGCCCCAACTGGCGGTGTTAGAGCCCGGGGTCAGCAGGAGGAGGAGATGGAGCAGAGTGTAGGCCGAAGCCTGCACTGGCGGCAGATTTGGGTCTGTTGTGCCTGCGTGGCAGTTGCAGGACACGTTGCCGGCTGCACAGCAGGGGAACAGCTGGCGGTGCTGAACCCCACTGACACATTGGCTGGTGTTTGGCTCTGTGCAGCTAGCAGTACCGGGCCCCAACTGGCGGTGTTGGAGCCCGGGCTCTGCAGGGGGAGCAGAGTGTAGGCCGAAGCCTACTTGAACCAATTTCAAAGGTAACCTTTAACCCCCCCTCAGGGGTTACAAAGTAGAAGAGCCACAGCTTATGCAGCAGTAGTGCTGCACAAGTCAAAGGTTGCTCTTTTAATTTTGCTCCTTGCACACGCTGAATGAAACACGTATAACATTTAGCCCTTTATACAGTCAAACTGTGTTGGAGGCGCGAGTTCCCTTTGTAATGAGACGCAGCACAGATGTCAAGAATCCCACCTTGGTGCTGGGTGCAGCCTCCTGAGCGTTGTTATTTGCTGTACAGGAGTCTGCGCTGTCGTGTTATCCCCTGGCCTAGCGCTGTTAGCGCTGCCCATCTTCTGACCTCATTTAATGTCGGCCGCTGCGGTTCGCGATGACCATGAATCCCAGCCCCGCGGTGTCTTAACATTGTTAAAACACTGCGGGGCTGTGATTCATGGCCTGGCGCAGCACATATGTTCGCCTCTCGCACTCGGGTCCTTACACCCGCTGCAGACTGTGCGGCGTCAGCTGATCCCTTATCGCATGCCACGGCCATGAAGCCGCACAGTCTGAAGAAGGCGGAAGGAGATGAGGGACAGGCGAACTGATGCACTGCTCATGCACATCAATCACACCCTCGCAGTCCCAAGAAATAAGACACCGAGGGGCGTTGTGTGGGTCAGGGCGGCCGCAGAGGCGCAGGCAGCCAAACAATGATGCCAGAAGACGGGCAGCGCTACCAAGGGGGTTGCAGCGTGTCATTACAAAGGAAAGTCACACCCCCGGGACGGTTAAATGGTCACACAGAGGACCCATTTCAGACGTGTTTTCAGTTCCACATGTGCGAGGAGAATACGTTTATGAGCCACCTTGCACACATGCAGCATTACCGCTGTACAAGGTGGCCTTAAAAACGTACAAACGCCTGGGGGAGGGGGGACAGGTTCCCTTCAATTTCAGTTCTTGTGTCGGCGTGGCTTTTGCAGGACACGATGTCGGCTGCACAGCAGGGGAACAGCTGGCGGTGCTGAACCCCACTGACACATTGGCTGGTGTTTTTCTCTGTGCAGCTAGCAGTATCGGGCCCCAACTGGCGGTGTTAGAGCCCGGGGTCAGCAGGAGGAGGAGATGGAGCAGAGTGTAGGCCGAAGCCTGCACTGGCGGCAGATTTGGGTCTGTTGTGCCTGCGTGGCAGTTGCAGGACACGTTGCCGGCTGCACAGCAGGGGAACAGCTGGCGGTGCTGAACCCCACTGACACATTGGCTGGTGTTTGGCTCTGTGCAGCTAGCAGTACCGGGCCCCAACTGGCGGTGTTGGAGCCCGGGCTCTGCAGGGGGAGCAGAGTGTAGGCCGAAGCCTACTTGAACCAATTTCAAAGGTAACCTTTAACCCCCCCTCAGGGGTTACAAAGTAGAAGAGCCACAGCTTATGCAGCAGTAGTGCTGCACAAGTCAAAGGTTGCTCTTTTAATTTTGCTCCTTGCACACGCTGAATGAAACACGTATAACATTTAGCCCTTTATACAGTCAAACTGTGTTGGAGGCGCGAGTTCCCTTTGTAATGAGACGCAGCACAGATGTCAAGAATCCCACCTTGGTGCTGGGTGCAGCCTCCTGAGCGTTGTTATTTGCTGTACAGGAGTCTGCGCTGTCGTGTTATCCCCTGGCCTAGCGCTGTTAGCGCTGCCCATCTTCTGACCTCATTTAATGTCGGCCGCTGCGGTTCGCGATGACCATGAATCCCAGCCCCGCGGTGTCTTAACATTGTTAAAACACTGCGGGGCTGTGATTCATGGCCTGGCGCAGCACATATGTTCGCCTCTCGCACTCGGGTCCTTACACCCGCTGCAGACTGTGCGGCGTCAGCTGATCCCTTATCGCATGCCACGGCCATGAAGCCGCACAGTCTGAAGAAGGCGGAAGGAGATGAGGGACAGGCGAACTGATGCACTGCTCATGCACATCAATCACACCCTCGCAGTTCCAAGAAATAAGACACCGAGGGGCGTTGTGTGGGTCAGGGCGGCCGCAGAGGCGCAGGCAGCCAAACAATGATGCCAGAAGACGGGCAGCGCTACCAAGGGGGTTGCAGCGTGTCATTACAAAGGAAAGTCACACCCCCGGGACGGTTAAATGGTCACACAGAGGACCCATTTCAGACGTGTTTTCAGTTCCACATGTGCGAGGAGAATACGTTTATGAGCCACCTTGCACACATGCAGCATTACCGCTGTACAAGGTGGCCTTAAAAACGTACAAACGCCTGGGGGAGGGGGGACAGGTTCCCTTCAATTTCAGTTCTTGTGTCGGCGTGGCTTTTGCAGGACACGTTGCCGGCTGCACAGCAGGGGAACAGCTGGCGGTGCTGAACCCCACTGACACATTGGCTGGTGTTTGGCTCTGTGCAGCTAGCAGTACCGGGCCCCAACTGGCGGTGTTGGAGCCCGGGCTCTGCAGGGGGAGCAGAGTGTAGGCCGAAGCCTACTTGAACCAATTTCAAAGGTAACCTTTAACCCCCCCTCAGGGGTTACAAAGTAGAAGAGCCACAGCTTATGCAGCAGTAGTGCTGCACAAGTCAAAGGTTGCTCTTTTAATTTTGCTCCTTGCACACGCTGAATGAAACACGTATAACATTTAGCCCTTTATACAGTCAAACTGTGTTGGAGGCGCGAGTTCCCTTTGTAATGAGACGCAGCACAGATGTCAAGAATCCCACCTTGGTGCTGGGTGCAGCCTCCTGAGCGTTGTTATTTGCTGTACAGGAGTCTGCGCTGTCGTGTTATCCCTTGGCCTAGCGCTGTTAGCGCTGCCCATCTTCTGACCTCATTTAATGTCGGCCGCTGCGGTTCGCGATGACCATGAATCCCAGCCCCGCGGTGTCTTAACATTGTTAAAACACTGCGGGGCTGTGATTCATGGCCTGGCGCAGCACATATGTTCGCCTCTCGCACTCGGGTCCTTACACCCGCTGCAGACTGTGCGGCGTCAGCTGATCCCTTATCGCATGCCACGGCCATGAAGCCGCACAGTCTGAAGAAGGCGGAAGGAGATGAGGGACAGGCGAACTGATGCACTGCTCATGCCCATCAATCACACCCTCGCAGTCCCAAGAAATAAGACACCGAGGGGCGTTGTGTGGGTCAGGGCGGCCGCAGAGGCGCAGGCAGCCAAACAATGATGCCAGAAGACGGGCAGCGCTACCAAGGGGGTTGCAGCGTGTCATTACAAAGGAAAGTCACACCCCCGGGACGGTTAAATGGTCACACAGAGGACACATTTCAGACGTGTTTTCAGTTCCACATGTGCGAGGAGAATACGTTTATGAGCCACCTTGCACACATGCAGCATTACCGCTGTACAAGGTGGCCTTAAAAACGTACAAACGCCTGGGGGAGGGGGGACAGGTTCCCTTCAATTTCAGTTCTTGTGTCTGCGTGGCTTTTGCAGGAAACGATGCCGGCTGCACAGCAGGGGAACAGCTGGCGGTGCTGAACCCCACTGACACATTGGCTGGTGTTTTTCTCTGTGCAGCTAGCAGTACCGGGCCCCAACTGGCGGTGTTAGAGCCCGGGGTCAGCAGGAGGAGGAGATGGAGCAGAGTGTAGGCCGAAGCCTGCACTGGCGGCAGATTTGGGTCTGTTGTGCCTGCGTGGCAGTTGCAGGACACGTTGCCGGCTGCACAGCAGGGGAACAGCTGGCGGTGCTGAACCCCACTGACACATTGGCTGGTGTTTGGCTCTGTGCAGCTAGCAGTACCGGGCCCCAACTGGCGGTGTTGGAGCCCGGGCTCTGCAGGGGGAGCAGAGTGTAGGCCGAAGCCTACTTGAACCAATTTCAAAGGTAACCTTTAACCCCCCCTCAGGGGTTACAAAGTAGAAGAGCCACAGCTTATGCAGCAGTAGTGCTGCACAAGTCAAAGGTTGCTCTTTTAATTTTGCTCCTTGCACACGCTGAATGAAACACGTATAACATTTAGCCCTTTATACAGTCAAACTGTGTTGGAGGCGCGAGTTCCCTTTGTAATGAGACGCAGCACAGATGTCAAGAATCCCACCTTGGTGCTGGGTGCAGCCTCCTGAGCGTTGTTATTTGCTGTACAGGAGTCTGCGCTGTCGTGTTATCCCCTGGCCTAGCGCTGTTAGCGCTGCCCATCTTCTGACCTCATTTAATGTCGGCCGCTGCGGTTCGCGATGACCATGAATCCCAGCCCCGCGGTGTCTTAACATTGTTAAAACACTGCGGGGCTGTGATTCATGGCCTGGCGCAGCACATATGTTCGCCTCTCGCACTCGGGTCCTTACACCCGCTGCAGACTGTGCGGCGTCAGCTGATCCCTTATCGCATGCCACGGCCATGAAGCCGCACAGTCTGAAGAAGGCGGAAGGAGATGAGGGACAGGCGAACTGATGCACTGCTCATGCACATCAATCACACCCTCGCAGTCCCAAGAAATAAGACACCGAGGGGCGTTGTGTGGGTCAGGGCGGCCGCAGAGGCGCAGGCAGCCAAACAATGATGCCAGAAGACGGGCAGCGCTACCAAGGGGGTTGCAGCGTGTCATTACAAAGGAAAGTCACACCCCCGGGACGGTTAAATGGTCACACAGAGGACCCATTTCAGACGTGTTTTCAGTTCCACATGTGCGAGGAGAATACGTTTATGAGCCACCTTGCACACATGCAGCATTACCGCTGTACAAGGTGGCCTTAAAAACGTACAAACGCCTGGGGGAGGGGGGACAGGTTCCCTTCAATTTCAGTTCTTGTGTCGGCGTGGCTTTTGCAGGACACGATGTCGGCTGCACAGCAGGGGAACAGCTGGCGGTGCTGAACCCCACTGACACATTGGCTGGTGTTTTTCTCTGTGCAGCTAGCAGTATCGGGCCCCAACTGGCGGTGTTAGAGCCCGGGGTCAGCAGGAGGAGGAGATGGAGCAGAGTGTAGGCCGAAGCCTGCACTGGCGGCAGATTTGGGTCTGTTGTGCCTGCGTGGCAGTTGCAGGACACGTTGCCGGCTGCACAGCAGGGGAACAGCTGGCGGTGCTGAACCCCACTGACACATTGGCTGGTGTTTGGCTCTGTGCAGCTAGCAGTACCGGGCCCCAACTGGCGGTGTTGGAGCCCGGGCTCTGCAGGGGGAGCAGAGTGTAGGCCGAAGCCTACTTGAACCAATTTCAAAGGTAACCTTTAACCCCCCCTCAGGGGTTACAAAGTAGAAGAGCCACAGCTTATGCAGCAGTAGTGCTGCACAAGTCAAAGGTTGCTCTTTTAATTTTGCTCCTTGCACACGCTGAATGAAACACGTATAACATTTAGCCCTTTATACAGTCAAACTGTGTTGGAGGCGCGAGTTCCCTTTGTAATGAGACGCAGCACAGATGTCAAGAATCCCACCTTGGTGCTGGGTGCAGCCTCCTGAGCGTTGTTATTTGCTGTACAGGAGTCTGCGCTGTCGTGTTATCCCCTGGCCTAGCGCTGTTAGCGCTGCCCATCTTCTGACCTCATTTAATGTCGGCCGCTGCGGTTCGCGATGACCATGAATCCCAGCCCCGCGGTGTCTTAACATTGTTAAAACACTGCGGGGCTGTGATTCATGGCCTGGCGCAGCACATATGTTCGCCTCTCGCACTCGGGTCCTTACACCCGCTGCAGACTGTGCGGCGTCAGCTGATCCCTTATCGCATGCCACGGCCATGAAGCCGCACAGTCTGAAGAAGGCGGAAGGAGATGAGGGACAGGCGAACTGATGCACTGCTCATGCCCATCAATCACACCCTCGCAGTCCCAAGAAATAAGACACCGAGGGGCGTTGTGTGGGTCAGGGCGGCCGCAGAGGCGCAGGCAGCCAAACAATGATGCCAGAAGACGGGCAGCGCTACCAAGGAGCTTGTTGCGTGTCAATACAAAGGAAAATCACACCTGAGGGACGTTTTAATGGTCGCAGAGGACTCATTTTTAGACGTGTTCACTTCAACATGGGCAAGGAGATTAAGTTTCTGAGCCACCTTGCACACATGCAGCATTACTGTCGTACAAGGTGGCTGTAAAACGTAAAAACGCCTGGGGGAGGGGGGACAGGTTTCCTTCAATTTCAGTTCTTGTGTCTGCGTGGCTGTTGCAGGACACGTTGCCGGCTACACAGCAGGGGAACAGCTGGCGGTGCTGAACCCCACTGACACATTGGCTGGTGTTTGGCTCTGTGCTTCTAGCACATCTGGGCCCCAACTGGCGGTGTTAGAGCCCAGGGTCAGCAGGAGGAGGAGAGGGAGCAGAGTGTAGGCCGAAGCCTGCACTGGAGCAAGTTGAAAGGGAAACTTTAACCCCCCCCCAGGCGTTTGTAGCTGAAAGAGCCTTCGTGTACAGCACTAATGCTGGAAAAGGTAAACTTAGCTCTTTTAATTATGGTCCTTGCACATGCTGAACCTAATACTTATAAAAAGTGTCCCCTCCTACCGTGATACCGTCCGGTAGGTGGAACTTTCCTTTGTGATGTGACGCAGCACAGCCGTCATTCTTACCCCCTTGGCGCCGTGCGCCGCCTCCTCAGCGTTGTTTGAATCAGTCCCGGAGCCTGCGCTGTTAGGTTAGCCCTTGGCCATGCACACATTTTGCGCTGCCCGTCTTCTGACATCATTTGGTGTCAGGCTAGCTGCGCCTGTGCGGCCGCGCTGGCCGAGAGCCCGCCTCGTACTGTCTTCTGATTTAATCCCACTGGGGGCCTGAGATCCATGGACATGCGCAGTGCATATCTGAACCTCCACCTCTCACTCATCTCCCTACGGCTTCTTCTGACTGTGCGGTGTCACGGCCGTGGCATGCTATTAGGGACCAGCTGACACCACACAGTTTGAATAAGCCGTAGGGAGATGAGTGAGAGGTGGAGGTTCAGATATGCACTGCGCATGTCCATGGATCTCTGGCCCCCAGTGGGATTAAATCAGAAGACAGTACGAGGCGGGTTCTCGGCCAGCGCGGCCGCACAGGCGCAGCCAGCCTGACACCAAATGATGTCAGAAGACGGGCAGCGCAAAATGTGTGCATGGCCAAGGGCCAACCTAACAGCGCAGGCTCCGGGACTGATTCAAACAACGCTGAGGAGACGGCGCACGGCGCCAAGGGGGTAAGAATGATGGCTGTGCTGCGTCACATCACAAAGGAAAGTTCCACCAACCGGACGGTATCACGGTAGGAGGGGACACTTTTCATAAGTGTTAGGATCAGCATGTGCAAGGAGCACCACGAAAAGAGGCACTTTTTACCTTTGCATCATTACTGCTGCACAAGGTGGCTCCTTCAGTAACAAACGACTGGGGGGGGGACAGGTTCCCTTAAATTTAACTTGTTGTGCCTGCGTGGCGGTCGCAGTACACGTTGCCAGCTGCACAGCAGGGGAACAGCTGGTGGTGCTGAACCCCACTAACACATTGGCGAGGTGTTTGGCTCTGTGCGTACAGCACTTCTGGACGGCAACTGGCGGTGTTGGAGCCCAGGGACAGATGGAGGAGGAGGAGGTAGGAGGAGGTAGGAGGGATTGCCACACACACAGCAGGGGAACAGCTGACGTTACTGAACCCCAATAACAGAGGAGTGACTGTTGACTGTGCGTACAGCACTTCTGGACGGCAACTGGCGGTGTTGGAGCCCAGGGACAGGTGGAGGAGGAGGAGGTAGGAGGAGGTAGGAGGGATTGCCACACACACAGCAGGGGAACAGCTGACGTTACTGAACCCCAATAACAGAGGAGTGACTGTTGACTGTGCGTACAGCACTTCTGGACGGCAACTGGCGGTGTTGGAGCCCAGGGACAGGTGGAGGAGGAGGTAGGAGGAGGTAGGAGGGATTGCCACACACACAGCAGGGGAACAGCTGACGTTACTGAACCCCAATAACAGAGGAGGGACTGTTGACTGTGCGTACAGCACTTCTGGACGGCAACTGGCGGTGTTGGAGCCCAGGGACAGGTGGAGGAGGAGGAGGTAGGAGGAGGTAGGAGGGATTGCCACACACACAGCAGGGGAACAGCTGACGTTACTGAACCCCAATAACAGAGGAGGGACTGTTGACTGTGCGTACAGCACTTCTGGACGGCAACTGGCGGTGTTGGAGCCCAGGGACAGGTGGAGGAGGAGGAGGTAGGAGGAGGTAGGAGGGATTGCCACACACACAGCAGGGGAACAGCTGACGTTACTGAACCCCAATAACAGAGGAGGGACTGTTGACTGTGCGTACAGCACTTCTGGACGGCAACTGGCGGTGTTGGAGCCCAGGGACAGGTGGAGGAGGAGGAGGTAGGAGGAGGTAGGAGGGATTGCCACACACACAGCAGGGGAACAGCTGACGTTACTGAACCCCAATAACAGAGGAGGGACTGTTGACTGTGCGTACAGCACTTCTGGACGGCAACTGGCGGTGTTGGAGCCCAGGGACAGGTGGAGGAGGAGGAGGTAGGAGGAGGTAGGAGGGATTGCCACACACACAGCAGGGGAACAGCTGACGTTACTGAACCCCAATAACAGAGGAGGGACTGTTGACTGTGCGTACAGCACTTCTGGACGGCAACTGGCGGTGTTGGAGCCCAGGGACAGGTGGAGGAGGAGGAGGTAGGAGGAGGTAGGAGGGATTGCCACACACACAGCAGGGGAACAGCTGACGTTACTGAACCCCAATAACAGAGGAGTGACTGTTGACTGTGCGTACAGCACTTCTGGACGGCAACTGGCGGTGTTGGAGCCCAGGGACAGGTGGAGGAGGAGGAGGTAGGAGGAGGTAGGAGGGATTGCCACACACACAGCAGGGGAACAGCTGACGTTACTGAACCCCAATAACAGAGGAGGGACTGTTGACTGTGCGTACAGCACTTCTGGACGGCAACTGGCGGTGTTGGAGCCCAGGGACAGGTGGAGGAGGAGGAGGTAGGAGGAGGTAGGAGGGATTGCCACACACACAGCAGGGGAACAGCTGACGTTACTGAACCCCAATAACAGAGGAGGGACTGTTGACTGTGCGTACAGCACTTCTGGACGGCAACTGGCGGTGTTGGAGCCCAGGGACAGGTGGAGGAGGAGGAGGTAGGAGGGATTGCCACACACACAGCAGGGGAACAGCTGACGTTACTGAACCCCAATAACAGAGGAGGGACTGTTGACTGTGCGTACAGCACTTCTGGACGGCAACTGGCGGTGTTGGAGCCCAGGGACAGGTGGAGGAGGAGGAGGTAGGAGGGATTGCCACACACACAGCAGGGGAACAGCTGACGTTACTGAACCCCAATAACAGAGGAGGGACTGTTGACTGTGCGTACAGCACTTCTGGACGGCAACTGGCGGTGTTGGAGCCCAGGGACAGGTGGAGGAGGAGGAGGTAGGAGGGATTGCCACACACACAGCAGGGGAACAGCTGACGTTACTGAACCCCAATAACAGAGGAGGGACTGTTGACTGTGCGTACAGCACTTCTGGACGGCAACTGGCGGTGTTGGAGCCCAGGGACAGGTGGAGGAGGAGGAGGTAGGAGGAGGTAGGAGGGATTGCCACACACACAGCAGGGGAACAGCTGACGTTACTGAACCCCAATAACAGAGGAGGGACTGTTGACTGTGCGTACAGCACTTCTGGACGGCAACTGGCGGTGTTGGAGCCCAGGGACAGGTGGAGGAGGAGGAGGTAGGAGGGATTGCCACACACACAGCAGGGGAACAGCTGACGTTACTGAACCCCAATAACAGAGGAGGGACTGTTGACTGTGCGTACAGCACTTCTGGACGGCAACTGGCGGTGTTGGAGCCCAGGGACAGGTGGAGGAGGAGGAGGTAGGAGGAGGTAGGAGGGATTGCCACACACACAGCAGGGGAACAGCTGACGTTACTGAACCCCAATAACAGAGGAGGGACTGTTGACTGTGCGTACAGCACTTCTGGATGGCAACTGGCGGTGTTGGAGCCCAGGGACAGGTGGAGGAGGAGGAGGTAGGAGGAGGTAGGAGGGATTGCCACACACACAGCAGGGGAACAGCTGACGTTACTGAACCCCAATAACAGAGGAGCGACTGTCGGGACTGTGCGCACAGCACTTCTGGATGGCAACTAGCGGTGTTGGAGCCCAGGGACAGGTGGAAAAGCAGAGGAACACAATGTAGGCCGAAGCCTGAGAAAGTCGAAAGGGAACCTTTAACCCCCCCCAAGGCGTTTGTAGCTGAAAGAGCCAGCTTGTGCAGCACAAAAGATGCAAAAGGAAAAGGTGGCTCTTTTCATCACGCTCCTTGCAAACACAGAACTAAACACTTATAAAATGTGTCCCCTGAAACCGTGAAACCGTCCCGGAGGTGAGACTTTCCTTCGTAATATGACGCAGCACAGCCGTCATTCCTACTCCCCCGGCGCCGCGCCCCGGCTCCTCAGCGTTGTTTGATTCCGTCCCGGAGCCTGCGCTGTTATGTTATCCCTTGGCCAGGCACACTTAGCGCTGCCCATCTTCTGACATCATTTGGTGTCAGGCTGGCTGCGCCTGTGCGGCTGCTCTGGCCGAGAGCCCGCCTCGCAGTGTCGTCTAATGTAATCCCACCGCGGGCCTGGGATCCGTGGCCATGCGCAGTGCATATCCTCGCCTCTCACTCCCCTCCCTACGGCTTCTTAAGACTGTGCGGTGTCACGGCCGTGGCATGCTATTAGGGACCAGCTGACACCGAACAGTCTGAAGAAGCCATAGGGAGATGAGTGAGAGGTGGAGGTTCAGATATGCAATGCGCATGTCCATGGATCCCAGGCCCCCAGTGGGATTAAATCAGAAGACACTGCGAGGCGGGCTCTAGGCCAGCGCGGCCGCACAGGCGCAGCCATCCTGACACCAAATGATGCCAGAAGACGGGCAGCGCTAAGTGTGCCTGGCCACGGGATAACATAACAGCGCAGGCTCCAGGACAGAATCAAACAACGCTGAGGAGCCGGGGCGCGGCGCCGGGGGGGTAGGAATGACGGCTGTGCTGCGTCATATTACGAAGGAAAGTCCCACCTCCGGGACGGTTTTACGGTATCAGTGGACACATTTTATAAGTGTTAAGTTCTGCGTGTGCAAGGAGCTAAACCAAAATAGCTACCTTTTCCTTGTGCAGCATTACTGCTGCACAAGGTGGCTCTTTCAGTAACAAACGCCTTGGGGGGGGGGGACAGATTCCCTTACATTTCAGTTGTTGTGTCAGCGTGGCGGTCGCATGACACATTGCCGGCTACACAGCTGGGGATCAGCTGACGTTACTGAAACCCAATAACACTGGGTCGTATGTTTTGACTGTGCAGACGGCACTTCTGAGCCTCAACTGGCGGTGTTGGAGCCCAGGAATTTAAGTTCAGGTGGTAGAAAGATGAACACAACAGGAGACCTGGATAACGTATACAGTGACCTAATTATTTAATCAGGAGGAGGAGTGGCAAATTCCTGCGAGATCCAGGCCTTGTTCATTTTCAGGAAAGTAAGCCGGTCAACGTTATCGGAGGATAGTCGCATGCAACGGTCAGTTAGTACACCACCTGCAGCACTAAAGACACGTTCCGATAATACACTGGCCGCAGGGCAAGACAGCACCTCCAATGCATACTGGCTTAGCTCTGGCCATGTATCCAGCTTTGAGACCCAAAACTTGAAAGGGGAAGAGCCGTCTGGGAGTACAGCAAGAGGGCAAGACATGTAGTCTGTCACCATCTGACGGAACCGTTGCCTCCTGCTGACTGGAGCCGTCTGTGATGGTGTAGACTTTTGTGGGGGGCACAGAAAACTGTGCCACAGTTGGGCCATACTGGTCTTGCCTTGGGCAGAGGCACTGCTTCTGCTCCCTCTTTGTGCAGAGCCTCCACCACTGCCTGGACGCACTGAGCTGCTTTGGAATGCACTAGCAGCACTTCTCTCAGTTGGAATGGAGAAGATGATGGAATTGACCAGTGTGTCTTGGTACTCCCGCATTTTTCGCTCCCGGTTCAACGGTGTGATGAGGCTTTCTACGTTGTCCCGGTAGCGAGGATCGAGGAGGGTGAACACCCAATAATCAGACATGTTGAGAATGTGGGCGATGCGGCGGTCGTTTCTCAGGCACTGCAGCATGTAATCCACCATGTGCTGCAGACTGCCAACTGCCCAAGAAACGCTGTCCCCTGCTGGAGGCGTGATCTCTGCCTGCTCGTCATCACCCCACCCTCGCTGTACACACTGAGTACTGGACAATTCGGTAACTCCCTCCTCTGGATGGATGTCTTCCTCCTCCATTGACTCCTCCTCATCCTCCTCACAAACTGTCCCCTGCCTACGCGTTTGTGAGGAACCACGTGGCGCTGACTGTCCAGAAGATGATGGAAATGGTGAATCCTCATCCTCCACCTCTTCCACAACATCATCCCTTAGCGCTTGCAGTGATTTTTCAAGCAGGCAGATAAGGGGGACAGTCATGCTGACTAGTGCATCATCTGCACTCGCCATCCGCGTGGAATAATCAAAGGGACGCAAAACCTGGCAGACGTCATTCATAGTGGCCCACTCTGTGGTTGTGAAGTCTGTACGGCGCTGACTGCGACTTCTTTGCGCCTGAAGCAGCTGGTACTCCATTACAGATTGCTGCTGCTCACACAACCGCTCCAACATATGTAACGTGGAATTCCACCTGGTAGGTAGGTCACATATGATGCGATGTTCCGGCAGGCGGTGTCGGCGCTGCAGAGCCGCAATGCGCGCTTTTGCCATGCTGGAACGCCGCAAGTGAGCACACTCTAGGCGGACCTTGTGCAGCAGTGCATCAAGATCCGGATAGTCCCTCAAAAAGCTCTGCACGACCAAATTGAGCACATGTGCCAGACATGGGATGTGAGTGAGGTTGCCGAGGCCCAGAGCTGCCACCAGATTTCGGCCATTATCACACACTACCATGCCTGGCTGGAGATTCGCTGGCACAAACCACACATCGCTCTCCTGCTTGATGGCATTCCAGAGCTCCTGCGCTGTGTGGCTACGATTCCCCAAAAAAATTAATTTCAAGACGGCCTGTTGACGTTTGGCCACGGCTGTGCTCATGTCGGTCGTAACAGGTACACGTTCATCACGGGTCCATGTGGAGGTGGACTGTGACGGCTCCTGCAGCGATGATTCTGAGGAACTGGTGTAAGAGGAGGAGTCAATGCGTACAGAATGGATTCCTGCAATCCTTGGAGTGGGCAGGACACGTCCTGCGCCACTCGCACGGTCTGTACCCGGCTCAACGACATTAACCCAATGGGCAGTGAGGGAAAGGTATCGCCCCTGTCCATGTTGACTGGTCCACGCATCGGTGGTGAGGTGGACCTTGCTACTGACGGCGTTCAGTAGCACGTGTTTTATGTGTCCCTCCACATGCTTGTGCAGGGCAGGGACGGCTTGCCTGCTGAAGTAAAAGCGGCTGGGCACATTGTACTGTGGGACTGCCAATGACATCAAGTCACGGAAGCTGTCAGTCTCCACCAGCCTGAATGACAGCATTTCCAGTGAAAGAAGTTTGGCAATGCCTGCAGTCAGAGCCTGTGCTCGTGGGTGGTTTGACGAGAAAGGCCGCCTTTTCTCCCATGCCTGTACTACCGATGGCTGTAGACTGGGCTGGGAGTGTGTGGATGACTGGGAAAGTGGTGCTGCGGGTGGAATTACAGCGGGTCTCTGGACAACAGGGCCAGAGGTTCTTCCACGGCGATCCTGGGAGGAAGCCGAACCAGCTGCGTGCGAGCTAGAGGAAGAGGCAACACGAGCTGAAGAGGTGGTAGCTGCCGCTGTTGGTTGGCCTAGCTCTTCAGTGTGTTTTTCTAACTCCGCCGGGTGCCTGTTGCGCACATGTTTCCACATGTTGGAGGTATTGAGGTTGCTGACATTTAGACCTCTTTTGACTTTTTGATGACACACCTTGCATCTGACATAGCAAATGTCATCTGCAACTGTGTCAAAAAAGGACCAGGCACTGCAAGTCTTGGGAGCGCCCTTTTTGGCTTTTGGAAGAGACATGCTCCTAACGGGTGCCAAAGCGGAGGCTGCAGGATCCGCAGTCTTCCCCCTCCCTCTCCCTCTTTGGGCCGTACGGGGAATCTCTTCCTCAGAGCTGCTCCCACCACCTTCCTGTCCCTCACGCCAAGATGGGTCAAGGACCTCATCATCTACACTACCCTCTGCCCCCAACTGCTCCTCCTGGGTAGTCTCAGCAGCAGAGCACGCACCAGTAAGTGGCACCTGAGTGTCATCATCAGCTGATGCGGCCTGCGATGTGGTGACCGGAGCCACTGGCCCACCCGCCTCTTCAGAGGAAGAGAGAAAAAGCTGTTGGGCATCACTGCACCCTGCCTCTTCTTCCATTTCTCCAATGCTGCTTGGCTGGCCCCCTGTTTCCAAGCCAAGAGATTCAGAGAACAGAAGTAGAGACGGCTCCTGTCCTGGGCTCTCTGTCTGCCTGGGCAATTTGGCAGGTGGTGAAGAGACAGATGGCTGCTCTCCAGTGCTCTGTGTCTGAGAGGATGTGGCACTAATTGAAGTTGATGCATTAGCTGCCATCCATCCGACAACGGCTTCAATTTGTTCTTCACGCAGCAGCGGTGTACGGCGCTCTGACACAAAGCTGCGCATGAATGACTGTTGCCTGGTGAAAGTGGGTGCTGATGAGTCACCGGTGCCCGCAGCAGGCACAGAATCCCCACGTCCCCTCCCTGCTCCGCGCCCACGCCTACGTGCCTTACTCACTGCCTTCTTCATCTTGGTTGACTGATAAAGATAAGCAGAAAAGTACTAACGGCTTTGTGTGCTTATTCCTGAGCAACTCCTCCTAACAGGTATAAGAAACACTAATTTTCTAAAGTGTGGACTAGACTTTAATATGAGCTAATGTGGCCTACACAAATGTAAAGTGGTGTAACTGGTGTGTTTGGTGAACTTTATTATTTATTTATTTTTTGGGGGCTGAACTGACAACGGATAGAGCTGCAGTCACATGGAGACCGTGCAGACAGACGTAAACGGCGCTGCAAGGCCCAAAAACCCTCCTCTACGTTATCCTATGTAGTGTTTTTCCACAAGTTAGCTGGAGACGGGTGGAAAGACACTAATAGGATTTTTTTGAAAAAATGTGCAGCAGCCTGCACTACTTAAAACAAAATGAAAATTGATTTGGCGGTATGACGCAGTGAAGAACCCTGAGCTGGAGACAACCAGGCTATGGCTGCTCACAGACTACAGGGCGAGCTGCAGTCACACGGAGACCGTGCAGACAGCCATAAACGGCGCTGCAAGGCCCAAAAACCCTCCTCTACATTATCCTATGTAGTGTTTTTCCACAAATTAGCTGGAGACGGGTGGAAAGACACTAATAGGAATTTTTTGAAAAAATGTGCAGCAGCCTGCACTACTTAAAACAAAATGAAAATTGATTTGGCGGTATGACGCAGTGAACAACCCTGAGCTGGAGACAACCAGGCTATGGCTGCTCACAGACTACAGGGCGAGCTGCAGTCACACGGAGACCGTGCAGACAGCCGTAAACGGCGCTGCAAGGCCCAAAAACCCTCCTCTACGTTATCCTATGTAGTGTTGTTCCACAAATTAGCTGGAGACGGGTGGAAAGACACTAATAGGATTTTTTTGAATAAATTAGCAGCAGACTACACTACTTGAAAAAAAAAAAAAAAAGAACAGTATGAGGCAATGAACCACCCTCCCTGAACTGAATACAACCAGCTATGGATGGCCTATGTGGCTGCACTCAGACTAGAGAGTGGGCTGCACTCACACACACACACACACCCAGACCTTGCAGATCGCTGTAAAAACAGCGCTACAAGGCAAAAGCAAGGTGAATAGTAGGTGAACACAGCGGTTGCTAAATTAGCCTTTGGAAAGCACAAAGAAGCAAATCGCTATCTCTAAACTGTCCCTCAGTCAGCAAACAGCGTCCTGTCACTAACTGAGTTCACAGCAGAGTGATCGCAAAATGGCGCCAGCGACTTTTAAACTGCATCATGACATCATTTCAGCAGCCAATCACAGCCTTGCCAGTAGTTTCATGCCCTCCATGCTAAACAGGATGTGCCCCCACTTGGAATCATTCTCATTGGCTGAATTTCTGCATTTTGAATCTTGGAACTTCCGATTCCGGTATCCGATACGCGGCAAGTATCGGAATCCCGGTATCGGAATTCCGATACCGCAAGTATCGGCCGATACCCGATACTTGCGGTATCGGAATGCTCAACACTACTCACAATCAAAGAGGATGCATTGCAGGCGGAGCACAATGAGATGGAGCAAGGAACCACACAGGGTGATTACACTCAGCCCAGCCTCATCTTGTACCCACTGATGAAGGAAGCTACTTTGGAAACATGCATCAGGGCGCACATGCCATAGCGACCATGTGGACTTTAAAGTTATAGACCTCCCATTTTCACATTTTTGCTTATAGACACCATGCACTCTACTCCTATATGGAGAACACTCCCTTTTTCCTTTTAGGCTGCTTTCACACTTGCGTTTTTATCTGCATGCGTTTTTAAAAAAAACGCATGTGTGAAAAAACGCATGTAAATGCGGTAAAACGCATGCGTTTTTTAGACGCATGCGTTTTTATAGAAAAACACAAGAAAACACAAGAAAACACCAGAAAAAACAAGAAAACCCTAACCCTACCCCTAACCCTAAATGTGACTGAAATACGTGGCACTTACATACGTGGCACTTATATACGTGGCACTTATATACGTGGCACGTGGCACTTGCATATGTGGCACGTGGCACTTATATACGTGGCACTTACATACGTGGCACGTGGCACTTATATACGTGGCACGTGGCACTTACATACGTGGCACGTGGCACTTACATACGTGGCACGTGGCACTTACATACGTGGCACGTGGCACTTATATACGTGGCACGTGGCACTTATATACGTGGCACGTGGCACTTATATACGTGGCACGTGGCACTTACATACGTGGCACGTGGCACTTACATACGTGGCACTGAAATACGTGGCACTGAAGTACATGATACGTGGCACTTAAATACGTGGCACTATGACTGTCAGAAAATGTTCATTAAACGGTTAGGGGTGAGGTTAGGGGTAGAGTTAGGGTTAGGGTTTGGATCCCTTTATCACCTTGATGGTGGTGGGTGGTTTTTCAGTGTGTTTTCTGTTTTTTTTCTATAAAAACGCATGCGTTTTTAACGCAAACAAACGCATGTGCTTAAAAACGCATGCGTTTACATAGACAGCAATGCATTTTTTTACCGCGAAAAAACGCATGCGTTTTTTCGCGGCAAAAAAACGCGCAAGAAAATACTGCAGGTAGCATTTTTGAAAATGAACGCATACAGACAAAAAACGCATGCGTTTGAAAACGCAAACAAACGCATGTGCAAAAAACACATGCGTTTTCAATGTTAAATATAGGAAAAAAAAACGCATGCGTTTTTTGTGCAAAAAACGCTGCAGACAAAAACGCAAGTGTGAAACCAGCCTTAGTGTGACATTATTGCACTTTGATTAGTCACAATTGTAGTCATTTGCTTTTTGTACTAATATTTTTAATTATTTTTTTATATTCTTATTATGTGATCATATTATTTATCAATATGTTTTTTGTGTGAGAGGTGCTCTACAAGTGTCCATATTGTCACTTTGGTCTATATACATATATTTTCTCTGGATCACCTTTACTGATTTCAATCATGTTATTTTTTCAAAAATATATTTTAACCCCTTAGTGACAGAGCCAATTTGGTACTTAATGACCGATCCAATTTTTACAATTCTGACCACTGTCACTTTATGAGGAACACTTTAACAGATTCAGCTGATTCAGAGATTATTTTTTATTGTACTTCATGTTAGTGGTAACAGTTCTTTGATATTACTTGCGATTATTTATGAAAAAAACGGAAATATGGCGAACATTTTAAAAATTTTGCAATTTTCAAACTTTGTATTTTTATGCCCTAAAATCAGAGAGATATGTCACAAAAAAATAGTTGATAAATAACATTTTCCACATGTCTACTTTACATCAGCACAATTTTGGAAACAAATCTTTTTTGTTAGGGAGTTATAAGGGTTAAAAGTAGACCAGCAATTTCTCATTTTTACAACACCATTTTTTTTAGGGACCACATCACATTTGAAGTCATTTTGAGGGGTCTATATGATAGAAAATAACCAAGTGTGACATCATTCCAAAAAACTTCCCCCCTTCAAGGTGCTCAAAACCACATTCAAGAAATGTATTAACCCTTTACGTGCTTCACAGGAACTGAAACAATGTGGAAGGAAAAAATGAATATTTAACTTTTTTTAAACATTTTACTTCAGAACCATTTTTTTTATTTTCACAAGTGTAAAAACAGAAATTTAACTATAAATTTTGTTGTGCAATTTCTCCTGAGTACACCAATACCCTCTATGTGGGGGTAAACCACTGTTTGGGCGCACCGCAGAGCTTGGAAGAGAAGGAGTTTTTGACTTTTTCAATGCTTGACTTTTTCAATGCAGAATTGGCTGGGTGTTATGACCCCAATGGCGAGGGTCTCAGAGGAACATGGAAGTCTGCAGAATACAAAAATCCAGCTCATAGGGCAGTGGTAACTGGGTTGACCATATATCTACTCCTAACGCCAACACTAGAAGTAGCCGGGGATCATTCCTACGTTGATTCTAGATGACACGCGCCAGCCGGAGAATCTAACTACCCCTAGTAGAGGAAAAACAAAGACCTTTCTTGCCTCCAGAGAAGGGGACCCCAAAGCTGGATAGAAGCCCCCCACAAATAATAACGGTGAGGTAAGAGGAAATGACAAACACAGAAATGAACCAGGTTTAGCACAGAGAGGCCCGCTTACTGATAGCAGAATAAAGAAAGGTAACTTATATGGTCAACAAAAACCCTATCAAAATCCACACTGGAAATTCAAGAACCCCCGAACCGTCTAACGGTCCGGGGGGAGAACACCAGCCCCCTAGAGCTTCCAGCAAAGGTCAGGATATAGATTTGGAACAAGCTGGACAAAAATACAAAACCAAAACAAAAAGCAAAAAGCAAACTTAGCTGATATAACCGGAACCAGGATCAGTAGACAAGAGCACAGCAGACTAGCTCTGATAACTACGTTGCCAGGCATTGAACTGAAGGTCCAGGGAGCTTATATAGCAACACCCCTAACTAACGACCCAGGTGCGGATAAAAGGAATGACAGAAAAACCAGAGTCAAAAAACTAGTAACCACTAGAGGGAGCAAAAAGCAAATTCACAACAGTACCCCCCCCTTAGTGAGGGGTCACCGAACCCTCACCACGACCACCAGGGCGATCAGGATGAGCGGCATGAAAGGCACGAACTAAATCGGCCGCATGAACATCAGAGGCGACCACCCAGGAATTATCCTCCTGACCATAGCCCTTCCACTTGACCAGGTACTGAAGCCTCCGCCTGGAGAGGCGAGAATCCAAGATCTTCTCCACCACGTACTCCAACTCGCCCTCAACCAACACCGGAGCAGGAGGCTCAGCAGAAGGAACTACAGGCACAATGTACCGCCGCAACAAGGACCTATGAAATACATTGTGAATAGCAAACGACACAGGAAGATCCAGACGAAAAGATACAGGATTAAGGATTTCCAATATCTTGTAAGGCCCAATAAAACGAGGTTTAAATTTGGGAGAGGAGACCTTCATAGGAACAAAGCGGGAAGAAAGCCATACCAAATCCCCAACGCGTAGTCGGGGACCCACACCGCGGCGGCGGTTGGCAAAGCGCTGAGCCCTCTCCTGTGACAACTTCAAGTTGTCCACCACATGATTCCAGATCCGCTGCAACCTATCCACCACAGAATCCACCCCAGGACAGTCAGAAGGCTCCACATGACCCGAAGAAAAGCGAGGATGGAAACCAGAGTTGCAGAAAAAAGGCGAAACCAAGGTGGCGGAACTAGCCCGATTATTAAGGGCAAACTCAGCCAACGGCAAGAATGTCACCCAATCGTCCTGATCAGCAGAGACAAAACACCTCAAATAAGCCTCCAAAGTCTGATTGGTTCGCTCCGTCTGTCCATTAGTCTGAGGATGGAAAGCAGACGAAAACGACAAATCAATGCCCATCCTACTACAAAAGGATCGCCAGAACCTGGAAACGAACTGGGATCCTCTGTCTGACACAATATTCTCAGGGATGCCGTGCAAACGAACCACGTTCTGGAAAAACACAGGAACCAGATCGGAAGAGGAAGGCAGCTTAGGCAAAGGAACCAAATGGACCATCTTGGAGAAGCGATCACATATCACCCAGATAACGGACATGCCCTGAGATAGCGGAAGATCAGAAATGAAATCCATGGAGATATGTGTCCAAGGTCTCTTCGGGACAGGCAAGGGCAAGAGCAAACCGCTGGCACGAGAACAGCAAGGCTTAGCTCGAGCACAAGTCCCACAGGACTGCACAAATGACCGCACATCCCTTGACAAGGAAGGCCACCAAAAGGACCTGGCCACCAGATCTCTGGTGCCAAAAATTCCCGGGTGACCTGCCAACACCGAGGAATGAACCTCGGAAATGACTCTGCTGGTCCACTTATCCGGGACAAACAGTCTGTCAGGTGGACAAGACTCAGGCCTATCAGCCTGAAATCTCTGCAACACACGTCGCAGATCCGGAGAAATAGCTGACAAGATAACTCCATCTTTAAGAATACCAACAGGATCAGCGACTCCAGGAGCATCAGGCACAAAGCTCCTAGAAAGAGCATCGGCCTTCACATTCTTTGAACCTGGTAAATACGAGACAACAAAATCAAAGCGGGAGAAAAACAATGACCAGCGGGCCTGTCTCGGATTAAGGCGTTTAGCAGACTCGAGATACATCAGATTTTTGTGATCAGTCAAGACCACCACACGATGCTTAGCACCCTCGAGCCAATGACGCCACTCCTCAAATGCCCATTTCATGGCCAACAACTCCCGATTGCCCACATCATAATTTCGCTCGGCAGGCGAAAACTTCCTAGAGAAAAAGGCACAAGGTTTCATAACAGAGCAACCAGGGCCTCTCTGCGACAAAACGGCCCCTGCTCCAATCTCCGAAGCATCCACCTCAACCTGAAAGGGAAGTGAGACATCGGACTGGCACAAAACAGGCGCCGAAGTAAACCGGCGTTTCAACTCCTGGAAAGCCTCCACAGCAGCAGGAGCCCAGTTAGCTACATCGGAGCCCTTCTTGGTCATATCCGTCAAAGGTTTCACAATGCTAGAAAAATTAGCGATAAAACGACGGTAGAAGTTAGCGAAACCCAAGAACTTCTGAAGACTCTTAACTGACGAGGGCTGAGTCCAATCAAGAATAGCTCGGACCTTGACTGGGTCCATCTCCACAGCAGAAGGGGAAAAAATGAACCCCAAAAAGGGAACCTTCTGTACACCAAAGAGACACTTTGAGCCCTTGACAAACAAAGAATTTTCACGCAAAATTTTAAAGACCAACCTGACCTGCTCCACATGCGAATCCCAATTATCAGAAAAAACCAAAATATCATCCAGATAAACAATCAAAAATTTATCCAGATACTTCCGGAAAATGTCATGCATAAAGGACTGAAAAACTGAAGGCGCATTGGAGAGCCCAAAAGGCATCACCAAGTACTCAAAATGACCTTCGGGCGTATTGAATGCGGTTTTCCATTCATCACCTTGCTTAATGCGCACAAGGTTGTACGCACCACGAAGGTCTATCTTGGTGAACCACTTGGCACCTTTAATCCGGGCAAACAAGTCAGACAACAGCGGTAAAGGATACTGAAATTTGACAGTGATCTTATTTAAAAGCCGATAATCAATACAAGGTCTCAAAGATCCGTCCTTTTTTGCCACAAAAAAGAATCCCGCACCAAGAGGGGAAGAAGACGGACGAATATGTCCTTTCTCCAGAGACTCCTTGATATATGAACGCATAGCGGTATGTTCAGGTACCGACAGATTAAACAGTCTTCCCTTAGGAAATTTACTGCCTGGGATCAAATCTATAGCACAGTCACAGTCCCTATGAGGAGGCAGTGCACTGGACTCAGACTCACTGAAGACATCCTGATAATCAGACAAATACTCCGGAACTTCCGAAGGCGTAGAAGAAGCAATAGACACAGGCAGGGAATCCCCATGAATACCACGACAGCCCCAACTTGACACTGACATAGCCTTCCAGTCCAGGACTGGATTATGGGTCTGTAACCATGGCAGCCCTAAAACAACCAAATCATGCATTTTATGTAAAACCAGGAAACGTATCACCTCGCGGTGTTCAGGAGTCATGCACATGGTAACCTGTGTCCAATACTGCGGTTTATTTGCTGCCAATGGCGTAGCATCAATACCCCTAAGAGGAATAGGATTTTCTAATGGTTCAAGAGTAAAACCACAGTGCTTAGCAAATGACAGATCCATAAGACTCAGGGCAGCACCTGAATCTACAAACGCCATGACAGGATAAGACGACAGTGAGCAAATCAAAGTTACAGACAGAATAAATTTAGGTTGCAAATTACCAACGGTGACAGGACTAACAACCTTAGCTATACGTTTAGAGCATGCTGAGATAACATGTGTAGAATCACCACAGTAGTAGCACAAGCCATTCCGGCGTCTATGAATTTTCCGCTCATTTCTAGTCAGGATTCTATCACATTGCATTAAATCAGGTGTCTGTTCAGACAACACCATGAGGGAATTTGCGGTTTTTCTATCACATTGCACCGAATTAGGTGTCTGTTCAGACAACACCATGAGGGAATTTGCGGTTTTGCGCTCCCGCAACCGCCGGTCAATTTGAATAGCCAGTGCCATAGTATCATTCAGACCTGTGGGAATGGGAAAACCCACCATAACATTCTTAATGGCTTCAGAAAGGCCATTTCTAAAATTAGCGGCCAGTGCACACTCGTTCCAATGTGTCAGCACGGACCATTTCCGAAATTTTTAGCAATACACTTCAGCCTCGTCCTGCCCCTGAGACATAGCCAGCAAGGCCTTTTCTGCCTGAATCTCAAGATTGGGTTCCTCATAAAGTAAACCGAGCGCCAGAAAAAACGCATCAATATCAGCCAATGCCGGATCTCCTGGCGCCAGCGAAAAAGCCCAATCCTGAGGGTCGCCCCGTAAGAACGAAATAACAATTTTTACTTGCTGAGCAGAGTCTCCAGATGAACAGGGTCTCAGGGACAAAAACAATTTACAATTATTCATGAAATTCCTAAACTTAAACCTATCTCCGGAAAACAGTTCAGGAATCGGTATTTTAGGTTCTGACCTAGGATTTCTGATAACATAGTCTTGTATGCCCTGCACACGAGTAGCCAGCTGGTCCACACTTGTAATCAAGGTCTGGACATTCATGTTTGCAGCAAGCATAGCCACTCTGAGGTAAAGGGGAAGGAGAAAGAGAAAAAAAAAAAAAAAAAAACTCAGAATCTTCTTTCTTATAATCCCTCTTCTGCAATGCATTAAACATTTAATACTGGCCTGGCAAACTGTTATGACCCCAATGGCGAGGGTCTCAGAGGAACGTGGAAGTCTGCAGAATACAAAAATCCAGCTCATAGGGCAGTGGTAACTGGGTTGACCATATATCTACTCCTAACGCCAACACTAGAAGTAGCCGGGGATCATTCCTACGTTGATTCTAGATGACACGCGCCAGCCGGAGAATCTAACTACCCCTAGTAGAGGAAAAACAAAGACCTTTCTTGCCTCCAGAGAAGGGGACCCCAAAGCTGGATAGAAGCCCCCCACAAATAATAACGGTGAGGTAAGAGGAAATGACAAACACAGAAATGAACCAGGTTTAGCACAGAGAGGCCCGCTTACTGATAGCAGAATAAAGAAAGGTAACTTATATGGTCAACAAAAACCCTATCAAAATCCACACTGGAAATTCAAGAACCCCCGAACCGTCTAACGGTCCGGGGGGAGAACACCAGCCCCCTAGAGCTTCCAGCAAAGGTCAGGATATAGATTTGGAACAAGCTGGACAAAAATACAAATCCAAAACAAAAAGCAAAAAGCAAACTTAGCTGATATAACCGGAACCAGGATCAGTAGACAAGAGCACAGCAGACTAGCTCTGATAACTACGTTGCCAGGCATTGAACTGAAGGTCCAGGGAGCTTATATAGCAACACCCCTAACTAACGACCCAGGTGCGGATAAAAGGAATGACAGAAAAACCAGAGTCAAAAAACTAGTAACCACTAGAGGGAGCAAAAAGCAAATTCACAACAGCTGGGATTGAGATTGGATACCATGTCACGTTTAGAGAGCCCCTGATGTGCCCAAACAGTGGAAACACTCCACAAGTGACACCATTTTGGAAACTAGACCCCTTAAGGAACTTATCTAGATGTGTGGTGAGCACTTTGAACCCCTAAGTGCTTCACAGAAGTTTATAACGTAGAGCCGTGAAAATAAAAAATCGCATTTGTTTACACAAAAATTAATTTTTTGCCCACAAATTCTTATTTTCACAGGAGTAACCGGAGAAAATAGACCACAAAAGTTGTTGTGCAATTTCTCCTGAGTATGTTGATACCCCATATGTGGGGGTTAAACACTGTTCGGGCGCACCGCAGAGCTTGGAAAAGAAGGAGTGCCATTTTACTTTTTCAATGTAGAATTGGCTGGAATTGAGATCGGACGCCATGTCGCGTTTGGAGAGCCCCTGATGTGCCTAAACAGTGGAAACCCCCACAAGTGACACCATTTTGGAAGCTAGACCCCTTAAGGAACTTATCTAGATGTGAAGAGCCGTGAAAATAAAAAATTCTTTTTTTTTCCTCAAAAATGATTTTTTTAGCCTGCAATTTTTTATTTTCTCAACGGTATCAGGAGACATTGGACCCCAAAATCTGTTGACCAGTTTGTCCTGAGTATGCTGATACCCCATATTGGGGGGGCACTGTTTGGGCACCCATCAGGGCTCGGAAGGGAAGGAGCACCGTTTGGAATGCAGACTTTGATGGGATGGTCTGCGGGCATCATGTTGCATTTGCAGAGTTGCTGATGTAGAAAACAGTAGAAACGCCCAAGTGACCACATTTTTGAAACTAGACCCCCCAAAGAGCTTATCTAAATGTGTGGTGAGCACTATGAACCCCCAACTGCTTCATAGAAGTTTATAATGTAGAGCCATGAAAGTTAAAAAAATCATATTTTTTCCACAAAAATGATCTTTTCACACCAAAAATTTTACTTTCACAAGGGTAACAAGAAAAAAATTGGTCCCCAAAATTTATCGTGCAATTTATGCTGAGTAGGCTGATACCCCATATGTGGGGGGACCACTGTTTGGGCATATGGCAGAGCTCGGAAGGGAAGGAGCGCTGTTTTGGAATGCAGACTTTGATAGAATGGTCTGCGGGCATTATGTTGTGTTTGCAGAGCCCCTGATGGGCCTAAACAGTAGAAACCCCCCACAAGTGACCCCATTTTGGAAACTAGACCACCCATGGAACTTATCTAGATGTGTGGTGAGAACTTTGAATGCCCAAGTGCTTCACTAAAGTTTATAATGCAGAGTTGTGAAAATAAGAAATATTTTTTTTCCACAAAAAAGATTTTTTAGCCCCCAAGTTTTTATTTTCACAAGTGTAAGAGGAGAAATTGGACCTCAAAAGTTGTCGAATTTGTCCTGAGCATGCTGGTACCCCAAGTGTGGGGGGACCACTGTTTGGGCGCACGGCAGAGCTCGGAAGGGAGGGAGCACCATTTGACTTTTTGAGCCCAAAATTGGCTTTCGTATTTAAAGACTCCATGATGTACCTAAACAGTGGAAACCCCCCAATTCTAACTACAACCCTAACCCCAACACACCCCTAACCGTAATCCCAACCCGATCCACAATCCTAAACACAACCCTAACGATAATCACAACCCTAACCCCAAAACAACCCTAATCTTAACCCTAACCATAACCCTAATCAAAACCATAAATCCAACACACCCCTAATCCTAATCTCAACCCTAACCTCAAACCTAACCCTAATCCCAATACACCCCTAACCCTAATCCCAACCTTAATCTTAACCCTAATCCCAAACCTAACCCTAATCCCATACGTAACCCTTATGCCAACCCTAACCCTAATACCAACCCTAACCCTAGCCCTAACCCTAAATTTAGCCCCAACCCTAACCCTAGCCCTAACTTTAGCCCCAACCTTAACCCTGGCCCTAACCCTAGCCCACACCTAACCCTAACTTTAGCCCCAACCCTAACCCTAGCCCTAAGGCTACTTTCACACTTGCTTCATGTGGCATCCGTCGCAATCCGTCGTTTTGGACAAAAACGGATCCTGCAAATGTACTCGCAGGATGCGTTTTTTGCCCATAGACTTGTATTGCCAACGGATCGCGATGGACGGCCACACGTCGTGTCCGTCGTGCACTGGATCCATTGTGATTTTGCGGACTGTCGTCACAAAAAACGTTCAATGTAACGTTTTTTTGTACGTTGCGTCCGCCATTTCTGACCACGCATGCACGGCCGTAACTCCTCCCCCTCCCCCCAGGACTTAGACTGGGCAGCGGATGCGTTGAAAAACTGCATCCGCTGCCCACATTGTGCACAATTTTCACAACGTGCATCGGTGCGTCGGGCCGACGCATTGTGACAGACCCGTACCGACGCAAGTGTGAAAGAAGCCTAACCCTAGCCCTAACCCTAACCCTAGCCCTAACCCTAACCCTAAATTTAGCCCCAACCCTAACCCTAACCCTAAATTTAGCCCCAACACTAACTCTAACCCTAAATTTAGCTGCAACTCTGGCTGGCACATCATGGCGGGTGCACTGCGCATGCGCCCGCCATTTTCTTACCGGATGAAGAAGCCGGTGGGCAGGAGGGGACGCAGGAGGAACCAGGGACACTGGTAAGTATGAAAGTGTCCCCGAATCCCCTTATTTCTCTGTCCTCTGATATGCGATCACATCAGAGGACAGAGATTCACACATCGCTTTTTTTTTTGCTTCCACCGGTAAACAGTTAATTACCGGCGATCGCAAAACAGGGGTCGGTTAAAACCGACCCCGATCATGTTCTTTGGAGTCTCGGCTATCCCTTGCAGCCGAGACCCCAAAACTCTTCCGGGTGCCGGCCGGTGGGTGCACTGCACATGCGTCCTCCATTTTTTGGCTGAAACAAGATGGCGGCGCCCATTGGGAGCCACGAGGAGCACCGGGGGAGACAGATGAGTATTGGGGGGCGATCGGGGACCCCATTTCTCTGTCCTCTGATGTGCAATCACATCGGAGGACAGAGAAATTAAATGGGAAATTGCGTTTTGTTTTTTTTTGGCGACCGCCGGTAAACGGTTAATTACTGGCGATCGCAACCCGGGGGTTGGTAAAAAAACCCTGAATCATGTTCTCTGGGGTTTCGGCTACCCCCAGCAACCGAGACCATAGAGAAAATCTTACTCTGGGGGGCGCTATTCACTTTTTCCACAGCGCCGTTAATTAACGGCGGTGGTTTAAGTACCCTTAACTGACACCATTAAAAGGCATATCGGCGGTCGTTAAGGGGTTAATAAGTGCTATGTTGTGTGCATGTTTTTCATTTAGTACCTCTGTTGCCATTTGTATTAATAAAGGCATATATTTTATCAGTATAATCTTGCCTGGTATTTTATGGTTATGAATGGTTGTTGATAATTTATCATCTCATCCCAACGTAGATTGGGTGACAATGAGGAAGAGGAGGAGGAGGAAGAACAGGAGCTATTTTCATGTGCTGTAAACGGTACTACAAGCACAACTGCCATACCGTCTGTTCAGCGTGGATGGCCTGAGGACAGGGAGGAGGAGGAGGAGGAAGAGGAGAGCATGGTCAGTCGTCCTTTGGGTGAAGACACAAAAGTCTTGCCTGTTAGCAGTCAGGCATGCTTGGCTGAGTTTATGTTACGCTGCCTTTCCCGTGGCCCTTGTGTTCTCAAAATTTTGGGTGACAGTCATTACTGGTTGATAGTGTTGAGCGATACCTTCTGATATTGAAAAGTATCGGCATCGGATTGGATCGGCCGATATTCAAAACCAATCCCCAATACCAATGCAAGTCAATGGGACCAAAATATCGGAATTAAAATAAACCCTTTCTTTCCTTGTAGGTTCATTCTACATGAAGGAAAACAACTAAGAATAATGTAGGATCTATTGGGGGACGTGGAGGAGACATTAAAGGCATAGAGGTTTAGACCAATGAAATGGAATAGCAGGATTTTTTTTTTTTTAAAGACGTACGGAGTTACAAAGATATTGACTATGTTAAGATTTTTTATATTTTGTCAGATATTGATGTTTCACTAATTCCATGCTCTTCACCTTCGTTTTTTAATTGTCTGACACTTTCTTCTTCATCATCCTCAGCAGCAGCATCTTTTACATCAACTTCTTCTTCACCTTATTCATCTTCTTCTTCACCTTCATCCTATGATTCTTTTTTGTTACATTCTTCATATTCTTTTTATTCAACTATTATTCTTCTTCATATTCTACTTCTTCATCATATTCTTATTTGTGACAGGCATTCCTGTTGTTGTTATCTATAAAAGTTTGAAGATTACTCCTTCCATTCTGCCTGCCACAAAAGAGTTACAACAGGATTTGTCCGCGTTCAGTTTGGCCTGCGGCAGCAGGCTTTTTCCAGGGGCACCACGAGGAGGAACAGACTCACCCCCATACACTGCTTTTTCTTCTCCTGCTTATAATTTAGATAATATCTTTTGCTCTGATTTTTAGTCTTATGCTTAATGTTCTGCTTTTTGTTCTGCAGCTTCTTGTTCTTTTGCTTCTTGGTCTTCAGGGTCGTCGTCTCCAGGGTCTTCATCTCTAGGGTCGATGTCTCTGGGGTCTCTTAGGGGTGGTCTTCAGGGTCGTCATCTTTAGGGTCTTGAACTTTGAAATGGAGCAGAAGGTACAAGAAGGCTGAGGAAATGCCGAGAACCAGCTGACGGTACTGGAACCCAGATGGCTACCCGAAGGTCCAAGAGCCAATGGAACTACCGAGGACCAGCTAATGGTACTGGAACCCGGTTACTAAGCAGGAGGTACCCGTGCCAGAAAGCACTACCAAGGACCACCTGACATTGGTGGAACTCGGATACCCAGTAGGAGGCACCTAAGCCAAAGGCTCTGCCTGGAACCAGCTGACGGTACTGGAACAATGATGGGAAGCAGAAGGTACAAGAGCCAAAGACACTGCCGAGAACCAGCTGACGGTACTGGAACCCGGATAGGTAGCCGAAGGTACAAGAGCCAATGGAACTATCGAGGACAAGCTGACGTTACTGGAACCCGGTTACTAAGCAGGAGGTACCCATGCCAGAAAGCACTACCAAGGACCACCTGACATTGGTGGAACTCGGATACCCAGAAGGAGGCACCTAAGCCAAAGGCTCTGCCTGGAACCAGCTGACGGTACTGGAACCAGGATGGAGAGCAGAAGGTACAAGAACAAAAGACACTGTTGAGAACCAGCTGATGGTACTGGAACCCGGATGGGTAGCACAAGGTCCAAGAGCCAATGGAACTACCTAGGACCAGCTGACGCTACTGGAACCCGGCTACTAAGCAGGAGGTATTAATGCCAGAAAGCACTACCAAGGACCACCTGACGTTGGTGGAACTCGGATACCCAGAAGGAGGCACCTAAGCCAAAGGCTCTGCCCGGAACCAGCTGACGGTACTTGAACCAGGGGAACCTATTCAAGATTGTCTTCCTAAGAACCAGGTAATGGTGCTGGAACTCAGGTAGGCAGCAGAAGGTCCACAGTTAAAACAAAAGTTGCTAGGCTGTGAGCCGGCCGTAGTTACCGAAAATCCACAGTACTACAGGGGGAGCTTTTCCTATTGGCACTACAGAACCAGCCTTGATTGCCAGTTCCCGCAGCCCACATAGGAAGCACCTAAACTGCAGGCACCATAGAGTCGGCTAACCCGACCGCAACATGACAAGACAATGTATTGGAGGCAAACTGACCTTAACACTACCCGGAAACAGCTGTTGTGCTGGAACTGGGCTGGGCATGAGGGAGTACCCGTGCCAAAGACACTTCTGAGCAGCAACTGGCGATGTTGGAGCCCAGGGACTAAAGCAGAAGAAGAGTGTAGGTTGAGGCCTAATTGGAGCAAGTTGAAAGGGAACCTTTAACCCCCCAGGCGTTAGCAACTAGAAGAGCCACCTTGTGTAGCAGTAATGCTGCACAAGGAAAAGGTGGCTCTTTTAATTATGCTCCTTGCACATGCTGAACAAAAAACTTAGAAAATGATGCCCCTCATACCGTGAAACCGTCACGGAGGCGGGACTTTCCTTCTTAATGAGATGCAGCACAGCTGTCATTCATACCCCCTTAGCGCCGGGCGCAGCCTTCTGAGCGTTGTTTTTTTGTCTACCGGAGTCTGCGCTGTTATGTTATCCCTTAGCCTTGCACAGTGCATATCTTATCCTCTCCAACTCATCTCCTTCCGCCTTCTTTAGAGTGTGCGGCGTCAGCTGATCCCTAATCACATGCCACGGCCGTGACACCACACAGTCTGAGGAAGGCAGAAGGAGATGAGTGAGAGGTGAAGATATGCACTGTGCATGCCCATGAATACCAGGCCCGCAATGTCTTCTGATTTATTCACACTGCGGGGCTGGGATTCATGGCCTTGCGCCAAGGGGGTAGGAATGACGGCTGTGCTGCGTCTCGTTAAGAAGGAAAGTCCCACCTCCGGGACGGTTTGAAGGTACGAGGGGACACATTTTATAAGTGTTAACTTCTGCGTGTGCAAGGAGAAAAACTAACATAGCCACCTTGTCCAAATGCAGCATTAGTGCTGCACAAAGTGGCTCTTCTAGCTACAAACGCCTGGGGGGGACAGGTTCCCATTAATTTCTGTTGTTGTGTCTGCGTGGCGGTCGCAGGACACATTGCCGGATACACAGCTGGGGATCAGCTGACGTTACTGAAACCCAATAACACGGCAGCAAGTGTTGACTGTGCAAACGGCACTCCCAGGCAGCAACTGGCGGTGTTGGAGCCCAGGGACGGCAGGAGGAGCAGACATGAATGATTGCCGCACACACAGCAGGGGAGCAGCTGGCGTTACTGAACCCCACTAACACTGGAGCTTGTGTTTTTCTCTGTGCAGACAGCACTTCCGGGCAGCAACTGGTGGTATTGGAGCCCAGGGATTACAGAAAAAAAGAGTGTAGACCGAAGCCTAATTGCAGCAAGTTTAATTTCTGAAGTTGTGTGAGTTTGGAGGGAGCAGGAGCAATTACCGCACACACAGCAGGGGAGCAGCTGGCGTTACTGAACCCCACTAACACTGGAGCTTGAGTTTTTCTCTGTGCAGACAGCACTTCCGGGCAGCAACTGGCAGTATTGGAGCCCAGGGACAGCAGGAGGAGCAGACTTGAGTGATTGCCACACACACAGCAGGGGAGCAGCTGGAGTTACTGAACCCCACTAACACTGGAGCTTGTGTTTTTCTCTGTGCAGACAGCACTTCCGGGCAGCAACTGGTGGTATTGGAGCCCAGGGATTACAGAGAAAAGAGTGTAGGCCGAAGCCTAATTGGAGCAAGTTTAATTTCTGAAGTTGTGTGAGTTTGGAGGGAGCAGGAGCAATTGCCGCACACACAGCAGGGGAGCAGCTGACGTTACTGAACCCCACTAACACTGGAGCTTGTGTTTTTCTCTGTGCAGACAGCACTTTCGGGCAGCAACTGGCGGTATTGGAGCCCAGGGACAGCAGGAGGAGCAGACTAGAGTGATTGCCACACACACACAGCAGGGGAACAGCTGGCGTTACTGAACCCCAGTAACAGAGGATCAACTGTTGACTGTGCAGACAGCACTTCTGAGCAGCAACTGGCAGTGTTGAAGCCCAGGGACAGCAGGAGCAGCAGAGTGTAGGCCGAGGCCTACACTCAAGGCAGTTTAATATCTGTTGTAGTGTCAGCGTGGCGGTCACAGGACACATTGCCGGACACACAGCTGGGGATCAGCTGACGTTACTGAAACCCAATAACAGAGGAGCAACTGTTGACTGTGCAGACAGCACTTCCGGACAGCAACTGGCGGTGTTGGAGCCCAGGGACAGCAGGAGGAGCAGACTTGAGTGATTGCCGCACACACAGCAGGGGAGCAGCTGGCGTCACTGAACCGCAATAACACTGGAGCAGGTGTTGACTGTGCAGACAGCCCTTCCGGGCAGCAACTGGCGGTGTTGGAGCCCAGGGAATGCAGGAGGAGCAGAGAGTAGGCCTGCACTTGAGGAAGTTTAATTTCTGTTGTAGTGTCTGCGTGGCGGTCGCAGTACACATTGCTGTACACACAGCAGGGGAGCAGCTGACGTTACTGAACCCCACTAACACAGGAGCGAGTGTTTTTCTCTGTGCAGACGGCACTTCCGGGCAGCAAATGGCGGTGTTGGAGCCCAGGGTCAATCAGGCTGTAGGCCGAGGCCTAATTGGAGCAAGTTTAATATCTGATGTTACTTGAATGTGGAGGTAGCAGGAGCAATTGCCGGACGCACAGCTGGGGATCAGCTGGCATTACTGAACCTCAATAACAGAGGAGCAACTGTTGACTGTGCAGACAGCACTTCCGAGCAGCAACTGGCGGTGTTGGAGCCCAGGGACAGCAGGAGGAGCAGACTACATTTATTGCCGCACACACAGCAGGGGAGCAGCTGGCGTTACTGAACCCCAATAACATGACAGCAAGTGTAGACTGTGCAGACAGCACTTCCGAGCAGCAACTGGCAATGTTGGAGCCCAGGGAATGCAGGAGAAGCAGAATTTAGGCCGAGGCCTACACTTGAGGCAATTTAATATCTGTTGTAGTGTCAGCATGGCGGCCTCAGGACACATTGCCGGATACACAGCAGGGGAGCAGCTGACGTTACTGAACCCCACTAACACAGGAGCGAGTGTTTTTCTCTGTGCAGACGGCACTTCTGGGTGGCAACTGGCAGTGTTGGAGCCCAGGGAATGCAGGAGGAGCAGACTGGAGGTATTGCCGCACACACAGCAGGGGAGCAGCTGGCGTTACTGAACCCCAATAACACGGCAGCAAGTGTTGACTCTGCAGACAGCACTTCCGAGCAGCAACTTGGGGTTTTTGTAGCCCAGGGAATACAGGAGAAGCAGAGTGTAGGCTGAGGCCTACTTGGAGCAAGTTAAAAGGGAACCTTTAACCCCCCCAGGCATTTGTAACTGAAAGAGCCCCCTTGTGCAGCACTAATGCCGCACAAAGAAAAGTTGGCTCTTTTATTTATGCTCCTTGCAAACGCAGAACAAAACACTTATAAAATGTGTCCCCTGATACCGTGAAACTGTCCCTGAGGTGGGATTTTCCATTGCAATGAGACGCAACACAGCCGTCATTCCTATCCCCTTGGCGCCGTGCGACGCCTCCTCAGTGTTGCTTGAAACTGTCCCGGAGCCTGCGCTGTTATGTTAAACCTTGGTCATGCGCAGTTAGCGCTGCCCGTCTTCTGACATCATTTTGTGTCAGGCTGACTGCGCCTGTGCGGCCGCGCTGGCGAGAGCCCGCCTCGCAGTGCATATCTTTGCCTCTCACTCATCTCCTTCCGGCTTCTTCAGATTGTGCGTCGTCACGGCCGTGGCATTCGATTACGGATCAGCTGATGGCACACAGTTTGAAGAAGGGTAGGGAGATGAGTTGAAGTCTGAGGTGAAGATATGCACTGCGTAAGGCCATGAATCCCAGCCCCACAGTGTGAATAAATTAGAAGACACTGCGAGGCGGGATATCGGACAGTGCTGCCGCACAGGCGCAGTCAGCCTGACAACAAATGATGTCAGAAGACGGGCATCCGTAACTGCGCATGGCCAAGGTTTAACATAACAGCGCTGGCTACAGGACAGATTCAAACAATGCTGAGGAGGCGGCGCACGGCGCCAAGGGGGCAGGAATGACGGCTGTGTTGCGTCTTATAGCGAAGGAAAGTCCCACCTCCGGGACAGTTTAACGGTATGAGGGGACACATTTTATAAGTGTTAAGTTCAGCGGGTGCAAGGAGCATAACTAAAAGAGCCACCTTTTCCTTGTGCAGCATTACTGCTGCACAAAGTGTCTCTTTCAGTAACAAACGCCTGGGGGGAGGGGACAGGTTCTCTTTAATATCTGTTGCAGTGTCAGCGTGGCAGTCGCAGGACACATTGCAGGACACATTGCCGGACACACAGCTGGGGATCAGCTGACTTTACTGAAACCCAAAAACACGGCAGCAAGTGTTCACTGTGCAAACGGCACTTCTGGGCAGCAACTGGCGATATTGGAGTCCAGGGACAGCAGGAGGAACAGAGTGTAGGCCGAGGCCTGCACTCGAGGCAGGTTAATATCGAGCGTAGTGTCTGCATGGTGGTTACAGGACACATTGCCGGATACACAGCTGGGGATCAGCTGACTTTACTGAAACCCAATAACAGAGGAGCAACTGTTGACTCTGCAGACAGCACTTCCGGGCAGCAACTGGCAGTATTGGAGCCCAGGGAAAGCAGGAGAAGCAGAGTATAGGCCGAGGGCTGCACTCGAGGCAGTTTAATACCTGGTGTAGTGTCTGCATGGCGGTCACAGGACACATTGTCGGATACACAGCTGGGGATCAGCTGATGTTACTGAAACCCAATAACAGAGGAGCAACTGTTGACTGTGCAGACAGCACTTCTGGGCAGCACCTGGCATTATTGGAGCCCAGGGACAGCAGGAGGAGCAGAGTGAAGGCCGATGCCTACTTGGAGGCAGTAGAAAGGGAACCTTTAACCACCCCCAGGCGTTTGTAACTGAAAGAGCCACCTTTTGCAGCACTGATGCCGCACAAAAAAAAGTTGGCTCTTTTATTTATGCTCCTTGCAAACGCAGAACTAAACACCTGCGAGGCTGGATATCGGGCAGCGCGGCTGCACAGGCGCAGTCATCCTGACAAAAAATGATGTCAGAAGACGGGCATCCGTAACTGTGCATGGCCAAGGTTTAACATAACAGCACTGGCTACAGAACAGATTCAAACAACGCTGAGGAGTCGGCGCATGGTTCCAAGGAGGTAGGAATGACGGCTGTGTTGCGTCTCATAACGAAGGAAAGTCCCACCTCTGGGACGGTTTAACGGTATGAGGGGACACATTTTATAAGTGTTAAGTTCAGCGGGTGCAAGGAGCATAACTAAAAGAGCCACCTTTTCCTTCTGCAGCATTACTGCTGTACAAGGTGTCTTATTCAGTAACAAACACCCTGGGGGGGACAGGTTCCCTTAAATTTCTGTTGTAGTGTCAGCGTGGAGGTAGCAGGACACATTGCCGGATACACAGCTGGGGATCAGCTAACGTTACTGAAACCCAATAACACGGTAGCGAGTGTTGACTGTGCAGACGGCACTTCTGAGCAGCAAATGGTGGTGTTGGACCCCAGGGATTGCAGTTCAGGTGGTAGAAACATGAACACAACAGGAGACCTGGATACTGTAGCCAACCAATTATTTAATCTGCAAGAGGACTGGCAAATTCCTGCAAGATCCAAGCCTTGTTCATTTTCAGAAAAATAAGCCAGTCAACGTTATCGGAGGATAGTCGCACGCGACGGTCTGTTAGCACACAACCTGCGGCACTAAAGACGCCTTCCGATAATTCACTAGCAGCAGGGCAAGTCAGCACCTCCAATGCATACTGGCTAAGCTCTAGCCATGTATCCAGCTTAGAGACTCAAAACTTGAAGGGGGCAGAGCTGTCTTGGAGTACACTGAGAGGGCAAGACATGTAGTCTGTCACCATCTGATGGAAATGGTGCCTCCTGCTGACTGGAGCCATCTTTGATGGTGTAGACATTTTTGGTGGGCACACAAAACTGTGCCACAGTTGGGCCATACTGGTCTTGCCTTGTGCTGAGGCACTGCTTCAGCTCCCTCTTTGTGCAGAGCTTCCTCCACTGCCTCGACGCACTGAGCTGCTTTGTAAAGCACTAGCAGCACTGCTCTCGGTTGTAATGGAGAACATAATGGAATGCACCAGTGTATCTTGGTACTCCCACATTTTACGCTCCCGGGTCAGCGGTGTTATGAGGCTTTGTAAGTTGTCCCGGTAGCGAGGATCTAGGAGGGTGTACACCCAATAATCAGCCGTGTTGAGAATGTGAGCGATGCGGCGGTCGTTTCTCAGGCACTGCAGCATGTAATCAACCATGTGCTGCAGACTGCCAACTGGCCAAGAAACGCTGTCCCCTGCTTAAGGCATCATCTTTGCATGCTCTGCATCACCCACCCTCGCTCTACACACTGACTATTGGAGAATTGTGTAACTCCCTCCTCTGGACCGATGTCTTCCTCCTCCATTGACTCCTCCTCATCCTCCTCACAAAGTGACCCCTGCCTAGGCCTTTGTGAGGAACCACGTCGCGCTGACTGTCCAGAAGCAGATGGAATTGGTGACTCCTCATCCTCCACCTCTTCCACAACATCATCCCTTAGTGCTTGCAGTGTTCTTTCAAGCAGGCAGATAAGGGGGACAGTCATCCTGACTAGTGCATCATCTGCATTCACCATCCGCATGGAATCATCGAAGGCACGCAAAACCTGGCAGACGTCCTTCATAGTGGCCCACTCAGTGGTTGTGAAGTCTGAATGGCGCGGAGTGCGACTTCAGCTGGTACTCCATTACTGCTCCAACATATGTAATGTGGAATTACACCTAGTGGGCAGGTCACATATGATGCGATGTTCCGGAAGGCAGAATCTGCGCTGGAGAGCTGCAATGCACGATCTTGCCATGCTGGAACGACGCAAGTGAGCACACTCTAGGCGGACCTTGTGCAGCAGTGTATCAAGATCCAGATAGTCCCTCAAAAAACTCTGAACGACCAAGTTGAGCACATGTGCCAGACATGGGATGTGAGTGAGTTTGCCCAAGGCCAGAGCTGTCACCAGATTTCGGCCATTGTCACACGCTACCATGCCTGGCTGGAGATTCGCTGGCACAAACCACACGTCAC
This sequence comes from Ranitomeya variabilis, assembly GCF_051348905.1. Lineage (NCBI taxonomy): Eukaryota > Metazoa > Chordata > Amphibia > Anura > Dendrobatidae > Ranitomeya > Ranitomeya variabilis. The sequence continues at coordinate 919,725,883 of NC_135233.1, read as the reverse complement.
TCTCCTGCTTGATGGCATTCCAGAGCTCCTGCGCTGTGTGGCTTCGATTCCCCAAAGAAATTAATTTCATTTTGACCTGTTGACGTTTGTCCACAGCTGTGCTCATATTGGTCGTAACTGGTAAACGTTCACGGGTCCATGTGGAAGTGGACTGTGACGGCTCCTGCAGCACTGATTCTGAGGAACTGGAGTATGAGGAGGAGTCAATGTGTATAAACTGGATTCCTGCAATCCTTGGAGTTGGCAGAACATGTACAGCGCCACTCTCACGATCTGTACCTGGCTCCACAACATTTACCCAATGGGCAGTGAGGGAAAGGTATCGTCCCTGTCCATGGTGACTGGTCCATGCATCGGAGGTGAGGTGGACCTTGCTACTGATGGCGTTTAGTAGCGCATGTTTAATGTTTCCCTCAACATGCTTTTGCAGGGCAGGGATGGCTTGCCTGCTGAAATAAAAGCGGCTGGGCAAGTTGTATTGTGGGACTGCCAATGCCATCAAGTTACGGAAGCTGTCAGTCTCCACCAGCCTGAACAACAGCATTTCAAGGGACAGTAGTTTTGCAATGCCAGCATTCAGAGCCTGTGCTCAGGGGTGGTTTGCCGAGAATATCTGACTTTTCTCCCATGCCTGTGCTACCGATGGCTGTAAACTGGGCTGGGAGTGTGAGGATGACTGGGAACGTGGTGCTGTGGGTGGAATTACAGTGAGTCTCTGGACAACAGTGCCAGAGGTTCTTCCATGGTGATCTTGTGAGGAAGCCAAACCAGCTGTGTGTGAGCTGGAGGAAGAGGCAACAACATGAGCTGAAGAGGTGGTAGGTGCCGCTGTAGGTTGGCCTAGGTCTTCAGTGTGTGTTTGTAACTCCACCCCGTGCTTGGTCCGCACATGTTTCCACATATTTGTGGTATTGAGGTTGCTGACACTTTTCCCTCTTTTGACTTTCTGATGACACACCTTGCATTTGACAAAGCAAATGTCATCTGCAACTGTGTCAAAAAAGGACGAGGCACTGCAAGTCTTGGGAGCACCCGTTTTGGCTTTTGGAAGAGGCATGCTCCTAACGGGTGCCGAAGTGGAGGCTACAGGCACTGCAGTCTTCCCCCTCCCTCTCCCTCTTTGGGCCGTTCGGGGAATCTCTTCCTCAGAGCTGCTCCCACCACCTTCCTGTACCTCACGCCATGATGGGTCAAGGACCTCATCATCTACACTACCCTTTTCCACCAACTGCTTCTGCTGGGTAGTCTTGGCAGCACAGTACGCACCAGAAAGTGGCACCTGAGTCTCATCATCAGGTGCGTACTGAGGTGTGCTGACCGGAGGCACTGGCCCACCCGTCTCTTCAGAGTCAGAGAGAAAAAGCTGTTGGGCATCACTGCATACTGCCTCTTCTTCCATTTCTCCAATGGTGCTTGGCTGGCCCCCTCTTTCCAAGCCAAGAGATTGAGAGAACAGAAGTAGAGATGGCTCCTGTGCTGGGCTCTCTGACTGCCTGGGCAATTTGGCAGGTGGTGAAGAGACAGATGGGTGCTCTTCAGTGCTCTGTGCCTGAGAGGATGTGGCACTAATTGAAGTCAATGTGTTAGCTGCCATCCATCCGACAACGGCTTCAATTTGTTCATCCCGCAGCAGCGGGGCACCTCGAGCTCCGAGAAAGCTGCGCATGAAGGACTGTTCCCTGCTAAAACTGGGGGATGATGACGAGTCACCGGTGCCCGCAGCAGGCACAGAATCCCCACGTCCTCTCCCTGCTCCACGTCCACGCCCACGTGCCTTACTCCCTGCCTTCTTCATCTTGGTAGACTGATAATGATAGGCAGAAAAGTACTAAGGGCTTAGTGTGCTTATTCCTGAACAGCTGATAACTAGTGTTGAGCATTCCGATACCGCAAGTATCGGGTATCGGCCGATACTTGCGTGTATCGGAATTCCGATACCGAGATCCGATACTTTTGTGGTATCGGGTATCGGTATCGAAACAACATTAATGTGTAAAATTAAGAATTAAAATAAAAAATATTGCTATACTCACCTCTCCGACGCAGCCTGGACCTCACCGAGGGAACCGGCAGCGTTCTTTGCTTAAAATGCGCGCTTTTACTTCCTTCCGTGACGTCACGGCTTGTGATTGGTCGCGTGCCGCCCATGTGGCCGCGACGCGACCAATCACAGCAAGCCGTGACGTAATTTTCAGGTCCTCAATGCCTAATTCTAGGCATTCAGGAATTTTAAATTACGTTCCGGCTTGTGATTGGTCGCGTCGCGGTCACATGGGCGACGCGACCAATCACAAGCCGTGACGTCACGGGAGGCAGGAGACGCGCGCATTTTTAAAATTACGTCACGGCTTGTGATTGGTTGCGTGCCGCCCATGTGACCGCGAAGCGACCAATCACAGCAAGCCGTGACGTAATTTCAGGTCCTCAATGCAGAAATAGGCATCAGGACCTGAAATTACGTCACGGCTTGCTGTGATTGGTCGCGTCGCGGTCACATGGGCGGCACGCAACCAATCACAAGCCGTGACGTAATTTTAAAAATGCGCGCGTCTCCTGCCTCCCGTGACGTCACGGCTTGTGATTGGTCGCGTCGCCCATGTGACCGCGACGCGACCAATCACAAGCCGGAACGTAATTTTAAATTCCTGAATGCCTAGAATTAGGCATTGAGGACCTGAAAATTACGTCACGGCTTGCTGTGATTGGTCGCGTCGCGGCCACATGGGCGGCACGCGACCAATCACAAGCCGTGACGTCACAGAAGGAAGTAAAGGCACGCATTTTAAGCAAAGAACGCTGCCGGTTCCCTCGGTGAGGTCCAGGCTGCGTCGGAGAGGTGAGTATAGCAATATTTTTTATTTTAATTCTTTATTTTACACATTAATATGGATCCCAGGGCCTGAAGGAGAGTTTCCTCTCCTTCAGACCCTGGGAACCATACAGGATACCGTCCGATACTTGAGTCCCATTGACTTGTATTGGTATCGGGTATCGGTATTGGATTAGATCCGATACTTTGCCGGTATCGGCCGATACTTTCCGATACCGATACTTTCAAGTATCGGACGGTATCGCTCAACACTACTGATAACAGGTATAAGGAACATTAATTTTATCAAGTGTGGACTAGACTTTAATATGAGCTAATGTGGCCTACACAACTCTAAAGTGGAGTGTTTGGTGAACTTTATTAACTGTTTGTTTTTTCTGCAGAACAGACTACAGAGTGAGCTGCACTCACACGGAGACCGTGCAGACAGCTGTAAACGGCGCTGCAAGGCCAAAAAAACTCCTCTATGTAATCCTATATAGTGTTTTTCCACAATATATCAGGATACGGATGGAAAACCACTAATAGGATAAATTCGAAAAAATGTGCAGCAGGCTGCACTATTTGAAAAATGGACAATGGAACGGTATGAGGCAGTGACGCACCCTGAGCTGACTACAACCAGCAGTGGCTGCAGACCAGACTACAGAGTGAGCTGCACTCACACAGACACCTTGCAGACAGCCATGAACAGCGCTGCAAGGCAAAGAAAGGTTCGAACACAGCGGTTGCTATATTAGCCTGGGTAAAGCACAATGAAGCAAATCGCTATCTCTAAACTGGCCCTCAGTCAGAACACAGCGTTCTGTCCCTAACTGAATACACAGCAGAGTGAACCCAAAATGGCGGCGGCGACTTTTATAGTGCATCATAACATCATTTCAGCAACCAATCACAGCCATGCCAGTAGTTACATGCCTAACATGCAGAACAGGATGTACACACACTTCTAATTAGTCCTCAGTGGCTGAATTCTGGCTCTGTGAATTATGGGAACTTCTGATTCCAGTATCCAATGTACTGAAAGTATCGGAACTCGGTATCGGAATTCCGATACCGCAAATATCGGCCGATACCCGATACTTGTGGTATCGGAATGCTCAACACTACTGGTTGAGGACACTCCTAGACCCACGCTACAAGGAGAACTTTCTATCTCTTATTTCAGAAGCAGACTGGTCTACTAAAATGGGGCAGTTGTTGTGAATTTGCTTTTTGCTCCCTCTAGTGGTTACTAGTTTTTTGACTCTGGTTTTTCTGTCATTCCTTTTATCCGCACCTGGGTCGTTAGTTAGGGGTGTTGCTATATAAGCTCCCTGGACCTTCAGTTCTATGCCTGGCAACGTAGTTATCAGAGCTAGTCTGCTGTGATCTTGTCTACTGATCCTGGTTCCGGTTATATCAGCTAAGTTTGCTTTTTGCCTTTTGCTATTTGTTTTGGTTTTGTATTTTTGTCCAGCTTGTTCCAAATCTATATCCTGACCTTTGCTGGAAGCTCTAGGGGGCTGGTGTTCTCCCCCCGGACCGTTAGACGGTTCGGGGGTTCTTGAATTTCCAGTGTGGATTTTGATAGGGTTTTTGTTGACCATATAAGTTACCTTTCTTTATTCTGCTATCAGTAAGCGGGCCTCTCTGTGCTAAACCTGGTTCATTTCTGTGTTTGTCATTTCCTCTTACCTCACCGTTATTATTTGTGGGGGGCTTCTATCCAGCTTTGGGGTCCCCTTCTCTGGAGGCAAGAAAGGTCTTTGTTTTCCTCTACTAGGGGTAGTTAGATTCTCCGGCTGGCGCGTGTCATCTAGAATCAACGTAGGAATGATCCCCGGCTACTTCTAGTGTTGGCGTTAGGAGTAGATATATGGTCAACCCAGTTACCACTGCCCTATGAGCTGGATTTTTGTATTCTGCAGACTTCCACGTTCCTCTGAGACCCTCGCCATTGGGGTCATAACAGTTTGCCAGGCCAGTATTAAATGTTTAATGCATTGCAGAAGAGGGATTATAAGAAAGAAGATTCTGAGTTTTTTTTTTTTTCCTCTTTCTCCTTCCCCTTTACCTCAGAGTGGCTATGCTTGCTGCAGACATGAATGTCCAGACCTTGATTACAAGTGTGGACCAGCTGGCTACTCGTGTGCAGGGCATACAAGACTATGTTATCAGAAATCCTAGGTCAGAACCTAAAATACCGATTCCTGAACTGTTTTCCGGAGACAGGTTTAAGTTTAGGAATTTTATGAATAATTGTAAATTGTTTTTGTCCCTGAGACCCTGTTCATCTGGAGACTCTGCTCAGCAAGTAAAAATTGTTATTTCGTTCTTACGGGGCGACCCTCAGGATTGGGCTTTTTCGCTGGCGCCAGGAGATCCGGCATTGGCTGATATTGATGCGTTTTTTCTGGCGCTCGGTTTACTTTATGAGGAACCCAATCTTGAGATTCAGGCAGAAAAGGCCTTGCTGGCTATGTCTCAGGGGCAGGACGAGGCTGAAGTGTATTGCCAAAAATTTCGGAAATGGTCCGTGCTGACACATTGGAACGAGTGTGCACTGGCCGCTAATTTTAGAAATGGCCTTTCTGAAGCCATTAAGAATGTTATGGTGGGTTTTCCCATTCCCACAGGTCTGAATGATACTATGGCACTGGCTATTCAAATTGACCGGCGGTTGCGGGAGCGCAAAACCGCAAATTCCCTCATGGTGTTGTCTGAACAGACACCTAATTCGGTGCAATGTGATAGAAAAACCGCAAATTCCCTCATGGTGTTGTCTGAACAGACACCGGATTTAATGCAATGTGATAGAATCCTGACTAGAAATGAGCGGAAAATTCATAGACGCCGGAATGGCTTGTGCTACTACTGTGGTGATTCTACACATGTTATCTCAGCATGCTCTAAACGTATAGCTAAGGTTGTTAGTCCTGTCACCGTTGGTAATTTGCAACCTAAATTTATTCTGTCTGTAACTTTGATTTGCTCACTGTCGTCTTATCCTGTCATGGCGTTTGTAGATTCAGGTGCTGCCCTGAGTCTTATGGATCTGTCATTTGCTAAGCACTGTGGTTTTACTCTTGAACCATTAGAAAATCCTATTCCTCTTAGGGGTATTGATGCTACGCCATTGGCAGCAAATAAACCGCAGTATTGGACACAGGTTACCATGTGCATGACTCCTGAACACCGCGAGGTGATACGTTTCCTGGTTTTACATAAAATGCATGATTTGGTTGTTTTAGGGCTGCCATGGTTACAGACCCATAATCCAGTCTTGGACTGGAAGGCTATGTCAGTGTCAAGTTGGGGCTGTCGTGGTATTCATGGGGATTCCCTGCCTGTGTCTATTGCTTCTTCTACGCCTTCGGAAGTTCCGGAGTATTTGTCTGATTATCAGGATGTCTTCAGTGAGTCTGAGTCCAGTGCACTGCCTCCTCATAGGGACTGTGACTGTGCTATAGATTTGATCCCAGGCAGTAAATTTCCTAAGGGAAGACTGTTTAATCTGTCGGTACCTGAACATACCGCTATGCGTTCATATATCAAGGAGTCTCTGGAGAAAGGACATATTCGTCCGTCTTCTTCCCCTCTTGGTGCGGGATTCTTTTTTGTGGCAAAAAAGGACGGATCTTTGAGACCTTTTATTGATTATCGGCTTTTAAATAAGATCACTGTCAAATTTCAGTATCCTTTACCGCTGTTGTCTGACTTGTTTGCCCGGATTAAAGGTGCCAAGTGGTTCACCAAGATAGACCTTCGTGGTGCGTACAACCTTGTGCGCATTAAGCAAGGGGATGAATGGAAAACCGCATTCAATACGCCCGAAGGTCATTTTGAGTACTTGGTGATGCCTTTTGGGCTCTCCAATGCGCCTTCAGTTTTTCAGTCCTTTATGCATGACATTTTCCGGAAGTATCTGGATAAATTTTTGATTGTTTATCTGGATGATATTTTGGTTTTTTCTGATGATTGGGATTCGCATGTGGAGCAGGTCAGGTTGGTCTTTAAAATTTTGCGTGAAAATTCTTTGTTTGTCAAGGGCTCAAAGTGTCTCTTTGGTGTACAGAAGGTTCCCTTTTTGGGGTTCATTTTTTCCCCTTCTGCTGTGGAGATGGACCCAGTCAAGGTCCGAGCTATTCTTGATTGGACTCAGCCCTCGTCAGTTAAGAGTCTTCAGAAGTTCTTGGGTTTCGCTAACTTCTACCGTCGTTTTATCGCTAATTTTTCTAGCATTGTGAAACCTTTGACGGATATGACCAAGAAGGGCTCCGATGTAGCTAACTGGGCTCCTGCTGCCGTGGAGGCTTTCCAGGAGTTGAAACGCCGGTTTACTTCGGCGCCTGTTTTGTGCCAGTCCGATGTCTCACTTCCCTTTCAGGTTGAGGTGGATGCTTCAGAGATTGGAGCAGGGGCCGTTTTGTCGCAGAGAGGCCCTGGTTGCTCTGTTATGAAACCTTGTGCCTTTTTCTCTAGGAAGTTTTCGCCTGCCGAGCGAAATTATGATGTGGGCAATCGGGAGTTGTTGGCCATGAAATGGGCATTTGAGGAGTGGCGTCATTGGCTCGAGGGTGCTAAGCATCGTGTGGTGGTCTTGACTGATCACAAAAATCTGATGTATCTCGAGTCTGCTAAACGCCTTAATCCGAGACAGGCCCGCTGGTCATTGTTTTTCTCCCGCTTTGATTTTGTTGTCTCGTATTTACCAGGTTCAAAGAATGTGAAGGCCGATGCTCTTTCTAGGAGCTTTGTGCCTGATGCTCCTGGAGTCGCTGATCCTGTTGGTATTCTTAAAGATGGAGTTATCTTGTCAGCTATTTCTCCGGATCTGCGACGTGTGTTGCAGAGATTTCAGGCTGATAGGCCTGAGTCTTGTCCACCTGACAGACTGTTTGTCCCGGATAAGTGGACCAGCAGAGTCATTTCCGAGGTTCATTCCTCGGTGTTGGCAGGTCACCCAGGAATTTTTGGCACCAGAGATCTGGTGGCCAGGTCCTTTTGGTGGCCTTCCTTGTCAAGGGATGTGCGGTCATTTGTGCAGTCCTGTGGGACTTGTGCTCGAGCTAAGCCTTGCGGTTCTCGTGCCAGCGGTTTGCTCTTGCCCTTGCCTGTCCCGAAGAGACCTTGGACACATATCTCCATGGATTTCATTTCTGATCTTCCGCTAACTCAGGGCATGTCCGTTATCTGGGTGATATGTGATCGCTTCTCCAAGATGGTCCATTTGGTTCCTTTGCCTAAGCTGCCTTCCTCTTCCGATCTGGTTCCTGTGTTTTTCCAGAACGTGGTTCGTTTGCACGGCATCCCTGAGAATATTGTGTCAGACAGAGGATCCCAGTTCGTTTCCAGGTTCTGGCGATCCTTTTGTAGTAGGATGGGCATTGATTTGTCGTTTTCGTCTGCTTTCCATCCTCAGACTAATGGACAGACGGAGCGAACCAATCAGACTTTGGAGGCTTATTTGAGGTGTTTTGTCTCTGCTGATCAGGACGATTGGGTGACATTCTTGCCGTTGGCTGAGTTTGCCCTTAATAATCGGGCTAGTTCCGCCACCTTGGTTTCGCCTTTTTTCTGCAACTCTGGTTTCCATCCTCGCTTTTCTTCGGGTCATGTGGAGCCTTCTGACTGTCCTGGGGTGGATTCTGTGGTGGATAGGTTGCAGCGGATCTGGAATCATGTGGTGGACAACTTGAAGTTGTCACAGGAGAGGGCTCAGCGCTTTGCCAACCGCCGCCGCGGTGTGGGTCCCCGACTACGCGTTGGGGATTTGGTATGGCTTTCTTCCCGCTTTGTTCCTATGAAGGTCTCCTCTCCCAAATTTAAACCTCGTTTTATTGGGCCTTACAAGATATTGGAAATCCTTAATCCTGTATCTTTTCGTCTGGATCTTCCTGTGTCGTTTGCTATTCACAATGTATTTCATAGGTCCTTGTTGCGGCGGTACATTGTGCCTGTAGTTCCTTCTGCTGAGCCTCCTGCTCCGGTGTTGGTTGAGGGCGAGTTGGAGTACGTGGTGGAGAAGATCTTGGATTCTCGCCTCTCCAGGCGGAGGCTTCAGTACCTGGTCAAGAGGAAGGGCTATGGTCAGGAGGATAATTCCTGGGTGGTCGCCTCTGATGTTCATGCGGCCGATTTAGTTCGTGCCTTTCATGCCGCTCATCCTGATCGCCCTGGTGGTCGTGGTGAGGGTTCGGTGACCCCTCACTAAGGGGGGGGGTACTGTTGTGAATTTGCTTTTTGCTCCCTCTAGTGGTTACTAGTTTTTTGACTCTGGTTTTTCTGTCATTCCTTTTATCCGCACCTGGGTCGTTAGTTAGGGGTGTTGCTATATAAGCTCCCTGGACCTTCAGTTCTATGCCTGGCAACGTAGTTATCAGAGCTAGTCTGCTGTGCTCTTGTCTACTGATCCTGGTTCCGGTTATATCAGCTAAGTTTGCTTTTTGCCTTTTGCTATTTGTTTTGGTTTTGTATTTTTGTCCAGCTTGTTCCAAATCTATATCCTGACCTTTGCTGGAAGCTCTAGGGGGCTGGTGTTCTCCCCCCGGACCGTTAGACGGTTCGGGGGTTCTTGAATTTCCAGTGTGGATTTTGATAGGGTTTTTGTTGACCATATAAGTTACCTTTCTTTATTCTGCTATCACTAAGCGGGCCTCTCTGTGCTAAACCTGGTTCATTTCTGTGTTTGTCATTTCCTCTTACCTCACCGTTATTATTTGTGGGGGGCTTCTATCCAGCTTTGGGGTCCCCTTCTCTGGAGGCAAGAAAGGTCTTTGTTTTCCTCTACTAGGGGTAGTTAGATTCTCCGGCTGGCGCGTGTCATCTAGAATCAACGTAGGAATGATCCCCGGCTACTTCTAGTGTTGGCGTTAGGAGTAGATATATGGTCAACCCAGTTACCACTGCCCTATGAGCTGGATTTTTGTATTCTGCAGACTTCCACGTTCCTCTGAGACCCTCGCCATTGGGGTCATAACAGGCAGTACCAGAGGGCCCTTGTTGCGGAATTGTTAGAAAAAAAACTCCCATCTGAAAACGCTGGTGGCAGAGGTTACAGTTCAATAGATAACTAAGGAGTACAGGCAAGAGAGACACACCCCCAATCCAGCAGAGGCAGGGGAACAATGACAAAGTTCTTGAAGAGTTTTCTCAGACCCTCCCATAGCACTGGCCCTGAGGTGCGGGGTACACTAACAAGGAGTGCAAAGTTTTGGAAGATGCTGAGGGAGTACCTTGCTGACAGTTCCAACGTCTTCCGTGATTCCTCTGAGCCTTATAATGAAAGGGTATCCAAGCTGGACATGTGGCATGAACTGGCTCTCTATGCCTTGGAGGTCCTGGCCTGCCCTGCCACTAGTGTTTTGTCAGAGAGGGTTTTTAGTGCTGCTGGTGGAATTATAACTGATAAGCACATCTGCCTGACAACTGAAAATGCAGACAGACTGACTCTTAAAAAAATGAACAAGGGCCAGACTTCTGTACACCACCAAATGATAGCAGCATAACAAACTGAAATCCAGTGTCTTTTTTCGGGAGGTCTATTCCCATGCACCACTTCAAATCCACACATGGGTATGCACTTCTTCATTTTTGCTATTTGATGTTGTCCTCCTCCTTCTCCTCATCCTCATCGTACACCACCAGATCACCACGATGACCGTGATCCATGATGCAACACCCACATAATTTTTTTAAGGGTGTTTAAGATGCTCATAACAAAAAAATGGTTTTACAGTATGTTCATGTATACCCCCAAGGGTAAATGTTTGTCAGCCCATACACTCAGTGCATGGGCATAAAAAGTATAGGAGACCCACTTGTTTCTAATGGGAACATTTTTTATGAGGCAGTGCTCCATGTCTTATCAAAGGGGTATTGGGGTGCGCCAAATTTTTGGCAGCCCTTGCATTCACAGCATAGGCAAACGGTATGGGAGACCCACTTCCTAATAGGAAAATTGTTTTACTAGGTCCTGCTCAACGTATTTTCCAATGGGTATTGGGGTGCATCCAAATTTGGGGCAGCTCAAGCATTCACTGCATATGCAAACAGTATCAGAGACCGACCACCTTTTGTGGGTCCACCCCCTGTTGGGACCTCCAGTATGGAGTGGGCTGCTTTCCCATGGAACCTTCCACCCTCTGGTATCTCTCGACCAGTCCGGCCAGTTCATCAGCATTCCAGGGATCACCCTGGGCAACAAACCAGTCCATCACCACCCGTTCTACTATCTGCACAGGCATAGAGGACTCTGGCTGCAGCCACTTCTGGACCTGATGCAACAAGTCAAACATTTGGGAGCATGGTAGTTTGTCCCAGTGATACGTTCAACAGTGAACCCGCTTGGCCCTGAGACTCATTGTTTCTCCCAAGTGTGCAAGAATCTCCATTTTTTAGCTTGCCATGCTCTTTAACGTCCTGCAAAGCTAAATCATAGTATGCTTTATCAGGTTCCCCGTCAAATATGGTGTCACTACCTGTGCCCACTGCTCTGGCAGGAGTTTCTCCGTCTCCCCGACCCTTTCAAACACCGTCAGGAAAGCATCAACTTTGCAATTCTCCATTGTAGATTCTTCAGCCTCAACAATGCAGTTCTCCACTGCACGTTGTTCAGCTTCAACAATGGAACGCTCCACTGTAGTTTCTTCAGCTTCAACATTGAAATTCTCCACTACCGATTCTTCAGCCTCAACACTGCAATTGACTGCAGGTTCTTCATCTTCAATTTTGCAATTCTCCACTGCAGATTATTCAGTCTCAACACTGCAATTTACTGCAGATTCTTCAACTTCAATATCGACATTCTCCACTGCAGGTTCTTCAGCCTCAACACTGCACTTCTCCACTGCCGATTCTTCAGCCTCAGCACTGCAATTCAGTGCATAGGCAAACATTATGGAAGTACTAACTTCCCAATAATGTGAACATTGCTTTCAAAGGGTTATTGCTGTGCGTCAAAATTTGGGGCAGGTGTGGCATTCGCTGCACAGGCAAACATTATGGGAGGACCAGCTTCCTAATATTGTGAACATTGCTTTAACCCCTTTCTGACATTAGACGTACTATCCCATCGAGGTGGAATGGGCCCGTATGACCACCGACAGGATAGTATGTCCAACGTGATCAGCCACGCTCATGGGGGGAGAGAGGCCGATAGCAGCCGGGTGTCAGCTGACTATCACAGCAGACATCCAGCACTATGTGCCAGTAGCGGTCACGGACTTCTCCTGGCACATTAACTCCCGGAACACTGCGATCAAACATGATTGCATCGTTCAGGCGGAATAGGGAAGCATAGCGCAGGGAGGGGGCTCCCTTCGTGCTTTCCTGAGACCCTCGAAGCAACACGATGTGAACACGTTGCTCCGAGCGTCTCCTCCATCCCTATCCCTGCAGGCCCTGGATCCAAAATGGCCACGGGGCTCCTTCCGGGTCCTGCAGGGAGGTAGCTTGCAAGCGCCTGCTCAGATCGCTGATCTGACACAGAGCATTGCAAAGTGTCAGATCAGCGATCTGACACTTTACCATTATGTCCCACGCTGGGACAAAGTAAAAAAGTAAAGAAAAAAATATTTACATGTGTAAAAAAAAAAATTATTGTTCCAATAAATACATTTCTTTATGTAAATAATAATAAAAAACAATAAAAGTACACATACTTAGTATCACCACGTCCGTAACAACCCGACCTATAAAACTGTCCCACTAGCTAACCCCTTCAGTGGACACCGTAAACAAAAAAAACTATGCAAAAAACAATGCTTTATCATCATACCGCCGAACAAAAAATGGAATAACACGCGATCAAAAAGATGGATATAAATAAACATTGTACCGCCGAAAACATCATCTTGTCCCGCAAAAAACGAGCTGCCGTACAGCATCTTCAGCGACAAATAAAAAAGTTATAGCCCTCAGAATAAAGCGATGCAAAAATAATTATTTTTTCTATAAAATAGTTTTAATTGTATAAAAGCGACAACATAAAAATTTATATAAATGAGGTAATCGTATTGACCTGAGGAATAAAACTGTTTTATCAATTTTACCAAACGCGAAACGGTTTAAACAGCCCCCCCAAAAGAAATTCACAAATTGTTGTTTTTTGTTCATTCTGCCTAACAAAAATCGGAATAAAAAGCGATCAAAAAATGTCATGTACCCAAAAATGATACCAATAAAAATGTCAACTCTTCCCGCAAAAAACAAGATCTCACATGACTTTGTGGACCAAAATATGGAAAAATTATAGCTCTCAGAATGTGGTAACGCAAAAAAATATTTTTTGCAATAAAAAGCATCTTTTAGTGTGTGACAGCTGCCAAACATAAAAACCTGCTATAAATAGTAAATCAAACCCCCCATTATCACCGCCTTAGTTAGAGAAAAATAATAAAAATAAAAAATAAAATAAAAAAATGTATTTATTTACATTTTTCCATTAAGGTTAGGGTTAGGGTTGGGGCTAAAGTTAGAGTTGGGGCTAAAGTTAGGGTTAGGGTTGGAGCTAAAGTTAGGGTTAGAGTTGGGGCTAATGTTAGGGTTAGGGTTGGGGCTAAAGTTAGGGTTGGGATTAAAGTTAGGATTAGGGCTAGAGATGGGGTTAGATTTGGATTACGTTTACGGTTGGGTTAGGTGTGTGTCAGGGTTAGGGGTATGGTTAGTATTGGGATAAGGGCTTGGGGTATGTTGGGGTTAGGGGTGTGTTGGGGTTGGGATTAAGGTTAGGGTGTGTTCGGGTTAGGGGTGTGGTTAGTGTTGGGATCAGGGTTAGGTGTGTTTTGGGGTTAGGAGCATGTTGGGGTTAGGAGTGTGGTTAGGGTTGGGATTAGGCTTAGGGGTGTGTTGGGGTTAGGGTTGGAGTTAAAATTGAGAAGTTTCCACTGTTTAGGCACACCAGGGGCTCTGTAAAAGCAACATGATATCCGATCTCAATCCATAAAATTTTGCGTTGAAAAAGTAAAATGGCACTCCTTCCCTTCCGAGCTCTATCATGCGCCCAAACAGTGGTTTACCCCCACATATGGGATATCAACATACTCAGGACAAATTGAACTACAAGTTTCTCCTGTTACCCATGGGAAAATACAAAACTGGGGGCTAAAAAAAATCATTTTTGTGGAAAACAGAGATTTTTAATTTTCACGGCTCTGCGTTATAAACTTTAGTGAAACACTTGGGGGTTCAAAGTGATCACCACAATCTAGATAAGTTCCTTGGGGGGTCTAGTTTCCAATATGGCATCACTTGTGGGGGGTTTCTACTGTTTAGGTACATCAGGGGCTCTGGAAACGCAACGTGACACCCACAGACCATTCTATCAATGTCTACATTCCAAAATGCCACTTCTTCCCTTCAGATCTTTGCCATGTGCCCAAACAGTAGTTTTCTCCCACATATGGGGTATCAGCATACTCAGGACAAATTGCACAACTTTTGGTCCAATTTCTCCAGATACCCTAGGAAAAATACAAAATTGGGGGCTAAAAGATAATTTTTGTGGAAAAAATGAGATTTTTTATTTTTACGGCTCTATATTATAAACTTCTGTGTCACTTGTGGGGGATTTCAATGTTTAGGCACATCAGGGGCTCTCCAAACGCGACATGGCGTTCTATCTCAATTCCAGCCAATTTTGCATTGAGAAGTCAAATGGTGCTTCTTCCCTTCTGAGCACTGCCATGCACCCAAACCGTGGTTTACCCCCACATATAGGTACATCAGGGGCTCTGGAAATGCAACGTGACACCCACAGACCATTCTATCAATGTCTACATTCCAAAACGCCACTTCTTCCCTTCAGAGCTCTGCTATGCGCCCAAACAGTAGTTTTCTCCCACATATGGGGTATCAGCGTACTCAGGACAAATTGCACAACAACGTTTGGGGTCCAATTTTTCCTGCTACCCTCGGGAAAAAAAATTGGGGGCGAAAATTCATTTTTGTGAAAAAAATAAGATTTTTTTTACGGCTCTATATTATAAACTTTTGTGTCACTTGTGGGGGATTTCCACTGTTTAGGCACATCAGGGGCTCTCCAAACGTGACATGGCGTCCTATCTCAATTCCAGCTAATTTTGTGTTGTGAATTCTGCTCTTGGGTTCCCTCCGGTGGTTGTTGGTAGTAATGCAGTTGTCCTTGGGTTGCAATCCTGGGCAGGTGTACCTGCTGATTGCAGCTCTGACTGGGATATTTAGGTGTGCAGGATTCATTAGCCCTTGTCAGTTGTCCATTGTTCTTGGAGGTTTTGCATCTCTGTCTGGTTCCTCCAGATAAGTGTCTGGTTTTTGTTTCTACAGCACACATGCTGTGTGCTTTACAATTCAGTACTATTCAATGTTTTTTCTTGTCCAGCTTAGACTGTGTTTGGATATTTCAGTCAAGTTGGATTCTCAGGAGATGCAGATATACATTCCATGTCTTTAGTTAGATGGTGGAATTTTTGTATTATCTGCTGTGGATATTTTTAGGGTTTTAATGCTGACCGCTTAGTATTCTGTCCTATCCTTTCCTATTTAGCTAGCGTGGCCTCTTTTGCTAAATCCTGATTTCTGCCTGCGTGTGTCTTTCCTCTAATACTCACAGTCAATATTTGTGGGGGGCTGCCTATCCTTTGGGGTTCTGCTCTGAGGCAAGATAGAATTCCCATTTCCATCTATAGGGGTATTTAGTCCTCCGGCTGTGTCGAGGTGTCTAGGATGTGTTAGGTACACCCCACGGCTACTTCTAGTTGGGGTGACAGTTTAGGGTTTGCGGTCAGTACAGGTTCCACCTACTCCAGAGAAAGTCTCATGCGGCTCCAAGTTCACCGGATCATAACAGCACAACTGGCCAACAATGAGTTAAATGCATCTCAGAAGAAGGGAAGAAAGAGCCATTTTTTTTCTGTAGCCTGCTTTGTCTTTTCTTCCCTCTTTTTCTCTGGGTGGCTGAGGAGTCTTGTGCTAGCATGGATGTTCAAGGATTAGCTTCTTGTGTAGACCAGCTTGCTGCTAGGGTACAGGGTATTTCTGATTATATTGCTCAGACTCCAGTTTTAGAGCTTAAGATTCCTACTCCTGATTTGTTTTTTGGGGACAGGTCCAAATTTTTGAGTTTTAAAAACAACTGTAAACTGTTTTTTGCTCTGAGACCTCGATCCTCTGGTGATTCCATTCAGCAGGTTAAAATTGTCATCTCCCTGCTGCGTGGTGATCCTCAGGATTGGGCATTTTCCCTGGAATCTGGGAATCCGGCCTTGCTTAATGTAGACGCCTTTTTTCAGGCTTTAGGATTATTATATGATGAACCAAATTCTGTGGATCAAGCGGAGAAGACCTTGTTGGTCCTGTCTCAGGGTCAAGACGCGGCAGAATTGTATTGTCAGAAATTTAGAAAATGGTCTGTGTTGACTAAATGGAATGATGATGCTTTGGCGGCAATTTTCAGAAAGGGTCTTTCTGAATCCATTAAAGATGTTATGGTGGGGTTTCCCACGCCTTTCGGTCTGAGTGATTCTATGTCTCTGGCCATTCAGATTGATCGGCGTTTGCGGGAGCGCAGAACTGTGCGCGCTGTGGCGTTGTTCTCAGAGCAGATGCCTGAGTCAATGCAGTGTGATAGGATTCTGTCTAGAATGGAACAACAGGGATTCAGACATCAGAATAGGTTGTGTTTGTATTGTGGTGATGCTTCTCATGTCATTTCAGTCTGCCCAAGGCGTACAAAGAGGATCGCTAGTTAATTTACCATCAGTACTGTACAACCTAAATTTATATTATCTGTGTCCTTGATCTGCTCATTATCATCATTTTCTGTCATGGCGTTTGTGGATTCAAGCGCTGCCTTGAACTTAATGGACTTTGAGTTTGCCAGGCGTTGTGGTTTTCACTTGCAGTCTTTGCAGAACCCTATTCCTTTAAGGGGCATTGATGCTACACCTTTGGCTAAAAATAAGCCCCAGTTCTGGACACAGGTGACCATGTGCATGGCGCCAGCCCATCAGGAAGATTGTCATTTTCTGGTGTTGCATAATTTACATGATGCTATCGTGCTGGGTTTTCCGTGGTTGCAGGCACATAATCCTGTGTTGGATTGGAAGTCTATGTCTGTGACTAGTTGGGGATGTCAGGGGGTTCATAATGATGTTCCTTTGATGTCAATCTCCTCTTCTGCCACTTCTGAAATTCCAGAGTTTTTGTCTGATTTTCAGGATGTATTCGATGAGCCCAAGTCCAGTTCCCTTCCACCTCATAGGGACTGTGATTGTGCGATTGACTTGATTCCAGGCTGTAAGTTTCCTAAGGGCCGACTTTTCAACCTGTCTGTGCCTGAACTTACCGCCATGCGGAGTTATGTTAAGGAGTCTTTAGAGAAAGGACATATTCGGCCATCTTCTTCACCGTTGGGAGCAGGATTTTTTTTTGTTGCTAAGAAGGATGGCTCCTTGAGACCCTGTATTGATTATCGTCTCTTGAATAAGATCACGGTCAAGTTTCAATACCCTTTACCTCTGCTTTCCGATTTGTTTGCTAGGATTAAGGGGGCTAGTTGGTTTACTAAGATTGACCTTCGGGGGGCATATAATCTTGTTTGTATTAAGCAGGGTGATGAATGGAAAACTGCGTTTAATATGCTCGAAGGCCATTTTGAATACCTTGTGATGCCATTCGGGCTCTCTAATGCTCCATCTGTTTTTCAGTCCTTCATGCACGATATCTTCCGTACTTATCTTGATAAATTCATGATTGTTTATTTGGATGACATTTTAATTTTTTCCGATGATTGGGAGTCTCATGTGAAACAGGTCAGGATGGTATTTCAGATCCTTCGTGATAATGCTTTGTTTGTGAAGGGGTCTAAGTGTCTCTTTGGAGTGCAGAAGGTTTCTTTTTTGGGCTTTATTTTTTCTCCCTCATCTATAGAGATGGATCCGGTTAAGGTTCAGGCCATTCATGATTGGATTCAACCCACATCTGTGAAGAGCCTTCAGAAATTTTTGGGCTTTGCTAATTTTTATTGCCGTTTCATTGCTAACTTCTCCAGTGTGGTTAAACCCTTGACCGATTTGACGAAGAAAGGCGCTGATGTGACGAATTGGTCCTATGCGGCTGTCTCTGCCTTTCAGGAGCTTAAACGCCGATTTACTTCTGCCCCGGTGTTGCGTCAACCAGATGTTTCTCTTCCGTTTCAGGTTGAGGTTGACGCTTCTGAGATTGGGGCAGGGGCTGTTGTGTCTCAGAGGGATCCTGTTGGTTCCTTGATGAAACCGTGTGCCTTCTTTTCCCATAAGTTTTCGCCCGCTGAACGCAATTATGATGTCGGCAATCGGGAGTTGTTGGATATGGAGTTTGTATTTGAGGAGTGGCGACATTGGCTCGAGGGAGCTAAGCACCGTATTGTGGTCTTGACCGATCATAAAAATCTGATTTACCTCGAGTCTGCCAGGTGGCTGAATCCTAGACAGGCTCGATGGTCCTTGTTTTTTTTCCGTTTGATTTCGTGGTCTCGTATCTTCCGGGTTCTAAGAATATTAAGGCTGATGCCCTCTCTAGGAGTTTTTTGCCTGATTCTCCTGAGGTCCTTGAACCGGTCGGCATTCTGAAAGAAGGGGTGGTCCTTTCTGCCATTTCCCCTGATTTACGACGGGTTCTCCAGGAATTTCAGGCTGACAAACCTGACCGCTGTCCAGTGGGGAAACTGTTTGTTCCTGATAGATGGACTAGTAGAGTGATTTCTGAGGTTCATTGTTCTGTGTTGGCTGGCCATCCTGGTATTTTTGGTACCAGAGATTTGGTTGGTAGGTCCTTTTGGTGGCCTTCTATGTCACGTGATGTGCGTTCTTTTGTGCAGTCCTGTGGGACTTGTGCGCGGGCCAAGCCTTGTTGTTCCTGTGCTAGTGGGTTGCTTTTGCCTTTGCCGGTCCCTGAGAGGCCCTGGACGCATATTTCTATGGATTTTATTTCTGATCTTCCGGTTTCCCAGAAGATGTCTGTCATCTGGGTTGTTTGTGACCGGTTCTCTAAGATGGTCCATTTGGTGCCTTTGCCTAAATTGCCTTCCTCTTCTGATTTGGTTCCGTTGTTTTTTCAGCATGTGGTTCGTTTGCATGGTATTCCGGAGAATATAGTGTCCGACAGAGGGTCCCAGTTTGTTTCTCGGTTTTGGCCTGCCTTTTGTGCTAAGCTGGGCATTGATTTGTCTTTTTCTTCCGCATTTCATCCTCAGACAAATGGCCAGACCGAGCGAACTAATCAGACTTTAGAAACTTATCTGAGATGCTTTGTGTCTTCTGATCAGGATGATTGGGTGGCTTTCTTGCCATTGGCCGAGTTTGCCCTTAATAATCAGGCTAGTTCGGCTACCTTGGTTTCGCCTTTTTTTTGTAATTTTGGTTTTCATCCTCGTTTTTCTTCGGGACAGGTTGAGCCTTCTGACTGTCCTGGTGCGGATTCTGTGGTTGACAGGTTGCAGCAGATTTGGGCTCATGTGGTGGACAAAAAGCAGAATTCACAACAGTACCCCCCCTTGAGGAGGGGTCACCGAACCCTCACCAGAGCCCCCAGGCCGATCAGGACGAGCCAGATGAAAAGCATGAACCAAATCAGCAGCATGGACATCAGAGGCAAAAACCCAAGAATTATCCTCCTGGCCATAACCCTTCCATTTGACAAGATACTGAAGCCTCCGCCTCGAAAAACGAGAATCCAAAATCTTCTCAACCACATACTCCAAACCCCATCCACCAACACAGGGGCCGGAGGATCAACAGAGGGAACAACGGGTACCACATATTTCCGCAATAAAGATCTATGGAAGACATTATGGATAGCAAAAGAGGCCAGAAGCGCCAATCGAAAATACACCGGATTAATGATCCCAGATATCCTATAAGGACCAATAAACCGAGGCTTAAACTTAGGAGAAGAAACCTTCATAGGAACATGAAGGGAAGACAACCAGACCAGATCCCCAACCTGAAGCCGGGAACCAACACACCGACGACGGTTAGCAAAACGTTGAGCCTCCTCCTGAGACAACACCAAATTGTCCACCACATGAGCCCAAATCTGCTGCAACCTGTCAACCACCGAATCCACACCAGGACAGTCAGAAGGCTCAACCTGCCCAGAAGAAAAACGAGGATGAAAACCAAAATTACAAAAAAAAGGCGAAACCAAAGTAGCCGAACTAGCCCGATTATTAAGGGCAAACTCGGCCAATGGCAAAAAGGCCATCCAATCATCCTGATCAGCAGACACAAAGCATCTCAAATAAGTCTCCAAGGTCTGATTAGTTCGCTCGGTTTGGCCATTTGTCTGAGGATGAAATGCAGAGGAAAAAGATAAATCAATGCCCAGCCTAGCACAAAAGGCCCGCCAAAACCGAGAAACAAACTGGGACCCTCTGTCAGACACAATATTCTCCGGAATGCCATGGAAATGAACCACATGCTGAAAAAACAACGAAACTAAATCTGAAGAGGAAGGCAATTTAGGCAAATGCACCAAATGAACCATCTTAGAAAACCGGTCACAAACAACCCAGATAACCGACATCCTCTGGGAAACCGGAAGATCAGACATAAAATCCATAGAAATATGCATCCAGGGCCTCTCAGGGACCGGCAATGGCAAAAGCAACCCACTAGTACGGGAACAACAAGGCTTGGCCCGCGCACAAGTCCCACAGGACTGCACAAAAGAATGCACATCACGTGATAAAGAAGGCCACCAAAAGGACCTACCAACCAAGTCTCTGGTACCAAAAATACCAGGATAACCAGCCAACACAGAACAGTGAACCTCAGAAATCACTCTACTAGTCCATCTGTCAGGAACAAACAGTTTCCCCACTGGACAACGATCAGGTCTGTCAGCCTGAAATTCCTGAAGAACCCATCGTAAATCAGGGGAAATAGCAGAAAGAACCACCCCTTCTTTCAGAATGCCGACCGGTTCAAGGACCTCAGGAGAATCAGGCAAAAAACTCCTAGAAAGGGCATCAGCCTTAATATTCTTGGAACCCGGAAGATACGAGACAACAAAATCAAAACGGGAAAAAAACAAGGACCATCGAGCCTGTCTAGGATTCAGCCGCTTGACAGACTCGAGGTAAATCAAATTCTTATGATCGGTCAAGACCACAATACAGTGCTTAGCTCCCTCAAGCCAATGTCGCCACTCCTCAAATGCTCACTTCATAGCCAACAACTCCCAATTGCTGACATCATAATTGCGTTCAGCAGGCGCAAATTTACGGGAAAAGAATGCACATGGTTTCGTCAAGGAACCAACATGATCCCTCTGGGACAAAACGGCCCCTGCGCCAATCTCAGAAGCGTCAATCTCAACCTGAAACGGAAGGGAAACATCCGGTTGGCGCAACACCGGAGCAGAAGTAAATCGACGTTTAAGCTCTTGAAAGGCAGAAACAGCCGAAGATGACCAATTTGCCACATCAGCGCCTTTTTTCGTCAAATCGGTCAAGGGTTTAACCACGCTGGAAAAGTTAGCAATGAAATGGCGATAAAAATTTGCAAAACCCAAAAATTTCTGAAGGCTCTTTATGGACGTGGGTTGAATCCAATCATGAATGGCCTGAACCTTAACCGGATCCATCTCAACAGATGAAGGAGAAAAAATAAAACCCAAAAAAGAAACCTTCTGCACCCCAAAGAGACACTTAGACCCCTTCACAAACAAAGCATTGTCACAAAGGATCTGAAATACCATCCTGACCTGTTCCACATGAGACTCCCAATCATCAGAAAAAATCAAAATATCGTCCAAATATACAATCAAGAATTTATCAATATAAGTCCGGAAGATATCATGCATGAAAGATTGAAAAACAGATGGAGCATTAGTGAGCCCGAACGGCATCACAAGGTATTCAAAATGGCCTTCGGGCGTATTAAACGCAGTTTTCCATTCATCACCCTGCTCAATACGAACAAGATTATACGCCCCCCGAAGGTCAATCTTCGTAAACCAACTAGCCCCCTTAATCCTAGCAAACAAATCGGAAAGCAAAGGTAAAGGGTATTGAAACTTGACCGTGATCTTATTCAAGAGGCGATAATCAATACAGGGTCTCAAGGAGCCATCCTTCTTAGCAACAAAAAAAAATCCCGCTCCCATCGGTGAAGAAGATGGCCGAATATGCCCTTTCTCCAAAGACTCCTTAGCATAACTCCGCATGGCGGTATGTTCAGGCACAGACAAGTTGAAGAGTCGGCCCTTAGGAAACTTACAGCCTGGAATCAAATCAATAGCACAATCACAGTCCCTGTGTGGTGGAAGAGAACTGGACTTGGGCTCATCGAATACATCCTGAAAATCAGACAAAAACTCTGGAATTTCGGAAGAGGAAGAAGAGAAGATGGACATTAAAGGAACATCATTATGAACCCCCTGACAACCCCAACTAGTCACAGACATAGACTTCCAATCCAACACAGGATTATGTACCTGCAACCACAGAAAACCCAACACGATAGCATCATGTAAATTATGCAATACCAGAAATCGACAATCTTCCTGATGGGCTGGCGCCATGCGCATGGTCACCTGTGTCCAAAACTGGGGCTTATTTTTAGCCAAAGGTGTAGCATCAATGCCCCTTAAAGGAATAAGGTCCTGCAAGGGCTGCAAGGGGAAACCACAACGCCTGGCAAACTCAAGGTCCATTAAGTTCAAAGCGGTGCCTGAATCCACAAATGCCAAGACAGAAAATGATGACAATGAGCAGATCAGGGACACCGATAACAGAAATTTAGGCTGTACAGTACTGATGGTAAATGAACTAGCGATCCTCTTTGTCCGTTTAGGGCAGACTGAAATGACATGAGAAGCGTCGCCACAATAATAACACAACCTATTCTGACGTCTGAGTCCTTGTCGATCTGTCCTAGACAGAATCCTATCACACTGCATGGGCTCAGGACTCTGCTCTGAGGACAACGCCACAGCGCGCACAGTTCTGCACTCCCGCAAGCGCCGATCAATCTGAATGGCCAAAGACATAGAATCACTCAGACCGATGGGCGTGGGAAACCCCACCATAACATCTTTAACGGATTCAGAAAGACCCTTTCTGAAAATTGCAGCCAAAGCTTCATCATTCCATTTAGTCAACACAGACCATTTTCTAAATTTCTGACAATACAATTCTGCCGCCTCTTGACCCTGAGATAGGACCAACAAGGTCTTCTCCGCTTGATCCACAGAATTAGGTTCATCATATAATAGTCCTAAAGCCTGAAAAAAGGAATCTACATTAAGCAAAGCCGGATTCCCAGATTCCAGGGAGAATGCCCAATCCTGTGGATCACCACGCAGCAGGGAAATGACGATTTTAACCTGCTGAATAGAATCCCCAGAGGATCGAGGTCTCAAAGCAAAAATCAGTTTACAGTTGTTTTTAAAACTCAAAAATTTGGACCTGTCACCAAAAAACAAATCAGGAGTAGGAATCTTCGGCTCTAAAACAGGAGTCTGAACAATATAATCAGAAATTCCCTGTACCCTAGCAGCAAGCTGGTCTATACGAGAAGCTAATTCCTGAACATCCATGCTAACACAAGACTCCTTAGCCACCCAGAGAAAAGAGGGAAGAAAAGGCAAAGCAAACTGCAGAAAAAAAATGACTCAACACCTTTCTTCCCTTCTTCTGAGATGCATTTAACTCATAGTGGGCCAGTTGTACTGTTATGATCCGGTGACTTTGGAGCCGCATGAACTTTCTCTGGAGTAGGTGGAAACTGTACTGACCGCAAAACCTGAACTAACACCGCAACTAGAAGTAGCCGTGGGGTGTGCCTAACAAACCCTAGACACCTCGACACAGCCGGAGGACTAAATACCCCTATAGATGGCAATAGGAATACTACCTTGCCTCAGAGCAGAACCCCAAAGGATAGGCAGCGCCCCACGAATATTGACTGTGAGTAGGAGAGGAAAGACACACGCAGGCAGAAAACAGGATTCAGCAAAAGAGGCCACTCTAGCTAAATAGGGAAAGATAGGACAGAACACTAAGCGGTCAGTATTAAAACCCTTCCAAAAATATCCACAGCAGATAATACAAAAAGTTCCACAATCTAACTAAAGACATGGAATGTATATCTGCCACTCCAGAGAATCCAACAAGACTGAGAAAATACTGACACAATCTAAGCTGGACAAAAAAACACTGAATAGCACAGAATTATTAAGCACACAGCATGTGTGCCACAGAAACAAAACCAGACACTTATCTTTGCTGATTTGGCAGAAGGCAGAAGGAACCAAACCAGGACCAAAACCTCCCAACAACCATGGACAACTGGCAAGGACTAATGAATCCTGCACGCCTAAATACCCCAGTCAGAACTGCAATCAGCAGATACACCTGACCAGGACTGCAACTCAGGGACAACTGCATTACCACCTACAACCACCGGAGGGAGCCCAAAAGCAGAATTCACAACAGACGACCCTGGAGACGACGACCCGGAAGACCGAGAAGCAGAAGAACAAGAAGCTGCAGAACAAAGAGCAGAAGAGCATTAAGCATAAGACTAAACATCAGAGCAAAAGATATTATCTAAATTATAAGCAGAAGAAGACTAAGCAGTGTATGGGGTGAGTCCATTCCTCCTCGTGGTGCCCCTGGATAAAGCCTGCTACTGCAGGCCAAACTTTACGCGGACAAATCGTTTTGTAACTCTTTTGTGACAGGCAGAACGGAAGGTGTAATCTTCAAACTTTTATAGATAACAACGACAGGAATGTCTGTCACAAATAAGAATATGATGAAGTAGAATATGAAGAATAATAATAGTTTAATAAAAAGAATATGAAGAATGTAACAAAAAAGAATAATAGGAAGAACGTGAAGAAGAAGATGAATAAGGTGAAGAAGAAGTTGATGTAAAAGATGCTGCTGCTGAGGATGATGTAGAAGAAAGTGTCAGAGAAGTAAAAAAGAAGGTGAAGAGCATGGAATTAGTGAAACATCAATATCTGACAAAATATAAAAAATCTTAACATAGTCAATATCTTTGTAACTCCGAACGTCTTAAAAAAAAAATAATTCATGCTATTCCATTTGATTGGGCTAAACCTCTCTGCCTTTCATGTCTCCCCCACCTCCCCCAATACATCCTACATTATTCTTAGTTGTTTTCCTTCATGTAGAAAGAACCTACAAGGAAAGAAAGGGTTTATTTTATTTCCGATATTTTGGTCCTATTGACTTGCATTGGTTTCGGGTATCGGTATCGGCGATATCCGATATTTTTCGAACATCGGCCGATCCAATCCGATACCGATACTTTTGGATATCGGAAGGTATCACTTAACACTACTCACTAACGATTTCACAGAGTGCAGTTGCGCAATATTAATGCAGCATACTAAAATATGCAATGTCATCTAGTATGTACTGTCTGCGATTGGGGTGGAAAAGTCCTTGGAGATCCATGACTTGTTCATCTTGATGAAAGTTAGGTAGTCTACACTTTCAGGGGCGTGGCATGGCGGGGTGGCTCAAAGAATTGATCAATTGTTTGCTAAATTTCTCATAATAATAAATAATAATCTTTATTTTTATATAGTGCTAACATATTCCGCAGCGCTTTACAGTTTTGCACACATTATCATCACTGTCCCCTATGGGGCTCACAATCTAAATTCCCTATCAGTATGTCTTTGGAATGTGGGAGGAAACCGGAGAACCCAGAGGAAACCCACGCAAACACGGAGAGAACATACAAACTCTTTGCAGATGTTTTGAAATACAGTTAGAAATCAATATGTGCATGTGCACGTTATGTATTGCGTTCTGACCATAAGCAGTGCTGGCTTCTCCCCTTTTTTATTTTGACTTTCAGGGGACAGCCTACTGCACTTATCCACCAGAATGCCACTGGCAGCACTGATGACACGTTGTAAGAGAACGCTGGCTGCCGGGCATGACAAAACCTCTGTGGCATGTGAGGCAAGCACAGGCCACTCATCCATTTTGGAAGACCTAAATGTGAAAGTGTCCAAACCCTCCCTGATGGTATTGATATTCAGTTCTAGTTACTCCTGCACCATCCTCTCCATTCATTCACCACGTGTGGGACTTGGACTCTGTTGTGCTGGTGCATGAGCTGGTCTAAAAAGTGTAAAAGGATTCACAGAAATTGCATCTTCCACTTACACTACTGCTGCTGCTGCAGCTAATGCTTTGGCATTGACAAATTGACATGCCAGAAGTTAAAAATCTAGAGCTGTGATGCACACTGTGTGCTCCACTAATGTCTTTGGGAAAACCACTCATAAGAATGTGTAATAGCGTGTTTCGATACGCCAGCATTCACAGGTCTCTTTGCAGGGCGGGAAGCATCTGGCAAAATATGATTTTATATCATGGATCTAGCAAAGTGGCAACCCAGTAGTCAGCACTTTTTCTAATCAGAACTATAAGGGGATCATGTTGCAGATAGTACCGAAAGAAGGCACTCATATGTCTTGCTCTACCATGAGGTCCAAACCCGTGCTGTGTTGGTGGCTGGGTAACAAAGAGGCTTGTTTCCTCCGTCACCCCCTGCCAACCATGAACAACAAAGAGGGAAAGATTATCCTCTTCATCTGACAGTTGCTCTCCCATCACCTCTTCCTCCTCCATTTGTTCTTCGGATCTTGAACCTTCAATAACAGTTTGACTGTTATCACCAGCCACCCTCGATCGTGGTATTCCACCCTCCCTTAGCACCCGGCTCTGTGATGACAGTCTTAAACTTAGAAACAATGTTATCCCTTCTGCATCCTCTTCTGCTTCCTCCTTTTCTTCAGGGACCACCATCTCCTCCCGTAGGCTAAGCAAAGTCTGCTCCAGCATATAGATGACCGGAATAGTAATGCTGATGATGGCGTCGTCAGCGCTAACCTTCTTAGTAGCCATTTTGAAACTGTGCAGAAGAGTGAAGAGGTGCTTTATCTGTGCCCACTCTGTAAACGTGATATGCTCCACTTCTGTAATGCATTGGCCCTGGTTATATGACATGAGATACTGCATCAGGGCTCGTTCATGTGCAGAGTGGAATTCCACCGTGTCGGCACATCACATATCAACCTGTTAACTGGCATGGACAAAGACCTCTGTATTGATGCAAGTCGATGAGTAGAGGGGTGCAAATGGCAGAAATGAGCAAACAGCTTACGTGCTTTCTTGAGCAGCTCACCCAAGCCACAATAGCGGCTGAGAAAATGCTGTACCACCAGGTTGAGGACATGAGCCATGCAAGACACGTGTGTGAGGTTGCCTATCTGTAGAGCCTCCACCAGGTTTGCAACGTTATCACGGCCTTCCCAGGATGCAGGTTCAGCGGAGACAGCTATTGATCAAACTCAGCCTGGAGAACTGTCCCCAACTCTTCAGCTTTATGACTGCGATTTCCAAGACTGGAATGCATGTCTCATAAAGGCAGAGGTTGAGGGCACAGGTAGAGGCCCTAGAGGAGATAGAGGAGGCAGAATGTCATGGTTCCCAATGGCAGGGAAACATCAGAACACAAAAAATAACGGACGAGCTCTGGGTGATGGAATCTTGAGCTGACCGTGAGCTAAATCTACCACACAACTAACAGTAGCCAGGGAGCATACCTACGACTTCCTAGATGCCACGCGCCAGCCGGAGCACTAACTACGCCTGGTAGAGGAAGGAACAGACCTGGCTTACCTCTAGGGAAATACCCCAAAAGATGATAGCAGCCCCCCACATGTAATAACGGTGAGTTAAGAGGAAAAGACATACACAGTATGAAAGTAGATTTAGCAAAGAGAGGTCCACTTACTAGATAGCAGAAAGATACAAAAGAGGACTTCACGGTCAACTGAAAACCCTTTCAAAAACCATCCTGAAATTACTTTAAGACTCCTGTGTCAACTCATGACACAGGAGTGGCAATTTCAGCCCGCAAGAGCTTCCAGCTACAGAGAATAACAAAAACTGCAAACTGGACAAAAGATACAAAACAAAAGGGCAAAGTCCACTTAGCTGATCAGCAGACTAGTAGCAGGAACATGCAACCGAAGGCTCTGGTTACAATGATGACCGGCAAGGAAATGACTGGAGAGCAAGGCTAAATAGGAAACTCCCAAACGCTGATGGAAGCAGGTGAACAGAAGAAGCAAAGTGCAAACAAGTCACCAGTACCACCAGCAACCACCAGGGGAGCCCAAAAAGCGGATACACAACAGTACCCTCCCCTTAAGGAGGGGGCACCGAACCCTCACAAGAACTGCCAGGGCGATCTGGATGAGCCCTATGAAAGGCACGAACCAAATCCGAGGCATGAACATCAGAGGCAGTTACCCAAAAATTATCTTCCTGACCATAGCCCTTCCATTTAACCAGATATTGAAGTCTCCGTCTGGAAATATGGGAGTCCAAGATCTTTTCTACCACGTACTCCAATTCACCCTCCACCAGCACAGGAGCAGGAGGTTCAGTAGAAGGAACCACCGGTACCTCATATCTCCGCAACAACGACCGATGGAACACATTATGGACACACATCACAAGACTGCACAAAAACACGCACATCTCGAGACAGGGAAGGCCACCAGAAGGATCTAGCCACCAAATCTCTGGTGCCAAAAATTCCCGGATGACCTGCCAGAGTAGAAGAATGAACTTCCGAGATGACTCTAGTGGTCCACTCGTCAGGAACAAACAGTCTACCAGACGGACAACGATCAGGTCTATCCGCCTGAAATTCTTGCAAAGCACGTCGCAAATCTGGAGAGACAGCAGACAAAACCACTCCATCCTTAAGGACACCAGCAGGTTCAGAATTCCCAGGAGAGTCAGGCTCAAAACTCCTAGAAAGAGCATCTGCCTTCACATTCCTAGAACCCGGTAAGTACGAGACCACAAAATTAAACCGGGAAAAGAACAACGACCAACGTGCCTGTCTAGGATTCAGGCGCCTGGCAGACTCCAAATAAATTAAATTCTTGTGATCAGTCAAAACTACCACCTGATGTCTGGCACCCTCAAGCCAATGACGCCACTCCTCAAATGCCCACTTCATGGCCAAAAGCTCCCGATTACCAACATCATAGTTTCGCTCGGCGGCCGAAAATTTTCGCGAAAAGAACGCACAAGGTCTCATCACTGAGCAGTCGGAACTTTTCTGCGACAAAACTGCCCCCGCTCCGATCTCGGAAGCATCGACCTCAACCTGAAAGGGAAGAGAAACATCAGGCTGGCGCAACACAGGGGCAGACAAAAAGCGGCGCTAAAGCTCCCGAAAGGCCTCCACGGCAGCAGGGGACCAATTGGCAACATCAGCACCCTTTTTAGTCAAATCCGTCAGAGGTTTAGCAACGCCAGAAAAACCAGCTATAAATCGACGATAAAAATTAGCAAAGCCCAAGAATTTCTGGAGACTCTTCAGAGAAGTAGGCTGCGTCCAGTCGTAAATAGCCCGAACCTTGACAGGGTCCATCTCAATAGAAGAAGGGGAAAAAATGTACCCCAAAAAGGAAATTTTTTGAACCCCAAAAACACACTTTGAACCCTTTACACACAAAGAATTCTCCCACAAAACCTGAAAAACCCTCCTGACCTGCTGAACATGAGACTCCCAGTCATCAGAAAAAATCAAAATATCATCCAAGTACACAATCATAAATTTATCCAAATATTCACGGAAAATATCATGCATTAAGGACTGAAAGACCGAAGGTGCATTAGAAAGGCCGAAAGGCATTACCAAATACTCAAAATGGCCCTCAGGCTTATTAAATGCGGTTTTCCACTCATCCCCCTGCTTAATTCGCACCAAATTATACGCCCCACGAAGATCAAACTTAGAGAACCACTTAGCCCCCCTTATGCGAGCAAACAAATCAGTCAGCAAAGGCAACGGATACTGATATTTGACTGTAATTTTATTCAGGAGTCGATAATCAATACAAGGCCTCAGAGAGCCATCCTTTTTAGAGACAAAGAAAAAACCGGCTCCTAAAGGTGATGAAGAAGGACGAATATGTCCCTTTTCCAGGGACTCCTTAATATACTCGCGCATAGCAGCATGTTCAGGTACAGATAGGTTAAACAAACGACCCTTTGGAAATTTACTGCCAGGAATCAGATCTATGGCGCAATCACAATCCCTGTGAGGAGGGAGTGAACCAATCTTAGGCTCTTCAAAAATATCACGATAATCAGACAAAAATGCCGGAATCTCAGATGGAATAGATGACGAAATGGACACCATAGGAGTGTCCCCATGAGCCCCCCGACATCCCCAGCTTAAAACAGACATAGCTTTCCAGTCAAGGACTGGGTTATGAGACTGTAACCATGGTAATCCAAGCACCAAAACATCATGTAAATTGTACAACACAAGGAAGCGAATCACCTCCTGATGGTCTGGAGTCATACGCGTAGTCACTTGCGTCCAGAACTGTGGTTTATTACAAGCCAAAGGTGTAGAATCAATACCCTTCAGAGGTATAGGGACTTCCAGAGGCTCTAAATCAAACCCACAGCGCCTGGCAAAGGACCAGTCCATAAGACTCAGAGCGGCGCCAGAGTCCACATAGGCATCCACGGTAATAACTGATAATGAACAAATCAAGGTTACAGACAAAATAAATTTGGACTGTAAAGTGCCAATTGAAATGGACTTGTCAACCTTCCTAGTACGTTTAGAGAATGCCGATATAACATGAGCAGAATCACCACAATAGAAGCATAACCCATTTTTATGCCTATAATTCTGCCGCTCGCTTCTGGACATAACTCTGTCACATTGCATTTTCTCTGGCGTCTCTTCAGAAGATACCGCCAAATGGTGCACGGGTTTGCGCTCCCGCAAACGCCGATCAATCTGAATTGCCATTGTCATGGACTCATTCAGACCTGTAGGCGCAGGGAACCCGACCATAACATCTTTAACGGCATCAGAAAGGCCCTCTCTGAAATTTGCCGCTAAGGCGCACTCATTCCACTGAGTAAGCACAGACCATTTACGAAATTTTTGGCAGTATATCTCCGCTTCATCTTGCCCTTGAGATAGGGCTATCAAAGCTTTTTCAGCTTGAATCTCCAAATTAGGTTCCTCATAAAGCAACCCTAAAGCCAGGAAAAACGCATCCACATTGAGC
This sequence comes from Ranitomeya variabilis, assembly GCF_051348905.1. Taxonomy (NCBI): domain Eukaryota; kingdom Metazoa; phylum Chordata; class Amphibia; order Anura; family Dendrobatidae; genus Ranitomeya; species Ranitomeya variabilis. The sequence continues at coordinate 919,694,937 of NC_135233.1, read as the reverse complement.
AACGCAGGATCCCCTGGTGCCAATGAAAATGCCCAATTTTGAGGGTCACCTCGCAGCAAAGAGATTACAATCTTAACCTGCTGGACAGGATCTCCTGAGGAGAGAGGTCTGAGAGAAAGGAATAATTTACAATTATATTTGAAATTCAAAAACCGAGATCTATCTCCGGAAAACACCTCTGGTGTAGGGATTTTAGGTTCAGAAATAGGAGCATGTATAACAAAATCTTGTAAATTTTGAACCTTCGTAGCAAGATTATTTAAACCTGCAGCCAAACTCTGAGGATCCATCTTTAAACAGGTGAGCTCAGAGCCATTCAAGGATTATAAGGAGAGAAAGGCAAAGGCTGTAATTAGAGCTGAAATACAACTGATCCAACTATGGAGCAAGCATAGGGAAAAAAAAAAAAAAAAAAAAAAATTTACAGACTTCTTTTTTCTCTCCTTTCTTCTGCCAATAAGTTTAACACTGGCCGGTCATACTGTCATGGTTCCCAATGGCAGGGAAACATCAGAACACAAAAAATAACGGACGAGCTCTGGGTGATGGAATCTTGAGCTGACCGTGAGCTAAATCTACCACACAACTAACAGTAGCCAGGGAGCATACCTACGACTTCCTAGATGCCACGCGCCAGCCGGAGGACTAACTACGCCTGGTAGAGGAAGGAACAGACCTGGCTTACCTCTAGGGAAATACCCCAAAAGATGATAGCAGCCCCCCACATGTAATAACGGTGAGTTAAGAGGAAAAGACATACACAGTATGAAAGTAGATTTAGCAAAGAGAGGTCCACTTACTAGATAGCAGAAAGATACAAAAGAGGACTTCACGGTCAACTGAAAACCCTTTCAAAAACCATCCTGAAATTACTTTAAGACTCCTGTGTCAACTCATGACACAGGAGTGGCAATTTCAGCCCGCAAGAGCTTCCAGCTACAGAGAATAACAAAAACTGCAAACTGGACAAAAGATACAAAACAAAAGGACAAAGTCCACTTAGCTGATCAGCAGACTAGTAGCAGGAACATGCAACCGAAGGCTCTGGTTACAATGATGACCGGCAAGGAAATGACTGGAGAGCAAGGCTAAATAGGAAACTCCCAAACGCTGATGGAAGCAGGTGAACAGAAGAAGCAAAGTGCAAACAAGTCACCAGTACCACCAGCAACCACCAGGGGAGCCCAAAAAGTGGATACACAACAGCAGAAACAGTGGAGGAAGTGTTAAATGTAGAGTTTTGTCCTGCAAGCTTTGGGGTTTCCAAGATTTGTGGAGCAGTGCCTGTCCCCACAGCCACCAGAGTCACCCAGTGCCCAGTCAGAGATACTATATGGGGATCATGTTGCAGAAAGTACAGAACGAAGGCACTCATACAGTATGTCAGGCTCTACCATGAGGTCCAAGTCTTTCTTACTAAGATTATGTAGTAATAGTCATAGCACTATGCTTCCTGACTAGAGGTATTTATAAAAGGGTCTTCACTTTTTATTCAGTGTTATTTTCTATAAATTGATTGAGTATATGGTGCATGTGCATTGGCACCACTTTTGAGGAATACTCTGTTTTTACTCTATATATGTCTGCTATATCATTATATATTGTTTTAATAATATTTAAATAAAATGTTATTTTTTATTACCCATTTTGCACTTGTTTTCCTTATGTTGGTTTCCAGCATATAGATGACCAGATAGTGATGCTTAGTTTCGAAATGGCTACTAAGATTGTTAGCGCGATGGCATCGTCAGCACTAACCGTCTTAGTAGCCATTTTGAAATTGTGCAGAAGGGTGCAGAGGTTCTTAATTTGTGCCCACTCCATAAACGTGTTATGCTCCACGTCCGTACTGCGTTGGCCCAGGCTATACAACATGACATACTGCGTCCAGGTTTGTTGCTGCTGCCATGGTCGCTGCAACATGTGCAGAGTGGAATTCCATGAACCTGTTAACTGGCATGGACAAAGACCTCTGAATCAATGCGAGTCAGTGACCTGAGGGATGTGAACAGTGGAAGTGAGCATACAGCTTCTGTGCTTTCTGTAGCAGCTCACCCAGACCAGGATAGTAGAAAACACTCTACCACCAGGTTGAGGACATGAGCCATGCAAGGCATGTGTGTGTGCTTGCCTCGCTATAGGGCCGCTACCAGGTTTGCACTGTTATTGGGCACTGCCTTCCCTGGATACAGGTTCAGTGGAACAGCCATTGCTTTAACTTGGCCTGGAGAGCTGTCCACAACTATTCAGCTGTATGACGGCAATCACCAAGGCATATAAATTTTAACACTGCATGATTGTGGTGAGCCCTGGCTTTGCAGTACAGAGATGGTGGGGATTGGCCCTGCACTGTTGGAATGTGTGCAGAAGTTGAGGACACAGGAGGAGGCCCTAGAGAAGATATAGGAGGAGGCAGAAGCAGTGCAGGAAGGGTTAAATATAGAGGTTTGTCCTGCAAGCCTTGGGGATTCCAAGACTTGTGGATCAGCGCCTGCCCCCCCCAGACACCAGAGTCACCCAGTGCAAAGTCAGCGAGATGTAATGCTCTTGGACATACTTACCTGTCCAAGTGTCTGTGGTGAAATGCGCCCTAGGAGACATTGATTTAGTAAAGGAACTACCTTCCATTACCTGTTCTCACAGGGGGTCATTAATCAAAAATGGTTCAGATGGAGTATTAGAGTGCTTTCTTTTTTTGTTTCATTTACAATTTATGATGAAGTCCTGCTTGTAAACTCAATATGAGTATGACAAGTACCCTCTCAATAGAAGGTGTAACAACCCTACCGGCATCATTGCATGGCCTCCCATCCCCCACATGCCTGATACATCAACTAACTCACTCTTGGCCATGCTGTGAGTTCTGTCTGCTGCCGGCTCCATGCTGTGTGCCTCATCTCGTCTGTCTGCTCTGTGCATGCTTCCTGGCTGTGTGCATAGGGGGAGGCACTGGCAATTCCAGATTCTTATTGAAACTGTGTGCACCTCCCTATGGTGTCCCTGGCCAATTGCCTAGAGGTATTTGATACTTAAGGCATCCCCATCCATTGGAGGATGCCTGAGCAAACTATTTCCCTCAGTATCTTGCTACTGAGCTGCCAGGTCCTGTCCTGTCTCTGCCTTCTGGGGGCTGCAATACCCAGGCCATTATCCGTGTCCTGTCCCTGCATCTGTGTCTGTCCCTATTTGTGTTTTGGTCTATGCCGGTTCCTGTTGTTTCTTGCCTATTTGCCTTTCCCACTCTGCTATGCATATCCTTATGTTCACTCCCTCCTGCTCTGCTCAACCAGTGGCTCTGCACCTCTCTGCTCGCCGCAACCAGTGGCTCTGCACCTCTCTGCTCTGCTCGCCATAACCAGTGGCTCTGCACCTTTCTGCTCTGCTCACCACAACCAGTGGCTCTGCAACTTTCTGCTCTGCTCGCTGCAACCTCTTGCTCTGCGCCTCTCTGCTCACCGCAACCTGTGGCTCTGCGCTTCTGCTCTTCTCGCTGCAATCTTTGGCTCTGTGCCTCTCTTACTCTACTTGCGGCAACATGTGGCTCTTTGCCTTCCGGCTCTTGGCTCCGCCTCTAGCGGTTCAGCTCTTGGCTCCGCCTCCAGTGGTTCTGCCCTTTGCTCCACCTCCTTCCTCTCTGCTCTTAGCTCTGCCTCTTTCTTCTCTGCTCTTTGCTCCACCTCCTTCTTCTGTGCTCCTTGCTCCGCCTCCTTCTTCTGTGCTCTTTGGTCTGCCTCCTTCTTCTCTGCTCTTGGCTCCGCCTCCTATGTTTCTGCTCTTGGCTCCACCTCCTATGTTTCTGCTCTTAGCTCTCCCTCCTGTGGTTCTGCTTTGCATCTGCTCTTGCTGTCTTGCTCTACCTCCATTCTGCAACTTGCCAAAAAGTTCCCTACCTGTTTCCTTATATCTTCCAGTCTGAACAGGTCCCTATCTGTTCCCATACACCCTCCTGTCTGACCAGGTTCCTACTAGTCATGAGAGAAAATAATCGTTACTCGAGATTTCCTGAGCACGCTCAGGTATCCTCTGAGTATATTTTAGTGCTCGGAGATTTAGTTTTCATCACCTCAGCTGAATGATTTACAGCTATTAGCCAGGCTAAATACATGTGGGGGTTGCCTGCTGGCTAGGGAATCCCCACATGTAATCAAACAGGCTAGTAGCTGTAAATCATCTAGCTGTGGCGAAGAAAACTAAATCTCCGAGCACTAAAAAATACTCAGAGGACACCCGAGCGTGCTCGAGAAATCTCGAGTAATGAGTATATTCGCTCATCACTAGTTCCTACCTGTTTCCATATACCTGAATGTATACCAGTTCCTACCTGTCCTGCCAGAGTACCAGCTCTGTCTGCCTGTCCTGCCAGGGTGCCAGCTGTGCCTGTCTGCCTGCCAGTGTCTCATCCATGCCCGCCTGCCTGCCAGAGTGCCAGCCGTGCCCATCTGCCTGCCAGTGTCTCAGCTGTACCCGTCCGCCTGCCAGTGTCACAGCCATGCCTGCCTGCTTACCTGTATTCCGTCCCCTGGTGGGATCAGCAGCCACAGCCAGACATTACCCAGGAGTGGTACCTGGTAGCTACCAGCCCCACAAGCCTGACCTCACCATCAGAGGCTCCAGTGAACACCAAGGTAGCTAATTAGTCACGTCCCTTCCAGGGTAGTCTGGTTTGTGGTACAGTGGGGCCACTCCCCCCATGCTCGCACCAACCTGCCAAGGAGCGAGCGTTACAGAAGGTCTGAGAGATTGGTCCTGTTTTACAATTCCATTTATGACACTCCTCTATACAATAGGAGACACTGAAACTGCTGTTTATACAGTACATTGCATAGGACACACTGAAGCTTGTGTACATAGATCAAATAAGAGATACTGAGGATGATGCATTTTACCTGCGGACTACCTGCGGATTTACTGCGGATTTTGTGCATTTTTACATCTGCGGATTCCAATTATGGAACAGGTGTAAAACGCTGCCAAATCTGCACAAAGAATTGACATGCTGCGGAAAATAAACAGCAGCGTTTCCGCGCAGAATTTTCTGCAGCATGTGCACTGTGGATTTGGATTTCAATAGGTTTACATGCTACTGTACAACGCATGGAAAACTGTTGTGAGTCTGCAGTATCAAATCCGCTGCGTATCCACAGCCAAATCCACAACGTGTGCACATACTCTGAATGTTCTTAGTACATAAGCTGGGAAATTCATGTATGCCCATCAATCACTGCATGGTGACTCTTCTCTAATGGTACTATTCTACTCCACATGTCACTCTTTGGCTATGAGTCTACAGTTAAATGGAAAAACATATCTCTCCTGGGCTTTGAGCTTACAATTTAAATGGGCAAGTAGAACTGATTAAAATCACCTGCAGGTTAGTAGGAGGAGTGCAGAATCAGGTAGGAGTCAGTCAAACCTCCAATTGTAAAATATAAAAGAAAACCCATCCAGCATCTCCTTGTGTAAACATGTTAGCAACTAATTAACTAACCAACTATCTCTATATGAGCAGTTGTAACCATGGATACCTAAGCTATTGCAATGCCCTGCACATGGGGTGAGCAACATAGCAAATCAGGAGAAGTTTACAGCATTTCAAATTGGTTGTGTTTACTAATATTATTATTACATCTACAACTTATTGGGATAGGATCTTGCAGATGGAAATACCCAAAAGTGCTATCATTTGTGCAGTTATATTTTGACCTCACCTAATTCCCACAGGTGATATTTTGTTTTACCTGTCTTTGATAACCAATGGTGTCAAAAGTATAGAATTCCAAGCCAAATGGCATTTCAAAAGCATAATTCCAAACCTGGGGTGTAAATGAATAAAGTGACATGATGTCACATGAGACTCATCTATTATCCTTATGCCAACTGAGCTTCTCCATGACACATAAAACATGCTTACTATCTCTTAACTTTTGCAAGGAAATATTATCCATCTAAAAATCTTACTGCCATGGGCATCCAGTTTTGTCCTTGTGCCCAGTGTCAGTTCTGTGGGAAGTGTACTGGGGTTAGCAATGACACTTTAACCAGTGGATGACTACACAGCCCTATATACATCACACTGGGATGCTCTAGTTGGATAGACTTTGATCCCCATATGCAGCAATGAAAAAAAACATGACCCATGAGTCTTTTTATCAGTTGACCTTCCTTCGACGGGAAATACCATATAAGACTTGTACATGTTTGAGATGCTCTGGTCCAGATTATCTATTCATCACAGTTTGGTCCATATTAGTGATGAGCAAATAGCATTGTTGTTTGGGTCTCCCCGAGCATGCTCGGGTGATCTCCGAGTATTTTAGCTTACTTGTGCTTGGAGATCTAGTTTTTGTCACCTCAGCTGCATGATTTACGGCAGATGAATACATGTGGGAATTCCTTAACAAACAGGAATTCCTTACATGTATTCAGCCTAGCTAGAAGCCTAAATCATGCAGCTGAGGCGAGGAAAATGTCCGAGCACTACAAAATACTCGGAGAATACCCGAGCATGCTCTGGGAAACCTGAGCAACAAATATAATTGTTCATCAATATTCCTTATCACTATCTAATTTTCTCCTTTCAACAAATCAACTTCAAAAACTAACTATTCACTTGCAAATCTTTATTGTCATGAGATAATTAGTGTTATTCACTTAACATGTTGTATTATTGTTTTGGCTGATCAATTTACTGATACAGTGATTTTGTACAATAGCCAGAACACACTGGGATATTATATCAATATTACAATTAATCCTCCATTTGCACTCTATTGTGAAGGATGAAATGATAAATGTCCATATATAAAAGAGGAAGACAAAAAGGAAGACAAAATCATTGGTGAAAAACTACCTGACCGCCCAAAATTCATTTATAGAAAGGCCAACAATTTGGGCAACAAAATAGCTCCCATTATCCCAAATTCCCTAGTTCCTACTACATATCCCTCTCAACAAAATTGTTCGGGCTTTTACCCATGCCTAAAATGCAAACCTTGCAGGAAATTAAACACGAGAAAACAATTTAGCATTTCCAATGGAACCACTGATTTAAAAATTAAGAAGGGTAATTTATTCCATCAAATGCCCCTGTGCGAAACTATATACAAGGAAGAACTAAGCGTCCACTTCATGTCAGAATAAATGAGCACCTAAAAATAAATACAAAATTTGGGGGCCACCCACTCTCAAAGCATTTTTTGCCTCAACATGGAGGTTCTTCCAAAGGTACCATCATTACAGGCCTAAAAAAAGACCAAAAGAGATGGAGAAAGGGCAACTATATCCAGCAAATGTTCAGAGAAAGAAAGTAGAATGATTTTTAAACTAGATACTTTAATCCCTAAGGGCCTTAACAGCGAGATAGACCTGTTCGCTTTCAACATGTGAGGAAGCCACATGATCGCTGCTAAATATAAAGGTACAGAGAACCATCTATGGACCATCCCTGAAGAAGGAATACGTCTATTCCGAAACGCGTAGGATATTGGTCCATCCCGCTTCCTATAGCCAGTCACATGAGTAATCACGTGACCCTGACGTCACAAAAAGTCCTGTATCTACAGTGTACCTATCAGCTACCTGTTGTAGCAGCATCGCACTCCCGCTCCACGTGGGTGAAGACTCCTGGAGCATGCTTGCCGCTGGCCGGGGCTGCACCCAGGGTCTTCCAATCTAAACATAGAACCACTAACTACACAGCAAGGAAGGATTTCATGGCGGCACTGAAGAACTTAGCGATTTGAACAGCACCACCGTGGAACAGGTATTTTTATTTTTTTATTTATTTATAACCCAAGTGCCCTGAGTCACCCGAACTGCATTTCAGAAATTTATCTGCCACGTGGGGTACAGGCAAAGTACGAATTTTACCCTTTGCTGTCAGCCAAACTATATTGCCACACTATCATCACTGGAGGTCAAGGTTCACTGACAGTGTTTCATTAGTCAATTATTTTTCATTAAAGTATTGGCATTAACGACGGGTCTATCCGAGCGCAAATATACATCTTTTTCATTTGTTTAGACACACTGTCACAAGAGGGTAGTATGGTCTCACTATTGCAGCACGGGCCCCAGTTACGCTAGTGTCAATGGTTATTGTTTATAAATGTCCATATATACCCAAAATATGGGTCAATTCTAGTGTTGAGCGATACCGTCCGATACTTGAAAGTATTGGTATCGGAAAGTATCGGCCGATACCGGCAAAGTATCGGATCCAATCCGATACCGATACCCGATACCAATACAAGTCAATGGGACTCAAGTATCGGACGGTATCCCTGATGGTTCCCAGGGTCTGAAGGAGAGGAAACTCTCCTTCAGGCCCTGGGATCCATATTAATGTGTAAAAGAAATAATTAAAATAAAAAATATTGCTATACTCACCTCTCCGACGCAGCCTGGACCTCAGCGAGGGAACCGGCAGCGTTGTTTGCTTAAAATTCGCGCGTTTACTTCCTTACGTGAAGTCCCGGCTTGTGATTGGTCGCGTGCCGCCCATGTGGCCGCGACGCGACCAATCACAGCAAGCCGTGATGTAATTTCAGGTCCTTCAGGATTTTAAAATTACGTTCTGGCTTGTGATTGGTCGCGTCGCGGTCACATGGGCGACGCGACCAATCACAAGCCGTGACGTCACGGGAGGCTGGACACGCGCGCATTTTAAAATTTAGCAATTTTCCAACTTTTATTTTTTTATGCCCTTAAATCACAGAGTTATGTCACGCAAAATACTTAATAAGTGTCTACTTTACATCAGCACAATTTTGGAACCAACTTTTTTTTGTTAGGGAGGTATAAGGGTTAAAAGTTGATCGGCTATTTCTCATTTTTACAACACCATTTTTTTGGGACTAAATCACATTTGAAGTCACTTTGAGGGGTCTATATGATAGAAAATACTGAAGTGTGACACCATTCTAAAAACTGCACCCCTCAAGGTGCTCAAACCACATTCAAGAAGTTTATTAACCACTCAGGTGTTTCACAGGAATTTTTGGAATGTTTAAAAAAAATGAACACCTAACTTTTTTTCATAAAAAATTTACTTTAGCTCCTATTTGTTTTATTTTACCAAGGGTAACAGGAGAAATTGGACCTCAAAAGTTGTTGTGCAATTTTTCCTAAATACGCTGATACCCAATATGTGGGGGTAAACCATTGTGTGGGCGCATGGCAGAGCTCGGAATGGAAGGAGCGCCGTTTGACTTTTCAATGCAAAATTGACTGGAATTGTGATGGGACGCCATGTAGCGCTTGGAGAGCCCATGATGTGCCTAAGCATTGAAACCTCCCACAAGTGACACCACTTTGGAAAGTAGACCACCTAAGGAACTTATCTAGACGTGAGGTGAGCACTTTTACCCACCAAGTGCTTCACAGAAGTTTATAATGTAGAGCCGTAAAAATAAAAAATCATATTTAAAAAAAATATATTTTTCGTCCCCAATTTTTCATTTTCCCAAGGGTAGCAGAAGAAATTGGATCCCCAAAGTTGTTGTGCAATTTGTCCTGACTACGCTGATACCCCACATGTGGGGGGAACCACCGTTTGGGCGCATGGCAGAGCTCTGAAGGGAAGAAGCGCTGTTTGGAATGCAGACTTAGATGGAATGGTCTGCATTCATCACATTGCGTTTGCAAAGATCCTGATGTGCCTAAACAGTAGAAAACCCCACAAGAGACCCACATTGGAAATTATACCCGCCAAGGAACTAATCTAGATTTGTTGTGAGAACTTTGAACCCCCAAGTGTTTCGCTACAGTTTATAACGCAGAGCCGTGACAATGAAAAATCATTTTTTCCCACAAAAAATGATTTTTTAGCCACCCAACTTTTTATTTTCCCAAGGGTAACCAGAGAAATCGGACCCCAAAATTTGTTGTTTCAATTTGTCCTGAGTACGCTAATACCCCATATGTTGGGGTAAACCCCTGTTTTGGCGCACGGGAGAGCTCAGAAGGGAAGGAGCACTGTTTTGCTTTTTCAACGCAGAATTGGCTGGAATTGAGATCGGACGCCATGTCGTGTTTGGAGAGCCCCTGATGTGCCTAAACAGTGGAAACCCCCCAATTCTAACTGAAACCCTAACCCAAACATACCCCTAACCCTAATCCCAACCTTAACCATAACCGTAACCACACCCCTAACCTGAACATGTCCCTAACCCTAATCCCAACCACATCCCTAAACCCAACACACCCCTAACCCTAATCCCAGCTCTGACCTTACCCCTAACTCCAACAAACCCCTAACCCTAATCCCAATCATAACCCTAACCACATCCCTAACCCTGACACACCCCTAACCCTAATCCCAACCCTAATCCCAACCGTAAATGTAATTCAAACCCTAACCCTAACTTTAGCCCCAACCCTAACTTTAGCCCCAACCCTAACTGTAGCCCTAACCCTAACTTTAGCCCCAACCCTAACCCTTACTTTAGCCCCAACCCTAACCCCAACTTTAGCCCCAACCCTAACCCTAACTGTAGCCCCAACCCTAATCCCAACACTAACCCTAATCCCAATCCTAACCCTAACTTTAGCCCCTAACCTAATCCTAACTTTAGCCCCAACCCTACCCCTAACTTTAGCCCCAACCCTAACCCTAACTGTAGCCCCAACCCTAACCCTAACTGTTGCCCCAACAGTAACCCTAACTGTTGCCCCAACCCTAACCCTAACTGTTGCCCCAACCCTAACCCTAACTGTAGCCTCAACCCTAATTGTAGCCCCAACCCTAACTGTAGCCCTAACCCTAACTTTAGCCCTAACTCTAACCCTAACTTTAGCCCAACCCTAACCCTAACTTTAGCCCCAACCCTAATCCAAACTTTAGCCCCAACCCTAACCCTAACTTTAGCCCCAACCCTAACCTTAACCCTAATGGGAAAATAGAAATAAATGCATTTTTTAAATTTTATTATTTTTCCCTAACTAAGGAGATGATGAAGGGGGATTTGATTTACTTTTATAGCAAGTTTTTTAGCAGATTTTTATGATTGGCAACTGTAACACACTAAAAGACACTTTTTATTGCAAAAAATAGTTTTTGCATTTCCACATTTTGAGAGCTATAATTTTTCCATATTTTGGTCCACAGAGTCATATGATGTCTTGTTTTTTGCGGGACGAGTTGACGTTTTTATTGGTACCATTTTCGGGCACCTGACATTTTTTGATCGCTTTTTATTCCGATTTTTATGAGGCAGAATGAACGAAAACCAGCAATTTGTGAATTTCTTTTGGGGGGTGTTTATACCTTTTCCACGTTTGATAAATTGATAAAGCAGTTTTATTCTTTGGGTAATTACGATTACAGCGATACCTGTTGTGAATTTGGATTCTGGGCTCCCCCGGTGGCCGCTTGTGGAATTGGACTTGTCATCCTCTTTCCTGTTTCACCTGGTTCCATCAGTAGTGGGTGTCGCTATTTAAGCTCATTTCTCTGGTGGTTTCTTGCCGGTCAACAATGTTATCTGATGCCTCTCAGTGCTTGTTCCTGCTTCTAGACTACTACTAGATAAGTTGGACTTTTGTCCATGTATTGTTTTGCCTATTTGTTCCAGTTCACAGCTGAAGTTTTGTTACTGTGTCTGGAAAGCTCTCGTTGATCAGGGATTGCTACTCTGGCGTTATGAGTTAATGCCAGAGTTTAAGGTAATCTCTGGATGGTGTTTTGTTAGTGTTTTTCTGCTGACCATGAAAGTATACTATCTGTCTTCTGCTATCTAGTAAGCGGACCTCAAATTTGCTAAGACTATTTTTCTGCTGCGTTTGTTGTTTCATCTGAACTCACCGTCATTATATGTGGGGGGCTACTGTCTTCTTTGGAATATTTCTCTAGAGGTGAGCCAGGTCTTATATTTCCCTCTGCTAGCTATTTAGGTCTTAGGCCAGAGCTGGGCATCTAGCGATAAATAGGAAATGCTACCTGGCTATTTCTAGTTGCGCGGCAGGCTTAGTTCATGGTCAGTATAGTTCCATCTTCCGAGAGCTTGTCCCTCTATAGGCTTGCTATGATCTCTGCCTGCAGAGATCATGACAGTTTGACCGGCCAATAAAGTGTTAAAGACCCAGGTTGAGAAAGGAGAGTTATAAGAAGTCTGCTGGAATTTTTTTTTTTTTTTTTTTTTTTCCTCCAGTCTGCCTTGCTGCAGTCTTTTTTCTCTCTCTCCTCCTAATCTCTGTATGGCTCTGTGTGCACCTGACAATAATGGATCTCCAGAGTGTAACTGCGGGTTTGAATAATCTCATCACGAAAGTACAAAATTTACAAGATTTTGTGGTACATGCTCCGGTATCTGAGCCGAGAATTCCTTTGCCGGAGTTCTTTACAGGGAATAGAGCTAGCTTCCAGAATTTCCGAAATAATTGTAAGCTTTATTTGTCCCTGAAGTCTCGTTCAGCTGGAGACCCTGCTCAGCAGGTTAGGATTGTGATTTCCTTGCTCAGGGGTGACCCTCAAGATTGGGCCTTCTCATTGCCAGCAGGGGATCCTGCGTTACGCGATGTGGATGCGTTTTTTCTGGCCTTGGGCTTGCTTTATGAGGAACCTCATTTGGAACTTCAGGCAGAAAAAACTTTGATGGCACTATCTCAGGGGCAAGACGAAGCTGAAGTTTTCTGCCAAAAATTCCGTAAATGGTCTGTGCTTACTCAGTGGAATGAGTGCGCCTTGGCTGCAACTTTCAGAGAAGGTCTCTCTGATGCCGTTAAGGATGTTATGGTGGGGTTCCCTGTGCCTGCAGGTCTGAATGAGTCCATGACAATGGCTATTCAGATTGATAGGCGTCTGCGGGAGCGCAAACCGGTGCACCATCTGGCGGTGTCTATGGAAAAGACGCCAGAAAGTATGCAGTGTGATAGAATTCTGTCCAGGAGCGAGCGACAGAATTTTAGACGGAAGAATGGATTGTGTTTCTATTGTGGGGATTCTACTCATGTTATATCAGCATGCTCTAGGCGTACAAAGAAGCTTGATAAGTCTGTTTCCATTGGCACCATTCAGTCTAAGTTTATTTTGTCTGTAACCCTGATTTGCTCTTTGTCATCCATTGCCACGGACGCCTATGTTGACTCTGGCGCCGCTCTGAGTCTTATGGATTGGTCCTTTGCCAATCGTTGTGGTTTTGATTTAGAGCCTTTGGAGACTCTTATTCCTCTGAAGGGGATTGACTCCACCCCATTGGCTAATAATAAACCACAATACTGGACACAAGTAACCATGCGTATCAATCCGGATCACCAGGAGATTATTCGTTTCCTGGTGCTGTATAATTTACATGACGATTTGGTACTGGGATTGCCATGGTTGCAGTCTCACAACCCAGTCTTGGACTGGAGAGCAATGTCTGTGTTGAGCTGGGGATGTAAGGGTATTCATGGGGACTTACCTTTGGTTTCTATTTCGTCGTCCATTCCCTCTGAAGTCCCTGAGTTCCTCTCTGATTATCAAGACGTCTTTGACGAACCCAAGCTTGGGTCGTTACCTCCGCACCGTGAGTGCGATTGTGCCATAGATTTGATACCGGGTTGTAAATATCCAAAGGGTCGTTTGTTTAATTTGTCTGTGCCGGAACATGCTGCTATGCGGGAATATATAAAGGAGTCTTTGGAAAAGGGACATATTCGTCCATCTTCTTCTCCCTTGGGAGCTGGGTTTTTCTTTGTCTCAAAAAAAGACGGCTCTTTGAGACCATGTATTGATTATCGGCTTCTGAATAAGATCACTGTTAAGTATCAATACCCATTGCCATTGCTTACTGATTTGTTTGCTCGTATAGAGGGTGCTAAGTGGTTCTCTAAAATTGATCTTCGTGGGGCGTATAATTTGGTGCGGATCAGGCAGGGGGATGAGTGGAAGACCGCATTTAATACGCCCGAGGGCCACTTTGAGTATTTGGTCATGCCTTTTGGTCTTTCTAATGCCCCTTCAGTTTTCCAGTCTTTTATGCATGATATTTTCCGCGATTTTCTGGATAAATTTATGATAATATATCTGGATGATATTCTGATTTTTTCTGATGACTGGGACTCTCATGTCCAGCAGGTCAGGAGAGTTTTTCAGGTTCTGCGGTCTAATTCTTTATGTGTGAAGGGGTCTAAGTGCGTTTTTGGGGTCCAGAAAATTTCCTTTTTGGGGTATATTTTTTCTCCCTCTTCCATTGAGATGGATCCCGTCAAGGTGCAAGCTATTTGTGACTGGACTCAGCCCTCCTCTCTTAAGGGTCTTCAGAGATTTTTGGGCTTTGCCAACTTTTACCGCCGATTTATTGCTGGTTTTTCGGATGTCGTTAAACCACTGACTGATTTGACCAGACAAGGCGCTGATGTTGCTAATTGGTCCCCTCATGCTGTGGAGGCCTTTCAGGAGCTTAAGCGCCGTTTTGCCTCTGCCCCTGTGTTGCGTCAGCCTGATGTGAATCTGCCTTTTCAGGTTGAGGTTGACGCTTCGGAGATCGGAGCTGGGGCAGTGTTGTCGCAGAAAGGTTCCGACTGCTCCGTCATTAGGCCTTGTGCCTTCTTTTCTCGCAAATTTTCGCCCGCAGAGCGGAATTATGATGTTGGGAATCGGGAGCTTTTGGCCATGAAGTGGGCGTTTGAGGAGTGGCGCCATTGGCTCGAGGGGGCTAGGCATCAGGTGGTGGTATTGACTGACCACAAAAATTTGATTTATCTTGAGACTGCCAGACGCCTGAATCCTAGACAGGCGCGCTGGTCTTTATTTTTTTCTCGCTTTAATTTTGTGGTGTCATACCTACCGGGTTCTAAGAATGTTAAGGCAGATGCCCTTTCTAGGAGTTTTGACCCGGACTCTCCTGGTAATTCTGAACCCACAGGTATCCTTAGGGAGGGAGTAATTTTGTCGGCCGTTTCTCCTGATCTGCGGCGGTCCTTGCAAGAGTTTCAGGCGGATAGACCGGATCGTTGTCCGCCTGATAGACTGTTTGTTCCGGATGATTGGACCAGCAGAGTCATCTCTGAGGTACATTCTTCTGCATTGGCAGGTCATCCCGGAATTTTTGGTACCAGGGATTTGGTGGCAAGATCCTTCTGGTGGCCTTCCCTGTCACGAGATGTGCGAGTCTTTGTGCAGTCATGTGACGTTTGTGCTCGGGCCAAGTCTTGTAGTTCTCGGGCTAGCGGACTGCTGTTGCCCTTGCCTATTCCTAAGAGGCCTTGGACACACATCTCGATGGATTTTATTTCAGATCTGCCTGTTTCCCAGAAGATGTCTGTCATCTGGGTGGTCTGTGACCGTTTCTCTAAAATGGTCCATTTGGTTCCTCTGCCCAAGTTGCCTTCTTCTTCTGAGTTGGTTCCTCTGTTTTTTCAGAATGTTGTCCGATTGCACGGTATTCCTGAGAATATTGTTTCTGACAGAGGTACCCAATTTGTGTCTAGATTTTGGCGGGCATTCTGTGCTAGGATGGGCATAGATTTGTCTTTTTCATCTGCTTTTCACCCTCAGACTAATGGCCAGACCGAGCGGACTAATCAGACCCTTGAGACATATCTGAGGTGTTTTGTCTCTGCTGACCAGGATGATTGGGTTGCTTTTTTGCCATTGGCAGAGTTCGCCCTCAATAATCGGGCCAGCTCTTCCACCTTGGTGTCCCCGTTTTTCTGTAATTCGGGGTTTCACCCTCGATTTTCCTCCGGTCAGGTGGAATCCTCGGATTGTCCTGGAGTGGATGCGGTGGTGGAGAGATTGCATCACATCTGGGGGCAGGTTATGGACAATTTGAAGTTGTCCCAGGAGAAGACTCAGCGTTTTGCCAACCGTCATCGTCGTGTTGGTTCTCGGCTTTGTGTTGGAGATTTAGTGTGGTTGTCTTCTCGTTTTGTCCCTATGAGGGTCTCTTCTCCTAAGTTTAAACCTCGGTTCATCGGCCCTTATAGAATATTGGAGATTCTTAATCCTGTTTCTTTCCGTTTGGACCTCCCTGCGTCCTTTTCCATTCATAACGTTTTTCATCGGTCGTTATTGCGCAGGTATGAGGTACCTGTTGTACCTTCAGTTGAGCCTCCTGCTCCGGTGTTGGTTGAGGGTGAGTTGGAGTACGTTGTGGAGAAAATTTTGGACTCTCGTGTTTCCAGACGGAAACTCCAGTATCTGGTCAACTGGAAGGGTTACGGCCAGGAGGATAATTCTTGGGTCAATGCATCTGATGTTCATGCTTCTGATCTTGTTCGTGCCTTCCATAGGGCTCATCCTGGTCGCCCTGGTGGATCTGGTGAGGGTTCGGTGCCCCCTCCTTGAGGGGGGGGTACTGTTGTGAATTTGGATTCTGGGCTCCCCCGGTGGCCGCTTGTGGAATTGGACTTGTCATCCTCTTTCCTGTTTCACCTGGTTCCATCAGTAGTGGGTGTCGCTATTTAAGCTCATTTCTCTGGTGGTTTCTTGCCGGTCAACAATGTTATCTGATGCCTCTCAGTGCTTGTTCCTGCTTCTAGACTACTACTAGATAAGTTGGACTTTTGTCCATGTATTGTTTTGCCTATTTGTTCCAGTTCACAGCTGAAGTTTTGTTACTGTGTCTGGAAAGCTCTCGTTGATCAGGGATTGCTACTCTGGCGTTATGAGTTAATGCCAGAGTTTAAGGTAATCTCTGGATGGTGTTTTGTTAGTGTTTTTCTGCTGACCATGAAAGTATACTATCTGTCTTCTGCTATCTAGTAAGCGGACCTCAAATTTGCTAAGACTATTTTTCTGCTGCGTTTGTTGTTTCATCTGAACTCACCGTCATTATATGTGGGGGGCTACTGTCTTCTTTGGAATATTTCTCTAGAGGTGAGCCAGGTCTTATATTTCCCTCTGCTAGCTATTTAGGTCTTAGGCCAGAGCTGGGCATCTAGCGATAAATAGGAAATGCTACCTGGCTATTTCTAGTTGCGCGGCAGGCTTAGTTCATGGTCAGTATAGTTCCATCTTCCGAGAGCTTGTCCCTCTATAGGCTTGCTATGATCTCTGCCTGCAGAGATCATGACAGATACCTCACTTATGTCATCTTTTTATGTTTTGGTGCTTTTATACAATAAGGCCATATTCACACAGTGCGTTTTTTACCGCGGAACCGCAGCGGTTTTGCCGCTGCGGTTCTGCGGCTTTTTTCCATGCAGGGTACAGTACAATGTACCCTATGGAAAACAGGAACCACTGTGCACATGATCCTGAATTTCAAAAAAAAGCCGCGCTGAATAGCTGCGGGAAAAAAGAAGGAGCATGTCACTTCTTTGTCCGAAACAGCAGCGGTTCTGCACCCATAGACCTCCATTGTGAGGTCAAACCCGCAGTAAAACCCGCAGATCAAAAATATATCTGCGGGTTTTATTGCGGTTTGTGGTGCAGAACCGCTGCAGCAGGAAGTGCGGGGAAGCGGCCGGAAGTGCGTGGGCGGAAGTGCTTGGGCGGAGAGACATGGAGGCATACCGTCGCATGGGGATCGTGTCGGCCGTTTGATTGATTTGGTATGTGTGTGTGTGTGTGTGTGTGTCCCCATGCGACGCTAGTGCCACCACTGTGCTAAGTCGCCATATGGGACTACTACTCCCATCCGGTATTAGGATGGGAGAGTTGTCCCTGTGTCCGGCGACTTAGCACAGTTGTAAAGTTACACAAAACACACACAATACACATACATGACACACAGTACATACAACATATAACACAGAGTATATACTCACCAACAGCACACTGGTAGGCGAAGCCCTTGATCCCCTAGAAAAAAATCCCAAAATAAAAAATCAAATTCATACTCCCTGTCCGCAGAATCCATAAAACGAGTGTCCCACGCCGATCGGCTGCTCTCCGGTGATACACTGCCAGGAGCGAAGCTCCTAGCAGTGTATCGCGTACTGTTCCGGAGTTCAATGGCTCCGGCGTCTCGGTTAATGGCAGTACAGCTGCGTTGAACTTTCCCACGCAGCACTGCCATTAAGCGAGAGTGCCGGGGTCAATGACCGCCGGTAAACTCGCTCGCGCATGCGCAGTGACACACCGACAGGAACTATGGCTCCTGTCAGTGTGTTATACGTTATACGTTATATATATGTGTGATACGTGGCACTGAAATACGTGATACGTGGCACTGAAATACGTGATACATGGCACTTAAATACGTGATACGTGGCACTTAAATACGTGATACGTGGCACTTAAATACGTGATACGTGGCACTTAAATACGTGATACGTGGCACTGAAATACGTGATACGTGGCACTTAAATAAGTGGCAGTTACATACGTGGCACTTAAATACGTGATACGTGGCACTGAAATACGTGATACGTGGCACTTAAATACGTGATACGTGGCACTGAAATACGTGATTTGTGGCACTTAAATACGTGGCAGTTACATACGTGGCACTGAAATACGTGGCACTGAAATACGTGGCACTGAAATACGTGGCACTGAAATACATGATACGTGGCACTGAAATACGTGATACGTGGCACTTAAATACGTGATACGTGGCACTTAAATATGTGGCACTTAAATACGTGGCACTTAAATACGTGATACGTGGCACTTAAATACGTGGCACTTAAATACGTGATACGTGGCACTGAAATACGTGATACATGGCACTTAAATACGTGGCAGTTACATATGTGGCACTTAAATACGTGGTACGTGGCACTTAAATACGTGGCACTTAAATACGTGGCACTTAAATACGTGGCACTTAGGCTATGTTCACACTTGCGTTCTGCACCGCAGCGTCGGCGCCGCAACACACAACGCAAACAAAAACGCAGCAAAACGCATGCACAATGCTGCGTTTTGCGCCGCATGCGTCCTTTTTTTGATTGATTTTGGACGCAGCAAAAATGCAACTTGCTGCGTCCTCTGCGCCTGGATGCGTGCGCTGCAGTGACGCATGCGGCGCAAAACGCAAGTGCGACGCATGTCCATGTGCCCCCATGTTAAATATAGGGGCGCATGACGCATGCGGCGATGCTGCGGCGCCCGACGCTGCGGCGCAGACCGCAAATGTGAACGTAGACTTAAATAGCTGGATAGAGCTGGATCCGCGGGCTGTGATCTGGCCTACGCTCAGCACGCTGCGGAGCGCTGTCATTCAAAACACGTCCACTCATTTTGGTGTTTAGTCCCAAAATGGAGGATGGAAGAAGAAAAGGGTTGGACAAGGAAATGACATCATTTCTTTTTTTTTTTTCCCCCCACTGCAGTTAAAGCTTTATTTGTGTCAAACACAGACAATCTGTAGAGAAAACTGCATAAAAAACCGCACTAAAAACCGCATCAAAAAACGCACCAAAAAATGCACCAAAAACGCACCAAAACACGCCAAAAACTGCACCTACGTTTTCTGCCAAGAGCTGCGGTTTTTACTCCTGAAAAAAAGGAGGGAAATCAGGAATGTGTGAACATACCCTAAAATAGATTTTATATAAAAAATAATTATTTTTGCATCGCTTTATTCTGAGGACTATAACTTTTTTATTTTTTGCTGATGATGCTGTATGTCGGGTTGTTTTTTGCGGGACAAGATGACATTTTCAGCGGTACCATGGTTATTTATATCCATCTTTTTGATCGCGTGTTATTCCACTTTTTGTTCGGCAGTATGATAATAAAGCGTTGTTTTTTATCTCGTTTTTTTTGTTTGTTTTTTACCGTGATCACTGAAGAGGTTAACTAGTGAGACAATTTTATAGGTTGGGTCATTACGGACGTGGCGATACTAAATATGTGTACTTTTATTGTTTGTTTGTTTATTATTTAGACAAATAAATTTATTTATTGGAACAATATTTTTTTTTCTTTATTTAGGATTTTTTTTTCTTTTTTACACTTGTAAATATTTTTTTTTTACTTCTTTACATTGTACCAGGAGAGAACATTACATTATAGTGACAGATCGCTGATCTGACACTTTGCAATGCTCTGTGTCAGATCAGCGATCTGACAGGCAGTGCAGGGAGGCTTCCCGGCGCCTGCTCTGACCAAGCGCTTGGAAGCCACCTCCCTGCAGGACCTGGAAGGCTCCGTGGCCATCTTGGATCCGGGCCTGCAGGAAGGAGGAGTTAAGAGACCCTCGGAGCAACACGATCACGTCGCGTTGCTCCGAGGGTCTCAGGGAAGCATGCAGGGAGCCCCCTCCCTATGCCATGTTTGATCGCAGTGTTCCAGGGGTTAATGTGCCAGGAGCGGTCTGTGACCGCTCCTGGCACATAGTGCCGGATGTCAGCTGTGATAATCGGCCGTGCTCCCCCCATGAGCGTGGCTGATCGCATATGACGTACTATCCCGTCGAGGCTCAGATAGGCCCAGGTCACCTCAACGGGATAGTACGTCTAAGGTCGGAGAGGGGTTAAATTAGATATTTCTAAAACACAGATTAATCATGCACTGCTCATCTGCCTGACAAAACAAGAACTTCAATAAAACAAACTTACAGTAAAGAGTAATAATGAATCTTACCCGGAGCATCTAAAATAAATTAAAAGAAAGACTTGATTTTGCATTAATGATGTAGTTAAGCCGATAAAGAAAACACCTTATTTCAAAACATCTCTGAATAAAACATTTATAGGTGGAAAAAAGCTGAATCAGCTGTAACAATGGAATATTATTTTTGAAAGATGTCACAAAGTTTCAGAAGGAAACTAAAAAGAAAAAAAAGAAAAAAGGAAATGAAGAAAATTGTAAGATTGTTTCCGTTATCATGAGTAATTCATGTAGACAAGATAAAGGCTTTTGAAAGGGAGATGTGCAAATGTAATGCTGCCGATAGCTCTCTGTAATATTTAAACTGATAAAGTGCGCTTTCCTCAACTTTTTTCTCCCTCTAAGTATTGGTTTTCATTTTGCTATATTATCTAGGAAATACTCACCTGTGATTATGATGACACAAAGATTTTTTTATTCTCCTATGAAACATCTAATCTTCATAGAGCTACTCTTCACAGAATTTTTCAATAATAACTCTAAGAAAATTGGAAAAAGACTACAAATGGACTGTGGGTAATATTACTTGTACATACTGTATCTGTATCCAAAAGCACAGAAACAGGAATTTTTGATTCTAACAGTTGAAAAATTAACATTTTGTGAGTAATAAATCTTTAAAAAAAGTATTTTTTTTTTACATGAAATCATAACATTCTAAAATAAAAGTTACAAGTAAGTGACTCAGCAAGCTTACTTTTAAGATATGGAACCCATAACTCCTTGATGCTGTTCAGATTCACTGGCACATCTCTATGTCTGTGTGATGACATGTCCATAGGAAAAGCACATTACAATAGCAGGCCGACTACTTGTCTGCTCACTGTAGAAAATTCAACACAGTAAACACAACATTGAAAAAGAATAAGATGGTGATCATGCTGGAGGAATTACTTGTGTTCATTGAGGTGCAAGATAATATTGAGGAATTCTAGAGGTAAATGTTATAAAATAATTGTTATTTTAGAATATTTGGATTGTTCTTGGAGTTGTTCAGGATGAGAAAACATTGCTCCTTTTAAAAACAGTGCCATAGTTGTTGGTGGTTAGTGTGTGTTATTACAGCTCAGTTGCATTGAATTGAATAAGGTTCTGCTATAAGAACACACATAAACCATTATCAGCTGTGGTAGTTATTGATTAAGGAAATCCCTAACTAGAGTTGAGTGAACCTTTGAAGAATAGGTTTGGTTTGATAAGCCAAATGTTTAGACGATCTCTGAACATGTTCGTCAAATGGTTCATTGAAAGTACCCGAATGCTATTAGATTCAATGGGATGCCAAACCAAAATGTATACATAACACCTGAAGGGGTGACAAAAAGCTTCCCAAACAGCTAAAATTAGGGGAAGACACTATAAAATGTGGCATTAATTAACCAGCAGTAGAAATTTGCAAATGGCACAGCAACAGTCAGCCATGGGCCATGCATGAGGTATTAGGGTCTGGCCCTGCATTTATAGTGTGGAATTGAAGTTTCAATGAGGACCTGGTGGTTAAGGGAGCAGTGTAAGTCTACTTAGCTGGGAGTAATACCTCATGCAACACCTCAAATTTTTTTTTCTATTCCAGCCACACTCAGATGCCACAAACATCAGTTTCATGCAATAATATTGGTAGAAAAATGTAAGGAAAGTAACAGGTAGTTGACAGAAAGTAAGTGCAGGCCTGCCTGTCTGGGAGCCCTATATACAAAGGGAGCCCACCAGATGGAGGCCCAACTTGGAGTCTAAACATTTCAAAAAAAATATTGTAACATACCAATAAAGTGACTTCAATTTCCACAGAGTAGAAAGAGTATAATAGGCCTCTGACACAAAAATTGTTTGCAGCATCAGCAGCAGTAGTAACAGCTGGAACAGAAGACACCAAAAATATGGCACAGACTGCAAAAATGTGACATTAATGCGTGACAGTAAAAACAACACCATCGCCTGGTCTGCCCAGTCTGTGACTGGGGTACAAAAGTTATAGAAGATCCATTACTAGAGTTGAGCATTCCGATACCGCAAGTATCGGGTATTGGCCGATACTTGCGGTATCGGAATTCCGATACCGAGTTCCGATATTTTTGTGATATCGGAAATCAGAATCGGAAGTTCCCAGTGTATGGTTCCCAGGGTCTGGAGGAGAGGAGACTCTCCTTCAGGCCCTGGGATCCATATTCATGTAAAAAATAAAGAATTAAAATAAAAAATATGGATATACTCACCCCTCCAGCGGCCCCTGGACCTTACCGATGTAACCAGCAGCCTCCGTTCCTAAGAATGAGGAGTTTAGGACCTGCGATGATGTCGCAGCTTGTGATTGGTTGCGTGAGCGGTCACATGAGCGGTCACGCGACCAATCACAAGCCGCGACGTCATCGCAGGTCCTAAACTCCTCATTCTTAGGAACGGAGGCTGCCGGTTACATCGGTAAGGTCCAGGGGCCGCCGGAGGGGTGAGTATATCCATATTTTTTATTTTAATTCTTTATTTTTTACATGAATATGGATCCCAGGCCCTGAAGGAGAGTTTCCTCTCCTTCAGACCCTGGGAACCATCCAGGATACCTTCCGATACTTGTGTCCCATTGACTTGCATTGGTATCGGGTATCGGTATCGGCGTTATCCGATATTTTTTGGATATCGGCCGATACCTTTGAGTATCGGAAGGTATCGCTCAACACTATCCATTACTTCTTAATTTTGAAGAAAGTTAGGCAGTCTACATTTTCACGGGACAACCAGATGCACTTATATATCAGCACACCACCAGCAGCGCTGAAGACACATTCTGAGATAACGCTGGCTGCCAAGTATAACAAAACCTGCAAGGCATGACAAACGAGCTCAGGCTATTCTTCCATTTCTGAAGACCAAAATGCAAAAGAGTCCAAACTCCCCCATGATGGCTTTGATATTGAACTCCAGATACTCCTGCACCATCCTCTCCAGTCACTCACAACGTGTTAGACTTGTACTCTGTTGTGCTGGTGCACGATCTGGTCTAAAAATATGTGAAGCGACTCACAGAAATTGCTTATGCTACTTACACTGCTGCTGCTACTAATGTTATTACGCTGAAGCCTTGACGTTCCTGGAGTTGAACGTCTAGAACTGGCATGCACACTGTGTGCCTCACTGGTGGAAACCACTCTTAAGATAGTCTACAAGCATGTGCGCATAACGTTCCAGGGGGTGCATCTGACTCTTGTACCATGGATCTAACAGAGTGGCAACTATTTCTAACCCCAAGAATATGGGCATCATGTTGAAGAAGGCACTCATGTGTCAAGCGATTCCATGAGGATCAAGTCCATGCTTTGTTGGTAGTGGGGTAACACTAGTTTCTTCCTCCATCCCCTCTCGCCAACCATGAACAATAAAGAGAGGATCATTATACTCTTCATCTACTGACTGCTGTGCTTCCATCACCTCATCATACTCCTTTTGTTCCTTGGCTACTGCACTTCAGTAACAGTTTGTCTGGTAACATGAGAACCCCTAGATCGCTGTAAGACACCCATCCATGGCAGTCGCCTGTGTGACAACAATCCAGAAATTTGAGACATTATTATACCTTCCGCATCCTCCTCTGCTTCCACCTCTTCCTCTGGGACCACCACCTTCTCACGCAGACTATTCAACGTATGCTCCTGCATATACAGTAGATTACCAGAATAGTGATGCTGATGACGGCATCAACAGCGCTAACAATCTTAGTAGCCATTTAAAAACTGTGCAGAAGGGTACAGCGGTTCATCATCTGTGCCCATTCTGCAAAACATAATTTGCACCATGTTCAGACTGCGTTGGCCCAGGCTATGCAAAAGGTACATAATGCACCAGGATGTTTCGCTGCTGACACGCCACTGCAAAATAGGAATTCCACGATGTTAGGGGTCGAGTTCCCACCTCTGCACAGGGGGGATCTCGGGCCATCTCCTCTGCGGTCTCCCATTCTTCTCCTGCCGCAGTGGAGCTTGCTCAGCGGAGATGTCGGTCCCAGCGTCTCGCTCAGTCTGACTGTGCAAAGGGTTATTGCTGCCTTTCCAGCTTCTGCCATTGTAGCCAGTACTGGGCAGCGGCGAGCAGACGTTTTTGGGACTAAGTCCTACTTTTCCCCTTCTGAGCATGCCCAGGGTAAGATCTCGTTGGAGATCAAGGGTCACATGCTTAGATACTGCAGCAAATCCCATTGGTCCTCTAGGAAGGTCCTGAAGGTGCTCAACTTCTGTGGCAGCCTCCCATTGGTCCTTCTGGGAAGGTCCTGTACTTGCTGCAGCTATAAAAGGTTCACATGACCGCACGGCCATGCGCTAGTATCAATTCATGTAATGAGTTTTGCGCCAATGTGGTCATTCATGTGTGTATTCAGGGCCCCGGCTGAAATAAGCCACTAGAATACCGGCACCTCCGGTGAATAGATTGTGTGTATGCATTCAGGGCCCCGGCTGAAATAATCCACTAGAATACCGGCTCCTCCGGTGAGGAGATTGTATGATTGCCTCTTTGACTGCGTGACCACAAACTGCTATCTGCTCAGCAGTTGCTGTGTACTCCTGTGAGCTAAACAGGACACAGTGCTTTCTTTATAGGTGACTCTGTGAAGTAACAGAGTTCGCTTCTACCGCCATATAGTGCCGCCATTTGCCAGCAGCAGGTTCTATCCTGCACGGTGGACCCCAGGCTGCGAACACACCAAATATCATCTCACTATTTACTCGGTGCGTTCCGCCAGCCCTAACACACCATCTGAGAAAATTACAAATCAAATGGTTAACTGGTAGGCACCTCTAGAGTTGCACGTCATTTACCCATGGGGTGCGATCAATGGAAGTGAGCACAAAGCTGCTGTGCTTTCAATAGCAGGGTATGCAGGCCAGGATAGTGATGGAGAAATTGCTGTGCCACAAGGTTGAGGATGTGAGCCACACAAGAAATGTGTGCAAAGGGCCCCCACCAGGTTTGCACCATTATTGCACATGGCCTTCCCTGGCTCCAGGTTCAGTGGAGACAGCTATTGCTCTAACTTAACCTGGATAGCTGTCCACAACTCTTGAGCTGTGTTACTGAGATCCCCAAGGCATATTAATTTGAACACTGCCTGAATGTGGTAAGCAATGGCTGCACAGTACGGAGGTGGGGGGGATTCTATCTGCGCTGTTAGGATGCATGTCAGAGTAAGGGAGAGGTTGAGAGCATAGGTGGAGAAGGAAGTGTTAGATACAGAGGTTTGTCCCACAAGCCTTGGGGATTCAAAGACTTGTGGAGCAGCCTCTTGATCATCTACCCCACAGTCACCAGAGTCACCCAGTGCCCAGTCAGTGAGATGTAACTCCTCTGCCCAGGTTTGCTTATTCATGTGTCAGTGGTGAAATGCAACCTGGCAGACAGATTTTTTCAGGGAACTGGTGATGTTGTCGGCGACATGCTGCTGTAGCGCTGGCACAGCTTTTTAGTGACCTAATGGCGACTGTGCAACTAGGAACTGGGGGACTGCAACGACAATCAACTTTATAAAGCCATCTGTATCCACCAAGCTGAAAAGCAGCATTTTCATGGCTAAAATATTGGAGATGGTGACGTTCAACCTCTTAGCTTTGGCATGTGTAGGAGAAAACATTCTTTTACATGACCTCAACTGCAGGACCGAGGGCTTGCTGCTGTGCTGAAAGCAGGTGGAATATGGAGAACAGGACAAACTGCTGGACTGTGAGTGAGGTGCAGGCAGATACGTTATGGTGAATTGAGAAAGATGTGCTGTGCTAGGTGACACAAAAGCAGCAGTCAAGTCTACTTCTGTAGCAGCTGATTAACCATTTCCACCACAGTGAACAACACACTTGCAACCAGTGCTGGCCACAGCCAGAGCTGAGACTAAGGATGCAGTGCTAGTCATGGTTGCATCACTTCATATCTGTGTGGGAAGCTGCAATGTAACCTCATCTTTCTCCTTCTCCACCTCCTCTGCTGAGCTACTGAACGGCGTACTTCTTGGTTCACACCAAGTGGGATCTACAACCTCATCATCATCCTCTCTGTTCTGAAACTCCTCATCCTGAGAGTTACTCTCCTCCTCTTCCTGCCTTGACACCACAGTACAGTCTGTGGCATCTCTAGTATCTGAATCTCATCAAGATCTCCTCCACCATGGTAGTTAACGTCTGGTGACCAGAGTCTGAATTCTGCTTGGACCCTACTTCGTCCGGCCTCGGTTCCAACATGAAAAAATTTTGGGCATTGGTGCTGATGCTTTCCTTCTCTGGATTCTGTGATTCTTCAGAGCAGACATTTGATGCCCAAGGAATAGAATGTGTGAACAGCTCTAAAGAATGGCCCATCTGTGGTTCCCCACATTCAGTTGGGCATTTGGAAATTTTTGACACAGGGGGAAACAAGGGTGATTGGAGTTTCACCTCTGAGGATTGTACTCTGTGATGTTGAGGTAGGGCAAGAGGAGGAGAAGTCACTTTAGCACATGCTCTTTCTGAGCCTCATCTGCAAGGCGTACTGCTATGCGGCTGCCAAAGATAGGAAGTCGAGTAGCCCATCCAGTAACAGATGTTGTCAGAAGTCTTTGGACAGGACGAGATGGTGTTGGATCAGTTGAGCTTTCATTAATATTATCACATAAGCCATCTACACATCAAACACCAAGCCTATTACCCCTTCCACCACGACCTCGCTATTTCCCACTTATTTTAAAAGTAGTCTTCCCCTCTTGTAACCTGCTGTTCAGAATCTTAGGCCCACAGCTGTCAATGACCTGTCACTAAATGAACAATCACTATTTAATTTCTTAGATAGTGTGCCTGAACAACTCTGTTATACCTAACAATTTTTAACTGGAAATCTGGCTTCTGATTTGCCACTGAAGTACAGTTTTATCACAAACCTTTTGGATTAGCTAATTGGCCCTACAAGCTACACCCCAATTTTAAGCATAACGATTTCTAAGTGGAAATCTGGCCTTCTGATTTGCCACTGAAACACAGTTTTATCACATACGACTTGAAGTAGCTAATTGGACCTCATGGCTGCAACCTAATATTAGGCCTAACAATTTTTAAGTGGAAATCTGGCCTGATTTGCCACTTTAGCACAGTTCTGTCACAAACAATTTGGAGTAGCAAATGGTGCCTCTGAAGACTGCCAGATAGTTTTTGCACAATTTTTCACAATGTTGGAAGATCGATTTCACACAATACAGGATCCTATCTAGTAAACTGAGAAGTTCACTTTCAGCAGCAGCACAATCGCAGGAGCAACCTCTCTGTACGGTGACATTGAGTCAATGGCACCAGCGAAACAAGATGTCCGCTTTTTATATGGCCAGGGACATGTGACTTCGAAGGCCAATCACAGAAGACCTTGTGACATGACATTGTGGATGGTTTCTGAGCCCTGATTGGCTGACAAAATCAACACACATAGTTATGGGAAAACAAAACAAAAAAGAGCACACAACTCTTCTTACCTCTCCACACCCCCTCCACTCAAACATGTCCCCCCATCCTCCCAGCCAATCATATAGCACCACTCTCGTAGCCAAAGTAATAACAAAAGCATTAGTGGAGACGCGATGATCTACCAAGTGGTTTCCAAATTTTGCCGACTTTAAGTAAAAATGCTTGTGAAAGCGAACACAAATTCGAATGTGCTACGTTCGGGCTGAATTAGAAATTGGCAAACGTTTTCCTAACAGGGTCGCTCATTTCTATCTGTAACCAAATTCTGCTGCCTCAACCTCTAGGGAGCTTACAGAGCTTATTTCTTATTTTCTTATTTGTTCTTGTTATCCACATTATTCAGAGCCATATGTGACCCACGGTGTTAACAGTGACCTCCTACTCCGCCCTTCCAGCTACTATTACTCTCAGCAATTCTACTGCACAGCTTCCTGCAAATGTGCCTGCCAATGTATGCTCAACATAGAGATGTTGACTAAATGTGGCATGTTTTGCCAGCCTCTTTGCTGTATTATTTGAGATGCACTGTATCTAAACATTTTTTGTTTTCTCTTTTTTTGATTTGGTCCTCTTTGGGGGCTTGCGCTGGATATTTCCGATGTTGTGGCCGCACACTTGTGCACTGCTGCCCGCTGTGTCCAGCATTCAGCCAGATTTCAGTATGCCTCCTGCGCATGCCTAAGGACTATCCTCTCCCTACACATGTGCAATGACACTTGATGCCTTGTGCTGCAGCTGCCAGGACCCTCCAAGCACAGTGCGCATGCATCGAATGTGCCACTTTCATTGGTCCACACGGAGCATGGGACTGATCACCCAGGCTATTTGAAGGTCTTTTTTGTACACCTCACTGCATCCCCTTGAGAAAGCACTGTCTGGAACACGCAAAATGTGTATTGGGGTCTTACCTTCCAGCTCAGGATCATCCTCTTATCCCTGGTAAGGTCTGTATCTTTCCCTTATTTGTTACCTCATTGTAGTCATTCACTATGATGCACTCTCATGCTTTGGGACAGGACTCATTAGGGTCTACTATTTAATAGCATTGTATTTTCATTGATTCATGGCTAAGCATGCAGGTGATGATGTATTACTTTTCTACTTGTTATGTATAACCCAGTTGTATGTATTTTGTCTATGTACTGTACGTTGTCACTTTACCTTACTATCTTTTTATATCAATAATATTCAAATAAAATTTGTATATGTTTTACTACATTTATTTGATACACCTCATACTTCTGTTGCTTTCATGTCTTTTAGAGTTGGTTTTCTTCTTTGTAGGGTGGGTCACTATTATGTCACCATTCTGGCATCTAGAATGCCACTGAGATTTTTGTTTACAAGACAAATAACTGGGAGGAGCCTCCCAGCTCAGTGCTGACATACTTCCTGTTAGCCGACGCAAACCAATCTTGTCCAGTCTAGTCTTTGAGAGGAAGGAAGCATTACTACTCCCAAAATCTATTCTAGTCCATGCTGAAAAGTCACCTTGCTTCATATTATTGCCCTCACAAAAGAATGAAGCTTCAAATAGTCTGTAGAGATAGTGCTGAAAAAGGGCTATCCTGCATGCTTTTTTTGTATACGCCCCCCAGTGGGAACTAATGCTGTGTGACTTCCACACCATGCACTATGTCTGCCCTACCCATTGCAATAGGGTAATTTCACAAAGGTCTCTTCATCAGGGAAAAATGACTTAGAGTGTGCTTTCTACTACAATTCTTTCAATAGCAAGTGATGTGAACTGTACTTCAGTCAACCTGGGAGGTGCTAAATCTGCTTTCTAGTCTAGTGTATTTTAATCTGTGTACTAGATCCACTGTGTCTTTAAGAAAGATTGTAACCTGTTACTTCTTTCAGTAAAGAAGTGTTATGTTTGCAAGTTCACATGCAGTGGGTGCGGAAAGTATTCAGGCCCCTTTACATTTTTCACTCTTTGTTTCATTGCAGCCATTTGGTAAATTGAAAAAAGTTCATTTTGTTCACATTAATGTACACTCTGCACCCCATCTTGCCTATAGGATGAAGTGTCAGTGAAGTGGAGCTGCATAGATTCATCCACTGCTTCCTGCCTGGCAGCTTTCTGTTTCAGTCGCGTGGCTCGGTGAAATCAACATTCAGCCCATGCCTGTGTCAGAGAGAAAGCTGCCAGCGACGATGATGCTGCAGCTGTGGGGGAACGTGTGGAGAGATTAGTGGTAGTGTGTTTTTTTTATTCACAAAACATTGGGATAGGTGGGGGAGAACAATGATTGGGATGGTGGAGAGGACAATTATGGAGGTGGTAGAGAGGGCAATGATGGAGTGTTGGGAGAGAACAATGACTGAGTGGTGGATAGAGCAATTATAAGGGTGGTGGAGAGGACAATGATTGGGGTGGTGGAGAGGACAATGATGGAGGTGGTTGAGAGATACATAATGAAGGTGGTGGAGAAGGCAATGATGGGGTGTTGGAGTTGGTGGAGGAGAACAATGATTGAGGTGGTGGAGAGGGCAATGATGGGATGTTGGAGGGGGCAATGATGGAGGTTGTAGGGGAGAACAATGATTTTGGAGGTGGAGAGAGCAATGATGGGGGTAGTGGAGAGGGCAATGATGGAGGAGGAGGAGAGGGAAATGATGGAGGTGGGCGAGAAGGCAGTGATGGAGGTGGGGAAGAAGGCAATGATGGTGGGGTGGTGGAGAGGGCAATGATGGAGGTGGAGGAGAGGGCAATGATACAGGTGGAGGAGAGGGCTATGATGGGATTTGGGGAGAGGAGGACAATCAGGGATGTTGAGTTTTGGGATGGGAGGAAGGGAAACTTATAATGGACTTAGGGGGAGGGGGAGGATGAAGTTAGATATGGCTGTAAAATTAATTGGGTGGTGGAGGAGAGTGCTTATCTCCAGATAGCATCCTCCCTATCTCACAATTCATTTTGATGCTATCAGGGAATTAAAATGTATTAGAGAGAGGAGGTGCTAAGGTGCATTGGACTCTTTATAATGAATTGAATGGTGGGAGAAGAGGCTATCAGGGACTTGAAAGGAATTGGGAGGTGCTGTAGGATGCTCAGTACTTGATAATGTCTTCTCCAACCCCCAAATTGATTATCATGCTATCAAGGAATTATGATGAAAGGGGAGACACAGAACAGGGACTAAGGACTAAGGCTATGGGCACACATTCAGGATTTGCAGGAGAAAAATCTGCTGCATGTCCTAATGTGTTGGCAGGAAGAATGCTGCGTCAAAATGCATTTTTTTTTGCATCCTTTTTAACATTATTTTGCTACCTATTTTTCCCCACACTTTAGTATGGGTGAAATAGTCTGCAAGAATTGGCATAATGCTGATTTGAATCTGCTGCCAATGTGCTAGTCAAAAATATGCAACATGTGCATGAGACTTCAGGGATCTCATTCACTTTTCTTGTTGTCATGATCCAGACCGCGTTTTGAGTCTTGTCTTCCCTTTTTTTCCAGTCTGGTCTTGCCAGGGGTTAACGTTCTCAGCCTCAGTATGGTCTCAGGTTTGCTATTTATCCCTGCTTTGTCCTGCAGTCCATGTCAGCTATAGCTTCTCCCTGCGGCGTGAGTAACTTACCCCATTCGCCTTGATTTGTCCTGCTGCTTGCTTACTGAACCCGTGTTTGTTTATCCCCTCTTCCCTTTCTGACTCTGTGTTCCTCTTTCGTATATTGATTCTGGTTTTTTGACTCAGCTTGGACCCTGACCTGTTGTTTTGTCTCTTGTCTATGACATATCCGCTCCTGACTGGTACTGATCCATTTGGCTTGTTATTGACTCTGTGTTTGCTTATTCTCCTTTGTACTGCGCTACAGTCTAACATTTGACCAGGCTCGTTTTGACTATTCTGCTGCCACCTTGTGGTGGCCTCGCAGCTGCATTGCAGGTCTGGTCCTGCCGTATGCAGTCTTCCCTCCACTCTATTGCCCCCCAGTGGAGCTTGCAATTACCTGTATTGCAGTGGCATGACACTTGTACTGTAAAACCTTGCACATTTTCTGTGTGCACATAGGCTTACAGTTTATTGGGGAGAGTCACAAACTGAATAATTTATATTATTGGACAGTGGAGATTATAGTTAATGGAGGGAACCGTGCAGCTTATCACTTTATATTTTTAATGGTTGGGTACATATCTCTATTTAGAGTTGAGACACTTGTATGTATACAATATATGTGACCTTGCTATTTTCAGGCCTGCAACCATCATCGTGACAAGATGAGTCGTGGCTGGGAGATATCGACATGAAGGTCTGACCAGATGGAGAAGAAACAGCAAAAAATGGCTCTAATCAGACGCGACGTCAGCAGTAAGTGCCTTGAGTCAAATATTATTCTGTATCTGCACTGTGTGGCATGGAGTGATAATGTTTTCTGTAAAATCCCTTAAGCCACATTCTCACATTTGTGTGATATATCCGTGTGCTTCCAGATTTTTTTTATCAGATGGCACATGGACTCAAGAGAATGAGAATGAGTTCTGTGAGGGTCAGAGAATGTCCTCTTTTGATCCGATTTTGAGGATCAGAATAGAATATGCTTAATGCATCTGTAATAGCGTGCAACACACAAAAACTGCACATGGATAAAGGAATGTAGCCTTATTATGTATAGCACAGTCTCTTAGTATATAGTGTACTCACTTATTATTTATAGCATAGTCCCTTAGTATGTAGTGTATGCACTTATTATGTATAGCACAGTCCCTTAGTATACAGTGTGTACTTACTTATTATATATAGCGCTGTCCTTAGTATATAGTGTACTCACTTATTATGTATAGTGTCGTCCTTAGTGA
Organism: Ranitomeya variabilis; assembly: GCF_051348905.1. Lineage (NCBI taxonomy): Eukaryota > Metazoa > Chordata > Amphibia > Anura > Dendrobatidae > Ranitomeya > Ranitomeya variabilis. Next base: position 919,662,182 of record NC_135233.1, on the reverse strand, counting down.
CATAGTTTCATCTTTCATTATGTATAACACTGTACCGTATTACGTACCATCTTCTTTATATATATTCGGTGCCATCCCTTATTGTATATTTTCCTTTGCTATGTATAGATTTCTCTTACATAGTGTATTCTAATTATTTTTGTTATTTACAGCGCCCCAATGGAGTACCCAGTGACCAGACGAAAGTCTATCAGCTCCTCCATTAGAAAAGAAGCTTTTCCATGCTCCATCAGCAGTCATTGCATTACATATCTAACAAGACAGGCGGGTATGTAATAAAAAACAGGGGATGCTATATAATCCGATATGTAAGGGTTGCTGGCATATATAACAATAGAGGGCACTGCATAATAAGGGACTGCAATATATATATATATATAATAAAATAGCAGTATATATGTAGCTTTGTCACCATAAATGGAGGGGGGGCAGACACATTTCTTGCACAGTGGCCCAAGCTGTCAGTGCCCGCCCCTGCACAGTATAATGTCCTCAACAGCCTCCAGTGTAATGTCTCCCACAGCCCCCTATACAGCATGATGTGCCTATATCCCCCCAGTAAAATGTACCCCACAGCCTAGAGTATAATGCCCCCCAAAGCGTCCAACATGATATACTGTCCTCACTTGTGTGATTGCAACCTGGCCGTCAGTGTGATAAATGCCTGCAGGAAGGTATCTGGCCTACCCATCATCCCAACCATGTGAATTATTGGTATTTATTGAAGCAAAACAGATTATATTTCAATTGACTTGTAAGTCAGGCTACAAACTCAGGCTGTTTTATCATTGGAATATAAAGGACAACAATGTTTTTAATTAGCCATTTTCGTAGTTTATTATAATGATCTGCATGCTGTATAAAATCATTATGTAGGATACAAATAGTTTAACACCCACTTCTTGACTTAATTCCTTGTTATTGCGCAAAAAAAATAGATGGATTATTCATAAGAGTTCAAGAAATGAAACAAAAAACAGTTGTGTGGACAAATTAAAGAACATTTTCTTAATGAAGATTTCCATGCTTATTCCTAGTAAGACCTTTGCCACAGAAGGTCATATGTCTAGCATAATACATGCTCATTTGCATTTGTGAGCACTTGTTGTCATGTTTATTATGCAGTCCCTATAAAAGATGGAATTACCAGCTGGTCATGTCTCTGAATATGTCTCACCCCCTGAAGCTTTTCTTTTTAACTTGGAGCGGATATGATAAGTGTTTAATGTTGGAGTTTTAATAAAACGCAAAACTTGAAAGCGACAATAGCTATGGATAAATGCTATTAGAAGACTCAGCCAGCTGCTTTTCAAATTTGAAAGTTACTTTGCAATACATTAAAAAAGAGCAGACGGAAATTGAAGAGGTCAAAGTGACAGAGGGAGCACGAGGGCAGAGACTTTAATGAAGAGCAGCCGAAATCTTGGCATCATTGACACATTGCCCTATAAGTTATAGGCTATAACACATTATTGTCCACAAGTAGTGCATTGATTTTTTTAAATATTTTATAATGTTATTATAAATATTGTATACAAAGATACCGTTTGAGATGTAATACACGATATAGAATGATATGCTAGTAGTGCTAGAAGTCCTTGTAAGTAATGTCTCATCTGACTGGTATATAATGGACTGAATCCTTTACATATTCAAAAAGCGCTCTAAAAGTGAACCTGGAAATTAAAGGCCAGTTAGTCTAACATCTATTGTTGGTAAAATATTTGAAGGGTTTCTGAAGGATGTTGTTCTGGATTATCTCCATGAGAATAACTGTTTAACTACATATCAGCATGAGTTTATGAGTAATTGCTCCTGTCAAACCAATCTAATCAGTTTTTATGAAGAGGTAAGCTATAGACTGGACCAAGATGAGTCATTGGACGTGGTATATCTTGATTTTTCCAAAGCGTTTGATACCGTGCAACTGATAGCAACACTGCAGAAGAAATGCTAGCACAGGCTTCCAGTATCTGTTGTTTCAGATGCTGCACATCTCATAACTTCACAGCATAGACAATTGCCTTCAGATGACCCCAAAGATAAAAGTCTAATGGGGGTCAGATCGGGAGACCTTGGTGGCCATTCAACTGGCCCACGACGACCATCATGATGATGTGTTGCCCTCTTTATGCACTGAAGATGGCACGTTCCCTGAATTTTTCCAGCAAGATGGTGGAATACCACATTATGGGTGTCATGTCCGAGCATTCCTACATGAACAGTTTCCTGGAAAGTGGATTGGTTTTCGTGGGCCAGTTGAAAGGCCACCAAGGTCTCCTGCTGTGAAGATAGGAGATGTGCAGCATCTGAAACAACTGATACTGGAAGCCTGTGCTAGCTTTTCTTCTGTGGTGTTGCTATCAGTGTGTCAAGAGTGGGAGAAGAAAGTTGCATTGGCAATCCAACACAATGGGCAGCACTTTGAACACCTTTCATAAGTGGTCATATAATTGTAAATAACTCATGAAAGAATAAAGTTATGTTTATGGCATTTAAACAGCACTTTGACTTTTTGTGATGTCTATATTCATAAGGAAAAAAACTATATAGTTTAGATGGAATTTTCTACTTGAAAAAAAATCTACAAATATTTTGTTTTTGAAAACTTTTTTTCTTGATCTTCTCGACTAAAACCAAAATGGCTATACATTTTAGTAGTGTGTCAGATTTTTTAAACTTCCCCCAATATTTGTAGTAGCACCCTGGTATTTGTTTCTGAGGAAGCCTAAAGTCCCCTAAGCAACGTAGGATGACAACTGTTTTATAGCACGTGATAAGAATTGGCATTGACACAGGTATAGGGACCAATTCATCAAAGTGTGTATTATTTTGTTCTAAGTTTTTTTTCTGATACCATCTGGAAGGCATGTTTAGGCGACCTGCGAGGGACCTGTTTGGGTGCCCTGGGAGGTTTGTCTTGCAGCATTGGTGCTGTGGGGCATCTGATGTGCAATCCATGTCTTAAGGTTCCTTCACACTAAGCGACGCTGCAGCGATACAGACAACGATACCGATCGCTGCAGCGTTGCTGTTTAGTCGTTGTGTGGTCACTGGAGAGCTGTCACACAGACGGCTCTCCAGCGACCAATGATGCCGAAGTCCCCTGGTAACCAGGGTAAACATCGGGTTACTAAGCGCAGGGCCGCGCTTAGTAACCCGATGTTTACCCTTGTTACCATTGTAAAAGTAAAAAAAAAAAACACATACTCACATTCCGGTGCCCGGCGTCCGCTTCCCTGCACTCCTCCTGCATCCTGTGTCAGCGCCGAACATCTCCAGCATCTCCCACAGAGCAGAGCGGTGACGTCACCGCTCTGCTTTATGGCCGGCACTTACACAGGATGCAGGAGGAGTGCAGGGAAGCGGACGCCGGGCACCGGAATGTGAGTATGTGTTTTTTTTTTTTTACTTTTACAATGGTAACCAGGGTAAACATCGGGTTACTAAGCGCGGCCCTGCGCTTAGTAACCCGATGTTTACCCTGGTTACCAGTGAAGACATCGCTGGATCGGTGTCACACACACCGATCCAGCGATGTCAGCAGGAGATCCAGCGACGAAATAAAGTTCTGGACTTTCAGCAACGACCAGTGATCTCACAGCGGGATCCAGATCGCTGCTGCGTGTCAAACACAACGATATCGCTATCCAGGACGCTGCAACGTCACGGATCGCTATCGTTATCGTTGTAAAGTCGCTTAGTGTGAAGGTACTTTTATTTCAAGAGTTATATCATCTTGCAAATTTTGCCTTCTATTTTTTATTTTTGCTTATTACCATCACTTCTTTCATTTGGCTCATGTCTTTATATTAGCAGAAGACTGAAAGAGCGGTACCAACTATTTTTCTCTCAGTTTACTCTCTGAGACCAAACAGAAGGTCAGATTTTCAAGCTCATTTCACTAAAGGTTTTTACTTTATGGTGGTTATTGTTGCTGTGGTTCTGTGCGAATGGAGTGGTGGGATTTAGGTTAATGGGGGTTTTTCTTGCAACATGGGTATTGTGGAATGTTGGGGTCACTCCACTGGTGGATATGGTATCACTTTGGTGCTGGTTACCACACCTTTAAGATTAGGGATCCACTGAGTGGTGAATTCTGTTGTGGCAGTGAGATTCATAGAGGATGATCAGAATGTTAACCTAGAACCTCTTCTTCAGTTTTGAGAATTTTTGATTAGCCACAAAAGATGAATGAAAGAGTTTGGATGAGTGGTCCATGTGTTTTTTTTCTACAATTACAACATATTACGCAGATGTTACTACGTCTAGATTTCTCATCTTAGTGCCAGCCAGCTCTTTCAAAGTGGGCAGGACAGAGTGTGGCAAGACTTGCCTGACACATTCATCATATGTTACGCCACGTTAGTGGCACAGCTTACATAAAAACAGGTTACTCCACCTCCTGACTGGAGCAGCATTTCTGGTGAGAAGCAAGGCGGCAAACGCCACTGAAAGATTATGATAAATTTGTATGTTGGCGAGCACCTATTAATAGTGTTGAGCATTCCGATACCGCAAGTATCGGGTATCGGCCGATATTTGCTGTATCGGAATTCCGATACCGAGATCCGATACTTTTGTGGTATCGGGTATCGGTATCAAAACAACATTAATGTGTAAAATAAAGAATTAAAATAAAAAATATTGCTATACTCACCTCTCCGACGCAGCCTGGACCTCACCGAGGGAACCGGCAGCGTTCTTTGCTTAAAATGCGCGCTTTTCCTTCCTTCCGTGACGTCACGGCTTCTGATTGGTCGCGTGCCGCCCATGTGGCCGCGAAGCGACCAATCACAGCAAGCCGTGACGTAATTTTCAGGTCCTTCTAGGCATTCAGTATTTTAAAATTACGTTCCGGCTTTGTGATTGGTCGCGTCGCGGTCACATGGGCGACGCCACCAATCACAAGCCGTGACGTCACGGGAGGCAGGACATGCTCCTTCAGACCCTGGGAACCATCAGGGATACCGTCCGATACTTGAGTCCCATTGACTTGTATTGGTATCGGGTATCGGTATCGGATTGGATCCGATACTTTGCCGGTATCGGCCGATACTTTCCGATACCGATACTTTCAAGTATTGGACGGTATCGCTCAACACTACCTATTAATGAATTTCATGCATCTTACCCCATCATGATCCTTCATTAAGATTAGGGTGTAAAAAGCTAATCTTAACAAATTGGTCCCTTTGTAGCCCAAGGAGCTACAGCTATATATCTTAAACAAATAATACTTTCACAAAACGTAACAGTTTTTCAAGGTTTGTCCTAAATTATAACTGAAGATAAATATTATTTCATTGCTTTAATTCCTTGTACAGAGTGTAGTTTAGATGAAGGTAATCTGCAGTCAAATTCACTGGTAAGACTTTTAATGATCTTAAGAAAAACCTTGGTTAGTAGCTAGCTTGACATTTTCTTTGACCATCTTTCATAATTTGCAGATTTCCATCCTGCCATCAAGTGCTATTACTACAAAGTTTCTTGGTTGCATGAATTGACAGATTAATATTGCGAAAAGACAGTAATTGTAAATGATTCTAATGTACTTCATTCACCTCTCTTTCATCATGTTCTCTGTATTATTAGCTGTCACATTCAAATTTCTCAAGTTTCAGTTATACATTTTACACATCAAATAGCATGAAGAACATTACTTGCAAGAACTGTATGTGCTGTTTCATCAGATGCATTATCAAAAATGCTGTCAATGGTAATATGAGCCAGAAAATCTCTCTGACTAAGACATTTGAGTGGGATTTCTTGCATTTATCGAGCATATGCTACAGCTACAGTAGAAGTTGGAAGCTCCCATGGGGCCTATGTAGCTCAATGTTTTACTCTGCAAATACAACATCTCTTCAATATTCAAATCTTTTTTTCCTATCAATATATTCTTTTCTCTAAATGGAAAATAACAGTGGTCATTATTACTTCTGCTAGAAATAGTTACTGCAACCCTTATTTACATAAATTATAAGTTTATTAGAATGAAAAGAAGGTCGTGAGAAAAAAAAGGAAAAAGATTCACATATGAACCAGGTGATAATAGTCAGGTTTGGGCTAATCTGCTTTCATTAGATTATATGTATTTAACGGAACAATTTATTGGTAATGTGAGCAGTAGATTACTTTGCAAACTAGTTACAAATAAAAAATAGTGAGAATAGAATTGAGTGATCTTTGTGACAGTGGTTCAATGGTGAACTGAATTTAAAAAATATGCTCATCTGTATTAAACAGTTAAAGTTATTGATGAAATGAAGGAACGATATAAAGATTGACATACAGTAGATGCAGAGGGACTGTGCTTCATTAGTTGAGTCTTGCAATAGCAGGTCTGTAGGATCGACTTCATTGTCATGTGTGTATATGTGAATATACATATATATATGAGGCATCGTGATTACTTGCTAATCCCACCCCCTGCACAGTAGCTCTGCCCCCACCACATCACCACACACAATCCCGCCCCCCACCCCATTACCACACACAATCCCGCCCCCCCACCACATTACCACACATAATCCCGCCCCCCACCAAATCATCACACATAATCCCGCCCCCCACCACATCACCACACATATTCCCACCCCAACACATTACAACACATAATCCCGCCCTCCCACCACAATACCACACATAATCCCGCCCCCCACCAAATCATCACACATAATCCCGCCCCCCACCACATCACCACACATATTCCCACCCCACCCCATTACCACACATAATCCCGCCCTCTCACCACACATAATCCCACTCCCCCTCCACATCACCACACACAGTCCCGCCCCCAACCATATCACCACACATAATCCCATCCCCCACAACCTCACCACACATAATCCCGCCCCTCACCACATCACCACACATAATCCCGCCCCCCACCACATCAACACACACAATCCCACCCCCCACCATATCACCACACACAATCCTGCCCCCCACCACATTTCCATACACAATCCCGCCCCCCACCACATTACCACACACAATTCTGCTCCCAACCACATCACCACACACAATCCCGCCCCCCATCACATTACCACACATAATCGTGCCCCCAACACATCACCACACACAATCCCGCCCCCCCACCATATCACCACACATAATCCCGCCCCCCACCAAATCATCTCACATAACCCCGCCCCCCACCACATCACCACACATAATCCCGCCCCAACACATCAACACACATAATCCCGCCCTCCCACCACATTACCACACATAATCCCGCCCTCCTACCATATCACCACACACAATCCCGCCCCCCACCCTATCACCACACATAATCCCACCCCCCCACCACATCACCACACATAATCCTGCCCCCAACACATCACCACACATAATCCTGCCCCACCACCCATTACCCCACATAATCACGCCCTCCCACCACACATAATCCCGCTCCCCCTCCACATCACCACACACAATCCTGCCCCCAACCATATCACCACACATAATCCCGCCCCCCCACGACATCATTACATATAATCCCGCCCTCCCACCACATCACCACACATAATCCTGCCCCCACCACATTATCACACACAATCCCGCCCCCATCACATTACAACACGCAATCCCATCCCCCACCACATCAGCACACACAATTCCACCCCCACCACATTACCACACATAATCCCACCCCTACCACATTACCACACACAATGCCGCCACTCCACCATATCACCACACATATTTCCGTCCCCCCACCACATCACCACATATAATCCTGCCCCCCACCACATTACCACACACAATCCCGCCCCTCACCACATTACCACACACAATTCCACCCACACCATATCACCACACATATTCCCGTCCCCCCATCACATCACCACACATAATCCCGCCCCTCACCACATCACCACACATAATCCTGCCCACCACCACATCACCACACATAATCCAGTCCCCCACCACATTACCACACACAATCCCGCCCCCCAACACATCACCACACATAATGCCGCCCTCCCACCACATTACCACACATATATCGCCCACCCACCACATCACCACACATAATCCCGCCCCCCACCATATCAAGACACACAATCCCGCCCCCCCACCATATCACCACACATAATCCCACCCCCACCACATCACCACACATAATCCTGCCCCCCGCCACATCACCACACATAATCCTGTCCCCTTACCAGATCACCACACATATTCCCGCCCCCCAACACATCACCACACATAATCCCGCCCCCCACCCCATTACCACACATAATCCCGCCCTCCCACCGCATCACCACACATAATCCCACCCCCACCACATTACCACACACAATCCCGCCCCCCCACCATATTACCACACATAATCCCACCCCCACCACATTACCACACACAATCCCGCCCCCACCACATCACCACACACGATTCCACCCCCCATCACATTACCACACATATTCCCACCCCCCACCACATTACCACACATTATCCCGCACCCACCACAACACCACACACAATCCCGCCCCCACCACATCACCACACGCGATCCCACCCCTCACCACATTACCACACATAATCCCGCCATCACCACATTACCACACACAATACCGCCCCCACCACATCACCACACATAATCCCACCCCCCACCACATCATCACACATAATCCCGGCCCCCACCATATCACCATACACAATCTTGCCCCCCACCATATCACCACACATAATCCCGCCCTCCCACCACATCACCACACATAATCCCGCCCTCTCACCACATTATCACACACAATCCCATTCCCCACCACATTACCACACGCAATCCCATTCCCCACCACATCACAACACACAATCCCACCCCCACCACATTACCACACATAATCCCGCCCCCACCACATTACCACACACAATCCCTCCCCCCACCACATTACCACACAAAATCCCGCCCCTCCACCATATCACCACACATATTTCCGTCCCCCACCACATCACCACATATAATCCTGCCCCCCACCACATCACCACACGTAATCCTGCCCCCACCACATTACCACACATAATCCCACCCCACAACACATCACCACACATAATGCCGCCCTCACACCACATTACCACACATAATCCCGCCCTCCCACCACATCACCACACATAATCCCACCCCCCACCATATCACCACACACAATCCCGCACCCCCACCATATCACCACACATAATCCTGCCCCCCCACCACATCACCACACATAATCCCGCCCCCCCAACACATCACAACACAATCCCGCCCCCCCACCACATCACCACACATAATCCCGCCCCCCACCATATCAAGACACACAATCCCGCCCCCCCACCATATCACCACACATAATCCCACCCCCACCACATCACCACACATAATCCTGCCCCCCGCCACATCACCACACATAATCCTGTCCCCTTACCACATCACCACACATATTCCCGCCCCCCAACACATCACCACACATAATCCCGCCCCCCACCCCATTACCACACATAATCCCGCCCTCCCACCGCATCACCACACATAATCCCACCCCCACCACATTACCACACACAATCCCGCCCCCCCACCATATTACCACACATAATCCCACCCCCACCACATTACCACACACAATCCCGCCCCCACCACATCACCACACACGATTCCACCCCCCATCACATTACCACACATATTCCCACCCCCCACCACATTACCACACATTATCCCGCACCCACCACAACACCACACACAATCCCGCCCCCACCACATCACCACACGCGATCCCACCCCTCACCACATTACCACACATAATCCCGCCATCACCACATTACCACACACAATACCGCCCCCACCACATCACCACACATAATCCCACCCCCCACCACATCATCACACATAATCCCGGCCCCCACCATATCACCATACACAATCTTGCCCCCCACCATATCACCACACATAATCCCGCCCTCCCACCACATCACCACACATAATCCCGCCCTCTCACCACATTATCACACACAATCCCATTCCCCACCACATTACCACACGCAATCCCATTCCCCACCACATCACAACACACAATCCCACCCCCACCACATTACCACACATAATCCCGCCCCCACCACATTACCACACACAATCCCTCCCCCCACCACATTACCACACAAAATCCCGCCCCTCCACCATATCACCACACATATTTCCGTCCCCCACCACATCACCACATATAATCCTGCCCCCCACCACATCACCACACGTAATCCTGCCCCCACCACATTACCACACATAATCCCACCCCACAACACATCACCACACATAATGCCGCCCTCACACCACATTACCACACATAATCCCGCCCTCCCACCACATCACCACACATAATCCCACCCCCCACCATATCACCACACACAATCCCGCACCCCCACCATATCACCACACATAATCCTGCCCCCCCACCACATCACCACACATAATCCCGCCCCCCCAACACATCACAACACAATCCCGCCCCCCCACCCCATTACCACACATAATCCCGCCCTCCCACCACATCACCACACATAATCACGCCCCCACCACAATACCACACACAATCCTGCCCCCCACCATATTACCACACACAATCCCGCCCCCCACCACATATCCACACACAATCCCGCCCCTATCACATTACCACACATGATCCCGCCACCACCGCATCACCACACACAATCCCACCCCCACCACATCACCACACACAATCCCACCCCCCACCACATCACCACACATGATCCCACCCCACACATTACCACACATAATCCCGCCCCCTACCACATTATCACACACAATCCTGCCCCCACCACATCACCACACATAATCCTGCCCCCCCACCAAATCACCACACATAATCCCACCCCCCATCATATCACCACACACAATCCCGCCCCCACCACATCACCACACATAATCCTGCCCCCCACCACATCACCACACATAATCCCACCCCCTAACACATCACCTCACATAATCCTGCCCCCCACCCCATTACCACACATAATCCCGCCCTCCCACCACATCACCACACATTATCCCGCCCCACCACATTACCACACACAATCCCACCCCCCACCATATTGCCACACGCAATCCTATCCCCCACCACATCACAACACACAATCCCACCCCCACCACATTACCACACATAATCCCACCCCCACCACATTACCACACACAATCCCGCCCCGCACCACATTACCACACATAATCCGGCCCCCCCACCACATTACCACACACAATCCTGCCCTCCACCATATCACCGCACATAATCCCGCCCCCCACCATATCACCACACATAATCCCGCCCCTCACCACATCACCACACATAATCCTGCCCACCACCACATCACCACACATAATCCAGTCCCCCACCACATTACCACACACAATCCTGCCCCCCAACACATCACCACACATAATGCCGCCCTCCCACCACATTACCACACATATCCCGCCCTCCCACCACATCACCACACATAATCCCGCCCCCCACCATATCAAGACACACAATCCCGCCCCCCCACCATATCACCACACATAATCCCACCCCCACCACATCACCACACATAATCCTGCCCCCCACCACATCACCACACATAATCCTGTCCCCTTACCACATCACCACACATATTCCCGCCCCCCAACACATCACCACACATAATCCCGCGCCCCACCCCATTACCACACATAATCCCGCCCTCCCACCGCATCACCACACATAATCCCACCCCCACCACATTACCACACACAATCCCGCCCCCCCATCACATTACCACACATATTCCCACCCCCCACCACATTACCACACATTATCCCGCCCCCACCACAACACCACACACAATCCCGCCCCCACCACATCACCACACGCGATCCCACCCCTCACCACATTACCACACATAATCCCGCCATCACCACATTACCACACACAATACCGCCCCCACCACATCACCACACATAATCCCACCCCCCACCACATCATCAAACATAATCCCGGCCCCCACCATATCACCATACACAATCTTGCCCCCCACCATATCACCACACATAATCCCGCCCTCCCACCACATCACCACACATAATCCCGCCCTCTAACCACATTATCACACACAATCCCATTCCCCACCACATTACCACACGCAATCCCATTCCCCACCACATCACAACACACAATCCCACCCCCACCACATTACCACACATAATCCCGCCCCCACCACATTACCACACACAATCCCTCCCCCCACCACATTACCACACACAATCCCGCCCCTCCACCATATCACCACACATATTTCCGTCCCCCACCACATCACCACACATATTCCCGCCCCCCAACACATCACCACACATAATCCCGCCCCCCACCCCATTACCACACATAATCCCGCCCTCCCACCGCATCACCACACATAATCCCACCCCCACCACATTACCACACACAATCCCGCCCCCCCACCATATTACCACACATAATCCCACCCCCACCACATTACCACACACAATCCCGCCCCCACCACATCACCACACACGATTCCACCCCCCATCACATTACCACACATATTCCCACCCCCCACCACATTACCACACATTATCCCGCACCCACCACAACACCACACACAATCCCGCCCCCACCACATCACCACACGCGATCCCACCCCTCACCACATTACCACACATAATCCCGCCATCACCACATTACCACACACAATACCGCCCCCACCACATCACCACACATAATCCCACCCCCCACCACATCATCACACATAATCCCGGCCCCCACCATATCACCATACACAATCTTGCCCCCCACCATATCACCACACATAATCCCGCCCTCCCACCACATCACCACACATAATCCCGCCCTCTCACCACATTATCACACACAATCCCATTCCCCACCACATTACCACACGCAATCCCATTCCCCACCACATCACAACACACAATCCCACCCCCACCACATTACCACACATAATCCCGCCCCCACCACATTACCACACACAATCCCTCCCCCCACCACATTACCACACACAATCCCGCCCCTCCACCATATCACCACACATATTTCCGTCCCCCACCACATCACCACATATAATCCTGCCCCCCACCACATCACCACACATAATCCTGCCCCCACCACATTACCACACATAATCCCACCCCCCAACACATCACCACACATAATGCCGCCCTCACACCACATTACCACACATAATCCCGCCCTCCCACCACATCACCACACATAATCCCACCCCCCACCATATCACCACACACAATCCCGCCCCCCCACCATATCACCACACATAATCCTGCCCCCCCACCACATTACCACACATAATCCCGCCCCCCCACCACATCACCACAAAATCTCGCCCCCCCACCCCATTACCACACATAATCCCGACCTCCCACCACATCACCACACATAATCGCGCCCCCACCACAATACCACACACAATCCTGCCCCCCACCATATTACCACACACAATCCCGCCCCCCATCACATATCCACACACAGTCCCGCCCCTATCACATTACCACACATGATCCCGCCCCCACCGCATCACCACACACAATCCCACCCCCACCACATCACCACACACAATCCCACCCCCCACCACATCACCACACATGATCCCACCCCACACATTACCACACATAATCCCGCCCCCCTACCACATTATCACACACAATCCTGCCCCCACCACATCACCACACATAATCCTGCCCCCCCACCACATCACCACACATAACCCCACCCCCCATCAAATCACCACACACAATCCCGCCCCCCACCACATCACCACACATAATCCCGCCCCCCCACCACATCACCACACATAATCCCGCCCCCCCACCACATCACCACACATAATCCCACCCCCTAACACATCACCTCACATAATCCTGCCCCCCACCCCATTACCACACATAATCCCGCCATCCCACCACATCACCACACATTATCCCACCCCCCACCACATTACCACACACAATCCCGCCCCCCACCATATTACCACACACAATCCCGCCCCGCACCACATTACCACACATAATCCGGCCCCCCCACCACATTACCACACACAATCCTGCCCTCCACCATATCACCGCACATAATCCCGCCCCCCACCATATCACCACACATAATCCCGCCCCCACCACATCACCACACATAATCCCACCCCCATCACATCACCACACATAATCCCGCCCCCCACCACATCACCACACATAATCCCGCCCTCCCACCACATCACCACACATAATCCCGCCCCCCACTACATCACCACACACAATCCCGCCCCCCCACCATATCACCACACATAATCCCGTCCCCCACAACATCACTCCACATATTCCTGCCCCCATCACATCACCACACATAATCCCGCCCCCCACCACATCACCACACATAATCCTGCCCTCCCACCACATCACCACATATAATCCCGCCCCCCACAACATCACCACACACAATCCCGCCCCCTCACCATATCACCACACATAATCCTGCCCCCCACAACATCACTCCACATATTCCCGCCCCCACCACATCACCGCACATAATCCCGCCCCCCACCATATCACCACACATAATCCCGCCCCCACCACATCACCACACATAATCCCACCCCCACCACATCACCACACATAATCCTGCCCCCCACCACATCACCACACATAATCCCGCCCTCCCACCACATCACCACACATAATCCCGCCCCCCACTACATCACCACACACAATCCCGCCCCCCCACCATATCACCACACATAATCCCGTCCCCCACAACATCACTCCACATATTCCTGCCCCCATCACATCACCACACATAATCCCGCCCCCCACCACATCACCACACATAATCCTGCCCTCCCACCACATCACCACATATAATCCCGCCCCCCACAACATCACCACACACAATCCCGCCCCCTCACCATATCACCACACATAATCCTGCCCCCCACAACATCACTCCACATATTCCCGCCCCCACCACATCACCACACATAATCCGGCCCACCACATTACCACACATAATCCCACCCCCACCACATCACCACACATAATATCGCCCCCCCACCACACTACCACACAGAATCTCGCTCCCCCACCACATTATCACGCATAATTCCGCCCCCACCACATCACCACACATAATCCCGCCCCCCACCACATTACCACACATAATCCCGCCCCCCCACCACATCACCACACATAATCACACCCCCCAACACATCACCACACATAATCCCACCCCCTTCCCATTATTACACATAATTCCACCCCCCCACCACATCACCACACATAATCCCACCCCCCAACACATCACCACACATAATCCTGCTCCCCCACCCCATTACCACACATAATCCCGCCCTCCCACCACATCACCACACATAGTCCCACCCTCCCACCACATCACCACACACAATCTCGCCCAACCACCACATCACGACACATAATCCCACTCCCACCACATAACCACACATATTCCCGCCCACCACCACATTATTACACATAATCCCGCCCCCCACCACATTACCACAGATAATCCCACTCCCACCACATTACCACACATAATTCTGCCCCCCACCACATCACCACAAATTAATCCTACCTCCCACTACATAACTACAGATAATCCCGCCCCCAACACATCACCACTCTTAATCCTTCTCCCCCACCACATTACTACACATAATCCCGCCCCCCATCACATTACCACAGATAATCCAGCCCCCACCACATTACCACATATAATTCCGCCCCCACCACATCACCACACATAATCCCGTCCCCCCACAACATTAGCACACATAATCCCGCCCCCCACCACATCACCACACATAATCCCGCCCACCAACACATCAACACACATAATCCGGGCCCCCCACACCATTACCACACATAATCCCACCCCCGCACCCCATTACCACACATAATCCTGCCCCCTCCACATCATCACACATAATCCCTCCCCCCAACACATCACCACACATAATCCCGCCCCCCCACCACATTACCACAGATAATCCCGCCCCCCACCACATTACCACACATAATTCTGCCCCCCCACATTACCACACATAATCCCGCCCCCCACCACATCACCACACATAATCACCACACACAATACCGCCCCTGTTATGACCCCAGTGGACAGGGTCTCAGAGGTACGTGTAAGTCTGCGAGATACAAAAAACCAGCTCATAGGGCAGTGGTAACTGGGTTGACCAAATATCTACTCCTAACGCCAACACTAGAAGTAGCCGGGGATCATGCCTATGGTGATCGCTAGATGACTCGCGCCAGCCGGAGAATCTAACTACCCCTAGGAGAAGAAAACAAAGACCTCTCTTGCCTCCAGAGAAAGGGACCCCAAAGCAAGAAACAAGCCCCCCACAAATAATAACGGTGAGGTAAGAGGAAATGACAAACACAGAAATGAACCAGGTTCAGCAAAGAGAGGCCAGCTTACTAATAGCAGAATAAAGCAAGATAACTTATTTGGTCAACAAAAACCCTATAAAAATCCACGCTGGAGATTCAAGAACCCCCGAACCGTCTAACGGTCCGGGGGGAGAACACCAGCCCCCTAGAGCTTCCAGCAAAGGTCAGGATACAGATTGGAACAAGCTGGACAAAAATACAAAACAAAACAAAAGCAAAAAGCAAGGAAGAGACTTAGCTTTAACAAGCAGGAACCAGGATCAGTACACAAGAGCACAACAGATTAGCTCTGATATCAACGATGCCAGGCATAGAACTGAAGGTCCAGAGAGCTTATATAGCAACGCCCCTGAAATAACGGCCCAGGTGAGCATATAGGAGAAGACAGAAGCTCCAGAGTCAAATCACTAATGACCACTAGAGGGAGCAAAACGCAAATTCACAACAGTACCCCCCCCTTAGTGAGGGGTCACCGAACCCTCACCACGACCACCAGGGCGATCAGGATGAGCGGCGTGAAAGGCACGAACTAAATCGGCCGCATGAACATCAGAGGCGACCACCCAGGAATTATCTTCCTGACCATAGCCCTTCCACTTGACCAGGTACTGAAGCCTCCGCCTGGAGAGACGAGAATCCAAGATCTTCTCCACCACGTACTCCAATTCGCCCTCAACCAACACCGGAGCAGGAGGCTCAGCAGAAGGAACTACAGGCACAACGTACCGCCGCAACAAGGACCTATGAAACACGTTGTGGATAGCAAACGACACAGGAAGATCCAGACGAAAGGATACAGGATTAAGGATTTCCAATATCTTGTAAGGACCAATAAAACGAGGTTTAAATTTGGGAGAGGAAACCTTCATAGGAACAAAGCGGGAAGAAAGCCACACCAAATCCCCAACACGTAGACGGGGACCCACACTGCGGCGGCGGTTGGCAAAGCGCTGAGCCCTCTCCTGTGACAACTTCAAGTTGTCCACCACAAGATTCCAGATCCGCTGCAACCTATCCACCACAGAATCCACCCCAGGACAGTCAGAAGGTTCCACATGACCCGAAGAAAAACGAGGGTGGAAACCAAAGTTGCAGAAAAACGGCGAAACCAAAGTGGCGGAACTAGCCCGATTATTAAGGGCAAACTCAGCCAACGGCAAGAAGGTCACCCAATCGTCCTGATCAGCAGAGACAAAACACCTCAAATAAGCCTCCAAAGTCTGATTAGTTCGCTCCGTCTGTCCATTAGTCTGAGGATGGAAAGCAGACGAAAACGACAAATCAATGCCCATCCTACTACAAAAGGATCGCCAGAATCTGGAAACGAACTGGGATCCTCTGTCTGACACAATATTCTCAGGGATGCCGTGCAAACGAACCACGTTCTGGAAAAACACAGGAACCAGATCGGAAGAGGAAGGCAGCTTAGGCAGAGGAACCAAATGGACCATCTTGGAGAAGCGATCACATATCACCCAGATAACAGACATGCCTTGAGACACCGGAAGATCAGAAATGAAATCCATGGAGATATGTGTCCAAGGTCTCTTAGGGACAGGCAAGGGCAAGAGCAACCCGCTGGCACGAGAACAGCAAGGCTTAGCTCGAGCACAAGTCTCACAGGACTGTACAAATGACCGCACATCCCTTGACAAGGAAGGCCACCAAAAGGATCTGGCCACCAGATCTCTGGTGCCAAAAATTCCTGGGTGACCTGCCAACACCGAGGAATGAACCTCGGAAATGACTCTGCTGGTCCACTTATCAGGCACAAACAGTCGGTCAGGTGGACAAGAATCAGGCCTATCAGCCTGAAATCTCTGCAACACACGTCGCAGATCTGGAGAAATAGCTGACAAGATAACTCCATCCTTAAGAATACCAACAGGTTCAGCGACTCCAGGAGCATCAGGCACAAAGCTCCTGGAAAGAGCATCGGCCTTCAAATTCTTTGAACCTGGTAAATACGAGACAACGAAGTCAAAACGGGAGAAAAACAATGACCAGCGGGCCTGTCTAGGATTCAGGCGTTTAGCAGACTCGAGATCCATCAGATTTTTGTGATCAGTCAAGACCACCACACGATGCTTAGCACCCTCGAGCCAATGACGCCACTCCTCAAATGCCCATTTCATGGCCAACAACTCCCGATTGCCCACATCATAATTTCGCTCAGCAGGCGAAAACTTCCTAGAGAAAAAGGCGCAAGGTCTCATAACAGAGCAACCAGGGCCTCTCTGCGACAAAACGGCCCCTGCTCCAATCTCTGAAGCATCCACCTCAACCTGAAAGGGAAGCGAGACATCAGGCTGGCACAAAACAGGCGCCGAAGTAAACCGACGTTTCAACTCCTGGAAAGCCTCCACGGCAGCAGGAGCCCAATTAGCCACATCGGAGCCCTTCTTGGTCATATCCGTCAAAGGTTTCACAATGCTAGAAAAATTAGCAATAAAACGACGGTAGAAGTTAGCGAAACCTAAGAACTTCTGAAGACTCTTAACTGACGAGGGCTGAGTCCAATCAAGAATAGCTCGGACCTTGACTGGGTCCATCTCCACAGCAGAAGGGGAAAAAATGAACCCCAAAAAGGGAACCTTCTGTACACCAAAAAGACACTTTGAGCCCTTGACAAACAAAGAATTTTCACGCAAAATTTTAAAGACCATCCTGACCTGCTCCACATGCGAGTCCCAATTATCAGAAAAAAACAGAATATCATCCAGATAAATGATCAAAAATTTATCCAGATAGTTCCGAAAAATGTCATGCATAAAGGACTGAAAAACTGAAGGGGCATTAGAGAGCCCAAAAGGCATCACCAAGTACTCAAAATGACCTTCGGGCGTATTGAATGCGGTTTTCCATTCATCACCTTGCTTAATGCGCACAAGGTTGTACGCACCACGAAGGTCTATCTTGGTGAACCACTTGGCACCTTTAATCCGGGCAAACAAGTCAGACAACAGCGGCAAAGGATACTGAAATTTGACAGTGATCTTATTTAAAAGCCAATAGTCAATACAAGGCCTCAAAGATCCGTCCTTTTTAGCCACAAAAAAGAATCCCGCACCAAGAGGGGAAGAAGACGGACGGATGTGTCCTTTCTCCAGAGACTCCTTGATATATGAACGCATAGCGGTATGTTCAGGTACCGACAGAT
Source organism: Ranitomeya variabilis (assembly GCF_051348905.1). NCBI lineage: Eukaryota > Metazoa > Chordata > Amphibia > Anura > Dendrobatidae > Ranitomeya > Ranitomeya variabilis. The sequence goes on along the minus strand of NC_135233.1, from coordinate 919,642,554 downwards.
TAAACAGTCTTCCCTTAGGAAATTTACTGCCTGGAATCAAATCTATTGCACAGTCACATTCCCTAGGAGGAGGCAATGCACTGGACCTGGACTCGCTAAAGACATCCTGATAATCAGACAAATACTCCGGAACTTCCGAAGGCATAGAAGAAGCAATAGACACAGGCAGGGAATCCTCATGAATACCACGACAGCCCTAACTTGACACTGACATAGCCTTCCAGTCCAGGACTGGATTATGGGTCTGTAACCATGGCAGCCCCAAAACAACCACATCATGCATTTTATGCAAAACAAGAAAACGTATCACCTCGCGGTGTTCAGGAGTCATGCACATGGTAACCTGTGTCCAATACTGCGGTTTATTTTCTGCTAATGGCGTAGCATCAATACCCCTAAGAGGTATAGGATTTTCTAATGGTTCAAGAATAAAACCACAGCGCTTAGCAAATGAGAGATCCATAAGACTCAGGGCAGCACCTGAATCTACAAACGCCATGACAGGATAAGATGACAGTGAGCAAATCAAAGTTACAGACAGAATAAACTTAGGATGCAAATTACCAACGGTGACAGGACTAACAACCTTAGTTATACGTTTAGAGCATGCTGAGATAACATGTGTAGAATCACCACAGTAGTAGCACAAGCCATTCCGGCGTCTATGAATTTTCCTCTCATTTCTAGTCAGGATTCTATCACATTGCATCAAATCAGGTGTCCGTTCAGACAACACCATGAGGGAATTTGCGGTTTTTCTATCACATTGCATCAAATCAGGTGTCCGTTCAGACAACACCATGAGGGAATTTGCGGTTTTGCGCTCCCGCAACCGCCGGTCAATTTGAATAGCCAGGGCCATGGTATCATTCAGACCTGTGGGAAAAGGAAAACCCACCATAACATTCTTAATGGCTTCAGAAAGGCCATTTCTAAAATTAGCAGCCAGTGCACACTCGTTCCAATGTGTCAGCACGGACCATTTCCGAAATTTTTGGCAATACACTTCAGCCTCGTCCTGGCCCTGAGACATAGCCAGCAAGGCTTTTTCTGCCTGAATCTCAAGATTGGGTTCCTCATAAAGTAAACCGAGCGCCAGAAAAAACGCATCAATATCAGCCAATGCCGGATCTCCTGGCGCCAACGAAAAAGCCCAATCTTGAGGGTCACCCCGTAAGAATGAAATAACAATTTTTACTTGTTGAGCAGAGTCTCCAGACGAACAGGGTCTCAGGGACAAAAAAAATTTACAATTATCCCTGAAATTCCTAAACTTAAATCGGTCTCCTGAAAACGGTTCAGGAATCGGTATCTTGGGTTCAGACCTAGGATTTCTGATAACATAATCTTGTATACCCTGCACACGAGCAGCAAGCTGGTCCACACTTGTAATCAAGGTCTGGACATTCATGTCTGCAGCAAGCTTAAGCCACTCTGAGGTAAAGGGGAAAAGAAAAAAAAAAAATGAGAGAGGGAAAAAAAAAAACTCAAAATTTTCTTTCTTATAATCCCACTTCTGCAATGCATCAAACATTCAATACTGGCCTGGCATACTGTTATGACCCCAGTGGACAGGGTCTCAGAGGTACGTGTAAGTCTGCGAGATACAAAAAACCAGCTCATAGGGCAGTGGTAACTGGGTTGACCAAATATCTACTCCTAACGCCAACACTAGAAGTAGCCGGGGATCATGCCTACGGTGATCGCTAGATGACTCGCGCCAGCCGGAGAATCTAACTACCCCTAGGAGAAGAAAACAAAGACCTCTCTTGCCTCCAGAGAAAGGGACCCCAAAGCAAGAAACAAGCCCCCCACAAATAATAACGGTGAGGTAAGAGGAAATGACAAACACAGAAATGAACCAGGTTCAGCAAAGAGAGGCCAGCTTACTAATAGCAGAATAAAGCAAGATAACTTATTTGGTCAACAAAAACCCTATAAAAATCCATGCTGGAGATTCAAGAACCCCCGAACCGTCTAACGGTCCGGGGGGAGAACACCAGCCCCCTAGAGCTTCCAGCAAAGGTCAGGATACAGATTGAAACAAGCTGGACAAAAATACAAAACAAAACAAAAGCAAAAAGCAAGGAAGAGACTTAGCTTTAACAAGCAGGAACCAGGATCAGTACACAAGAGCACAACAGATTAGCTCTGACATCAACGATGCCAGGCATAGAACTGAAGGTCCAGAGAGCTTATATAGCAACGCCCCTGAACTAACGGCCCAGGTGAGCATATAGGAGAAGACAGAAGCTCCAGAGTCAAATCACTAATGACCACTAGAGGGAGCAAAACGCAAATTCACAACACGCCCCCCCACCATATCACCACACATAATCCCGCCTCCCACCACATTACCACACATAACCCCAACCCCAACACATCACCACACATAATTCCGCCTTGCCACCCCATTACCACACATAATCCCACCCTCCCACCACATCACCACACATAATCCCACCCCCACCACATCACCACTCTTAATCCTGCTCCCCCACCACATTACTACACATAATCCCGCCCCCCACCACATTTTCACACATAGTCCTGCCCCCACCACATTACCACAAATAATCCCGCTCCCCCACCACATCACCACACATAATCCCACCCCCAACCACATTACCACAGATAATCCCGCCCCCCACTACATTACCACACATAATACCACCCCCCCCACCTCATTACCACACATAATCCCGCCCCCACCACATTACCACACATAATCCTGCCCCCCCACATTACCACATGAGGCTCCATCCCCACACATTACCACACAAGGCTCCGTCCCCACACATTACCACATGAGGCTCTGTCCCCACACATTACCACATGAGGCTCCATCCCCACACATTACCACATGAGGCTCTGTCCCCACACATTACCACACGAGGCTCCGTCCCCACACATTACCACATGAGGCTCCATCCCCACACATGACCACATGAGGCTCTGTCCCCACACATTACCACACGAGGCTCCGTCCCCACACATTACCACACGAGGCTCCATCCTCACACATTACCACATGAGTCTCCATCCCCACACATTACCACATGAGGCTCTGTTCTCACACATTACCACACGAGGCTCTATCCCCACACATTACCATACGAGGCTCTTTCCCCACATTACCATACAAGGCTCCGTTCCCCACACATTACCGCATGAGGCTCCGCCCCCCCCACATTACCACACAAGGCTCTGTCCCCACACATTACCACACAAGGCTTTGTCCTCACACATTACCACACAAGGCTGCGTCCCCACACATTACCACATGAGGCTTCGTCCCCACACATTACCGCACGAGGCTCTGTTCCTACACATTACCACAAGAGGCTCTGTCCCCACAGATTACCATATAAGGCTCCATCCTCACACATTAACACATGAGGCTCCGTCCCTCCACATTACCACATGAAGCTTTGTCCCCAAACATTACCACATGAGGCTCCGTCCTCACACATTACCACACGAGGCTACGTCCCCACACATTACCACACGAAGCTCTGTCCTCACACATTACCACATGAGGCACCGTTCCCCCACATTACCTCACGAGGCTCCGTCCCCCCACATTACCAGATGAGGCTCCATCCCCCCACATTACCACACGAGGCTCCATCCCCCCACATTACCACATGCAGCACTTCCTTTCTATGTATTTCAACCATAACTTCATTTTAAGTTAATTTACCACCTGCATAAGTGCTATTGAATCTTGTCATTATTTACTTTAGTTTAATCACCAGCAGCGTTAATTAGATAGCAATGAGCGTGCCGAGCGTTAGCTGGCTGGAAACAGCTAGTATATATTTTTTTTTTACATACAAACATTATAAATACAACATTTTTATTTGTTCAAAACAATAAAGTTATTCATATAGATCTATATTTGTAAGACTCAATTACAGAAACCAGGTCCCATTTATCAATATTTATCTATATAGTGCTTTGCAAAAGTTTTTGGCAGGTCTGGAAACATTTCTAGAAAGGATATAATAGAAACAAGTGTTCAGTGTGAGCACCCATTAACATTGAAAACAACATCAAAGCATCAAGTCTTCCAGGTATATTTGCACCCAGTTTAGTTATTTTTAAGTCTTACTTTTTTTAATTTTTATATTGTTCATTAGATATATGTATCGCACAATTCATATCATCCATTGGCCTCAAGCAATTTTTATGACAGTATAAGTGATTTTTCATATGTTATTATTTACACTTTTTCATTTTTTTATATTGATTATGTGTGACTTATATGTTTCATATGGGTGAGATAAGGTACAAACTTCTTTAGCATTAGAGGTGCGGCAAATGTTTTGTTTGTTTTTTTTATCATATGAACACATGACCACCCATGTAGTGCTGCCTATTTTTTTTTCTAGATTAATAGTTAGACATTTCTGTTTCAAATTGTTTTGTTGCTTCTTCAGTTCTTATGGAGTAGTTTTCCCCATTGACTTAAAAAGGGAAAGACATTGAAAACCACATGCAAAAAGCATGATTGTGCATTTCCATGGAGACAGGAAATGAACATGTCCTATAAGTGTCTCTTAAAAAAAATAATTACTTTCATTATGTCAAGACCATGGTAAAGCCGAATATTACAAAATGCAAGGGCTTTTTACTCTTTGCAAACTTCAATGTAGTAGAAAATATTACACTATTGAAAAAGCACAGATGAAAAAAAGATGTCCATAGATTCTTACAATTACAGATCTGCATGCATGATTACATTGCCATTTGTTGATTGCCTTTCAGCAGCAATAGTTTAATATTTAATTTGTTTTTGTTTCCTTTTTCTCAATTTTGCTTTAGTCTCACAATAAGTTGCTTTATCCTTCCAAACAGTTCACATTTAATCATCTAGTTTAATAAACAAATCCAGGATACAATAAAATTTGCAGCCAAGTTGAGTCCGACATTCATCCTTTAATATTTAATAATGTAATAGAAGCATACTTGGTAAAATTGCATTTGTGTTGATGATAATATACAGCGGCATTAACTCACCACTTTGTAATATACAGAATTAAAACTATTGGATTGAAAAGTTTAATCTACAGTGAGGTTTATTATTTTACATGAATCTTCTCTAATATAAACACTTTATGTTCATATTATCAAATGAGTGTACTTAACCCCTTAATCCCATATGACGTACTATCCCATCGAGGTGACCTGGGACTTAATTCCCAGTGATGGGAAAGTACGTCATATGCAATCGGCCATGCTCACCGGGGGAGTGCGGCCGATCGCGGCCAAGTGTCAGCTGACTATCGCAGCTGACATCCGGCACTATGTGCCAAGAGTGGTCACAGACCGCCCCTGGCACATTGACCCCCAGCACACTGCGATCAAACATGATCACAGTGTTCCAGCAGCATAGGGAAGCATAGCGCAGGGAGGGGGCTCCCTGCGTGCTTCCCTGAGACCCTTCGGAGCAACGCGATGTGATCGCTTTGCTCCAAGGGTCTCCTACCTTCTTCTCCCTGCAGGCCCCGGATCTAAAATGGCTGCGGGGTTACATCCGGGTCTGGCAGGGAGGTGGCTTACGAGCACCTGCCCAGAGCAAGCGCTGGTAAGCCTGCAGCCCTGCATGTCAGATCGGTGATCTGACACAGTGCTGTGCAAAGAGTCAGATAAGCGATCTGACCCTATAACATGATACCCCCCGGGCAATGTTGTAAAGTAAAAAAAAAATATTCACATGTGTAAAAAAAAAAAATCCTAAATAAAGAATCAAAAAAAATATTGTTCCAATAAATACATTTCTTTATCTAAATAATAAAAAAAAACAATAAAACTACACATATTTAGTATCGCCGCATCCATAATGACCCCACCTATAAAACTGTCCCGCTAGTTAAACCCTTCAGTGAACGTGGTAAAAAAAAAACGAGGCAAAAAATAACGCTTTATTATCATACGGCCGAACAAAAAGTGGAATAACACGCAATCAAAAAGACGGATATAGATAACCATGGTACCACTCAAAATGTTATCTTGTCCAGCAAAAAAGGAGTCACCATACAGCATCATCAGTGAAAAAATAAAAAAGGTATAGTCCTCAGAATAAAGCGATGCAAAAATAATTATTTTTTCTATAAAATAGTTTTTATCATGTAAAAGTGCCAAAACATAAAAAAAGATATAAATGAGGTATCACTGTAATCGTACTGACCCTAACAATAAAACTGTTTTATCAATTTTACCAAACATAGAATGGTATAAACGCCCAAAAAAAGAAATTCATGAATAGCTGGTTTTTGGTCATTCTGCCTCACAAAAATCAGAATAAAAAGCCATCAAAAAATGTCATGTGCCCGAAAATGTTACCAATAAAAACTTCAACTCGTCCCGCAAAAAACAAGACCTCTGTGGACCAAAATATGGAAAAATTATATCTCTCAAAATGTAGAGACACAAAAACTATTTTTTGCAATAAAAAGCATCTTAAAGTCTGTGAAGGCTGTCAATCATAAAAATCCGCTAAAAAACGCTATAAAAGTAAATCAAACCCCCTTCATCACCACCTTAGCTAGGGAAAAACATTAAAATGAAAAAAAGTGTTTATTTCCATTTTCCCATTAGGGTTAGGGCTAGGGTTAGGGCTAGTGTTAGAATTAGGGCTAGGGTTAGGGCTAGGGTTTGGGCTAGGGTTAGGGCTAGGGTTAGTATTAGGGCTAGGGTTAGGATTAAGGCTAGGGTTAGGGCTAGGATTAAGGCTAGGGCTAGGGTTAGGGCTAGGGTTAAGGGTAGGGTTAGGGGTAGGGCTTGGGTTAGGGTTAGGGCTAGGGTTACGGCTAGGGCTAGGGTTAGGGCTAAGGTTAGGGCTCGGGTTAGGGTTAGGGTTAGGGCTAGGGTTAAGGGTGGGGTTAGGGTTAGGGAAAGGGTTAGGGCTAGGATTAGGGTTGGGCTAGGGTTAGGGTTGGGGCTAGGGTTAGGGTTGGGGCTAAGGTTAGGGTTTCAGTTAGAGTTGGGGGGTTTCCACTGTTTAGGCACATCAGGGGTTCTCCAAACGCGACATGGCGTCCGATCTCAATTCCAGACAATTCTGCTTTAAAAAAGTAAAACAGTGCTCCTTCCCTTCTGAGCTCTCCCATGCACCCAAACAGGGGTTTACCCCAACATATTAGGGTGTCAGCGTACTCAGGACAAATTGGACAACAACTTTTGAGGTCCAATTTCTCTTGTCACTCTTGGGAAAATAAAAATTTGGGGGGCTAAAAAACCGCGTTACAAACTTTAGTGAAACACTTGGGGGTTCAAAGTTCTCACAACACATCTAGATAAGTTTCTTTGTGGTCTAGTTTATAATATGGGGTCACTTGTGGTGGGTTTCTACTGTTTAGGTACATTAGGAGCTCTGCAAACACAATTTGATGCCAGCAGACCAATCCATCTAAGTCTGAATTCCAAATGGCGCTCCTTCCCTTCCAAGCTCTGCCATGCATCCAAACAGTGGTTCCCCCCCATATATGGGGTATCAGCGTACTCAGAACAAATTGCACAACAACGTATGGGGTCCAATTTCTCCTGTTACCCTTGGAAAAATACAAAACTGGGTGCTAACAAATAATTTTTGTGGGAAAAAAATTATTTTTATTTTCACGGCTCTGCGTGTTACTGTAGTTACTGTAGTGAAACACTTGGGGGTTCAAAGCTCTCATAACACATCTACAAAAGTTCCTTAGGGGGTCTAATTTCCAAAATGGTGTCACTTTTGGTTGGTTTCAATGTTTAGGCACATCAGTGGCTCTCCAAACGCAACATGGTGTCCCATCTCAATTCCAGTCAATTTTGCATTGAAAAGTCAAACGGCGCTCCTTTCCTTCCGACCTCTGCCATGCGTCCAAACAGTGGTTTACCCTGACATGTCAAATATCACGTTACTCAGAACAAATTGCACACCAACATTTGGGGTCCAATTTCTTCTCTTACCCTTGGGAAAATAAAAAATTGGGTGCGAAAAGATCATTTTTGTGAAAAAAATATGATTATTTATTTTTACGGCTCTGCATTCTAAACTTCTGTGAAGCACTTGGTGAGTCAAAGTGCTCACCACACATCTAGACAAGTTCCTTAGGGGGTCTACTTTCCAAAATGGTGTCACTTGTGGGGGGTTTCAATGTTTACGCACATCAGGGGCTCTCCAAACGCAGCATGGCGTCTCATTTCAATTCCTGTCAATTTTGCAATGAAAAGTCAAACGGCGCTCCTTCCCTTCCGAGCTCTGCTATGCACCCAAACAGTGGTTTACCCCCACATATGGGGTATCAGCGTACTCAGGACAAATTGTACAACAACTTTTATGGTCCAATTTCTTCTCTTATCGTTGTTAAAATAAAAAAAAGGGGGCAAAAATATAATTTTTGTGAAATAATATGATTTTTTTATTTTTACATCTCTGCATTATGAACTTCTGTGAAGCACTTGGTGAGTCAAAGTGCTTACCACACATCTAGATAAGTTCCTTAGGGGGTCTACTTTCCAAAATAGTGTCACTTGTGGGGGGTTTCAATGTTTAGGTGCATCAGGGGCTCTCCAAACGCAGCATGGCGTCCCATCTCAATTCCAGTCAATTTTGCATTGAAAAGTCAAACAGCGCTCCATCCCTTCCGAGCTCTGCTAAGCGCCCAAACAGTAGTTTACCCCCACTTATGGGGTATCGGCATACTCAGGACAAATTGTACAACAACTTTTGGGGTCCATTTTTTCCTGTTACCCTTGGTAAAATAAATCAAATTGGAGCTGAATTAAATTTTGTGTGAAAATAAGTTAAATGTTCATTTTTATTCAAACATTCCAAAAATTCCTGTGAAACACCTGAAGGGTTAATAAACTTTTTGAATGTGGTTTGGAGCACCTAGATGGGTGCAGTTTTTAGAATGGTGTCACACTTGGTTATTTTCTATCATATAGATCAGAGGTCCCCAACCTTTTTTGCACCAGGGACCGGCTTTAAGCAAGACCAGTTTTCCATGGCCCGGTGGGGGTGGGGCAGGGGCGGGGCTTTGGTCATATGGGGGTGGGGTTATGGAGGGATGGAGCTTAGTGCATACTTATCATATAATTATGACATTTATAATGAGAATGTGATTCAACTTACCATAGGTTCAGAATGAGTGGGAGCACCATGCTTGTTTCCCTGGTGCTCTGCACCATTATTGCCCCATAGCTGTGCCATACAGTGCTCTGCACTGTTTATTATTGCCCCATAGCTGTGCCATATAGTGCTCTGCACTGTTTATTATTGCCCCATAGCTGTGCCATGCAGTGCTCTGCACCGTTTATTATTGCCCCATAGCTGTGCCATATAGTGCTCTGCACCGTTCATAATTGCCCCATAGCTGTGCCATATAGTGCTCTGCACCATTATTGCCCCATAGCTGTGCCATATAGTGCTCTGCACCATTATTGCCCCATAGCTGTGCCATACAGTGCTCTGCACCATTATTGCCCCACAGCTGTGCCATATAGTGCTCTGCACCATTGCCCCATAGCTGTGCCATATAGTGCTCTGCACCATTATTGCCCCATAGCTGTGCCATACAGTGCTCTGCACCGTCCATTATTGCCCCATAGCTGCTGCTGCTGCAATAAAAATAATAAAACACATACTCACCTCTCTTGCAGCTCCTCGGCGCCATCTTCCCGGCGTCTCTCCGCACTGACTGATCAGGCAGAGGGCGCGGCGCACACTATATGCGTCATCGCGCCCTCTGACCTGCACAGTCAGTGAGGACTCGGAGAGATGCCGGGAAGATGGAGACAGCGCCCGGCGTGTGGAACGAGGATAGGTGAATATGTCATACTTACCTGCTCCCGGCGTCCCGCTCCTTCCCCCTGCCTGTCTTCGGTGCCGCAGCCTCTTCCTCTATCAGCGGTCACCGGCACCGCTTCATTAGAGAAATGAATACGCGGCTCCGCCCCTATGGGAGGTGGAGCAGCCTATTAATTTCTCTAATGAGCGGTCCCACGTGACCGCTGAACAGGGGCGCCGCGGACCGGCTGAAAAACCCCAACGGCCCGGTCCTGGTCCGCGGACCGGCGGTTGGGGACCTCTGATATAGATCCCTCCAAATGACTTCAAATGAGTTGTGGTCCCTAAAAAAAAATGGTGTTGTAAAAATGAGAAATTGCTGGTCAACTTTTAACCCTTATAACTCCCTAACAAAAAAAAAAATTGGTTCCAAAATTGTGCTGATGTAAAGTAGACATGTGGGAAATGTTACTTATTAAGTATTTTGTGTGACATATCTCTGTGATTTAAGGCATAAAAATTCAAAGTTGGAAAATTGCTAAATTTTCAAAATTTTCGCCAATTTTCCATTTTTTTTCACAAATAAACTCAAGTCTTATTGAAGAAATTGTGTCATGAGGAAACTGTATCAGAATCATCAGGATCCATTGAAGCGTTCCAGAGTTATAACCTCATAAAGGGACAGTGGTTAGAATTGTAAAAATTGTCCCTGTCATTAACATGCAAACCACCCTTGGGGCTTAAGGGGTTAATAATAATAGTAGATATTAGACTTTACACATGTTTGTAAGCAAGGTAAAGAGAAGTATGCTTATATGGACATTTTTATGTTCATTTATACACATTTTTCAAATGACTTGTTATAGACATTTCAAAATTAAAATAATGAAAGTAGTAAAATAAAGTATATTCCATGCTCTATTTACGTTGCATATGGGCCCTATCTCAGGCATATTAGTTGGGAACTGATGAACACCTATATATGTTTACATGTTGTATTCAATTCTGTTGGCATAATATATGCAAAAGAGTGTTGTTCTTTAAACATATATTTGGTTAGTCTATGTTATAATATATATTGTTTATTGCAAATTCAATTATTTTTAATAAACAGGAAGCATTGAAGCATTTGTCTATTAGATATTTATGGCATATATTGTGAATATTCCATCAATGACTGTAATAGGAATTCACTTTAAACATTATTGATCAGAAATGAACAAGTCTTTATAAATTATTTTCTCCATTGATTCTCCAAAATGCAAAACAAATCTTGACCTGGCAAATGATTTCTTCTGACACTAACTGAATCTTACCTTTTGTATCTAAACTTCAAAAATAAAAATATAATTTATATACCAGTCCATCTTGCAGTGGATTTTCTACAGACATTTATACAAAATACTCAGCAAGTCCTGAATATCCAACCTTTAAAAAAATCTATTCCCCATCCAAGAGGTAACATGTATTTGGTCACCGATCCAGACTGGTGGGTTGCCAGCTTGTGACAACAAGCAGTGTCAACTGCTTATTTTTTATGACTGCTCTATAATATGAAAAAAAAAAAAACACCTCATCAGTTTTCAGTACAGTGCATTGTTGTAAATGTAAATTTAATAATGACATTTTAACCCCTTCACCACCTTGCTGTTTTCCGTTTTTGCATCTTCGCTTCTTCCTCTCCTTCTTCCCAGAGCCATATATTTTTTTATTTTTCTGTCAATAAAGATGTATGAGGGCTTGTTTTTTGTGGAACAAGTTGTACTTTTGAATGACATCATTGATTTTACCATACAGTGTACTGGAAAATGGGAAAAAAATTCCAAGTGAGGTGAAATTGCAAAAAAAAGTGCATTTCCACAATGTTTTTATTTTTTTTATTTAAAACCAATCTCACAATTTCATTCTCCATATCAATATGAGTACATAGATACCAAACATATATAGGTTATTTTTTTAATTAAGTGGTGGAAAAAAAAATCCAAAGTTTGTAAGAAAAAAAAATGTTGCCATTTTTCAAGGCCCATTTTTCGTATTCGGAAGCTGGGTGAAGGCTTATTTTTTTGTTTTCCAAGCTGTCATTTTTATGGATACCATTTTTGGGCAGATACAATGTTGTGATTGCCTTTTATTGCAAACCCAAAAAATTTTATTCTGGCATTTTGATTTTTTTTCTTGTTACATCATTTGCAGATTGGATTAATTTATTATATATTTTGATAGATCGGACATTTCTAAATGCAGTGATTCCAATACTTTTTACTGCTATCTTCTTATTGAGTCTGCTACATATAACACTGCTTCAGCACTCTTATGTGTAGCATAAATCATGATCTCCTATGAACACTGGTCAAGGGCCGGCATTCATTGGAGATTTACAATGACAGGCACGGGGATCTTCTGGAAAACCAGGACTGTCATGACAACCCAGCGGCACCCCACGATCACATGAGGGGGGCACTGATGGGTGTATCTTATGATGCGGTTCGCATAAGTTAAATGCCACAGTCAGAGTTTGACAGCAGCATTTAACATGTTAAGAGCCGTGGGTGGATAGCAGATCCACCAGCGACTGTTAGTGACACATGACAGCTGATCAGAACAGTGCCGGAGCCCATATCAAAAGCAGGGAGATGACCTTCGCTGCACCTATACGTCCAAAATTTTAAAGTGGTTAAAGAAGAGCTCCCAGGAACTCCTGGTATATTTTTAAAATGTTGTTGTTTTATTACTGATTGTTATTTCTTTTGGTTTATTTGGAAGTGAAAACTGCGTTCTCTAATGCTCACAATTGTAATATTTGGACAGTAAGTAGAAAAATACATAAGGTTTAGACATAAACATAAACAATAATAACTAAGCTTATAGAATTTATTTGTAAGACACCTAATTTTCGCTTAGGTGATCAGGCATCTGGTTACGTACTCCATGTGCTGAGCTACATTCTCCATTGGGTGACTTGTGCTTTGAGATCCTACTCTAGAAGCAATGTTCACAGGAGAGAATACCTTCATACTAATATCGCAGGTACCAGGAGGACAGAGCAGGTGGTTGCCCCGGGTCCAAGTCTGGAGAGGCCCTCCCAGAGCTACCGCTTCCCTTAACTGTATTGACGTGCACTGTGTGTCAATACAGTTACATTTTGTGGCAGAGCAACCTTGCACTACCGCTCTCAACTCTATAGGCCACAGACTGCTTTAGGCCTGTGGCATATAAAACAGTAGATCCAAGGCAGAGTGATGCGATGGAGTCCCAGCATGATAACATCACCACAAAGGACTGAGTGGTATTTGCTGCTGTCTGCTGGGCTTGCCATGGTTAGGAGAGTATGTGATTTTTTTTATTTTAATATTGTGTGAGATCATTAAGTATGAGGGCTACTAACAGGGGCCTCAGACAAAAGTGGGGTCTTACTAAGGGGGTTGTCACACAAAGGGGGTCTAGTAAGGGAACCCTCACACATAGAGAGGGCTACTAAAGGGGATATCATAGATAGTGGAGCTACTTAGGGGGTCATCATGCATAGTTGGGGCTATTAAGGTTGCCATCATACCGTGTGGGGGCTACTAAACTAAAGGAGCCATCATGCAATGTAGGGGTGCTAAGGAGGACATAATACAGCATGGGGGCTTTTAAGGGGCCATCAAACAGAGTGAGGGCTACTAAGGGGAGTTATATATAGAGTCGGGGCTACTAAGTGGCCTATATACTCTGTGGACTACTGTGGATGACTTCATATAGTTTTGGGACTACCATGGGAGCCATCATACAGTGAAGGGTCATCATACACTGTGGGGACTAATGTAGAGCCATTATACAGTGTCAGCGTATAATATAATGTGGGGGCTACTGTAGGGGCCATAATATAATGCAGTTAATGTGAGGCTCATCATACATTTTTGTTTAGCAGACTCCTCTCGTTGCTCTGAAGGTAAGAGCGCCTATCTGGTAGCTGTGAGGTTACGAGTTCAAATATCATGAGAGAACTTTTTTTGTTGAAGACTACTGTGTAGGCCTCATACAGTTTTGGGGACATTTTACTGTATATAGGGGATCTGTAGGGACATCATACTGTGTAGAAAAGAGCTGTGGGAACATCATATTGTGTATAGGAGAGCTGTTGGGACATAATATTGTATATAAAATCATACCAGAAAGAAAGCACTAATAGAATCAAAAATACTAAAAATAGAAAACTTTATTGAAGTCCCAATAAAATATGTAATCCAAGAATATGAGAATAATACAGGGAAATGACAATAGTAAGCAAAAACAATGATGGGAGCAGGATGGTAAAGCAGGCAAAAAGAATAAGAATCCTCAGGCCAAGTAAACATGACATTCAGGTCAAAAGTGCAAGTGCATTGTGCTAAAGTACAATGACAGAGTAATTACAAAAAATGGAAAAACACTGAAAGAACATAAAATCCATAGAGGCTGACAGCCATACATAAGAAAAAGTGCAAGACCAAGGGTCATTAGCATAAAGTGCATAAAGACCTGAGGAACTACCTGTAGTACCGTGGAGCCACCCACCCCACCGTAAATTTCAGCATAGTGCCCTCTTCCGGGGGTATCATATTGTATATAGTGGAGCGGTAGGAACATCATACATCATATTGTGTAGAAGGGAGCTGTGGGAAGATGGTATTGTTTATAGGGGAGCAGTGTAGACATCATACTGTAAGTAGGGGAGTTGTGGGGACATCATACTGTGTATAGAGGAGCAGCGGGGTCATCATATTGTGTAGAGGGGAGAAGTGGGGACATCACACTGTTGAAAGAGTTGTGGGCCTAGCATACTGTATATAGAGAGTTGTGTGGGCATTAAACTGTGTATAGGGGAGCTATGAGGACATCACATTGTATAGAAAGAAGCTGTGGGAACATCATACTGTGCAGAGAGCAGCTGTGGGAACATCGTACTGTGTATAAGGGAGATGCAGAGATGCACAGGGGAAGCCTCAAGGAAAATTATTAAATGTTAAGTGGAGTGGACACTTATTGTTAAAGGGCTACTTAGGGTATTGTAACTGTCAAATATTACATTCTAGGTGACAAACTGTGGGCACTGTTTTCTACGACACATGCACAGAGCATTAATATATATTAGAGGTCTGTTCTACCATCTACCACATTGATGGGCATTATTATGTGCAGCATTAAGAGGAGCACAATTTTTGTACCACACATCAGGTGTAGTAATAGAGACACACATGACAGCAGTGGCTCAGCATTGGAGTATCAGTAGGATGAGGAATTTGTACAGATTGGAATAGATGGGGATCGTGCAGTACATAGATTTTCTAATTTCTAAAACCAGTGTGCTCATTTCCAGAAAATGCAATATAAGTATTAAATAAACTGCTCAAAAAATAAAGGGAACACTAAAATCCTACATCCTAGATATCACTAAATGAAATATTCCAGTTATAAATCTTTATTCATTACATAGTGGAATGTGTTGAGAACAATAAAACTTAAAAACTATCAACGTAAATCACAACTAATATCCCACGGAGGTCTGGAGTTGGAATGATGCTCAAAATCAAAGTGGAAAATAAAGTTACAGGCTGATCCAACTTCAGTAGAAATGCCTCAAGACAAGGAAATGATATTCAGTAGTTTGTGTGGCCTCCACGTACCTGTATGACCTCCCTACAATGCCTGCGCATGCTCCTGATGAGGCGGCGGATGGTCTCCTGAGGGATCTCTTCCCAGACCTGGACTAAAGCATCCACCAACTCCTGGACAGTCTGTGGTGCAACATGACGTTGGTGGATGGCGTGAAACATGATGTCCCAGATGTGTTCAATCGGATTCAGGTGTTGGGAATGGGCGGGCCAGTCCATAGCTTCAATGCCTTCATCTTGCAAGAACTTCTGACACACTCCAGTCACATGAGGTCTGGTATTGTCCTTCTTTAGGAGGCACCAAGAGCCAACTGCACCAGCATATGGTCTCACAAGAGGTCTGAGGATCTCATCTCGGTACCTAATGGCAGTCAGGCTACCTCTGGCGAGCACATGGAGGGCTGTGCGACCCTCCAAAGAAATGCCACCCCACACCATTACTGACCCACTGCCAAACCGGTCATGCTGAAGGATGTTGCAGGCAGCAGATCACTGTTCATGGTGTCTCCAGACTCTGTCACGTCTGTCACATGTGCTCAGCGTGAACCTGCTTTCATCTGTAAAGAGCACAGGGCACCAATGGTGAATTTGCCAATCTTGGTGTTCTGTGGAAAATGCCAAGCATCCTGCATGGTGTTGGGCTGTGAGTTCTAGGAAGAAAGGCATGCACTCTGGAAATATGAGGCTGGTGCAGGTTGAACCTGGATGGACTCCAGAAAACTCAAAATTGAAAGAAACAACCGCACTCAGGATATGGATTTGCGTCATAAACGTGAAATTTTTTAATAGGGAACACCACAGTAATTAAATCAAGTGTTGAGGTAACGTTTCGACCCTTTGTTGGGCCTTTATCAAACCTAACTTTTAAGCAGAAAACAATAGGAGAGGAGGAGAACAATGTCGAGCACGGACACAGTGGCTCCACTGGAGAAGAAAATGTGGGGATGCGGAATGGCACGGACAGGGAAGGCGATCCCTACAAGTACTGTGGGTCCAGAGGCAGGAGGACTGGCGGTGTGCACAACCCCCATCTGTGGACGTCGGGCACTCAAATCATCCTCATGGGGTCAGTTTCTAACCATTTCTGCAGACACATGCACATCTGTGGAAGGCATGCTGGAGGTCATTTTGCAGGGCTCTGGCAGTGCTCCTCCTGTTCCTCCTTGCACAAAGACTGAGGTAGCGGTCCTATTGCTGGGTTGATGCCCTCCTATGGCCAACTCCACATCTCCTGGTGTCCTGGCCTTTCTCCTGGTAGTGCCTCCAGCCTCTGGACACCACGCTGACAGACACAGTAAACCTTCTTGCCACAGCTCACATTGATGTGCCATCCTGGATGAGCTGCACTACCTGAGCCACTTGTGTGGGTTGTAGAGTCTGTCTCATGCTACCACAAGTGTGAAAGCACAACCAACATTCAAAAGTTACCAAAACATCAGCCACAAAGCATTGGTACTGAGATGAGGTCTGTGGTCCCCACCTGCAGAACCACTCCTTTATTGAGTGGGTCTTGATAATTGCCAATAATTTCCATCTGTTGTCTATTCCATTTGCACAACAGCATGTGAAATTGATTGTTAAACAGTGTTGCTTCCTAAGTGGACAGTTTTATTTCACAGACGTTTGTTTTACTTGGAGTTAAATTCTGTTGTTTAAGTGTTCCCTTTATTTTTTGAGCAGTGTATTTAACATATGGACTTCACTCGAATATTACTCAAGTGCAGTGTGATTCCCGCTGACACCGGCAGCAGAGGAGATGAAGAAATGACTTTCTCCGTCTCCTCTGCAGCTGTGCTCCAATCCAGTTATGCAAGAGAATCAGAGCAAAGTTTAGCCAGTGGTATAATCCAACCAAGTAGTTTATATCAGCGTTTTGGATTAAAAAGTAACTTTTAATGTAAATATTCTAAAATATATCCAAAAAATAATAACAATAACCACACAAAACTGTAAGGTGCATAAGACATACAACACTAAAAAATGTGGAGTTCACATAATTGATGGGGTGCTTTATTGTGTAAACCCCTTATATGCAAGAAGACTGATCCTTAAGTAAACTCTTGTACAACATACAATATGTTCCAAAAGCCTTCCTTTATATGATCAGGTTTTTATGGGCAATCGTAAACAGCCTAATGTCGCCCTATTAGTAACTCCCCCACATAATGCAACTAGCCACAATATACATTGACTGTCTCTACAGAACAGACCCTTAATCAATCACATCTGGTCCATCTGTTTGCCACACGTAAGACCCTCTCCTGTAGCTAGATGTCCATCAGGACAAAATATATAGGAAAATATAGGGTCACCAATGTAAGCACTATTTAATCCCCAAGAGGTACATTTCATGCAAAACATTCTCTAGTGCATCTTTATTGCTACCATCATTCTCCTAACAAACCTAGAGGGGATTATAATGACATCAGTAGTCAGCATATATGGCAAATTGGAAAGATCTCACCCGCATGGATGTCGTTCTAACAAACGCTCTCTGCTCCAGACATGGTGGTGGAATCCTCCAAGCATCAATCTCCTTATCTCTACTTATGGATCCTGATATAAGTTTCATCATGCACATCTAACATAACAACTAATAAAGGACTTTTACTTACAGGTATTTATTTCTCCTTTTCTACTTCTGATGGAAAACAATTGCTATATGTGCTACATTTTAAACTTGCCTAATAACTTACAGTGTATTTCCTCCATTGAGATTCATGTATCATACAGAATGATTCATTGAGCAAGTACACATGGCATTATGTGATAAACACATTAATGTTATTATTGTAGAATAGCATGCAATGAGATAAAGGAAATAACTTATAATTTATTAAATCAACATATATATTAAAAATAAAAATATATATTCCCCATACAGGTAATTAGATTCTACTGTATTTCCTGTATGTTATATATACAATATAAAATTCATGCTATGTGTTTAGAGCTAATATTATGGTGCTGATAAAAAATCTGGTTGTTCATAATACATTAGAGGAGGGAGTATGGAATATTAAAGTTGTATTACATTTAGAGAGCTTTTTTGCAGGGTTCTAAAAACTGTGATAGAGAAAGGTTCTGTGTTTTAAAAAATATTAGAAATAGCCATTACTTACTCACATTACTCCTGTGCCTAGTAGTAATCTCAGCAGCGACTTTTGCATAACAGACACTGACGCCAGTGATTGGTAGTAGTTAGAGACGAGCAGATTGTTGAACAGACTTTGAGTTGAATTTCCTTAAATTCACAGTACCGCACATATTCAAACATTTTACATTTCGATTCATGAGAATCGAAAACTAAAGAATGCAGAGCAACATTTTACACACTGCTGAAGGCTCAAAGCACAGAATAATGACATTAGCTGTAGCCATGTGTGCTATCCCCTAATGCAGAGGTCCCCAACCGCCGGTCCGCGGACCAGGACCGGGCCGTTGGGGTTTTTCAGCCGGTCCGCGGCGCCGCTGACAGCTAGTTCCGCGGCCCTTCGCCTGGTCAGAGCTCGCACAATTAAATCCCTCATCATCCCCGGCGCCCGGCGGCACCTCGGCTGCAGGGGGTCCACAGCCACAGAGCTCTGTCTCAGCTGTTTCGCCGGCTCCTGGCACTGCGCAGCTGCAATAGCAGCAATACTCACCCCCGCCGGCCCTCACCATGGATACACACAATACACTTCCGGGCGACGCTGGGTCATCTCTCCTGTTACTTCTGGTCGGCTCATCATCCTAAGAGCAAGAAGACAGAGAGAGAGCCAGGGCCAGCGTCAGCACCCGGCCAAGTGCCGGGGCCCTGGCGAGACGGGGGGGGGGCCCACTCACACTGTCTGGGATACAGCGTGCTCAGACTACTTGGTGACCGTCCGCCGGACTGTGTGATGTCAGGTGGAGGAGGAGAGCGCTGAGGCTGGAGACAACGGGAAAAGGGCAGGAGGATCTTGAACACAGTTGGAAACGTGCAGAGAGCCGCACTCGGGAGCGGAGTGTCTGCCCTCAGGCACTGTTCATGATCCTCCTGCCCTTTTCCTGGTGCGTGTCTCCAGCCTCAGCGCTCTCCTCCTCCTGACATCACACAGTCCGGCGGACGGTCACCGCATAGTCTGAGCACGCTGTATCCCAGACAGCGTGAGTGGGCCCCCCCCATCTTGCCAGGGCAATGAAGACGGTGCAGAGAGCCGCACTTGGGAGCAGAATGTCTGCCCGCCGGCACTGCCTGCACACCAGCCGACCTGCCAGGAGCCGGCCGCAAAGTTTGCCAGTGAGAGGAGAGGCCTGGTAGGGACCCAGCTTCTATGAGCTCAGTGTTGAGCGTTCATCTCTCCAGTCTGTCTTCTTTTATATCAACTCTATATATTATTCTGTCAAGTGAAGGCTGCTGCCATGTCACTAGTTGGCACATTGCAGTCACTGACCTGTTGGATATTGTGCCATGTGATGTTGTTATATGCCCCCTGCGATATGGCCCCCTGCACACCTGTGATATGCCCCCTGCACACCTGTGATATGCCCCCTGCACACCTGTTAAATGCCCCCTGCACACCTGTTATATGCCCCCTGCACACCTGTTGTTGTAATTATACAAGAAACTCCAGTTTGAAGTTAGGTAATTGCTTAATTTAGGCTACTTTCACACTAGCGTTAACTGCAATCCGTCACAATGCGTCGTTTTGCAGAAAAAACGCATCCTGCAAAAGTGCTTGCAGGATGCGTTTTTTCTCCATTGACTAACATTAGCGATGCATTGCGACGGATTGCCACACGTCGCAACCGTCGCGCGACGGTTGCGCCGTGTTGTGGCAGGCGGTCGGCCGCAAAAAACGTTGCATGTAATGTTTTTTGCTGCGTCGTGTCCGCCATTTCCGACCGCGCATGCGCGGCTGGAACTCCGCCCCCACCTCCCCGCACCTCACAATGGGGCAGCGGATGCGCTGGAAAAATGCATCCGCTGCCCCCATTGTGCGGCGGAGACAACGCTAGCGTCGGTAACCTCGTTATAAATGTCATAATTATATGATAAGTATGCACTAAGCTCCATCCCTCCATAACCCCACCCCCATATGACCAAAGCCCCGCCCCTGCCCCACCCCCACCGGGCCATGGAAAACTGGTCTTGCTTAAAGCCGGTCCCTGGTGCAAAAAAGGTTGGGGACCTCTGCCCTAATGACTCGCAGCTATCACATTACAACATGGCTTAACCCAACTTATCAAGGGGCAATATGACAGTCAATATAAAGGATGAGAGATGGCCAAGCACCACCATTTTAGGCTTTTCCAGGGTAAGGAAAGGTGGTCAGCTCATTCCACATGGGGATAGAAAAAGGCATACCCTGTGGTGTGCTATTGCAGTGCTGAAACACATTGAAAATAGGAATGGTAATGTCCATCTGTAAATATTCAAAGATTCAAGCCATAGAATAATCTTTATTTTTTTTATATAGCGCTAACATATTCTGCAGCGCTTTACAGGTTGCACACACATTATCGTCACTGTCCCCGATGGGGCTCACAATCTAAATTCCCTATCAGTATGTCTTTGGAATGTGGGAGGAAACTGGAGTACCCGGAGGAAACCCATGCAAACACGGAGAGAGCATACAAACTCCTTGCAGATGTCCTTAGTGGGGTTTGCACCCAGGACTCCAGTGCTGCAAGGCTGCTGTGCTAACCACTGCACCACCATGCCGCTGTTCTGTAGCTGCATAAGTAGTCAATGTGATTGATCTATGATATACAGCAGTAACAATACCTACTGTAAATATCAGGCATTTTAATACCACTCTGTCCTATTTCTGCTACTAAGCCAAAATCTTGAAACCAAGACTTGTGTGTCACAGAAAATGCATTTTCTACAATATAAGATGGACAAGCATGTTTTTGCTCTCTTAAACTTCAAAGAAAAATTTCCAGAATCCATGAATTTTAACAGAGATGCTTATCTCACAAAGTGTATGAATTGTAAGAATTTTTTTGCAGATTCCATTATTGTAATAATCCAATGTTAGACCTGTACATTCCACCCAAATACAGCTAATCCTTGATCTACTACCCTGCTCTGCTCTACTGCCCCACTAAGAATCAGATGGATGCTTAGTAGGAGCTATTCACTGCGCCATCACTTGTGGGGGAGGCACTTATCTCTGCTCAATCATTTTCTTCTTGCAATGACAGCATGCCCTGTTGACAGTTTTTCACTTCTGATCAGACAAAATAATTCATTGTTGCTGTGTTCTGAGAAGAACAGTAAACAGTGACAAGATCCTACTGAGCATCCAAAGAATTTGACAACCCAGCCCCTGACGAGCCCAGCCCCTAAAACTGAGGTCTGTGACCCTTCATTTCACGGTGGGGGAAAGGCACTGGGATTCTCAAATGATGCATAATAGCAAATAAAGCAGTTAGATAGAGTAGTGAGGGATTTTTAAAGTATATTAGAAAAAAGTTTGAATTATGACAATAAATAGACACAGATTTAGAATTAAAATAAAATTTTGTTTTGGGCCATCCATTTAACATATAATATTATGTGCCACCTGTCATCTAATTTCTATACAGCAGGTAGTTTCTCAACTTTCTCCTTCTCTCTTAGCTCCTGACAAGCTCAGTTCTGTATAATCACAATTCCGTCCACACACAGCATCACAGTTCTCACTGTCGTGAGCCATGTGACCCCTATACAGAATATGATGGCCCCAAAGCTCTTTATTACACATTGAGTACCCCAGAACTCCCTTTATATAGTAAAATGGCCTCTGTTATAATTGTGTTGTTTCAATACAAATAGAGGAAATAAAGATGCATATAACAAAACATGTGCAATTGCAACAGTTTTCTGGGAGAAATACTTGATTTTCTGTAACAATTTCAAGGGTGTCAATCGTTTTGGTCATAACTGTATATTGTAGGATGGCTCACTGCCCTACATATATAGTAAAATGGCCACTGCCCCATGTACTGTATATAGTATGATGGTCCCATACACTATATATAGTATGATAGCTTGACTGCCCCATATATATTGCATGATGGCCCCACTGCGCAATTTAAATAGAATGATGGCCTCAACAATAAACCCCAACAGCCACAAAACACAGTGACAATGCTGTTTCCATACACCAACCTCATTCTTTTCAGTCATGCAAAGTAAAGCGCTGTGAAGCAGTGTTATGCATGAAACCATGTGGGAGAAAAGCCATAAAGTAGATGAGTTCCTCCTGTGCATAAAGCAACAAATCTCAAACAGCTTTAAAAAATTTTTTAATTTTTTTAAATATTTGCTTCTTCACTTTGAAAACAGACAGTTTCTTACTGCTCCCCTAAAAAGTATATTTTTTATCTGGCTTGATGAATACCCTTTGCAATTGCTTAATCGTTTTGAAAATAGCATGCCTGTTTTGGATCCCCCCCCAAAAAAAGAGGAGTGACTGAGAGCCTTCATTTAGCGCACAGTGACATTCAAGTCATAATACAACCAAAAGAGCCAGCCTAGAGTGCCCAAAGAGAATAAAAGTAAAAATAAAAATACAATTTTTTAAAATAAAAATAAAATGTGATGAAGAAAAGTAGAGGACTAGACAGTCCTTGAGGAGAATGCAGGACAGGTGAGCAGTGAGGTATTAATTGTTTAACTATTTGCGCTACAGGTCAGCAAAACAATGTCTGCAACTGGTTGAATTCACATGGTGAAAATTGCAAAAAGTCTGTATCTGGAGTACATGTATTTTTGTAAAATGAATGCATTTTTATAAAATTTGAAGACAATTTGATATTAGTCAAATACATTTGCACATTTCTAGTCTAGGAGTCTTCAGATTGTTATAAGCATAATTCCAAAGCAAATGTAGTATCTGCAATTTGGGGAAAATTTATTTGAAGCAAATCAAATTTTGGGGGAAAAATGAACCAAGCAGGCAAATTTGAATTTCAAAAGATTTGATCATCTCTAAGAAATATTGCTTTTAGTGGAAAATTCACATTTAATAAACTTATGGAATATCAATATAGTTTCTGATAAAATTAAGATTTATGGGAATTTTTCCTTTGCAGCTGCCAATTATCAGATGTAGAAAACGTTTGTGCCTTTGATTGTTTTTTTATCAGAACAGTCTCCTTCATCAATTTTAGCATGTTAAACTGTTTATATCATGGAATCCCAAGACCCCCTTCTCTCCTCCACACTTATTCGCTCCTCACCCAACCGCCTCCAAGACTTCTCCAAATATCCCCCATCTTCTGGAATTCTTTGCCCCAACACGTCTGACTATGAACCAGACAGAACCTGAAAACGCACCTCTTCAGGAAAGCCTACAGCCTGAACTGACCTCGCTGTCTCCTCACCACTACTGAAGCTACTGCCTCACCAACTCTCCTTCCCCACCATCCTGTAGAATGTAAGCCCGCAAGGGCAGGGTCCTCACCCCTCTCTATCATTCTGTCATTGTTAGTTTGCTTACTGTAAGTGATATCAGTAATTTGTATGTAACCCCTTCTTATGTACAGCACCATGGAATCAATGGTCCTGTATTATTAATTATTATTAATAATAATAATAATAAAAATAATAATAATCGTGTCTGCAGACCTTAATAAAACATTTATTTTATTTCACATCTCTGTTGTGGAGATTAGGGTTGAGCGAAACGGGTCGGCCATTTTCAGAAGTCGCCGACTTTTGGCAAAGTCGGGTTTCATGAAACCCGACCCGACCCCTGTGAGTGGTCGGCCATGAGGTCGGCGATCTTCTGAATCTGGTATCGGAATTCCGATACCGAGTTCCGATATGTTTGCGATATCGGAAATCGGTATCGGAGACCACATTTAAGTGTGAAATAAAGAATTAAAATAAAAAATATTGATATACTTACCTCTCCGGAGGCCCCTGGACATCGCCGCTGGTAACCGGCAGCCTTCTTTGCTTAAAATGAGCGTGTTTACGGCCTTCCATGACGTCACGGATTCTGATTGGTCGCGTGCCGCTCATGTGACCGCCACGCGACCAATCACAAGCCGTGACGTAATTCTCAGGTCCGAAATTCCTCATTCTAGGAATTTAGGACCTGAGAATTACATCACGGCTTGTGATTGGTCACGTGAGCGGTCACATGGGCGGCCCCGACCAATCACAAGCCGTGACGTCATCTAAGGCCCTTCACGCGCTCATTCTTAAGAAGGAAGGCTGCCGGAAAGAAGCAGGGCGCGTCCGAGGGTGAGTATATACCTAATAGGAATATACTCACCCTCGGCTTCTTTCCGGCAGCCTTCCTTCCTAAGAATGAGCGCGTTCAGGGCCTTAGATGACGTCACGGCTTGTGATTGGTCGCGGCCGCCCATGTGACCGCCACGCGACCAATCACAAGCCGTGACGTAATTCTCAGGTCCTAAATTCCTAATTCTAGGAATTTAGGACCTGAGAATTACGTCACGGCTTGTGATTGGTCGCGTGGCGGTCACATGAGCGGCACGCGACCAATCAGAAGCCATGACGTCATGGAAGGCCCTGAACGCGCTTATTTTAAGCAAAGAAGGCTGCCGGTTACCAGCGGTGATGTCCAGGGGCCTTCGGACGGGTGAGTATATCAATATTTTTTATTTTAATTCTTTATTTTACACATTAATATGGATCCCAGGGCCTGAAGGAGAGTTTCCTCTCCTTCAGACCCTGGGAACCATAGTATCCCATTGCACTGCATTGGGTTTCGTGTTTCGGCCGACCCCGACCCCGACTTTTTTATAGGATCGGCCGATTTCGCTCGACCCAACTTTTGAGAAAGTCGGGTTTCGTGAAACCCGACCCGATCCTATAAAAATAAAAGTCGCTCAATCCTAGTGGAGATATTTTGCTCACCACAATAGCTTACAATGAGATTCTCAGTGTGAAACATGTAATGAGAGACAGTCTGCTGTCTTCACTCATCTCACAGCAGAGCTGTCTGTGATTGCAAGTGCTGGGAGTAAAGCAGAGTTTGCTACAATCTTTCATCTGTTATTTCACAGTAGTCAGAATGAGGAGTGTGGCAACATAGCAGAGCAGAACTTTGCCTCATTGCAAACACATCTGCAGCAGCAATTCTCCTTTCACAGTGCTGCCAGCTAAGCTTCACTTCCTTACCCCATACTGGCTGCCATGAGACGAAATCTTAAGAAATGTTATTACTCACACTCATCTCTAGAGTTGAGCGACGTTTACTTTTTTCGGATCGAGTCGGGTTTCGCGAAGTCAGGTCGGGTGAAATCGGCCGATTATTGCGAAAAGTTGGGGGCCAACTGAAACACGAAACCCAATGCAAGTCAATGGGGTATCAAAGTTGGCAGTGAATGGAGGACAGGAAAACACCTACAGTGCCCATTTTAATGCCAAAAACATAAATTCTTATTACTTAAGCTTGTCAATCTTAATTTACTTTATAATAATAGTTAGGCATTGAAAACTGTGGGTCATTTGGCTAAAGGTGTGGGGGGGTAGGGCTGGCTCAAGATTTTCGTGGGCCCAGGAAACGCGGAATACGTCACGGCAGTGGAGCAGGGAGAGGTAAGTATTTCAACTTTTCAAGTGCTGTGATCCTGAGCAAGCAGTGGGGGCCCACTCATTGGCATTGGCACTGGCACAGGGCCCCTCATAGTACGATGGTGTGTTTGACAGCGGGTGGCGCCTCCCACCGGCAGAGACACATTTGCATACTATGAGGGGCCCTGTGCCAGTGACGTCGCCAACGAGTATGCCCCCCCACCTGATGAAGAAACCTGCACTTTCATCTGCACCTTCCTTTTTGTCCCCATGTAAGGTGGTATAGTATGCGGGAAGGGGAACCTGACTTTCACAGGGTCAGATTCTGGCTGTGTAGAGTGAAAGGGGAGCATAGTGGTCTGGGTCAATGTACCAGCAGACTCATGTAGCAGTGGTTTGGCAATGGGCAGGATGAGGAGGAAATACAGATATAGGCCCAAATAATAAAGTGGGCTAAATGCAGTTCAAATGTGATAACAGGACTAAACAGGCGGCATTGTTTTGTTCAGTGGAGGACAACTGTAATGAGCGGCAGACACAGTTAGTAGGCCCAAATAATAAAGAGGGCTAAATGCAGTTCAAAATGTGTTAACAGGACTAAACAGGTGGCATTGCTTTGTTCAGTGGAGGACAATTTTAATGAGTGCCAGACACAGTTAGTAGGCCCAAATAATAAAGTAGGCTAAATGCAGTACAAAATTGGTAACAGGACTAAACAGGCGGCATTGCTTTGTTCAGTGGAGGACAACTGTAATGAGTGGCAGACACAGTTAGTAGGCCCAAATAATAAAGTAGGCTAAATGCAGTTCAAAATTGGTAACAGGACTAAACAGGCGGCATTGCTTTGTTCGGTGGAGGACAACTGTAATGAGTGGCAGACACAGTTAGTAGGCCCAAATAATGAAGTGGGCTAAATGCAGTTCAAATGTGGTAACTGGACTAAACAGGTGGAATTGCTTTGTTCAGTGGAGGACAACTGTAATGAGTGGCAGACACAGTTAGTAGGCACAAATAATAAAGTGGGCTAAATGTCTGCAAAAAAATTGTTCATAAATAAACAGGTGGCATAGCTAGGTACAGGGGTGGGCTCCTCTGCTGAGTAGCAGACAGTGGTAGTAGGCGCAAAGTATTAACTGGTCTAAATGGAGGCCAGGGCCCCTGTATATTTTAACTATCATCTATCATTTCAACAAATTTGTATTGGCAGTGCCATTGAAGGATTTAACAGCCCAGACTACACAGTGGTGGAGCAGGGAGAGGTAAGTTTTGTAAGTGGTAGAGCACTGTTCGAGCTGGGGGGAACACTCTCTCATGGGCAGCGGTACTGGCACAGGGCCCCTCATATTACGACGGTGTGTCTGATGTTAGTTGTGCACCACCACCATCAGAGACACTTCATTGTACTATGGAGGATCCTGTGCCAGTGCCATCGCCCAAGAGTGGGCACACCCACCTGTCCAGGCAAATGGCACTCACACGGGTGCTTGCACCAGGTGGTGTCCACAGCCCTGTGGGGGGAGTCCTCCCATTTAGGGAGGTATAATAATGGCCTATGGTGGACATTCAGCAGCTGCAAATGGAGGAATTGGAGAAGTCAGTAAGAGGAGGCCAAAAGCAAGACATTTTTCAGGCAAGCTACATGTCAGCAGGGGAAGGTGGGGCCAAATAATTTGAAATCCATGATTGGTTCATTTTAATGAAGGTTAGATCATCAACATTTTGGGTAGCCAGACATGTCCTTTTTTCAGTCAGTATTGAACCAGCAGCACTGAAGACTCTTTCTGATAGCACACTAGCAGCAGGGCAAGCGAGCTCCTGTAATGCATATTCTGCCAATTCAGGCCAGGTGTCTATTTTAGATGCCCAGTAATCAAAAGGGAATGACCTGTGAGGGAGAACATCGATAAGGGAAGAAAAGTAGTTCGTAACCATACTGGAGAAGTGCTGTCTCCTGTCACTTTGAATCAATGCAGCAGTACCTGTCGTGTCAGCGGTCATTGCGAAATCACTCCACAGTTTGGTCATAAAACCCCACTGTCCAACACCACTTTGGATTTGTGCCCCTCTAACACCTCTGCCGTGTTGCCCCCTACAGCTCGTGTGAGAAACATCACCGCCGCTGTGTGCTGGGAATGCCTGAACCAAACGGTCTACAAGAGTTGCTTGTTTGGTATCCAATATTTGGTCAAGGTTCTCATGTGGCATGATATTTTGTAATTTTCCTTTATATCGTGGATCCAGGAGGCAGGCCAACCAGTAATCGTCATCGGTCATCATTTTGATAATGTGGGGTCCTTTTTAGGATATGCAAGGCATACTCAGCCATGTGGGCCAATGTTCCGGGTGTCAATTCACTGCTTGTGCTGGGTTGAGGAGCACTTTCTTGCAAATCAACATCACTTGTGTCCCGCAAAAACCCTGTACCTGACCTTGCAACACCACCAGTTTCTATTGCCCCCGGAGAAGCATCCTCCTCCCATAAATATTCATCCCCATCATCCTCCTCCTCTTCGTCCGCCACCTCGTCCAGGACAGTTCCCTGAGCAGACAATGGCTGACTGTCATCAAGGCTTCCCTCCTCCTCGGCTGCAGACGCCTGCTCCTTAATGTGCGTCAAACTTTGCATCAGAAGACGCATTAGTGGGATGCTCATGCTTATGATGGCATCGTCTGCACTTACCAGCCATGTGCATTCCTCAAAACACAGGAGGACTTGACAGAGGTCTTGTATCTTCGACCACTGCACAACAGACAACTCCATGTCTGCCATCCAAGTGCCTGTCCATGTATGTGTATCCTCCCACAAATAAATTACAGCACACCTCTGTTTGCACAGCCTCTGAACCATGTGCAGTGTGCAGTTCCACCTTGTTGCAACGCCGACTATTAGCCGTTGCTGGGGAAGATTCAGCGATCGCTGATGGTTCAGCATAGGGCTGTAGTGTACGGGCGACCGGCGGATGTGCGAGCAAAGTCTTCGCACCTTCAGGAGCAGGGCTGGTAACCCCGGATAATTTTTCAGGAAGCACTGCACCACCAGGTTGAAGGTGTGAGCCAGGCAAGGTATGTGTTTCAGTTCTGAAAGGGCTATGGCAGCCATAAAATTCCTTCCGTTATCACTGACTACCTTGCCTGCCTCAAGATGTACACTGCCCAGCCATGACTGAGTTTCTTGCTGCAAGTACTTGGCCAGTACTTCTGCGGTGTGTCTGTTGTTGCCCAAACACTTCATTTGTAACACAGCCTGCGGACGCTTACCACTAGCTGTTTGATAATGGGACACCTCATGTGCAACACTGGCAGCTGTGGATGGAGTGGTCGTGTGACTGCGCTCTGTGGACGAGCTTTCACTTCTGGAGGAGGAGGAGGGGTGGCAAAAACCTACAGCCAACTGTTTCCTAGACCGTGGGCTAGGCAGAACTGTCCCACTATGGCTGTTCCCTGTGGACCCTGCATCCACCACATTAACCCAGTGTGCCATGATGGACACATAACATCCCTGGCCATGCCTACTTGTCCATGCATCTGTTGTGAGGTGCACCTTTCCACTGACTGATTGCCTCAGTGCATGGACAATGTCTTTGACATGCTATTGGAGGGCTGGGATGGCTTTTGTCGCAAAGAAGTGCTGACTGGGTAGGTCATAGTGTGTTACTGCATAGGCCATCAGGTCTTTGAAAGCTTCGCTTTCAACCAACCGGTAGGGCATCATCTCTAACGAGATTAGTATAGCAATGTGGGCATTCAAACCCTGTGTACTCAGATGAGAGTATGAGTACTTTCTTTTCCTAATGAGAGTCTCTTGTAGGGTGAGCTGGACTGGAGAGCTGCATATGGTGGAACTACCGGTGGTGGTGGTGGACATGGTGGATTGAGTGAGGGTTGGTGATGGTATTCTTGATGTTGGCCTACATTAAGTGTTTCCTACCAATAACCATGTGATTCCCTGACTGCATTGGCCTTGCGACGATACCTCCACATTTGCTGCTGGTGGTGTCCTAACCGGTGGGCTTACAGTGAGGGAAGCAATGTAGCGTTGCTGACTACCTTCATTCTGAGCAGGTGCACCAATGGTACGGGACGTTTGGAAGTTAGTCCAGGCTTGCAAGTGCATGCTGGTTAAATGTCTAAGCATGCACGTTGTATTTAAATTTTGAAGATTCTTCCCTCTGCTAAAGGTCTTTGAGCACTTCTTACAGATAACTTTTGACTGATCATTCGGATCTTGGTTAAAAAATTGCCACACTGCACTCTTCCTACTATGGAATACCTTTTCAGGCATTGCATGCTGTGCTACTTTCACTGGATGGCCACGCTGTCCTAAAACTGTTTTTGTTTTTGACAAACGTTTTGGCCTGATATGGGCCTGCCAGATGACAGCTGTTGCGATGTAGATGGCTGCTGCGGATCATCCTCCTCCGCTTCTGAGCTACTGGCAGCGGCACCCTCTTCCCCCAATGGCTGCCAATCTGGGGCAACAACTGGGTCATCTATCACCTCCTCTTCAATGTCATGTGCACCTTCCTCTGTATCACCGTGTAAGGTGCTATAGCGTTCGGGACGGGGCACCATAGTCTCATCAGGGACAGATTCAAGCTCAGTACACTGTGAGGGCAATGTAGTTATCTTAGTCAACGGAACAGCATAATAATTTATCTGTGGCTGTGCATCAGTGCACTCCATGTCCGATTCATCTTGTAATGGGCAGTTAACAATTTCCCTTTCAAACCCAGGCACGGTATGTGCAAAGAGCTCCATGGAGTAACCTGTAGTGTCGCCTGACGCATCCTTCACTTTTGGTTTGGGTGAAGGACACAAGGAAATGTCTTGTTCCTGACCGGGAGCATCCACTGACAACTCACTGCTTTTATATTTGGAACTTTCTGAAGAGGAGGCGAAAGAGCTAGAGGCTGAGTCAGCAAGGAAAGCCAAAACTTTTTCCTGCTGCTCCGGCTTAAAAAGCTGTTTTCCTACTCCCAGATAAGGGAGCTTTCTAGGCCTTGTGTAGCCAGACGATGACGCTGGCTCAACACCTCCAGCCTTAGGTGTTATTGTGCTTTTCCCACTACCACCAGATGCACCACCACCACCATCAGTACCAGCTGGCAACGACCGGCCACAGGCTCTTCCACCAGACATCCTCATTATTTGGAAAATCTTACCAAAATAACAACCGTTATATGGTACTGTAAAACAAGGTAGAAGGTGTATATGAACTTGTTGAGAATTTAAATCTCCCTTTTTTGGGGGGAGACTGAACCAAAACTCAGGCCCAGTGCATAAAACAACACAATGTAAGTGGCAGAAAGTGGCTGGCTGATATATGACAAACTAACAGGACTGTAGTATATCCACTTTGTGAGAATTTGAATCTCCCTTTTTTTGGGGGGAGACTGAACCAAAATTCAGGCCCAGTATATAAAACAACACAATGTAAGTGGCAGAAAGTGGCTGGCTGATATACGACAAACTAACAGGACTGAAGTATATCCACTTTCTGAGGATTTGAATCTCACTTTTTTTTTTGGAGACTGAACCAAAACTCAGGCCCAGCATATAAAACAACACAATGTAAGTGGCAGAAAGTGTCAGGAAGATATATGAAAAAATACAAGGACTGTAGTACAATTTCAATCTCCCTACAATGATCTCAGGACAAGTATGGCAGCAATAAAAAGGACTGCTGCACACAAAAGTGCACTGTGGACAAATAAACAAGATAACTGTGCAGAAAGGGGCAACAGGATTTTTGCCTTTAAAAAAGCAGTTGGTTTGCACAGCAGCGTGCAAACAGCAATGCAGCTCTCAGGGCGCCTTATAAGGCAGCCTAATAAGCTACAGAGCTGATGCACAAAAATATAGCCTCCACTGTCCCTGTAAAAAAAGGTGGTGTTGGACAGTTGAAATCGCTACAGCACAAGCAGTTTGGGGGTTAATGTTCCCTCCCTAACTATATCCTTTCTTCGGATGAAGCTGCAGCAACCTCTCCCTATGCTAAGATCAGCAGAAGTAAGATGGCGGTCGGCGTGCACACCCCTTTATCCCCCCCTGTGACGCCGCAGAAAGCAAGCCAATCACTGTCATGCCCTTCTCTAAGATGGTGGGGACCGAGACCTATGTCATCACGCTGCCCACACTCTGCGTCCTCCTTCATTGGCTGAAAAATGGAGGTGAAAGCATAAAGCGAAACGCGACTTTGGCGCGGAGATCACCGACCTCATGGCGGATCCCACACTAGGATCGGGTTGGGTTTCATGAAACCCGACTTTGCCGAAAGTTGGTGATTTTGAATTTGTCCGATCCGTTTTGCTCAACCCTACTCATCTCTACTCTTCTCCCCACACCATTGAGACCATTGAAGAAAGCAGGCTGTCTGTCATTATACACAGGAAAAAGCCTCCTCTAAGCTTTTGTTGCGGTGTGTACTTTTTCCCTCTGTATGTTGCTGGCTTATTATGATTGGTCAACATCATGCAGGGGAAAAAGTACAAGCACCCAGATAAAATATTCTGATAGTGCCCAGTTGGACTTATGATTAGTGATGAGCGAATGTGCTCGCCACTTCTCGTTAATCGTCCGAGTATCACTATGCTCGGTGTACTCGGCGAGCACCGAGCATTTCTGGGATTATTCGGCAGTAACTGGTGTCTCCCACATCATTTTTGGCGGACTTTAGAAACCCAATCACGCTGCAGGGATTGTCTGCCAGGCCATGAAATGCTGCAGCCATCTTTGTTGTGGTCATGCAGTGATTGGCTTGGCCGCACAGCATCATTCCGAGTATAAGAGATCTGGCGCCGCCCTGCTCGCCGCATTCTGCTCCAGATTCAGTGAAAGTAGGGAGAGCTGCTGCCAAGATAGGGTCAGAATCATGGTTTTTAGAGTTAGTGTAGGTCTGCAACTCATAAATCCACAACTCCTGAGAAATCAACATTCCTTTTTAGTGCTAATTCGTGGGTCACGATATTGCAGCACTAGGTAGGCAGGGCACAGCATATCCACATCAGTACAAGGCCTGCAGGCACTGTATGTGCATCCATTGCTCCCACTGCATCCCTCCCAAAGCTCCAACTGTCTGCTGCTGCTGCTGCAGCTTCTTTACTATAAACCTAGTTGCATTTTTTTTTCCCAAAAATTCACCCCCCAAAAAAATAATATACAGTGTGTTCTGTCAGACTGAGGCCTGTTTAAAAAACATAGTTTGTCAGGCATACGTAGCATAGTTGTGTGTGCTAGCCTTGTGCCAATTTTTTTTTTGGTGTTTTAAATTCACCAAAAAAGGCCTCATATATCTGGGTGCTCCAAGTTTTTGCATTTTAGGCGGTTTTGCCACTGTTTTTGCTGTCTGTTACTCTAATTATATACAGCACTATTTGGCATTTCTAAAAAAAACAGGCCACATATTTGCCAGTGCGGTATTTCCGTGACAGCCCTCATATATCTGCTTGCTCCAAGTTTGGGCATTGTAGGCCGGTGTACCACTTTTTTTTGCTGTCTGTTACCCAAATTATATACAGCACTATTTAGCATAAAAAAAATATAAAAAGGCCACATATTTGCCAGTGTGGAATTGCCGTGAGAGCCCTCATATATCTGCATGCTCCAAGTTTGAGCATTGTAGGCGGTTTTTCCACTGTTTTTGCTGTCTGTTACTTTAATTATATACAGCACTATTTAGCATGAAAAAATATAAAAAGACCACATATTTGCCAGTGTGGTATTTCCGTGACAGCCCTCATATATCTGCTTGCTCCAAGTTTGGGCATTGTAGGCCGGTGTACCACTTTTTTGCTGTCTGTTACTCTACTTATATATAGCACTATTTTGTATAAATTAACTTCACAAAAAAGGACCCAAAAATTGAATACAGTCTGAGGCCTGCCTTGTGTTTGGGTTTGAAAAATCGTAGATTTGCAGTCATACTTATCAGATATTATTTTGCTACTAATAAATATATTTGTGTTGAGCATTTGAAATAGTGCAGTGGTCAGTTTAAAATGGGCAAGGGACAGGGAGCTGGACATGATGATGATGGCGCATGCAGAGGACGAGGCCGTGGACAAGGTGAAAGTGGGCAACAACAAAGACCCACATCTTCTCGCTCGACCTTCCTGTCCCAGTTTCTAGGGGGCCGCAGCACACCACTATTGAAACCAGAGCAGTGTGTAACGGTGGTTGGTTGGATAGTTGATAATGCTTCCAGTCACTTAGCCACCACCACTACAATGTCTTCCACACAGCAAGTCTGAGTAGCCATGAGTGTGGCCCGGATATTCTTCACCCTGATCCTCCTTCCTCCCACCGCGCCGAGTGCCCTGAGACAACTGATCCCACACATGGACACTCTGAAGAGCTGTTCAATTTTCCATTTCAAGATTCAGAACTATTGTCCAGTCAAATTGAAGTGGGGAGAGATGAGATCGCATGTAGAGATGCCCAAAGCTTTGACCAGCCCCGGTCACACGAAGGCTATGGTGGGAAAGTGTCAGAAGAGGTGGACGATGATGAGACAAAATTTCCAGAAAGTCAGGAGGATGAGTAGAGTGCAGATGTGGAATACGAGGTGGTGGATGTGACTGACCCAACCTGCCAGAAGGACATACAGAGCGAGGGCAGCAGCACACATGGGGAGGGAGGCATATCACCCCAACAGGCAGGAAGAAGTGTGGTGGCCACAGACAGAAGGCGTGCATCCATTCCCCTTAACACCAACATGAGGGAAGTTGCCATTACAACTGTTAGATCTTACCGAGTCTGGTTATTTTTTAAAAACTCTGCCGATAACCCCAAACAGGCCAATTGCAGCACCAGCCATGCACGCATCAGCAGGGAATAAATAACATGCACCAAGTATGAACCAAACCAGTGAAAAAAATGATGACAGAGAATTTTTCACATTTTTAGATATATATCTCTTTTATTTCAAGGCAAGAGCAGAAAAACAGAACAAAAAAATGTTTTAATATTAAAAATAGTATTATTAAAATAGTAAAACTGTATATCTGTATATTGCTCATGGGCACATATAAAAAAAATATATATATATATACATATATATATATATATATATATGTATATATATATATATATATATATATATATATATATATATATATATATATATATATGTTTATATGGTACAATACATAATTGCACAAGGCTGGTCTGAATGTTTTATATACTGGATACCCCGATAGGTACAATGAATATCAAAAGACAAAGTAGGGATCATATGTGACACAGAGTAAAAAATATATATATATAAAACTATAGACAATATAAAAGCCAAAAGTGAGAGTGTGTAAAATATTATATATATATATACACTCACTGGCCACTTTATTAGGTACACCTGTCCAACTTCTTGTTAACACTTAATTTCTAATCAGCCAATCACATGGCGGCAACTCAGTGCATTTAGGCATGTAGACATGGTCAAGACAATCTCCTGCAGTTCAAACCGAGCATCAGTATAGGGAAGAAAGGTGATTTGAGTGCCTTTGAACGTGGCATGGTTGTTGGTGCCAGAAGGGCTGGTCTGAGTATTTCAGAAACTGCTGATCTACTGGGATTTTCACGCACAACCATCTCTAGGGTTTACAGAGAATGGTCCGAAAAAGAAAAAAAATCCAGTGAGCGGCAGTTCTGTGGGCGGAAATGCCTTGTTGATGCCAGAGGTCAGAGGAGAATGGGCAGACTGGTTCGAGCTGATAGAAAGGCAACAGTGACTCAAATCGCCACCCGTTACAACCAAGGTAGGCCTAAGAGCATCTCTGAACGCACAGTGCGTCGAACTTTGAGGCAGATGGGCTACAGCAGCAGAAGACCACACCGGGTACCACTCCTTTCAGCTAAGAACAGGAAACTGAGGCTACAATTTGTACAAGCTCATCGAAATTGGACAGTAGAAGATTGGAAAAACGTTGCTTGGTCTGATGAGTCTCGATTTCTGCTGCGACATTCGGATGGTAGGGTCAGAATTTGGCGTAAACAACATGAAAGCATGGATCCATCCTGCCTTGTATGGAGCATCTTTGGGATGTGCAGCCGACAAATCTGCGGCAACTGTGTGATGCCATCATGTCAATATGGACCAAAATCTCTGAGGAATGCTTCCAGCACCTTGTTGAATCTATGCCACGAAGAATTGAGGCAGTTCTGAAGGCAAAAGGGGGTCCAACCCGTTACTAGCATGGTGTACCTAATAAAGTGGCCGGTGAGTGTATATATATATATATATATATATATATATATATATATATATATATATATATATATATATATATACATATACACGTATACACATATATAGAAAACGTACTGCAGCGCCCCAGAGTCCTGGTCGTTGCAGTACTGTGGCTCCGCCACTAAGGGGAGCTATGGTACGTCTGATGGCACTGAAGAGTTCATCTGACCAGGTATCACAGACACCAATACATTTCACAGCCGGGCCTCCAGGGGGAGCTAAGGGTTCTATTCATTAGGCCACTCCTCACAAACTGGTAAAACTGGGGGTCAGGCAGGAAGTTAGAACAGAAAGCTGACTGGGTTGGAACCAGGCAACACCTTGTGGCAGAGGGTGTTGTGGGAGAAGATTCGGTAGGGTCCCTGTCAGGGGTGGGATCCTGACAGAGGCCTGGCAACTTGAGAGAACGTAACGGGACCATGCCTGCTCAGCATAGCGGCGGTGCCCAAGGAGGGATTGGAAGCGAGATAGATTGTGCTGAGTGAGAAACGAGATCAAAGCAAGAAGGAGAATAC
This sequence comes from Ranitomeya variabilis, assembly GCF_051348905.1. Lineage (NCBI taxonomy): Eukaryota > Metazoa > Chordata > Amphibia > Anura > Dendrobatidae > Ranitomeya > Ranitomeya variabilis. The sequence continues at coordinate 919,605,881 of NC_135233.1, read as the reverse complement.
CAGTAGGAGTCGTGCTGTGAGACCGAGGCAACATCCTACTGAGGCGCACAACCGGCAGCCGGAACGCTGAGGAAGTATTACTATATTCAGCTTCAGGCAATACTTCAAACCAACGGCAGGACAGTCAGTCATAGGCAGGCTGTCTCACCAAAATCACCTACGAAGACATAGGGGGCAACTTGTGGAGAGGGGCGACTCTAGCGTCCCGGAAGAGCTCCGAGCCTACCCATCATACGGGTGCCGTCCTAACCGTAACATCAGGGAGGGATGGAAGATTAGCAGAACATCATCTAATCGAGTTGTGAGGGAACTTAAGAAACAGACACAACAGTTGTGGGGACTTTCTGTAAGCACAGCAGGGAAGGACCGCAACACATAGCGCTAGCAGGAAGGCACAGATTTCCACCTGCAAGGAGAACTCTGGAGGTGTCATTGGACCGGCCGGACTTGCGCAGCCTGGTTAACCGTATTCCGGATTGAGGACCCAGAGATCTTCAGTAAAGAGGTAAAGAGACTGCAACCTGGTGTCCTCGTTATTTACTGCACCGCACCACCACCACCATCCACATCTATCATTCACTGTACGCCCCTCAGCAGGGTCACGGACCAGGCCTAGCCACCATGACAACCCCAGAGCAGAGACTCAGAGGCTCGGTACCGGGTACCCCTCGGCCCTGCGGCAGTGGGGGCGTTACAATTTGGCGTCACGAACAGGATCTACTTAAGCCTGAAGAATCAGGTCATGTGTGCCTTGGAACTGTGATTTATCGTGCTTGGAATGTGCTTTATTGAGAGGATTGTGTATTGCCATTTGCCGCCAGAAGTTCCCGCCAAAAACCGCCGCTATTGCTACACCAAAGAAGAAGGAGGGCATGCCATGGGAGGAGACTACCAAAGTGGCGCCAGAAGCGGCGACCGCCCCCTGCACCTCTTGCTGCAAAGCGAAGACCTGCCTCAAAGCAGAGGACGACCCCTTGATTTGCAACGGCGGGAAGCGGGTGACGGAGAAGCTCGACCCCGGAGAAATGGCGGAGCCAGGTGCATGCACTGCCACCGACTATCAGGCAGCGATGATGAACAGCAAGTGCCTGAACGAGGAAGGAGCAATCCCGGCTTGCCCTCATCCACCAGAGGCGGACCCACGTCCACCGCAGCGGAAGGACCTGAATTCCTTGGAACCAGCAGCGGAGCTGAGCCTACCCATCCCGACCTCGGAGCCAGCGGAGGAGGAACCATGGAGGGTAGAGCCGCATCCGGAGACCGCATTGGAGGAGCCGCGGTCCGGGCTGCAGCCGACTCCAGCGTCCTCGTTAGTGGACCGGATCAACATCGGTGGAATCACATCAGGCGCAGGTATGGAAGACGCCCCTGCTCCCCCGCTCGATCCCGCTCCCGCGACCGACCCTCACCCCAGTAAAAGCCGTCTCCTCTCGGCAGAGCTAGTGGTGTTACCCCCCGACGTAATGGGGAAGCTGGTACCACCGCTGCCGACCAGGATGGGAGAATCCATAGACGTGGGCCCAGACGGGGTGATTCTCCAGTGGGACACCCCCCGGATTGGGCCAGATGGGGCTCGGGAGGAAGGTTTCACCCTTGCTGTGCTTACCTGGGAACAATACAAACAATGCTTGATCCTACATTGGAAAAGACAAAAAGAGGCAGAACTGACTGACCCACCAAGAGTACAACAATCGCCTCTTGCGTGTGGTAAGAAGGACGTGGTAAAGCGGGGAACTGTGTCGGCCTTCCCCCCGAAGAGGGGATGGGGCTCCATACAGGAACCGGGGCTACCAACTGACGTCTTCGTTACTAGTTGCAACATGAAGACTCCCTGCTGCAGCCGTTATGGTGATCCATTGCAAAAGGGGATCAGGTGACCTACACCCGTCATCGGAATGCATACGGATGGTACGCTCAGAACATTCGCCGATGTGAGCTTGGGGGAGCGTCATCTGTTACTTCAACCATGATGGAACCAGACGTGACAGATCTTACCACTATTGCCGCCGTACGTCTCATTGCAGCATCTGAGCTGGCGGCTAGAGTCCGCCTTCAGATTCAGACATCAGGTGGTCTGACTGCACCCGGGAAATCCACCAGTGACACTGGTGCGGCATCAGCCGTCGACCAAGGATCGAAGCCTGCACAGTCAGGAGATGTCCACTTTCGGCTGATGTCGTGCACCCTACTATGAGGATAAACATCGATACCATGAGAATGGAAATAGTTACTGTTCTACTGTTTTGCTGCTAAACCCGTCTAGGGTTAACTCTTAAAGGGATCCCTTTGTTGACCCGGGATCCCTACTGCTTTTTTTTTGGTTATTTTCTATTTTCTTCTTTGTTATCAAGAACTGCCGCAATCATGAACAGTGCATGATACAAACTGCTTGTAAATAGTTTGCACCTTCTTAAAGGTGCTCCCTACTGGTTTTACTTAAAGAAGGACTCTTTGTGAAGATACCGCACTGGAGCCTTTGCTGAATATGGACTGGTAGCTTGAGGAGATGTGCTACCTCATAAAGACTTGGTCCCCTCTTAAAGGGGATGTTCACTTGTTGCACTTAAAGAATGGTATTGCTTTAAGACAGATAGATAGCAATAATGTCTTGACAAAAAGAAAAGTGATGATGATGCCTACATGTAAAAATTATATGTATCCAACTAGTTGATTGTAAGAAATGATTGATAATGTTGACAGAAAAATGAGGACAGAGAGTGAACCCGTACGGGGTTAGTCAGTGAGTCCTCTTGGGAGCTATGTAAGGATGGCTCAGTGATTTCAAACTGAAAGTAAATGTTATGTTCTATACTGTGTATAGTAGTTGAAAAGGCAGAAGGCCCGGGCTGAAAGGGGCGGTCCTGTAAAGAAAGGAGAGGCAGTAGGCCTGGAGCAGTTAGGACAGGCCGTCCTGCAGATCTAACGAAGGAGAATGAAAGAGAAAGAGTTAATTAATATTATAATGTTTTATAAGTAAAGTCTTTAGTGGATAGGGAGTATACGTCCTTAAAGGCAATGTTAACTTAATATTCAAAAGTTTGCACTAAGTAGAATACCCGGTTGGGTAACAGGAGTTATTTATAGCCTGTAATTTATAATGTTTAACCATGTTTGTAACGTTCAAGTGTCCTCACCTCCCATAAAGGGAAGTGTTATGACCCCAATGGCGAGGGTCTCAGAGGAACGTGGAAATCTGCAGAATACAAAAATCCAGCTCATAGGGCAGTGGTAACTGGGTTGACCATATATCTACTCCTAACGCCAACACTAGAAGTAGCCGGGGATCATTCCTACGTTGATTCTAGATGACACGCGCCAGCCGGAGAATCTAGCTACCCCTAGTAGAGGAAAACAAAGACCTTTCTTGCCTCCAGAGAAGGGGACCCCAAAGCTGGATAGAAGCCCCCCACAAATAATGATGGTGAGGTAAGAGGAAATGACAAACACAGAAATGAACCAGGTTTAGCACAGAGAGGCCCGCTTACTGATAGCAGAATAAAGAAAGGTAACTTATATGGTCAACAAAAACCCTATTAAAATCCACACTGGAAATTCAAGAACCCCCGAACCGTCTAACGGTCCGGGGGGAGAACACCAGCCCCCCTAGAGCTTCCAGCAAAGGTCAGGATATAGATTTGGAACAAGCTGGACAAAAATACAAAACCAAAACAAATAGCAAAAAGCAAAAGGCAGACTTAGCTGATATAACTGGAACCAGGATCAGTAGACAAGAGCACAGCAGACTAGCTCTGATAACTACGTTGCCAGGCATTGAACTGAAGGTCCAGGGAGCTTATATAGCAACACCCCTAAGTAACGACCCAGGTGCGGATAAAAGGAATGACAGAAAAACCAGAGTCAAAAAACTAGTAACCACTAGAGGGAGCAAAAAGCAAATTCACAACAGTACCCCCCCCTTAGTGAGGGGTCACCGAACCCTCACCACGACCACCAGGGCGATCAGGATGAGCGGCATGAAAGGCACGAACTAAATCGGCCGCATGAACATCAGAGGCGACCACCCAGGAATTATCCTCCTGACCATAGCCCTTCCACTTGACCAGGTACTGAAGCCTCCGCCTGGAGAGGCGAGAATCCAAGATCTTCTCCACCACGTACTCCAACTCGCCCTCAACCAACACCGGAGCAGGAGGCTCAGCAGAAGGAACTACAGGCACAATGTACCGCCGCAACAAGGACCTATGAAATACATTGTGAATAGCAAACGACACAGGAAGATCCAGACGAAAAGATACAGGATTAAGGATTTCCAATATCTTGTAAGGCCCAATAAAACGAGGTTTAAATTTGGGAGAGGAGACCTTCATAGGAACAAAGCGGGAAGAAAGCCATACCAAATCCCCAACGCGTAGTCGGGGACCCACACCGCGGCGGCGGTTGGCAAAGCGCTGAGCCTTCTCCTGTGACAACTTCAAGTTGTCCACCACATGATTCCAGATCTGCTGCAACCTATCCACCACAGAATCCACCCCAGGACAGTCAGAAGGCTCCACATGACCCGAAGAAAAGCGAGGATGGAAACCAGAGTTGCAGAAAAAAGGCGAAACCAAGGTGGCGGAACTAGCCCGATTATTAAGGGCAAACTCAGCCAACGGCAAGAATGTCACCCAATCGTCCTGATCAGCAGAGACAAAACACCTCAAATAAGCCTCCAAAGTCTGATTGGTTCGCTCCGTCTGTCCATTAGTCTGAGGATGGAAAGCAGACGAAAACGACAAATCAATGCCCATCCTACTACAAAAGGATCGCCAGAACCTGGAAACGAACTGGGATCCTCTGTCTGACACAATATTCTCAGGGATGCCGTGCAAACGAACCACGTTCTGGAAAAACACAGGAACCAGATCGGAAGAGGAAGGCAGCTTAGGCAAAGGAACTAAATGGACCATCTTGGAGAAGCGATCACATATCACCCAGATAACAGACATGCCCTGAGATAGCGGAAGATCAGAAATGAAATCCATGGAGATATGTGTCCAAGGTCTCTTCGGGACAGGCAAGGGCAAGAGCAAACCGCTGGCACGAGAACAGCAAGGCTTAGCTCGAGCACAAGTCCCACAGGACTGCACAAATGACCGCACATCCCTTGACAAGGAAGGCCACCAAAAGGACCTGGCCACCAGATCTCTGGTGCCAAAAATTCCCGGGTGACCTGCCAACACCGAGGAATGAACCTCGGAAATGACTCTGCTGGTCCACTTATCCGGGACAAACAGTCTGTCAGGTGGACAAGACTCAGGCCTATCAGCCTGAAATCTCTGCAACACACGTCGCAGATCCGGAGAAATAGCTGACAAGATAACTCCATCTTTAAGAATACCAACAGGATCAGCGACTCCAGGAGCATCAGGCACAAAGCTCCTAGAAAGAGCATCGGCCTTCACATTCTTTGAACCTGGTAAATACGAGACAACAAAATCAAAGCGGGAGAAAAACAATGACCAGCGGGCCTGTCTCGGATTAAGGCGTTTAGCAGACTCGAGATACATCAGATTTTTGTGATCAGTCAAGACCACCACACGATGCTTAGCACCCTCGAGCCAATGACGCCACTCCTCAAATGCCCATTTCATGGCCAACAACTCCCGATTGCCCACATCATAATTTCGCTCGGCAGGCGAAAACTTCCTAGAGAAAAAGGCACAAGGTTTCATAACAGAGCAACCAGGGCCTCTCTGCGACAAAACGGCCCCTGCCCCAATCTCCGAAGCATCCACCTCAACCTGAAAGGGAAGTGAGACGTCAGGCTGGCACAAAACAGGCGCCGAAGTAAACCGGCGTTTCAACTCCTGGAAAGCCTCCACGGCAGCAGGAGCCCAGTTAGCTACATCGGAGCCCTTCTTGGTCATATCCGTCAAAGGTTTCACAATGCTAGAAAAATTAGCGATAAAACGACGGTAGAAGTTAGCGAAGCCCAAGAACTTCTGAAGACTCTTAACTGACGAGGGCTGAGTCCAATCAAGAATAGCTCGGACCTTGACTGGGTCCATCTCCACAGCAGAAGGGGAAAAAATGAACCCCAAAAAGGGAACCTTCTGCACACCAAAGAGACACTTTGAGCCCTTGACAAACAAAGAATTTTCACGCAAAATTTTAAAGACCAACCTGACCTGCTCCACATGCGAATCCCAATTGTCAGAAAAAAACAAAATATCATCCAGATAAACAATCAAAAATTTATCCAGATACTTCCGGAAAATGTCATGCATAAAGGACTGAAAAACTGAAGGCGCATTGGAGAGCCCAAAAGGCATCACCAAGTACTCAAAATGACCTTCGGGCGTATTGAATGCGGTTTTCCATTCATCACCTTGCTTAATGCGCACAAGGTTGTACGCACCACGAAGGTCTATCTTGGTGAACCACTTGGCACCCTTAATCCGGGCAAACAAGTCAGACAACAGCGGTAAAGGATACTGAAATTTGACAGTGATCTTATTTAAAAGTCGATAATCAATACAAGGTCTCAAAGATCCGTCCTTTTTTGCCACAAAAAAGAATCCCGCACCAAGAGGGGAAGAAGACGGACGAATATGTCCTTTCTCCAGAGACTCCTTGATATATGAACGCATAGCGGTATGTTCAGGTACCGACAGATTAAACAGTCTTCCCTTAGGAAATTTACTGCCTGGGATCAAATCTATAGCACAGTCACAGTCCCTATGAGGAGGCAGTGCACTGGACTCAGACTCACTGAAGACATCCTGATAATCAGACAAATACTCCGGAACTTCCGAAGGCGTAGAAGAAGCAATAGACACAGGCAGGGAATCCCCATGAATACCACGACAGCCCCAACTTGAGACTGACATAGCCTTCCAGTCCAGGACTGGATTATGGGTCTGTAACCATGGCAGCCCTAAAACAACCAAATCATGCATTTTATGTAAAACCAGGAAACGTATCACCTCGCGGTGTTCAGGAGTCATGCACATGGTAACCTGTGTCCAATACTGCGGTTTATTTGCTGCCAATGGTGTAGCATCAATACCCCTAAGAGGAATAGGATTTTCTAATGGTTCAAGAGTAAAACCACAGCGCTTAGCAAATGAGAGATCCATGAGACTCAGGGCAGCACCTGAATCTACAAACGCCATGACAGGATAAGATGACAGTGAGCAAATCAAAGTTACAGACAGAATAAATTTAGGTTGCAAATTACCAACGGTGACAGGACTAACAACCTTAGCTATACGTTTAGAGCATGCTGAGATAACATGTGTAGAATCACCACAGTAGTAGCACAAGCCATTCCGGCGTCTATGAATTTTCCGCTCATTTCTAGTCAGGATTCTATCACATTGCATTAAATCAGGTGTCTGTTCAGACAACACCATGAGGGAATTTGCGGTTTTTCTATCACATTGCACCGAATTAGGTGTCTGTTCAGACAACACCATGAGGGAATTTGCGGTTTTGCGCTCCCGCAACCGCCGATCAATTTGAATAGCCAGTGCCATAGTATCATTCAGACCTGTGGGAATGGGAAAACCCACCATAACATTCTTAATGGCTTCAGAAAGGCCATTTCTAAAATTAGCGGCCAGTGCACACTCGTTCCAATGTGTCAGCACGGACCATTTCCGAAATTTTTGGCAATACACTTCAGCCTCGTCCTGCCCCTGAGACATAGCCAGCAAGGCCTTTTCTGCCTGAATCTCAAGATTGGGTTCCTCATAAAGTAAACCGAGCGCCAGAAAAAACGCATCAAGATCAGCCAATGCCGGATCTCCTGGCGCCAGCGAAAAAGCCCAATCCTGAGGGTCGCCCCGTAAGAACGAAATAACAATTTTTACTTGCTGAGCAGAATCTCCAGATGAACAGGGTCTCAGGGACAAAAACAATTTACAATTATTCACGAAATTCCTAAACTTAAACCTGTCTCCGGAAAACAGTTCAGGAATCGGTATTTTAGGTTCTGACCTAGGATTTCTGATAACATAGTCTTGTATGCCCTGCACACGAGTAGCCAGCTGGTCCACACTTGTAATCAAGGTCTGGACATTCATGTCTGCAGCAAGCATAGCCACTCTGAGGTAAAGGGGAAGAAAAAAAAAAAAAAAAAAAAAAAACTCAGAATCTTCTTTCTTATAATCCCTCTTCTGCAATGCATTAAACATTTAATACTGGCCTGGCAAACTATTATGACCCCAATGGCGAGGGTCTCAGAGGAACGTGGAAATCTGCAGAATACAAAAATCCAGCTCATAGGGCAGTGGTAACTGGGTTGACCATATATCTACTCCTAACGCCAACACTAGAAGTAGCCGGGGATCATTCCTACGTTGATTCTAGATGACACGCGCCAGCCGGAGAATCTAGCTACCCCTAGTAGAGGAAAACAAAGACCTTTCTTGCCTCCAGAGAAGGGGACCCCAAAGCTGGATAGAAGCCCCCCACAAATAATGACGGTGAGGTAAGAGGAAATGACAAACACAGAAATGAACCAGGTTTAGCACAGAGAGGCCCGCTTACTGATAGCAGAATAAAGAAAGGTAACTTATATGGTCAACAAAAACCCTATTAAAATCCACACTGGAAATTCAAGAACCCCCGAACCGTCTAACGGTCCGGGGGGAGAACACCAGCCCCCCTAGAGCTTCCAGCAAAGGTCAGGATATAGATTTGGAACAAGCTGGACAAAAATACAAAACCAAAACAAATAGCAAAAAGCAAAAGGCAGACTTAGCTGATATAACTGGAACCAGGATTAGTAGACAAGAGCACAGCAGACTAGCTCTGATAACTACGTTGCCAGGCATTGAACTGAAGGTCCAGGGAGCTTATATAGCAACACCCCTAAGTAACGACCCAGGTGCGGATAAAAGGAATGACAGAAAAACCAGAGTCAAAAAACTAGTAACCACTAGAGGGAGCAAAAAGCAAATTCTCAACAGGGAAGCTCTGTTCAAGCTTACTTATTGTTATTCCATTTTCAAAATTGTATGTCTTTTTGCTAACCTGTATTGTTGTTTTCTTCCCAGTCCAGGAGTACTGGATTTAACCGGGGGGGAGTGCAGCGCCCCAGAGTCCTGGTCGTTGCAGTACTGTGGCTCCGCCACTAAGGGGAGCTATGGTACGTCTGATGGCACTGAAGGAGTTCATCTGACCAGGTATCACAGACACCAATACATTTCACAGCCGGGCCTCCAGGGGGAGCTAAGGGTTCTATTCATTAGGCCACTCCTCACAAACTGGTAAAATTGGGGGTCAGGCAGGAAGTTAGAACAGAAAGCTGACTGGGTTGGAACCAGGCAACACCTTGTGGCAGAGGGTGTTGTGGGAGAAGATTCGGTAGGGTCCCTGTCAGGGGTGGGATCCTGACAGAGGCCTGGCAACTTGAGAGAACGTTACGGGACCGTGCCTGCTCAGCATAGCGGCGGTGCCCAAGGAGGGATTAGAAGCAAGATAGATTGTGCTGAGTGAGAAACGAGATCAAAGCAAGAAGGAGAATACCAGTAGGAGTCGTGCTGTGAGACCGAGGCAACATCCTACTGAGGCGCACAACCGGCGGCCGGAACGCCGAGGAAGTATTACTATATTCAGCTTCAGGCAATACTTCAAACCAACGGCAGGACAGTCAGTCATAGGCGGGCTGTCTCACCAAAATCACCTACGAAGACATAGGAGGCAACTTGTGGAGAGGGGCGACTCTAGGGTCCCGGAAGAGCTCCGAGCCTACCCGTCATACGGGTGCCGTCCTAACCGTAACATCAGGGAGGGATGGAAGATTAGCAGAACATCATCTAATCGAGTTGTGAGGGAACTTAAGAAACAGACACAACAGTTGTGGGGACTTTCTGTAAGCACAGCAGGGAAGGACCGCAACACATAGCGCTAGCAGGAAGGCACAGATTTCCACCTGCAAGGAGAACTCGGGAGGTGTCATTGAACCGGCCGGACTTGCGCAGCCTGGTTAACCGTATTCCGGATTGAGGACCCAGAGGTCTTCAGTAAAGAGGTAAAGAGACTGCAACCTGGTGTCCTCGTTATTTACTGCACCGCACCACCACCACCATCCACATCTATCATTCACTGTACGCCCCTCAGCAGGGTCACGGACCGGGCCTAGCCACCGTGACAACCCCAGAGCAGAGACTCAGAGGCCCGGTACCGGGTACCCCTCGGCCCTGCGGCAGTGGTGGCGTTACACGTACCACACATAAGATTTATTATGAAATTATGAAAAAAAGTGCAAAGAGTGCAAAAAAAAGTGCAATTTGCCAATAACAATTGGATACTAGTATAAATACAAGTCGTGCATATTACACACAAAACAAGTGCTGTATGCACATATGATCCAATACTACTTACTTATAAAGCTGGGGGAAATATTTCCAGGACCGCCAGGTGTTTGATAATGTGCTCCCCGACACGTGTTTGAGTTTCGCTCCATTTCTATGATATATACATATTTTTATGGACATCATCTCTGTATACCGTTCCATAAACATGAGTAATAATTAATAAATAATTAATAATAATTAATATTGATTTTTAATAATAAATAATATTTTTTTTATATTTTATTATATTAGTGTATATGTATATTTTAGGACTTTTATGCCCTTTTTATTATCTTTCTTGACCGATATTGGTACGTTTTTTATTTACTTTTTTATTATTATATTTTTAATTCAGGCAATTGTATTACTTACCTTTGCGGTTATTTACTCCGTGTTGATTCCCCGCGGGATTCCTGGAACTCCGAAGTCCTAATAGGGAATTCCTCTCCATCACATGGACTTCTGTTTGAAGATCTGTTCCAGCTATAATATATTGTATACTTGTGTGAATTTTATATACAGTATATATATGTTTATGTATATATATATATATATATATATATATATATATATATATATATATATATATATATATATATAAATGCTGTTATTATTATAATAATTATTTTCCCAATGTGATATAATTGCCCTTAATTCTTATGTATATATTTTTGTACATCTGTAATATAATACCTCTTTATTGTAGTAGCCCGTGCTGCGCTGCTTGTGTGCGCGTGCACCCGGCATCGGGCTGTCTGTGATGTGGCGTCATAGGGGCCATGGTTGATTGCTGTGGCCGCGTGGCGTCGTGTCCCGGACGGCTGTGATGTCTGAGCGGCACCAGCACCATAGGCAGGGCGGACACGAGCATCATGTTTATTCATTGTTGGTTCTACCTTTCCTAGCATTATAGCCCATGTTATGTTGTAGCGCGCGTGCGCGTCCGGCGCCATGCTGTTTGGGTTTCGGCGTCTTGTTGCCATGGTGATGTGGTGACACTACGTTGTGCCCTGGGCATCTGGTTGTCCTGACAGCGCATGCGCTGTTTACATGGCAGATACTAAACATCTTCTTTTTACATTTCTTACCCATGTCGGGCCTGCGGTAGTGCGCACGCGCGCCCAGCGCTTCTGAGGTCTGGATTGCGGCGCCACAGTGTCCTTGGCAACGCCATGAACTATCATGTGCGTCCGGTCACGTGGTGCTGGGTCCAGTGCTTCCGGGTTGTCTGAGTGGCGCGTGCGCCGCATATACTGTGGACGCTGACATCGGTAATTACTCCAATGATATATAAACCCCTCGGTCACAATACAATATACCCCCTGACGAAGGAACTTTGGGTCCAAAACACGTGTCGGGGAGCACATTATCAAACACCTGGCGGTCCTGGAAATATTTCCCCCAGCTTTATAAGTAAGTAGTATTGGATCATATGTGCATACAGCACTTGTTTTGTGTGTAATATGCACGACTTGTATTTATACTAGTATCCAATTGTGATTGGCAAATTGCACTTTTTTTTTGCACTCTTTGCACTATTTTTGATAATTTCATAATAAATCTTGTGTGGTACGTTTTCTATATATATGTATATATATATATATATATATATATATATATATATATATATATATATATATATATATATATATTATATATATATATATATATATATATATATATATATATATATATATATATATATATATATATATATATATATATATATATATATATATTGTACACACTCTCACTTTTGGCTTTTATATTGTCTATAGTTATATATATATATATATATATATATATATATATATATATGTATATATATATATATATATATATATATATATATACTTTTTTTTTTTTTACTCTGTGTCACATATGATCCCTACTTTGTCTTTTGATATTCATTATACCTATCAGGGTATCCAGTATATAAAATATTCAGACCAGCCTTGTGCAATTATATATTGTACCATATAAACATATATATATATATTTTTTTTGATATGTGCCCGTGAGCAATATACATATATACAGTTTTACTATTTTAATAATACTATTTTTAATATTAAAAAAAAATTTTCTTCTGTTTTTCTGCTCTTGCCATGAAATAAAAGAGATATATATCTAAAAATTTGAAAAATTCTCTGTCATCATTTTTTTCACTGGTTTGGTTCATACATGTTATTTATTTTGTGTCTTCTTAGTGGTCTCACTATATTGTTTGACACAGGTGGTGACCAGTTTTTCTATAATTAATATTGGATGATGGGATATCTGTTTATATATTAGCCCTCTATATATTAACTGGTCTTTCCTCTGTGTCTACTTTGATTGATAAGCATCAGCAGGGGTAGCAAAACAACCAGCCTGAACACCACCAGCATGATCAGGCACATGGCAGCAAAGCACCCGACTTTGTGGGCTGAACCCCAGGCTCCAGGACCACTGCCTGCATGTCACACTACTAGTTCTTCGACTGTTTTGCGGAGAAGCCAATCCCCAGTACACCGTGCATGTGAAGATGCCTCTAGCCCTGCACCTGTTGTGGCCCACAGTCAAGCAGCACCATTATCAAGCCCATCCACGTCCTTGTCCCAGGACAGCCTTCAGTTGTCTATAGCCCAGTCTTTGGAACGCAAGCGGAAATACTCAGCCAACGCCCCACAGGTCACAGTCCTAAATTCTAATATTTCTCTTCTGCTTGCGCTAGAAATGCTGCCTTTTAGGCTCATTGTGATGGAAGCTTCCTGCCATCTGATGGTGGCGGCAGTCCCTAGGTACTCGGTCCCCAGTCGCCACTATTTCTCCCGGTGTGCCGTAATGGCATTACACCAGCATGTGTCCCACAACATTACTCATGCCCTCCGCAATGCTATTACAGGGCAAGTCCACCTAACCACGTACACATGGACAAGTACTTGTGAGCAGGGATGGTATATATCATTGATGGCACACTGGGTTAACATAGTGGAAGCTGGGACCCAGTCGGACCTTGAGATGGAACACATCCTCCCCACACCGAGGATTGCTGGCCCTACGTCAATCAGGGTTGCCCCCACAGTCTACAGCTCCTGCACCTCCTCCTCCTCTTCATCCTCCATCTCTGAAATCAACACATCAGTCAGAAGCTGGAAGCACTGCAGCACTGCCTCAGCCAAGCGGCAACAGGCTGTGCTGAAGCTAATCTGCATAGGTGACAAACTGCACAATGCAGAAGAGTTGTGGACAGCGCTGAAAGAGCAGTCAGATGTTTGGATGACACCGCTGAACCTACAGCCAGGCATGGTCATGTGTGACAATGGCCGTAACCTGGTGGTGGCTCGGAGGCAAGGTGATCTCGCACACGTACCTTGCTTGGCCCATGTGATTAACCTCAAGGTTCAACGTTTTCTGAAAAGCTACCCGGAGCTGCCGGATCTGCTAGTGAAAGTACGCTGTCTGTTTGCTCATTTAAGAAAGTCAGCTTCAGCCGCCCTTGCCGTGCTTCAGCAGCGTTTGCAGCTTTAGCTCACCGGCTAGTGTGTGATGTCCCCATGCACTGGGACTCTACGCTGCATATGTTGGAAAGGATTTGTGAGCAGAAGAGGGTAGTTGTTGACTACCAACATCAGTAAGGCCGTCGATATTCAGATCAGACTCCACACATAAGACCTCAGAAGTGGACATGGATGTCCGACATGTGTACCATCCTCCAAAACTTTGAGGACTGCACCAAGATGGTGAGAGGCGATGACGCCATAATTAGCATCACCATCCCTCTTCTCAGCATTCTGAAAACCTATCTGTTTACAATTAAAGAGGATGCATTGCAGGCAGAGCATGAGGAAATGGAGCATGGAACCATACAGAGGGATTGCACTCAGCCCAGTCTCATGTCTTCTCAATGTGGATTGGTAGTCAATGTGGTGGAGGAGAAGGAGGAGGAAGAACAGGAGCTACTTTCATGCGCTATAGACGGTACTACAAACACAGCTGTCATACCGTCTGTTCAGCGGGGATTGCCTGAGGAAAGGGAGGAGAAGGATGAGGATGAGGAGGAGAAGGACAGCATGGTCAGTCATCCTGTTCGTGAGGACACAGAAGTCTTTCCTGTTAGTGGTCTGGCACACATGTCTGACTTTATGTTGTGCTGCGTTTCATGTGACCTTCGCATTATAAAAATTTTGGGTGACACTTATTACTGGTTGGTGACACTTCTAGACCCATGCTACAAGGAGAACTTTCAATCTCTTCTACCAGAGGCAGAGAGGGGTACTAAAATGTTGCAGTACCAGAGGGCACTTGTAGCGGAATTACTTAGAAAATTCCAGTCCAAGTCTTGAGTCCAAGCGAGAGAGGCAGAAGTACAATCCAGCTTAGACAGGGGAACAATGGCCAAGTTCTGGGACTGTTTTCTCAGACCCTCCCATTGTGTCGGCACAGAGGCAAGGGGTGCTGTCTCAAGAAGTGCAGTGTTTGGGAAGATGGTGAGGGAGTACCTTGCAGATTGTACAAACGTCCTCCGTGATTCCTCTATGCCTTTTAATTATTGGGTATCCAAGCTGGAAACATATCATGAACTGGCTCTCTATGCCTTGGAGGTCCTGGCCTGCCCTTCTGCTAGCGTTCTGTGAGAGCGGGTTTTTAGTGCCGCTGGTGGAATTATAACAGATAAGCGCATCCACCTGTCAACTGAAAATGCTGACAGGCTGGCTCTTATAAAAATGAACAAGGGCTGGATTGGGAAAGACTTCTGTACATCACCAAGTGAAAACAGCAAAACATAGCCTCAAATACATTCTCTCTTTTGGGGAGGAGTATTCTCATGCACCTCTTCACAACCACACATGGGTATACAATTCCAGATTTGGTCTGTTTGCTGTTATCCTCCTCCTTATCCTCATCCTCATCATCCAGAACCACTAGATAGCCAGTGTGAACGTGCCCTGTACAGTTATAGGCCGATGCATTTTGAGCAAGGGGGCTGTGATGGCGTATTTTAATTTGTAAAAAAAGGACCCCACATTGGAGAATTGGGCATGACTTTACATTGGGCCTACTTCTTAATTTTGTCTCCTGCAATGTGTCCTTTAACTGCCACTAGATCACCAGAGTGTAGGGTACATTTTGGGCAAGGGGGCTGTGATGGCACTATTTTATTTTGTAAAAAAAGGAACCCAAATTGGGGAATTGGGCATGAATTGGGCACACACCACATGGCCAGCTAGGGTTGTTAAATGTTACAATGATATTTCCCAGTGAATGCATTTGTAGTGGTTGAAAGCAATGTTAAAGTTGAAAAACGCTTAAAAAATGCTGCGTCTGAACTAAGCCTAAGTGGGGGAGGAAATTTTGCCTTACAGGCAAGTCATTAACCTGCAAAGAACGTACCTTAACATATTTCCCAGCAAAATCAGCTTTGGTTTCGTTTTAGTGTGTTTTTGGTGGCTCTGGGAAAAATGGCATGAATCTCGGAAAAAAATGTTTAAAGCTGTGAACTATGAGTCAGGAATGCTTCCAGGGTCGATCCCCATGAGGTTCCTGTGTCATTTGAGCATTGTTTCCATCATTTTCAGACTTTTTTAGACCTTAAAAAGACCCCCGGGGGGGGGATCGCGGTAAAAATACTTGGGTTGTTATGGAATTATTTGGGTTGGATAAATTTATCCCTATGTGTGTGCTGCGGCCGCTCCCAATTAGACTGAGTATTTTGAGCGCTCAAAGGAATGAGACTGCAACACCATTGTGTCAGAACAACATTCCATCAATACTGGTACTTTATTGTACATACATAGTTTTATATTTTCACATAGAAAGGAGTGGTTAGGGGTTGTTAGGGGTGGTTAGTTAATTACCATATTGTCTAGCTCCTCTGTCATTGGTTATCTAAACATATATGGAATATTGTGATTAATGCTCATATGACTGCTGACCAAGCAAGTAAAATGTAGCTCTCTGCATGTAGGACAGAGTGGAGACATCTGATCAGGAGTCAAAACATCTGACACTGTTCCGCATTTGTGACGGAAAACCCCATATGATCTGTCTGGGTTATATTAGTTCATGACAGCCATTTTAAACCATTGATTATAATGTATATATTAGCTGTGAGCATATAAGTATATATTTGATTATAGAGGAGTATACATGCAAGTGAGATCTACATGATATATATATTTCTATCACAAGCCCCCCTTAGATATCACTTGCCCTAATCCTAGCCTCCTGTCCCAAAGCGCTGCAACTCTTTTGTGCTGTCGGCGAACTGACACAAGCCTAACGCCTGTGCCCCACTCCGTACAGACTTTTCGCAAATGGGCGGTCAGGAGATCTGTCCCTAACGGGGGTTCGTTGCAATCAGTATCTTAGTCAATAGCATGTGTAGTGAGTGATGTGTAGTCTTTATCAGGTAGGTCATCTTTTCGGTCAGGCCGCAACATCATTCTGGCTTGGGTGTCATCTTCTGGTAGGGGAGCTTTCTTGCCATGCGATGAGTGGATCCAAGTGGGTCTTCCCTCCAGTTTCACAGAGTTTGGTGTCATCAGCAGCACTTGAGCAGGACCATCAAATCTTGGATCGAGTGGTGTTCTCCTTACAAACTTTTTCACCAACACCCAGTCTCCTTGCTTCTAGGAGTGCATACCGGACACTGAATCTGGATCTGGCAATGAAGAAAAAAACTCGAGAATGGATGTTAGCAAGTTTCTTGGTGATTTCAATTACATACGCAGACAAAGTATCATATTGCATAATTAGCTGCTAAGGGAAAGGATACCCCTAACCTGGGACTAGACACAAACAAAATTTCATATGGTAACAGCTTTTCTGGGCCTCTGGAAGTATGCCTTACACTAAGTAGTGTGATTGGGAGTGTGTAGGCCTAAGTCTGACCCTACTGCTGACTAGATCTCTCGTGTGAGATTTGCTGTGAATGCGGGTCCCTGGTCACTCTCTATCACTTCTGGGACCCCATAGCTGCATATCTCATCTCTGAGAGTAGCTTCTTTGCAGTAGTCTTTGCTGACTGGTTCTTCACTGGGAAAGCTTCTGGCTGCCATCCTGAGAACATGTCCATGGCCACAAGGGCATATTTGAAACCTCCACTTGGCGGCATCTGGATGTGGTCTATCTGGATCCTCTGGAAGGGGTACAGTGGTCTGGCAAGACTATGTGTGGGAACTTTCTTCATCCTTCCAGGGTTGCATTTGCCCCAGGTCAGACAGCTGTTTATGAACTTGGCTGTTAGGGTGGAGATTTCTGGGGCGAACCAGTAAGCACCAATCGGATCATTCATCTGTGCCTTTAATCTGTGTGTGGGCCCATGTGCCCACTGGACTACGATAAGGTACATGCTTCGGGGTAAACAGGGTTTGTAGTCCATTGAGTATACCCTTCCTTCTTCATGTGTTGCTCACTTCCGCATCCAGCATTCCTTCTTGTCCTTTGGGGCTTGCTCTTGCAGCTTTTTTGAGCAGATCCCAGGATGTCATCTTGTCAGGTTTCCTGTCTTCAGCAGTCCTGTAGTAGCTGTCCGGCTCTACGACCTCTTCCACTTTTCCATATTGTCTTCCCTTGACTGCTTCTTTGGCTGCCATATCCGCCATGTTGTTGCCTTGTGCCTCTACTGTGCTTAGTTTTCCATGCGCTTTGACTTTTAGTACTGCCACCACTTTTGGAAGTTGAAGTGCGTTCAGCAGGTCCTTAATGACTCCATGATGCTTCACGGTTGTTCCACTTGCTGTGATGAAGTCCCTTGCAGCCCAGATGGGTCCGAAGTCATGTGCTATGCCATGCGAGTACCTTGAATCGGTATACATTTTCTCAGTCTTGTCTTCTGCCATCTGGTAGGCCTTCATCAGCGCTATCAGTTCTGCTTCCTGGGCTGACAGACTGGGCAGCAGACTTCTGGACCACAGGATCTCTTGATTGCTGGTCACTGCACATCCCCTGTGGAATCTTCCTTCATCATCTGCAAATCTGGAGCCATCCACATAGAGGATCAACTCTGGGTTGGTCACTGGCTCTTCTGCCACCTTGGGTAATCCTGCTGTTTCCTGTGGCATGATGCTGAAGCAATCATGGTCATCCGTCCGGAGCAAATTCAGATCCCTGCAGAAGGTATCATGCAGATTTTGATCAGACTTTTTATCTGAGGGTCCATATCTGTATCCCCCCTTGGGAGTGGGAGTAGAGTGGACGGGTTGAGGACTGTGCATCTGGAGATGGTGACATTGTCGGGCAGGAGTAGAGAGCACTGGAGGCGAAGATGCCTGGCGGTGGAGAGATGTTTTGGCTGGGGTTGGTTGTTTGGTTGAGGATTGCTGAGATGTCATGCGGAGCCAGGATTTCCAATGGTTTTTCCACTGATGTCAGTAGTCCTGTCCAGGAGGGCGTGTGCTGCAACTGCTGCTATTATGCGGGAGGAAGAGGCTCCCCTTGCAACTGGATCCAGGCAAGCTGAAAAGTAGTCCGAAAGTCTCTGCTTTCCCCCCTGAAGCTGCGTCAGGACTCCAGTAGCAAGGCCTTCTCTTCTCATCAAGTAGAGACGGAATGGCTTCTCGTAGTCAGATAGGCCTAGTGCTGGCACTGAGACTACAGAGCTTTTTAACTTCTTGAACGAACTGAAGGCCACATCTGTCTGGAGGAACGGGGTCACGCTGACGTATTCACACAGAGGCTGCATTAGGACGGAAGCATCAGGGATCCAGGCTCTGCAATACGAAACTAGACCAAGGAAGGCCTGTAGCACTTTTGGAGTTGTCGGAGGGACCATCTTCTCCACTGTGGTCTTCCGGTCATCTGTCAGGCGTTTCGCCTGGTGAGCAATACAGTGTCTCTGGAACGTAACTTGCTTCAGACACCACTGGACTTTGTTCTTTGAGATCTTGCAGTGCTGCTCCGCCAGGTAGAGTAGGAGATACAAGGAAAGGGCTTTACACGTGTCAAAGTCAACTGCACAAAGGAGTAGATTGTCCATGTATTGTAGGAGGGTTACTTCTGCTTGTTCTGTGACTCAGTTGGTGAGAACTGTGGACATTGCTTTGGTGAACTGTGAAGGGCTGTTCTGGGCCCACTGTGGCATCACTGTCCATGTGTGGTGTCCCCCCTGGTGCATTAAGGCAAACAGGAACTGGTCTTCCAGATGAAGGGGAACACTGGAGAAAACATTAGCCAGGTTGTTCACTGTGAACACTTTTGCTGTGACAGGCACATTTGAGAGCAGAGTGTGCGGATTTGGCATATTTGCAGTTTCAAACACCGTGGCGTCATTCACAGCTCTCAGGTCATATACCATTCTGAACTTGGCTGGCTCTCCTTTTACAGTCTTTTTCTTGATGGGGAAAAGCGGGGTATTGCAAGGCGATGTGCGAGGAACAATGATTCCTATTTCCAGGTAGACCTTCAGTTGGTCAGAGGCAGCTTGACTCTAGGCCTGGCCTGGGCCTTACGAGGGTACGGGGTACATGGCTTGAGTGATACCCGTACTGGGGCAACTTGAGGTTTTCTCATGTGCTGGGGTCCCTTAGACCATAGACTTTATGGTACTACATCCAGTACCTCCTTGGGTAGGCCTCATCGATTGTTTAATGTTCTTGTAGGGCCGCCAGCATGACTCTTCTTGGATCAGGGATGAAGAAAGTGTCACAGACCCATTTTCCTGGAACACTGTGGTTGCCTCCAGCTTCTGCAGAAGGTTCGCTCCCAGCAGGTTGAGTGGAAGTTCCTTGACACCACAAACTGGGACAGGATAGAGTGTCCTGGCTGAGTGCACACGCTCAGTGGCTTTGTAAGCTGAGAATGTCTGACTTGACCATCAATGCCCATGCGAGGCACAGAGGATTCTGATAGGCAGCTGGGATCAGCGAGTTCCACAGGTCTCGTCACACTTCTGGCTGCACCAGTGTGCAGAAGTAAAGATCTGACAATGCCATCCACTTTCAGGGTAATTTGAGGTATTGGTCTTGAAGATGAAAGTTAACATGTCAGGAGCGTAGTGTCTTGCGGACCTGGCTTGCTTGCCTCTGTCCTATGGACCAGGTACTTCACTGCTTTCTGCACTTCCTCCTTGACCTGTTTCTCTGGACCAACTCTTGGGTTGCATGGGTCCAGTCTCTTCGAGGGCGTGGGTGCTTCGCACTGGTTCTGGAAATGGCCAAACTTGCCACAGATGTAACACTTGACACTTTTCCTGTCTTTGTAGGGTGGTTGCGCTTCCAGGTCAGTGGTCACCATGAGAGGGGCTGTCTTCTGCACCCCTGGTTGGGACTCAATCCCTTTGGCTACTGTGGACAACAGCATGATGGGTACTGCAGCGGCAGTGGGGTCCGGCCTGCTGATTGAAGCTGCGGTGGTAAGACGGGGCCTGCAGGTGCATTCGTGGCGAGGCCCGGAGGTGCCATGAGACCGGCGGCCGCATCCAACCCAAGGTCTTGGGGCATTACAGGGGCTGTGGCTGCATCTGCCATCACTTCTTCCCCCTGCTCCAACATAGCTTCTCCCCTTTGCTAACCTTATTGAGGTCGGTGTCTCCTCTATGGAGTCTGCAACGGTTCTTCCGGTGTGTTGATCGGCACTTTGCAGCATCTTCACCTCTGGCTTCCCTTCTGGCGTTCTCAGCAGCACGGCACCTGTTTCCTTCTTTGCGCTCCTTGTGGTGCTATAATAGCGGCAGTTTTGGTGACAATCGGCAATAAACAGTCTCCTAGGCGCACATAAAACATTTTTTTCTGGGTCAGTCCACTGCTATTGACCTGTTCCTAGGCCTAGCCACTATCAGTGGTTTCCTGATTGGCTGTCTCAGTCCATGCCCAAAGGCCTGTGCCAACATTTGCCTGTGTATCTGATCATGAATGGTGAGGCCCAAGTCTTTGAATACTTGCATTACTCTGCCATGAAACTTATTTACAGTCTCTGTCTTATCTTGGCTCTTGGTTTTGGCTTGTCCTGCCAATCTGCCTTTGGCCCACTCTCTGAGCTGTTATATTAGCTGTGGCCCTGACTCCCAAGCGTGTACATCTAATTCTGCTGGAAGTTTGAATTGTTCCTTCATGATTGGCCAGAGTGCATCACCTGCTTCTATTTCCATTCATGGCCCAGAGATCATACCAGGTGGCTGCATATGTTTGCTGCTTCTGCTACTTTCTTCGGTAAAATGGCATGGGATGCATCCCTGGGTCTGGAAGATTGTCACCTGACTTGAAGTGCAGTGCACATAGTGTAATGGTGGAGCCTCTATCTGCCCCTGTATTCTTGGTGCCTGTGGGTTTCTTTTCCTAGTGCTGGACAGCATGTATGATGTTCCCTCTTCACCTTCATCAGAGGAATAGTTGTGATGGCTTGTACTGGGGTCATACACTGACTGATTTTGGACTTAGAAGTTGCTTTTTATGTGAGGATGTCTCCCCCCTTGCTGAAGCTGTGATGGATTAGGCTTATAGTTCTATGTTGGTGTGAATGTAGGCAGCTCTGACCGGTGCTGAAGTTGTACATTATCAATACATGGTGATATCAAAGTTCATGTAAAACCTTAATGGTTACAATATTATTGACTGTGAAATGAGGTAACGGAGGACCTGTCAGTGAGCTCGTTCTGATATCATTCCTCCCCCCTCTGCACCCAGGGCTGAGCTGTCTGCTACCTGATGTGTCTGGGGGCTGCCCACTGCATTGTGTGTAGGGGGATTTTCACTTTCTTTCCCCGATATCACAACTGGCAATGGCTGGACTGTGCCTGGGGTATAGAAGGGAAACCTTGTGCTGTAAGCACCATATTGTTTGAATTGGGCGTTGGCCCAGCCGGCAACGAAGAGGAAAAAAGAGGAAGAAGAAGGAGGAGGGGTTGATGAGTGAGACAAAGGAATAGTAGGAGGGGAGAGAGAGAATGTGGAGAGAGAGGAGAGAGGAGGGGAGAGAGAGGGTGAGGAGAAGAGGGAGGAGAGATGGGTGTGGGGAAGGAAAAGAAGGAGGAGAAAGGTGTGGTGGGGGAGTGGAGAAGGAGGGAGAAGATGGGAGATGTGGAAGAGAGAGAGAGGGAGGATAAGATGGGAGGTGTGGAAGGAAGAGAGAGGGAGGAGAAGAGAGGAGTGGAGAAGGAGGGGAGAGATAGAGGGGAAGAGAGAGAAGAGAAAAAATCTGGAGGAAGAGGAGAGGAAAGAAGAGAGAGAATGCGGAGAGAAAAGACTGACAGAGAAAAAAAGAGGATAGAGGAGAACAACAAGAATAATAGAGAGGAGCAATTATGCCTTCTCCCTGTAGGGAGAGACGGGGCGCACCACATACTGTGAAAAAATAACTACCTATACCATGGATTCTGCTAAAAGCAGACTGCGCAGATTCTCCTGTCTCATACCCACAAAAATCACTTCCTGGTTTGCTCACATAACTTTCTGTACCACCTAAACGATGTAAGCTCTGCTGTGCTACTTCATACCATGTATTAGCATTCAGCAATCTAACATCAGCTAACTTCCCTTATTTTCCTTTCTACGTCATGCCACTCCGCAGCTTGAAGTCTGCCATTCTAATGAATTTCACGTACCTTATACCTTCCAAAATCTTCACATACTTAACACCTTCGTGTTCTGCCACTATCTAGGGGCTGTTTGCTCATCAGGAAATAAAAAGACTTTCCTGTTGCTCGGCCACTTTATTCCCCATGGCAAAAGCAAAAAATGAAAAACACACGAAAATGAAAAAAAAGAAAACAGTACTAAAAAAAACTTCTAAAAATGAGTATATAAAACTCTAAGAAAAACCCAAAACGATGAGAAAAACCGTCAAAAACTTAGTTCACAACCAAAAACTCAAAATTTTGATACAAACGGAAGGAAAAAAAAAACTTTTTCCCCCCAAAAAAGTAAAAAAGGTAAAGAGATTGAAGATTGAGGAAAACTTAATTAAAAAACTTTAAAATGCCGCAAAAAGAAAAAGACCCTTTAAGAGAGTAAAAAAAAAATTAAAAAATTAAAAATTAAAACGGCTTTTCTCTTCTCCTTTTTTCTTTTAGAATCTCTGTGCTCAAATACAGTCAGAGACACACTTCCTCTTTTTATTCCGTATGCTATTGCAATAATATCAAATGTCACTAAAATCACGTATCTGAAAACACGTATGTCACATCAAAAATGATAGATACAATTTAATTTAATTTCTTCTTTTAAAAAAAAATACACATAGCCAGCATTGCAGCTGAAAACAGGGGAAAAAAACAAAAAACAAAAAAAACAGATGTGACAGTGTGATTTACAATACATCTCTGCTCACAGCTGAAAAAAGAGGAAGTTCAAGAGAGGAAAAAAAAACAAAACTCTCTTTTACTATTTCATGCTTCTTAAAGAAGCAACACTTGACAGACAGAAACAGATAGACAATCCAAGAGATGCCCTTTTAAATTCTGTTACACATGCAGGTTGCGCTGGGAACAGACTACTGCCAATCGCACTGGACGCACCTGCGCCCGGGCCGCCTGAGTGAGTGAGAAGCACAACAAGCGGGAAATCTACCACCCCGGTCCGGACGTCCTAACTGGATCGCCGGCACTATGGGAATCTACAGTAGACCTCTAAGTTATCACTGCCCGTGCCTGGAACATGGGACTGCCCCAGGACTACCTGTCTCTCCTATTGCATGGGAATCCTGCAATAACTTATCGAGCGATTTGACCTCCTGCGGTCTGTTACCCAGCCACCAAAAACAAAAGTCACTTTTTCCTTCTTCTCTCGGATTTTACACAAACACATAACACATACACGGCACACAGCAGACACCTCCCAGGGTTTGGATTCGTGGCTACGGATTTTTTACACTACCTGGGAATTGGTGACCACACCTGACCGGCAAGAGGCATAGACCCGGACTGGGCACAGGGGACTTTCAGGTAAGATGATAACATTTTCTTACCTTACTTATGGAGCTGCGCAGTCTCCTGCCCCTGTGCCAAGGCAGTGGCAACACCTCCTTCTTTCCGGTCAGTAGTGGGTCCCCGTGTGCGTTTCATCCATGCCCCATGTTGGGCGCCATTATGTTATGGAAATATTTGGGTTGGATAAATGTATCCCTCTGTGTGTGCTGCGGCCGCTCCCAATTAGACTGAGTATTTTGAGCGCTCAAAGGAATGAGACTGCAACACCATTGTGTCAGAACAACATTCCATCAATACTGGTACTTTATTGTACATACATAGTTTTATATTTTCACATAGAAAGGAGTGGTTAGGGGTTGTCAGGGGTGGTTAGTAGGGTTGAGCGACTTTCATTTTTTTAAGATCGAGTAGGGTTTTGGGAAACCCGATTTTGTCCAGAGTCGAGTCGAGTGCAGTCGGCCGATTATCGCTAAAAGTCGGGGATCGACCGAAACACGAAACCCAATGCAAGTCAATGGGGAAGCATAGTCGGCAGTGAGTGGAGGCCAGGAAAACACCTACAGTGCCCATTTTAATGCCAAAAACATCCATTCTTGTTTCTGAAGCTTGCCAATCTTAATTAACTGTATAATAATAGTTGGGCATAGGGAATTGGGGGAAAGTTGTGGGGGGAGTAGGGCTGGCTCAAGTTTTTCGTGGGCCCAGGAAATGCGGACTACGTCACGGCGGTGTTGCAGGGAAAGGTAAGTATTTAAAAGTTGCAAGTGCTGTGATCCTGAGCAAGCAGGGGGGGCCCACTCGTTCGCATTGCCACTGGCACAGGGCCCCTCAAAGTACGGCGGTGTGTTTGCATGGCGGGGGCGCCTCCCACCAGCAGCGACACTTTTGCGTACTCTGAGGGGCCCTGTGCCAGTGACGTCGCCAACGAGTATGCCCCCCCACCTGATGAAGGAACCTGCACTTTCATCTGCACCTTCCTCTTTGTCCCTGTGTAAGGTGGTATAACATGCGGGAAGGGGAACCTTACTTTCAGCAGGGACAGATTCTGGCTGTGTAGAGTACAAGGGGAATGTAGTGGTCTAGGTCAATGTACCAGCAGACTCATTTAGCAGTGGCTGGGCAATGGGCAGGATGAGGAGGAAACAGATATAGGGCCAAAGAATAAAGTAGGCTACATGCAGTTCAAAATTGGTAACAGGACTAAACAGGCGGCATTGCTTTGTTCAGTGGAGTAGCAAACCCAAGAGCAGCAGACACTGTTTCAAGGGCCTAACCACACTAGTAGGCCAAATGCAGTTTAATATCTGATAGTATAGGGCGAAAGCCAGAATGTGGAAGCTCAGCTTTGTTCAGTTGAGGACAACACCAGGGAGGGGCAGACACCTTTAGTAGGCCGGAAAAGCCTATTGCATTTTTTAAAATGGTAATTTGGAGCAGAAGGTTGAAGCTCAGCTTTATTTAGTTGAGGACAACACCAGGGAGGGGCAGAAGCCGTTAGTAGGCCCTAACCACCATTTTTTTTTTTAAAACCACATAATGAGAGCCGGAAGGTTGAAGCTCAGCTTTATTTAGTTGAGGACAACACCAGGGAGGGGCAGAAGCCGTTAGTAGGCCCTAACCACCATTTTTTTTTTTTTTAAAACCACTTAATGAGAGCCGGAAGGTTGAAGCTCAGCTTTATTTAGTTGAGGACAACACCAGGGAGGGGCAGAAGCCGTTAGTAGGCCCTAACCACCATTTTTTTTTTAAAACCACTTAATGAGAGCCGGAAGGTTGAAGCTCAGCTTTATTTAGTTGAGGACAACACCAGGGAGGGGCAGAAGCCGTTAGTAGGCCCTAACCACCATTTTTTTTTAAAAACCACTTAATGAGAGCCGGAAGGTTGAAGCTCAGCTTTATTTAGTTGAGGACAACACCAGGGAGGGGCAGAAGCCGTTAGTAGGCCCTAACCACCATTTTTTTTTTTAAAACCACATAATGAGAGCCGGAAGGTTGAAGCTCAGCTTTATTTAGTTGAGGACAACACCAGGGAGGGGCAGAAGCCGTTAGTAGGCCCTAACCACCATTTTTTTTTTTAAAACCACATAATGAGAGCCGGAAGGTTGAAGCTCAGCTTTATTTAGTTGAGGGCAACACCAGGGAGGGGCAGAAGCCGTTAGTAGGCCCTAACCACCATTTTTTTTTTTTTTTAAACCACTTAATGAGAGCCGGAAGGTTGAAGCTCAGCTTTATTTAGTTGAGGACAACACCAGGGAGGGGCAGAAGCCGTTAGTAGGCCCTAACCACCATTTTTTTTTAAAAACCACTTAATGAGAGCCGGAAGGTTGAAGCTCAGCTTTATTTAGTTGAGGACAACACCAGGGAGGGGCAGAAGCCGTTAGTAGGCCCTAACCACCATTTTTTTTTTTAAAACCACATAATGAGAGCCGGAAGGTTGAAGCTCAGCTTTATTTAGTTGAGGACAACACCAGGGAGGGGCAGAAGCCGTTAGTAGGCCCTAACCACCATTTTTTTTTTTAAAACCACATAATGAGAGCCGGAAGGTTGAAGCTCAGCTTTATTTAGTTGAGGGCAACACCAGGGAGGGGCAGAAGCCGTTAGTAGGCCCTAACCACCATTTTTTTTTTTTTTAAAACCACTTAATGAGAGCCGGAAGGTTGAAGCTCAGCTTTATTTAGTTGAGGACAACACCAGGGAGGGGCAGAAGCCGTTAGTAGGCCCTAACCACCATTTTTTTTTTTTTTAAAACCACTTAATGAGAGCCGGAAGGTTGAAGCTCAGCTTTATTTAGTTGAGGACAACACCAGGGAGGGGCAGAAGCCGTTAGTAGGCCCTAACCACCATTTTTTTTTTTAAAACCACATAATGAGAGCCGGAAGGTTGAAGCTCAGCTTTATTTAGTTGAGGACAACACCAGGGAGGGGCAGAAGCCGTTAGTAGGCCCTAACCACCATTTTTTTTTTTTTTAAAACCACTTAATGAGAGCCGGAAGGTTGAAGCTCAGCTTTATTTAGTTGAGGGCAACACCAGGGAGGGGCAGAAGCCGTTAGTAGGCCCTAACCACCATTTTTTTTTTAAAACCACTTAATGAGAGCCGGAAGGTTGAAGCTCAGCTTTATTTAGTTGAGGACAACACCAGGGAGGGGCAGAAGCCGTTAGTAGGCCCTAACCACCATTTTTTTTTAAAAACCACTTAATGAGAGCCGGAAGGTTGAAGCTCAGCTTTATTTAGTTGAGGACAACACCAGGGAGGGGCAGAAGCCGTTAGTAGGCCCTAACCACCATTTTTTTTTTTAAAACCACATAATGAGAGCCGGAAGGTTGAAGCTCAGCTTTATTTAGTTGAGGACAACACCAGGGAGGGGCAGAAGCCGTTAGTAGGCCCTAACCACCATTTTTTTTTTTAAAACCACATAATGAGAGCCGGAAGGTTGAAGCTCAGCTTTATTTAGTTGAGGGCAACACCAGGGAGGGGCAGAAGCCGTTAGTAGGCCCTAACCACCATTTTTTTTTTTTTTAAAACCACTTAATGAGAGCCGGAAGGTTGAAGCTCAGCTTTATTTAGTTGAGGACAACACCAGGGAGGGGCAGAAGCCGTTAGTAGGCCCTAACCACCATTTTTTTTTTTTTTAAAACCACTTAATGAGAGCCGGAAGGTTGAAGCTCAGCTTTATTTAGTTGAGGACAACACCAGGGAGGGGCAGAAGCCGTTAGTAGGCCCTAACCACCATTTTTTTTTTTAAAACCACATAATGAGAGCCGGAAGGTTGAAGCTCAGCTTTATTTAGTTGAGGACAACACCAGGGAGGGGCAGAAGCCGTTAGTAGGCCCTAACCACCATTTTTTTTTTTTTTAAAACCACTTAATGAGAGCCGGAAGGTTGAAGCTCAGCTTTATTTAGTTGAGGACAACACCAGGGAGGGGCAGAAGCCGTTAGTAGGCCCTAACCACCATTTTTTTTTTTAAAACCACATAATGAGAGCCGGAAGGTTGAAGCTCAGCTTTATTTAGTTGAGGACAACACCAGGGAGGGGCAGAAGCCGTTAGTAGGCCCTAACCACCATTTTTTTTTTTTTTAAAACCACTTAATGAGAGCCGGAAGGTTGAAGCTCAGCTTTATTTAGTTGAGGACAACACCAGGGAGGGGCAGAAGCCGTTAGTAGGCCCTAACCACCATTTTTTTTTTTTAAACCACATAATGAGAGCCGGAAGGTTGAAGCTCAGCTTTATTTAGTTGAGGACAACACCAGGGAGGGGCAGAAGCCGTTAGTAGGCCCTAACCACCATTTTTTTTTTTAAAACCACATAATGAGAGCCGGAAGGTTGAAGCTCAGCTTTATTTAGTTGAGGACAACACCAGGGAGGGGCAGAAGCCGTTAGTAGGCCCTAACCACCATTTTTTTTTTTAAAACCACATAATGAGAGCCGGAAGGTTGAAGCTCAGCTTTATTTAGTTGAGGACAACACCAGGGAGGGGCAGAAGCCGTTAGTAGGCCCTAACCACCATTTTTTTTTTTAAAACCACATAATGAGAGCCGGAAGGTTGAAGCTCAGCTTTATTTAGTTGAGGGCAACACCAGGGAGGGGCAGAAGCCGTTAGTAGGCCCTAACCAAAGTTGAAGGCCAAATGCAGTTTAATTTCTGATACTATAGGCCGAAAGCCAGAAGGTGGAAGTTCCGATTTAGACAGTGGAGGACAATTTGAATTAGGGACTGCAGACAGACTTAGTAGGCTGTCCCCTGTGGACCATGCATCCACCACATTAACCCATTGCGCCGTAATGGACACGTAATCTTCCGTGGCCATGCCTACAGGTCCATGCGTCTGTTGTCAGGTGCACCTTTGTACTCACAGATTGCCAGAGTGCATGGACAATGCGGTCTTCTACATGCTGGTGGAGGGTTGGGATGGCTTTTCTCGCAAAAGAAGTGTCGACTGGTTAGCTTGTAGCGTGGTACAGCGTAGTCCATCATGGCCTTATTAATAGTAAATAAAATATATAACTAGGCTCTATGAACTTTTAAATAGGTTCCAGGGGTACACGGGCAGCATTGGTGTGGTCAGTGGAGGAGTATTGCAAGTAGGGGCTGCAGACAGGCTATCAAAGGCCTAAAATAACAAACAGTAGGCAGTCATGGCAGTTTTACATCGGTTACATGGATACACAGGCAGGCACTCCAGGCAGCATTGTGCTCAGTGGAGGAGTATTGCAAGTAGGGGCCGCAGACAGGCTATCAAAGGCCTAAAATAACAAACAGTAGGCAGTCATGGCAGTTTTACATCGGTTACATGGATACACAGGCAGGCACTCCAGGCAGCATTGTGGTCAGTGGAGGAGTATTGCAAGTAGGGGCCGCAGACAGGCTATCAAAGGCCTAAAATAACAAACAGTAGGCAGTCATGGCAGTTTTACATCGGTTACATGGATACACAGGCAGCTAGGTGGTGAGTGGAGGAGTATTTAAAGTAAGGACCGCAGACAGGCTATCAAAGGCCTAACATAACAAACAATAGGCTCATGGCAGTTTTACAGCGGTTACATGGATACACGGGCAGGCAGCTTGGTGGTGAGTGGAGGAGTATTTAAAGTATGGACCGCAGACAGGCTTCGAAGGCCTAACACAATAAAATGGGCTGGCTGTAGGCACTTTAAAATTGGTTCCAGGGGTACACGGGCAGCAGTGGTCTGGTCAGTGGAGGCCTAGTGGAAGTATGGACCGCAGACAGGCTTCGAAGGCCTAACACAATAAAATGGGCTGGCTGTAGGCACTTTAAAATTGGTTCCAGGGGTACACGGGCAGCAGTGGTCTGGTCAGTGGAGGCCTAGTGGAAGTATGGACCGCAGACAGGCTTCGAAGGCCTAACACAATAAAATGGGCTGGCTGTAGGCACTTTAAAATTGGTTCCAGGGGTACACGGGCAGCAGTGGTCTGGTCAGTGGAGGACTAGTGGAAGTATGGACCGCAGACAGGCTTCGAAGGCCTAACACAATAAAATGGGCTGGCTGTAGGCACTTTAAAATTGGTTCCAGGGGTACACGGGCAGCAGTGGTCTGGTCAGTGGAGGCCTAGTGGAAGTATGGACCGCAGACAGGCTTCGAAGGCCTAACACAATAAAATGGGCTGACTGTAGGCACTTTAAAATTGGTTCCAGGGGTACACGGGCAGCAGTGGTCTGGTCAGTGGAGGACTAGTGGAAGTATGGACCGCAGACAGGCTTCGAAGGCCTAACACAATAAAATGGGCTGGCTGTAGGCACTTTAAAATTGGTTCCAGGGGTACACGGGCAGCAGTGGTCTGGTCAGTGGAGGACTAGTGGAAGGAGGGAGCGCAGAAAGGCTTCAAAGGCCTAACATAACAAACAATAGGCTCATGGCAGTTTTACAGCGGTTACATGGATACACGGGCAGGCAGCTTGGTGGTCAGTGGAGGAGTAGGGACCGCAGACAGGCTATCAAAGGCCTAAAATAACAAACAATAGGCTCATGGCAGTTTTACAGCGGTTACATGGATACACGGGCAGGCAGCTTGGTGCTGAGTGGAGGAGTAGTGCAAGGAGTGTCTGTCCCAGTACTCCCAAAATATAAATAGATGTTAATGTCTCGCAAAACAACCAAAACAAAAAAAAAGATGGCATACTTAGGTACAGGGGTGGGCTCATCTGCTGTGTTTCTGACATAGTAATTTGGCAGTAACTATTTAATGGTGCCAATATAGGACACAGACACAGACTACTTTAAGTTGCATCATAGATGTCTACAAATTTGTATTGTCAGTGCCAGACATTGAATGATGTCAGCGAATAGACTAAAGATTGGTGGAGCTGTGCGACATAATTTTGCACGTAGTAGAGCCCAGTTTGAGCTGGGGTAGGGGGGAACTCTCTTGAGGCCGGCGGGACCGCCCCAGGGCCACTCATGTTACAACGGTGTGTCTGACGTTGGGTGCGCACCACCACCGCCAGAGACACTACATTGTACTATGAGGGACCCAGTAGCAATGCCGTCAACCAAAAGCGAGCACACCCACCTCTTCAGACAAACAGCAGTCTCACGGGTGCTTGCGCCAAGTCGCGATACCACGGCCCCGTGTGGGGAGTTTGGCCATTTAGGGAGGTGTAAACATGTCGTATGCTGTACAATCTGCAGCAGCAAATTAGACATTAGAAAAGTAATTCACAGGCAAGAGCTTTTCATAGGAAAGCTAGGTGTCGGCCGGGCAAGGTGGGGCAAAAGATTTTGAAATCCAGTTGTGGTTCATTTTAATGAATGTTAGATCGTCAACATTTTGGGTAGCCAGACGAGTCCTTTTTTCGGTTAATATTGACCCTGCAGCACTGAATACTCTTTCTGATAGGACACTTGCTGCCGGGCAAGCAAGCTCCTGCAATGCATATTCTGCCAATTCTGGCCAGGTGTCTAATTTGGAGGCCCAGTAATCAAATGGGAATGACGGTTGAGGGAGAACATCGATAAGGGATGAAAAATAGTTAGTAACCATACTGGACAAATGTTGTCTCCTGTCACTTTCAATTGATGCAGCAGTACCTGTCCTGTCTGCGGTCATAGCAAAATCACTCCACAACCTGGTCAGAAAACCCCTCTGTCCAACGCCACTTCTGATGTGTGCACCCCTAACACTCCTAGTCTGCTGCCCCCTGGAGCTCGTGTGAGAACGATCACGTGCGCTGTGTGCTGGGAATGCCTGAAGCAAACGGTCAACAAGAGTTGATTGTTTGGTTGCTAATATTAGTTCCAAGTTCTCATGTGGCATAATATTTTGCAATTTGCCTTTATAGCGTGGATCAAGGAGGCAGGCCAACCAGTAATCGTCATCGTTCATCATTTTCGTAATGCGTGTGTCCCTTTGTAGGATACGTAAGGCATAATCCGCCATGTGGGCCAAAGTTCCACTTGTCAAATCTCCGGTTGTGATTGGTTGAGGGGCAGTTGCAGGCAAATCTACGTCACTTGTGTCCCTCAAAAAACCAGAACCCGGCCGTGACACGCAACCAATTTCCTGTGCCCCCGTGAAAGTTTCCGCATTAAAAATATACTCATCCCCATCATCCTCCTCGTCCTCCACCTCCTCTTCGCCCGCTACCTCGTCCTGTACACTGCCCTGACCAGACAATGGCTGACTGTCATCAAGGCTTCCCTCTTCCTCTGGTGCAGACGCCTGCTCCTTTATGTGCGTCAAACTTTGCATCAGCAGACGCATTAGGGGGATGCTCATGCTTATTACGGCGTTGTCTGCACTAACCAGCCGTGTGCATTCCTCAAAACACTGAAGGACTTGACACATGTCTTGTATCTTCGACCACTGCACACCTGACAACTCCATGTCTGCCATCCTACTGCCTGCCCGTGTATCCTCCCACAAATAAATAACAGCACGCCTCTGTTCGCACAGTCTCTGAAGCATGTGCAGTGTTGAGTTCCACCTTGTTGCAACGTCTATGATTAGGCGATGCTGGGGAAGGTTCAAAGACCGCTGATAGGTCTGCATACGGCTGGCGTGTACAGGCGAACGTCGGATATGTGAGCAAAGTGCACGCACTTTGAGGAGCAGGTCGGAGAACCCAGGATAAGTTTTCAATAAGCACTGCACCACCAGGTTTAAGGTGTGAGCCAGGCAAGGAATGTGTTTCAGTTGGGAAAGGGAGATGGCAGCCATGAAATTCCTTCCGTTATCACTCACTACCTTGCCTGCCTCAAGATCTACTGTGCCCAGCCACGACTGCGTTTCTTGTTGCAAGAACTCGGACAGAACTTCCGCGGTGTGTCTGTTGTCGCCCAAACACTTCATAGCCAATACAGCCTGCTGACGCTTGGCAGTAGCTGGCCCATAATGGGACAACTGGTGTGCAACAGTGTCATCTGCCGATGGAGTGGTTGGCCGACTGCGTTCTGTGGAAGAGCTGTAGCTTCTGCAGGAGGACGAGGAGGAGGAGGAGGGGGTGCGAACGCCTACAGCCAACTGTTTCCTAGACCGTGGGCTAGGCACAACTGTCCCTAAATTGATGTCGCCTGTGGACCCTGCATCCACCACATTCACCCAGTGTGCCGTGATGGACACATAACGTCCCTGGCCATGCCTACTGGTCCATGCATCTGTAGTCAGGTGCACCTTTGTACTCACAGATTGCCTGAGTGCATGGACGATGCGCTGTTTAACATGCTGGTGCAGGGCTGGGATGGCTTTTCTGGAAAAAAAGTGTCGACTGGGTAGCTCGTATCGTGGTTCAGCGTACTCCATCAGGGCTTTGAAAGCTTCGCTTTCAACTAACCGGTAGGGCATCATCTCTAACGAGATTAGTCTAGCTATGTGGGCGTTAAAACCCTGTGTACGCGGATGCGAGGATAAGTACTTCCTTTTTCTAACCAGAGTCTCATGTAGGGTGAGCTGGACTGGAGAGCTGTAGATCGTGGAACTTTCGGGTGTGCCGGTGGACATGGCAGACTGAGAGACGGTTGGAGACGGTATTGTTTCCGCCGGTGCCCTACATGCAATATTTCCTCCTACAAAACTGGTGATTCCCTGACCCTGACTGCTTTTGGCTGGCAAAGAAACCTGCACAGATACTGCCGGTGGTGCGGAAAATGGTGGCCTTACAGTGACGGAAGGGATGTTGCGTTGCTGACTAGCTTCATTGGCCGAGGGTGCTACAACCTTGAGGGACGTTTGGTAGTTAGTCCAGGCTTGAGAATGCATGGTGGTTAAGTGTCTATGCATGCAACTAGTATTTAGACTTTTCAGATTCTGACCTCTGCTTAAGCTAGTTGAACATTTTTGACAGATGACTTTGCGCTGATCAGTTGGATGTTGTTTAAAAAAATGCCAGACTGCACTCTTCCTAGACTCTGATCCCTTTTCAGGGATTGCAGACTGAGCTTTAACCGGATGGCAACGCTGTGCTCCAACAGGTTTTGGCTTTGACACGCGTTTTGGTCCAGATACGGGCCCGGCAGATGGAACCTGTTGCGATGTTGATGCCTGCTGCGGCCCCTCCTCCACCTCCGCTTCTGAACTACTGCCGCCTGCACCCTGTTCCCCCAATGGCTGCCAATCGGGGTCAATAACTGGGTCATCTATTACCTCCTCTTCGAGCTCGTGTGCAACTTCGTCTGTGTCACTGTGTCGGTCGGTGGTATAGCGTTCGTGGCGGGGCAACATAGTCTCATCAGGGTCTGATTGTGGATCTGTACCCTGAGAGGGCAATGTGGTGGTCTGAGTCAAAGGAGCAGCATAGTACTCTGGCTGTGGCTGTGCATCAGTGCACTCCATGTCAGAATATACTTGTAATGGGCATGGCCTGTTAAATGTTTCACTTTCTAAGCCAGGGACGGTATGTGTAAAGAGCTCCATGGAGTGACCCGTTGTGTCGCCTGCTGCATCCTTCTCTCTTGTTGTAGTTTTTGCTGAGGAGGACAAGGAAGCGACTTGTCCCTGACCGTGAACATCCACAAGCGACGCGCTGCTTTTACATTTACCAGTTTCGGAAGAGGAGGCAAAAGAGCTAGAGGCTGAGTCTGCAATGTAAGCCAAAACTTGCTGTTGCTGCTCCGCCTTTAAAAGCGGTTTTCCTACTCCCAGAAAAGAGAGCGTTCGAGGCCTTGTGTAGCCTGACGACGAAACTGGCTCCACAGCTCCAGACTTAGGTGGAATATTTTTATCCCCACGACCACCTGATGCTCCACTACCACTACCATCATTACCAGCTGACAATGAACGCCCACGACGACCTCTTGCACCAGACTTCCTCATTGTTTTAAAATCTTAACCAAAGTAACTTTATTTGTTGCTATCAAACAACTTACACGGTGAGCTATAACTTCAGTATGATTTCAATATCCCTTAACAGGTTGGTGAGACCACAAGGAAAATCAGGCACAATGTTACACACTCTGTTTTCTGTGGCACAAAATCACAGAGATGACACACACGCAGGACTGTCACTCAAGCACTAATGTCAATATTAATCTCCCACCTAATTTATTTATTTTTTTTTCTCAGGGAGACTTTAGAAACCAAATAATATTAAAAAAAAAAAAAAAAAGGCTTTCTATGGCCCACAATTAGAGAGAGAGAGGTGGCACAACCAGGAGTCAAGACTGGCGCACAAGCTGAAAGGGCAATATTACTCTCCCACTGTTTTTTATGTTTTTTTTGTTTTTTTCAGGGAGACTTTAGAAACCAAATAATATTAAAAAAACCAAAAAAAAAAAAGGCTTTCTATGGCCCACTGAATGAGAGGGAGAGAGGTGGCACACCCAGGAGTCAAGACTGGCACACAAGCTGAAAGGGCAATATTACTCTCCCACTGTTTTTTTATGTATTTTTTGTTTTTTCAGGGAGACTTTAGAAACCCAATAATATTTAAAAAAAAAAATAAATAGGCTTTCTATGGCCCACTGAATGAGAGGGAGAGAGGTGACACACCCAGGAGTCAAGACTGGCACACAAGCTGAAAGGGCAATATTACTCTCCCACTGTTTTTTTAGGTTTTTTTTTGTTTTTTCAGGGAGAATTAGAAACCAAATAATATTAAAAAAAAAAAAAAAATAGGCTTTCTATGGCCCACTGAATGAAAGGGAGAGAGGTGGCACACCCAGGAGTCAAGACTGGCACACAAGCTGAAAGGGCAATATTACTCTCCCACTGTTTTTTTATGTATTTTTTGTTTTTTCAGGGAGACTTTAGAAACCCAATAATATTTAAAAAAAAAAATAAATAGGCTTTCTATGGCCCACTGAATGAGAGGGAGAGAGGTGGCACACCCAGGAGTCAAGACTGGCACACAAGCTGAAAGGGCAATATTACTCTCCCACTGTTTTTTTAGGTTTTTTTTTTTTTTTCAGGGAGAATTAGAAACCAAATAATATTAAAAAAAAAAAAAATAGGCTTTCTATGGCCCACTGAATGAAAGGGAGAGAGGTGGCACACCCAGGAGTCAAGACTGGCACACAAGCTGAAAGGGCAATATTACTCTCCCACTGTTTTTTTATGTATTTTTTGTTTTTTCAGGGAGACTTTAGAAACCCAATAATATTTAAAAAAAAAAATAAATAGGCTTTCTATGGCCCACTGAATGAGAGGGAGAGAGGTGGCACACCCAGGAGTCAAGACTGGCACACAAGCTGAAAGGGCAATATTACTCTCCCACTGTTTTTTTAGGTTTTTTTTTTTTTTCAGGGAGACTTTAGAAACCAAATAATATTAAAAAAAAAAAAAAAAAAAAAAAAATAGGCTTGCTATAGCCCACTGAATGAGAGATAGCACACACAGCAGTGGCACACAAGCCCTGACTGAGGCCAATATTTTTCTCCCACTGATTGATGTAGTGTTTTTGTGTTGAGGTAGAATTTAGAACACAAATCACGGAAAAAATAAATAGGCTTTCTATGGCCCACTGAATGAAAGGGAGAGAGGTGGCACACCCAGGAGTCAAGACTGGCACACAAGCTGAAAGGGCAATATTACTCTCCCACTGTTTTTTTATGTATTTTTTGTTTTTTCAGGGAGACTTTAGAAACCCAATAATATTTTAAAAAAAAAAAAAGGCTTTCTATGGCCCACAATTAGAGAGAGAGAGGTGGCACAACCAGGAGTCAAGACTGGCGCACAAGCTGAAAGGGCAATATTACTCTCCCACTGTTTTTTATGTTTTTTTTGTTTTTTTCAGGGAGACTTTAGAAACCAAATAATATTAAAAAAACCAAAAAAAAAAAAGGCTTTCTATGGCCCACTGAATGAGAGGGAGAGAGGTGGCACACCCAGGAGTCAAGACTGGCACACAAGCTGAAAGGGCAATATTACTCTCCCACTGTTTTTTTATGTATTTTTTGTTTTTTTCAGGGAGACTTTAGAAACCCAATAATATTTAAAAAAAAAAATAAATAGGCTTTCTATGGCCCACTGAATGAGAGGGAGAGAGGTGGCACACCCAGGAGTCAAGACTGGCACACAAGCTGAAAGGGCAATATTACTCTCCCACTGTTTTTTTATGTTTTTTTTGTTTTTTCAGGGAGACTTTAGAAACCCAATAATATTTAAAAAAAAAATAAATAGGCTTTCTATGGCCCACTGAATGAAAGGGAGAGAGGTGGCACACCCAGGAGTCAAGACTGGCACACAAGCTGAAAGGGCAATATTACTCTCCCACTGTTTTTTTATGTATTTTTTGTTTTTTTCAGGGAGACTTTAGAAACCCAATAATATTTAAAAAAAAAAATAAATAGGCTTTCTATGGCCCACTGAATGAGAGGGAGAGAGGTGGCACACCCAGGAGTCAAGACTGGCACACAAGCTGAAAGGGCAATATTACTCTCCCACTGTTTTTTTAGGTTTTTTTTTTTTTTCAGGGAGACTTTTGAAACCAAATAATATTAAAAAAAAAAAAAAAAAAAAAATATAGGCTTGCTATAGCCCACTGAATGAGAGATAGCGCACACACAGCAGTGGCACACAAGCCCTGACTGAGGCCAATATTTTTCTCCCACTGATTGATGTAGTGTTTCTGTGTTGAGGTAGATTTTAGAACACAAATCACGGAAAAAATAAATAGGCTTTCTATGGCCCACTCAGTGAGAGATGGCACACACAGGGATGGCACTGTAGCAGAAATGCCAATCTTAATCTCCCACAAAAAAAAAACAAAAAAAAAAAAAAAACTGTCCTACAATTACTATCTCCCTGCAGTAATGTAAGCCAGGTATGGCAGGCAGCAATAGGAGTGGACTGATGCACAAATTAAATAAAAAGTGTGGACAAACAAAAAAGATAGCTGTGCAGAAAGGAAGGAACAAGAGGATATGTGCTTTGAAAAAAGCAGTTGGTTTCCACAGTGGCGTACACACAGCAATACAGCTATCACGGAGCCTTCTAGGGCAGCCCAATGAGCTACAGCGCTGAGGGGAAAAAAAAAAAAAAATAGCTTCCACTGTTCCTGCACACCGAAGGTGGTGTTGGACAGTGGAAATCGCTGCAGCACAAGCGGTTTGGTGGTTAGTGGACCCTGCCTAACGCTCTCCCTGCTTCTGATGAAGCGGCAGCAACCTGTCCCTAAGCTCAGATCAGCAGCAGTAAGATGGCGGTCGGCGGGAACGCCCCTTTATAGCCCCTGTGACGCCGCAGACAGCAAGCCAATCACTGCAATGCCCTTCTCTAAGATGGTGGGGACCAGGATCTATGTCATCACGCTGCCCACACTCTGCGTTCACCTTCATTGGCTGAGAAATGGCGCTTTTCGCGTCATTGAAACGCGACTTTGGCGCGAAAGTCGCGTACCGCATGGCCGACAAGCACAGGGGTCGGATCGGGTTTCATGAGACGCCGACTTAGCCAAAAGTCGGCGACTTTTGAAAATGATCGACCCGTTTCGCTCAACCCTAGTGGTTAGTTAATTACCATATTGTCTAGCTCCTCTGTCATTGGTTATCTAAACATATATGGAATATTGTGATTAATGCTCATATGACTGCTGACCAAGCAAGTAAAATGGAGCTCTCTGCATGTAGGACAGAGTGGAGACATCTGATCAGGAGTCAAAACATCTGACACTGTTCCGCATTTGTGACGGAAAACCCCATATGATCTGTCTGGGTTATATTAATTCGTGTCAGCCATTTTAAACCATTGATTATAATGTATATATTAGCTGTGAGCATATAAGTATATATTTGATTATAGAGGAGTATACATGCAAGTGAGATCTACGTGATATATATATTTCTATCACAGGTCTCTCATAGACTTACATTGGGCTCGTTGTTCTGTCCGAGCACCCGAGTATTCCAATCTGCTCAACCCGCGCAACGAGCACCCGAGCATTTTAGCGCTTGCTCATCACTACTTATGATGAATTATAACCTAAAGTTTAGAAACTAATATTTCCGTAATGGAGAAGAAAAATAGAATAATGAAAACATTTAATTTTGCTGTGCATCCACTATTGCATGATGTGACTATTTTAGCTTTCAAAAACTGGTGAAAGGTCCTGTTTAACTTTGGGGCTGCGAGATTGTTTTTAACCCCTGCAGAGTGGGTTACCTATAGTGTCACTGTACAAAATAAAAACACTTGAAGGAGCAGCACATTCAGCATTTGGTCTGTATTTTACATCAGTATTTTTTGTAAACCAAAATCAGGAGTGGAACAGTCAGAGGAAAAGTATAATAGAAACACGTCACCACTTCTGCATTTTTCACTCAAAAACTGTTTTTTCGTATACTGGATAAATGATTAATTTTATAAGTTCTGCTCTCCTATGGCTTTATTGTAAATGCATGCTGTGCTTTCGTGTTTGCCTTTATCCATTCACCAAAAATAACAAAACATATTTAATTTCTTTTCAAAAGATAAGTGTAGTGCAGAATGCTCAGTCTATTCTGCACACAAAATCACAAAACTCTGCCCATCTCAAAATAGTCACCAGTGTCAAAGTGACCGAATTCTGTGAAAATAAGTAATTGGGTTGAAGTTAGATTTTGTGTCAGTGTGCATAAAATGAGTCAGTTCTGACATAAATAAGGTGACTGATTATAATTTAGCCACCCGCCTTGTTGAATTACTTCTCAGAAAGTACACTTAGACCTTGTCCCCATGCTGCTGAACCTGTAGAACCTTAAATACACATAGAACATTTGTATTTAGGCTATGCTCATGCTGCTTTTTTAATGTATGTTTAATGTATATGGCAGGAAATGCTCCCGACTTATAGTTTAAAGCACCACTCCATCTTTTTTTTTTCTTTCAGCATTGAAGTAGTTCAACTAATCTAAGTTTCCTGGCCATAGTCTTATACTTACCAGCTTTTATATTCAGGTCTTCCAAGGGCCACTGCGGTCCTGAGCTGCCATATTGTGAGGGTAAGGAGCTCCGTTTGACTTTTTCAATGCAAAATTGGCTGGAATTGAGATCGAACACCATGTCGCGTTTGGAGAGCCCCTGATGTGCCTAAACAGTGGAAATCCCCCACAATTGACAACATTTTGGAGACTATACCCTCCAAGGAACGTATCTAGATGTGTGGTGAGAACTTTGAACTCACAGGTGTTTCACTAAAGTTTATGATGCCCGGGCGTAAAAATAAAAATAAATCATATTTTTTCCACAAACAAGATCTTTGAGTCCCCAATTTTTTATTTTCCCAAGGGTAATAGGAGAAATTGGACCCCAAAAGTTATTGTCCAATTTGTCCTGAGTATGCTGATTCCCCATATGTGGGAGAAAAGTACTGTATGGGCACACATAGGGGCTCGGAAGGGAAGTAGTGACGTTTTAGAATGCAGACTCTGATGGAATGATCTGCGGGCCTCATGTCGTATTTGGAGAGCCCCTGATGTGCCTAAACAGTGGAAACCCCCACAAGTGACCCAATTTTGGAAACTAGATCCCCCAATGAATCTATCTAGATGTGTGGTGAGCACTTTGAACCCCCAAGTGCTTCACACAAGTTTATAACGTAGAGCCGTAAAAATAAAAAAATCATATTTTTTCCCAAAAAATGATTTTTTGCCCCCAATTTTGTATTTTCCTAATAGTAACAGAAAAAATTGGACCACAATAGTTATTGTGCAATTTGTGCTGAGTATGCTGATACCCCATATATAAGGGTAAACCACTGTTTGGGCACATGGCAGAGCTCAGAATGGAAGGAGCGCCAGATTTTACTGTTATGGTTTGCAGGTGCCATAACCCACTGGGAGAACCCATGAGGTGCCAAAACAGCAGAACCTCCCATAATTGACCCCATTTTATGAATTACACCTCTCAATGAATTCATCTAGGGGTGCAGTTATCATATTGAAACCATGGGTGTGTCACAGAATTTTATACCATTGGGCAGCAATGCGGAGAGACTTTGGAGGAACAGAGTGAATGGGTGAATGGGTCTGAGCACATGGCAGTGTGTTTCTAAGGACCATGTGTCCATGTGCAAAACACGCTGACATGTCCGTTTTTTAATGTCAGCACAGACCACAAAACATCCAGCACACGTGCATACACATAACACACATGGATGTTGGGGAGAATGATGAGAGCCTTGTTCAGCACCCGATGCCGGGGAACAGCGCTTACTGTAACGCTTCTTCCCTGGCACCCGTCCTTGTAGTACTAATGTGGCACACGCATGTATTACACACACGGACACTGACATCTCTGGTACCGGAAATATCAGGAAGTGTTATAGAGGCCTTATAGTGGGTTTTTTTGTTTGGCTGCCATCACACACTAAAAGACGCTTTTTATTTAAAAAAATAGTTTTTGCATCACCATATTTTGAGAGCTATAATTTTTTCATACTGCGGCCCACAGAGTCATGTGAGGTCTTGTTTTTTACTGAACAAGTTGACGTTTTTATTGGTACCATTTTCAGGCACATGACCTTTTTTTATCGCTTTTTGTTCTAATTTTTGGGAGGCAGAATGAACAAAAACCAGCAAATCTTGAATTTCTTTTTTGGGTGGGGGGCGTTTATACCGTTCCGTGTGTGGTAAAACTGATGAAGCAGTCTGATTATTCAAGTTAGTGCGATTACAGAGATACCTCATTTATATAATTTTTTAATATTTTGTCGCTTTTATACAATAAAAACGTTCATATAAAAAATAATTATTTTTTGCATGGCTTTATTCTGAGAGCTATAACATTTTTATTTTTCCAGTGATAGAGCTGTATTGGGGCTCATTGTTTGCAGGACAAGATGATAATTTCAGCGGTACCATGTTTATTTTTATCTGTCTTTTTGATTGCGTGTTATTCCACTTTTTGTTCAGTGATATGATGATAAAGCATTGTTTTTTGCCTTGCTTTTTTTTTTCCGTGGGTTAAAGTGCCGGGAGTGGTCTATGACCACTCCTGGCACTTAGTACCGGGTGTCAGCTGTGAGAATCAGCTGACACCCAGCCCCGATCGGCCGCACACCACCCAAGTGCACGGCCGATCGGCTATGATGTACTATCCCATCCATGGTCAGAAGGGCCCAGGGCACATGGACGTGATAGTATGTCAGATGTCAGAAAGGGGTTAAATAAGGCATTTTTTCTGTATGTGTGTGTGTTTTTTTAATTATTGGGTTAGTAATGGGGTTATCTGATGCTATTACTAACCCCAAGGCTTGATGCAAGTTGTCATCAACCCCAAAAACAATTACCTCTGATTGCCATTGCACCAGGGCAATAAGGAAGAGCTGGGCAAAGCACCGTAAATGGCACATCCGATGTGATGCTCCAATTCGGAGGTTTCTGCGGGCTGATATTTTTAGGCTGGGAAAGGCCAAATAACGAGAGACTTTTCCAGCCTGATAATATAAGCCCACAACTGTCTGCTTTACCTTGGCTAGCTTTAAAAAATAAGGGGGACTCAAAGTCTTTTTTTTTTTCATTATTTATTTAATAAACCTACTCTCTCCCTCTTAAAACAACTCTCCATGAATTGCTTATTGAGGACAG
The DNA here is from genome assembly GCF_051348905.1 of Ranitomeya variabilis. NCBI lineage: Eukaryota > Metazoa > Chordata > Amphibia > Anura > Dendrobatidae > Ranitomeya > Ranitomeya variabilis. The sequence continues at coordinate 919,563,273 of NC_135233.1, read as the reverse complement.
TATACCAAGCATAACATCACTGGGTCCCACATAAGACCGCATGACACGATGTGGCCGACTTTTCACAGTAATGTCATTAGCCAACATGGCAATCCCCGCATGTTTATTAGCTGTCTAACAACCATGAAACATATGGTACGAGTAGTTGAGAATTGCGCGATATCTGTGCCCCTCGATGCTCAATCGAGTATCGACCAGTGCCGAGCACGCCCCCTCATCACTAGTTGCAACCACTCCATACAGTTCAGATACTAGCTGTAGTATGTACCTGCCTTTAAGAGCATTAATCAAAGCTATCCATGAGCATTGTCATTTAATTATTTTAATGCCACTGTCAATCACTGACAAATGAAGAGCAGGATGGAGGAGTCATTCATTGCGCTGCTGATAAAAGCTTGATTGCACTATAAAATCAAGATAATTTTATTGTATAGGTTTACAGGTCAATGTGTTTCAAGGTTCCGCATAGTTGACCGGAGTCCTGCAGCAGCTGTAATACGCGCCTATCAAATGTTGCTATATTGCAACTTCACCAGGTGAGTGGTCTCACTGTTCCTTTTTTCCCTTATCATCAGATAAGACCCTATTGCACTTTTTGTCTCCTAGTTTTTTCTCTTCAATCACTGACAAAGACATTTAAATAGTGAAATCACTGATGCATGCACAATGTTGGGAGACAGATCGGATACCATGGCAGTTAAAGGCCTGATTAAAGCCCAAATCACAGCCATCTTGATTCTCTTCCTAAGCTCAGATATAGACTTATAGTGGTATGTAAAATTTTGGACATCCTTGGTCAAAATTTCTATTATTGTGACCAGTTAAGCAAGATTAAGATGAAATGATCTCTAAAAGGGCTAAAGTTGAAGATGACATATTTCCTTTAAATTTTGATAAAAAAATATGCACATACATTTTCTTCTTTTACATTTTAAATATTCCAAAAAGGAAAATGGGCCAATGCAAAAGTTTGGGCACTCTGCATGATTAGCAACTAGTAGCACCCCCTTTTAAAAGGATGACAGCTTGTAAACACTTTTTGTAGCCAGACAAGAGTCTTTCAATTCTTTAGGGATTTTCATCTATTCTTCCTTGGCAAATTGTTCCAGCTTTGCCAGAATCCTTGGTCACCTCACATGTACTGATATTTTGAGGTCTAGCCACAGATTTTCAATGATGGTCAGATCAGGAGACCCTGAAAGCTCTTGTAAGGCCATGTTCACAAGTTGCGGTTTTTACCGCGGATCTGCAGCAGTTTTCCATGCGGTCTACAGTACCATGTAAACCTATGGAAAACCAAATCTGCTGTGCACATGCTGCAGAAAAAAACACGTGGAAACGCAGCATTGTTTTTTCCACAGCATGTCAATTCTTTGTGCGGAACTGCTGCGTTTCTGCACCCATTGACTTGCATTGAGTCGGGCACTTCCGCAGCAAAACCACAGATGTAAAAAAGATCTGCGGTTTAGCTGAGAAGGAAATGCTGCAGCTCGGGAGGGGGGAAGAGTGTGGGTGGAGTGTGGGCGGAGTGTGGGTGGTGACTGTGTGGGTGTGGGTGTGTGGGCGGGGTCTGCGAGCTCTTCGTGCCAGGTCTGTGGGCTGTCTGGGTGGGCTGTGGGCTGTTCGGGGGTATGCGGCCTCTCCGTGCTGGGTCTGTGGGCTGTCTAGGGGGATCTGCGGGCTGTCTGGATGGTCTGAGGGCTATCCGGGTGGTCTGCGGGCTGTCCGGGTGGTCTGCGGGCTCTCCTTACCGGCTCTGTGGGTTGTCTGGGTGGTCTGCAGCCTGTCCGGGTGTTCTGCGGCCTATCCGGTTGGTCTGCGGCCTGTCCGGGGGTCTGCTGGCTGTCCAGGTGTGTGTGGCACTGTGTGTGTGTGCATGTGTGTGTGCAGGCTCGTCCAATGGGACTACAAGTCCCATTCGGTTATGCCTGCTACAGTGACAGTGAGTGACACATTAGTCAAAGATGGGACAGTAGTAGTCCCATCATCTGGCTAATGTGTTGAATGTATAAAAAATCACAAACATACAACATACATACAACATATTACATACAACATACATACATACATACAACATGCATACTACATACATACAAAATGCATACTACATACATACAACATACTACATACGTGCAGCATACTACATACATGCATGCAACATACTACATACATACAACATACATACAAACAACATGCAATATACTACATACATGCAACATACTACATACATGCAACATACTACATACATGCAACATATTACATACAACATACTTCATACAACATACTACATGCATACAACATACTACATACATACAACATACTACATGCATACTACATACAACATACATACAACATACTACATACATACAACATCTAGACATACAGTACATACAACATAGAGTGCATACTCACCATCACTTGTCACTTTGATCCCCGAAGCCAGTGTCACCTGTAAAAAATATTAAAATAATAAACAACCATTATACTCTCTGATACGCAGAAATCCAATTAAAATGAGTGTCCGACGACGATCTCCTGTGGAGAGCAGCAGCATCAGCTGATGCGACTGCTCTCCAGGGGCTCCAGGAATACAATGATGGAAGGTATCCTTCCACTGTGTATTCCTCCACCCCTGTGAGAAATAGTCCCTTGTCTCACTTGTGGCACTAATGTGTGAGAAAGTTCCCATGCAGCAATGCCATAAAGTGAGACCCTGAACTAAGGTAACCTCAGTGATACACTGCAGGAGCCATTGTCTCCTGTCAGTGGGTCACTGAAGGCCCTATAGAGCAGTGACATCACCCGATGTCACTGTTATATAGGGGAGATCGTTGTGGGACACTCGTTATTAATTGGACTGCGTCGGACAGGAAGTATACGGTTTATTGTTTTTAATTTTTTACAGGCGATCGAGTATGGTAAGTATGGTTAAATTAAGAATAATAAAATACTTTTTTCTGGCTGTGTCTTTATTTTTTTTAACTCTTTCACTACTCTAGGATTAATAATGGATAGGCGTCTTATTGACGCCTCTCCATTATTAACCTGGCTTAATGTCACCTTACAATAGCAAGGTGACATTAATACCTTATTACCCTATATCCCACCGCTACTCGGGAGTGGGAAGAGAGGGGCTAAGTGCTGGAATTGGCGCATCTCACAGATACGCTATTTCTGGGGCAGCTGGGGGGGGATTTGTACCCGGGGGGGCAATATCCATGGCCCCTCTCTAGGCTATGTAAATAAGCCTGCAGCTGTCTGCATAGCTTTTCTGGCTATAAAATATAGGGGGACCCCACGTCATTTTTTGGGGGGTTTCCCTATTTTAATAGCCAGTAAAGGCTACTGTTATGACCCCAATGGCAGAGGGTCTCAGGAATAAATACCAAGTCTGCAAACACAAAAAACCAGCTCATAGGGCAGTGGTAACTGGGCTGACCATATATCTAATCCTAGCACCACAAATAGAAGTAGCCGGGGAACGTGCCTACGTTGGTTCTAGACGTCTCGCGCCAGCCGGAGAACTAACTAACCCTAGAAGGGAAAAGAAAGACCTTTCTTGCCTCCAGAGAAAAGACCCCAAAAGTTGGATACAAGCCCCCAACAAATAATAACGGTGAGGTAAGAGGAAAAGACAAACATAAGAATGAGCTAGGTATTTAGCAAAGAGAGGCCCACTAGCTAATAGCAGAATATAGTAAGATGACTTATATGGTCAGCAAAAACCCTATTAAAATATCCACGCTGGATATTCAAGAACCCCCGAACCGTCTAACGGCCGGGGGGAGAACACCAGCCCCCTAGAGCTTTCAGCAAAGTCAGAAATCACATTTAGTACAAGCTGGACAAAAATAGAAGCAAAGCAAGTAACTCAAAAAACAAAGAAGCAGGACTTAGCTTAATTTTGCAAGAGCCAGGACCAGCAGACAGGAGCAACAGAAGGATCTGATAACAACGATGCCAGGCACTGGACTAAGGATCCAGGAAGTTTATATAGCGACACCCCTGGACTAACGACCCAGGTGAGTCCCCAACTGAAGAAAGACAATCCCAGAGTCATATCACTAGTGACCACAAGAGGGAGCCAAAAAGTCTAATTCACAACAGGCTACGCAGACAGCTGCGGGCTGATATTCATAGCCTGGTAGGGTTCCATGGGTAATACCCCCTTCCCAGGCTACAAATATTGGCCCCCAGCCGTCGGCTTTCCCCCTCTGGTGCAGAAAATTGCATGGGAGCCCACGCCATTTTTTTCTGTTTTTTTTAAATTAAATGTTCAGTAAGAAACATAGGCCTTGCTATTATATATCTATGAATATATCTATAGATATATCCATAGATAAATCTATATATCTATACATGGATAACTATGGATTTATGTATAGATATATCTATAGATATAACTATGGATATATCTATAGATGGATAACTATGGCTATATCGATCTATACATATATATTTATAGATAGACAGATCTATCCATATATCTTTCTGGCTACTTTCACACATCAGGTTTTTGCTATCAGGCACAATCCGGTGAGGTTTGAAAAAACTGATCCATGTTTTTTTTTTCCGCCGGAACCGTTTTGTTCTCATAGTTATATTAGTGCCAGATTGTGCCTGATGGCCACACGTTTCATCCGTTTTTTGCCGGATCCATCAGAACAGCTGTTTCCAGCGGACAAAGAAAACGTACAGAAAAATGTTTTTTTCTGTCCGTCGAAAAAACGCCCAGCGACGGATCCAGCGAAAAACGTATGAAACTGAGATGTGAAATGATGAATCAGGCCTCCGAATCCAATTTTTCATGAATTTTTCTATTGAAATCATGCACATTTTCCAGTCTCTCTCTCTGAAAAAAACGGATCAGTTGCATCAGTTTTTCACTATTTGCAACGGATCCGTTTTTTCAAAAATTCACCGGATCCTGCCTGATGGATAGATGTAGATAGATATATGGATAGCTAGGCTACTTTCACACATCAGTTTGTTTCTGTCAGGCAGGATCAGGTGATTTTTTTTTAAAAATTGATCCGTTGCAAATAGTGAAAAACTGATGCAACTGATACTTTTTTTTTGAGAGAGAGCGAGAGAGAATGGAAAATGTGCATGATTTCAATGGAAAAAATGCATGACATGAAAAAACAGATTCTGATTTGCCTCTCTAGCAATCTTACGAGCAGCTCTTACTGAAATTTTGCTTATCTTGATCTTCACTGCTCTAGTTAACTGACATTTCTTAATTACATATTTAACTTAGGAAAGGGCAACTTGAAAATGCTTGGCTATCGCTTTATAGTCTTCTGCTTTGTGGGCCTCCACTATTTTAATTTTCAGAGTGCTAGGCAGCAGCTTAGAAGAACCCGTGGCTGCTGTTTTTGGGCACAAGATTAGAGGAGGCTAGGTTTTTATCAAGCTGGGAAATTTTCATCACCTGGCCTTTCTTAACGATGATAGTGAACAAGCCAAAACCCTAACAAGCTATTTAATGTCTGAAACCTTACTCAAAGTTATCTGAGCACACAAATATCCAATGGTGCCCAAACTATTGAATATGCCCATTTTCCTTTTTGTAATTTTTAAATGGAAAAATTACAATGTATACAGCTCTGGCAAAAATTAAGAGACCACTGCAAAATTTTCAGTTTTTCTGATTTTTCTCTTTATAGGTATATTTTTGAGAAAATGTAAATTGCTATTTTATTCAATAAACTACTGACAACATGTCAATGAAGTTACAAGCAATACATTTTGTATTTATATTCTGAAAATTAGAAATGGTCAAAATAACAAAAAAATGCATTGCTTGCAGACCTAAAATAATGCAAAAAAACAAGTTCATAATCATTTAGAAACATCAATACTAATGTTTTAACTCAGGAAGAGTCCAGAAATCAATATTTTGTGGAATAACCATGATTTTTGATCACAGCTTTCATTCATCTTGGTATGCTTTCCATCAGTCTTTCACACTGCTTTTGGGTGACCTTATGCCACTCCTGGTACAAAAATGTAAGCAGTTCTTCTTTGTTTGATGGCTTGTGACTATCCATCTTCCTCTTGATTACATTCCAGAGGTTTTCAATGGGGTTCAGGTCTGGAGATTGGGCTGACAATGACAGGGTTTTGATGTGGTGGTCCTTCATCCACACCTTGATTGACCTAGCTGTGTGGCATGGTGCATTGTCCTGCTGGAAAAAACAGTCCTCAGAGTTGGGGAACATTGCCTGAGCAGAAGGAATCAACTGTTTTTCCAGGATAACCTTGTATGCAGCTTGATTCATGCATCCTTTGCAAAGAACAACCTGCCCAATTCAAGCCTTACTGAAGCATCCTGAGATCATCACCGATCCTCCACCAAATTTCACAGTGGGTACAAGGCGCTGTGACTTGTACACCTCTCCAGGTCTCTGTCTAACCATTAGATTACCAGGTATTGGTCAAAGCTGAAAATTAGACTCATCAGTAGTGTTGAGCATTCCGATACCGCAAGTATCGGGTATCGGCCGATACTTAGCGGTATCGGAATTCCGATACCGAGATCCGATACTTGCCGCGTATCGGATACCGGAATCGGAAGTTGCCAGGATTCAAACTGCACAAATTTGCATGAAATCAGCCAATGAGAATGATTCCAAGTGTGGGCACATCCTGTTCAGCATGGAGGGCATGAAACTACTGGCAAGGCTGTGATTGGCTGCAGAAATGATGTCATGATGCAGTTTAAAAGTCGCTGGCGCCATTTTTCGCTCACTCTGCTGTGAATTCAGTTAGTGACAGGACGCTGTTTGCTGACTGAGGGCCAGTTTAGAGATAGCGATTTGCTTCTTTGTGCTTTTCCAAGGCTAATTTAGCAACCGCTGTGTTCACCTACTAATCACCTTGCTTTTGCCTTGCAGCGCTGTTTTCACAGTGATCTGCAAGGTCTGTGTGTGTGTGTGTGTGTGAGTGCAGCCCACTCTCTAGTCTGCTTGCAGCCATAGGCCATCCATAGCTGGTTGTATTCAGTTCAGGGAGGGTGGTTCATTGCCTCATACTGTTCTTTTTTTTTTTTTTTTTCAAGTAGTGTAGTCTGCTGCTCATTTTTTGTAATAATTCCTATTAGTGACTTTCCACCCGTATCCAGCTAACTTGTGGAAAAACACTACATAGGATAAAGTAGAGGAGGTTTTTGGGGCCTTGCAGCGCCGTTTACGGCTGTCTGCACGGTCTCCGTGTGACTGCAGCTCGCCCTGTAGCCTGTGAGCAGCCATAGCCTGGTTGTATCCAGCTCAGGGTTGTTCACTGCGTCATACCGTAAAATCAATTTTCCTTTTGTTTTAAGTAGTGCAGGCTGCTGCACATTTTTTAAAAAAATTCCTATTAGTGTCTTTCCATCCGTATCCAGCTAACTTGTGGAAAAACACTACATAGGATAAAGTAGAGGAGGTTTTTGGGGCCTTGCAGCGCCGTTTACGGCTGTCTGCACGGTCTCCGTGTGACTGCAGCTCGCCCTGTAGTCTGTGAGCAGCAATAGCCTGGTTGTATCCAGCTCAGGGTTCTTCACTGCGTCATACCGTCAAATCAATTTTCCTTTTGTTTTAAGTAGTGCAGGCTGCTGCACATTTTTTCAAAAAATTCCTATTAGTGTCTTTCCACCCATATCCAGTTAACTTGTGGAAAAACACTACATAGGATAAAGTAGAGGAGGTTTTTTTGGGCCTTGCAGCGCCGTTTACAGCTGTCTGCACGGTCTCCGTGTGACTGCAGCTCTCTCTGTTGTCAGTTCAGCCCCCAAAAAATAAATAAATAATAAAGTTCACCAAACACACCACTTTACATTTGTGTAGGCCACATTAGCTCATATTAAAGTCTAGTCCACACTTTAGAAAATTAGTGTTTCCTATACCTGTTAGGACTCGGAGCTGTTCAGGAATAAGCACACAAAGCCGTTAGTACTTTTCTGCTTATCTTTATCAGTCAACCAAGATGAAGGCAGGGAGTAAGGCACGTGGGCGTGGGCACGGAGCAGGGAGAGGACATGGGGATTATGTGCCTGCTGCGGGCACCGGAGACTCCTCAGCACCCAGTTTCACCAGGGAACAGTCCTTCATGCGCAGCTTTGTCGCAGAGCGCCGTACACCGCTGCTGCGTGAAGACCAAATTGAAGCCGTTGTCGGATGGATGGCAGCTAACGCATTGACTTCAATTAGTGCCACATCCTCTCAGACACAGAGCACTGGAGAGCAGCCATCTGTCTCTTCACCACCTGCCAAATTGGCCAGGCAGACAGAGAGCCCAGGACAGGAGTCGTCTCTACTTCTGTTCTCTGAATCTCTTGGCTTGGAAACAGGGGGCCAGCCAAGCAGCATTGGAGAAATGGAAGAAGAGGCAGGGTGCAGTGATGCCCAACAGCTTTTTCTCTCTGAGTCTGAAGAGGCGGGTGGGCCAGTGCCTCCGGTCACCACATCGCAGGCCGCATCCGCTGATGATGACACTCAGGTGCCACTTTCTGGTGCGTGCTCTGCTGCTGAGACTACCCAGGAGGAGCAGTTGGTGGCAGAGGGTAGTGTAGATAATGAGGTCCTTGACCCATCGTGGCGTGAGGGACAGGAAGGTGGTGGGAGCAGCTCCGAGGAAGAGATTCCTAGAACGGGCCAAAGAGGTAGAGGGAGGGGGAAGACTGCGCAGCCTGTAGCCTCCACTTTGGCACCCGTTAGGAGCATGTCTGTTCCAAAAGCCAAAAAGGGCGCTCCCAAGACTTGCAGTGTCTGGCCCTTTTTTGACACAGTTGCAGATGACATTTGCTATGTCAAATGCAAGGTGTGTCATCACAAAGTCAAAAGAGGTTGAAATGTCAGCAACCTCAATACCTCCAACATGTGGAAACATGTGCGCAACAGGCACGCGGCGGAGTTAGAAAAACACACTGAAGAGCTTGGCCAACCAACAGCGGCAGCTACCACCTCTTCAGCTCGTGTTGCCTCTTCCTCCAGCTCACACGCAGCTGGTTCGGCTTCCTCCCAGGATCGCCGTGGAAGAACCTCTGGCCCTGTTGTCCAGAGACCCACTGTAATTCCACCCGCAGCACCACTTTCCCAGTCATCCACACACTCCCAGCCCAGTCTACAGCCATCGGTAGTACAGGCATGGGAGAAAAGGCGGCCTTTCTCGTCAAACCACCCACGAGCACAGGCTCTGTCTGCAGGCATTGCCAAACTTCTGTTACTGGAAATGCTGTCATTCAGGCTGGTGGAGACTGACAGCTTCTGTGACTTGATGTCATTGGCAGTCCCACAGTACAATGTGCCCAGCCGCTTTTACTTCAGCAGGCAAGCTGTCCCTGCCCTGCACAAGCATGTGGAGGGACACATAAAACACGCGCTACTGAACGCCGTCAGTAGCAAGGTCCACCTCACCACCGATGCGTGGACCAGTCAACATGGACAGGGGCGATACCTTTCCCTCACTGCCCATTGGGTTAATGTCATTGAGCCGGGTACAGATCGTGCGAGTGGCGCAGGACGTGTCCTGCCCACTCCAAGGATTGCAGGAATCCATTCTGTACGCATTGACTCCTCCTCTTACACCAGTTCCTCAGAATCATCGCTGCAGGAGCCGTCACAGTCCACCTCCACATGGACCCGTGATGAACGTTTACCTGTTAAGACCGACATGAGCACAGCCGTGGCCAAACGTCAACAGGCCGTCTTGGAATTAATTTCTTTGGGGAATCGAAGCCACACAGCGCAAGAGCTCTGGAATTCCATCAAGCAGGAGAGCGATGTGTGGTTTGTGCCAGCGAATCTCCAGCCAGGCATGGTAGTGTGTGATAATGGCCGAAATCTGGTGGCAGCTCTGGGCCTCGGCAACCTCACTCACATCCCATCTCTGGCACATGTGCTCAATTTGGTCGTGCAGAGTTTTTTGAGGGACTATCCGGATCTTGATGCACTGCTGCACAAGGTCCGCCTAGAGTGTGCTCACTTGCGGCGTTCCAGCACGGCAAAATCGCGCATTGCGGCTCTGCAGCGCCGACACCGCCTGCCGGAACATCGCATCATATGTGACCTACCTACCAGGTGGAATTCCACGTTACATATGTTGAAGCGGTTGTGTGAGCACCAGCAAGCTGTAATGGAGTACCAGCTGCATCAGGCGCAAAGAAGTCGCACTCCGCGCCATTCAGACTTCACAACCACAGAGTGGGCCACTATGAAGGATGTCTGCCAGGTTTTGCGTCCCTTTGATTATTCCACGCGGATGGCAAGTGCAGATGATGCACTAGTCAGCATGACTGTCCCCCTTATCTGCCTGCTTGAAAAATCACTGCAAGCGCTAAGGGATGATGTTGTGGAAGAGGTGGAGGATGAGAATTCACCATTTCCATCATCTTCTGGACAGTCAGCGCCACGTGGTTCCTCACAAACGCGTAGGCAGGGGACACTTTGTGAGGAGGATGAGGAGGAGTCAATGGAGGAGGAAGACATTCGTCCAGAGGAGGGAGTTACACAATTGTCCAGTACTCAGTGTGTACAGCGAGGGTGGGGTGATGACGAGCGGGCAGAGATCACGCCTCCAGCAGGGACAGCTTTTCTTGGCCAGTTGGCAGTCTGCAGCACATGGTGGATTACATGCTGCAGTGCCTGAGAAACGACCGCCGCATCGCCCACATTCTCAACATGTCTGATTATTGGGTGTTCACCCTCCTCAATCCTCGCTACCGGGACAACGTAGAAAGCCTCATCACACCGTTGAAGCGGGAGCGAAAAATGCGGGAGTACCAAGACACACTGGTGAATTCCATCATCTTCTCCATTCCAAGTGAGAGAAGTGCTGCTAGTGCATTACAAAGCAGCTCAGTGCGTCCAGGCAGTGGAGAAGGCTCTGCACAAAGAGGGAGCAGAAGCAGTGCCTCTGCCCAAGGCAAGACCAGTATGGCCCAACTGTGGCACAGTTTTTTGTGCCCGCCACAAAAGTCTACACCATCACAGATGGCTCCAGACAGCAGGAGGCAACGGTTCCGTCAGATGGTGACAGACTACATGTCTTGCCCTCTTGCTGTACTCCCAGATGGCTCTTCCCCTTTCAAGTTTTGGGTCTCAAAGCTGGATACATGGCCAGAGCTAAGCCAGTATGCATTGGAGGTGCTGGCTTGCCCTGCGGCTAGTGTATTATCGGAACGCGTCTTTAGTGCTGCAGGTGGTGTACTAACTGACCGTCGCATGCGACTATCCTCCGATAATGTTGACCGGCTTACTTTCCTGAAAATGAACAAGGCCTGGATCTCGCAGGAATTTGCCACTCCTCTTCCTGATTAAATAATTAGGTGACTGTCTACAGTATCCAGGTCTCCTGTTGTGTTCATCTTTCTACCACCTGAACTTAAATTCCTGGGCTCCAACACCGCCAGTTGAGGCTCAGAAGTGCCATCTGCACAGTCAAAACATAAGACCCAGTGTTATTGGGTTTCAGTAACATGAGCTGATCCCCAGCTGTGTAGCCGGCAATGTGTCCTGCGACCGCCACGCTGACACAACAACTGAAATTTAAGGGAACCTGTCCCCCCCCCCAAGGCGTTTGTTAATGAAAGAGCCACCTTGTGCAGCAGTAATGCTGCACAAGGAAAAGGTAGCTATTTTTGTTTAGCTCCTTGCACGTGCAGAACTTAACACTTATAAAATGTGTTCACTGATACCGTAAAACCGTCCCAGAGGTGGGACTTTCCTTCGTAATATGACGCAGCACAGCTGTCATTCCTACCCCCTTGGCGCTGTGCCCCGGCTCCTCAGCGTTGTTTGATTCTGTCCCGGAGCCTGCGCTGTTATGTTATCCCTTGGCCAGGCACACTTAGCGCTGCCCCTCTTCTGACATCATTTGGTGTCAGGCTGACTGCGCCTGTGCGGCCGCGCTGGCCGAGAGCCCGCCTCGCAGTGTCTTCTGATTTAATCCCACTGGGGGCCTGAGATCCATGGACATGCGCAGTGCATATCTGAACCTCCGCCTCTCACTCATCTCCCTACGCCTTCTTCAGACTGTGCGCTGTCAGCTGATCCCTAATAGCATGCCACGGCCATGACGCCGCACAGTCTGAAGAAGCCGTAGGGAGGGGAGTGAGAGGCGAGGATATGCACTGCGCATGGCCACGGATCCCAGGCCCGCGGTGCGATTACATTAGACGACACTGCGAGGTGGGCTCTCGGCCAGTGTGGCCGCACAGGCGCAGCCAGCCTGACACCAAATGATGTCAGAAGATGGGCAGCGCTAAGTGTGCCTGGCCAAGGGATAACATAACAGCGCAGGCTCCGGGACGGAATCAAACAACGCTGAGGAGCCGGGGCACGGCACCAAGGGGGTAGGAATGACAGCTGTGCTGCGTCATATTACGAAGGAAAGTCCCACCTCCGGGACGGTCTCACGGTATCAGGGGACACATTTTATAAGTGTTTAGTTCTGTGTTTGCAAGGAGCATAATGAAAAGAGCCACCTTTTCCTTTTGCATCCTTTGTGCTGCACAAGCTGGCTCTTTCAGCTACAAACGCCTTGGGGGGTGGTTAAAGGTTCCCTTTCGACTTTCTCCAATCAGGCTTCGGCCTACACTGTGTTCCTCTGCTCCTCCTGCTGTCCCTGGGCTCCAACACCGCTAGTTGTTGCCTGGTAGTGCTGTACGCACAGTCAACAGTCGCTCTTCTGTTATTGGGGTTCAGTAACGTCAGCTGTTCCCCAGCTGTGTGTGTGGCAATCCCTCCTATCTCCTCCACCTCCTCCTCCTGCTGTCCCTGGGCTCCAACACCGCTAGTTGTTGCCTGGTAGTGCTGTGCGCACAGTCAACAGTCGCTCCTCTGTTATTGGGGTTCAGTAACGTCAGCTGTTCCCCAGCTGTGTGTGTGGCAATCCCTCCTATCTCCTCCACCTCCTCCTCCTGCTGTCCCTGGGCTCCAACACCGCTAGTTGTTGCCTGGTAGTGCTGTACGCACAGTCAACAGTCGCTCCTCTGTTATTGGGGTTCAGTAACGTCAGCTGTTCCCCAGCTGTGTGTGTGGCAATCCCTCCTATCTCCTACACCTCCTCCTCCTGCTGTCCCTGGGCTCCAACACCGCTAGTTGTTGCCTGGTAGTGCTGTACGCACAGTCAACAGTCGCTCCTCTGTTATTGGGGTTCAGTAACGTCAGCTGTTCCCCAGCTGTGTGTGTGGCAATCCCTCCTATCTCCTCCACCTCCTACTCCTGCTGTCCCTGGGCTCCAACACCGCTAGTTGTTGCCTGGTAGTGCTGTACGCACAGTCAACAGTCGCTCCTCTGTTATTGGGGTTCAGTAACGTCAGCTGTTCCCCAGCTGTGTGTGTGGCAATCCCTCCTATCTCCTCCACCTCCTCCTGCTGTCCCTGGGCTCTAACACCGCTAGTTGTTGCCTGGTATTGCTGTACGCACAGTCAACAGTCGCTCCTCTGTTATTGGGGTTCAGTAACGTCAGCTGTTCCCCAGCTGTGTGTGTGGCAATCCCTCCTATCTCCTCCACCTCCTCCTCCTGCTGTCCCTGGGCTCCAACACCGCTAGTTGTTGCCTGGTAGTGCTGTACGCACAGTCAACAGTCGCTCCTCTGTTATTGGGGTTCAGTAACATCAGCTGTTCCCCAGCTGTGTGTGGCAATCCCTCCTATCTCCTACACCTCCTCCTCCTGCTGTCCCTGGGCTCCAACACCGCTAGTTGTTGCCTGGTAGTGCTGTACGCACAGTCAACAGTCGCTCCTCTGTTATTGGGGTTCAGTAACATCAGCTGTTCCCCAGCTGTGTGTGTGGCAATCCCTCCTATCTCCTGCACCTCCTCCTCCTGCTGTCCCTGGGCTCCAAAACCGCTAGTTGTTGCCTGGCGTTGCTGTACGCACAGTCAACAGTCGCTCCTCTGTTATTGGGGTTCAGTAACGTCAGCTGTTCCCCAGCTGTGTGTGTGGCAATCCCTCCTATCTCCTCCACCTCCTCCTCCTGCTGTCCCTGGGCTCCAACACCGCTAGTTGTTGCCTGGTAGTGCTGTACACACAGTCAACCGTCGCTCCTCTGTTATTAGGGTTCAGTAACGTCAGCTGTTCCCCAGCTGTGTGTGTGGCAATCCCTCCTATCTCCTCCACCTCCTCCTCCTGCTGTCCCTGGGCTCCAACACCGCTAGTTGTTGCCTGGTAGTGCTGTACGCACAGTCAACAGTCGCTCCTCTGTTATTGGGGTTCAGTAACGTCAGCTGTTTCCCAGCTGTGTGTGTGGCAATCCCTCCTATCTCCTCCACCTCCTCCTCCTGCTGTCCCTGGGCTCCAACACCGCTAGTTGTTGCCTGGTAGTGCTGTACGCACAGTCAACAGTCGCTCCTCTGTTATTGGGGTTCAGTAGCGTCAGCTGTTCCCCAGCTGTGTGTGTGGCAATCCCTCCTATCTCCTCCACCCCCTCCTCCTGCTGTCCCTGGGCTCCAACACCGCTAGTTGTTGCCTGGTAGTGCTGTACACACAGTCAACAGTCGCTCCTCTGTTATTGGGGTTCAGTAACGTCAGCTGTTCCCCAGCTGTGTGTGTGGCAATCCCTTCTATCTCCTCCACCTCCTCCTCCTTCTGTCCCTGGGCTCCAACACCGCTAGTTGTTGTCCGGAAGTGCTGTCCGCACAGAGCCAAACACCTCGCCAATGTGTTAGTGGGGTTCAGTAATGCCTGCTGCTCCCCTGCTGTGTATACGGCAACATGTCATGCGACCGCCACGCAGGCACAACAACTTAAATTTAAGGGAACCTGTCCCCCCCCCCAAGGCGTTTGTTACTGAAAGAGCCACCTTGTGCAGCAGTAATAATGATGCAAAAGGAAAAAGTGGCACTTTTTGTGGTGCTCCTTGCACACGCTGAACTTGACACTTATGAAATGTGTCCCCTCACACCGTTAAACCGTCCGGTCGGAGGGACTTTCCATTGTCATGTGACGCAGCACAGCTGTCATTCTTACCCCCTTGGCGCCGTGCGCCGCCTCCTCAGCGTTGTTTGAATCTGTCCCGGAGCCTGCGCTTTTATGTTAGCCCTTGTCCATTAGAACATTTTGCGCTGCCCATCTTCTGACATCATTTGGTGTCAGGCTGGCTGCGCCTGTGCGGCCACGCTGGACGAGATCCCGCCTCGTAGTGTCTTCTGATTTAATCCCACTGCGGGCCTGTGATCCATGGACATGCGCAGTGCATATCTTAACCTCCGCCTCTCTCTCATCTCCCTCAGCCTTCTTCAGACTGTGCGCCGTCAGCTGATCCTTAATAGCATGCCACGGCCATGACGCCGCACAGTCTGAAGAAGCTGGAAGGAGGGGAGTGAGAGGCAAGGATATGCACTGCGCATGCCCATGGATCACAGGTCCGCAGAGTGATTACATTAGATGACACAGCGAGGCGGGATCTTGGCCAGCGCAGCCGCACAGGCGCAGCCAGCCTGACACCAAATGATGTCAGAAGATGGGCAGCGCAAAATGTGTGCATGGACAAGGGCTAACATTACAGCGCAGGCTCCGGGACAGATTCAAACAATGCTGAGGAGGCGGCGCACGGCGCCAAGGGGGTAAGAATGACAGCTGTGCTGCGTCACATGACAAAGGAAAGTCCCTCCGACCGGACGGTTTAACGGTGTGAGGGGACACATTTCATAAGTGTCAAGTTCAGCGTTTGCAAGGACCATAATTAAAAGAGCTAAGTTTACCTTTTCCAGTATTAGTGCTGTACAATATGGCTCTTTCAGCTACAAACCCCTGGGGGGGGGTTAAGGGTTCCCTTTCAACTTGCTCCAGTGCAGGCTTCGGCCCACACTATGCTCCTCCTGCTGACCCTGGGCTCTAACACCGCCAGTTGGCGCCCAGATGTGCTAGCTGCACAGAGAAAAACACCAGCCAATGTGTCAGTGGGGTTCAGCAACGCCAGCTGTTCCCCTGCTGTGTAGCCGGCAACGTGTCCTGCAACAGCCACGCAGACACAACAGACCTAAAGCTGCCGCCAGTGCAGGCTTCGGCCTACACTCCGCTCCCTCTACTCCTCCTGCTGACCCTGGGCTCTAACACCGCCAGTTGGGGCCCAGAAGTGCTGGATGCACAGAGCCAAACACCTCGCCAATGTGTCAGTGGGGTTCAGCACCGCCAGCTGTTCCCCTGCTGTGTAGCCGGCATCGTGTCCTGCAACAGCCACGCAGACACAAGAACTGAAATTGAAGGGAACTTGTCCCCCCTCCCCCAGGCGTTTGTATGTTTCACAGCCACCTTGTACAGCAGTAATGCTGCATGTGTGCAAGGTGGCTCAGAAACTTATTCCCCTTGCACACGTGGAACTGAACACATCTAAAATGTGTCCTCTGTGACCATTAAACCGTCCCTGAGGTGTGACTTTCCTTTGTAATGACACGCTGCAACCCCCTTGGTAGCGCTGCCCGTCTTCTGGCATCATTGTTTGGCTGGCTGCGCCTCTGCGGCCGCCCTGGCCCACAAAACGCCCCTCAGTGTCTTATTTATTTTGACTGCGAGGGTGTGATTGATGGGCATGAGCAGTGCATATGTTCGCCTGTCCCTCATCTCCTTCGGCCTTCTTCAGACTGTGCGGCTTCATGGCCATGGCATGCGACAAGGGATCAGCTGACGCCGCACAGTCTGAAGCAGGTGTAAGGACCCGAGTGTGAGAGGCGAACATATGTACTGCGCCAGGCCATGAATCCCAGCCCTGCAGTGTTTTAACAATGTAAAGACACTGCGGGGCTGGGATTCATGGTCATCACGAACCGCACCGGCCAACATTAAATGATGTCAGAAGATGGGCAGCGCTAGCAGTGCAAGGCCAAGGGATAACACGACAGCACAGACTCCTGTGCAGCAAATAACGACGCTCAGGATGCCGCGCCCAGCACCAACGTGGGATTTTTGACAGCTGTGCTGCGTCTCATTACAAAGGGAACTCACGCCTCCAAAACAGTTTGACTGCTTAAGGGCCTAAATGTTATACGTGTTTCTTTCTGCGTGTGCAAGGAGCAAAATTAAAAGAGCAACCTTTGACTTGTAACAGCATTACTTCTGCCCAAGCTGTGGCTCTTGTAGTTTGTAACCCCTGAGGGGGGGTTAAAGGTTACCTTTAAAATTGGTTCAATTAGGCTTCGGCCTACACTCTGCTCCCTCTCCTCCTGCTGACCCTGGGCTCTAACACCGCCAGTTGGGGCCCGGTACTGCTAGCTGCACAGAGAAAAACACCAGCCAATGTGTCAGTGGGGTTCATGTTGTGATCCGCTTTTTGGGCTCCCCCGGTGGTGGCTGGTGGTACTGGAGACTTGTGTTTACTTTTCTGCCTCAGCTCACCTGCTTCCATCAGTTTTGGGAGTTCCCTATTTAGCCTTGCTCTCCAGTCACTTCCTTGCCGGTCATCATTGTAACCTGAGTCATTCTGTTGCATGTTCCTGCTACTAGTCTGCTGATCAGCTAAGTGGACTCTTGTCCGTTTTGTTTTGTATTTTTGTCCAGTTTACAGTTTTGTCTTTTCCTGTTACTGGAAGCTCTTGTGGACTGTAATTGCCACTCCTGTGTCATGAGTTGACACAGGAGTCTTAAAGTAATTTCAGGATGGGTTTTTGAAAGGGTTTTTCAGCTGACCGTGAAGTCCTCTTTTGTATCCTTCCTCTATCTAGTAAGTGGACCTCGCTTTGCTAAATCTACCTTCATACTGTGTATGTCTTTTCCTCTGAACTCACCGTTAATATATGTGGGGGCTACTATCATCTTGGGGAATTTCACTAGAGGTAAGCCAGGTCTGTTCCTTCCTCTTCCAGGCGTAGTTAGTTCTCCGGCTGGCGCGTGGCATTTAGGCAGCCGTAGGAATGCTCCCTGGCTACTGTTAGTTGTGTGGTAGATTTAGGTCACGGTCAGCTTGAGTTTCCATCACCCGAGAGCTAGTCTGTTATTTTGTGTCTCTGATGTTCCCATGCCATTGGGGAATCATGACAGTATGACCAGCCAACGTTAAAGTAATTGGCAGAAGAAAGGAGAGTAAAAGAAGTCTGTAGATTTTTTTTTTTTTTTTTTCCTCTCATGTTTGCTACTTAGTTGGCTCAGTTGTATTTCTGCTCTATTTACAGCCTTGCCATTCTCTCCTTCTAATCCTTGAATGGCTCTGATCTCTCCGGTTTAAGGATGGACCCTCAGAGTTTGGCTGCAGGTTTTAATAATCTTGCTACGAAGGTTCAGGATTTACAAGATTATGTTATACGTACTCCTATTTCTGAACCTAAGATTCCTACACCAGAGGTATTTTCCGGAGATAGATCTCGGTTTCTGAATTTCAAATGTAATTGTAAATTATTCTTTTCTCTCAGACCTCACTCCTCTGGAGATCCTGTTCAGCAGGTTAAGATTGTGATTTCTTTTCTGCGAGGTGACCCTCAAAATTGGGCATTTTCATTGACACCAGGGGATCCTGCGTTGCTCAATGTGGATGCGTTTTTTCTGGCTTTAGGGTTGCTGTATGAGGAACCTAATTTGGAGATTCAAGCTGAAAAAGCTTTAATAGCCCTGTCTCAAGGGCAAGATGAAGCTGAGATATACTGCCAAAAATTTCGTAAATGGTCTGTGCTTACTCAGTGGAATGAGTGTGCCCTAGCGGCAAATTTCAGAGAGGGCCTTTCTGATGCCGTTAAGGATGTCATGGTGGGGTTTCCTACGCCCACAGGTCTGAATGAGTCCATGACAATGGCGATTCAGATTGATCGGCGTTTGCGGGAGCGTAAACCTGTGCACCATTTGGCGGTATCTTCTGAAGGGACGCCAGAGAAAATGCAATGTGACAGAATTCTGTCAAGAAGCGAGCGGCAGAATTATAGGCGCAAAAATGGCTTGTGCTTCTACTGTGGTGATTCCGCGCATGTTATATCAGCATGCTCTAAACGTACTAGGAAGGTTGACAAGTCTGTTTCTATTTGCACTTTACAGTCTAAATTTCTTCTGTCTGTAACTCTGATTTGTTCATTATCAGTTATTACCGTGGATGCCTATGTGGACTCTGGCGCCGCTCTGAGTCTCATGGATTGGTCCTTCGCCAGGCGCTGTGGGTTTGATTTGGAGCCTCTGGAAGTTCCTATACCTCTGAAGGGTATAGATTCTACACCTCTGGCTTGTAATAGACCACAGTTCTGGACGCAAGGGACTATGCGTATGACTCCAGACCATCAGGAGATGATTCGCTTCCTCGTGTTGCATAATTTACATGATGTGTTAGTGCTTGGATTACCATGGTTACAATCTCATAACCCAGTACTGGACTGGAAAACTATGTCTGTGTTAAGCTGGGGATGTCGGGGGGCTCATGGGGACATACCTTTGGTTTCTATCTCGTCATCTATTCCCTCTGAGATTCCGGCATTTTTGTCGGATTTTGGGGATATTTTTGAAGAGCCTAAAATTGGTTCTCTCCCTCCCCACAGAGAGTGTGATTGCGCCATAGATCTGATTCCAGGCAGTAAATTTCCAAAGGGTCGTTTGTTTAACCTATCTGTACCTGAGCATGCTGCCATGCGAGAGTATGTTAAGGAGTCCCTGGAAAAGGGACATATTCGTCCTTCTTCGTCACCTTTAGGAGCTGGGTTTTTCTTTGTCTCTAAAAAGGATGGCTCGCTGAGGCCTTGTATTGATTATCGACTCCTGAATAAAATTACAGTCAAATATCAGTATCCGTTGCCGCTGCTTACTGATTTGTTTGCTCGCATAAGGGGGGCTAAGTGGTTCTCCAAGATTGATCTCCGTGGGGCGTATAATTTGGTGCGAATTAAGCAAGGGGATGAGTGGAAAACCGCATTTAATACGCCTGAAGGCCACTTTGAGTATTTAGTAATGCCTTTCGGCCTTTCTAATGCACCTTCAGTTTTTCAGTCCTTTATGCATGATATTTTCCGTGACTATCTGGATAAATTTATGATTGTGTATTTGGACGATATTTTGATTTTTTCTGAGGACTGGGAGTCTCATGTTCAGCAGGTCAGGAGGGTTTTTCAGGTCTTGCGGGAGAATTCTCTGTGTGTAAAGGGTTCTAAGTGTGTTTTTGGGGTTCAAAAGATTTCTTTTTTGGGGTACATTTTTTCCCCTTCTTCTGTTGAGATGGACCCTGTCAAGGTTCGGGCTATTTGTGACTGGACGCAGCCTACTTCTCTAAAGGGTCTTCAGAAATTCTTGGGCTTTGCGAATTTTTATCGTCGATTTATAACTGTTTTTTCTGGTGTTGCTAAGCCTCTTACGGATTTGACTAAGAAGGGTGCTGATGTTGCCAATTGGTCCTCTGCCGCTGTGGAGGCCTTTCGGGAACTTAAGCGCCGCTTTTCGTCTGCCCCTGTGTTGCACCAGCCCGATGTCTCTCTCCCCTTTCAGGTTGAGGTCGATGCTTCCGAGATCGGAGCGGGGGCGGTTTTGTCGCAGAAAAGTTCAGATTGCTCAGTGATGAGACCTTGTGCGTTCTTTTCTCGAAAATTTTCTGCCGCGAAAGAAATTATGATGTCAGTAATCGGGAGCTTTTGGCCATGAAGTGGGCATTTGAGGAGTGGCGTCATTGGCTTGAGGGTGCTAGATATCAGGTGGTGGTTTTGACTGATCACAAGAATCTGATTTACCTTGAGTCTGCCAGGCGCCTGAATCCTAGACAGGCACGCTGGTCGTTGTTTTTCTCTCGGTTTAATTTTGTGGTCTCATATCTACCAGGTTCTAAGAATGTGAAGGCGGATGCCCTTTCTAGGAGTTTTGAGCCTGATTCCCCTGGTGATTCGGAACCTACAGGTATCCTTAAGGATGGGGTGATATTATCCGCTATTTCCCCAGATCTGCGACGTGCTTTGCAAGAGTTTCAGGCTGATAGACCTGATCGCTGTCCACCTGGTAGACTGTTTGTTCCTGATGATTGGACCAGTAGAGTCATCTCGGAGGTTCATTCTTCTACGCTGGCGGGTCATCCTGGAATTTTTGGTACCAGGGATTTGGTGGCTAGATCCTTCTGGTGGCCATCTCTGTCTCGAGATGTGCGTGTTTTTGTGCAGTCTTGTGATGTGTGTGCTCGGGCCAAGCCTTGTTGTTCTAGGGCTAGTGGGTTGTTGTTGCCCTTGCCTATTCCGAAGAGGCCTTGGACGCACATCTCTATGGACTTTATTTCTGATCTTCCTGTCTCTCAGAGGATGTCTGTTATCTGGGTGGTGTGTGACCGTTTTTCTAAGATGGTTCATTTGGTGCCATTACCGAAGTTGCCTTCCTCGTCTGAGTTGGTTCCTTTGTTTTTTCAAAATGTGGTTCGCTTGCATGGTATTCCTGAAAATATCGTTTCTGATAGGGGTACCCAGTTCGTTTCTAGATTTTGGCGGGCATTCTGTGCCAGGTTGGGCATTGATTTGTCTTGTTCGTCTGCCTTCCATCCTCAGACTAATGGCCAGACGGAGCGAACTAATCAAACTTTGGAGACGTATTTGAGGTGTTTTGTGTCTGCGGATCAGGATGATTGGGTTGCCTTTTTGCCGTTGGCGGAGTTTGCTCTTAATAATCGGGCTAGTTCTGCCACTTTGGTTTCCCCTTTCTTTTGCAATTCGGGGTTTCATCCCCGTTTTTCTTCTGGTCAGGTGGAGTCTTCGGATTGTCCTGGAGTAGATGCTGTGGTGGATTGGTTGTATCGGATTTGGGGACAAGTGGTGGACAATTTGAATTTGTCCCAGGAGAAGACTCAGCGGTTTGCTAACCGCCAGCGTCGGGTTGGTCCTCGCCTTCGTGTTGGGGACTTGGTGTGGTTGTCTTCCCGTTTTGTCCCAATGAGGGTTTCTTCTCCTAAATTTAAGCCTCGGTTCATCGGTCCCTATAGGATTTTGGAGATTATTAACCCTGTTTCCTTTCGTTTGGACCTCCCGGCATCTTTCGCTATCCATAATGTGTTCCATCGGTCGTTGTTGCGGAGATACGAGGTGCCGGTGGTTCCTTCTGCTGAGCCTCCTGCTCCTGTGCTGGTTGAGGGTGAATTGGAGTACGTTATAGAGAAGATCTTGGACTCCCGTATTTCCAGGCGGACACTCCAGTATCTGGTTAAGTGGAAGGGCTATGGTCAGGAAGATAATTCTTGGGTAACTGCCTCTGATGTTCATGCCTCGGATTTGGTTCGTGCCTTTCATAGGGCTCATCCAGGTCGCCCTGGCGGTTCTTGTGAGGGTTCGGTGCCCCCTCCTTAAGGGGGGGGTACTGTTGTGATCCGCTTTTTGGGCTCCCCCGGTGGTGGCTGGTGGTACTGGAGACTTGTGTTTACTTTTCTGCCTCAGCTCACCTGCTTCCATCAGTTTTGGGAGTTCCCTATTTAGCCTTGCTCTCCAGTCACTTCCTTGCCGGTCATCATTGTAACCTGAGTCATTCTGTTGCATGTTCCTGCTACTAGTCTGCTGATCAGCTAAGTGGACTCTTGTCCGTTTTGTTTTGTATTTTTGTCCAGTTTACAGTTTTGTCTTTTCCTGTTACTGGAAGCTCTTGTGGACTGTAATTGCCACTCCTGTTATGGTTCTCAATGGCAAGAGAACATAGCCCAGCAAACATACGAACTAGCTCTTGGAAGGATGGAAACTAAACTGACCATGAACTAAACCTGCCGCACAACTAACAGTAGCCGGGTAGCGTAGTCTGCGTTTTATCCCTAGACGCCCAGCGCCGGCCGGAGGACTAACTAATCCTGGCAGAGGAAAATATAGTCCTGGCTCACCTCTAGAGAAATTTCCCCGAAAGGCAGACAGAGGCCCCCACAAATATTGGCGGTGATTTTAGATGAAATGACAAACGTAGTATGAAAATAGGTTTAGCAAAATTGAGGTCCGCTTACTAGATAGCAGGAAGACAGAAAGGGCACTTTCATGGTCAGCTGAAAACCCTATCAAAATACCATCCTGAAATTACTTTAAGACTCTAATATTAACTCATAACATCAGAGTGGCAATTTCAGATCACAAGAGCTTTCCAGACACAGAAACGAAACTACAGCTGTGAACTGGAACAAAATGCAAAAACAAACAAGGACTAAGTCCAACTTAGCTGGGAGTTGTCTAGCAGCAGGAACATGCACAGAAAGGCTTCTGATTACAATGTTGACCGGCATGGAAGTGACAGAGGAGCAAGGCTAAATAGCGACTCCCACATCCTGATGGAAACAGGTGAACAGAGAGGATGATGCACACCAGTTCAATTCCACCAGTGGCCACCGGGGGAGCCCAAAATCCAATTTCACAACAGTACCCCCCCCTCAAGGAGGGGGCACCGAACCCTCACCAGAACCACCAGGGCGATCAGGATGAGCCCTATGAAAGGCACGGACCAAATCGGAGGCATGAACATCAGAGGCAGTCACCCAAGAATTATCCTCCTGACCGTATCCCTTCCATTTGACCAGATACTGGAGTTTCCGTCTGGAAACACGGGAGTCCAAGATTTTTTCCACAACGTACTCCAACTCGCCCTCAACCAACACCGGAGCAGGAGGCTCAACGGAAGGCACAACCGGTACCTCATACCTGCGCAATAATGACCGATGAAAAACATTATGAATAGAAAAAGATGCAGGGAGGTCCAAACGGAAGGACACAGGGTTAAGAATCTCCAATATCTTGTACGGGCCGATGAACCGAGGCTTAAACTTGGGAGAAGAAACCCTCATAGGGACAAAACGAGAAGACAACCACACCAAGTCCCCAACACAAAGCCGAGGACCAACCCGACGCCGGCGGTTGGCAAAAAGCTGAGTCTTCTCCTGGGACAACTTCAAATTGTCCACTACCTGCCCCCAAATCTGATGCAACCTCTCCACCACAGCATCCACTCCAGGACAATCCGAAGATTCCACCTGACCAGAAGAAAATCGAGGATGAAACCCCGAATTACAGAAAAAGGGAGACACCAAGGTGGCAGAACTGGCCCGATTATTGAGGGCAAACTCCGCTAAAGGCAAAAAAGCAACCCAATCATCCTGATCTGCAGACACAAAACACCTCAAATATGTCTCCAAGGTCTGATTCGTCCGCTCGGTCTGGCCATTAGTCTGAGGATGGAAAGCAGACGAGAAAGACAAATCTATGCCCATCCTAGCACAGAATGCTCGCCAAAATCTAGACACGAATTGGGTACCTCTGTCAGAAACGATATTCTCCGGAATACCATGCAAACGGACCACACTTTGAAAAAACAGAGGAACCAACTCGGAAGAAGAAGGCAACTTAGGCAGGGGAACCAAATGGACCATCTTAGAGAAACGATCACACACCACCCAGATGACAGACATCTTCTGAGAAACAGGAAGATCCGAAATAAAATCCATCGAGATGTGCGTCCAGGGCCTCTTCGGGATAGGCAAGGGCAACAACAATCCACTAGCCCGAGAACAACAAGGCTTGGCCCGAGCACAAACGTCACAAGACTGCACGAAGCCTCGCACATCTCGAGACAGGGAAGGCCACCAGAAGGACCTTGCCACCAAATCCCTGGTACCAAAGATTCCAGGATGACCTGCCAACGCAGAAGAATGAACCTCAGAAATGACTTTACTGGTCCAATCATCAGGAACAAACAGTCTACCAGGTGGGCAACGATCAGGTCTATCCGCCTGAAACTCCTGCAAGGCCCGCCGCAGGTCTGGAGAAACGGCAGACAATATCACTCCATCCTTAAGGATACCTGTAGGTTCAGAATTACCAGGGGAGTCAGGCTCAAAACTCCTAGAAAGGGCATCCGCCTTAACATTCTTAGAACCCGGCAGGTAGGACACCACAAAATTAAACCGAGAGAAAAACAACGACCAGCGCGCCTGTCTAGGATTCAGGCGTCTAGCGGACTCAAGATAAATTAGATTTTTGTGGTCAGTCAATACCACCACCTGATGTCTAGCCCCCTCAAGCCAATGACGCCACTCCTCAAAAGCCCACTTCATGGCCAAAAGCTCCCGATTCCCAACATCATAATTCCGCTCGGCGGGCGAAAATTTACGCGAGAAAAAAGCACAAGGTCTCATCACGGAGCAATCGGAACTTCTCTGCGACAAAACCGCCCCAGCTCCGATTTCAGAAGCGTCGACCTCAACCTGAAAAGGAAGAGCAACATCAGGCTGACGCAACACAGGGGCGGAAGAAAAGCGGCGCTTAAGCTCCCGAAAGGCCTCCACAGCAGCAGGGGACCAATCAGCAACATCAGCACCCTTCTTAGTCAAATCAGTCAATGGTTTAACAACATCAGAAAAACCAGCAATAAATCGACGATAAAAGTTAGCAAAGCCCAAAAATTTCTGAAGACTCTTAAGAGAAGAGGGTTGCGTCCAATCACAAATAGCCTGAACCTTGACAGGATCCATCTCGATGGAAGAGGGGGAAAAAATATATCCCAAAAAGGAAATCTTTTGAACCCCAAAAACGCACTTAGAACCCTTCACACACAAGGAATTAGACCGCAAAACCTGAAAAACCCTCCTGACCTGCTGGACATGAGAGTCCCAGTCATCCGAAAAAATCAAAATATCATCCAGATACACAATCATAAATTTATCCAAATAATCACGGAAAATGTCATGCATAAAGGACTGAAAGACTGAAGGGGCATTTGAAAGACCAAAAGGCATCACCAAATACTCAAAGTGGCCCTCGGGCGTATTAAATGCGGTTTTCCACTCATCCCCCTGCTTAATTCGCACCAAATTATACGCCCCACGAAGATCTATCTTAGAGAACCACTTGGCCCCCTTTATGCGAGCAAACAAATCAGTCAGCAGTGGCAACGGATATTGATATTTAACCCAAGAGCTAGTATACAAATATTAAAAATTAACCTTTATTACAAATGTTAAAAATGTGCACTTGACAAAACCATCACCAGTAAATACAAGCGTACTACAGGAAAGGCCGGAACAGTGCCAAGCCCTATACTCTCTAAGTGCCCCCTACCTGCCTGCGGAGGTTGGCACCCTATTAACCTACGCCGTGGCGCCCCCGCTCCTCGTCGGCTCTCCCTACTACCCCTGTCAGACCCTAACGGGATAGGGGACGAAATGCTCACATATACAATGTATGAAAGTGGATAACTTGAAGGGACAAAAATACATCAGTAAAAATATCTAGCTGGGACTATAAATTCTCAACTAGCTTGGTAAAACTGTGTCCCTTTACTCCGTAGTTCATCTTGTCCTAATATAACAATTCATGGCAGATAGGAATGCCTAATTAGAGATAAGGTTAACCACATATATGATATTGGTCCGTTTTGCTCCTATATATATATAATAGGGTCTCAAGATGCCAGTAACCTAATGGGAAGGTGTATCTGCTGTGATATCAGGCATATCCCATACCACACTTCAACCTTTAAATACCACACTGCAATATTTCAATTTATGATAGGGGCTTAAAACAGTCATACATTAAGTCCTTAATCAATGGCATATTTATATATTTTCGTTATTATGACCCTAATGCAGACCAAAACAAACCTACACCACCTTATACCTTATGTTTATCATACAGAGAGTCATATCCCTTTTAGACTCAACGCGTTTCTCCCCTTCTAATTCAAAGGGGTTCATCAGGAGTACAACCAGATATCAAAAAGGGTTACTTAGCTTATGTATAGCATGTTAGCAGTTCAAATAGCTGCACCACCGGGCCGGTCCCCTATCCATGTAACCCTTTTTGATATCTGGTTGTACTCCTGATGAACCCCTTTGAATTAGAAGGGGAGAAACGCGTTGAGTCTAAAAGGGATATGACTCTCTGTATGATAAACATAAGGTATAAGGTGGTGTAGGTTTGTTTTGGTCTGCATTAGGGTCATAATAACGAAAATATATAAATATGCCATTGATTAAGGACTTAATGTATGACTGTTTTAAGCCCCTATCATAAATTGAAATATTGCAGTGTGGTATTTAAAGGTTGAAGTGTGGTATGGGATATGCCTGATATCACAGCAGATATACCTTCCCATTAGGTTACTGGCATCTTGAGACCCTATTATATATATATAGGAGCAAAACGGACCAATATCATATATGTGGTTAACCTTATCTCTAATTAGGCATTCCTATCTGCCATGAATTGTTATATTAGGACAAGATGAACTACGGAGTAAAGGGACACAGTTTTACCAAGCTAGTTGAGAATTTATAGTCCCAGCTAGATATTTTTACTGATGTATTTTTGTCCCTTCAAGTTATCCACTTTCATACATTGTATATGTGAGCATTTCGTCCCCTATCCCGTTAGGGTCTGACAGGGGTAGTAGGGAGAGCCGACGAGGAGCGGGGGCGCCACGGCGTAGGTTAATAGGGTGCCAACCTCCGCAGGCAGGTAGGGGGCACTTAGAGAGTATAGGGCTTGGCACTGTTCCGGCCTTTCCTGTAGTACGCTTGTATTTACTGGTGATGGTTTTGTCAAGTGCACATTTTTAACATTTGTAATAAAGGTTAATTTTTAATATTTGTATACTAGCTCTTGGGTTGTTTTCTGTGAGAATAGTTCAATTTTCCCAAGCATTTATTCTTTGACTGTGAAAATATTGATATTTAACCGTGATTTTATTCAAAAGCCGATAATCAATGCACGGCCTCAAAGAGCCATCTTTCTTAGCCACAAAGAAAAAACCGGCTCCTAAGGGAGATGACGAAGGACGAATATGTCCCTTTTCCAAGGACTCCTTTATATATTCTCGCATAGCAGCATGTTCAGGCACAGACAGATTAAATAAACGACCCTTAGGGTATTTACTACCCGGAATCAAATCTATGGCACAATCGCACTCCCGGTGCGGAGGTAATGAACCAAGCTTAGGTTCTTCAAAAACGTCACGATATTCAGTCAAGAATTCAGGAATCTCAGAGGGAATAGATGATGAAATGGAAACCACAGGTACGTCCCCATGCGTCCCCTTACATCCCCAGCTTAACACAGACATAGCTTTCCAGTCAAGGACTGGGTTATGAGATTGCAGCCATGGCAATCCAAGCACCAACACATCATGTAGGTTATACAGCACAAGAAAGCGAATAATCTCCTGGTGATCCGGATTAATCCGCATAGTTACTTGTGTCCAGTATTGTGGTTTATTGCTAGCCAATGGGGTGGAGTCAATCCCCTTCAGGGGTATAGGAGTTTCAAGAGGCTCCAAATCATACCCACAGCGTTTGGCAAAGGACCAATCCATAAGACTCAAAGCGGCGCCAGAGTCGACATAGGCATCCGCGGTAATAGATGATAAAGAACAAATCAGGGTCACAGATAGAATAAACTTAGACTGTAAAGTGCCAATTGAAACAGACTTATCAAGCTTCTTAGTACGCTTAGAGCATGCTGATATAACATGAGTTGAATCACCGCAATAGAAGCACAACCCATTTTTTCATCTAAAATTCTGCCGTTCACTTCTGGACAGAATTCTATCACATTGCATATTCTCTGGCGTCTTCTCAGTAGACACCGCCAAATGGTGCACAGGTTTGCACTCCCGCAGACGCCTATCGATCTGGATAGCCATTGTCATGGACTCATTCAGACCCGCAGGCACAGGGAACCCCACCATAACATCCTTAATGGCATCAGAGAGACCCTCTCTGAAATTCGCCGCCAGGGCGCACTCATTCCACTGAGTAAGCACAGCCCATTTACGGAATTTCTGGCAGTATATTTCAGCTTCGTCTTGCCCCTGAGATAGGGACATCAAGGCCTTTTCCGCCTGAAGTTCTAACTGAGGTTCCTCATAAAGCAACCCCAAGGCCAGAAAAAACGCATCCACATTGAGCAACGCAGGATCCCCTGGAGCCAATGCAAAAGCCCAATCCTGAGGGTCGCCCCGGAGCAAAGAAATCACAATCCTGACCTGCTGAGCAGGATCTCCAGCAGAGCGAGATTTCAGGGACAAAAACAACTTGCAATTATTTTTGAAATTTTGAAAGCAAGATCTATTCCCCGAGAAAAATTCAGGCAAAGGAATTCTAGGTTCAGATATAGGAACATGAACAACAAAATCTTGTAAGTTTTGAACTTTCGTGGTGAGATTATTCAAACCTGCAGCTAAACTCTGAATATCCATTTTAAACAGGTGAACACAGAGCCATTCCAGGATTAGAAGGAGAGAGAGAGAGAGAAAGGCTGCAATATAGGCAGACTTGCAAGAGATTCAATTACAAGCACACTCAGAACTGAGAAAAAAAAAAAAAAAATCTTCAGCAGACTTCTCTTTTCTCTCCTTTCTCTGTCAATTAATTTAACCCTTTGGGCCGGTCAAACTGTTATGGTTCTCAATGGCAAGAGAACATAGCCCAGCAAACATACGAACTAGCTCTTGGAAGGATGGAAACTAAACTGACCATGAACTAAACCTGCCGCACAACTAACAGTAGCCGGGTAGCGTAGCCTGCGTTTTATCCCTAGACGCCCAGCGCCGGCCGGAGGACTAACTAATCCTGGCAGAGGAAAATATAGTCCTGGCTCACCTCTAGAGAAATTTCCCCGAAAGGCAGACAGAGGCCCCCACAAATATTGGCGGTGATTTTAGATGAAATGACAAACGTAGTATGAAAAAAGGTTTAGCAAAATTGAGGTCCGCTTACTAGATAGCAGGAAGACAGAAAGGGCACTTTCATGGTCAGCTGAAAACCCTATCAAAATACCATCCTGAAATTACTTTAAGACTCTAGTATTAACTCATAACATCAGAGTGGCAATTTCAGATCACAAGAGCTTTCCAGACACAGAAACGAAACTACAGCTGTGAACTGGAACAAAATGCAAAAACAAACAAGGACTAAGTCCAACTTAGCTGGGAGTTGTCTAGCAGCAGGAACATGCACAGAAAGGCTTCTGATTACAATGTTGACCGGCATGGAAGTGACAGAGGAGCAAGGCTAAATAGCGACTCCCACATCCTGATGGAAACAGGTGAACAGAGAGGATGATGCACACCAGTTCAATTCCACCAGTGGCCACCGGGGGAGCCCAAAATCCAATTTCACAACACACTCCTGTGTCATGAGTTGACACAGGAGTCTTAAAGTAATTTCAGGATGGGTTTTTGAAAGGGTTTTTCAGCTGACCGTGAAGTCCTCTTTTGTATCCTTCCTCTATCTAGTAAGTGGACCTCGCTTTGCTAAATCTACCTTCATACTGTGTATGTCTTTTCCTCTGAACTCACCGTTAATATATGTGGGGGCTACTATCATCTTGGGGAATTTCACTAGAGGTAAGCCAGGTCTGTTCCTTCCTCTTCCAGGCGTAGTTAGTTCTCCGGCTGGCGCGTGGCATTTAGGCAGCCGTAGGAATGCTCCCTGGCTACTGTTAGTTGTGTGGTAGATTTAGGTCACGGTCAGCTTGAGTTTCCATCACCCGAGAGCTAGTCTGTTATTTTGTGTCTCTGATGTTCCCATGCCATTGGGGAATCATGACAGGTTCAGCACCGCCAGCGGTTCCCCTGCTGTGTAGCCAGCAACGTGTCCTGCAACAGCCACGCAGACACAAGAACTGAAATTGAAGGGAACCTGTCCCCCCTCCCCCAGGTGTTATTATGTTTTACAGCCACCTTGTACAGCAGTAATGCTGCATGTGTGCAAGGTGGCTAATAAACTTATTCTCCTTGCACACGTGGAACAGAACACATCTACAATGTGTCCCCTGAGACCATTAAAACGTCCCTGAGGTGTGACTTTACTTTGTAATGACACGCAACAACCCCCTTGGTAGCACAGCCCTTCTTCTGACATCATTGTTTGGCTGGCTGCGCCTCTGCGGCCGCCCTGCCCGAAACAACGCCCCTCGGTGTCTTATTTATTTTGACTGCGAGGGATCAGCTGACGCCGCACAGTCTGTAGCAGGTGTAAGGACACGAGCGAGAGGCGAACATATGTACTGCGCCAGGCCATGAATCCCAGCCCCGCAGTGTGAAACACTGTAAAGACACTGCGGGGCTGGGATTCATGGGCATCGCGAACCGCACCAGCCGACATGAAATGATGTCAGAAGACGGGCAGCGCATGGCCAAGGGTGTTGTGGATTCTGTTTGTGGGCTCCCTCTGGTGGTTACTGCTGGTACTGGGTGACTTTGGTGGGTTGCGGCCTTTGGTTTCCACCTGTCCATCAGAGGCTGGGTGTTTCCTATTTTACCTGGCCTTTCTGTCATTCCCTTGCCGGCTATCAATGTATTCAGATGTGCTCTGTTTGGTTCCTGCCTACCTGCTCCCAGATCTTTCAGGATAAGCTAAGTGCTGATTTTCAGTTGTTTGGTTTTTTGTCCAGCTTGCTTATTATGTCTCTATGCTAGCTGGTAGCTCTAGTGGACTGAGGTTCTCCCCATGTGCCATGAGTTGGCACATGGGTTCTTGTAATCTCAGGATGTTTTTTTTGATTAGGGTTTTTTGCTGACCGCTCAGTCCCCTTTTGTATCGTTCTGCTTTCTAGTTTACAGCGGGCCTCAATTTGCTAAAGCTATATATATATCATCTCTATGTGTGTGCCTTCCTCTCATTTCACCGTCAATACATGTGGGGGGCAACTATATCTTTTGGGGTTCATTCCTCTGGAGGCAAGTGAGGTCTTTATTTTCTCTGCAGTGCTAGTTAGCTCTTAGGCTGGTGCGTGGCGTCTAGAACCAACGTAGGCACGCTCCCTGGCTATCTCTAGTTGCGTTTGTCAGGCGTAGGGCAGCGGTCAGCCCAGGTTCCATCACCCTAGAGCTCGTCCGTTATTTATTTGTACTTTGCTTGTCCTGTGCTATCCCTAGCCATTGGGATTCATGACAGTATAGCCGGCCCACAAAGTGTTAATTGTTTGGGCTGAAGCAGGAGAAAAAGAAGTGTGTAAGGGAAATTTTTTTTTTTTTTTTTCCCTTCAGAGTTTTGCTGCCTAGCCCTTAATTGCTGTCTAGCTGCTTCTTACCTCCTCTTAACCCTTGAATGGCTCTGATCTTAGCTGTTTAACATGGATGTCCAGAGTTTGGCTTCCAGCCTGAGTAATCTCACGGCAAAAGTTCAAAACATACAGGATTTTGTTGTTCACACTCCCATGTCTGAACCTAGAATTCCTATTCCAGAGTTCTTTTCTGGAGATAGATCTACCTTCCTGAATTTCAGGAACAATTGTAAATTGTTTTTTTCTTTAAAATCTCGCTCCTCTTGAGACCCTGCTCAACAGGTCAAGATTGTAATATCTTTCCTGCGGGGCGACCCTCAGAATTGGGCATTTGCATTGGCACCAGGGGATCCTGCATTGCTCAGTGTGGATGCGTTTTTTCTGGCATTGGGATTGCTCTATGAGGAACCTAACCTGGAGATTCAGGCTGAAAAGGCTTTATTAGCCCTTTCTCAGGGGCATGATGAAGCGGAAATATATTGTCAAAAATTTCGGAAATGGTCGGTGCTTACTCAGTGGAATGAGTGCGCCCTGGCTGCAAACTTCAGAAATGGTCTTTCTGAGGCCATTAAGGATATTATGGTGGGGTTCCCTACGCCTACAGGTCTGAATGAGTCTATGGCTATGGCCATTCAGATTGATCGGCGTTTACGGGAGCGCAAACCCGTGCACCAGTTGGCGGTGTCGTCTGAACAGGCATCTGAGACTATGCAATGTGATAGAATTCAGTCCAGAAGTGAACGGCAAAATTATAGGCGGAAAAATGGATTGTGTTTTTATTGTGGTGATTCAGCTCATGTTATATCAGCATGCTCTAAACGCACAAAAAGGGTTGATAAATCTTTTGCCATTGGTACTCTGCAGCCCAAGTTCATTTTGTCTGTGACTCTGATTTTTTCACTGTCTTCCATTTCCGTTGATGCCTATGTGGATTCGGGCGCTGCCCTGAGTCTTATGGATTGGTCATTTGCTAAACGCTGCGGTTTTAGTCTGGAGCCTCTGGAAGTTCCTATTCCTCTGAAGGGAATTGACTCTACACCATTGGCTATGAATAAACCGCAGTATTGGACACAAGTGACCATGCGCATGACTCCCGTTCATCAGGAGGTGATTCGCTTCCTTGTACTGTATAATTTACATGATGTACTAGTGCTTGGTCTGCCATGGTTACAAACTCATAATCCTGTCCTGGACTGGAAAACAATGTCTGTGTTAAGCTGGGGATGTCAGGGGGTTCATGATGATGCACCTCCGATTTCAATCGCTTCATCTACTCCTTCTGAGATCCCTGCGTTTTTGTCTGACTATAGGGATGTTTTTGAGGAGCCTAAGCTCAATTCGCTCCCTCCTCATAGAGAGTGTGACTGTGCTATAGAATTGATTCCTGGCAGTAAGTTCCCTAAGGGTCGTTTATTTAATCTGTCACTGCCAGAGCATACTGCTATGCGGAATTATATTAAGGAGTCCTTGGAAAAGGGACATATTCGTCCATCTTCGTCCCCTCTGGGAGCAGGTTTTTTTTTCGTGGCAAAAAAAGATGGTTCCCTGAGGCCTTGTATAGATTATCGCCTTCTGAATAAGATTACAGTCAAATATCAGTATCCATTGCCATTATTGACTGATTTGTTTGCTCGCATTAAGGGGGCTAGGTGGTTCACTAAGATAGATCTTCGCGGTGCGTATAATCTGGTGCGGATAAAACAGGGTGATGAGTGGAAAACCGCATTTAATACGCCTGAGGGCCATTTTGAGTATTTGGTAATGCCTTTTGGACTCTCCAATGCTCCGTCAGTCTTTCAGTCCTTTATGCACAATATTTTCCGTGAATATCTGGATAAGTTTATGATTGTGTATTTGGATGATATTTTGGTGTTTTCTGATGACTGGGAGTCTCATGTTCTACAGGTCAGGAAGGTGTTTCAGGTTCTGCGGGCCAATTATCTGTTTGTAAAGGGCTCAAAGTGTCTCTTCGGAGTCCAGAAGATTTCTTTTTTGGGGTACATTTTTTCTCCTTCTACTATTGAGATGGATCCCGTCAAGGTTCAGGCTATTTGTGACTGGACACAACCTACATCTGTTAAGAGCCTTCAGAAGTTCTTGGGGTTTGCTAATTTTTATCGTCGGTTCATTGCTAATTTTTCCAGTATTGTTAAACCTTTGACTGATTTGACTAAAGAGGGTGCTGATGTTGCTGATTGGTCTCCTGCGGCCGTGGAGACCTTTCAGGAACTTAAGAGCCGGTTTTCTTCTGCTCCTGTGTTGTGTCAACCAGATGTTTCACTTCCTTTTTAGGTTGAGGTTGATGCTTCCGAGATTGGAGCGGGGGCGGTTTTGTCACAGAGAAGTTCTAATGGCTCAGTGATGAAGCCATGTGCATTCTTCTCTAGAAAATTCTCGCCCGCCGAGCGCAATTATGATGTGGGTAATCGGGAGCTTTTGGCCATGAAGTGGGCATTTGAGGAGTGGCGTCATTGGCTTGAGGGTGCTAAACATCGTGTGGTGGTCTTGACTGATCACAAGAATCTCATTTACCTTGAGTCTGCCAGGCGTTTGAATCCTAGACAGGCTCGTTGGTCGTTGTTTTTTTCTTGTTTCAATTTCGTGGTTTCATACCTGCCAGGTTCAAAGAATGTGAAGGCAGATGCTCTTTCCAGGAGTTTTGTGCCTGACTCTCCTGGAGACTCTGGGCCTACTGGTATCCTTAGGGATGGGGTAATAGTGTCCGCCGTATCCCCAGACTTGCGACGTGCATTGCAGGAGTTTCAGGTGGATAAACCGGATCGTTGTCCACCAGAAAGACTGTTTGTTCCGGATGATTGGACCAGTAGAGTCATCTCCGAGGTCCATTCTTCTGTGTTGGCTGGTCATCCTGGAATATTTGGTACTAGAGACTTGGTGGCCAGGTCTTTTTGGTGGCCTTCCTTGTCTAGGGATGTGCGTACCTTTGTGCAGTCTTGTGAAGTGTGTGCTCGAGCTAAGCCTTGCTGTTCTTGGGCCAGTGGGTTGTTGTTATCCTTGCCCATCCCGAAGAGGCCTTGGACGCACATTTCCATGGATTTTATTTCTGATCTCCCGGTTTCACAGAAAATGTCCGTTATCTGGGTTGTGTGTGACCGCTTTTCTAAGATGGTTCATTTGGTGCCCTTGCCTAAGTTGCCCTCCTCCTCTGAGTTGGTCCCTTTATTTTTTCAGAACGTGGTTCGTTTGCATAGGATTCCGGAGAATATCGTTTCTGACAGGGGATCCCAGTTTGTGTCTAGATTTTGGCGGACGTTTTGTGCCAAGATGGGCATTGATTTGTCTTTCTCGTCTGCATTCCATCCTCAGACGAATGGCCAGACAGAGCGAACTAATCAGACCTTGGAAACTTATTTGAGGTGTTTTGTTTCTGCTGATCAAGATGACTGGGTTGCTTTTTTGCCACTGGCCGAATTTGCTCTTAATAATCGGGCTAGTTCTGCCACGTTGGTCTCTCCTTTTTTTTGTAATTCTGGGTTTCATCCTCGGTTTTCCTCTGGTCAGGTGGAGTCTTCGGATTGTCCTGGAGTGGACGTGGTGGTGGACAGGCTACATCAGATTTGGAATCAGGTGGTGGACAATTTGAAGTTATCTCAGGAGAAGACTCAGCAGTTTGCTAATCGCCGTCGCCGCGTGGGTCCCTGACTTCTTGTTGGGGATTTGGTGTGGTTGTCTTCTCGTTTTGTCCCTATGAAGGTCTCTTCTCCTAAGTTCAAGCCTCGGTTCATCGGTCCTTATAGGATCTCGGAGATTCTTAACCCTGTATCTTTTCGTTTGGATCTCCCAGCATCGTTTGCTATTCATAATGTGTTCCATCGGTCGTTGTTGCGGAGGTATGAGGTGCCCGTTGTTCCTTCGGTTGAGCCTCCTGCTCCGGTGCTGGTGGAGGGAGAATTGGAGTATGTTGTTGAGAAGATCTTGGATTCTCGTGTTTCCAGACGCAAACTCCAGTATTTGGTTAAGTGGAAGGGTTATGGTCAGGAGGATAATTCCTGGGTGGTTGCCTCCGATGTTCATGCGACTGACTTGGTCCGCGCCTTCCATAGAGCTCACCCTGATCGCCCTGGGGGTTCTCGTGAGGGTTCGGTGACCCCTCCTCAAGGGGGGGGTACTGTTGTGGATTCTGTTTGTGGGCTCCCTCTGGTGGTTACTGTTGGTACTGGGTGACTTTGGTGGGTTGCGGCCTTTGGTTTCCACCTGTCCATCAGAGGCTGGGTGTTTCCTATTTTACCTGGCCTTTCTGTCATTCCCTTGCCGGCTATCAATGTATTCAGATGTGCTCTGTTTGGTTCCTGCCTACCTGCTCCCAGATCTTTCAGGATAAGCTAAGTGCTGATTTTCAGTTGTTTGGTTTTTTGTCCAGCTTGCTTATTATGTCTCTATGCTAGCTGGTAGCTCTAGTGGACTGAGGTTCTCCCCATGTGCCATGAGTTGGCACATGGGTTCTTGTAATCTCAGGATGGTTTTTTTGATTAGGGTTTTTTGCTGACCGCTCAGTCCCCTTTTGTATCGTTCTGCTTTCTAGTTTACAGCGGGCCTCAATTTGCTAAAGCTATATATATCATCTCTATGTGTGTGCCTTCCTCTCATTTCACCGTCAATACATGTGGGGGGCAACTATATCTTTTGGGGTTCATTCCTCTGGAGGCAAGTGAGGTCTTTATTTTCTCTGCAGTGCTAGTTAGCTCTTAGGCTGGTGCGTGGCGTCTAGAACCAACGTAGGCACGCTCCCTGGCTATCTCTAGTTGCGTTTGTCAGGCGTAGGGCAGCGGTCAGCCCAGGTTCCATCACCCTAGAGCTCGTCCGTTATTTATTTGTACTTTGCTTGTCCTGTGCTATCCCTAGCCATTGGGATTCATGACACAAGGGATAACGCAACAACGCAGACTCCTGTACAGCAAAATGCGATGCTCAGGAGGCCGTGCCAAGCACCAAGTTGGTATTTTTGCCAGCTGTGCTGTGTCTCATTACAAAGGGAACTCCCGCCTCCAAGACAGATTGACTGTATAAGGGCCAAAATGTTGTACGTGTTTCATTCAGCTTGTGCAAGGAACAAAATTAAAAGAGCAACCTTTGACTTGTGCAGCACTACTGCTGCATAAGGCGTGGCTCTTCTAGTTTGTAATACCTGAGGGGGGTTAAAGGTTACCTTTAAAATGAGTTCAATTAGGCTTCGGCCTACACTCTGCTCCCTCTCCTGCTGACCCTGGGCTCTAACACCGCCAGTTGGGGCCCGGTACTGCTAGCAACAGAGAAAAACACCAGCCAATGTGTCAGTGGGGTTCAGCACCGCCAGCTGTTCCCCTGCTGTGTAGCCGGCAACGTGTCCTGCAACAGCCACGCAGACACAACAGACCTACAAATGCCTCCAGTGCAGGCTTCGGCCTACACTCTGCTCCCCCTTCTGACCCTTTGCTCCAACACCGCTAGTTGGGGCTCTAGGAAGACAAGCTTGAATAGGTCCCCATCCTGATTCCAGCACTGTCAGCTGGTTCCGGGCAGAGACTTTGGCTTAGGTGCCTCCCTCTGGGTATCCGAGTTCCACCAACGTCAGGTGGTCCTTGGTAGTGCTTTCAGGCACGGGTACCTCCTGCTTAGTAACCGGGTTCCAGTAACGTCAGCTGGTCCTCGGTAGTTCCATTGGCTCTTGGACCTTCGGCTACCCATCCGGGTTCCAGTACCGTAAGCTGGTTCTCGGCAGTGTCTTTTGCTCTTGTACCTTCTGCTCCCCATCCTGGTTCCAGTACCGTCAGCTGGTTCCGGGCAGAGCCTTTGGCTTAGGTGCCTCCCTCTGGGTATCTGAGTTCCACCAACGTCAGGTGGTCCTTGGTAGTGCTTTCAGGCACGGGTACCTCCTGCTTAGTAACCGGGTTCCAGTAACGTCAGCTGGTCCTCGGTAGTTCCATTGGCTCTTGGACCTTCGGCTACCCATCCGGGTTCCAGTACCGTCAGCTGGTTCTCGGCAGTGTCTTTTGCTCTTGTACCTTCTGCTCCCCATCCTGGTTCCAGTACCATCAGCTGGTTCCGGGCAGAGCCTTTGGCTTAGGTGCCTCCCTCTGGGTATCCGAGTTCCACCAAAGTCAGGTGGTCCTTGGTAGTGCTTTCAGGCACGGGTACCTCCTGCTTAGTAACCGGGTTCCAGTAACGTCAGCTGGTCCTCGGTAGTTCCATTGGCTCTTGGACCTTCGGGTAGCCATCCGAGTTCCAGTTCCATCAGCTGTTTCTCAGCATTTTCTCAGCCTTCTTTTACCTTCTGCTACATTTCCAAGTTCAAGACCCTAAAGACGACGACCCGGAAGACCACCCCTAAGATGACGACGACACCAGAGACGACAACCACTGAGATGACGACGACCCTGGAGACGATGACCCTGAAGACCACCCCGATGACGACGACCCCGGAGACGACGACCCTGGAGACGACGACGACCTGGAAGACCGAGAAGCAGAAGAACAAGAGGCTGCAGAACAAAGAGCAGAAGAACATTAAGCATAAGACTAAATATCAGAGCAAAAGATATTATCTAAATTATAAGCAGAAGAAGTCTAAGCAGTGTATGGGGGTGAGTCCGTTCCTCCTCGTGGTGCCCCTGTATAAAGCCTGATGCTGCAGGCCAAACTGAACGCGGACAAATGTAACTGTTTTGTGACAGGCAGAACGGAAGGTGTAATCTTCAAACTTTTATAGATAACAACTACGGGAATGCCTGTCACAAATAAGAATATGATGAAGAAGTTGAATATTAAGAAGATAATAGTAAAATAAAAAGAATATGAACAATGTAACAAAAAAAATAATAGGTAGAAGATGAAGAAGAAGATGAATAAGGTTAAGAAGTTGATGTCAAAGAAGCTGATGATGAGGATAATGAAGAAGAAAGTGTGGGAGAAGTAAAAAAGAAGGTGAAGGGCGTGGAAGTAGTGAAACATCAATATCTAACAAAAAATAAAAAAAAATTAACATAGTCAAAATCTTTCTAACGCCGAACGTCATAAAAAACAAAACAAAATCCTGCTATTCTATTAGATTGGGCTAAACCTCTGTGCCTTTAATGTCTCCGCCACGTCCCCCAATACATCCTACATTATTTTTAGTTGTTTTCCTTCATGTAGAATGAACCTACAAGTTAAGAAAGGGTTTATTTTAATTCCGATATTTTCGTCCCATTGACTTGCATTGGGATCGGGTATCGGTATCGGTATCGGATTAGATCCGATACTTTGACGGTATCGGCCGATACTTTCCGATACCGATACTTTCCGATATCGGAAGGTATCGCTCAACACTACTCATCAGAGAAGATTACCTTACCCCAGTCCTCTATGGTTCAATTCTTATGGTCTTTGGCAAACTTCAGCCTAGCTCTCCTTTGCTTCTCATTAATGAAAGTCTTTTTTCTAGCTTTACATGACTTGGGTCCTGCCTCTAAGAGCCTGTTACGAACTGTTCTTGCCATGCATTTCACCCCATCTGCCATTTGTCAGTGGAAAGTTGTTTTCACCCTCTGCTGGTCTGTAGCTTTGCTGTCCCCAATGTCTGCTTCTTGACCTTGTTGTAATATACTGCTGTCTTAGAAATTTTAAGGATGGAAGCAACATGATGATCACTGTGTGTGTGTGTGTTTCGATGCAGATACGTTCTTTTGATCGCCCGTTATTGCATTTTAATGTAATGCAATATGTAATTCTGGCATTTCAAATTTTTTTCTCGTTATGCCGTTTAGCGATCAAGTTAATGCTTTTTTTATTGATAGATCAGGTGATTCTGAACGCGGCGATACCAAATATGTGTAGGTTTGATTATTTTTTTATTGATTTATTTTGAATGGGGCGAAAGGGGGGTGATTTAAACTTTTATATTTTTTTTATTTTTTTCACATTTTTTTAAACTTTTGCCATGCTTCAATAGCCTCCATGGGAGGCTAGAAGCTGGCACAACACGATCACCTCTGCTACATAGCAGCGATCTGATGTTCGCTGCTATGTAGCAGAAATGCAGGTGTGCTGTGAGCGCCGACCACAGGGTGGCACTCACAGCTGCCGGGGATCAGTAACCATAGAGGTCTCAAGGACCTCTATGGTTACGATTCTGAAGCATCGCTGACCTCCGATCATGTGACGGGGGTCGGCGATGCGCTCATTTCCGTCCACCCGGCCGGAAACACCAATTAAATGTCGCTGTCTGCATTTGACAGCGGCATTTAATTAGTTAATAGCGGCGGGTGAACCGCGATTTCACCAGCCGCTTTTGCGGGCACATGTCAGCTGTTCAAAACAGCTGACATGTCCTGGCTTTGATGCGGGCTCACCGCGGAGCCCTGCATCAAAGCAGGGGATCTGACCTCGGATGTACTATCCCGTCCGAGGTCAGAAAGGGGTTAAGTAGAATGGGGTGTACTCTAG
Source organism: Ranitomeya variabilis (assembly GCF_051348905.1). Lineage (NCBI taxonomy): Eukaryota > Metazoa > Chordata > Amphibia > Anura > Dendrobatidae > Ranitomeya > Ranitomeya variabilis. Next base: position 919,522,981 of record NC_135233.1, on the reverse strand, counting down.
TTGAAATCCAACTGACATTGGAATGGAATGGCTGTCAGACATGTAGAGAAGCTGATTTTTATAAAACTGTGCAGTGGTCTCTTAATTTTTGCTATATATATTTATATATGTATATTACAGGAGCCCTATTAACGCCTAGGTGTTAGGTTGGGTGTGATGCATGGGACCTGAATATCAGGGTCAAGGTATCCATATGGTGTTTAGCATGACTCTAAGTGTATTACATGTTATCCTATTTTTGGATTTCTTTTTGTGGGACATAGAATATTAAGGGTGTGTTATCTTGTTTGTGGTATCATATCGCACCATACAACGCCCATATGCTGGATATTTTGGTTCTACGATTTGTGTATTTATGCATCGGCTGTATAAGGTGTGGGGATTTCACTCACTCAGGTGCGATGGCTGACACTCAGGAGGCACGTTCCTTTAAAGTTCACAGGGTTTATTACGTCATAAACCACATGGAAAAATAACAGCAAACAAATAGCCTTAAGTTCAGGAAAAGCAAAACAAAGTGTCCAGTCCACCAGGCTCAGTCCTCTAGCCTTAACACACTCAGGAGGGTTTCACCTCCACACATATCCACTGTGTTAAGCATTTGCCTGTCTTATATAGAGCTAACCACACCCAGTAACCCATCAAATGATTAGCCATGTGGTCTGACATCACCACAGGTCCTGGAACACACATATATACATGGTTATATACAACAAAGAAATACTCCGGGCTACATTACAGCAACAAGGCACCTATGTGGCACATACCTCCCGTCGACTACACACCCTTTAGCCATGCTACATACCTCCCCCCTCTGCCTAAAGCCGTAGGGCTTGGCACTTTTCCCCACTAAACAAGGGATTCTTGATAGGGCATCCGCATTACCGTGCAGTTTTCCGGCCCTATGTTCCACATGGAAACTGAAGTCATGCAGGGCTAAGAACCAACGGGTGACCCTAGCATTTCTACCCTTTGTTTCCCTCATCCATCTTAGTGGGGCATGGTCAGATATCAATCTGAATTTATGACCCAGCAGATAGTACCGTAACGTGTCCACCGCCCACTTTATGGCCAAACACTCTTTTTCCACGACCGAGTAGTTCTTCTCAGATGAGGACAGCTTTCTACTCAGATAGAGGACAGGATGCTCCTCCTCATGTAGCTCTTGGGAAAGGACTGCTCCTACCCCAACATCTGAGGCATCTGTCTGAAGAATAAATTATTTATTAAAGTCTGGGGCCATCAGAATGGGCTACTTACATAGAGCCCCTTTCAACTCTTGGAAGGCTGACTCTGTCTCTTCAGACCATTTAACCATCACTGATTTTGTCCCCTTTAGCAGATCAGTCAGAGGCGCAGCCACTGTGGCGAAGTTCGGGATGAACCTCCTGTAATATCCCACGATTCCCAGAAAGGCTTTAACTTGCTTTTTGGAGAGTGGTTTTGGCCAAGTTTGGATTGCCTCCACCTTTTTGATTTGGGGCTTTATTTCTCCACGACCCACTATATAGCCTAGGTATTTAGCTTCTTCCTTACCCAAGGCACACTTCTTCGGGTTTATTGTAAACCCCGCCTCTCTTAGAGCATCAAACACTGCTTGGACTTTCTCCAGATGACTCTCCCAGTCCGGGCTAAAGATGACGATATCATCTAGGTATGCAGCAGCGTAGGCCTTATGGGGTGCAAGGACTCTATCCATAGCCCTCTGGAAGGTTGCCGGAGCTCCCTGTAGGCCAAACAGCATCCGGACATACTGGAAGCATCCATCAGGTGTCGAAAAGGCCGTCTTCTCCTTGGCTTCCTGTGCCATGGGGATCTGCCAATACCCCTTTGTCAAATCCAAGGTGGATATATATCTGGCGTGCCCAAGCCTTTCGATGAGCTCATCAACGCGGGGCATGGGATAAGCGTCAAACTTGGAGACCTCATTCAACTTCCGATAGTCGTTGCAAAACCTCCACTCTCCATCAGGTTTTGGGACCAGGACAATTGGGCTCGACCAACCGCTCTTGGATTCCTCAATGACTCCAAGCTCCAACATACGCTCCACTTCCTTGGAGATAACTTCTCGACGAGCCTCAGGAATACGATAGGGCTTCACGTTCACCCGCACATGTGGCTCTTTTAGGACCTCGTGCTCTATGACCTTCGTGTGTCCTGGCAACTCTGAAAACAGGTCCCGGTTTTTCTGGAGTAACTCCCGGCACTGCTGTTTCTGGGACTTTGATAGCGTCTCCGCTATAGTAACCGCTCCAACCTGGAGTTACTGTCGGCTCTCTATCTTGCTACGGCTTGATGAGGTTGACATGGTATACTTGGAATGGTTTCCGTCTTCCTGGTTGGTGAATTTTATAATTTACTTCACCAAGTTTCTCGACAACCTCATATGGTTCTTGCCATTTGGCCAAGAACTTGCTCTCCACCGTTGGAACTAACACAAGAACTCGGTCTCCCGGATTGAACCGCCTCACTCTTGCAGACCGGTTGTAGACTCTGGCCTGAGCTTCTTGTGCCTGGAGGAGGTGTTCTTTCACAATAGGCATCACCTTTGCAATCCTCTGCTGCATCAGGGCCACATGCTCAATGACGCTTCTGTGGGGCTAAACTATAAACAAGGCGCACAGCTATATATTATAGCGTAAATACCGAGGGTGCAAAGAGCAGTGATAAATAGAACCAAAGAAAACATATATAGAGAAAGCATCACTGCATGTCATGCACACCATCCAAGTAATAACAATATATGAACAGAATATGAAAAAAATATATATATAATTTATTAATGCACTTAAAACACACCAAACAATGAATAAAACATACTTAAAAAACTAACACAAAACATGACAGGTTGGGTCATATACAGAATTGGCTTCTGTGGGGCGTGACTTCGGCTTCCCAGGTTTCCTTGGCTATATCCAGGAGTCCTCGCGGATGTCGGCCATATAGAAGCTCAAACGGTGAGAATTCTGTGGAGGCCTGTGGAACTTTACGAATGGAAAACATCAGGTAGGGTAAGAGACAATCCCAGTCTCTACCATCTTTCTCTATAGCTTTTCTCAGCATGCTCTTCAGTGTCTTGTTAAATCTCTCAACAAGGCCATCTGACTGGGGATGGTACACCGAGGTCCTCAACTGGGAGATTTTCAGGGCTTTGCATAATTCCCTCATCACCTTGCTCATGAAAGGTGTCCCCTGGTCAGTCAGGATCTCCTTCGGCAGACCTGTCCGGGAAAAGACATGGACCAACTCGCAGGCTATACTCTTCGAGGAAGAATTTCTCAGGGGAATTGCCTCAGGATAGCGTGTGGCATAGTCCAGGATGACTAATATATACTGATGGCCCCGGGCTGATTTAACTAAGGGACCAACCAAGTCCATGGCAATTCTCTCGAACGGCACCTCAATAATGGGCAATGGCACAAGGGGGTTCCGGAAATGAGAAGTGGGAGCAGTTAGCTGACATGTAGGGCAGGACCTGCAATAGTTCACTATTTCCCGGTGACACCCAGGCCAATAGACCCTCTGCACAACCCGTTCCTGCGTTTTTTCCACCTCTAGGTGTCCACCCAAGATGTGTGAATGGGCCATGTCCAACACCTTCCGTCTATATGGACCCGGCACTACCAACTGCTCTACCAACTCCTCCCTTATTTTCGTGACCCGGTACAACAACTCCCCACTCATCAGAAAATGGGGAAACCTTGTGTCTGCCCCCGGCTCCTGTACCACCCCGTCAATAACTGTGACATTATTAAAGGCTTCCCTCAGAGTTGGGTCCCTATGTTGGGCAGTCCCAAAATTTTCACCGGTTACCTCTAACTCCATAATGTCAGATGCAGGGGATGCTTCCTCCTCATCCCCAACCAGAACACAAAAAGGAAACCTGTCTGTCTCTGGGTGTGGCAACACCCTTCCAGGGTTCATTTGGTTCTCTACTCTTGCTAGGGAGCTCAGAACCTTTTCCCCACAAATCCCAAAACAAACAGAAATCCCGGCCAATCATTATTGGCTTGCAACAAGTCCTGCACGACGCCGACTATGTGGGACTCAGTGCCACATGCCATTTCAATGTCCACCCTGGCCAAAGGGTAGTCCTTTGCATCACCATGTATGCACCGCACTCTGACCTTCTTTCCCGGGAGGAGGTGGGGAGGAAAAGTGGCCCTCACCAGGGTCACTAGGCTCCCCGAGTCTAACAGTGCCGTGACTGCTCGACCGTTCACCCTTACGGGACACGCTTGAGGTGCCTCGTTGGGCGGAGAGTTCACACTGCAGGCTGGATACGCATAGTATGACCAACGGCGTCCCATGCTGCAGTCCATCTGCTCAGTGGTTTGGGAACAACGGGCAGCTATATGTCCTGGCCTGTGGCACCTCCAACAAATAATATCACCCGTAGGGACCTTGGACACCACCTCCCCCGCCCTTTGTGACCTTGGACGCGCCACCCCTTTTTGGGACTCCGCTCCCTTCTGGGACCACCAGTACGGCATGGGTTGTCTCTCGGAGGAGCCTTCCAACCCTTGGTATCTCTCGACCAGTCCGATCAGTTCGTCGGCATTCTGGGGATCACCCTGGGCAACCCAAGTCTGTATGGACCTCGGGAGGGAATGCACAAACCGATCCATCATCACTCGTTCCACCATCTGTGCAGGGGTACATGACTCTGGCTGCAGCCATTTCTGGACCAGGTGCAACAGATCAAACATTTGAGAGCGAGGCGGTTTGTCCCGGTGATAGGCCCAGCTGTGAACTCGCTGTGCCCTGACAGTCAGTGTCACCCCCAAACGTGCGAGAATCTCGACTTTCAATTTGTGATACTCTTTGGCATCCTGCAAGGTCAAATCATAGTATGCCTTCTGAGGTTCTCCCGTCAGGTAAGGTGCCAACACCTCTGCCCACTGCTCTGGCGGAAGTTTTTCCCTCTCAGCGACCCTCTCAAACACCGTCAGGAAGGCCTCAACATCATCCCCGGGGGTCATTTTCTGCAATGCGCGTCTTACCGTCTTCCGGACGTGGGTGTCATCAGCCAAATCTGGGGTTGAGGCGCTCGTCTTGCCCTGGATGGCGGTTGCCAGAAGCTGCATCTGCTGCCGTTGCTCCTGCTGGTTCTGTTGCATCTGCTGCCGTTGCTCCTGCTGGCTCTGCCATTGCTCCTTCTGGCTCTGTTGTATCTGCTGCACCAACAGCCTGTTGGTCTCTTGCTGCTGTGACTGCAACAGCCTGTTAGCCTCTTGCTGCTGTGACTGCAACTGGACCAAGTGTTTCAGCAGTTCCTCCATTTTCCCCGGCTGGCTTACAACAGACTTGACCCAGGACATCCAATAATAGACTTACGTCTCCACTGGGAATGCTGCCCACATTCTCCACCAATTGTAGGGATTTCACTCACTCAGGTGCGACGGCTGACACTCAGGAGGCACGTACCTTTAAAGTTCACAGGGTTTATTATGTCATAAACCACATGGAAAAATAACAGCAAACAAATAGCCTTAAGTTCAGGAAAAGCAAAACAAAGTGTCCAGTCCACCAGGCTCAGTCCTCTAGCCTTAACACACTCAGGAGGGTTTCACCTCCACACATATCCACTGTGTTAAGCATTTGCCTGTCTTATATAGAGCTAACCACACCCAGTAACCCATCAAATGATTAGCCATGTGGTCTGACATCACCACAGGTCCTGGAACACACATATATACATGGTTATATACAACAAAGAAATACTCCGGGCTACATTACAGCAACAAGGCACTTATGTGGCACATACTTCCCATCGACTACACACCCTTTAGCCATGCTACACAGGTTATATGCTGTGTTATAGTATTCACCGATTATCTGTATGGACCCGTTACCCCAGGTCATATTTTTAGGGGGTTTTTAAATGCTTTTATGTTTTTGTGTGGTGTTTCCTAAATAAAGATGTATTTTGTATAAATTTTGAATTGCTGTGGTGATCCCAATTTGTATGCATACACTTTGCTTTTTCTGGTTCTACTATACTCAGTATGCAGGTGGTGATCCCCTAGTGTGTATTTTATATGCAGATGGTGCCTGCTCACTAAGTGTTGTGTTGATTTATATATATACATATATATATATATATATATATATATATATATACACTCACCGGCCACTTTATTAGGTACACCTGTCCAACTTCTTGTTAACACTTAATTTCTAATCAGCCAATCACATGGCGGCAACTCAGTGCATTTAGGCATGTAGACATGGTCAAGACAACCTCCTGCAGTTCAAACCGAGCATCAGTATGGGGAAGAAAGGTGATTGAGTGCCTTTGAACGTGGCATGGTTGTTGGTGCCAGAAGGGCTGGTCTGAGTATTTCAAAAACTGCTGATCTACTGGGATTTTCACGCACAACCATCTCTAGGGTTTACAGAGAATGGTCCGAAAAAGAAAAAAAATCCAGTGAGCGGCAGTTCTGTGGGCGGAAATGCCTTGTTGATGCCAGAGGTCAGAGGAGAATGGGCAGACTGGTTCGAGCTGATAGAAAGGCATCAGTGACTCAAATCGCCACCCGTTACAACCAAGGTAGGCCTAAGAGCATCTCTGAACGCACAGTGCGTCGAACTTTGAGGCAGATGGGCTACAGCAGCAGAAGACCACACCGGGTACCACTCCTTTCAGCTAAGAACAGGAAACTGAGGCTACAATTTGTACAAGCTCATCGAAATTGGACAGTAGAAGATTGGAAAAACGTTGCTTGGTCTGATGAGTCTCGATTTCTGCTGCGACATTCGGATGGTAGGGTCAGAATTTGGCGTAAACAACATGAAAGCATGGATCCATCCTGCCTTGTATTGAGCATCTTTGGGATGTGCAGCCGACAAATCTGCGGCAACTGTGTGATGCCATCATGTCAATATGGACCAAAATCTCTGAGGAATGCTTCCAGCACCTTGTTGAATCTATGCCACGAAGAATTGAGGCAGTTCTGAAGGCAAAAGGGGGTCCAACCCGTTACTAGCATGGTGTACCTAATAAAGTGGCCGGTGAGTGTATATATATATATATATATATACACACACACACCTTTTAGAGATCTTTTAATCTTCAACTTGCTCAGCTGTTCATAATAACAGTAATTTTGACCAGTGGTGCTCAAATTTTACTTGCCATTGTATATAGTTAAAGTGCCCTAGAGAGTATAAAAAACAGTAAAAACTGTGTTTTAAAATATCTAAAAAATATCAATAACAAAAATATATGTACATGTTTAAATACCCATCATTTTCCTATTTTAAGTTAATAATTAAAAGAAACTTATTTGGGATCAACACGTCCACCAAAAGTTTAGTTTATCAAAATATGAAGTAATTTAAAACATACTTGGCTGAAAACAAAAGCTTAAGTCTGACATTTTGATTGTTTTGTTTAGATTATTGCAGTGTCTCCCAAAAATGCAAGAAGAATGAATCAATGTGGCCATACCCTTAAAGTGAAAGGCAGAAAGCTCAAGTACAGATCAGGGCCACTATACAATGCATGGAGCTGTGGTAGTTGTGGTAAATCAAGACCCCTTCAATTAGTTCCTGGGAGGTGGTCTCTGAGCTGAAGAATAGGGAAAATAACCTACAAGCTAGAACTTATGAAGTAGTAGATTTCTCTAAACTTTAATTTTTATGACTTAAAATTAGGGTAAGTGCACATGAAGTAAACACGCAGCAGATATTCTAGAAGAATAATCTGCTGTGAATTACAGTTTCTGCATTGTAGATTAAAAATTATGTAATCTAATTTATTCGTTATTAAATATGGAAAAAAATATGCTGCAGATTTCATCTTGTGGAATACAATTTGAATTGCAAAAGCAACTACAGAACAAAATCTGATACAATTTGGTGCAAAATTTGCCACTGAGTATAAGGCTGTGGGTGAAGAAGGATCTTGTGTTGCCGTACCTGAGAGTTAATGGTAGAGAGCTGCACTACACTTCAAGGCCACTACAACTTCAATTAGTGGATTAGAGCAGGACTGGGAGGTGGACCACAATCAAATCATCAATATTAAAGAATTGGAAAAACTTTTTAATAATGCCTTGAAATATATTAAAAAAGAAAAAAAGCTAACAATCTAACAACTCAGAAATCAAACATTTACTAAGCTGTACTTTATATTTTAATCAATATTCCAAAGCAGGAAAATGTTATGACTAGAACAGTTACTATATATGTGTATAAAAAAAAATAATAATTACGTTGTAATTGTCTTCACTATATCATCAGGTCAATCTTGATTTAAAAAAATGTATTGCATACTTACTAAATGCTAGTTTTTATGTTAGCAATCTTTTCTGGAATGATAAAGCAAAAGTTATTCATGCATCTTTGTGGGATTATTTCATTTTCAAGGCCTTTCTGTAGATTGTGAATATGCTTGCAGTGTTTAAACAAGCTTGGTACACTAATTTTCAATTTAGCTCCATGACCCATCTTGACCTCATACTAAGGAACAGTGATGATCACAAATATGAGATTGTATTTTAAAAAATACTAACAAATTGATTAGACATGTTCAGAACTGAATGTGCACAAGCTTTTTTTCCCATTATGTTCGTGAAACAGTCCTTTTTATTGTGGCTGGTCTAATGATGTTAACATTTAAAGGAACTGTCACATTCATTTTTCAGCTGTTACAGTGCAATTATGATTGGCACAGTGAAGACCAACAAGCTTTATTCTGGAAGCTGTATGGGTTTCACATACTAATGGAAAGTGAAGGGTATCACATGCAATATGATGATGCTGGAAAATCCTCATTGAAAATCCCTAGAAAAGTAATGGTGTTTTACTAATCTACTTCTGCAGACATGTGAAACTTTAAAGCACATTAGTGTTTAATCTCCAGTAAAGTAAAACACCAGTATTTATCTGTCAACACTACCTACTATAAAGTCAGCAAAAATCAAAAATAGACTAACATGAAATAAATGTTGGCAATGCTCAGGAGCTCATCTTCCTGCACTTTGTTAAATCTCAGTGCTTTGGCATATTATGCTTTATGCTTTAGTAGGATGGAGCTAGGTTATATTCGTGTGAATACTTTTCACCACATTCAGCATAACATCTATACATTATGAGAGAGCATGCTCATCACTACTCGTCACTCGCTCGAGCATCAGTGTGCTCGAAAAGCTCGTTACTCTGCGAGTATTTTTTTAATGTTCAAGTAGAAGTTATAGTTCCCACCCCGCATGTTTGGCACATTTTAAACAGCCAATGAACATGTGTGGATTGCTTGCCAGTCACTCTATTGCTATAGCCATCTTGGCTGTGGCATTACTGTGATTGGCTGTCCATAGAGCATCATCAGGTCTACATAAGACCCGTCACGCTATGCTCGGCACACTGTACCCCGGAAAAAGGTGCTGGTGAAAGAGGGACAGAATTGTAGCTGTGAATTAGCCTGGAATTCAACCTCATTTATATTTCTGCTAAGAACAACAACAGCCCTTCTTAGGGCCAACTATAATAAATAGTAATACTGGTTGTTGCAGCACTTAGGTAGAGATTGTGCTGAAGGGATCGTGTAGGGCAGGATAGGGTGAATTGCATGTCTTTTATGCTTCAGTCTGCAACTGATACCAAAACCTGTTTTCCAGGCTAACAATATTCTTTATGCTCTTAATCCTGCAAATTGTTCTGAGCAGGGAAATATTATACATTATTTTTACTTCAGCAGTTGTGCGTCAAAAGGATATAGCCAGACTTGGTTGGATCTCAACAGCATTGCTATATTGATGATGCAGTCTCATACATCCATCTGAAGTGTGCAAATTTGCCTGGCTTTGTAATGCTGCCTTTTCTTTTTGAGCTGTGAAATTTTGGATGGCATTTATTGTGCTACAGTTGGAGCAAAAACCCTCTCAAAAGAAATGGTTTGTTGAAAAAAAATAAAAAATTGCATTGCTGTATTTTTACTGCAGTCTCATGTCATGCAACATGTGGGGATGAGGGGAAGCCCAAATGCTAGGGAAAGGTGGAGTGGAGACCCCTAGGCAGATCTATTAGCAACCTACTTACCCTACTGTCCCTATATTGATTCCACAGCAATTGCCAAGCAGGAAACCTAAGCGCTGTATTTCCCTGGAGCTAGGCCATGAATAGGTAAGGGGGGGTGAGCACTGGTCAGTTCCCTACTGAACACTAAAGACAAGAATGGAGAGAAAGAAGGAGGAAGAAACTTATCTTGAGCAGAATCCAGAGAAGTAGCACAAACGTCCTCCAAGCACCAGGGAGGAAGTAAGCCGACTGCTATAGCTCCAAGCCTTCACAAGAGAAAAAGTGAATACCACCTGCAACTCCCTGAAGCAGACTGAGAGTCTATAATCACCCAGGTCCAGGTGTGTCAATTTGAGCAGGAGAGAGCTTTTCACTGGGTCCAAAAGTCAGAAGGATTAAAAAGGCATCTGCAATGCCAAAAGCAGAGACCTTCTACAGCCAGATGCTGAGTGACTGTCTGTTGCCTCTGACACACCCATGACACAATCTCACTATCACATACATGACGAGAGTGGTAGCTTACAACTCTTTTTACAGTAGATATCACTGTATCCACCATTTACAACAGGTGATTTCACAGTCACCAATTCCCTTACCTTCAGGGCATGAGCTGAAAAAACTTTTATATGGTCAGCTACAATTTATGGATTCTTATGTTAAATGTAGATACTGAAAAACTAGTGGTGAGTGTGAAAATTAAAATTGTAAGAATTATTCAAGTACTTTGAAAAAGTTTTAGCAGGTGTGGAAAAAAGATGCTTTGTAAAGATGCTTCCAAAAACAGAAGTGCTAATAGTTTATTGTAATTAACTTAGTATATGGAAAAAAGAAGAAATGAGAATTAACTCAATATTGTGTGGACACACTTTTCCTTCAAAGTTTCATCAATGCATAAATTCTTCTAGGCACAATTACACACAGATTTTGAAGGAACCCTGCAGGGAGTCTGCTCCAAACATCTTGGAGTACTTACGACAGATTTTCTGTTAACATTGGCTTACATAAATCATTCTGTCTCTTCTTGTAATGCTAGATATACTTGATGATGTTTAGAACAAGGCTCGGTGGGAGCCATATCACCACTTCCAGGACTCTTTTTTCTTCTTTAAGCAGACATATTGACATTGACTGTATGTTTTAGGATGTTATTCTGCTGCAGAATAAATTTGAAGCCAATCAGACACCTCCGTGATATTATTGAATGATGGATAAGTGTCTGCCTTTACAGCTCAGCATTGTGGACTTCATTAATTTTGACTCACAAATTGATTTCCTGAAACGCAGACACAAACTTCCAAGGAACCTCCACCACTCTTCCCTCTTGCTTGCAGTCACTAATTATTGTACTCTTATCAAGCCCTAAGCCAAACAAACTCCATTTTGTTAGAGTGAAATATTTAATATTTTAACTTATCATTCTAATGCACCTGCTTGCATGTTTCTACTGACCAGTTTGTTTGTTTTATGCATAAAGGAATCCTTTGGTCTTCATGCCAGAGTTATAGAATTTATTGAGAACTACCATATATACTCGAGTATAAGCCAAGATTTTCAGCCCATTTTTTTGGGCTAAAAGTGTCCCTCTCGGCTTATACTCGAGTCATTGTGCAGGGGGTCGGCAGGGGAGGGGGAGCAGCAGGAGTAGAGGCTGTAACATCATACTCACCTGCTCCTGGTACAGTCTCTCAACTTCCCTTATTCTCCTATTGTATCCGGTGCCTGCAGCTCTTCCTGTGTTCATCGGGCTGGAAATGAGCGCATCGCCGACCCCCGTCACATGATCGGGGGTCAGCGATGCCTCTGCATAGTAACCATAGAGGTCCTTGAGACCTCTATGGTTGCTGATGCCAGATTGCTATGAGCGCCACCCTGTGGTCAGCGCTCATGGCAATGCAGGAATTCAGGTACATAGGATAGGAGCGATCTGATAATCACTCCCATGTAGCTGAGCTGATCGAGTTGTGCCAGCTTCTAGCCTCCCATGGAGGCTATTGAAGCATGGCAAAAGTAAAAAAAAGTTTAAAAAAATATAAAAAAAATAAAAAAATATAAAAGTTTAAATCACCCCCCTTTTGCCACATTCAAAATAAAACAATAAAAAAATCAAACCTACACATATTTGGTATCGCCATGTTCAGAATTGACCGATCTATCAATAAAAGAAAAGGATTAACCTGATCGCTAAACAACATAGCGAGAAAAAAAATTGAAACTCCAAAATTACAGTTTTTTTGGTCACCATGACATTGCATTAAAATGCAATAACGGGCAATCAAAAGAACATATCTGCACCAAAATGGTATCATTAAAAATGTCTGCTCAGCACACAAAAAATAAGCCCTCACCTGACCCCAGATCACGAAAAATGGAGACGCTACGGGTATTGGAAAATTTTAGCAATTTTTTTTTTTTTTTAGCAAAGTTTAGAATTTTTTTTGCCACTTAGATAAAACGTAACATAGACATGTTTGGTGTCTGTGAACTCATAATGACCTGGAGAATCAAAATGGCAGGTCAGTTTTAGCAAACCTAGCAAAAAAGCCAAACAAAAAACTAGTGTGGGATTGCACTTTTTTTGCCATTTCACCGGACTTGGAATTTTCGTTTTCGTTTTCTAGTGCATGACATTCTAAAACCAATGATGGTCATTCAAAAGTGCAACTTATCCCACAAAAAACAAGCACTCATATGGCCAGCTGTACACAGGAACAAGCTGCTTGCACGTGCCAGAGACCATCGGAGAAGCAAGGACATACAGATAGACCCCGCCAGGAGGGTGAGTATGATGGGGGAGGGTGAGCCATGTGATATTCACCTGTCCCCGTTCCAACGCCGAGCTGTGTCTTCCACATCCTCTGGCAGAGACGTTCAGGTCAGAGGGTACGATGATGTGGTTGGTGTGCGCCCTATGCTTGAACAGTCACTGCAGAGACCCAGAAGACACAGCGGCGCGCGGTGGTTGAACGGTAGCAGTTGAATATCGCAAGTGCCAGTGTCCTGAGCCAGTGGCTACTCTGGCACCTTGCCCCCATAGCACGCTGGTGTTCCTGCCTGCTCAGGCTCCCGGCACTTGGTGCCAAGCGATGAGAGGTGAGTATGTCATTTTGTTTAATCGCAGCAGCAGCAGCATGCGGGGCATATTATTCTATGGAGCATCTTATGGGGCTATCAACCTCTGTGCAGCATTATATAGGGCATAATATTCTATGGAGCATCTTATGGGGCCATCAACCTTTGTGCAGCATTATATGGGGCATAATATTCTATGGAGCATCTTATGGGGACTTCATTAACCTTTTATGTAGCATTATATTAGGCATATTTTAATATGAAGCATCTTATGGGGCCCATCATGAACTTTATTGAGCATTATATGGGCTCCTGATTCAATATGGATATTCAAAAACACTTAACCTACTGATATCTCAATTATTTTTACTTTTATTGGTATCTATTTCTATTTTTGAATTTTACCAGTAGCTGCTGAATTTCCCACCGTAGGCTTATACTCGAGTCAATAAGTTTTCCCAGTTTTTTGTGGCAAAATTAGGGGTCTTGGCTTATACTAGGGTCGGCTTATACTCGAGTATATACGGTATCTTCAGCATAAAGAAGAATAGTCCTGGAAGTGATGATATTGCCTCCACAGTCTGAGCTCAACATCAATGAGTTGGTCTGGGATTACAGAGACAGAAGGATTTGTGCAAGCCAATACTCACAAAAGATCTGTGATTAGTTCTCCAAGATGTTTGGAAAAACCTCCTAGTTGAGCTTCTTCATAAACGGCATGTATATGTACCTAGAAGAATGGATGCTTTAATTTGGTTTTGAAAGCAAACATTCAGCTTTGATCATTTATCTTGCTTTGTGTTAATTGATAAAAATAAAATAATAACACTTCTATTTCTAAAAGCATTCTTACTGTGCAGTATTTTTCACACACCAGCCTAAAATGTTTGTGCAGTACTGTATATGTGTGTGTATGTGTATATATATATATATATATATATATATATATATATATATATATATACAGTTAGGTCCATATATATTTGGACACAGACAACATTTTTCTAATTTTGGTTATAAACATTACCACAATGAATTTTAAACAAAACAATTCAGATGCAGTTGAAGTTCAGACTTTCAGCTTTCATTTGAGGGTATCCACATTAAAATTGGATGAAGGGTTTAGGAGTTTCAGCTCCTTCATATGTGCCTCCCTGTTTTTAAAGGGACCAAAAGTAATTGGACAGATTAAATAATTTTAAATAAAATGTTCATTCCTAGTACTTGGTTGAAAACCCTTTGTTGGCAATGACTGCCTGAAGTCTTGAACTCATGGACATCACCAGACGCTGTGTTTCCTCCTTTTTGATGCTCTGCCAGGCCTTCACTGCGGTGGTTTTCAGTTGCTGTTTGTTTGTGGGCCTTTCTGTCTGAAGTTTAGTCTTTAACAAGTGAAATACATGCTCAATAGGGTTGAGATCAGGTGACTGACTTGGCCATTCAAGAATATTCCACTTCTTTGCTTTAATAAACTCCTGGGTTGCTTTGGCTTTATGTTTTGGGTTATTGTCCATCTGTAGTATGAAATGACGACCAATCAGTTTTGCTGCATTTGGCTGGATCTGAGCACACAGTATGTCTCTGAATACCTCAGAATTCATTCGGCTGCTTCTGTCCTGTGTCACATCATCAATAAACACTAGTGACCCAGTGCCACTGGCAGCCATGCATGCCCAAGCCATCACACTGCCTCCGCCATGTTTTACAGATGATGTGGTATCCTTTGGATCATGAGCTGTACCACGCCTTCGCCATACTTTTCTCTTTCCATCATTCTGGTAGAGGTTGACCTTGGTTTCATCTGTCCAAAGAATGTTCTTCCAGAACTGTGCTGGCTTTTTTAGATGTTTTTTTAGCAAAGTCCAGTTTAGCCTTTTTATTCCTGATGCTTATGAGTGGCTTGCACCGTGCAGTGAACCCTCTTGCATTTACTTTCATGCAGTTTTCTCTTTATGATAGATTTGGATATTGATACGCCGACCTCCTGGAGAGTGTTGTTCACTTGGTTAGCTGTTGTGAAGAAGTTTCTCTTCACCATGGAGATTATTCTGCAATCATCCACCACTGTTGTCTTCCGTGGGCGCTCAGGTCTTTTTGCATTAATGAGTTCACCAGTGCTTTCTTTCTTTCTCAGGATATACCAAACTGTAGATTTTGCCACTCCTAATATTGTAGCAATTTCTTGGATGTTTTTATTCTGTTTTCGCAGCTTAAGGATGGCTTGTTTCACCTGCATGGAGCGCTCCTTTGACCGAATGTTTACTTCACAGCA
This sequence comes from Ranitomeya variabilis, assembly GCF_051348905.1. Taxonomy (NCBI): domain Eukaryota; kingdom Metazoa; phylum Chordata; class Amphibia; order Anura; family Dendrobatidae; genus Ranitomeya; species Ranitomeya variabilis. The sequence goes on along the minus strand of NC_135233.1, from coordinate 919,507,617 downwards.
AAACCTTCCAAATGCAAGCACCATACCTCAGATCAACTCCAGGCCTTTTATCTGCTTAATTTAGAATGACATAATGAAGGGATTGCCCACACCTGTCCATGAAATAGCCTTGGAGTCAATTGTCCAATTACTTTTGGTCCCTTTAAAAACAGGGTGGCACATGTTAAGGAGCTGAAACTCCTAAACCCTTCATCCAATTTTAATGTGGATACCCTCAAATGAAAGCTGAAAGTCTGAACTTCAACTGCATCTGAATTGTTTTGTTTAAAATTCATTGTGGAAATGTCTATAACCAAAATTAGAAAAATGTCGTCTCTGTCCAAATATATATGGACCTAACTGTATATATATATATATACCTATATTTATCCTCCCTCCCCCACTGCATCTAGTTCACTCTCTGACTTTGAACCAGTTACAGAAGAAGAAGTAATCAGGCTCCTTGCATCTTCTCGTCCGACCACTTGCACCAGTGACCCCATTCCGTCACATCTCCTCCAGTCCCTTTCCCCGGCTGTCACCTCTCACCTAACAAAAATATTCAACCTTTCTCTCACTTCCGGTATTTAAGCATGCCATCATACATCCATTACTTAAAAAACATCTCTCGATCAAAACTGTGCCGCTAATTATAGACCTGCCTCTAATCTTCCCTTCATCTCTAAACTCCTCGAACGCCTGGTCCACTCCCGTCTTACCCGCTAGCTCTCAGATAACTCTCCTCTCGACCCTCTTCAATCTGGCTTCCGCTCTTTACACTCTACTGAAACAGCCCTCACTAAAGTCTCTAATGATCTACTAACAGCTAAATCTAATGGTCACTACTCCATGCCAATTCTCTTGGATCCCTCCGCAGCATTCGACACTGTGGATCATCAGCTCCTCCTCACTATGCTCCGCTCCATCGGCCTCAAGGACACTGTTCTCTCCTGGTTCTCCTCCTATCTCTCTGACCGATCCTTCACTGTATGTTTTGCTCATTCCTCCTCCTCCTCTCACCTTCCCCTTACTGTTGGGGTTCCTCAAGGATCAGTCCTAGGCCGGCTCCTCTTCTCTTTGTATACTGCCCCTATTGGACAAACAATCAGTAGATTTGGTTTCCAGTACCATTTCTATGCTGACGACACCCAATTATACACTTCTCCTGTTATCATGCCGACCTTTTTAGAAAACACCAGTGATTGTCTTACCACTGTCTCTAACATCATGTCCTCCCTCTATCTGAAACTGAACCTGTCAAAAACTGAACTCCTCGTGTTTTCTCCCTCTATTAACCTACCTTTGCCTGACATTGCCATCTCCGTGTGTGGTTCCACCATTACTCCAAAGCAACATGCCCGCTGCCTTGGGGTCATCCTTGATTCCGAGCTTTCATTCACCCCCCACATCCGATCACTGGCTCGCTCTTCTTATCTGCATCTCAAAAACATTTCTAGAATTTGCCCTTTCTTACTTTCGACTCTGCAAAAACTCTTACTGTTTCACTTATTCATTCTCGTCTGGACTATTGTAACTCTCTACTAATCGGCCTCCCTCTTACCAAACTCTCCCCGCTCCAATCTGTCCTGAATGCTGCAGCCAGGATCATATTCCTCACCAACCGTTACACCGATGCCTCTACCTTGTGCCAGTGATTACACTAGCTACCCATCCACTCCAGAATCCAGTACAAAACTACTACCCTCATCCACAAAGCACTCCATGGCTCAGCACCACCCTACATCTCCTCTCTGGTCTCAGTCTACCACCCTACCTGTGCCCTCCGCTCCGTTAATGACCTCAGGTTAGCATCCTCAATAATCAGAACCTCCCATTCCCATCTCCAAAACTTTACACATGCTGCGCCGATTCTTTGGAATGCACTACCTAGGTTAATATGATTAATCCCCAATCCCCACAGTTTTAAGCGTTTCCTAGAAACTCATTTGCTCAGATTGGTCTACTGTCTCAACGCATAAACCTAACTATCCCTGTGCGGCATATAAAAAGAAAAACATAATCAGGTTCCTCGCATCATGTTCTCATACACTTAATGCAGTTAATAGCTCTCTGTGTCTGTACTGCTACATACTTAGGCAGCTAACTGGTTCATGCAGCTTTACATGAACACCCAAGCCTTACACTATGGCTGGTCCAAATAACTAAAGCAATTGTTACCATCCACCTCTCGTGTCTCCCCTTTTTTCTCATAGTTTGTAAGCTTGCGAGCAGGGCCCTCACTCCTCCTGGTATCTATTTTGAACTGTGATTTCTGTTATGCTGTAATGTCTATTGTCTGTACAAGTCCCCTCTATAATTTGTAAAGCGCTGCTGAATATTTTGGCGCTATATAAATAAAATTATTATTATTTATTATTATTACTATTTAATGTATTGAGTAGAAATGAGTTAACATCTGGATGTTCGTATCCAGCGAGTTCGGCCGATCAGTTACAAAAGTTTGGGTTCGGGTACTAGAACTGTACGCTGACCAGAACCCGAACCTGGACCGCATTCATTTGAATAGGGGGCCCGAATATCCAGTGTCTGCTGCGCTGTGCAAGACAGCATGGCAAACACTGCTTCTGATCGGCGGTGGAATCATTCCTGCCGGTCAGAGAGCCACTGTTCCCACACTGTCAAAAGACAGTATGAGTGCTCAGATGTGATCGGAGGTATAAAGTTTAACTCTGGTCACTGGTGTCAGCTGATGGTACAACTGCTCACCTGTTGCCGCTAATAACAGCAAAAGCAGGATCGGCGGATGGGAGTATTCATCAGCCGCTCCTGTGTTTTAAATAAATAATTTTAAAAAAAGTTGTGGGTTGCCCTGTATTTTTGTTAACCAGCCAGGCAAAACTCACAGCTCAGGTCTGCAACCCTCAACCCTTAAAAAATATTTTGTGGGGACCCCTCTATTCTTGATAACTAGCCTTGCTGAAGCTGACAGCTGAGGGTTGCAGACCCCAGCTGTGAGTTTTGCCTGGCTGGTTATAGAAAATAAAGGGAAACCCATGCTGGTTTTTTTTATTATTATTTATTTACAGTGCAGGAGCAGCTGATAAATACTCCCATCCACCACTCCTGCTCTCACTGTTAATGGCTGAAGCAGTTGTCGGATGATGGGAGCAGTAGTCTCGTCAGCTGACACCAGTGACCGGAGGTAAACTTTATACCTCCGATCACAGCTGAGTACTCACGCTGTCTTTTGACAGCATGGGAACCACGGCACTCTGACCGGCGGGGATGATTTCACCGCTGATCAGAAGCGGTGTTTGCCATGCTGCCATGCACATGACAGTGTGACAAACACCCGGTGTTTGGGCAGCCGAACCCGAATAGTAACACAGACTTCCTGGTGAAGTCTGTGTTCATTGTTCATGCCCAAACTGTAGGTGTTTGGTACAGACACTAAACTTTACTGTTCGGGTTTGACCATCTCTAGTATTGAAGAAAAAAGATGATTGAAAATAGAAGAAAATACATTAAACATTTAATAACATATTAAAACAACAGGTAGCAACACATAGCTTAATATACATTCCCTTTATAGATGGCTACCATGTACATAAGGGTATTCAATATCATGGTATGAATCCAAATTAGACATTCCAATTAAAAATGTTTGTGTATGTAATTGGGTTTCATAATGTATATTTTGCTTTTTTAAACAAAAAAAAGATATGCTGTTATTAGATCTCTGTGTCATTTACTTAAGCCAGTTGATTACGCAGGTATGTAATTAAACTCAGCTCTGGGTCCAAATTCCAGTAAATGAGTCAGTGGCATGAACACATTGCAATAAATCAATCATTGTACCTTTGAAAACAACTAACTTGCAAAAGTCTCGGTAAGTGATTTCTTTATTAAGTCCTTAGATTTTTGGGGTATGATGAATTAAAATTGATTAACAGAATTGTATTGAATAATAAGTTTCCTGGAGTTAGGAGAAAGCTGTTAGCACACATAATTCATTTATGTCAATACTTAAGAAAGCCTAAACAGTACAATGAACTCAGTACAAAAATAGAGCATTCACCCAAAAAAAAATAGTGTTTTGTTTTATTGAGAAATTGCATAATCAAAATGGTAATAACCATGTCTAAAATAAAGAATAATTGACTATCATAACTGGAGCTTGCTCTTCTTTAGCATCTTCGTATGCATCATCTGAGGCAGGTATAAAGGCACAATAATACATAAATATGATACTGCTTATAGTATAAGATAAGAAAGGAAATTTATAATACTATCTCCTGGGTAAGTATAGGGCTAAAAAGTATCTCAAGCTTTGAGTGGTGGGTTATGTAATTGGGAGTCCTACCAATCTTTCCAAACCTTTTCAAATTTTTTCGCACAGTGCATATTTTTATAAAATATTTTCTGATAGAGTACATCATTTTAGCATTAACTATGCTTATCCACTGTGAATTCCTAGGAGGCCAACAGTCCATCCATCGCATCACAACTGTATTTTTAGCTAAGAAAGGAGTATCACAAATCATAATGCAGAGATTGTAAAGCAATGCCTCTTCCTTCAAAATGCTAGAAGACAAACAATCTGGGTGAATATCAAAGGTTGAATAGTTCCATTGGCATTAGTGTAACAAGGTGGCCTGTGGTTTCAGTCCCAGCCGAGTCAGCTAAGCCACAGTCAATATACACCTCGGAACCTTGTACATGAAATAAACAGGACGAATGCAACCCCAGGGGATTTACCTCTTCTCCTCAGTCACTGCAGAAGCACAGTTATGATCCAACAGGGATAACTTTTATTTATTTGTGACCAAAGTAGGTAGAAAAGGGTAGGAAAAGTAGTTGCAGTAAATCCAATAAAAGTTCCTGCTCTGTCCCTATTGTTAGTCACTGCAGTATCAGCAGCAGTAATAGTAGTAGTGGAGATGCTTCAGTGGCCGGTATCTGGATGCTTATAGTCCTTTCGGCTGATCACTCACCCAGTCTCGGTACCTGACAGTCCTTGCAGCAAATATACTCCCAGCCAGGGGTCCCTTCTGTCCCAGATGGGGACACACTCATGCCCCAGATGGGGGCTTCTTCTGTCCCGTATGGGGACGCACATATGCCAGAATCTGGATGCTGAAAGTCCCTTCGGCAGGACACCTATGTAGTCCTGTGCCCACTTCACTGCCCGTGGGTCCGGGGGCAGCACTTTTTCTACTGTCCAGGGGAGTCCTTGGCTCCAGATGCTGGAAAACAACTTGCCACGGCCATGCCCGGCCAGGCTTTGCTGCTGGAAGCAGAGCTTCCTGCTTCTTTGAGGCTGCTATCCCAGCCCCTTTCATTAGCTCTCTCTGTCCCTGCACTAATCATGTCTAATACAGTGCAATGGCAATATACATTGGCATGACAGATATAAAACATTTCACATTACACAGCACATATGAGATATGGCACATTAATCCAATTAAACATAAGGGAACCATTCATGTGCCACATGGGCTACAGATGTCTGGTATGCAGGAAGGCATATGAGGTTCTTGTCACCTCCTTACACTAGTACTTCTGGTCGTTCTGTCAGTACTTCTAACCATCTCCACTGGCAGAGCATGCGCTGTTCCCTCTTTTTGTAATGGATGCATCATCAATGCAGGGGGATCTTTCCACTCAGAGTCAGCCAGTCAGCCAGATCATCATCTCATACAGCTGACAGAAAGCTCCTGCTTGAGCAGGTAAAGTCCCCACATACAGAGGCTCTCAGCAGATCACCACAGCAGGAGTTTCTCAACTGCTACAGCAGATATGAGGAGTAGACAACTTGCTTCTTTTTTGCACAAGCAGGTGAAACAGTTTCCTTGTGGTACAATCATTTCTGGCAGTGCAGAGCGCAGCTGTGAAGAATTTGTCATATGATTACTATACTAAGCAAAGGCAGAGATCGAGCTGTCAGAGCTCATTTTATTATACTACACTGCCATCTCGATCGCTTCCTCTGCATTGTGCAGAAGTCATGTGGCTTACTCCACACTGCGCACTGCACTACCAGCAGCGATTGTACCATAATGAAGCCTCTGACTGCTTCTCTAATTCAATTAATCCACGATATATTCTCTTTGGAAGGGTGAATTATATTAACATTCAGCCGACATTATAGAACAACAGACATCATCATATCCAACGTTTCGGCAAACTATGCCTTTCTCAAGGAAGTCTGTATCAGGTTGATAGCATGCGTGGTGTGTCATATGCCAAAAGGCATGTATGTTAGATAGCACTGTAGAGATGGTGTGTCACCGTGTGTCCAGTGGCCCAAGGCCTTTTTAGTGCTGCCTCCCCCTTTGGTGAGTGTGACACTATCGGCAGTGACTTTGTCAAAAATCGCTGAAGTGAAAGTAGCCTTTTGCAGCAGACCCAGCGGTTTTTCCGCATCTGCCGCATAACGGATCACTTACGGCAGCACTGCGTTCGGCCTCATTCATTCCCTATGGGACTTGCGGACATTTGTGGCACTTGCCGCGATCTGGCAAATGTAGTATCATACCTCCTAACTTTTGAAGCAGGGAAAGAGGGACAAAGTTAGCGGCGCGCATAGTGGCAAATTTTAGGCCATGCCTCTGACCACACCCATTTCACAACTCGTCACACCGATATCCATGCCCCAACCACACCCATTTAGTACTGCTGATCACACTGTTTCATAAACAATAATTATAAACAAAAAAAATATGGCTACACAGTGCTCCATACTGTTTAACGATCCCACATGATGTTCAATACTGTATAATGGCCACACATGATGCTGCATACAGTATAATGGCCACACAGTGCTCTATACTGTATCATGGCCACACAGTGCTCCATACTGTATAATGGCCACACATGATGCTCAATACTGAATAATGGCCACACATGATGCTCCATACTGTATAATGGCCACACATGATGCTCCATACTGTATAATGACCACAAAGTGCTCCATACTGTATAATGGCCACACATGATGCTCCATACTGTATAATGGCCACACAGTGCTCTATACTGTATAATGACCACACGTGATGCTCCATTCTGTATAATGACCCCACATGATGCTCCATACTGTATAATGGCCACACATGATGCTCCATACTGTATAATGACCACAAAGTGCTCCATACTGTATAATGGCCACACATAATGCTCCATACTGTATAATGGCCACACAGTGCTCTATACTGTATAATGACCACACATGATGCTCCATTCTGTATAATGACCCCACATGATGCTCCTACTGTATAATGCCCCCTCCCATCTTGTATGCATGGCTCATCTCCCCCCTCCCATCTTGTATGTATGGCCCATCTCCCCCACTCCCATTCTGTATGCATGGCTTATCTCACACCCCCTCCCATCCTGTATGCATGACTCATCTCACCCCCTCCCATCCTGTATGCATGGCTCATCTCAACCCCCTCCCATTCTGTATGCATGGCTCATCTCACACCCCCCTCCCATCCTGTATGCATGGCTCATCTCACACCCCCCTCCCATTTTGTATGCATGGCTCATCTCCCCTCCTTTCCTGTATGCATGGCTCTGCTCCCCGCTCCCATCTTGCATGGCTCGGCTCCCCGTCCTCCTTCATCCTCCCCACCATCCTCCCTGGCTGTCATAATCACCTTTCCCATACCGTGACGAACATCCCTCCATCTCTGTCCCGGCGCAGCACCTTCTTCCTGCGTGAGCGGTCATGTGGTACCGCTCATTAAGGTCATGAATATGCATCCATATTCATCACCTTAATGAGTGGTACTACATGACCGCTCACACAGGATGAGCTGCATTCGCTGAGACCAGGCATCACTGGAGTAGGGTGAGTATGATGTTTTCAAGGAGGCAGGGAGGTGGGCAGGCAGGCAGGTGGGCGGCGGAGGGGGGGCAGTCAGTCAGGAGGTGACCCCGGACTGTAATAAAAAAAAATAGAAAAAAAAACTTGCTCAGGTGCCGCCCCCCGCATCGCCCCACCCTAAGCCCGTGCCCTCAAGTGCCTAGTGGGAAATACGGCCCTGACTGTAATGCATGTTAATTGTGCATGTGAAGGTTCATACATGTATTAGTCAAATTATTGCACTTTTTCCCTCTACTCAGTTGTTTTTTGCTAAGTTGGCAGTTTATGTGAGTTGGCTCATCCTTTGTGGCGTGAAAAGAGGCCCAGGCTAGGCAACCATTGCCACCCCTGCTAGTTGCAGATCTGCAAATGCTCTTGGTCACAGCCACAATTGTGGCTGAGGATGCATTGCTCGTCGTGGCTGCATCTCTACATGTCTCTCCTATTCGTCGTCCTCCTCAGATGACCTATTCAATTGTGTGCATCTGTGTTCAAGCCAACTGGGATCCACCACATCAACATCATCAGCATCATCTGTGTCATCACAATCATCACCCTTAGAGTCACCCTCCTCCTCTTCCTGCTCTGACAGCACAGTACAGACAGATTGAGTCTCAGTTATCTGAGTCTCATCAGGAGCACCCCCCCTTCCTGTTGGTTAATGTCTGGTGATGAGGGTCAGGATGCTGTCCTCCCCTATTTCATCCTGCCTTGGATCCAATGTAAAAAAAAATTGACATTGGTGCAGATTTCCTCCTCTTGACTCATAAAATGTGTGATGTTGCGGTGGAAGAAAAGGAGGAGAGGCCACTTGAAGCTGCGCTTGTCATCCACTCGATCACATGCTCTTTTTGGGCCTCATCAACAAGGCGCACTGCAGAAAGTTGTTGAGTAGCTCATTCAGTAGCAGAAGTTGTCAGTTGTCTTTGTAAATAACATGGTTCACTAGTGCTTTCACAAACATTACCACCTACCCCACATACACCTTGAACACCTTAAAAGGCACAGTAAAACAAAAAAATTACTCTGTTGCAGAAAATATCAGTAAACAGCAAGTGCTAGTAAAAAGATGGAAAAACACAGGGTATTTGCTTAAAGGGAACCTGTCACCCGCAAAATCCAAGATAAGCTAAGCCCACTGGCATCAGGGGCTTATCTACAGCATTCTGTAATGCTGTAGATAAGTCCCCGATGTATCCTAAAAGATGAGAAAAAGAAAATGCTCAATGGAAGGATAACAGCATGGGGAAGACCCCTGGAAGCATCTTGGGTTCCCTGATCGCTGCTGAGAACAATGGTGTCACACTTTTACTCCACTTTAAAAACTGACAATAAAATATTAAAAATCAATGAGAAATTGGAGTTTACAGACAAAATATTAAGACACATTCTTTCCTGTATGATAACTTGTATATAAGGAAAAAAATAACTCTAGAACTACTGCAAGTTTCATAATATCTAGAATTACTACTAGGGGTCATTTTGACTCTGGAGCAAAAATTTATTTTTGCCAATAAAATTATAGAACTTTTTTTACTTAGCAGGAACAGTATTTTGATCAAGTGCAGCAGTTTAAACAAATTTTCTTTTACATGGTCGTGGCATCTGGTATCGAACAGTGAACACAAACAGTATATTTTTACACTTTCCCAGTGAATTTTCCACAGTCTGGTTTGTTACAGCTTGCACAAGTTTCAATTGCTTTGTTTTTGTTGCATCTACCAACTCCATATTTTCAGGGGCTTATAGATTTCTTGCCCTTTCATTTTTTTTGCCCAGACATTGCGAAAGACGGGCCACTTTATCATTCCAAATGATTCTTTCAAACCTCTAATGCCAGCTGAAATTAACTCCTATCTGCTAATTGGACTTCCAGTTGCTGTTCCAAAGAGTATTCTTGTGATTATAGCTGCTACATCATGTACTTTACAAAATACCTGAACAGGCCATAGGTCGGTTCCAGATTTTGTTGTGTACTCTATAGCTATCTGCTGTGCTGTGTCCACACCCTCATATTACAATGTTTGCACTTGTTTTGTATAACGTTTGCACTTTTCACCTGTGTGCACTTAAGAAAATATCTTATGCAACATTCAAGAAACCATACCTCCCATAAAGGGAAGCTTAAGCTTTCACTTGTAGTGTTGAGCGATACCTTCCGATATTCAAAAGTATCGGTATCAGATTGGATCGGACGATACCGGCAAAATATCGGATCTCGCCGATACCGATACCCGATACCAATACAAGTCAATGGGACACAAATATCGGAAGGTATCTGGATGGTTCCCAGGGTCTGAAGGAGAGGAAACTCTCCTTCAGGCCCTGGGATCCATATTCATGTAAAAAATAAATAATAAAAATAAAAAATATGGATATACTCACCCTCGGACGGCCCCTGGCTGTCACCGCTGCAAGCGTCTGCCTCCGTTCCTAAGAATGCAGAGTGAAGGACCTTCGATGACGTCGCGGCTTGTGATTGGTCGCGTGACCGCTCATGTGACTGCTCACGCAACCAATCACAAGCCGTGACATCATCATAGGTCCTACACTCGCTGCATTCTTAGGAACGGAGGCTGCCGGTTACACCGCTAAGGTCCAGGGTCCGCCGGAGGGGTGAGTATATCCATATATTTTTTTTTATTCTTTATTTTTACATGAATATGGATCCCAGGGCCTGAAGGAGAGTCTCCTCTCCTCCAGACCCTGGGAACCACAAACTGGGAACTTCCGATTCCGATTTCCGATATCACAAAAATATCGGAACTCGGTATCGGAATTCCGATACAGCGAATATCGACCGATACCTGATATTTGCAGTATCGGAATGCTCAACACTATTCACTTGTTTAACCTGTTGACATTCATGTCCAAAAATGTTTCCTTCTTTAACTTGTACTGTTGTTTTTCTTTTCCCAGTCCGGGAGTACTGGAGTGTTGGCAAGCTTCAATGGGGTAAAAAGTTGTATCTGTAGTAACATTTCATCCCTTGTTCCAGAATGGATCCATTCATTTGAGAATAATGTGTTCTACAACAAACTGATCAGCCGGTTGTTGTTCACAAATTTCAAATGACTATTATTTTTTGTCTCATAACTCTCTTTAAAAAAGTTCCAGAATGGAGAACACCTAACTCTTTGACAGAGAAATTCATGAGTGTCGGAACTAGGGTTGAGCGACTTTTATTTTTATAGGATCGGGTCGGGTTTCATGAAACCCGACTTTCTCAAAAGTCGGGTCGAGCGAAATCGGCCGATCCTATAAAAAAGTCAGGGTCGGGGTCGGCCGAAACACGAAACCCAATGCAGTGCAATGGGATACTATGGTTCCCAGGGTCTGAAGGAGAGGAAACTCTCCTTCAGGCCCTGGGATCCATATTAATGTGTAAAATAAAGAATTAAAATAAAAATATTGATATACTCACCCCTCCGGAGGCCCCTGGACATCACCGCTGGTAACCGGCAGCCTTCTTTGCTTAAAATGAGCGCGTTCAGGGCCTTCCATGATGTCACGGCTTCTGATTGGTCGCGTGCCGCTCATGTGACCGCCACGCGACCAATCACAAGCGGTGATGTAATTCTCAGGTCCTAAATTCCTAATTCTAGGAATTTAGGACCTGAGAATTACGTCACGGCTTGTGATTGGTCGTGTGGCGGTCACATGGGCGGCCGCGACCAATCACAAGCCGTGACATCATCTAAGGCCCTGAACACGCTCATTCTTAGGAAGGAAGGCTGCTGGAAAGAAGCCGAGGGTGAGTATATTCCTATTAGGTATATACTCACCCTCGGACGCGCCCTGCTTCTTTCCGGCAGCCTTCCTTCTTAAGAATGAGCACGTGAAGGGCCTTAGATGACGTCACGGCTTGTGATTGGTCGCGGCCGCCCATGTGACCGCTCACGCGACCAATCACAAGCCGTGACGTAATTCTCAGGTCCTAAATTCCTAGAATGAGGAAAAAAGAATTAAGCAAAAAAGGCTGCCGGTTACCAGCGGCGATGCCCAGTGGCCTCCGGAGAGGTGAGTATATCAATATTTTTTATTTTAATTCTTTATTTTACACTTAAATATGGATTCCGATACCGATTTCCGATATCGCAAACATATCGGAACTCGGTATCGGAATTCCGATATCAGATTCAGAAGATCGCCGACCTCATGGCCGACCCCACACAGGGGTCGGGTCGGGTTTCATGAAACCCGACTTTGCCAAAAGTCGGCGACTTCTGAAAATGGTCGACCCGTTTCGCTCAACCCTAGTCGGAACGATGTGGAACAGTTTCCTGCCTTCTACTTCTGGTCACCCCACTGCCTCTTCCTGGCTGTTTTGGTGCTGCCAATCCCTCCCGCTTAGTCCTGCTGGCCTAGCTCTGCATGACAGCTAAGGGGGAGGTGTGCAGTACAAGGTTTAAATGTAACACCCCAGGTAACCGGTTGTTACAGTGATGTTGCTTTCCTTTCGGGGAGGGTGATATCATGCTTGGATGCAAGGAGGATTCCCTTTACCAGGTAACACACCTACATATAACACATTCATTCTGAATTCAGGCCAAAAGGGGGAGCTCTGAACTCGAATTCAGGGGAGCTTCCCCAGCTTTAAATATTCTGGTCTGGAGGAGGAGTTAGATCAGTCTGGAGAGACACAGGAAGTGAGGGGAGTGAGAGCAGAGACATTGGGGCCGTGCAGCCATGTGGGAGCTGCAGCTCCAGGAATGGAAGATTACCTGAAGTGTTGCATGTTAGAGAGCATCTGAGGAACGAAGCACAGGAGCAGGAAAGGGATTAGAGGGGAACTGTGACTGGGCACCCTCTGAGCACAAGCGCAGGAATCAGGCACCGGGAGCCCAAGGCTCTGTTGTACTCCAGGTCACACGGCAGAACCGGAGAGCATAGGACTTTATGTAATTTGCCAGCACCCACACCTGAAGGTGCACCAGTACACTAAGAACCAGGGTCATGATAGAGACCCTATAAAAAGGCTCACACTGCCCACCATACGGGTGACTGTCCCAGGACAGGAGAGGACTTGGAAAGGAAGCCATAGGCAACAAGGACCTTGCATACTAGCGCAAGTAGGAAGGCTTATGGACCTCACCTGGGAGAGGGATCCACCTTTGCCTCCAGGCTGGCCCATATCACCACCTGTTCCTGGTACCCTGTGGCCTGCTACCATCAGTAAACCAAATAAAGACGTTACAACCTTGTGTCTTCCATTTATTTGCTGGCATACACCATCCCTGCCCAGCACACTGGGAGTCCTGGGGACCCCGCTTCACCTGTGGGAAGTGTCACCATCTTTGCTGCAGCAACATCGCCCCAGAGGACCCCTTTAAGCAGCGTCGGTCCCCTCTGACCAAGAACCATAGGAGGCGTCACGAACGCAAACTTTATTACAACTCCCTTAAAAAACCTTTCCCCATTGTACTTGGGCATCCAGGGCCACGGACCGGGTCGCTGCCACCATGACCACCCCTTTAATTGATACAAATTTCAAAAACTGACCATCACATCCAAAGATAGACAGGTGCTGAACCTAGAGTCATCAACTAGTACACAGTCAAATAAATAATACAGCACACTGTAGCGCCAAAACCTGCAAACATGAAACGTTTTTCATATTTCTAGTGCAGTAATGCAATTCAATATTCATGCTATGTGCAAAAAGAAAAAAAAAAAGAGAGATTCAATATTCATGTTTCATGTTTGCAGGTTTTGGCGCTACAGTGTGATGCCTTATTTATTTGACTGTGTACAAGTTGGTGACTCTAGGTTCAGCACCTGTTCACACTTAGTCTATGTTTGGATGTGACGGTCAGGTTTTGAAATTTGTATTCATTAGCCTTCTGACTGAGCACTCCTCCTTTTAGCCACAGGTGTTTTTAATCACAGCAGGACCACTACCCCTCCACTTTCTCAATTTTTCATATTTCTAGTGCAGTAATGCAGTTCAATTTTCATGTTTCATGTTTGCAGGTTTTGGCGCTACAGTGTGCTGCCTTATTTATTTCACCCCGTTAATTGAGACCGGACCCAGTACCGAGTACCCCACGACCCTGGTGGGCGACTCATAAACCTCTTATATTGTGAGGGCTCAGAAAGTTATTCCAGCCACCACACTTCATCCAGCGCCTGCCTTCTCTGCTCTCATAGGTCACTTTTTAAACATGGCTCACTTAGCATTATGGTAAATTATGGCCAGTGCTCCCATTGAGGATTAACCACTACAATCAGAAAAGGGTCTCTTGTTATTTTCCACCCTCTGAACACACCTGGGGTCTGCAGAGCAGGATAAGGATAAGTAGGATTATTAAGCATTTTAGCAGCTTTTGGGCTGCCATCTCTTATTTCTTACAGCTAGGCTCTGCCCCCCAATTACAATAAAATGTAGTTTTGCAGAAGATATATAATAAAAAAATACTAACATAAAAGCACTAAGCACCTATCACACACATCAATAATATGATATGACTCTTGACATTCCATCTCAATACATCAGCATTTGGGGATGGTGGATCCTTTTTCGAGATGTTGGAAGATGTGTTGTACTTTAGCATTGTCTAAGCAGTGAATTATTTATTTCAATATTTTACCATGTGCCATTTTCTTATATATAATAGTGTATATTATGCTGATGGACAGAATTCAGGCCTAAACCAGGTTTTATTGAACCTGGCATTGTTCACAACTATTTTTGTTATCATAAAAATGTCATAAAAATCAAAGTACATCATATAGAATCCAACTTCCACTTCCACTTCCAATTGGAACTTCCACTTGCCGACTTTGAGATTGGCGAACGTTTTCCCTACAAGTTCGCTCTTATCTCTAGATGCTGTAATAGAGTCCTGAAAACCATGCTTTACCTTTCAGTATCTGTGGCTCTTTTTTTATTAGCCAGCCTAGTAATGTAATTTTTACAGTGAAGTGCATTTGTAACATTGCGCCAGGCTGGCTAATCAAAAGAAGAACTGTAGATGATTTCAAGTAGGAGGCAATTCATAGAGATCTTATCCAGCGCCCAGAGATTACTGGGTACAGATTGATTCAGACCAATTCCAGTATCTACTAATGACTGCTGCAAAATGTGAAAGTAGGCTGGAGGAACATGGGGGTTAGGAGGTTTACCAAGACGAATTCAAAGCAAAAGGCATAGAACATTATAAGATAAATGCACAGAATATGATAAAATAAATGTAAATAATTTGACTGGTAATATATCAAAATGGAAAAGATAATAGATATGAGGTTTTCACATTGCAGTGACATGACAAATATATACAAAACAAAAACACAGTGAATGACTCCCTGTTGTAGGGTTTGAGGAAGTTTGCTGCGATTTTTAGTGCCTTTACAGTAAAGATACATACTTATTGTGGGAATGAAGCTATTTTGGCAAAATAAATTGAATGAGAGTATGGATCATCAGGTCAAACCATAAATATGAAGGAATGAGAGTAGTGGTGTAACAAGAATCTGATGGGTCCCTATGCAAAATTTGGACATGGGGCCCCACATGTTGATCAGATGTATGAGCAATTGTAGTGTTCTAAATCATATAAGGACATATATTTTGACCCACCTCTTCTTACATTATGTAGTAATTTTCCCTCTCCTGTACTCATTGCAAATACTGTATATAGTGTATATCCCTCATACTGGGACCCGTCAACCAGCCTGGTATAAATGTGCTCCATCCTGAGTCCATTGCTGGTATGTATGTCCCCTATCCTGGGCCTCTTCCTGGTATGTATGTCCCCAATCCTGAGCACATCCTGGTATATATGTTACTGTGACGTAGCGATCACTAAGCAGGTTGGGGTACACTCAATTGGCACCAATATTTGAACATATGGCAACTGTTTCTTCATCTAAAGAAGTCCATTTCTGGTTTATAATACAATCATAAACCACTAAGTCCACACATATCCATAACTGACACCCGTCAGTGCATACAATTCCGCATGCTCTGTGTTACCTGCTTAACAGCTTTGCAGGCTTCACAGTCAAATATATTGGTCATGTCCCTAGTCCAGACCCTCAGTAGCTTTCTGGACTTTCAGGCTCTCCAGTCAGCTCCAGACACTCACATGATTTTCCCCCCCCTTCATGTGGTGCAACCAGGAAGCATATAGGACCTTTCTGACATCACAGCAACACACCCCCTGGGAGGTATGTGGTTAACCAGAGCCACCCATCACTTTCTAGTTTACGCTTAAATCCAGCCCTAATCAACTATACAGGTTTTTGGGACAAGAAGACCCAGCAAACTGTCCAGAATTTAGATTGCAGCAGACCTCTGTCTGTGCGATACATACCTGTCTCTCGCGATACCACTAGTTGGTACATCACATACCCTCACCCTTCGTTCAAATCAGTGGGGATGAACACATGACCACTATACGGGGCCCTGAGAAAGGACATCCCTGTCATCTCAAGCTACCAGTCAAGGGGATCCTCTCCATCTATTAGGAATGTTGGCTCCTGGAACATTCACCCTCATCGTCACCTAATGCCTTAGGGAGCTACTGTCCGTCAATGTCATCAACTTCATTTTTGTGACAAATGCGGCATCAGACTTTGTCATCCCACATTCCTGAGTCGCGACTAGGTTAGACCTCCCCTGCCCTGGCGGTCAATACAGCAGTGTTATTCACTTCCTTCTGTATTTATGGTCAGGACTGAATCGGTATCGTCACATATACTATTATGTCTCTTGTCTAGGACCCTCAGCATTGGTTTACCAGGGAATTCACTACCCCTCAACCTAGCATGCCCACTATCCTCCAGACATCTTCGGAAAGCTCTCAGTTGGCATCTTTGTTCATTGTCTAGACACTCGTTGCACCATTTGTCTCTAGCTTCTGCTATGGCCCGTCTATTACTGGGCGGACTCCCACTTCGTTGGGTACCATGATTTAAAGATGGCTTCCATCTTTGGCAACGATGCTGTCTCTCGATTCTCGCTCTTTCCAGCCTTAGCTGCTATACTTCTTTGAGGTGAGCCTCCCTATACATGAGAAGAATCCGCATATTGCCAAGACCCTCCACTGTCCCCATCACGAGGAATGGAATCATACCCACTTCCCTGGGTATCTTGTCTTTGCTATTATCGGGAATTCTTACTCTCATCACTCCAGACTTATCCATCATTTCCTACATTAGTCATCCGTTTTTTCTGATGACTTCTCTCAGCAGAGCAATAGGCACCTGGACAACATCTTCCGGTAGACTTCGAGCTTTCCTCATAAGCCCCAGCAGCCTGCCAGCTTCTTCAATTTTCAGCCGGATCAAACTCTTCATGCGAACACACCTCAAGTGCATGTCCCTCAGGATAGCCACCCGATCCACCGTGACATCGGATTTGGACAGAACCACAAGCAGTTTAGCTTCTGGGGAGCAGTACACCTTACAGGCTTCCATGGCCTTCTTAAAGTTGTCATGCACAGACTCTCTGGCACACTCTGGCAGAGAGAAAGACCTGTTGGTCCCTATTAGACTTTTTCTACTGTGGTGAAATTGATGCCACTTTAGTGGTGTCTGGCAATAATTGTTGGAAACATGAACACTCCTGGTTGGGTGTCCATCTGCTATATTGGGTGTAGTGAAATACCTGTCTGTTTCTATTCTACTATTTCTACTGTGGTAAAATTGATGTTGCTTTGGTGGTGTCTGCCAATAATTTTTGGAAATATGAACAATCCTGGTTCGGTGTCCATCTGTTGGATTGGGTATAGCGTAAGAACTGTCGGTCCCTAGTAGACTATTTCTACTGTGGTGATAAAAATAAAAAAAATGATAATTATTATCAAAGTCACAGTAAAAACAGATAAGTTAAAAATAAATCACATATGTAGACAGAGGAAACATGAAGGTAAACGGGGTGGATAAAGTGTCAAAAAAAGTTAAATGGTGGTGGGATCTTGTAAAGCTGGGTAAATATATATATCACAGGAGCACTAGGATAACACAAAGTACTAGTCAGAATAAATATCAGTACACAGTATCCATATCACAGAAGCCCTTAACACCCAAGCAGTAACTTACTCATAGTGAATCCAGACCACAGCAGCCCCCCCAGGACAGCCCCTGAGGCACGTTTCTTGTTTCTTAGCTTTATAAAAGGGGAATACTTTGCGACAAGAGGAGTACTTGTGAATGTGCATTGGCTATCAGAAAGATGAACATAAGAATAAAGAAGACATTTGATATTTTCTCATCCTGATGGTCAATTTGCTTTCTACATATAAGCATGTGATGCCATTTCCAAAATTGATGCCAAAATTCTTAGTCAATTTGTGTCAGGGTGTTCATAGCTCATTTTAAAATTATAGTGTTTGGCTATGTGCACACGTAGGGAGGGTCCTCTGCGGGTTCTCCCGCAGCGGATTTGATAAATCTGCTGGGCAAAACCGCTGCGGTTATCCCTGCAGATTTATCACGGTTTGTCTTGCGGTTTCTGCTGCAGGTTTTATTAATGCTGCATATGCAGCAATATGCAGCATCAATAGTAATGTTAAAAATAATTAAAAAATGGTTATACTCACCCTGCGACGTCCCGATCTCCTCGGCGCTGGACGCGGCGGTCCGGTTCCAAAGATGCTGTGCGAGAAGGACCTTCATGACGTCACAGTCATGTGACCGTGACATCACAGTCATGTGACCGCGACGTCATCGCAGGCCCTGCTCGCATAGCAACCCTGCGACCGGACGGCCGCGTGCAGCGCTGAGAGGTGAGTATATCATTATTTTTAAATTTTTATTCTTACTTTTTACACAAATATGGTTCCCAGGGCCTGGAGGAGAGTCTCCTCTCCTCCACCCCAGGTACCATCCACACATGATCCGCTTACTTCCCGCATCGTGGGCATAGCCCCATGCGGGAAGCAAGTGGATCAATGCTTTCCTATGTGTGCAGAATCGCTGCGATTCTGCACAAAGAAGTGACATGCTGCGGAATGTAAACCGCTGCGTTTCTGCGCGGTTTTTCCCGCAGCATGTGCACAGCGGATTGCGGTTTCCATAGGTTTACATGTAACTGTAAATGCAATGGAAACTGCTGCAGACCCGCAGTGTCAAAATCGCTGCGGTTCAGCGGTAAAAACCGCAACGTGTGCACATAGCCTTAGGTATTGTTCCCGCCGCTGCACAGGGGGGAATCTCGAACCATGTCTGCTGCAGTCTCCCATTCTCTTCCAGTAGAGCCTGCTCAGCAGAGACGTTGAACTCAGCGTCTGGCTCAGGCAGATACTGTGCGTTTGGTTACTGCTGTCTTTCCAGGCTCAGCCTTTATAACCAGCACTGATCAGAGGGGAGCAGACATTCCAGGGACTAAGTCCTGCTTTACTTCTGCTGAGCATGCCCACGGGACGGCCTCTCATTGGAGGTCGGGGGTCACATTCTCAGGTCCTGTAGCGGCTCCGATTGGACCACTAGGAAGGTCCCGGAAGGCTACAACTATAAAAGGTTTGCATGGCCGCTCGGTCATGCGCTAGTATAAAAGTGTTTGTGGATGTGTGACTGAATTTGGTGAAAGCTCCTTAAAGGGAACCTGTCACCTCAAATTTGGCGGGATATGTAAATGCCTTTTTCCGATCCAATGGGCAGCGTTTCGTCTTCATTTCTCCACCCCGGCCGTCCCTGTTGTCCTCAATATGTTCGAGAATTAGAGTACTTGTCCTCTATAGTTCGCGCATGCGCAATGCAATCTTTGCTCACGCACGAGCAGTATGCTTTGCCCAACTGCGGGCAAAGCCAAAAAGCATTACTGCGCATGCGCCCACGCACTATGTCCCAGAACGCAGCGAAATACAATCTGCAAAAAAACTAGGCATTTTAATTATGTCCTCCACCGCACCCAGCCCCATATCATACAAGGACAAAAGCTAACTAAGGGACTAAGAGGCTGAATGGAGAAGGGAATCTTTGAATACATTTACCATCTACTCCATGTTTCCTGATGTTTCCAGGTGCCGGGCAGCAGATCTTGGCAGGCACATAGCACATGCGCCAAGCATTTTGCTTTGAGAAAAAGAGGGTGTTGAATCGGGGGATGGCGACACTGGTACCAAGGAACTGTGAGGGACTTAGAGACAGTATTTTTCTCTCCTATGACACACTAGATTATGTCAAAGAAGAGAGAAATTATTTTTAAACTGGATGTCACTTTTTTACGTGTTCGGCACTATTTGTTGAATAATTGAGATCATGTAATTGGGGAACATAAAAAATGGTCCAGAACACGTTTTCCAGGGTATCAACTACCTCTGGTAGCTGAAATTCCCGAGTATTTCCAACTGTGGGAGGTGCTATTTACTTATTTCTCAGTGCCGTTAAAAAGAAGCGCTGAGAATTAGGGCCACTTAATGACCTCTGTAAAAAGGCGTATCAGCGTTTCTTATGGGGATGAAGAGTAAGTGCCACCAGTTTAAGTCATCCTTTTTATTTAAAAGGATTTGGCAGGTTAATCTTAGAACAGCATAAAGTAGAGACATACAGTGGGTACGGAAAGTATTCAGACTAGAGATGAGCGGTGTTCGAGTCGAACTGTTCGCCAATTTAAAATTTGAGCTGTTTTGGGCGGTGTTCGAGTCGTTCGTCGAACTCCAACAATTTGCTTAAAATTCGGCTGTTCAAGTTTCTGTTCGATAACTGTTCATTCACCAAAAGCCTAACTTGATTTGCACATTAAAACTGTTTATCATTGTTAATAGACTGTTTCAGTGTATAGTGGGCGGGGGGGGGCAGGGGATAGATCTGTGCTGAAATAAATCCGATCTCCATTTTTTTTTCTTTCCCGCATTTACAGTGGGGCAGTGCAGTCTCTCAGCCTATCAGTAGTGCACACACACACACAGCAATGTGCATGTGATGCACACAAACAAGGGCACGTGTCAATGGCTGTGGATGTCACATGTCCTTGCCCTATAAGTACCAGCCATTTTCCCCGTCGCCACCATTTACTCACTGCTGCAGCTTAGTGTTAGAAGGCACCGCTGCTGCTGTGGGCGCTATACAGACTGAGTCTTTTTTGGGAGCGAATTTTCAGAGAGATAGGTTTAGGGAGTCGGGACTAGTTGTAATATCAGCCCTTTTCAGGGTAGATACAGCAGTTCCTAGCACTTTTTGCAAGGCAGGTCTGTGCCAGTGCTGTGCAAGTGTTTGTCACAGCATTTGGTGTAATCTAGCTCCGCCAATCCTTTTGGGCTAGTAGCATTGTCTGGTAGTCATCTGAGTAGCCCGCCTGTGAAGCTAACTACACCGCCTGTGTATCTAAGTTTTTACTGCATCTAACCCAGTAAATAGTTTTGGGCCTAGGAGCAGTGTCTACACGTCAGCGGAGTAGCCAGCCTGTGAAGCTAACTACACCGCCTGTGTATCTAAATTTTTACTGCATCAAACTCAGCAAATAGTTTTGGGCCTAGGAGCAGTGTCTGCACGCCTGTGTATCTAAATTTTTACTGCATCTAACCCAGTAAATCTTTTTGGGCTTAGTAGCAGTGTCTGCAAGTCAGCGGAGTAGCCCGCCTGTGAAGCTAGCTACACCACCTGTGCATCTAAATTTTTACTGCACCTAACCCAGTAAATAGTTTTGGCCTAGGAGCAGTGTCTGCTAGTGTTGAGCATTCCAATACCGCAAGTATCGGGTATCGGCCGTTATTTGCGGTATCGGAATTCCGATACCGAGTTCCAATATTTTCAGTATATCGGATACCGGAATCGGAAGTTCCCATAATTCAAAGAGCCAGAATTCAGCCAATGAGGAATCATTAGAAGTGTGGGCACATCCTGTTCTGCATGTTAGTCATGTAACTACTGGCATGGCTATGATTGGCTGCGGAAATGATGTCATGATGCACTATAAAAGTCGCCGCCGCCATTTTGGGTTCACGCTGCTGTGAATTCAGTTAGGGACAGGACGCTGTGTTCTGACTGATTGCCAGTTTTGAGATAGCGATTTGCTTCATTGTGCTTTACCCAGGCTAATTTAGCAACCGCCTTGTGAGAACCTTGTTTTTGCCTTGCTGCGCTGTTCATGGCTGTCTGCAAGGTGTCTGTGTGAGTGCAGCTCATTCTGTAGTCTGGTCTGCAGCCACCGCTGGTTGTAGTCAGCTCAGGGTGCGTCACTGCCTCATACCGTTCCATTGTCCTTTTTTCAATTAGTGCAGCCTGCTGCACATTTTTTTCAAATTTATCATATTAGCGGCTTTCCATCCGTATCCTGCTAGATTGTGGAAAAACACTATACAGGATTACATAGAGGAGCTTTTTTTGGCCTTGCAGCACCGTTCACGGCTGTCTGCACGGTCTCTGTGTCTCTGTAATAATAATAATAATAATTTTTATTTATATAGCGCCAAAATATTCCGCAGCGCTTTACAACTTATAGAGGGGAATTGTACAGACAATAGACATTACAGCATAACAGAAATCACAGTTCAAAACAGATACCAGGAGGAATGAGGGCCCTGCTCGCAAGCTTACAAACTATGAGGAAAAGGGGAGACACGAGAGGTGGATGGTAACAATTGCTTTAGTTATTTGGACCACCCATAGTATAAGGCTTGGGTGTTCATGTAAAGCTGCATGAACCAGTTAACTGCCTAAGTATGTAGCAGTACAATGTATGCCTTTAATGTCTCCTCCACCTCCCCCAATACATCCTACATTATTCTTAGTTGTTTTCCTTCATGTAGAATTAACCTACAAGGAAAGAAAGGGTTTATTTTAATTCCGATATTTTTGTCCTCTTGACTTGCATTGGTATCGGGTATCGGTATCGGCGATATCCGATATTTTTTGAATATCGGCCGATCCAATCCGATACCGATACTTCTAAATATCAGAAGGTATCACTCAACACTAGTGTCTGCACATCAGCGGAGTAGCCCGCCTGTGAAGCTAACTACACCGCCTGTGTATCTAAATTTTTACTGCATCTAACCCAGTACATTTTTTTGGGCCTAGGAGCAGTGTCTGCACGCCTGTGTATCTAAATTTTTACCGCATCTAACTCAGTAAATCTTTTTGGGCTTAGTAGCAGTGTCTGCACGCCAGCGGAGTAGCCCGCCTATGAAGCTAGCTACACCGCCTGTGTATCTAAATTTTTACTGCACCTAACCCAGTAAATCCTTTTGGGCCTAGTACCACATTTTGGCCACTCAGTTCTGCTTGGTTTTCATCCATCGGTTTTTGTGCCAACAGCTACAGATACAGAGTTGCTTATTAGTTAAGCACCAAAATGAGTGGAAAAAGGCCTGCTGCTGGTGGAAAGGGGAATAGGCGTGTTGGAAAGGGAAAAAAAGGTTGTGTCCATGGGGTAGGTGGTAAAGCAACAGGAACATCTGCAGAAGAAAGACCATCTTCCAGCCAAAGTAAGATGCCTACTTCTTTTTGTGGACAATCTGATATGATCCCTTTCTTACGACCATCGCTATGAGCATCGCCAAAAATTCCAGATGAGGCACAAAAACAGCAGGTGCTTGAACGGATATCAAGTGCTCATTAAAGTGGGCTCTCCTTAATGTCAACGTCAACATCACAACTTCTCCAGTCCTCAGAGTTGTCACCCCAATCGCACTTGCTTCCTCACATCTCCCAAGTCTCCAGCCACCCGTCTGAGTATAGGGTAACACAGATGGTTGAGTCTGCAGAGCTGTTTACTCATACTATAGCCTGGGAATCAGAGGTCTGCTCCAGAGCTTCTGTGAATCAAGACGAGGAAATGATCTTCACTGATGCCCAGAATCTTTGTGAGTCGGATCCAGGCCCAGATGAAGAAGGCTCTGAGCATAATGAAGACCCTCATTCCCAAACTGTAACTCCTGTTGGTGGAGACAATGAGGAAGATGATGATGAGACTGAGATACCTGATTGGAAAGAAAACTTGACTTTTAGGTCAGGGCAGGAAGAGGTTGGCTCTGAGGACGACGGGTGTGAGAACACACAGGATGATGATGAAGAGGTTGGAGACCCCACTTACTGTCAACTCACAGTCCGCCAGTCTATGAGGTCAGCAGAGGAGGTGGAGGAGGATGCTATTGACGAGTCTGACGACGAGTTTAGGTTGTGCCTTCCTGGACAGAGACGGAGTACTGGAAGCACGTCAACAACTTCATTCTCAACCCCAACTGTGCCTCTGAGCAGAAGTCGTGGTGGCTCTTCAGGTCACACGGGCTCTAAGCCTTGCATAGCCTGGGCTTTTTTTGACATTGCAAAGGATGACCCAACTCATGTTGTCTGTAAGATTTGTCACCAAAATCTCAGTAGAGGCCAAAAAATTACTAGCTTGAGTACTTCATGCGTGAACTGTCACATGGATATGAGGCATAAGTTTCAGTGGTAAGCTGACTGTACTACAATGCGGCCTAGTGGGCCGGGTCAACCACCGTCTGCCCCATCAAGTGCATCCACGTCCTCTTCATCCTCTGTGACTGTGGGGACAGCAGTCGCGCATGGTTTTGGATGCAGACCTTCCACCTCTTTACCCTCAACAGCCAGTGTGATTGGCAGGTCATCAGGACATTTGCAAGTGGAAACACTTGCTGGTGTTGAGCGCTCTCCGACATCGAGACCACATTTTGATCAAGGCAACATAACATCTCCACCTGCACCTTCCTCACAGACCAGCAGTTTGCCAGGGACACTCTACTCAACTCCGTCTAAGCACGGCAGCCAGCCCTCAGTCCCTCAGATGTGGACAAGTAAAAGACCATTTCCTCCTAGCCATGACAAAGCTAAAAGGTTGAATTTCACCATCTGCAAGCTGTTGGCTACAGAAATGCTGCCTTTCTGCCTGGTGGACACAGAGGATTTTTGAGACCTTATGTCCGTCGCAGTGCCCCAGTACCAGATGCCCAGTCGCCACTACTTCTCAAAGAGAGCTGTGCCTGCGCTACACCAGCATGTCACACACAACATCACCGCATCCTTGAGAAACTGTGTGTGTGACAGGGTGCATTTCACCACAGACACTTGGACGAGTAGACATGGATAGGGGCGTTACATGTCGCTGACTGGGCACTGGGTAACTATGGTGACATCAGGAGAAGGGGCTGCTGTTCAAGTCTTGCCACCCCCACGAGTTGCTCGTCGATCCTGTGTATCTAGAAGTTTCTCCACTGCTTCTGCCTCCTCAACCTCCTCTCGGTCCTCCACCAGCACCCAAACCTGTCTGGTAATGCCACCCACGTTCTAACTGCGCAGAAGGAATCCTGCACACCTCCTTACTATGCTGTCACCAGGGCTCAATGGCATCAGGCGGTGTTTACATTGAAATGTCTGGGAAATGTGAGTCACACAGCTGAGGAGTTGTGGTCAGGTCTGGAGACCAAGTTCCATCAATGGTTGTCTCCACTCAACCTGCAGCCAGGGAATGCCATGTGCGACAATGCTACAAACCTGGGTGCGGCCCTTCGCCAGGGCAATGTCACACACGTGCCTTGTATGGCTCACGTTTGGAACCTGGTTGTCCAGCAATTTTTATTTAACTATCCCGGACTAGATGGGCTTCTGCAGAGGGCACAGTCACAGTGTGCTCACTTCCGCCATTCGCATCCCACAGCTCAACGACTTACATCTCTACAGAAGTCGTTGGGCCTGCCAGTTCACCGGCTGAAATGCAATGTGCCCACACAGTGGAATTCAACTCTGCACATGTTGCAGCGACTGTGGCAGCACTGACAAGCCCTGGTGCAATACGTTATGATGTATAGCTTGGGCCAACGAGATCAAGAGGTGGGGCAAATCATGCTGCAGGAGTGGTCTCAGATCAGGGACCTATGCACCCTTCTGCACAGTTTTGAAATAGCAACGAAGATGTTTAGTGCTGACGATGCCATTATCAGCATGACCATTCCGGTCATGCTGGAGCACACCTTACACAGTGTTCGGAGTCAGGTGGTGGAACAAGAGGTGGAGGAGGAACAGGGGGAGTTTTATGCGGAAGGGATAATATCTCCAAGGTCCAGATGGTCAGCAGCATCAAGGCGGCTTGCATTGGAGGCTGGGGGAGAGGGATTACCAAGGGCGCATGGTAGCAGCCAAACTGTTGAGGAAGGTGCAGGAGGCGAGAAAGAAGTGGAGGACGAACTGGTGCTGGGCATGGGAGACTCCTCATATGAGGGAGACCTTGATCAAATTTCTGTTGTGCGAGGTTGGGGGGAGAGGGCAGAGGAAGGAAGCATGATTCTCACCTCGCCACCACCAAGACAACAAGGACTTGGTCCTCCTGAATGCGCAAGACACATAAGTGCCTTCTTGCTGCACTAGCAGAAACATGAGTCTCGGATTGGCAGAATCCGAAGTAATGCTGACTACTGGGTTGCCACACTCTTAGATCCCCGATACAAAAGTAAATTTGGTGAAATAATTCCTGCCATAGAAAGGGATTCACGCATGCAGGAGTATCAGCAGAGACTGCTACAGAATCTTACATCTGCTTTTCCACAAAACACCAGTGGTGCACGTAGTGAATCTCTGAGTTCTAACTTGCCAACCGTGGGACTATCGAGTCATCACTCAAACCATAACAGTAACATCGTATCTGGTGGTAACAGCAATTTTTTCCAATCGTTTCAAGATTTTTTTAGATCATCCTTTGCAAGGCCACAGGAGACAAGAAGTCTGACGCACAGCCAACGCCTAGAGAGGATGGTACAAGAGTGTCTCCAAGTTAACATCGATGCCATGACTGTGGAACTGGACCCTTGCTCATTTTGGGCTTCCAATCTTGAAAAAAGGCCTGAGCTTGCCACTCACGCCTTGGAGATCTTGTCGTGCCCCGCAGCCAGCGTTCTCTCTGAACGTGTGTTCAGCGCTGCTGGTGGTGTGCTGACAGATAAGCGCACGCGGCTGTCCAGTGACAATGTAGACAGACTAACGTTCATCAAAATGAACAAATCCTGGATCCGCAAGGACTTTTCTACCCCTGTGTCATCCTGGGGAGACTAAAAGCTTGATGATTTTTGAAAATCACCTCACCAACCGTTTTAAAAAACTCTGGCGAAATTGATGCCACTTAAGTGGTGTCTGTAGCCGAATTTTTGAAAAAAAAGGAGACTCTTTATTGAGTCCCCTTGCTGTGTTTTACATGATGTTGCCATCGTCAATTCCAGGTGGGTGGGGTTGTCTGCAGAGTTACTCATACTATGGCCTGGGATTCAGAGGTCTGCTCCAAAGCTTCAGTGTCTGCTAGTCAGCAGAGTAGCCCACCCACCCACCGCATGTTTATCTAAGTAATAATTTTTAACTGCATCTAGCCCAGGAAATCCTTTTGGGCCTAGTAGCAATTTCTGCTACTCAGCAGAGTACCTCACCCATGAAGCAAGCTACACTGCCTGTTTATCTAATTACTAACTTTTAACTGCATCTAGCCCAGGAAATCCTTTTGGACCTAGTAGCATTTTGTGCTACTAAGCAGAGTACCCCATCCATGAAGCAAGCTACACAGCCTTCTTCCTTTCTCAATCTAACCCCACGGCTCTGGGGTGCCCACTCTCCCTCCAGCTCTCTCCTTCTCACAGGTGGACTACCATGTGAATTCATACTGTGGCAAATCTTTTGGGCTCAGGCATAAGAAGTTGTCAAGGTAATGGATAATATGTGCCGCCTTAGAAACGTCCATGACGACTCATTCGAGGAAGCAACTAAATGCCTCAAATAGTGAGCAGGATATGGAGCACCCCATGGGCAAACAGCGATCTATATAGTATGCTCCTTCACAGAAGCAGCCCAATGGGAGGACACTATTCGGAGGCACAGGTAGTAACCGAAACGCCCCCTCAATGTCTGTTTTGGCCATTAGGGTGCCCCTTCCCAACTTTTTGACCCGCCTGATAGCCTCGTCAAAGGAGGTACAGAACCATAGTACTGTACTTGGTTCCGCGTCGATGTTGTTGTTTACTGACCTGCCCCTTGGATATGACAAATGGTGGATTAGTCTGAATGTATTGGGTTCCTTTTTTGGCACAACTCTCAACGGGGGTACCACTACGTCTTCTAAGGAAAGTGTTCTGAATGGACCTGCCGCCATTCTACTTAAAGATATTTCTTTTTTAATTTTTTTGTCACAACTAGTGTTGAACGATACCTTCCAATATCGGGAAATATCGGATTGGACCGATACCCCAAAAATATCGGATATCGCCGATTCCGATACCGGAAACCAATGCAAGTCAATGGGACACAAATATCGGAATGAAAATAAACCCTTTCTTTCCTTGTAGGTTAATTGTACATGAAGGAAAACAACTAAGAATAATGTAGAATGTATTGGGGGAGGTGGAGGAGATATTAAAGGCATAGAGGTTTAGCCCAATCAAATGGAATAGCAGGAATTAATTTTTTTTAAGACTTTCGGAGTTACAAAGATATTGACTATTTTAAGCTTTTTTATATTTTGTCAGATATTTATGTTTCACTACTTCCATACCCTTCACCTTCTTTTTTACTTCTCCCACACTTTCTCCTTCATCATCCTCAGCAGCAGCATCTATTTCAACAACTTCTTCTTCACCTTATTCATCTTCTTCTTCACCTTCTTCCTATTATTCCTTTTTTTACATTCTTCATATTCTACTTATTCAACTATTATTATTATTCATATTCTACTTCTTCATCTTCTTCATATTCTTCTTCTTCATAATATTCTTATTTGTGACAGGCATTCCTGTAGTTGTTATCTCTAAAAGTTTGAAGATTACACCTTCTGTTCTGCCTGTCACAAAAGATTTACAACAGAATTTGTCCACGTTCAGTTTTGCCTGAAGCAGCAGGTTTTTTCCAGGGACACCACGAGGAGGAACGGACTTACCCCCATATGCTGCTTAGTCTTCTTCTGCTTATAATTTAGATAATATCTTTTGCTCTGATTTTTAGTCTTATGCTTAATGTTTTTCTGCTTTTTGTTCTGCACCTTCTTGGTCTTCTGTCTCTTGTTCTTCTGTATCTTGGTGGTTGTCTTCTTGTTCTTTGTCCTTTTGGTCATCTTCTTCAGGGTCATCATCTTGTCCTTCTTCGGGGTGGTCTTCAGGGTCGTCGTCTCCAGGGTGGTTGTTTCTGGGGTCGTTGTCTCCGGGGTCGTCGTCTTCTTCGGGGTGGTCTTCAGGGTCGTCATCTCCAGAGTCATTGTCTCCGTGGTCGTCGTCTTCTTCGGGGTGGTCTTCAGGGTCTTCGTCTCCAGGGTCATTGTCTCTGGGGTTGTCGTCTCCGTGGTCGTCGTCTTCTTCGGGGTGGTCTTCAGGGTCGTCGTCTCCAGGGTCGTCGTCTCTGGGGTCATCGTCTCCGGGGTCGTCGTCTTCTTCGGGGTGGTCTTCAGGGTCGTCTTCTCCAGGGTCATCATCTCCGTGGTCGTTGTCTTCTTCAGGGTGGTCTTCAGGGTCATCGTCTCCAGGGTCTTCGTCTCTGTGGTTCGTCGTCTCCAGGGTCGTCGTCTTCTTCGGGGTGGTCTTCAGGGTCGTCGTCTTTAGGGTCATCATCAGGAAGATCCAGAGTGATTACCAAAAACCATTTCAAAAAGCTTGAACTTGGAAATGTAGCAGAAGGACGAAGAAGGCTGATGAACTGCCGAGAACCAGCTGACGGTACTGGAACCCGGATGGGTAGCAGAAGGTACAAGAGCCAATGGAACTACCGAGGACCAGCTGATGGTACTGGAACCCGGTTACTAAGCAGGAGGTGCCCGTGCCAGAAAGCTCTACCAAGGACCACCAGACGTTGATGGAACTCAGATACTGAGAAGGAGGCACCTAAGCCAAAGGCTCTGCCTGAAACCAGCGGACAGTACTGGAACCCAGAGGGACCTATTCAAGATTGACTTTCGAAGAACCAGCTAATGGTGCTGGAACTCAGGTAGGCAGCAGAAGGTCCACATGAAAAAAAAGTTCCAAGGCCGCGAGCCGGGCCACAGTTACCGAAACCCACAGGCCTACAGGGGGTGCTTGTCCTATTGGCTTTATGGAACCAGCCTTCATTGCCTGATCCCGCAGCCAACATAGGAAGCACCTAAACTGCAGGCACCATAGAGTCGCCTAACCCGATCGCAACCCGACAGGACAATGTATTGGAGGCAAAGTGACCTTAACACTACCCGGAAACAGCTGGCATGCTGGAACCAGGCTGGGCAGGAGTGAGTACCCATGTCAAAGACACTGCCGAGAACCATCTGACGGTACTGGAACCCGGATGGGTAGCAGAAGGCACAAGAGCCAAAGACACTGCCAAAAACCAGCTGACAGTACTGGAAGCCAGATGGGTAGGAGAAGGTACAAGAGCCAATGGAACTACCGAGAACCAGCTGATGTACTGGAACCCGATTACTAAGCAGGAGGTACCCGTGCCAGAAAGCACTACCAAGAACCACCAGACATTGGTGGAACTCGGATACCGAGAAGGAGACACCTAAGCCAGAGGCTCTGCCTGGAACCAGATGACAGTACTGGAACCCAGGGGGACCTATTCAAGACTGACTTCCAAAGAACCAGCTAATGGTATGAAAAAAAAGTTGCAAGGCCGTGAGCTGGCCGCAGATACTGAAACCCACAGTCCTACAGGAGGTGCTTGTCCTACTGGCACTATGGAACCAGCCTTCATTGCCAGATCCCGCAGCCCACATAGGAAGCATCTTAACTGCAGGCACCATAGAGTCGGCTAACCCGACCGCAACCCGACAGGACAACATATTGGAGGCAAAGTGACCTTGACAATACCCGGAAACAGCTGGCGTGCTGTAACCAAGCTGGGCAGGAGGGAGTACCCGTGCCAAAGACACTGCCGGGAAACAGCTGACGGTACTGGAACCCGGATGGGTAGCAGAAGGTACAAGAGCCAATGGAACTACCGAGAACCAGCTGATGGAACTGGAACCCGGTTGCTAAGCAGGAGGTACCCGTGCCAGAAAAAACTACCAAGGACCACCAGACGTTGGTGGAACTCAGATACCGAGAAGTAGGCACCTAAGCCAAAGGCTCTGCCTGGAACCAGCTGACGGTACTGGAACCCAAGGGTACCTATTCAAGACTGACTCCCAAAGCAAAAACTGCAGGCACCATAGAGTCGGGTAACCCGACCGCAACCCGACAGGACAACGTATTGGAGGCAAAGTGACCTTGACACTACCTGGAAACAGCTGGCGTGCTGGAACCAAGCTGGGTAGGAGGGAGTACCCATGCCAAAGACACTGCCGGGAAACAGCTGGCGGTGCTGGAACCTAGGGTAAATACTGGAAAGTGAGTGGAGGCAGAGGCCTAATTGGGGAAAGTTTAAAATCTGTTGTAGTGTGAATGTGGACAGAGCAGGAGAAATTGCCAAACACATAGCAGGGGATCAGCTGACGTTACTGAACCCCAATAACACAGGAGCAAGTGTTGACTGTGCAGACGACTCTTCTGAGCAGCAACTGGCGGTGTTGGAGCCCAGGGTAAATACTAGAAACAGAGTGGAGGCAGAGGCATAATTGGAGCAAGTTTAAAGTCTGTAGTAGTGTGAGTGTGGACAGGGCAGGCGAAATTGCAGGACACACAGTAGGGGATGAGCTGACGTTACTGAAACCCAATAACACTGGAGCATGTGTTGACTGTGCAGACAGCACTTCTGAGCAGCAACTGGCGGTGTTGGAGCCTAGGGATTACAGGAGAAACAGAGTGTAGCCAGAGGCCTATATGGAGTAAGTTTAATATCTGTAGTAGTGTGAGTGTGGACGAAGCAGGAGAAATTGCCGGACACATAGCAGGGGATCAGCTGACGTTACTGAAACCCAATAACACTGGAGCATGTGTTGACTGTGCAGATGAGATGGCACTTCTGAGCAGCAACTGGCAGTGTTGGAGCCCAGGGTAAATACTAGAAACAGACTGGAGACAGAGGCGTAATTGGAGCAGGTTTAAAATCTGTAGTAGTGTGAGTGTGGACAGAGTATGTGAAATTGTCGGACACACAGCAGGGGATCAGCTAACTGTAATAATTATAGGGGATAACTCAGGAGACTCTTTGCATGGAACAAGACAACTACAGGACACAGTTTTATAAGTGTAAAGTCTATATTATCACACGGTGATTCAAACAGGTGCAGAGAGAAACTCAAGTCCACAACACTTGGTGCAAATATCAAATACAGCTCAGCAGTCTATAGGAAACTTCAGAGGAAAATGCAAACACGCAGAAAGTCTATGAAGCACAATTATTCTTGAGGATACTTGACACAAATAAGTCCTTGCTTAGTCCAAAACACAGAAAGATATGCTTATAAGGCAGTTCCAATAATATCTTAGCTCAACCAGGGAGGTCTGGGTAATAGTCTCAGGTTCTTGCAGAGTAGCAACAGCTTACATGTCCAGCAAATGCAGATGGAAGTAAACACGAGCAGCAGATGAAGGAGGATTACTGGAACTGGTGTATGCAGCAGGAACTCAGAGCAGAGTAGCAGGATAACACCACAGGTTCACAGGAGCAGGTATACAGCCAGGGAGTCACCAGAGGTCAGGAGCTGGATGCAAGGCAGAATACTCTAGCACAGACTGAAGGCGGGGGGGAATTTTATAGCAGGAAGACACAGTGCACATGAGACCAAAGACGCCATCTTGGAAAAGGGCAGTAATGCACAAAAAGGTAATAAAAAATGTTCAGAGTCCTGACATTACTCCCTCCTTAAAAGCGGCCTTAGGACGATCCTGGACCTGGTTTCTCAGGGAATCTCTGATGAAAACAAGAAATCTTCTGTTGGGCATTGATGTTTTCCACAGGTTCCCAAGAGTCTTCCTCACGGGGATATCCCTGCCATCTTATCAGATATTGGAGCCGATTCCTGTGAATCCTGGAATCAACAATTTCCTCCACCACAAATTGTTCTTGCCCATCAATCACCACAGGCTGTGGAGGTGGCACAACACATCCCTGGAAGGTATTAGGAGATACAGGCTTTAGTAAAGATACATGAAAAACTGGGTGTACCTTCATAGTCCTAGGCAGCTTCAGCCGGCAGGCCACAGAGCTCACAATACCGTTGGTCTTGAAAGGGCCAATGAATTTCTGTCCAAGTTTTTGTGAAGGAACGTTTAACTTCAGATTTTTAGTTGCTAACCACACGGAATCTCCTACCTTGAACATGGGTGCAGGTTTACAGAATCTATCAGCCGATCTCTTATAACATTCTTGAGCTGTGATCAGGGATTCCTTCAGAACCTCCAGATTTTGCCTCATAGCAGTCAGCCTTTCCTCCACTGCCGGAACCGGAGAATTAATTGGAAACCTATGTAAGATACACGGATGATAACCCAGATTGACAAAGAAAGGTGTAAATTTAATGGAGGCGCTCTGAGAATTGTTATATGAAAATACGGCTAATGGCAGCAACTCCAACGAATCATCCTGGAGATGGCTGACATAGCATCTTAGATATTGTTCCAGCATCTGGTTGGTACGCTCAGTCTGACCATTTGTCTGGGGATGGTAAGCGGAAGAGAGACAGACATTAATATTGAGTGCAGAGCAAAACCCCTTCCAGAATCTTAAAGTGAACTGCACTCCACGGTCAGAGATGATCTCATCCGGAACCCCATGCAACCGAAAGACAGTCTGTATAACCAAGTTCACTGTATCTTTAGCTGAGGGGAGGCCGGTGCATGGAACAAAATGAGCAGCTTTAGTCAGGCGATCAACTACCACCGTGATTGTATTCATGCCCCCCGATGTAGGCAGCGCCACAATAAAGTCCATTATAATATAGACCCCCAAGGGCGGGACGGAAAAGGTAATGGTTGTAGAAGACCCATAGGTGCCACATGAGGAGTCTTGTAATGAGCACATACCTCGCAAGAGAGAACATAGTCCTTGGTATCCTTCAGGAAAGTTGGCCACCAGAAGAATCGGCTCAGGAACTCTTGTGTCTTCTGTACCCCCCTGTGACCAGCCAACTTGGAGTCATGTACCAACTTGAGGATCTGCAGACGGACGACCTCAGGGACATAGATACGTCGATCTCTGAACCACATGCCACCCTTAAAGACAAGATTAATATCCACAGGTAGGTTGGCCAGAAATACATCACCATCATAGGCCTCCCTGCACTCCTTCCACAAGTCCTGATCGTGGATAACTCCGATGAAATTGGCATCAGATAGAATGGTCTTGGACGGGGCTCCAGGTACGGAATCCGCAGCATGGATTCTGGATAAAGCATCAGCCTTCCCATTACGAGAACCTGGACGGTACGAGATAACAAAGTTAAATTGATTTAAAAATAAGCTCCAACGAGCCTGACGAGGAGAAAGACATCTAGCAGATCTAAGGAACTCTAAATTTTGATGGTCAGTTAGCACTATGATCTGTTGTGCAGCTCCTTGCAGATGATGCCTCCATTCTTTGAAAGCCGCAATAACAGCCAGCAATTCTTGGTCTCCCATGTCGTAATTCTTCTCTGCTGAGGTCAGTCTACGGGAAAAGAAAGCACAAGGATGTAGCAGACCCTTCTCTCCAGTTCTTTGGGAGAGAATAGCCCCCAAAGCATAATCAGAAGCGTCCACCTCCACAATGAAAGAAAGTGTTGGATCTGGGTGTATCAGCAGCGGTGCTGAGGTGAAACAGATCTTAAGCCGTTCAAAAGGTTCTTGAGCCTGTGATGACCACTTAAAGGGCTTTTCCTTCTTTGTCAAGGAAGCAATGGGACTGACAATATCAGAAAAATTTTGAATGAAGCATCTGTAGAAATTTGCAAAACCAATAAAATGTTGGACCTCCTTAACGTTCTTGGGTACCGGCCATTCAAGGATAGCCTGAATCTTACCAGATTCCATGTTCAGCCCCTGGGGAGAGATGATATAACCTAAGAACTGTATCTCAGAATGATGGAACTCGCATTTCTCTGGCTTAATATACAGATGGTTCTCTTTCAGACGTCTTAAAACAGTTTTGACATGTTCTTCATGTTCCTGTAGAGAGTCAGAAAAGATTAGTATATCGTCCAAATAGATCACTACAAACTGGTCCAACAAATCTCTGAAAATGTCATTAGCAAGGTGTTGAAACATTGCAGGGGCGTTACAAAGCCCGAAGGGCATCACAAGAGATTCAAAGTGTCCATACTGGCATCTGAATGCTGTCTTCCACTCATCCCCTGGATGAATACACACCAAATTATAAGCCCCACGAAGATCCAGTTTAGAGAACACCTTAGCATGGCGGACTCTTTCCAGTAATTCGGGAATCAGAGGCAAAAGGTAACGGTTTCGTACGGTTACCTTATTGAGTTCCCGATAGTCAACACAGGGTCTCAGGGTCCCATCCTTCTTCTTTACAAAAAAGATAGGTGCCCCTGCTGGTGAGGAAGAAGGATGTATGAAGCCTTTGGCCAGATTTTCATCAATATACTCCTTTAAGGCTTGAAGCTCAGGTGCTGCTAAAGGGTATACGTTACCAAAAGGAATAGCTGCCCCAGGAAGCAACTCAGTGGGACAGTCATAATGCCTGTGTGGAGGAAGCTGATCTGCATTCTTCTTGTCACAGATGTCAGAGAACTCTTTATATGCTGGAGGTAAAGAAAATACCTGTACATGTGGTTCCATAGCCGTGGACTCAGGGACAGCTTCTGTTAACGCTGAGTTGCTCCTTGTTGGAAAGATAATCTCCTTGATCTCCCAGTTGATAATTGGGTTCTGAGAACGCAACCAAGGAATGCCTAAAATCACAGGAATATGAGGAGAAGAAATTAGCAAGAAAGAAAGTTGTTCCTGATGATTAGGCTCCAACACAATTTCAAGGGGTATGGTCTCCTGATCCATAGGCCCAGAGATTAAAGGTGACCCATCCACTGTTTCCATGGTAACTGGAGAGGCTCTTTGCGGAATTTCAATACCATGTTCCTTGGCAAATGTGATATCCATCAAATTGCCACCTGCCCCAGAGTCAATCATAGCTGCACTGGAAATCCACTGTCCTCAAGCTCCTTGGGGGGTGAAGTCATAGAAACTGAATGGAATACAGCGTTTAAAGGCAGGCTACATTCAGAGATGTCAGATTCAT
The DNA here is from genome assembly GCF_051348905.1 of Ranitomeya variabilis. NCBI lineage: Eukaryota > Metazoa > Chordata > Amphibia > Anura > Dendrobatidae > Ranitomeya > Ranitomeya variabilis. Next base: position 919,471,802 of record NC_135233.1, on the reverse strand, counting down.
CATCACAGTTGTCATACTCCCCTACTGCTGCTAGCACCTTGTTAGGCAGTCTAGGACACTTAGGACAATTGATCAAGAAGTGGTCAGACTGGCCGCAGTAGAAATATAGACTTTCACGAAGGCGATGCTCCCGGCACTCATTGATCTTGCGCCTCTGAACTGAATCAATTTGCATGGGCACCTCCTCCACCTCCCGAGATGTTTTACCTGCAGGCTCTTTGGAAGGAAGGGAAAAGTTAGAAATACGGTTATATGCAGCAAACTTCTCCTGCCTACACTCTGTAAGGCGAATGTCAATGCGCACACAATGCTGTATAAATGTCTCTAGCTCTTGTGGTGACTCAGAGCGAGCTAGTTCATCTTTTACATTACTAGACAGACCCCTGTTAAAAATAGGCAACTTTGCATAACTGTCCCCATTGGTATCTACCGCTTATCTCCTGAATTCAGTAGCATACTTAATAAGGCTACGTTCACATTAGCATTGTGCGATGCAGCGTCGGGCGCCGCTGCGGCGACGCATGCGTCATGCACCCCTATATTTAACATGGGGGCGCATGGACATGCGTTGCACTTGCATTTTGTGATGCATGCATCACTGCGGCGCACGCATCAGGGCGCAGAGGACGCAGCAAGTTGCATTTTTTGTGCGTCCAAAATCAAGCAAAAAAAGGACGCATGCGTCACAAAACAATGCATTTTGCATGCGTTTTGCATGCGTTGTGCGTTGCGTCGCCAATGCGTCGCCGACGCAACACACAACAACGCAAATGTGAACGTAGCCTAACAGAACGTTTTGCCTGGCGTAAAGACAATAAAGCAGATTCAGCGGTTGCACGGATTAGGATCATCAAACATTAATACCATAGCGGCCAAGAAATCATCCAAGCTATTTAACAGTGGGTCACGAGACTCAATCATCAGATTCGCCCAGGCGAGCGCTCGTGCGGTCAGCAGCATTATTACACACAATACTTTGGATCTATCATTAGGAAAATGGTCAGCATGCACATCAAAATATAGCATACATTGATTCACAAAGCCACAAAATTTGTCGCGATCACCATTAAATCTGAATGGGGGCACCTTAGGTGGGCTAGCTGGTGGCGGTTGCCCAGAGGGAAAAGTCGCTTGTGCAGCTATTTGCTTGCTTATGTCCTGAAAAGCTTGTCCATACTGGGACTCTATGCCAGCAAGTTTGTTTTCCTGGGCTGCCATGCGGGTGCTTAAGTCCTGCAAAGTCTGTCCAAACACTTGTTGATTGTGTTCAAAGCTTCCAAACTTCTTTTGCAGACCTTCCACATCTTTCTGCAGTGATAAAATTATGGAAAACACCTGCTCTAGTCTGCTTTCTGCAGTCATTGTTCCAGCAGTCTCCTTTTTTTATGCTAGAGTATCCTGTAATAATTATAGGGGATAACTCAGGGGACTCTTTGCGTGGAACAAGACAACTACAGGACACAGTTTTATAAAGTGGTAAAGTCTATATTATCATACGGTGATTCGAACAGGTGCAGAGAGAAACTCAAGTCCACAACACTTGGTGCAAATATCAAATGCAGCTCAGCAGTCTATAGGAAACTTCAGAGGAAAATGCAAACATGCAGAAAGTTTATGAAGCACAATTATTCTTGAGGATACTTGACACGAATAAGTCCTTGCTTAGTCCAAAACACAGATAGATATGCTTATAAGGCAGTTCAAATAATATCTTAGCTCAACCAGGGAGGTCTGGGTAATAGTCTCAGGTTCTTGCAGAACAGCAACAGCTTACATGTCCAGCAAATGCAGATGGAAGTAAACAAGAGCAGCAGATGAAGGAGGATTACTGGAACTGGTGTATGCAGCAGGAACTTAGAGCAGAGTAGCAGGATAACCCCACAGGTTCACAGGAGCAGGCATATAGCCAGGGAGTCACCAGAGGTCAGGAGCTGGATGCAAGGCAGAATACTCTAGCACAGACTGAAGGCTGGGGTGGAGTTTTATAGCAGGAAGACACAGTGCACATGAGACCAAAGACACCATCTTGGAAAAGGGCAGTAATGCACAAAAAGGTAATAAAAAATGTTCAGATTCCTGACACTGACGTTACTGAACCCCAATAACACAGGAGCAAGTGTTGACTGTGCAGACAGCACTTCTGAGCAGCAACTGGCGGTGTTGGAGACCAGGGATTACAGTTCAGGTGGTAGAAACATGAACACAACAGGATACCTGGATACTGTTGCCAACCAATTATTTAATCTGGAAGAGGACTGGCAAATTCCTGCGAGATCCAGGACTTGTTTATTTTCAGAAAAGTAAGCCGGTCAACGTTATCGGAGGATAGTCGCATGCGACGGTATGTTAGTACACCACCTGCGGCACTAAAGACGCGTTCCGATAATGCACTAGCAGCAGGGCAAGCCAGCACCTCCAATGCATACTGGCTAAGCTCTGGCCATGTATCCAGCTTCGAGATCCAAAACTTGAAGGGGGAAGAGCCTTATGGGAGAACACTGAGAGGGCAAGACATGTAGTCTGTCACCATCTGACGGAAACATTGCCTCCTGCTGACTGGAGCCGTCTGTGAAGGTGTAGACGTTTGTGGCAGGGACACAAAACTTTGCCACATTTGGGCCATGCTGGTCTTGCCTTGTGATGAGGCGCTGCTTCTGCTCCCTCTTTGTGCAGAGCTTCCTCCACTGCCTCGACGCACTGAGCTGCTTTGTAAAGCACTAGCAGCACTGCTCTCGATTGGAATGGAGGAGATGATAGAATGCACCAGTGTGTCTTGGTACTCCCGCATTTTATGCTCCCAGTTCAATGGTGTTATGAGGCTTTGCAAGTTGTCCGGGTAGCGAGGATCTAGGAGGGTGTACACCCAATAATCAGCCGTGTTGAGAATGTGGGCGATGCGGCGGTTGTTTCTCAGGCACTGCAGCATGAAATCAACCATGTGCTGCAGACTGCCAACTGGCCAAGAAACGCTGTCCCCTGCTTGAGGCATCATCTCTGCCTGCTCTGCATCACCCCACCCTCGCTCTACATACTGACTATCAGAGCATTGTGTACCTCCCTCCTCTGGACAGATGTCTTCCTCCTCCATTGACTCCTCCTCATCCTCCTCACAAAGTGTCCCCTGCCTAGGCCTTTGTGAGGAACCACGTTGCACAGACTGTCCTGAAGCAGATGGCATTTGTGACTCCTCATCCTCCACCTCTTCCACAACCTCCTCCCTTAGTGCTTGCAGTGTTTTTTCAAGCAGGCAGATAAGGGGGATAGTCATGCTGACTAGTGCATCTTCTGCACTCGCCATCCGCATGGAATCATCGAAGCATGCAAAATGTGGCAGATGTCCTTCATAGTGGCCCACTCAGTGGTGGTGAAGTGTGAACGGCGAGCAGTGCGACTTGTTTGCGCCTGATGCAACTGGTACTCCATTACTGCTTCCTGCTGCTCACACAACTGCTCCAACATATGTAACATTGAATTCCACCTGGTCGGTAGTGTTGTGAATTTGCTTTTTGCTCCCTCTAGTGGTTACTAGTTTTTTGACTCTGGTTTTTCTGTCATTCCTTTTATCCGCACCTGGTCGTTAGTTAGGGGTGTTGCTATATAAGCTCCCTGGACCTTCAGTTCTATGCCTGGCAACGTAGTTATCAGAGCTAGTCTGCTGTGCTCTTGTCTACTGATCCTGGTTCCAGTTATATCAGCTAAGTCTGCCTTTTGCTTTTTGCTTTTTGTTTTGGTTTTGTATTTTTGGTCCAGCTTGTTCCTAATCTATATCCTGACCTTTGCTGGAAGCTCTAGGGGGCTGGTGTTCTCCCCCCAGACCGTTAGACGGTTCGGGGGTTCTTGAATTTCCAGTGTGGATTTTGATAGGGTTTTTGTTGACCATATAAGTTACCTTTCTTTATTCTGCTATCAGTAAGCGGGCCTCTCTGTGCTAAACCTGGTTCATTTCTGTGTTTGTCATTTCCTCTTACCTCACCGTTATTATTTGTGGGGGGCTTCTATCCAGCTTTGGGGTCCCCTTCTCTGGAGGCAAGAAAGGTCTTTGTTTTCCTCTACTAGGGGTAGCTAGATTCTCCGGCTGGCGCGTGTCATCTAGAATCAACGTAGGAATGATCCCCGGCTACTGCTAGTGTTGGCGTTAGGAGTAGATATATGGTCAACCCAGTTACCACTGCCCTATGAGCTGGATTTTTGTATTCTGCAGACTTCCACGTTCCTCTGAGACCCTCGCCATTGGGGTCATAACAGTTTGCCAGGCCAGTATTAAATGTTTAATGCATTGCAGAAGAGGGATTATAAGAAAGAAGATTCTGAGTTTTTTTTTTTTTTTTTTCTTCTTCCCCTTTACCTCAGAGTGGCTATGCTTGCTGCAGACATGAATGTCCAGACCTTGATTACAAGTGTGGACCAGCTGGCTACTCGTGTGCAGGGTATACAAGACTATGTTATCAGAAATCCTAGGTCAGAACCTAAAATACCGATTCCTGAACTGTTTTCCGGAGACAGGTTTAAGTTTAGGAATTTCATGAATAATTGTAAATTGTTTTTGTCCCTGAGACCCTGTTCATCTGGAGACTCTGCTCAGCAAGTAAAAATTGTTATTTCGTTCTTACGGGGCGAACCTCAGGATTGGGCTTTTTCACTGGCGCCAGGAGATCCGGCATTGGCTGATATTGATGCGTTTTTTCTGGCGCTCGGTTTACTTTATGAGGAACCCAATCTTGAGATTCAGGCAGAAAAGGCCTTGCTGGCTATGTCTCAGGGGCAGGACGAGGCTGAAGTGTATTGCCAAAAATTTCGGAAATGGTCCGTGCTGACACATTGGAACGAGTGTGCACTGGCCGCTAATTTTAGAAATGGCCTTTCTGAAGCCATTAAGAATGTTATGGTGGGTTTTCCCATTCCCACAGGTCTGAATGATACTATGGCACTGGCTATTCAAATTGACCGGCGGTTGCGGGAGCGCAAAACCGCAAATTCCCTCATGGTGTTGTCTGAACAGACACCTAATTCGGTGCAATGTGATAGAAAAACCGCAAATTCCCTCATGGTGTTGTCTGAACAGACACCTGATTTAATGCAATGTGATAGAATCCTGACTAGAAATGAGCGGAAAATTCATAGACGCCGGAATGGCTTGTGCTACTACTGTGGTGATTCTACACATGTTATCTCAGCATGCTCTAAACGTATAGCTAAGGTTGTTAGTCCTGTCACCGTTGGTAATTTGCAACCTAAATTTATTCTGTCTGTAACTTTGATTTGCTCACTGTCGTCTTATCCGGTCATGGCGTTTGTAGATTCAGGTGCTGCCCTGAGTCTTATGGATCTGTCATTTGCTAAGCGCTGTGGTTTTACTCTTGAACCATTAGTAAATCCTATTCCTCTTAGGGGTATTGATGCTACGCCATTGGCAGCAAATAAACCGCAGTATTGGACACAGGTTACCATGTGCATGACTCCTGAACACCGCGAGGTGATACGTTTCCTGGTTTTACATAAAATGCATGATTTGGTTGTTTTAGGGCTGCCATGGTTACAGACCCATAATCCAGTCCTGGACTGGAAGGCTATGTCAGTCTCAAGTTGGGGCTGTCGTGGTATTCATGGAGATTCCCTGCCTGTGTCTATTGCTTCTTCTACGCCTTCGGAAGTTCCTGAATATTTGTCTGATTATCAGGATGTCTTCAGTGAGTCTGAGTCCAGTGCACTGCCTCCTCATAGGGACTGTGACTGTGCTATAGATTTGATCCCAGGCAGTAAATTTCCTAAAGGAAGACTGTTTAATCTGTCGGTACCTGAACATACCGCTATGCGTTCATATATCAAGGAGTCTCTGGAGAAAGGACATATTCGTCCGTCTTCTTCCCCTCTTGGTGCGGGATTCTTTTTTGTGGCAAAAAAGGACGGATCTTTGAGGCCTTGTATTGATTATCGGCTTTTAAATAAGATCACTGTCAAATTTCAGTATCCTTTACCGCTGTTGTCTGACTTGTTTGCCCGGATTAAAGGTGCCAAGTGGTTCACCAAGATAGACCTTCGTGGTGCGTACAACCTTGTGCGCATTAAGCAAGGTGATGAATGGAAAACCGCATTCAATACGCCCGAAGGTCATTTTGAGTACTTGGTGATGCCTTTTGGGCTCTCCAATGCGCCTTCAGTTTTTCAGTCCTTTATGCATGACATTTTCCGGAAGTATCTGGATAAATTTTTGATTGTTTATCTGGATGATATTTTGGTTTTTTCTGAGAATTGGGATTCGCATGTGGAGCAGGTCAGGTTGGTCTTTAAAATTTTGCGTGAAAATTCGTTATTTGTCAAGGGCTCAAAATGTCTCTTTGGTGTACAGAAGGTTCCCTTTTTGGGGTTCATTTTTTCCCCTTCTGCTGTGGAGATGGACCCAGTCAAGGTCCGAGCTATTCTTGATTGGACTCAGCCCTCGTCAGTTAAGAGTCTTCAGAAGTTCTTGGGTTTCGCTAACTTCTACCGTCGTTTTATCGCTAATTTTTCTAGCATTGTGAAACCTTTGACGGATATGACCAAGAAGGGCTCCGATGTAGCTAACTGGGCTCCTGCTGCCGTGGAGGCTTTCCAGGAGTTGAAACGCCGGTTTACTTCGGCGCCTGTTTTGTGCCAGCCCGATGTCTCACTTCCCTTTCAGGTTGAGGTGGATGCTTCAGAGATTGGAGCAGGGGCCGTTTTGTCGCAGAGAGGCCCTGGTTGCTCTGTTATGAAACCTTGTGCCTTTTTCTCTAGGAAGTTTTCGCCTGCCGAGCGAAATTATGATGTGGGCAATCGGGAGTTGTTGGCCATGAAATGGGCATTTGAGGAGTGGCGTCATTGGCTCGAGGGTGCTAAGCATCGTGTGGTGGTCTTGACTGATCACAAAAATCTGATGTATCTCGAGTCTGCTAAACGCCTTAATCCGAGACAGGCCCGCTGGTCATTGTTTTTCTCCCGCTTTGATTTTGTTGTCTCGTATTTACCAGGTTCAAAGAATGTGAAGGCCGATGCTCTTTCTAGGAGCTTTGTGCCTGATGCTCCTGAAGTCGCTGATCCTGTTGGTATTCTTAAAGATGGAGTTATCTTGTCAGCTATTTCTCCGGATCTGCGACGTGTGTTGCAGAGATTTCAGGCTGATAGGCCTGAGTCTTGTCCACCTGACAGACTGTTTGTCCCGGATAAGTGGACTAGCAGAGTCATTTCCGAGGTTCATTCCTCGGTGTTGGCAGGTCACCCGGGAATTTTTGGCACCAGAGATCTGGTGGCCAGGTCCTTTTGGTGGCCTTCCTTGTCAAGGGATGTGCGGTCATTTGTGCAGTCCTGTGGGACTTGTGCTCGAGCCAAGCCTTGCTGTTCTCGTGCCAGCGGTTTGCTCTTGCCCTTGCCTGTCCCGAAGAGACCTTGGACACATATCTCCATGGATTTCATTTCTGATCTTCCGCTATCTCAGGGCATGTCCGTTATCTGGGTGATATGTGATCGCTTCTCCAAGATGGTCCATTTGGTTCCTTTGCCTAAGCTGCCTTCCTCTTCCGATCTGGTTCCTGTGTTTTTCCAGAACGTGGTTCGTTTGCACGGCATCCCTGAGAATATTGTGTCAGACAGAGGATCCCAGTTCGTTTCCAGGTTCTGGCGATCCTTTTGTAGTAGGATGGGCATTGATTTGTCGTTTTCGTCTGCTTTCCATCCTCAGACTAATGGACAGACGGAGCGAACCAATCAGACTTTGGAGGCTTATTTGAGGTGTTTTGTCTCCGCTGATCAGGACGATTGGGTGACATTCTTGCCGTTGGCTGAGTTTGCCCTTAATAATCGGGCTAGTTCCGCCACCTTGGTTTCGCCTTTTTTCTGCAACTCTGGTTTCCATCCTCGCTTTTCTTCGGGTCATGTGGAGCCTTCTGACTGTCCTGGGGTGGATTCTGTGGTGGATAGGTTGCAGCGGATCTGGAATCATGTGGTGGACAACCTGAAGTTGTCACAGGAGAGGGCTCAGCGCTTTGCCAACCGCCGCCGCGGTGTGGGTCCCCGACTACGCGTTGGGGATTTGGTATGGCTTTCTTCCCGCTTTGTTCCTATGAAGGTCTCCTCTCCCAAATTTAAACCTCGTTTTATTGGGCCTTACAAGATATTGGAAATCCTTAATCCTGTATCTTTTCGTCTGGATCTTCCTGTGTCGTTTGCTATTCACAATGTATTTCATAGGTCCTTATTGCGGCGGTACATTGTGCCTGTAGTTCCTTCTGCTGAGCCTCCTGCTCCGGTGTTGGTTGAGGGCGAGTTGGAGTACGTGGTGGAGAAGATCTTGGATTCTCGCCTCTCCAGGCGGAGGCTTCAGTACCTGGTCAAGTGGAAGGGCTATGGTCAGGAGGATAATTCCTGGGTGGTCGCCTCTGATGTTCATGCGGCCGATTTAGTTCGTGCCTTTCATGCCGCTCATCCTGATCGCCCTGGTGGTCGTGGTGAGGGTTCGGTGACCCCTCACTAAGGGGGGGGTACTGTTGTGAATTTGCTTTTTGCTCCCTCTAGTGGTTACTAGTTTTTTGACTCTGGTTTTTCTGTCATTCCTTTTATCCGCACCTGGTCGTTAGTTAGGGGTGTTGCTATATAAGCTCCCTGGACCTTCAGTTCTATGCCTGGCAACGTAGTTATCAGAGCTAGTCTGCTGTGCTCTTGTCTACTGATCCTGGTTCCAGTTATATCAGCTAAGTCTGCCTTTTGCTTTTTGCTTTTTGTTTTTGTTTTGTATTTTTGGTCCAGCTTGTTCCTAATCTATATCCTGACCTTTGCTGGAAGCTCTAGGGGGCTGGTGTTCTCCCCCCGGACCGTTAGACGGTTCGGGGGTTCTTGAATTTCCAGTGTGGATTTTGATAGGGTTTTTGTTGACCATATAAGTTACCTTTCTTTATTCTGCTATCAGTAAGCGGGCCTCTCTGTGCTAAACCTGGTTCATTTCTGTGTTTGTCATTTCCTCTTACCTCACCGTTATTATTTGTGGGGGGCTTCTATCCAGCTTTGGGGTCCCCTTCTCTGGAGGCAAGAAAGGTCTTTGTTTTCCTCTACTAGGGGTAGCTAGATTCTCCGGCTGGCGCGTGTCATCTAGAATCAACGTAGGAATGATCCCCGGCTACTGCTAGTGTTGGCGTTAGGAGTAGATATATGGTCAACCCAGTTACCACTGCCCTATGAGCTGGATTTTTGTATTCTGCAGACTTCCACGTTCCTCTGAGACCCTCGCCATTGGGGTCATAACAGGGTAGGTCACATATGATGCGATGTTCCGGAAGGCGGAATCGGCGCTGCAGAGCTGCAATGCTCGATCATGCTATGCTGGAACGCCGCAAGTGAGCGCACTCTAGGCGGACCTTGTGCAGCAATGAATCAAGATCCGGAGAGTCCCTCAAAAAACTCTGCATGACCAAGTTGAGCACATGTGCCAGACATGGGATATGGGTGAGCTTGCCTAGGCCCAGAGCTGCCACCAGATTTCGGCCACTGTCACACACTACCATGCCTGGCTGGAGATTCGCTGGCACAAACCACACATCGCTCTCCTGCTTGATGGCATTCCAGAGCTCCTGCGCTGTGTGGCTTCGATTCTCCAAAGAAATTAATTTCAATACGGCCTGTTGACATTTGGCCATGGCTGTGCTCCTAACGGTTGTAACACGTAATCGTTCACGGGTCCGTGTGGAGGTAGACTGTGACGGCTCCTGCAGCACTGATTCAGAGGAACTGGAGTATGAGGAGGAGTCAATGTGTACAGACTGGATTCCTGCAATCCTTGGAGTTGGCAGAATATGTACAGCGCCACTCTCAAGATCTGTACCCGGCTCCACAACATTTTCCCAATGGGGAGTGAGGGAAAGGTATCGTCCCTGTCCATGGTTACTGGTCCACACATCGGTGGTTAGGTGGACCTTGCTACTGACGGCGTTTAGTAGCGCATGTTTAATTTTTCCCTCCACATGCTTTTGCAGGGCAGGGACTGCTTACCTGCTGAAATAAAAGCGGCTGGACACGTTGTATTGTGGGACTGCCAATGCCATGAAGTTACTGAAGGTTTCAGTCTCCACCAGCCTGAATGAGAGCATTTCAAGCGACAGTAGTTTTGCAATGCCAGCATTCAGAGCCTGTGCTTGTGGGTGGTTTGCCGAGTATGGGCGCCTTTTCTCCCATGCCTGTGCTACCGATGGCTGTAGACAGGCTTGGGAGTGTGACGATGACAGGACACGTTGTGCTGTGGGTGGAATTACACTGTGTCTCTGTGCAACAGAGCCAGAGATTATTCCATGGCAATCCTGTTAGGAAGCCAAACCAGCTGTGTGTGAGCTGGAGGAAGAGGCTGAAACATGAGCTGAAGAGGTGGTAGGTGGCGCTGTAGGTTGGCCTAGGTCTTCAGTGCGTCTTTGTAACTCCACCACGTGCTTGGTCCGCACATGTTTCCACATATTTGTGGTATTGAGGTTGCTGACACTTTTCCCTCTTTTCACTTTCTCATTACACAGCTTGCATTTGTCAAAGCAAATGTCATCTGCAACTGTGTCAAAAAGGACCAGGCACTGCAAGTCTTGGGAGCGCCCGTTTTGGGTTTTGGAAGAGGCATGCTCCTAATGGGTGCCGAAGTGGAGGCTACAGGCAACCCAGTCTGCCCCCTCCCTCTCCCTCCTTTTTGGGCCATTCGGGGAATCTCTTCCTCAGAACTGCTCCCACCACCTTCCTGCACCTCACGCCATGATGGGTCAAGGACCTCATCATCTACACTACCCTATGTAACAGTATGAGGCAGTGACGCACGCTGAGCGGACTACAACCAGATGTGGCTGCAGAACACACTACAGCGTGAGCTGCATTCTCGCACAGAGATCTCACAGACAGCCGTGAACAGCGCTGCAAGGCTGCAGAAAAGCTCCTCTATCTACTCCTATATAGTGTTTGCACGCAATGCAGCTGGATACGGATGGAAACACACATATAGGAGAAATCAGGAAAAATGTGCAGCAGCACTAATGCAAAAAAGGGCAATGTAACAATACGAGGCAGTGACGCACGCTGAGCGGACTCCAACCATATGCGGCTGCAGAACACACTACAGCTTGAGCTGCACTCACACCCAGAGACCTCGCAGACAGTCGTTAACAGCGCTGCAAGGCAAAAAAAGCTTCTCACACAGCGGTTGCTAAAGTAGCCTGGGTAAAGCACAATAAAGCAAATCGCTATCTCAAACTGTCTCTCAGTCAGAACTGCAGCATCCTGTCCCTAACTGAATTCACAGCAGAGTGAACCCAAAATGGAGGCGGCTGCTTTTATAGTGCATCTTGACATAATTTCAGCAGCCAATCACAGCTATGCCATTAGTTAACATGCCTAACATACATAACAGTATGTGCCCACACTTCTTAGGATTCCTCATTGGCTGAATAAATCAAACTGGCTCATTGCATTATGGGAACTTCCGATTCTGGTATTCGATATATTCTAAAAGTATCGGAACTCAGTATCGGAACTCCGATACCACGAATATCGGCCAATAACCAATATTGCAGTATCGGAATGCTCAACACTAGTCACAACGTCTTGATGTTGGTAGTGTGATTTTAGATTTTTACTCCAGCCTTTCTTGATTTTAGAAGGGCATGATATGCCTATATCTGTGTCTCCTCCTCCTTTTACTCCTCCACCTCTTTTCTTTTCGCATGACTATATGTAGTTGTGACTTTTCCATGTGTTTGCTGTGTCTTCTGAGCAGTTTGTCAGCTTTTGGACACCTTTTAAGGTGTTTTCTATGTGTTTTCTATGTGTTTATATGTGTTTGTGTTTGCCTGCCATTGGTTTCAATGGGGATCAACGGTGTTCGTCGAACACGCCCCAGTTCGACGAACCGAACCGAACTCGAACACTAATGGAGTGGCTTAACACTAATTCAGACCCCTTTAAATTTTTCATTGCAGCCGTTTGGTAAATTCAAAAACGGTCATTTTTTGTTCAATAATGTACTCTCTGCACCCCATCTTGACTGAAAGAAAACAGAAATGTAGAAATTTTTGCAAATGTATTAAAATAGAAAAACTGAAATATCACATGGTCATAAGTATTCAGACCCTTTGCTTAGTATTGAGTAGAAGCACCCTTTTGAGCTAGTACAGCCATAAGTCTTCTTGGGAGTGATTCAGCAAGTTTTTCACATCTGGATTTGGGGATCCTCTGCCATTCTTCCTTGCAGATCCTCTCCAGTTCCATAAGGTTGGATGGTAAATATTGGTGGACAGCCATTTTCAGGTCTCTCCAGAGATGCTCATTTGGGTTTAGGTCAGGGCTCTGGCTGGGCAAGTCAAGAATGGTCACAGAGTTGTTCTGGAACCACTCGTTTGTTATTTTAGCTATATGATTAGGGTTATTGTCTTGTTGGAAGGTGAACCTTCTCCCAAGTCTGAGGTCCAGAGCATTCTGGGAGAGGTTTTCAACCAGGATATCAATGCACTTGGCTGCATTCATGTTTCCAATAAATGACAACCAGTCGTCCTGTCCTTGCAGCTGAAAAACTCCTCCATAGCATAATGCTGCCACCACCTTGTTTCACTGTTGGGATTGTATTGGGCAAGTGATGAGCAGTGCCTGGTTTTCTCCACACATACTACTTAGAATTATCACGAAAAAGGTCTATTTTCGTCTTATCAGACCAGAAAATCTTATTTCTCATAGTCTGGGAGTCCTTCATGTGTTTTTAGCAAACTCTATGCGGGCTTTCATATGTCTTGCACTGAGGAGAGCCTTCCGTCGGGCCACTTTGCCATAAAGGCACGACTGGTAGAGGACTGCATTGATAGTTGACTTTATGGAACTGTCTTCCATCTCCCTACTGCATCTCTGGAGCTCAGCCACAGTGATCTGGTGTTTTTATTTACCTCTCTCACTAAGGCTCTTCTCCCACGATTGCTCAGCCATTTCCAGGAAGACTTCTGGTGGTCCCAAACTTCTTCCAGTAAGGATTATGGAGGCCACTTGTGCTTTTTGGAACCTTGAGTACTGTAGAAATTCTTTTGTAACCTTGACCAGATCTGTGCCTTGCCACAGTTCTGTCTCTGAGCTCCTTGGTCAGTTCCTTTGACCTCATGATTCTCATTTGGTCTGACATGCACTGTGAGCTGTGAGGTCTTATATAGACAAGTGTGTGCCTTTCCAAATCAAGTACTATCAGTTTAAGTAAACAAAGCTGGACTCCAATGAAAGAGTAGAACCATCTCAAGGAGGATCACAAGGAAATGGACAGCATATGAGTGTCTGAGCAAAGTGTCTGAATACTTATGACCATGTGATATTTCAGTTTTCTATTTGAATAAATTTGCAAAAATGTCTACATTTCTGTTTCTTTCAGTCAAGATGGGGTGCAGAGTGTACATTAATAAAAAAAAGAACTTTTTTGAATTTACCAAATGGCTGCAATGAAACAAAGAGTGACAAATTTAAAGGGGTAGACTCTGATTTCAGCAATGTGTCATCTATCAGTTTTGCAATTTTCAAATTTTAATTTTATGACATTAAATCCGAGAGTTACATCACACAAATTAGTTAATAAATAACATTTCCCACGTGTCTACTTTGCATCAGCACAATTTTTAAACCATCATTTTTTTTCTTAGAATGCTAAAAGGGTTACATTTGACCAGAAATTTCTAATTTTTCCAAAAAATTTTAGAAAACCATTGCTTTAGAGACCACATCACATTTGAAGTAACTTTGATGGGTCTATATGGCAGAAAATTCCCAAAATTAACACCATTCTAAGAACTGCACCCCTCAAAGTGTTTAAAACCACAGTCAAGGAGTTTATTAATTGTTCAGGTGCTTAACAAAAACTGAAGCAATGTGGAAGGAAAAAATAAGTTTATTTTTTTTCGCAAAAAGTTTAATTATTACCTAATTTTTTTATTATTTTCACAAGGATATCAGGAGAAAATGAACCCCAATATTTGTTGTGGAATTTCTCTTGAGTATGAATATATACCCCTTGTGTGGAGGAAAATCACCGTTTGGGCGCACGGCAAGGCTTGGAAGGGAAGGAGCATCTTTTGACTGAATACAAAATTGGCTGGAATTGAGAGCGGACACCATGTCACATTTGGAGAACCCCTGCTGTGCCTAGACAGTGCAACCCCACACAAGTGACACTATTTTGGAAACTAGACCCCTGAAGATGTGTGGTGAGCACCATGAACCCCTAGGTGCTCCACAGAAGTTTATTGAAAGTGGCCCAGTGCAGGAATGGAGACATAGGGACAGGATGGGAGACATGGTGGCAGGAATAGAAACACTGGAGCAAGAATGGAAACACTGGGGCGGGGCAGGAATGGAGACATGGGGGCAGGAATGGAGACAGTGGGGCAGGAATAGAAACGCTGGGGCACGAATAAAGACACAGAGGGCATGAGTGGAGACATTGGGATAGGAATGGAAACACTGGGGCAGGAATGGAGACACAGGGGGCAGGAGTGGAGACATTGGCACTGGAATAGAAACACTGGGGCAGGAATGGAAACACTGGGGCAGGAATAAAGACACAGGGAGCAGGATGGGAGACATGGGGCAGGAATGGAATCACTGGGCAGGAATGGAGACATGGGGGCAGGAATGGAAACACTGGGGCATGAATGGAGACACGGGTCAGGAATGGAAATACTGGGGCAGGAATGGAGACATAGGGGGCAGGATGGGAGACACGGGGGCAGGAATGGAAACATTGGGGAAGGAATGGAGACAAAAGGCAGAATGGAGACAAGGGGGCAGGATTGGAGACATGGGGTAGGATGGAGACACGGAGGCAGGATGGGAGACATGGGGGCAGAATGTAGACATGGGGCAGAATGGAGACATGAGGCAGCATGGAGACACAGTGGCAGGAATGGAATCACTGGGGCAGGAATGGAATCACTGGGGCAGGAATGGAATCACTGGGGCAGGAATGGAATCACTGGGGCAGGATGGGAGACACGTGGGCAGGAATGGAAACACTGGGGCAGGGAAGGAAACACTGGGGCAGGAATGGAGACACAGGGGGCAGGAATGGAGACACAGGGGGCACAATGGAGACAAGGGGCAGAATGGAGACAAGGAGGCAGGATTGGAGACAGGGGGCAGGATGGAGACACGGAGGCAGGATGGGAGACACGTTCAGAATGTAGACAAGGGGCAGAATGGAGACACAGGGGCAGGATTGGAGACATGGGGCAATATGGAGATACAGGGGCGGGATGGAGACACGGGGCAGGAATGGAATCACTGGGGCAGGAATGGAGACAAAGGGGCAGGAATGGAGACACGTGGGCAGGAATGGAAACACTGGGGCAGGAATAGATACACTGGGGCAGGAATGGAGACACAGGGGGCAGGAATGGAGACCCAGGGGGCAAAATGGAGACAAGGGGCAGAATGGAGACAAGGAGGCAGGATTGGAGACACGGGGCAGGATGGAGATACGGAGGCAGAATGGGATACATGTTTAGAATGTAGACAAGGGGCAGAATGGAGACACGGGGGCAGGATTGGAGACATGGGGCAAAATGGAGCTACAGGGGCAGGATGGAGACATGGGGCAGGTATGGAATCACTGGGGCTGGAATGGAGACAAAGGGGCAGGAATGGAGACACGGGGGCAGGAATGGAAACACTGGGGCAGGAATGGAGACACAGGGTGCAGGAATGGAGACACAGGGGGCAGAATGGAGACACAGGGGGCAGAATGGAGACAAGGGGCAGAATGGAGACAAGGAGGCAGGATTGGAGACACGGGGCAGGATGGAGACACGAGGCAGGATGGGAGACACGTTCAGAATGTAGACAAGGGACAGAATAGAGACACGGGGCAGGATTGGAGACATGGGGCAAAATGGAGATACAGGGGCGGGATGGAGACACGGGGCAGGTATGGAATCACTGGGGCTGGAATGGAGACAAAGGGGCAGGAATGGAAACAGGGGGTAGGAATGGAGACACAGGGGGCAGGAATGGAAACACGGGACAGGAATGGAAACTCTGGGGTAGGAATGGAAACAGGTGGCAGGAATGGAAACACTGGGGCAGGAATGGAAACACAGGGGGCAGGAATGGAAACAGTGGGTGGGCAGGAATGGAAATACTGGGGCAGGAATGGAGACACGGGGCTGGAATGGAGACACAGGGGGCAGAATGGAGACAAGGGGCAGAATGGAGACAAGGGGCATAATGGAAACAAGGGGGCAGGATTGGAGACACGGGAGCAGGATGGAGACACGGAGGCACGATGGGAGACATGGGGCAGAATGTAGACAAGGGGCGGAATGGAAACACAGGGGCAGGATTGGAGACATGGGGCAGAATGGAGACACGGGCGGGATGGAGACACGGGTGCAGGATGTAGACACGGGGCGGGATGGAGACACGAGGAGGGATGGAGACACGGGGTGGGATGGAGACACGGAGGCAGGATGGAGACATGGGGCAGAATGTAGACAAGGGAGTAGAATGGAGACATGGGGCAGGATGGGAGACATTGGGGCAGAATGGAGACAAGGGGGCAGAATGCAGACAGATGGGGCAGGGATATGGGGCAGGATGGAGACAGATGGTGCAGGATCATGTGGCAGGATGGAGACACATGGTGCAAGATCATGGGGCAGGATGGAGACAGATGGGGCAGGATCATGGGGCAGGATGGAGACACATGGTGCAGGAATATGGAGCAGGATGGAGACAGATTGTGCAGGATCATGGGGCAGGATGGAGACAGAAGGGGCAGGATTATGGGGTAGGATGGACACACATGATGCAGGATCATGGGGCAGGATGGAGACAAATGGTGCAGAATCATGGGGCAGGATGGATATGATGGAAACAGATGGGGCAGGATCATGGTGCAGATGGGGCATGATCATGGTACAGCAAAAAAGAGAAAAGAGTAGACTAATGATGGTATGCACACCCGAAAATTAAAAAAAATGGAAAAACTTTTATTATTACACCTCAAAAAAGACAGACACAGATAAAACCATTTAAAAAGGCCTAAAATATAGGACCAATAGGCGACACCCCTATATATCGCAAATATAGTATAGTACAACCAAAGAAACATTATAGTTATAAACAAATATACATAATATAATTGGCTGTACAGATATAAATAACAAACTGTCTCTTGCTCATAGGCTAAATAAGTCAAGTCTCATAGTATTGAACCAAAACAAAAAGAATATCATAACACACAATGTGCTGCAAACATATACACACATAATTGAAACCCTATAAAATAGGCATGACTATAATGAGTAACAGTGTTATCTAAGCATGCTCAATGCCTGGAAAGCCCAAATACCAATATTCATATCACAATGTTAGGCTTAAATGTAGGCACAGACCCCACAATGATATATACGGCTATACATTAAATAACAGTATTGTCTGAGCATGCTAGGTACCTGGAAAGCCTAAGTCCCAATGTGCACATCACAATATTAGGCTGACACATAAGCATAAACCCCACAAAGATGTATGTCCAAATACCTATGTGGACCTGGTCCAACAAAAATGAGCAGCCACTGATGACAAATGACGCGCAATTGCGCCTGCAGAAAGCAAGGTGGAGAGAAATAAGCCCACTGTAGGTAGATAAATACCACTCGAGCTGCGGGGGAGTGCAGCGGATTGAGGGGCCCAGGAGAGACAAGAGACAAGAATAAGGGGTGAGGTGTTATGATCCCAAGTGGCGGAGGATCACAAATAGATCAGCAAGTGATTAAACTAAGGACGAGCTCTAGGGAGATGGTAACTGGACTGATCGCAAATCTGAACCTATCCAAAACAACTAGAGGTAGCCGGTGAACGTGCCTAAAAAATTCTTAGACGTCTCGAGCCAGCCTGAGGAACTAGCTACCCCTAAAGAGAAAGAAAGACCTCGCTTGCCTCCAGAGAAATAATCCCCAAAGATATAGAAGCCCCCAACAAATATTAACGGTGAAGTAAGAAGAAGGCACATACATAGGGATGAAATCAGATTCAGCAAAAGAGGCCCACTAGTACTAGAAAGCAGAAAATAGAGCAGGGGTCTATGCGATCAATAAAAAACCCTTACAAAATATCCATCCTGAGATTTCAAGAACCCACACACCAACTAACGGTGTGTGGGGAGAAACTCAGCCCACTAGAGCAACCAGCAAGCGAGGGAATTACATTTTAGCAAGCTGGAACAGAAAACATGATAAACACTGCTGATCAAAAAATGAGCAAACAAAACTTAGCTTATCCTGGATGGACTGGGAGCAAGGTAGTCAGAAGGAATCTGAGTAGCACTGATTACATCGACAGCCGGCCACAAGTGGAAGTAAAACAGAGCTATATAGGAACCTCCCAGAGGATAACGAACCAGCTGATAGCCAGAGACCAGCAGGATAACAAACAAAGCCACCAGGGGGAGCCCAAAGCAAAAGTCACACCATACCACCAGTGACCACAAGAGGGAGCCCGAAAACAGAGTTCACAACAGTCCCCCCCCCTTAAGGAGGGGTCACCGAACCCTCATGAAAACCCCCAGGGCGATCAGGATGAGCCACATGGAAGGCACGAACCAAATCGGCCGCATGAACATCAGAGGCGACAACCCAAGAATTATCCTCCTGACCATAGCCCTTCCACTTGACCAAATACTGGAGCCTCCATCTAGAAACACGAGAATCCAAGATCTTCTCCACCACATATTCCAATTCTCCCTCAACCAGCACCGGGGCAGGAGGCTCAACCGGAGGAACCACAGGTACCACATACCTCCGCAACAACGAGCGATGGAACACATTATGAATAGCAAATGATGCCGGGAGGTCCAGACGGAATGACACAGGGCCAAGGACTTCCAGAATCTTATAAGGACCGATAAACCGAGGCTTGAACTTAGGAGAGGAGACCTTCATAGGAACGAAGCGAGGCGACAACCACACCAAGTCCCCAACGCGAAGTCGGGGACCCACACAGCGACGGCGGTTGGCAAAGAGCTGAGCCTTCTCTTGTGACAACTTCAAATTGTCCACCACGTGATTCCAAATCTGATGCAACCTATCCACCACAACATCCACTCCAGGACAGTCAGAAGGCTCCACCTGACCCGAGGAAAAACGAGGATGAAACCCCGAATTACAAAAAAAAGGAGAAACCAAAGTAGCAGAACTAGCCCGATTATTAAGGGCAAACTCGGCCAACGGTAAAAAAGTACCCCGGTCGTCCTGGTCAGCAGAAACAAAACATCTTAAATAAGTCTCCAAGGTCTGATTAGTTCGCTCGGTTTGGCCATTCGTCTCAGGATGGAAGGCCGACGAAAAAGACAATTTAATGCCCAACTTAGCACAAAAGGTCCGCCAAAATCTAGACACAAACTGGGATCCTCTGTCAGAAACAATGTTCTCAGGAATCCCGTGCAAACAAACCACATTTTGAAAAAACAGTGGAACCAACTCGGAGGAGGAAGGCAACTTAGACAAGGGCACCAAATGGACCATCTTAGAAAAACGATCACACACCACCCAGATGACAGACATTCTCTGAGAGACAGGGAGATCTGAAATAAAATCCATGGAAATGTGCGTCCAAGGCCTCTTCGGGACAGGCAAAGGTAACAGCAAACCACTGGCACGAGAACAGCAAGGCTTCGCCCGAGCACAAATTCCACAACACTGCACAAAGGAACGCACATCCCGTGACAAGGAAGGCCACCAAAAAGACCTGGCCACCAAGTCTCTGGTACCAAATATTCCAGGATGGCCCGCCAACACTGAAGAATGAACCTCGGAGATGACTCTGTTGGTCCATCTATCCGGGACAAACAGTCTCTCCGGTGGACAGTGGTCAGGTCTATCCGCCTGAAACTCTTGCAGCACACGTCGCAAATCTGGGGAGATGGCAGACAAAATCACCCCTTCTCTAAGGATACCAGCCGGCTCTGAATCTCCAGGAGAGTCAGGCACAAAACTCCTAGAAAGAGCATCAGCTTTCACATTCTTCGAACCCGGCAGGTACGAGACCATGAAATCAAAACGAGAGAAAAACAACGACCAACGAGCCTGTCTGGGATTCAGCCGCTTGGCCGACTCTAGATAAATCAAATTCTTGTAGTCAGTCAAGACCACCACACGATGTTTAGCTCCCTCGAGCCAATGTCGCCACTCCTCAAATGCCCACTTCATAGCCAACAGCTCCCGATTACCGACATCATAATTCCGCTCGGCAGGCGAAAACTTTCTTGAAAAGAAAGCACATGGCTTCATCACAGAGCCATCGGGGCTTCTCTGCGACAAAACAGCCCCCGCTCCAATCTCGGAAGCATCAACCTCCACCTGGAAGGGAAGTGAGACATTTGGCTGACATAAGACCGGAGCCGAAGAAAACCGACGCTTCAGCTCCCGAAAGGCCTCCACAGCCGCAGAAGACCAATTAGTCACATCAGAACCCTTCTTGGTCAAATCCGTCAAAGGCTTAACAACGCCAGAAAAATTAGCTATGAAGTGACAGTAAAAATTAGCAAAACCCAAGAACTTCTGAAGACTCTTAACAGATGTAGGCTGCGTCCAGTCATGAATAGCCTGAACCTTGACTGGGTCCATCTCCATAGTAGAAGGAGAAAAAATGAAACCCAAAAAAGAAATCTTCTGGACTCCAAAAAGATATTTTGAGCCCTTCACAAATAAAGCATTGTCACGTAGGACCTGAAAGACCATCCTGACCTGCTTAACATGAGACTCCCAATCATCCGAAAAAAAAAAAATATCATCCAGATACACAATCATAAACTTATCCAGATATTCACAGAAGATGTCATGCATAAAGGACTGAAAGACCGAAGGAGCATTAGAAAGTCCAAAAGGCATCACCAAGTACTCAAAATGGCCTTCAGGCGTATTAAATGCAGTTTTCCATTTATCACCCTGTTTTATACGCACAAGGTTATACGCACCACGAAGATCTATCTTGGTGAACCAACTAGACCCCTGTTGTGAATTTACCTTTTCGCTCCCTCTAGTGGCTACTAGTGATTTGACTCTGGGTATGTCATTCATCCCTTGTATGCTCACCTGGGTCGTTAGGTCAGGGGTGTTGCTATATAAGCTCCCTGGACCTTCAGTTCAATGCCTGGCAACGTTGATATCAGAGCTAATCTGTAGTGCTCTTGTCTACTGATCCTGGTTCCTGCTTGATTAAGCTAAGTCTGCTTCCTTGCTTTTTGCTATTTGTTTTTGTTTGCATTTTTGTCCAGCGTGTACATAATCTGTATCCTATCCTTGCTGGAAGCTCTAGGGAGGCTGGAGTTCTCCCCCCGGGCCGTTAGACGGTTCGGGGGTTCTTGAATCTCCAGTGTGGATTTTTGATAGGGTTTTTGTTGACCATATAAGTTATCTTACTACATTCTGCTATTAGTAAGTGGGCCTCTCTTTGCTAAACCTAGTTCATCTCTGTGTTTGTCATTTCCTCTTACCTCACCGTTATTATTTGTGGGGGGCTTGAATCCAACTTTTGGGGGTCTTTTCTCTGGAGGCAAGAGAGGTCTTTGTTTTCCTCTTCTAGGGGTAGTTAGCTCTCCGGCTGGCGCGAGACATCTAGCGACCAACGTAGGCATGTTCCCCGGCTACTTCTAGTGTTGGCGTTAGGAGTAGATATATGGTCAACCCAGTTACCACTGCCCTATGAGCTGGATTTTTGTACTTCGCAGACTTGCCGATATCTCTGAGACCCTCGCCATTTGGGTCATAACAGTTTGCCAGGCCAGTATTAAATGTTAAATGCATTGCAGAAGCGGGATTATAAGAAAGAAAATTCTGAGTTTTTTTTTTTTTTCTTTCTCTCATTTTTTTTTTTTTCTTTTCCCCTTTACCTCTGAGTGGCTTGTGTTTGCTGCAGACATGAATGTTCAGACCTTGATTACAAGTGTGGACCAGCTTGCTGCTCGTGTGCAGGGCATACAAGATTATGTTACCAGAAATCCTATGTCAGAACCTAAGATACCGATTCCTGAACTGTTTTCCGGAGACCGATTTAAATTTAGAAATTTCAGGAATAATTGTAAATTGTTTTTGTCTCTGAGACCCTGTTCATCTGGAGACTCCGCTCAGCAAGTAAAAATTGTTATTTCTTTTTTACGGGGCGACCCTCAGGATTGGGCCTTCTCGCTGGCGCCAGGAGATCCGGCATTGGCTGACATTGATGCGTTTTTTCTGGCGCTTGGTTTGCTTTATGAGGAACCCAATCTTGAGATTCAGGCAGAAAAAGCCTTGCTGGCGATGTCTCAGGGCCAGGACGAGGCTGAAGTGTATTGCCAAAAATTTCGGAAATGGTCCGTGCTGACCCAGTGGAACGAGTGTGCATTGGCTGCAAATTTTAGAAATGGCCTTTCTGAAGCCATTAAGAATGTGATGGTGGGTTTTCCCATTCCCACAAGTCTGAATGATTCTATGGCCCTGGCTATTCAAATCGACCGGCGGTTGCGGGAGCGCAAAACCGCAAATTCCCTCATGGTGTTGTCTGAACAGGCACCTGATTTAATGCAATGTGATAGAATCCTGACTAGAAATGAGCGGAAAATTCATAGACGCCAGAATGGCTTGTGTTACTACTGTGGTGATTCTACACATGTTATCTCAGCATGCTCTAAACGTCTTACTAAGGTTGTTAGTCCGGTCACCATTGGTAATTTGCAACCTAAATTTATTCTATCTGTAACTTTGATTTGCTCACTGTCATTGTATCCTGTCATGGCGTTTGTGGACTCAGGTGCTGCCCTGAGCCTTATGGATCTGTCATTTGCCAAGCGCTGCGGATTTGTTCTTGAGCCATTGGAAAATCCTATCCCTCTTAGGGGTATTGATTCTACGCCATTGGCAAAAAATAAACCGCAGTTTTGGACACAGGTTACCATGTGCATGACTCCCGAACATCGGGAGGTAATACGTTTTCTTGTTCTGCATAAAATGCATGATTTGGTTGTTTTGGGTTTGCCATGGTTACAGACCCATAATCCAGTCTTGGACTGGAAGGCTATGTCAGTGTCAAGTTGGGGTTGCCATGGAATTCATGGAGATTCCCTGCCCTTGTCTATTGCTTCTTCTACGCCTTCGGAAGTTCCGGCGTATTTGTCTGATTATCAGGATGTCTTCAGCGAGTCTAAGTCCAGTGCACTGCCTCCTCATAGGGAATGTGACTGTGCAATAGATTTGATTCCTGGCAGTAAGTTTCCTAAGGGGAGACTGTTTAATCTGTCGGTACCTGAACATACCGCGATGCGTTCATATATCAAGGAGTCTCTTGAGAAGGGGCATATCCGTCCTTCTTCTTCCCCTCTTGGTGCGGGATTCTTTTTTGTGGCCAAAAAGGACGGATCTTTGAGGCCTTGTATTGACTATCGGCTTTTAAATAAGATCACTGTCAAATTTCAGTATCCTTTGCCGCTGTTGTCAGATTTGTTTGCCCGGATTAAAGGTGCCAAGTGGTTCACCAAGATAGACCTTCGTGGTGCGTACAACCTTGTGCGCATTAGGCAGGGCGATGAATGGAAAATATACGCCTGAAGGTCATTTTGAGTACTTGGTGATGCCATTTGGGCTCTCTAATGCACCTTCAGTTTTTCAGTCCTTCATGCATGACATTTTCCGGAAGTATCTGGATAAATTTTTGATTGTTTATCTGGATGATATTCTGGTTTTTTCTGATGATTGGGACTCGCATGTGGAGCAGGTCAGGATGGTTTTTGAGATTTTGCGTGAAAATTCTTTGTTTGTAAAAGGCTCAAAGTGTCTCTTTGGTGTACAGAAGGTTCCCTTTTTGGGGTTCATTTTTTCCCCTTCTGCTGTGGAGATGGATCCAGTCAAGGTCCGAGCTATTCATGATTGGACTCAACCCTCGTCAGTTAAGAGTCTTCAGAAGTTCTTGGGTTTTGCTAACTTCTACCGTCGTTTTATCGCAAATTTCTCTAGCGTTGTTAAACCGCTGACGGATATGACCAAGAAAGGCTCTGATGTAGCTAACTGTGCTCCTGCTGCCGTGGAGGCTTTCCAGGAGTTGAAACGCCGGTTTACTTCGGCGCCTGTTTTGTGCCAGCCTGACGTCTCACTTCCCTTTCAGGTTGAGGTGGATGCTTCGGAGATTGGGGCAGGGGCCGTTTTGTCGCAGAGAGGCCCTGGTTGCTCTACTATGAGACCTTGTGCCTTCTTCTCTAGGAAGTTTTCGCCGGCAGAGCGAAATTATGATGTGGGCAATCGGGAGTTGTTGGCCATGAAGTGGGCATTTGAGGAGTGGCGTCATTGGCTCGAGGGTGCTAAGCATCGTGTGGTGGTCTTGACTGATCACAAAAATCTGATTTACCTCGAGTCTGCTAAACGCCTGAATCCTAGACAGGCCCGCTGGTCATTGTTTTTCTCCCGTTTTGACTTTGTGGTCTCGTATTTACCAGGTTCTAAGAATGTGAAGGCCGATGCTCTGTCTAGGAGCTTTGTGCCTGATGCTCCTGGAGTCGCTGAACCTGTGGGTATTCTTAAGGAAGGAGTTATCTTGTCTGCTATTTCTCCAGATCTGCGACGTGTGTTGCAGAGATTTCAGGCTGGTAGGCCTGACTCTTGTCCACCTGACAGATTGTTTGTGCCTGCTAAATGGACCAGCAGAGTCATTTCTGAGGTTCATTCCTCAGTGTTGGCAGGGCACCCGGGAATTTTTGGCACCAGAGATCTGGTGGCCAGGTCCTTTTGGTGGCCTTCCTTGTCAAGGGATGTGCGGTCATTTGTGCAGTCCTGTGGGACTTGTGCTCGAGCTAAGCCTTGCTGTTCTCGTGCCAGCGGGTTGCTCTTGCCCTTGCCTGTCCCGAAGAGACCTTGGACACAAATCTCTATGGATTTCATTTTGGATCTTCCGGTTTCTCAGGGCATGTCTGTCATCTGGGTGATATGTGATCGTTTCTCCAAGATGGTCCATTTGGTTCCTTTGCCTAAGCTGCCTTCCTCTTCTGATCTGGTTCCTGTGTTCTTCCAGAACGTGGTTCGTTTGCACGGCATTCCTGAGAATATTGTGTCGGACAGAGGATCCCAGTTTGTTTCCAGGTTCTGGCGATCCTTTTGTGGTAGGATGGGCATTGATTTGTCGTTTTCGTCCGCTTTCCATCCCCAGACTAACGGACAAACGGAGCGAACTAATCAGACTCTGGAGGCTTATTTGAGGTGTTTTGTCTCTTCTGATCAGGATGATTGGGTGACCTTCTTGCCGTTGGCTGAATTTGCCCTTAATAATCGGGCTAGTTCCGCCACCTTGGTTTCGCCATTTTTCTGCAACTCTGGTTTCCATCCTCGTTTTTCCTCGGGACATGTGGAGCCTTCTGACTGTCCTGGGGTGGATTCCGTGGTGGATAGGTTGCAGCAGATCTGGAGTCATGTGGTGGACAACTTGAAGTTGTCACTGGAGAAGGCTCAGCGTTTTGCCAACCGCCGCCGCGGTGTGGGTCCCCGACTTCGCGTTGGGGATTTGGTATGGCTGTCTTCTCGATTTGTTCCTATGAAGGTCTCCTCTCCCAAATTTAAGCCTCGCTTCATTGGTCCTTACAAGATATTGGAAATCATTAATCCTGTATCCTTTCGCCTGGATCTTCCGGTGTCGTTTGCCATTCACAACGTATTTCATAGGTCCTTGTTGCGGCGGTACGTTGTGCCTGTGGTTCCTTCTGCTGAGCCTCCTGCTCCGGTGTTGGTTGAGGGCGAGTTGGAGTACGTGGTGGAGAAGATCTTAGATTCTCGTCTCTCCAGGCGGAGGCTTCAGTACCTGGTCAAGTGGAAGGGCTATGGTCAGGAGGATAATTCCTGGGTGGTCGCCTCTGATGTGCATGCGGCCGATTTAGTTCGTGCCTTTCACGCCGCTCATCCTGATCGCCCTGGTGGTCTTGGTGAGGGTTCGGTGACCCCTCACTAAGGGGGGGTACTGTTGTGAATTTACCTTTTGGCTCCCTCTAGTGGCTACTAGTGATTTGACTCTGGGTATGTCATTCATCCCTTGTATGCTCACCTGGGTCGTTAGGTCAGGGGTGTTGCTATATAAGCTCCCTGGACCTTCAGTTCAATGCCTGGCAACGTTGATATCAGAGCTAATCTGTAGTGCTCTTGTCTACTGATCCTGGTTCCTGCTTGATTAAGCTAAGTCTGCTTCCTTGCTTTTTGCTATTTGTTTTTGTTTGCATTTTTGTCCAGCGTGTACATAATCTGTATCCTATCCTTGCTGGAAGCTCTAGGGAGGCTGGAGTTCTCCCCCCGGGCCGTTAGACGGTTCGGGGGTTCTTGAATCTCCAGTGTGGATTTTTGATAGGGTTTTTGTTGACCATATAAGTTATCTTACTACATTCTGCTATTAGTAAGTGGGCCTCTCTTTGCTAAACCTAGTTCATCTCTGTGTTTGTCATTTCCTCTTACCTCACCGTTATTATTTGTGGGGGGCTTGAATCCAACTTTTGGGGGTCTTTTCTCTGGAGGCAAGAGAGGTCTTTGTTTTCCTCTTCTAGGGGTAGTTAGCTCTCCGGCTGGCGCGAGACATCTAGCGACCAACGTAGGCATGTTCCCCGGCTACTTCTAGTGTTGGCGTTAGGAGTAGATATATGGTCAACCCAGTTACCACTGCCCTATGAGCTGGATTTTTGTACTTCGCAGACTTGCCGATATCTCTGAGACCCTCGCCATTTGGGTCATAACAGACCCCCTAATGCGAGCAAACAAATCAGTTAACAATGGCAAAGGATACTGAAATTTGACCGTGATTTTATTCAAAAGCCGATAATCAATACAGGGTCTTATGGAACCATCCTTTTTAGCCACAAAAAAGAATCCTGCACCAAGAGGGGATGAGGACGGGCGAATATGTCCCTTCTCTAAAGACTCCTTTATATAACTCCGCATGGCAGCATGCTCCGGCACAGATAAATTGAAAAGTCGTCCCTTAGGAAACTTACTACCAGGAATCAAATTTATAGCACAATCACAGTCCCTATGAGGAGGTAGAGAATTGAGTTTGGGCTCCTCAAATACATCCTGGTAGTACAAAAACGTAGGGACTTCAGAAGGAGTGGACGAAGCAATTGACACCACAGGAGCGTCACCATGAATTCCCTGACAACCCCAACTTGACACCGACATAGCTTTCCAATCCAGGACTGGATTATGAGTCTGCAACCATGGTAGACCCAACATGACGACATCATGCAAATTATGCAGTACAAGAAAGCGAATCACCTCCCGATGAACAGGAGTCATGCACATGGTCACTTGTGTCCAGTACTGAGGTCTATTCGTAGCCAATGGTGTAGAATCAATTCCCCTTAGTGGAATAGGGAATTTTAAAGGCTCCAAATCAAAACCACAGCGCCTGGCAAATGACCAATCCATCAGACTCAGGGCGGCACCTGAATCTACAAAAGCATTAACCGGGTAAGATGACAGGGAACAAATCAGGGTAACAGACAAAATGAGCTTAGGCTGTAAAGTACCAATGGTGACAGATTTATCAACCTTTTTTTTGCGCTTAGAGCATGCTGAGATAACATGAGCTGAATCACCACAGTAAAAGCACAACCCATTTTGCCGTCTATAATTTTGCCGTTCACTTCTGGTCAGAATTCTGTCACATTGCATAGATTCAGGTGTCTGTTCAGAAGACACCGCCAAATGGTGCACAGGTTTGCGCTCCCGCAAACGCCGATCAATCTGAATGGCCAGAGTCATTGACTCATTCAGACCTGCAGGCATAGGGAACCCCACCATGACATTCTTAATGGCTTCAGAAAGACCTTCTCTGAAATTTGCAGCCAGGGCACACTCATTCCACTGAGTAAGCATCGACCATTTCCGAAATTTCTGGCAGTACACCTCTGCTTCATCTTGCCCCTGCGAGAGGGCCAATAACGTTTTTTCAGCCTGGTTCTCAAGATTAGGTTCCTCATAGAGCAATCCAAGGGCTAGAAAAAACGCATCTACACTAAGCAATGCAGGATCCCCTGGCGCCAATGCGAAGGCCCAATCTTGGGGGTCACCACGCAAAAAGGAAATGATAATCTTAACTTGCTGAACGGCATCACCAGAGAAACGAGGTTTAAAAGAAAGAAACAACTTACAATTGTTCCTAAAATTCAGGAACCTAGATCTATCTCCAGAAAACAACTCCGGAATAGGTATTCTAGGCTCTGACATAGGACTGTGAACAACAAAATCCTGAATACTTTGAACCCTAGCAGCAAGATGATCCAGACTGGAAGCCAAGCTCTGGACATCCATGTCAGCAGCTGAACTCAAAGCCACACCAAGATTAAGAGGAGGAGAGAAGCTGCAACAGCAGCTAGACACACGGCAAAAAAAAAAAAAAAACTCTCAAGGCTTCTTTTCTCCTGCTTCTGCCATGCAATTAACACTTTACTGGCCGGCTGTACTGTTATGATCCCAAGTGGCGGAGGATCACAAATTGATCAGCAAGTGATTAATCTAAGGACGAGCTCTAGGGAGATGGTAACTGGACTGATCGCAAATCTGAACCTATCCAAAACAACTAGAGGTAGCCGGTGAACGTGCCTAAAAAATTCTTAGACGTCTCGAGCCAGCCTGAGGAACTAGCTACCCCTAAAGAGAAAGAAAGACCTCACTTGCCTCCAGAGAAATAATCCCCAAAGATATAGAAGCCCCCAACAAATATTAACGGTGAAGTAAGAAGAAGGCACATACATAGGGATGAAATCAGATTCAGCAAAAGAGGCCCACTAGTACTAGAAAGCAGAAAATAGAGCAGGGGTCTATGCGATCAATAAAAAACCCTTACAAAATATCCATCCTGAGATTTCAAGAACCCACACACCAATTAACGGTGTGCGGGGAGAAACTCAGCCCACTAGAGCAACCAGCAAGCGAGGGAATTACATTTTAGCAAGCTGGAACAGAAAACATGATAAACACTGCTGATCAAAAAATGAGCAAACAAAACTTAGATTATCCTGGATGGACTGGGAGCAAGGTAGTCAGAAGGAATCTGAGTAGCACTGATTACATCGACAGCCGGCCACAAGTGGAAGTAAAACAGAGCTATATAGGAACCTCCCAGAGGATAACGAACCAGCTGATAGCCAGAGACCAGCAGGATAACAAACAAAGCCACCAGGGGGAGCCCAAAGCAAAAGTCACACCATACCACCAGTGACCACAAGAGGGAGCCCGAAAACAGAGTTCACAACAGTGAGGCAAGAGCCCCACGCGTATCTCTGCAACAGCAGCTTCGTCAGGGGACGTTTCGATTGGTATTTGGGCTTTCCAGGCATTGAGCATGCTTAGATAACACTGTTACTCATTATAGTGATGCCTATTTTATAGGGTTTCAATTATGTGTGTATATGTTTGCAGCACATTGTGTGTTATGATATTCTTTTTGTTTTGGTTCAATACTATGAGACTTGACTTATTTAGCCTATGAGCAAGAGACAGTTTGTTATTTATATCTGTACAGCCAATTATATTATGCATATTTGTTTAAAACTGTAACGTTTCTTTGGTTGTACTATACTATATTTGTGATATATAGGGGTGTCGCCTATTGGTCCTATATCTTAGGCCTTTTTAAATGGTTTTATCTGTGTTTGTCTTTTTTGAGATGTAATAATAAAAGTTTTTCCATTTTTTTTAATTTTTGGGTGTGCATACCATCATTAGTCTAGTCTTTTCGCTTTTTTGCTGTATCTATTTTGCCCTACAGACTAGGTTTTGCACCCTGTATCATCATCAGTATAGGGGTGCACCCCTTCTACATATATTTACGGGGCAGGATCATAGGACAGATGGGGCAGGATCAGGGGACAGATGAGGCAGGATCATGGGACAGATGGGTCAAGTTCATGAGACAGATGGGGCAGGATCATGGGGCAGATAGGGTATTATCATGGGTCAGATGGGGCAGGATCATAGGACAGATGGGGCAGGATCATGGGACAGATGAGGCAGGATCATGGCACAGATGGGGCAGGATGGGACCTCACATGGAGGCAGGAAGGGAGAACATATGGCTGGAGCCGGGAATGAGACACACGAGGGGCCAGGATGGGGGATATTATTACTGCAGTGAGGTATTTATTTTATTCTTGAGGATAGTGTTTTAAATATGGGGGCAGGCCGGTTACTGTGCAGAGCAACACTGTCGCCTTTTTTTCTTCATCTTGTGTAGTTTAGAATTTGGGAAAAAAAAGTAATGTGTTCTGCAAGCGGTGCTCTAGATAGCTGTGTTAATTCCTGCAGAGATGAGTCCTGGCTCGAAGAAGTGATGGCGGTCTGTGCTGGATGAAGATTAAAAGCAAAGATAAAGGACTTCACCTAGAGACATCACTGCTGATTCAGTGTGTTATCTGTACACTGACATTATACACTGTATACTATATAAAGCGGTCTTGTGTACAATGTCACCAGTGATCCCTGTATTAACTTTACACTATACACTATATACAGAGCTCCTGTGTATGATGTCACCGGTGATCATTGTTTTCCCTGTACACTGACAATTATACAGAGCTCCTGTTTATAATGTTACTGGTAATCACTGTATTACCTGTACACAGACACTGCAAACTAAGTACAGATCTCCTTTGTATAATGGAACTTATGTTGATATTAGTATTGTGTTTTTTATTACTGATCATTATTTTAGTATTCAGTCACTATGTGGTGGTAATATGTGGTCTGGTCATAGTGTGGTGGTATTTGTCCCTTGTATGTGATATTGTTAAGTCACTGTGGTGGTAATATGTGGTCTGGACATGGTGTGGTGTATTTGTCCCTTGTATGTGATATTGTTCAGTCACTGTGGTGGTAATATGTTGTCCAGCCATGGTGTGGCAGTACTTGTTCCTTGTATGTGCTATTATTTGGTCACTATGTTGTGTTAATATGTGGTCTGGTCATGCTGTCGTGGTATTTGTTCCTTGTATGTGGTATTATTGGTCATCATGCGGTGGTAATATGTGGTCTGGACATGGTGCGGTGGTATTTGTTGCTTGTATGTGATATTATTCAGTCTCTGTGGTGGTAATATGTGGTCTGGACATGGTGTGGCATTTTTTGTTCCTTGTATGTGATATTAGGGGTCTCTATGTGTTGGTAATATGTTGTCTGGTCATGCTGTAGTGGTATTTGTCCCCTGTATGTGATATTATTGGTCATTTTAAAAATTGAAAAATAAGTTCAAATATACCTACATTTTATTGGATATTTTAGCAAATGATTAATAGGTTAGAGTAGAGTAGGGCCCAGCCTGTAGCCTGTCCGACTAGTGTCTAGTGCTGCTCAGTCCCTGACTGCTTTTAAAGCAAGGCAGCACCTGATACATGCTGCCTGTGAATTGCAGCATGTATCATCTTTTAGGTTACCTTTAAAGAACCCATGTTACATGCAGGATGTGCAAAGACACCCAATTTATGCAAAACTAAGTGTATTTCAGAGTAAGGAACATAATTCATATTCTGAGAGTTTGCATGAAGCTAAGCTAAGGAGATATTTTTTATTTTGCACTGTGCATGCTATTCCTTAAGGTAGGAGTTTTAAAGTCTCTTATTGACCTGTTTGAAATGCTACACACACAGACACACACACACACACACACACACACACACACGGAACAAAATATATTTTACACTCATACAGTGACACCTGCAGGTTCCAGGAGGTGCTGCAGGTTTAAGAAAAATCATTGCAGTACTATTTCATAGGCTGTTGTCATGTCCTACAGTAAATTATGCTATAATATGATATGCTTTATATTTAAACCCATTTTAACAATACAATTGTACTTCAATTTATAAACTGGAGCACATATGAATTGTAAAGTTTTATCTACTCCTGTTAAGTTATTATTAAACAGTTTAAACATCTTAAACCCTTTTAGTAAAAAGTTGTACAAGTGTTATTAAAAACATAAAATATTTTGTGTATGACGCTGAATATATATTCCTATTATTACAGTATGTTCCTTTATAAACTGCATATGGAAATCCACATATTGTTCTTTATAAATTTTTTATTATTCATTGAAATAATTTTCTATTATTGTAAATTATTCTACAATGCTATATTACAAGCCATAATATTTAATAATGTTCCATGCATCGATGGCATGTCATTTATATCTTCCAGTCAACACTTCACTCGTCACACTGCATGAAGATCAAAATTCCTGTGATTCTTTGAAATTTTACCCCTGCAACAATTATTTATTTAGAGTTTTACAAACTACTTATTATTATTGTTTTAAATCACATATAAATATTATTAGTTTAAATGTATTTTAAACCATTTTTCATTTTAGAACAAATAGAAAAATATGTTTTATTATTTTTTTGTGTTCAACTACAAGGTGCAGTAGGCATTTTTAATGGTGAATTAGGCAGATATAAGTTGTAGGTGTTTATTTACTTACATAATTACATAGTTGTATAGGCTGAAAAAAGACCTAGGTCCATCAAGTTCAACCTTTTTTCACCAATTGTACAATTTGTCACTAATTCACGACATGCACCGTACTAGTACGGCACATGTCGCGTCTGGTGACGCCATGTCCGGTGGTGAGCCCACATCAAAGCCACGACATGTCAGCTGTTTTGTACAGCTGACATGTGCCCGCAATAGTGGAGGATGGAATCGCGATCCACCCACCGCTATTAACTAGTTAAATGCTGCTGTCAAACTCTGACAGCGGCATTTAACTAGTGCTTCCAGCCATCTGGCCAGAAATGCTCGCATCGCTGACCCAAGTCACGTGATCGGGGGTCAGCGATGACTCATCATGACAACCAGAGGTCTCTTGAAGACCTCTATGGTTATTGATGCCAGATTGCTGTAAGCGCCACCCTGTGGTCGGCATTCATAGCAATGCAGTAATTCAGCTACATAGGAGCGATCAGAGCATCGCTTCCATGTAGCAGAGCCGATCAGGCTATGCCAGCTTCTAGCCTCCCATGGAGGCTATTGAAGCATGGAAAAAAAAATGTTTCCAAAAAATATGAAAAAAATTGAAAAAATGTAAAAGTTTAAATCATCCCCCTTTCGCCCCATTCAAAATAAAACAATAGATGAAAATCAAAAAATGAAAAACTCCAGAATTAAGTTTTTGTGGTCGCTGCGACGTTGCATTAAAATGCAATAACAGGCGATCAAAAGAACGTATCTGCACCAAAATGTTATCTTTAAAAACATCAGCATGCAAAAAAAAGCCCTCACCCGACCCGAGACCCCGAAAAAGGGAAACGCTATGGGTATTGGAAAATTGCACAATTTTTTTAATTTTTTTAGCAAAGTTTGGAATTTTTTTTCAACAACTAAGATAAAAAATAACCTAGACATGTTTATTGTCTATGAACTTGTAATGACCTGGAGAATCATAATGGCAGGTCAGTTTTAGAATTTAGTGAACCTAGCAAAAAAGTCAAACAAAAAACAAGTGTGCGATTGCACTTTTTTTGCAATTTAACCACACTTGGAATTTTTTTTATCATTTTCTAGTACAAGATATGGTAAAACCAATGATGTTGTTTAAAAGTACAACTTGTTCCACAAAAAAATAAGCCCTCATATGGCCATATTAACAGAAAAATAAAAAAGTTATGGCTCTGGGAAAGAGTGAAGCTAAAAACGAAAACGCAAAAATGAAAAAGGGCCGCGGCGTAAAGGGGTTAACTGTAACCCGCAATGTTATGTGTATTGGGGAAATCATCTAGCCCTTTTTTAAAAGCTGTTATGGTGTCTGACAATACCACCTCTTGCAGTAGTAATTGCAGTCTGACTGCTCTTACTGTAAAGAAATCTTTCCTATTTAGCTGCCTGACTCGCCTTTCTTCCACATGTAATGAGTGCCCCTGGTCCTAAGGGTACCGTCACACAGTGCAATTTTGATCGCTACGATGGCACGATCCGTGACGTCGCAGCGATCGTATGATTATCGCTCCAGCGTCGTAGACTGCGGTCACACGTTGCAATCACGGCGCTGGAGCGATGCTGAAGTCCCCGGGTAACCAGGGTAAACATCGGGTTACTAAGCGCAGGGCCGCGCTTAGTAACCCGATGTTTACCGTGGTTACCAGCGTAAAAGTAAAAAAAAAAAAAACGTACATGCTCACCATCTGATGTCCGTCCGGTCCCTTGCCGTCCGCTTCCTGCTCTGACAGATCCGGCCGTACAGTGAGAGCAGAGTGCAGCGGTGACGTCACCGCTGTGATCTGCTCTCACTTTCCGGCCGGCAGACAGTCAGAGCGGGAAGCGGACGGCAAGGGACCGGACGGACATCAGATGGTGAGCATGTACGGTTTTTTTTTTTTTACTTTTACGCTGGTAACCACGGTAAACATTGGGTTACTAAGCGCGGCCCTGCGCTTAGTTACCCGATGTTTACCCTGGTTACCAGCGAACGCATCGCTGGATCGCTGTCACACACAACGATCCAGCGATGTCAGCGGGTGATCAAGCGACGAAAGAAAGTTCCAAACGATCTGCTACGACGTACGATTCTCAGCAGGATCCCTGATCGCTGCTGCGTGTCAGACACTGCGGTATCGTAACGATATCGCTAGAACGTCACGAATCGTACCGTCGTAGCGATCAAAATTGCACTGTGTGACGGTACCCTTACTATGGTCTTTGGAAGGAATAAGTCATGTGCCAGTCCTTTGTACTGACCACACATATATTTACACATGTAAATGAGATCTCCTTTGAGGCATCTTTTTTCTAAGCTATACAAGCCTAACTTTTCCAACCTCTCATCATATGAGAGGCTTTCCATCCCTTGTAATAATCTAGTTGCTCACTTTTGAACTGACTCTATCTTCTGAATATACTTTTAAAATATGGAGCCCAAAACTGCTATCCCATATTCTAGATGTGGCCTCACCATTGATTTATTCTATTCTATTTATTCTATTTATTTTATCTCTTTTTAAAATCTTGTTTGCTTTTGTGGCTGCTGCTTGACATTGAGTACTGCTGCTCAGCTTACTTGTAACGAGAAAACCCAAGTCCTTCTCCTGTTCTGTAGTCCCAAGTATACTCCCATTTAATGTGTATGCAACAATAGGATTACTCCGTCCTAGGTGCATTACTTTATATTTATCTACAATAAAGGGACTCTGTCACCTGAATTTGGAGGGAACAATTTTCAGCCATAGAGGCGGGGTTTTCAGGTGTTTGATTCACCCTTTCCTTACCCGCTGGCTGCATGCTGGCTGCAATATTGGATTGAAGTTCATTCTCTGTCCTCCGTAGTACATGCCTGCACAAGGCACCGCTCATGTGACCGCTCACGCGACCAATCACAAGCCGCGACGTCATTGCAGATCCTAAACTCCTCACTCTTAGAAACGGAGGCTGCCGGTTACATCGGTAAGGTCCAGGGGCCGCGCCGGACGGGTGAGTATATCCATATTTTTTATTTTAATTCTTTATTTTTTACATGAATATGGATCCCAGGGCCTGAAGGAGAGTCTCCTCTCCTCCAGACCCTGGGAACCATACACTGGGAACTTCCGATTCCGATTTCCAATATCACAAAAATATCGGAACTCGGTATCGGAATTCCGATACAGCAAATATCGGCCGATACCCAATACTTGCGGTATCGGAATGCTCAACATTAATGGTAAGTAGCAAAAAGGAGAGGCTTGGAGAATCAGATAGGAGGTGACAGGAAAGATGAGAACTGCAGTAAGGTGAGTATTATTTTATTTTTATTTTGTCTGCTCTCATCAGTTTAATGAAATGTCAGTCAGCTGGCTAATATTTTGTTGAACTTGCATGGAGCAAAAAAATCTGTATTGTGAAGAATACAACGTTTGTAAAAAAAATTGAGGAAAACCTACTTTACCTTCTGTTAAATGCTATGCTGTCCTAAGCTCTTACTCATGCTCTTACATGTAATTCAGGTACGGACTGGGGATGAAATTCAGTCCTGGCATTTGAATACACACAGGCCCATGTTGTACCCGTCCCCATGAACCAGATGGGATATATTACTAATATGTCTAATGTTTCCCGTGGCCTGCTGGGGTAAGTGACGGAGTCAGCAATTCTGTACTCCATCACAACTCTTAACATTATGGGTATCTTGAGTACACAGATTTTTTTAACAACATAGAAGACAAGGCAGCCCATGACCAGACAGGCCCTTCTGGCATTTGCCAGAATTGCCAGATGGCCAGTCCTGCCCTGATGTAATTATATAAATGAGTTCAGTGTCTCTTCTGCTCAGCATGGACAGGAACTCAGTACTGAACTTGGGATCATCAGTAAGCACTATTTTTAATTTTGTTAAATATGCTCTAGACAGGGGACAGGAAACTGGAGACCCCTATTCTTTCAAGTATAGCTGGGTATCATACTCTTCATTCCATGTGGAAAAAAAAATGCATAATGGAAGTGACATGATTAATATTAATTGTGTCTAGAGTGGAGTTATAGAGCACCATCATTTTATTTTTTATCTAGTAAATCAATAGTACATGTTGAAAAAGGCAACTTTGCACTATATCTGATCTGAAAATGTGTTTCGTTCTCTTCCAAAATTGATCAGTAATTTTCAAAATTCTCAATTCTGAGGTAAAATCTGTATTCAATGAAGACAAACTTTCCCATTACTGAGATAAGAGAAAACAGGTGTTACTGACAAGATTCTATCTATATTGGAGGGGGAGGAGGAAAAAGGAGTTAGTGACACAGCTCCTCCCTTCTTCCCTTTCTATCTAGATAGGAGATGGCAGTTGTTAAGGATAAGATTCTATCTCAGTAATGAGAAAGTATGTCTTTACTGAATACAGATTTTAACTCAGAATTGAGAATTTTGAGAAAGCAGCAAATTTATTACAAGGTTACTTATTTTCATGTTTACTATTGATTTCTGAAATAAAAATTAAAATGCAGTTAACACTTTAACAGTTGCAACCATGCTGCACGTATTGCTCTTCCTTACATGCAATTACAAGTCATATTATAGTCTGCAAACCATACACAACTGCAGACTAGTTGACAGAATCATTTGTTGAACTGGCACACACTACAATGTTTCCCATGTTCAATATAAGGGTGCAGTCAGACTGTTGTCACATCGCAATCCTCAGACTGGCCATCAGTAGTGATGGGCGAGCACTAAAATGCTCGGGTGCTCGTTGCTCAGTTCGAGCAGATTGGAATACTCGGGTACTCGGCCTGAACAACGAGCCCAATGTAAGTCTATGGGAGATCCGAGTATTTTTACCGCGATCCCCCCGTGGGGGTCCTTTTAAGGTCTAAAAACGTCTGAAAATGATAGAAACACTGCTCAAATTGCACAGGGACCTCATGGGGATCACCCCTGGAAGCATTCCTGACTCCTAGGTCGCAGCTTTAAACAATTTTTTTCCGAGATTCATGCCATTTTTGCCGGAGCCACAAAAAACACACTAAAGCGAAACCAAATCTGTTTTGCTGGGAAATATGTTAAGGTACATCCTTTGCAGGTTAATGACTTGCCTGTAAGGCCAAATATTTAACCCCAGAATGAAATTTTCCTCCCCCACTTAGGCTTAGTTCAGACTCAGCGTTTTTGAAGCATTTTTAAACTTTAACATTGCTTTCAACCACTACAAATGCATTCACTGGGAAATGTCATTGTAACATTTAACAACCCTAGGTGGCCATGTGGTGTGTGACACATAAACAGACCCATCTTGTTTCATTTATGAAGGAGGGACTCTTAAAGTCACAGAGCCTATTTTTACTGGTGCATCAGGCAGCATTAATCGTCTTAAAGAGCCATTATTAAACACTGGGTCTCCTATGCTGTTGTAGCCTATGCTGAGAGTGGATGTGCTGCCAAGAATTACGACGCACCACAATACCCCTGTCATAAGATGTCCAGGGGGACTCCTGAAAAAATGTTGCATTGAATGCAAGGCCTGCCCTGCTACCAATTCATATGCACCCCAATAAGCCTTTGAACCCACATACTGGATGGGCCCATGCAAATCCACTTCACAATATTCATTTTGTACTTCCGTACTCCTTTGTTTTACACATTGGCAGGAAGGCCAGCCCTGCTGCATAGTCAGTCATATGCACCCCATTACACCTTGGAACTCACATACCGGATGGGCCCATGAACATCCACTTCACAATATTCATTTTGCACTCCAGTAATCCTTTATTTTACACATTGGCAGGAAGGCCAGCCCTGCTGCATATAAATATGCACCCCATTACACCTTGGAACCCACATACTGGATTGGCCCATGAAAATCCACTTCACAATATACATTTTATACTCCCGTACTCTTTTGTTTTGCACATTGGCAGCAAGGCCAGCCCTGCTGCATAGTCAGTCATATGCACCACATTATGCCTTGGAACCCACATACTGGATGGGCCCATGAAAATCCACTTCACAATATTAATTTTGTACTCCCGTACTCTTTTGCTTTACATATTGGCAGCAAGGCCAGCCCTGCTGCATAGTCAGTCATATGCACCCCTTTATGCCTTGGAGCCCACATACTGGATGGGCCCATGTAAATTCCCTTCACAATATGCATTTTATATTCCCATACTCCTTTGTTTTACACATTGGCAGCAAGGCCAGCCCTGCTGTATAGTCAGTCATATGCACCCCATTACGCCTCAGAACCCACATACTGGATTGGCCCATGAAAATCCACTTCACAATATATATTTAATACTCCCGTACTCCTTTGTTTTACACATTGGCAGCAAAGCCAGCTCTGCTGCATAGTCAGTCATATGCACCCCATTACGCCTTGGAAAAAACATACTGGATGGGTCCATGAAAATCCACTTCACAATATTAATTTTGTACTCTCGTTCTCTTTTGTTCTACATATTGGCAGCAAGGCCAGCCCTGCTGCATAGTCAGTGATATGCAGCCTATTACTCCTTGGAACCCACATACTGGATGGGCCCATGAAAATCCACTTGTATTTTTTAATGGTATGATGGTTCCCTCTTTGCAGAATTACTTACAGGGGAATTTGGCAATTTTATTTGCCATATTTTTAACACAAAATTCAAGGATTAGTATGATTGAATAGCGTGAGTGTGTACACGTTTGTTTATGAAAAACATACAAAGGTTAATAAGTACATATAAGGATTAAATACATATAGTGATTATGTATATATAAAGATTAACTACATACAGTATACATACATCATCCACAAGAGGCTTTTAAACATCATCCATCTGGAATATCAGGGAAGCAACACCAAGACAGAGAACCCCTGGGAGATTACCTACCCTGCATGGGCGTCCCCAATTATGCAGGTATCAGCACACTGTACATGTACAGGTACCCCAGCTTTGGCATCTGTCTTAGTCATGTTTCTCTGGTCTTATATACTGATTTACACTATGTAGTAACTCTAGTTTCACCCAGCCCTTCAAGTGGCCAGCTTTCAAGGTTGTTTGAAACTAAGATATCATGGAGTCATCAGACAAGGGGCCATAAACCCCTAGAATATAAAAGCCACAAGGATTTAGATCAAACCATCACAGGCAGAGTTTCAGCAAACCTTAATGTTTTACAATGACAAACAGCAAACATATAGAGGCTTAGAACTGTCTGTGAAGTGAATAAACAAACATTTCACAAGATTGTCTCATTATGAGCATTGTCTGTCACATCTGTAAATGTTTTACAAGAAATGCAGCTATGTGATTGTCTGAATGCATTCGGTATACAGTATTTTAATCTGGATTCCAAACCTCCATTTGTATATTCGCCATTTGTACATTTGAGGCAGCCAAAGTTATTTCTCTCTAGGAGAGAAACTAATATAGTGGACAAATAAATATTTGTAATGAACTACTGAGCCAAACTAACAGCATTGTTGTATCAAATTTATATGAAGTGTATTGTGTCCAATGTGGGCAACCAGGCAACACAAAAAGGAGCTTTTCACGTGAGCTTTTTAAGGTTCACAAATGTTATGAAGTCTTTCCAACAAGGATGTGGTTTCACCAAGGGGGGGTACCTTTTTAAAAAATATACTATTGCCATCACAGCCCCCTTGTTCAAAATTCTGTGGCCTATAACAGTACAGAACATGTTCACCCAGGTCATGTCATCAGAGATAAGGAAGAGATATTGCAGGAAACAGAGTTAAGAAGTAGGACCAATGAAGGGAAATGGATCTCTGAGACTTGTGGGGTCCTTTTTTACTAAATAAAATAGTGCCATCACAGCACTCTTGCCCAAAATTCAGTGGCCTATAACAGTACAGAATTAACGCAACCACAGATACATCAATCACTGTATACCAATAATCAATAGAATAAACTTATGAAGATAATCCCATTACATGAGTGATATAATATATATATATATATCTACCAGTGACTAGTGTCCTGTGGAGAAGAGTGTGGAAAAACCACTAATCAGGAGAAGCAACCACAGCCAATACAGAATCACCCAGAAACATAACCAAGCAGAGGTGAGATAAAAAAAATGCCATTATTGTATTTGATTGGCAGCAATAAAATATAATATTTTATAACAATTGTGCACACAACAGGACAAATAATATATATTATAATTAAAATCAATATAAAAAATAATACAGGCTGACCCAGTTGTATACTTAAAATATCAGGTCCATATAATCCCCAAGAAAGTAGAATGATAAAACAAACAATCTATATGTGGAATAAAAATACTATATGTATATGAGGTTACACATATACATACATATATAGGCTCATATGTTGAACACTTTAAAACGTGAAAAATATATATGTGCAAAAATTAATATTGCCAACTAAATAATATATGTGTAAAAATTACAATATAAAGTGCAAAAAATGAGTATATATCAAAATTATATACTCTAAAGCATATACAGCCCATATAGTAGTACTCACAGTTTTTTGTGCAGATAATACAAAAAAGTGCAATGTGCAATAGTGTGCAAAAATCTATGTGAAAAAGTTTCCGCACAAAATATATAAACGGAGCAAGTGTGACTGCTATTTATAGTGCTTAGCACCAGAATTGTGCAAAAGTGCCAAAATTAGAAATAAATAGTCGGGGAGTATTTAACAGCGCAGCACCACAGGTGCCTAGATTATATAGCAATGGGTGTAAGAAGCAGCACTACGATCCGGATACAGCCGAAATCCCATAGCTAATTCACATGTGCACTGTGTAAAGAACAAGCAGGGGAGGAAAAGTATATACCTGTATGGAAAGGGTCAGCCAGGTCCCGTAAAGGCGCACCCCAACGCGCGTTTCGGATCTTAGTCCTTCGTCAGGGGGTGGCCATTGTATCTTTAGGGGAGCCTTTTATATGATCCCCTTATCGAGTGCTGCGGCCCGGGTATAACCAGCGCATGCGCAGCTGCATCACTCAGGAACTTCCGCCGCCCGCGTCATGCAGCCGGACATACGGGGGCAGAGTACCCGACGTCACCAGGCAACAAGGACGCGATGCGACGGAGCTCCATCGCAGCAACCAGGCATGCGCACAACCAGGCACCGAGTCTCGACAGGTACAGGAGAAACACTAACACTATCATGACAATGACTCTGCCATATATAGATCATAACGCAAGGGGACATGTAAAGATTTAATTAATGTCCCACTTATGTAAAGGATTATGGCGCAATACAATCTAGTTTAAAAAGGGACAGAGTATCAAATATAGAACACTCCAGTGCATATAATTTATATTTAAATGGTAGGGACATGTATATATATCTATATTAACCAAACAGGGGAAAGAAATCCCCTGTATATATTCGCATGTAAACAGGAAGGGATATAAAGAAAATAGTCATATTAATATAAATCCCACCCATATACATACCCAATATAGTGTATGTATAAATTTAACACACCCCAAATAATGCAGATATGTATATATAAAAGCAAAGAAACATGTATTATATTTCTTGCAGCACATTCAGGTTTGATCCAAAGGAATTTTGAGGTCCACAGCCACGACAGCCAGAACCGACCATCCATCACCGGAGTGCCAATGGAAAATCAAGAATAACTAGCATGATAGGGTAAGTACTCTAAAATGGATAAAAGAATCAATTATTAATATAAGATAATAAAATGAAGGCATAAAATATACAATAGCCCAATAAAATGTGTTAAAATCACTACATATATATTTATGTGTAAACCTATATATATATGCTGGTGGTACCCATAAAAAGGGTAAAAAAATTATTATTGTTATAAAAAGGGAACAAAGCTCAAGTTCTCATTTAGTCCCTTAGGCGATACCGTATCTAAGGTCCAAATCCACTTGGTCTCCATTTTGGCAAGTGGTATTCCAATTTCACCGCCACGTTCATTCAAAACAATGGTATCAATTCCAATAAATTTCAGACCAGATGGATCACAATTGTGGTGGATTCTAAAATGTTTCGGAAGTGTTTTTAATTCAGATGTGTCCTCCACAGTTTTGGCAGCCTCTATCCCACGCACGTGTTCTCTAATTCGCACCTTAAATTGTCTGGTTGTCATGCCCACGTAAATTAATGAACATGGGCATACTGCGTAATAAATTACAGCCTTTGATACGCATGTTAAAGCATGTTTGATTTTAAACATGCAGGTCCCGCTGGAATTTACAAATGTATCTGCTCTCAT
Source organism: Ranitomeya variabilis (assembly GCF_051348905.1). NCBI lineage: Eukaryota > Metazoa > Chordata > Amphibia > Anura > Dendrobatidae > Ranitomeya > Ranitomeya variabilis. Next base: position 919,429,129 of record NC_135233.1, on the reverse strand, counting down.
TACATTGGGGCAAGCCACACATTTACCACATGCTCTGCACCCAGATGGACGTTTGCCACCGTCCAAAAAGGAAGTGATTGTTGGTTCAAATTTATAGTGGCTCCTAATTAAATAGTCACTCAAGTTTTTGGATCTACGATACGTTATATTGGGTCCATCACCCACATATTGGGACAAAATTGGGTCCGCTTTTAGGATGCCCCAGGATTTTAATAGTTGAGCTCTCATCATTTCGGTCTGTCCATTATACTGTGTGATGAATCTCACTGTCTGACTTGTTTTCTGCGGTTTTTTGCCATAAAGTGCCTGGTGCCGTGTGGTCTTCTTCGCTCTGTTGTAACCCCTTTTTATTGAACGCCGGCTATAGCCCCTCTCAATGAACCTTTCTTTCAGTATTACTGACTGCTCCTCAAAATCTACATCATCAGAACATATTCTTCGCAGCAGTAAGAATTGCCCAATCGGGATTGCATTAATCATTGCTTGGGGATGGGAGGATGTCGCGTGCAGCAAAGAATTGACGGCCGTTGTTTTTCGAAAAATATCAGTGGAAAGGCAATCGTCATCATTCCTGTATACGCGTACATCCAAGAATTCCATCTCGTTAGTATTAAATTTATATGTTAGGTGCAAATTCTGAGAGTTGTTGTTCAGCTGCTCCATGAACTCTCCTAGAGAGTCTACTGGGCCCTGCCAAATAAAGAATATATCATCTATGAACCGCACCCACAATGGGATGCGGTCCACTGATGGCATGAGTCCAGACATAAAGAGGTCCCTCTCCCACAGCCCCAGGAATAGATTTGCATATGCCGGCGCAAAAGAAGCACCCATAGCGGTGCCCTGGAGCTGTAGGTAGAGGGACCCCTTAAAAAGAAAAAAAAATTTTGACAAAGAAAATTCGAGCAGCTGAACAACAAACTCCCTCATGGGTTCAGGCAGATAGGATGATTCCAAAAAGTACTTGGCCGCAAGGATACCATCCTGATGGCGAATGTTGGTGTGTAGACTCTCTACATCGCATGATACTAGGAGAGTATCCACACCGATATGTAAGCCATCAACTTTCCTCAGAAAGTCGTTAGTGTCCTTTATATATGAGGGGAGTTCGGAAACCATTGGCTGAAGTCTGGAATCTATAAATTTGTTAATCATTTCCAGATAGTTCCCACAACCTGAGATAATAGGTCTCCCAGGCTGATTAATTTGGTTTTTATGGACCTTGGGTAACAAATACAAGGTTGGTATCACTGGTTCAGGTACATGTAGAGCTGTGAACAATTCCTTAGTAATCACATCACAATCAAGGGCCATCTTAAGAATTTTTCCCAGTTCATCCTGGAACTTAGTCAGAGGATTAAAAGTCATTTTCTTATAACATATTCTATCCCCTAACTGACGAAAAACCTCACACTCATATAGCTGTTTAGGCCATATCACCACATTTCCCCCCTTGTCGGCTGGTTTGAATACTACATCCTGTAGATTCTGTAGATTTTTTAGAGCTTTTTTCTCATACTTATTAAGATTTTCACCAGAGGGAAACTGTGGAATTTGGTCAAGATCTTTACTCACAGTTTTCACAAATACATCAATTGTTGGGTGAGCCGACAAGGGAGGAAACTTCCGTGATTTAGGTCGAATGGAGGGTGGAACCTTACCTCCTATTGGTTCAGTATGTTCCTGGGCCAATTCGTTAAGTACATTCAGTGCCCCCTGCTCCGCCTCTGTGGGAAACAATTGTAATGCACCCTCATTATGAAAATGTTTTTTAAACGCCAGCTTCCTAGCGAAGAGATGCAGGTCTTTGATTGCATCGAATTTATTAAACTGAGCAGTAGGACAAAACATAAGACCCCTCTGGAGGACATCAATTTCTACATCAGATAACACATAATTACTCAAATTAATCACCTTAAGGTTAGAGTTCCCTGAGGGGTATCCAGAACTGCGCTTTGCCGCTGCATATCGTGGTTCACATTTCCTTTTAGGTGTTGAGGCAACCGATGTCACCACAGAGGCGGAACAGGAGGCACCAGAAATGTCACTCGCAGCCTGATTAGATGACACAGAATCACTCCGGTCACGGCCCTCGTTGTTCGAGTGTGGTCTGCGCCACCTGTATACCCTTCCATTGGCAAAGTCTTTTTGGTCCCTGACCAGTTTGTTTGTCTGATTCGTTCGAATATCTTTAATCCACTGGTCCATAAGTTTCTCCAATTGGCCATCCAATGTATTCATTTGTTCAGTGGATAAACAAGATCTGGCCTTAATAAACATCTCGTCCAATAGCCTATCAGTCTCTATCAAGTTTTTGGAATTATATTTAACCAAGAGTTCCATTATTTGTTTTGAGGCTATATTACATATTTCCTCCCAATTTTTAATAAATTCTTCATCATTTACAGGAAAAGATGGAGTTATATGTATGCGTAGGCCTCTGGGAATAAGGTTATGTTGGATATAATTTTCCAAAAACGCTCTACTCCACCATAAGCGGGTTCTTTTGTTTGTTAAATTCTTAATGCTCTTAAATATTTCATCAAATTTCAAACCACCAGTATTCGTAGCTGCCATATCATTATTAGAGAATACTGCATTAATCTGCCCCTGCCAAGACACCTCTCTGGATTTGAAATCCATATCCAGCTGTGAAAGAAGAAGCCTGTGCAAAACACAGTAATATAGAATTAACGCAACCACAGATACATCAATCACTGTATACCAATAATCAATAGAATAAACTTATGAAGATAATCCCATTACATGAGTGATATAATATATATATATCTACCAGTGACTAGTGTCCTGTGGAGAAGAGTGTGGAAAAACCACTAATCAGGAGAAGCAACCACAGCCAATACAGAATCACCCAGAAACATAACCAAGCAGAGGTGAGATTAAAAAATGCCTTTATTGTATTTGATTGGCAGCAATAAAATATAATATTTTATAACAATTGTGCGCACAACAGGACAAATAATATATATATTATAATTAAAATCAATATAAAAAATAATACAGGCTGACACACTGGTATACTTAAAATATCAGGTCCATATAATCCCCAAGAAATTAGAATGATAAAACAAACAATCTATATGTGGAATAAAAAATACTATATGTATATGAGGTTACACATATACATACATATATAGGCTCATATGTTGAACACTTTAAAACGTGAAAAATATATATGTGCAAAAATTAATATTGCCAACTAAATAATATATGTGTAAAAATTACAATATAAAGTGCAAAAAATGAGTATATATCAAAATTATATACTCTAAAGCATATACAGCCCATATAGTAGTACTCACAGTTTTTTGTGCAGATAATACAAAAAAGTGCAATGTGCAATAGTGTGCAAAAATCTATGTGAAAAAGTTTCCGCACAAAATATATAAACGGAGCAAGTGTGACTGCTATTTATAGTGCTTAGCACCAGAATTGTGCAAAAGTGCCAAAATTAGAAATAAATAGTTGGGGAGTATTTAACAGCGCAGCACCACAGGTGCCTAGATTATATAGCAATGGGTGTAAGAAGCAGCACTACGATCCGGATACAGCCGAAATCCCATGGCTAATTCACATGTGCACTGTGTAAAGAACAAGCAGGGGAGGAAAAGTATATACCTGTATGGAAAGGGTCAGCCAGGTCCCGTAAAGGCGCACCCAGACGCGCGTTTCGGATCTTAGTCCTTCGTCAGGGGATGGCCATTGCATCTTTAGGGGAGCCTTTTATATGATCCCCTTATCGAGTGCTGCGGCCCGGGTATAACCAGCGCATGCGCAGCTGCATCACTCAGGAACTTCCGCCGCCCGCGTCATGCAGCCGGACGTACGGGGGCAGAGTACCCGACGTCACCAGGCAACAAGGACGCGATGCGACGGAGCTCCATCGCAGCAACCAGGCATGCGCACAACCAGGCACCGAGTCTCGACAGGTACAGGAGAAACACTAACACTATCATGACAATGACTCTGCCATATATAGATCATAATGCAAGGGGACATGTAAAGATTTAATTAATGTCCCACTTATGTAAAGGATTATGGCGCAAAACAATCTAGTTTAAAAAGGGACAGAGTATCAAATAGAGAACACTCCAGTGCATATAATTTATATTTAAATGGTAGGGACATGTATATATATCTATATAAATCAAACAGGGGAAAGAAATCCCCTGTATATATTCGCATGTAAACAGGAAGGGATATAAAGAAAATAGTCATCTAATATATAAAGCTGAATGTGTGTATGTATGTGTGTGTGTATGTATGTCCGGGATTGGCATCTGAACCGTCGCAGCTACAGCCACAAAATTTTGCACAGTCACACGTCTGGACCCCGAGAGCGTCATAGGCTATGTTGTGAGGTGAAATTTTAACCCCGCGCTTTTCAATTCACCAAACAATTTTGCTCCTATCTACATAATGGGGAAAAAGTGAAAGGAAAAGTGTTGGAGGCGTCGCAGCTACAGGCACAAAATTTTGCACAGTCACACGTCTGGACCCTGAGAGCGTCAAAGCTATGTTGTGAGGTGAAATTTTAACCCCGCGCTTTCCAATTCACCAAACAATTTTGCCCCTATCTACATAATGGGGAAAAAATGAAAGGAAAAGTGTTGGAGGCAAATTAACAGCTGCCAGATGTGAACAAGGGGGACTTAAAGAATGAGAGCGATGGCGCCAAAGAGTATATACTGTACAGTTGCTAAGGTGGGGCCCCGACATGGGATAATCACCACACCACCACGGGGATATGAACACACACACAAAATGCGCCACACACTACCACGTGCTCAAACACATATACCACCCTCAGCACACATTTCACCACACATACACCAACCTCGCCACATAAAAGTTGAAACACAAAAGTCGCAGCTCAAAACTCGCCACACGCAAAACTCTCCACATGCAAAACTCGCCACACGTGCAAAACTCACCTCATGGAAAACTCGCCACACGCAAAACTTGCACACGCGGAAAAATTGCCACATGCACAAAAGTTGCAACACATGCAAAAGTTGCCTCACACAAAACTTGCACATACTCAAAAGGCACCACACATAAAACTCGCCATGCGCAAAACTCGCCATGCGCAAAACTTGCTGCACACAACTTGCTACACTAACCTGTCACATGCAACTCGACACACAAAAAGTTGCTACACGCATGTTGCCACACAAAACTCATCTCACAAAAGTCGCTACATGCATCTCGCCACACGCAACTCAACACACACAACTTGACACACGAAACTCGCCCTAAAACACACACAAGTCTGGTATTATCCTTCAAAAATAAAAATCTGATTAATAAACTGAAAAACTACAAGAGCAACAAATGGACCATATAGGAATCCGGCAGCTGTCAGTCACATGACCAGTCTATTATGTGTATGTGTGAGCTAATATATACTGCCAGGGGGTGGGCTTACTGTTGGCTGGAGATTTATCAGGCTGCCAATTTAGCTTACAAATACTGAGGTAAAAATACTGACCAAATAACGTGTGAACGAGGTCTAATACAGGAGGAGATGACATAAAGATATATACTATATACAGGAGGAGATGACACACAGGTATATACTATTTACAGGGGAGATGACACACAGGTATATACTATATGCAGGAGGAGATGACACACAGATATATACTATATAGAGGAGATGACATACAGGTACATACTGCATACAGCAGGAGATGACATACAGGTATATACTATATACAGAAGGAGATGACACACAGGTATATACTATATACAGGAGCAGATTACCTACAGGTATATAGTATATACAGGAGGAGATGACATACAGGTATATGCTATGTATAGGAGGAGATGACATACAGGTATATACTATATACAGGAGGAGATGACACACAGATATATACTATATATAGGTGAGATGACACACAGGTATATACTATATACAGGAGGAGATTACATACAGGTATATACTATATATAGGAGGAGATGACATACAGGTATATACTATATACAGGGGAGATGACACACAGCAGGTATATACTATATAGAGGAGATGACATACAGGTACATACTACATACAGCAGGAGATGACATACAGGTATATACTATATACAGAAGGAGATGACACACAGGTATATACTATATACAGGAGCAGATTACCTACAGGTATATAGTATATACAGGAGGAGATGACATACAGGTATATACTATATACAGGGGAGATGACACACAGCAGGTATATACTATATACAGGGGAGATGACATACAGGTATATACTATATACAGGAGATGACATACAGGTGTATACTATATATAAGGGAGATGACAAACATGTATATACTGAGGTGAAAATGAGAGGTGTGAGGTGAAAATGAAAAGGTGTGAGTGCAAAATGAGAGGAGTGAGGGAAAATAGTGGAGTGATCGGAAAATGACAGATGTGAGGTCGAAATGACAAGTGCTAGGGGGGAATGAGAGGAGTGAGGGGGAAAATAAGAGGAGTGAGGGGGAAAATGAGAGGTGTGAGGGAGAAAATGAGAGATGTGAGGGGGAAAATGAAAGATGCGATGGGGAAAATGAGAGGCGTGATGGGAAAATAAGAGAAGTGAGGTGCTATAACTAACCACAGATATTTACTATGCCCAGGCAACGCCGGGCTCTTCAGCTAGCTTAGATTTACAATCTCCATGCTTTTCTCATGGTCAACTTTATGTGGCCTGTTCAAGAGTTGGAACAGCCAAAAATCTGTTTGTCTTTGCACCTGAAGGAAAAACTAAGAATGTCGTTTATCAAAAGGCTCTCGAATAAGTAGTAGAAGATTACTTCACATTACTTGGCCAATTTAGTTAAATCTGTGTGGAATATCTCTGGTGTTGAAATATATGTTGTAAAATGCTTCTATTAGCTTAGTTTTTGCCTTTTAATAATTACATTTCTATCGATTTGTTTTGTGGTTTTTTTGTGCAGAATAAATTTTTGTTAACACATTCTATTTTGCTAACAGCAGTTATTACCCCGGGCGAAGCCGGGTAGTACAGCTAGTATTAATATAAATCCCACCCATATACATACCCAATATAGTGTATGTATAAATTTAACACACCCCAAATAATGCAGATATGTATATATAAAAGCAAAGAAACATGTATTATATTTCTTGCAGCACATTCAGGTTTGATCCAAAGGAATTTTGAGGTCCACAGCCACGACAGCCAGAACCGACCATCCATCACCGGAGTGCCAATGGAAAATCAAGAATAACTAGCATGATAGGGTAAGTACTCTAAAATGGATAAAAGAATCAATTATTAATATAAGATATGATAAAATGAAGGCATAAAATATACAATAGCCCAATAAAATGTGTTAAAATCACTACATATATATTTATGTGTAAACCTATATATATATGCTGGTGGTACCCATAAAAAGGGTAAAAAAAATATTATTGTTATAAAAAGGGAACAAAGCTCAAGTTCTCATTTAGTCCCTTAGGCGATACCGTATCTAAGGTCCAAATCCACTTGGTCTCCATTTTGGCAAGTTGTATTCCAATTTCACCGCCACGTTCATTCAAAACAATGGTATCAATTCCTATAAATTTCAGACCAGATGGATCACAATTGTGGTGGATTCTAAAATGTTTCGGAAGTGTTTTTAATTCCGATGTGTCCTCCACAGTTTTGGCAGCCTCTATCCCACGCACGTGTTCTCTAATTCGCACCTTAAATTGTCTGGTTGTCATGCCCACGTAAATTAACGAACATGGGCATACTACGTAATAAATTACAGCCTTTGATACGCATGTTATAGCATGTTTGATTTAAACCTGCAGGTCCCGCTGGAATTTACAAATGTATCTGCTCTCATTACATTGGGGCAAGCCACACATTTACCACATGCTCTGCACCCAGATGGACGTTTGCCACCGTCCAAAAAGAAAGTGATTGTTGGTTCAGGCACTTTATGGCAAAAAACTGCAGAAAACAAGTCAGACAGTGAGATTCATCACACAGTATAATGGACAGACCGAAATGATGAGAGCTCAACTATTAAAATCCTGGAGCAGCCTAAAAGCGGACCCAATTTTGTCCCAATATGTGGGTGATGGACCCAATATAACGTATCGTAGATCCAAAAACTTGAGTGACTATTTAATTAGGAGCCACTATAAATTTGAACCAACAATCACTTCCTTTTTGGACAGTGGCAAACGTCCATCTGGGTGCAGAGCATGTGGTAAATGTGTGGCTTGCCCCAATGTAATGAGAGCAGATACATTTGTAAATTCCAGCGGGACCTGCACGTTTAAAATCAAACATGCTATAACATGCGTATCAAAGGCTGTAATTTATTACGCAGTATATAATTGTTCGTTAATGTTCGTTAATTTACGTGGGCATGACAACCAGACAATTTAAGGTGCGAATTAGAGAACACGTGCGTGGGATAGAGGCTGCCAAAACTGTGGAGGACACATCTGAATTAAAAACACTTCCGAAACATTTTAGAATCCACCACAATTGTGATCCATCTGGTCTGAAATTTATAGGAATTGATACCATTGTTTTGAATGAACGTGGCGGTGAAATTGGAATACAACTTGCCAAAATGGAGACCAAGTGGATTTGGACCTTAGATACGGTATCGCCTAAGGGACTAAATGAGAACTTGAGCTTTGTTCCCTTTTTATAACAATAATATTTTTTTTACCCTTTTTATGGGTACCACCAGCATATATATATAGGTTTACACATAAATATATATGTAGTGATTTTAACACATTTTATTGGGCTATTGTATATTTTATGCCTTCATTTTATCATATCTTATATTAGTAATTGATTCTTTTATCCATTTTAGAGTACTTACCCTATCATGCTAGTTATTCTTGATTTTCCATTGGCACTCCGGTGATGGATGGTCGGTTCTGGCTGTCGTGGCTGTGGACCTCAAAATTCCTTTGGATCAAACCTGAATGTGCGGCAAGAAATATAATACATGTTTCTTTGCTTTTATATATACATATCTGCATTATTTGGGGTGTGTTAAATTTATACATACACTATATTGGGTATGTATATGGGTGGGATTTATATTAATATGACTATTTTCTTTATATCCCTTCCTGTTTACATGCGAATATATACAGGGGATTTCTTTCCCCTGTTTGATTTATATAGATATATATACATGTCCCTACCATTTAAATATAAATTATATGCACTGGAGTGTTCTATATTTGATACTCTGTCCCTTTTTAAACTAGATTGTATTGCGCCATAATCCTTTACATAAGTGGGACATTAATTAAATCTTTACATGTCCCCTTGCATTATGATTAGTGTTGAGCGATACCTTCCGATATCGGAAAGTATCGGTATCGGAAAGTATCGGCCGATACCGTCAAAATATCGGATCTAATCCGATACCGATACCCGATCCCAATGCAAGTCAATGGGACGAAAATATCGGAATTAAAATAAACCCTTTATAAACTTGTAGGTTCATTCTACATGAAGGAAAACAACTAAGAATAATGTAGGATGTATTGGGGGACGTGGCGGAGACATTAAAGGCACAGAGGTTTAGCCCAATGTAATAGAATAGCAGGATTTTTTTTTTTTTTTATGACGTTCGGCGTTAGAAAGATTTTGACTATGTTAATTTTTTTTTAATTTTGTCAGATATTGATGTTTCACTACTTCCACGCCCTTCACCTTCTTTTTTACTTCTCCCACACTTTCTTCTTCATTATCCTCATCATCAGCTTCTTTGACATCAACTTCTTCACCTTATTCATCTTCGTCTTCATCTTCTACCTATTATTTTTTGGGTTACATTGTTCATATTCTTTTTATTTTACTATTATCTTCATCATATTCTACTTCTTCATCATATTCTTATTTGTGTCAGGCATTCCCGTAGTTGTTATCTATAAAAGTTTGAAGATTACACCTTCCGTTCTGCCTGTCACAAAAGAGTTACATTTGTCCGCGTTCAGTTTGGCCTGCAGCATCAGGCTTTATCCAGGGGCACCACGAGGAGGAACGGACTCACCCCCATACACTGCTTAGTCTTCTTCTGCTTATAATTTAGATAATATTTTTTGCTCTGATATTTAGTGTTATGCTTAATGTTCTTCTGCTCTTTGTTCTGCAGCCTCTTGTTCTTCTGCTTCTCGGTCTTCCAGGTCGTCGTCGTCTCCAGGGTCGTCGTCTCCGGGGTCGTCGTCATCGGGGTGGTCTTCAGGGTCGTCGTCTCCGGGGTCGTCGTCATCGGGGTGGTCTTCAGGGTCATCGTCTCCAGGGTCGTCGTCATCACGGTGGTTGTCGTCTCTGGTGTCGTCGTCATCTTAGGGGTGGTCTTCCGGGTCATCGTGTTTAGTCTCTTGAACTTGGAAATGTAGCAGAAGGTACAAGAAGGCTGAGAAAATGCCGAGAACCAGCTGATGGAACTAGAACTCGGATGGCTACCCGAAGGTCCAAGAGCCAATGGAACTACCGAGGACCAGCTGACGTTACTGGAACCCGGTTACTAAGCAGGAGGTACCCGTGCCTGAAAGCACTACCAAGGACCACCTGACGTTGGTGGAACTCGGATACCCAGAGGGAGGCACCTAAGTCAAAGGCTCTGCCCGGAACCAGCTGACGGTACTGGAACCAGGATGGGGAGCAGAAGGTACAACAGCAAGTGTCTGCGTGGCTTTTGCAGGACACGATGCCGGCTGCACAGCAGGGGAACAGCTGGCGGTGCTGAACCCCACTGACACATTGGCTGGTGTTTTTCTCTGTGCAGCTAGCAGTACCGGGCCCCAACTGGCGGTGTTAGAGCCCGGGGTCAGCAGGAGGAGGAGATGGAGCAGAGTGTAGGCCGAAGCCTGCACTGGCGGCAGCTTTGGGTCTGTTGTGCCTGCGTGGCAGTTGCAGGACACGTTGCCGGCTGCACAGCAGGGGAACAGCTGGCGGTGCTGAACCCCACTGACACATTGGCTGGTGTTTGGCTCTGTGCAGCTAGCAGTACCGGGCCCCAACTGGCGGTGTTGGAGCCCGGGCTCTGCAGGGGGAGCAGAGTGTAGGCCGAAGCCTAATTGAACCAATTTCAAAGGTAACCTTTAACCCCCCCTCAGGGGTTACAAAGTAGAAGAGCCACAGCTTATGCAGCAGTAGTGCTGCACAAGTCAAAGGTTGCTCTTTTAATTTTGCTCCTTGCACACGCTGAATGAAACACGTATAACATTTAGGCCCTTTATACAGTCAAACTGTGTTGGAGGCGCGAGTTCCCTTTGTAATGAGACGCAGCACAGATGTCAAGAATCCCACCTTGGTGCTGGGTGCAGCCTCCTGAGCGTTGTTATTTGCTGTACAGGAGTCTGCGCTGTCGTGTTATCCCCTGGCCTAACGCTGTTAGCGCTGCCCATCTTCTGACATCATTTAATGTCGGCCGGTGCGGTTCGCGATGACCATGAATCCCAGCCCCGCAGTGTCTTAACATTGTTAAAACACTGCGGGGCTGGGATTCATGGCCTGGCGCAGCACATATGTTCGCCTCTCACACTCGGGTCCTTACACCCGCTTCAGACTGTGCGGCGTCAGCTGATCCCTTATCGCATGCCACGGCCATGAAGCCGCACAGTCTGAAGAAGGCGGAAGGAGATGAGGGACAGGCGAACTGATGCACTGCTCATGCCCATCAATCACACCCTCGCAGTCCCAAGAAATAAGACACCGAGGGGCGTTGTGTGGGTCAGGGCGGCCGCAGAGGCGCAGGCAGCCAAACAATGATGCCAGAAGACGGGCAGCGCTACCAAGGGGGTTGCAGCGTGTCATTACAAAGGAAAGTCACACCACCGGGACGGTTAAATGGTCACACAGAGGACACATTTTAGACGTGTTTTCAGTTCCACATGTGCGAGGAGAATACGTTTATGAGCCACCTTGCACACATGCAGCATTACCGCTGTACAAGGTGGCCTTAAAAACGTACAAACGCCTGGGTAAGGGGGGACAGGTTCCCTTCAATTTCAGTTCTTGTGTCTGCGTGGCTTTTGCAGGACACGACGCCGGCTGCACAGCAGGGGAACAGCTGGCGGTGCTGAACCCCACTGACACATTGGCTGGTGTTTTTCTCTGTGCAGCTAGCAGTACCGGGCCCCAACTGGTGGTGTTAGAGCCCGGGTTCAGCAGGAGGAGGAGATGGAGCAGAGTGTAGGCTGAAGCCTGCACTGGCGGCAGCTTTGGGTCTGTTGTGCCTGCGTGGCAGTTGCAGGACACGTTGCCGGCTGCATAGCAGGGGAACAGCTGGCGGTGCTGAACCCCACTGACACATTGGCTGGTGTTTGGCTCTGTGCAGCTAGCAGTACCGGGCCCCAACTGGCGGTGTTGGAGCCCGGGCTCTGCAGGGGGAGCAGAGTGTAGGCCGAAGCCTAATTGAACCAATTTCAAAGGTAACCTTTAACCCCCCCTCAGGGGTTACAAAGTAGAAGAGCCACAGCTTATGCAGCAGTAGTGCTGCACAAGTCAAAGGTTGCTCTTTTAATTTTGCTCCTTGCACACGCTGAATGAAACACGTATAACATTTAGGCCCTTTATACAGTCAAACTGTGTTGGAGGCGCGAGTTCCCTTTGTAATGAGACGCAGCACAGATGTCAAGAATCCCACCTTGGTGCTGGGTGCAGCCTCCTGAGCGTTGTTATTTGCTGTACAGGAGTCTGCGCTGTCGTGTTATCCCCTGGCCTAGCGCTGTTAGCGCTGCCCATCTTCTGACATCATTTAATGTCAGCCGGTGCGGTTCGCGATGACCATGAATCCCAGCCCCGCAGTGTCTTAACATTGTTAAAACACTGCGGGGCTGGGATTCATGGCCTGGCGCAGCACATATGTTCGCCTCTCACACTCGGGTCCTTACACCCGCTTCAGACTGTGCGGCGTCAGCTGATCCCTTATCGCATGCCACGGCCATGAAGCCGCACAGTCTGAAGAAGGCGGAAGGAGATGAGGGACAGGCGAACTGATGCACTGCTCATGCCCATCAATCACACCCTCGCAGTCCCAAGAAATAAGACACCGAGGGGCGTTGTGTGGGTCAGGGCGGCCGCAGAGGCGCAGGCAGCCAAACAATGATGCCAGAAGACGGGCAGCGCTACCAAGGGGGTTGCAGCGTGTCATTACAAAGGAAAGTCACACCACCGGGACGGTTAAATGGTCACACAGAGGACACATTTTAGACGTGTTTTCAGTTCCACATGTGCGAGGAGAATACGTTTATGAGCCACCTTGCACACATGCAGCATTACCGCTGTACAAGGTGGCCTTAAAAACGTACAAACGCCTGGGGGAGGGGGGACAGGTTCCCTTCAATTTCAGTTCTTGTGTCTGCGTGGCTTTTGCAGGACACGATGCCGGCTGCACAGCAGGGGAACAGCTGGCGGTGCTGAACCCCACTGACACATTGGCTGGTGTTTTTCTCTGTGCAGCTAGCAGTACCGGGCCTCAACTGGCGGTGTTAGAGCCCGGGGTCAGCAGGAGGAGGAGATGGAGCAGAGTGTAGGCCGAAGCCTGCACTGGCGGCAGCTTTGGGTCTGTTGTGCCTGCGTGGCAGTTGCAGGACACGTTGCCGGCTGCACAGCAGGGGAACAGCTGGCGGTGCTGAACCCCACTGACACATTGGCTGGTGTTTGGCTCTGTGCAGCTAGCAGTACCGGGCCCCAACTGGCGGTGTTGGAGCCCGGGCTCTGCAGGGGGAGCACAGTGTAGGCCGAAGCCTAATTGAACCAATTTCAAAGGTAACCTTTAACCCCCCCTCAGGGGTTACAAAGTAGAAGAGCCACAGCTTATGCAGCAGTAGTGCTGCACAAGTCAAAGGTTGCTCTTTTAATTTTGCTCCTTGCACACGCTGAATGAAACACGTATAACATTTAGGCCCTTTATACAGTCAAACTGTGTTGGAGGCGCGAGTTCCCTTTGTAATGAGACGCAGCACAGATGTCAAGAATCCCACCTTGGTGCTGGGTGCAGCCTCCTGAGCGTTGTTATTTGCTGTACAGGAGTCTGCGCTGTCGTGTTATCCCCTGGCCTAGCGCTGTTAGTGCTGCCCATCTTCTGACATCATTTAATGTCGGCCGGTGCGGTTCGCGATGACCATGAATCCCAGCCCCGCAGTGTCTTAACATTGTTAAAACACTGCGGGGCTGGGATTCATGGCCTGGCGCAGCACATATGTTCGCCTCTCACACTTGGGTCCTTACACCCGCTTCAGACTGTGCGGCGTCAGCTGATCCCTTATCGCATGCCACGGCCATGAAGCCGCACAGTCTGAAGAAGGCGGAAGGAGATGAGGGACAGGCGAACTGATGCACTGCTCATGCCCATCAATCACACCCTCGCACTCCCAAGAAATAAGACACCGAGGGGCGTTGTGTGGGTCAGGGCGGCCGCAGAGGCGCAGGCAGCCAAACAATGATGCCAGAAGACGGGCAGCGCTACCAAGGGGGTTGCAGCGTGTCATTACAAAGGAAAGTCACACCACCGGGACGGTTAATTGGTCACACAGAGGACACATTTTAGACGTGTTTTCAGTTCCACATGTGCGAGGAGAATACGTTTATGAGCCACCTTGCACACATGCAGCATTACCGCTGTACAAGGTGGCCTTAAAAACGTACAAACGCCTGGGGGAGGGGGGACAGGTTCCCTTCAATTTCAGTTCTTGTGTCTGCGTGGCTTTTGCAGGACACGATGCCGGCTGCACAGCAGGGGAACAGCTGGCGGTGCTGAACCCCACTGACACATTGGCTGGTGTTTTTCTCTGTGCAGCTAGCAGTACCGGGCCCCAACTGGCGGTGTTAGAGCCCGGGGTCAGCAGGAGGAGGAGATGGAGCAGAGTGTAGGCCGAAGCCTGCACTGGCGGCAGCTTTGGGTCTGTTGTGCCTGCGTGGCAGTTGCAGGACACGTTGCCGGCTGCACAGCAGGGGAACAGCTGGCGGTGCTGAACCCCACTGACACATTGGCTGGTGTTTGGCTCTGTGCAGCTAGCAGTACCGGGCCCCAACTGGCGGTGTTGGAGCCCGGGCTCTGCAGGGGGAGCAGAGTGTAGGCCGAAGCCTAATTGAACCAATTTCAAAGGTAACCTTTAACCCCCCCTCAGGGGTTACAAAGTAGAAGAGCCACAGCTTATGCAGCAGTAGTGCTGCACAAGTCAAAGGTTGCTCTTTTAATTTTGCTCCTTGCACACGCTGAAAGGAACACATATAACATTTAGGCCCTTACACAGTCAAACTGATTTTGAGGCGTGAGTTCCCTTCGTAAAGAGACGCAGTACAGCTGGCAAAAATGCCACCTTGGTGCTTTGCGCGGCCTCCTGAGCATCGTTATTTGTTGCAAAGGAGTCTGCGCTGTCGTGTTATCCCTTGGCCTTGCGCTGTTAGTGCTGCCCGTCCTCTGACATCATTTGATGTCGGCCGGTGCGGTTCGCGATGCCCATGAATCCCAGCCCCGCAGTGTCTTGACATAGTTAAAACACTGCGGGGCTGGGATTCATGGCCTGGCGCAGTACATATGTTCGCCTCTCGCTTGGGT
Source organism: Ranitomeya variabilis (assembly GCF_051348905.1). NCBI lineage: Eukaryota > Metazoa > Chordata > Amphibia > Anura > Dendrobatidae > Ranitomeya > Ranitomeya variabilis. The sequence continues at coordinate 919,413,554 of NC_135233.1, read as the reverse complement.
TCTTACACCTGCTTCAGACTATGTGGCGTCAGCTGATCCCTTATCGCATGCCACGGCCATGAAGCCGCACAGTCCGAAGAAGGCGGAAGGAGATGAGGGACAGGCGAAGAAATGCACCGTTCATGCCCGTCAATCACACCCTCGCAGTCAAAATAAATAAGACACCGAGGGGCGCTGTGTGGGGCAAGGCGGCCGCAGAGGCCCCAGCCAAACAATGATGCCAGAAGACGGGCAGCGTTACCAAGGAGCTTGTTGCGTGTCAATACAAAGGAAAATCACACCTGAGGGACGTTTTAATGGTCACAGAGGACACATTTTAGACGTGTTCAGTTCCACGAGTGCAAGGAGAATACGTTTCTGAGCCACCTTGCACACATGCAGCATTACTGCTGTACAAGGTGGCTGTAAAACATAGAAACACCTGGGGGAGGGGGGACAGGTTCCCTTCAATTTCAGTTCTTGTGTCTGCGTGGCGGTCGCAGGACACGTTGCTGGCTACACAGCAGGGGAACAGCTGGCGGTGCTGAACCCCACTGACACATTGGCTGGTGTTTTTCTCTGTGCAGCTAGCACATCTGGGCCAAAACTGGCGGTGTTAGAGCCCAGGGTCAGCAGGAGGAGCAGGGGGAGCGGAGTGTAGGCCGAAGCCTGCACCGGAGCAAGTTGAAAGGAAACCTTTAACCCCCCCCCCCAGGCGTTTGTAGCTGAAAGAGCCATTGTGTACAGCACTAATGCTGGAAAAGGAAAACTTAGCTCTTTTAATTATGGTCCTTGCACATGCTGAACCTAACACTTATGAAATGTGTCCCCTCACAGCGTTAAACCGTCCGGTAGGTGGAACTTTCCTTTGTCGTGTGATGCAGCATAGCCATCATTTTTACCCCCTTGGCGCCGTGCGCCGCCTCCTCAGCGTTGTTTGAATCTGTCCCGGAGCCTGCGCTGTTAGGTTAGCCCTTGGCCATGCACACATTTTGCGCTGCCCGTCTTCTGACATCATTTGGTGTCAGGCTGGCTGCACCTGTGCGGGTGCGCTGGCCGAGATCCCGCCTCGCAGTGTCGTCTAATGTAATCCCACCGCGGGCCTGGGATCCGTGGCCATGCGCAGTGCATATCCTCGCCTCTCACTCCCCTCCCTACGGCTTCTTAAGACTGTGCGGTGTCACGGCCGTGGCATGCTATTAGGGATCAGCTGACACCGCACAGTCTGAAGAAGCCGTAGGGAGGGGAGTGAGAGGCGAGGATATGCATTGCGCATGGCCACGGATCCCAGGCCCGCGGTGGGATTACATTAGACGACACTGCGAGGCGGGATCTCGGCCAGCGCACCCGCACAGGCGCAGCCAGCTGACACCAAATGATGTCAGAAGACGGGCAGCGCAAAATGTGTGCATGGCCAAGGGCTAACCTAACAGCGCAGGCTCCGGGACAGATTCAAACAGCGCTGAGGAGGCGGCGCACGGCGCCAAGGGGGTAAAACTGATGGCTGTGCTGCGTCACACGACAAAGGAAAGTTCCACCTACCGGACGGTTTAATGCTGTGAGGGGACACATTTCATAAGTGTTAGGTTCAGCATGTGCAAGGAGCACCACGAAAAGATGCACTTTTTCCCTTTGCATCATTACTGCTGCACAAGCTGGCTCCTTCAGTAACAAACGCCTGGGGGGGGGGGACAGGTTCCCTTAAATTTAACTTGTTGTGCCTGCGTGGCGGTCGCAGTACACGTTGCCGTATACACAGCAGGGGAACAGCTGGCGGTGCTGAACCCCACTAACACATTGGCGAGGTGTTTGGCTCTGTGCGTACAGCACTTCTGGACGGCAACTAGAGGTGTTGTAGCCCAGGGGCAGGAGGAGGAGGAGGTGGAGGAGGAGGTAGGAGGGATTGCCACACACTCAGCAGGGGAACAGCTGACGTTACTGAACCCCAATAACAGAGGAGGGACTGTTGACTGTGCGTACATTACTACTGGACGGCAACTAGCGGTGTTGGAGCCCAGGGACAGGAGGGGGAGGTGGTGGAGGAGGTAGGCGGGATTGCCACACACACAGCAGGGGAACAGCTGACGTTACTGAACCCCAATAACAGAGGAGGGACTGTTGGGACTGTGCGTACAGCACTACCAGGCAACAACTAGCGGTGTTGGAGCCCAGGGAAAGGAGGGGGAGGTGGAGGTGGAGGAGATAGGAGGGATTGCCACACACACAGCAGGGGAACAGCTGATGTTACTGAACCCCAATAACAGAGGAGGGACTGTTGGGACTGTGCGTACAGCACTACCAGGCAACAACTAGTGGTGTTGGAGCCCAGGGACAGGAGGGGGAGGTGGAGGTGGAGGAGATAGGAGGAATTGCCACACACACAGCAGGGGAACAGCTGACGTTACTGAACCCCAATAACAGAGGAGGGACTGTTGGGACTGTGCGGACAGCACTTCTGGACGGCAACTAGCGGTGTTGGAGCCCAGGGACAGAAGGGGGAGGTGGAGGTGGAGGAGATAGGAGGGATTGCCACACACACAGCAGGGGAACAGCTGACGTTACTGAACCCCAATAACAGAGGAGCGACTGTTGGGACTGTGCGGACAGCACTTCTGGACGGCAACTGGCGGTGTTGGAGCCCAGGGACAGGTGGAGGAGGAGGAGGTAGGAGGAGGTAGGAGGGATTGCCACACACACAGCAGGGGAACAGCTGACGTTACTGAACCCCAATAACAGAGGAGGGACTGTTGGGACTGTGCGTACAGCACTACCAGGCAACAACTAGCGGTGTTGGAGCCCAAGGACAGGAGGGGGAGGTGGAGGTAGGAGGAGGTAGGAGGGATTGCCACACACACAGCAGGGGAACAGCTGACGTTACTGAACCCCAATAACAGAGGAGGGACTGTTGGGACTGTGCGGACAGCACTTCTGGACGGCAACTGGCGGTGTTGGAGCCCAGGGACAGGTGGAGGAGGAGGAGGTAGGAGGAGGTAGGAGGGATTGCCACACACACAGCAGGGGAACAGCTGACGTTACTGAACCCCAATAACAGAGGAGGGACTGTTGGGACTGTGCGTACAGCACTACCAGGCAACAACTAGCGGTGTTGGAGCCCAGGGACAGGAGGGGGAGGTGGAGGTAGGAGGAGGTAGGAGGGATTGCCACACACACAGCAGGGGAACAACTGACATTACTGAACCCCAATAACAGAGGAGGGACTGTTGGGACTGTGCGGACAGCACTTCTGGACGGCAACTGGCGGTGTTGGAGCCCAGGGACAGGTGGAGGAGGAGGAGGTAGGAGGAGGTAGGAGGGATTGCCACACACACAGCAGGGGAACAGCTGACGTTACTGAACCCCAATAACAGAGGAGGGACTGTTGACTGTGCGTACAGCACTACTGGACGGCAACTAGCGGTGTCGGAGCCCAGGGACAGGAGGAGGAGGAGGTGGAGGAGGAGGTAGGAGGGATTGCCACACACACAGCAGGGGAACAGCTGACGTTACTGAACCCCAATAACAGAGGAGCGACTGTTGGGACTGTGCGGACAGCACTTCTGGACGGCAACTGGCGGTGTTGGAGCCCAGGGACAGGTGGAGGAGGAGGAGGTAGGAGGAGGTAGGAGGGATTGCCACACACACAGCAGGGGAACAGCTGACGTTACTGAACCCCAATAACAGAGGAGGGACTGTTGGGACTGTGCGTACAGCACTACCAGGCAACAACTAGCGGTGTTGGAGCCCAGGGACAGGAGGGGGAGGTGGAGGTAGGAGGAGGTAGGAGGGATTGCCACACACACAGCAGGGGAACAGCTGATGTTACTGAACCCCAATAACAGAGGAGGGACTGTTGGGACTGTGCAGACAGCACTTCTGGACGGCAACTGGCGGTGTTGGAGCCCAGGGACAGGTGGAGGAGGAGGAGGTAGGAGGAGGTAGGAGGGATTGCCACACACACAGCAGGGGAACAGCTGACGTTACTGAACCCCAATAACAGAGGAGGGACTGTTGGGACTGTGCGTACAGCACTACCAGGCAACAACTAGTGGTGTTGGAGCCCAAGGACAGGAGGGGGAGGTGGAGGTAGGAGGAGGTAGGAGGGATTGCCACACACACAGCAGGGGAACAGCTGACGTTACTGAACCCCAATAACAGAGGAGGGACTGTTGGGACTGTGCGGACAGCACTTCTGGACGGCAACTGGCGGTGTTGGAGCCCAGGGACAGGTGGAGGAGGAGGAGGTAGGAGGAGGTAGGAGGGATTGCCACACACACAGCAGGGGAACAGCTGACGTTACTGAACCCCAATAACAGAGGAGGGACTGTTGGGACTGTGCGTACAGCACTACCAGGCAACAACTAGCGGTGCTGGAGCCCAGGGACAGGAGGGGGAGGTGGAGGTAGGAGGAGGTAGGAGGGATTGCCACACACACAGCAGGGGAACAGCTGACGTTACTGAACCCCAATAACAGAGGAGGGACTGTTGGGACTGTGCGGACAGCACTTCTGGACGGCAACTGGCGGTGTCGGAGCCCAGGGACAGGAGGAGGAGGAGGTGGAGGAGGAGGTAGGAGGGATTGCCACACACACAGCAGGGGAACAGCTGACGTTACTGAACCCCAATAACAGAGGAGCGACTGTTGGGACTGTGCGGACAGCACTTCTGGACGGCAACTGGTGGTGTTGGAGCCCAGGGACAGGTGGAGGAGGAGGAGGTAGGAGGAGGTAGGAGGGATTGCCACACACACAGCAGGGGAACAGCTGACGTTACTGAACCCCAATAACAGAGGAGGGACTGTTGGGACTGTGCGTACAGCACTACCAGGCAACAACTAGCTGTGTTGGAGCCCAGGGACAGGATGGGGAGGTGGAGGTAGGAGGAGGTAGGAGGGATTGCCACACACACAGCAGGGGAACAGCTGACGTTACTGAACCCCAATAACAGAGGAGGGACTGTTGGGACTGTGCGGACAGCACTTCTGGACGGCAACTGGCGGTGTTGGAGCCCAGGGACAGGTGGAGGAGGAGGAGGTAGGAGGAGGTAGGAAGGATTGCCACACACACAGCAGGGGAACAGCTGACGTTACTGAACCCCAATAACAGAGGAGGGACTGTTGACTGTGCGTACAGCACTACTGGACGGCAACTAGCGGTGTTGAAGCCCAGGGACAGGAGGAGGAGGAGGTGGAGGAGGAGGTAGGAGGGATTGCCACACACACAGCAGGGGAACAGCTGACGTTACTGAACCCCAATAACAGAGGAGCGACTGTTGGGACTGTGCGGACAGCACTTCTGGATGGCAACTGGCGGTGTTGGAGCCCAGGGACAGGTGGAGGAGGATGAGGTAGGAGGAGGTAGGAGGGATTGCCACACACACAGCAGGGGAACAGCTGACGTTACTGAACCCCAATAACAGAGGAGGGACTGTTGACTGTGCGTACAGCACTACTGGACGGCAACTAGCGGTGTTGGAGCCCAGGGACAGGTGGAGGAGGAGGAGGTGGAGGAGGTAGGAGGGATTGCCACACACACAGCAGGGGAACAGCTGACGTTACTGAACCCCAATTACAGAGGAGGGACTGTTGACTGTGCGTACAGCACTACTGGACGGCAACTAGTGGTGTTGGAGCCCAGGGACAGGTGGAGGAGGAGGAGGTGGAGGAGGTAGGAGGGATTGCCACACACACAGCTGGGGAACAGCTGACGTTACTGAACCCCAATAACAGAGGAGGGACTGTTGGGACTGTGCGGACAGCACTTCTGGACGGCAACTAGCGGTGTTGGAGCCCAGGGACAGGTGGAAAAGCAGAGGAACACAATGTAGGCCGAAGCCTGAGAAAGTCAAAAGGGAACCGTTAACCCCCCCCCCCAAGGCGTTTGTAGCTGAAAGAGCCAGCTTGTGCAGCACAAAAGATGCAAAAGGAAAAGGTGGCTCTTTTCATCATGCTCCTTGCAAACACAGAACTAAACACTTATAAAATGTGTCCCCTGAAACCGTGAAACCGTCCCGGAGGTGGGACTTTCCTTCGTAATATGACGCAGCACAGCTGTCATTCCTACCCCCCCGGCGCCGCGCCCCGGCTCCTCAGCGTTGTTTGATTCCGTCCCGGAGCCTGCGCTGTTATGTTATCCCGTGGCCAGGCACACTTAGCGCTGCCCGTCTTCTGGCATCATTTGGTGTCAGGATGGCTGCGCCTGTGAGGCCGCGCTGGCCGAGAGCCCGCCTCGCAGTGTCTTCTGATTTAATCCCACTGGGGGCCTGGGATCCATGGCCATGCGCAGTGCATATCCTCGCCTCTCACTCCCCTCCCTACGGCTTCTTAAGACTGTGCGGTGTCACGGCCGTGGCATGCTATTAGGCACCAGCTGACACCGAACAGTCTGAAGAAGCCATAGGGAGATGAGTGAGAGGTGGAGGTTCAGATATGCACTGCGCATGTCCATGGATCCCAGGCCCCCAGTGGGATTAAATCAGAAGACACTGCGAGGCGGGCTCTCGGCCAGCGCAGCCGCACAGGCGCAGCCATCCTGACACCAAATGATGCCAGAAGACGGGCAGCGCTAAGTGTGCCTGGCCACGGGATAACATAACAGCGCAGGCTCCGGGACGGAATCAAACAACGCTGAGGAGCCGGGGCACGGCGCCAAGGGGGTAGGAATGACGGCTGTGCTGCGTCATATTACGAAGGAAAGTCCCACCTCCGGGACGGTTTTACGGTATCAGTGGACACATTTTATAAGTGTTAAGTTCTGCGTGTGCAAGGAGCTAAACAAAAATAGCTACCTTTTCCTTGTGCAGCATTACTGCTGCACAAGGTGGCTCTTTCAGTAACAAACGCCTTGGGGGGGGGGACAGATTCCCTTACATTTCAGTTGTTGTGTCAGCGTGGCGGTCGCAGGACACATTGCCGGCTACACAGCTGGGGATCAGCTGACGTTACTGAAACCCAATAACACTGGGTCGTATGTTTTGACTGTGCAAACGACACTTCTGAGCCTCAACTGGCGGTGTTGGAGCCCAGGAATTTAAGTTCAGGTGGTAGAAAGATGAACACAACAGGAGACCTGGATACTCTAGACAGTCACCTAATTATTTAATCAGGAAGAGGAGTGGCAAATTCCTGCGAGATCCAGGCCTTGTTCATTTTCAGGAAAGTAAGCCGGTCAACGTTATCGGAGGATAGTCACATGCGACGGTCAGTTAGTACACCACCTGCAGCACTAAAGACACGTTCCGATAATACACTGGCCGCAGGGCAAGACAGCACCTCCAATGCATACTGGCTTAGCTCGGGCCATGTATCCAGCTTTGAGACCCAAAACTTGAAAGGGGAAGAGCCGTCTGGGAGTACAGCAAGAGGGCAAGACATGTAGTCTGTCACCATCTGACGGAACCGTTGCCTCCTGCTGACTGGAGCCGTCTGTGATGGTGTAGACTTTTGTGGCGGGCACAGAAAACTGTGCCACAGTTGGGCCATACTGGTCTTGCCTTGGGCAGAGGCACTGCTTCTGCTCCCTCTTTGTGCAGAGCCTCCACCACTGCCTGGACGCACACTGAGCTGCTTTGGAATGCACTAGCAGCACTTCTCTCAGTTGGAATGGAGAAGATGATGGAATTGACCAGTGTGTCTTGGTACTCCCGCATTTTTCGCTCCCGGTTCAACGGTGTGATGAGGCTTTCTACGTTGTCCCGGTAGCGAGGATCGAGGAGGGTGAACACCCAATAATCAGACATGTTGAGAATGTGGGCGATGCGGCGGTCGTTTCTCAGGCACTGCAGCATGTAATCCACCATGTGCTGCAGACTGCCAACTGCCCAAGAAACGCTGTCCCCTGCTGGAGGCGTGATCTCTGCCCGCTCGTCATCACCCCACCCTCGCTGTACACACTGAGTACTGGACAACTGTGTAACTCCCTCCTCTGGACGGATGTCTTCCTCCTCCATTGACTCCTCCTCATCCTCCTCACAAACTGTCCCCTGCCTACGCATTTGTGAGGAACCACGTGGCGCTGACTGTCCAGAAGATGATGGAAATGGTGAATCCTCATCCTCCACCTCTTCCACAACATCATCCCTTAGCGCTTGCAGTGATTTTTCAAGCAGGCAGATAAGGGGGACAGTCATGCTGACTAGTGCATCATCTGCACTCGCCATCCGCGTGGAATAATCAAAGGGACGCAAAACCTGGCAGACGTCATTCATAGTGGCCCACTCTGTGGTTGTGAAGTCTGTACGGCGCTGACTGCGACTTCTTTGCGCCTGAAGCAGCTGGTACTCCATTACAGCTTGCTGCTGCTCACACAACCGCTCCAACATATGTAACGTGGAATTCCACCTGGTAGGTAGGTCACATATGATGCAATGTTCCGGCAGGCGGTGTCGGCGCTGCAGAGCCGCAATGCGCGCTTTTGCCGTGCTGGAACGCCGCAAGTGAGCACACTCTAGGCGGACCTTGTGCAGCAGTGCATCAAGATCCGGATAGTCCCTCAAAAAGCTCTGCACGACCAAATTGAGCACATGTGCCAGACATGGGATGTGAGTGAGGTTGCCGAGGCCCAGAGCTGCCACCAGATTTCGGCCATTATCACACACTACCATGCCTGGCTGGAGATTCGCTGGCACAAACCACACATCGCTCTCCTGCTTGATGGCATTCCAGAGCTCCTGCGCTGTGTGGCTACGATTCCCCAAAAAAATTAATTTCAAGACGGCCTGTTGACGTTTGGCCACGGCTGTGCTCATGTCGGTCGTAACAGGTACACGTTCATCACGGGTCCATGTGGAGGTGGACTGTGACGGCTCCTGCAGCGATGATTCTGAGGAACTGGTGTAAGAGGAGGAGTCAAAGCGTACAGAATGGATTCCTGCAATCCTTGGAGTGGGCAGGACACGTCCTGCGCCACTCGCACGGTCTGTACCCGGCTCAACGACATTAACCCAATGGGCAGTGAGGGAAAGGTATCGCCCCTGTCCATGTTGACTGGTCCACGCATCGGTGGTGAGGTGGACCTTGCTACTGACAGCGTTCAGTAGCGCGTGTTTTATGTGTCCCTCCACATGCTTGTGCAGGGCAGGGACGGCTTGCCTGCTGAAGTAAAAGCGGCTGGGCACATTGTACTGTGGGACTGCCAATGACATCAAGTCACGGAAGCTGTCAGTCTCCACCAGCCTGAATGACAGCATTTCCAGTGACAGAAGTTTGGCAATGCCTGCAGTCAGAGCCTGTGCTCGTGGGTGGTTTGACGAGAAAGGCCGCCTTTTCTCCCATGCCTGTACTACCGATGGCTGTAGACTGGGCTGGGAGTGTGTGGATGACTGGGAAAGTGGTGCTGCGGGTGGAATTACAGCGGGTCTCTGGACAACAGGGCCAGAGGTTCTTCCACGGCGATCCTGGGAGGAAGCCGAACCAGCTGCGTGTGAGCTGGAGGAAGAGGCAACACGAGCTGAAGTGGTGGTAGCTGCCGCTGTTGGTTGGCCTAGCTCTTCAGTGTGTTTTTCTAACTCCGCCGGGTGCCTGGTGCGCACATGTTTCCACATGTTGGAAGTATTGAGGTTGCTGACATTTCGACCTCTTTTGACTTTTTGATGACACACCTTGCATCTGACATAGCAAATGTCATCTGCAACTGTGTCAAAAAAGGACCAGGCACTGCAAGTCTTGGGAGCGCCCTTTTTGGCTTTTGGAAGAGACATGCTCCTAACGGGTGCCAAAGCGGAGGCTGCAGGATCCGCAGTCTTCCCCCTCCCTCTCCCTCTTTGGGCCGTACGGGGAATCTCTTCCTCAGAGCTGCTCCCACCACCTTCCTGTCCCTCACGCCAAGATGGGTCAAGGACCTCATCATCTACACTACCCTCTGCCCCCAACTGCTCCTCCTGGGTAGTCTCAGCAGCAGAGCACGCACCAGTAAGTGGCACCTGAGTGTCATCATCAGCTGATGCGGCCTGCGATGTGGTGACCGGAGCCACTGGCCCACCCGCCTCTTCAGAGGAAGAGAGAAAAAGCTGTTGGGCATCACTGCACCCTGCCTCTTCTTCCATTTCTCCAATGCTGCTTGGCTGGCCCCCTGTTTCCAAGCCAAGAGATTCAGAGAACAGAAGTAGAGACGGCTCCTGCCCTGGGCTCTCTGTCTGCCTGGGCAATTTGGCAGGTGGTGAAGAGACAGATGGCTGCTCTCCAGTGCTCTGTGTCTGAGAGGATGTGGCACTAATTGAAGTTGATGCATTAGCTGCCATCCATCCGACAACGGCTTCAATTTGTTCTTCACGCAGCAGCGGTGTACGGCGCTCTGACACAAAGCTGCGCATGAATGACTGTTGCCTGGTGAAAGTGGGTGCTGATGAGTCACCGGTGCCCGCAGCAGGCACAGAATCCCCACGTCCCCTCCCTGCTCCGCGCCCACGCCCACGTGCCTTACTCACTGCTTTCTTCATCTTGGTTGACTGATAAAGATAAGCAGAAAAGTACTAACGGCTTTGTGTGCTTATTCCTGAACAACTCCTCCTAACAGGTATAAGAAACACTAATTTTCTAAAGTGTGGACTAGACTTTAATATGAGCTAATGTGGCCTACACAAATGTAAAGTGGTGTAACTGGTGTGTTTGGTGAACTTTATTATTTATTTATTTTTTGGGGGCTGAACTGACAACGGATAGAGCTGCAGTCACACGGAGACCGTGCAGACAGCCGTAAACGCTGCAAGGCCCAAAAACCCTCCTCTACGTTATCCTATGTAGTGTTTTTCCACAAGTTAGCTGGAGACGGGTGGAAAGACACTAATAGGAATTTTTTGAAAAAATGTGCAGCAGCCTGCACTACTTAAAACAAAATGAAAATTGATTTGGTGGTATGACGCAGTGAACAACCCTGAGCTGGAGACAACCAGGCTATGGCTGCTCACAGACTACAGGGCAAGCTGCAGTCACACGGAGACCATGCAGACAGCCGTAAACGGCGCTGCAAGGCCCAAAAGCCCTCCTCTACGTTATCCTATGTAGTGTTTTTCCACAAATTAGCTGGAGACGGGTGGAAAGACACTAATAGGAATTTTTTGAAAAAATGTGCAGCAGCCTGCACTACTTAAAACAAAATGAAAATTGATTTGGCGGTATGACGCAGTGAACAACCCTGAGCTGGAGACAACCAGGCTATGGCTGCTCACAGACTACAGGGCGAGCTGCAGTCACACGGAGACCGTGCAGACAGCCGTAAACGGCGCTGCAAGGCCCAAAAACCCTCCTCTATGTTATCCTATGTAGTGTTTTTCCACAAATTAGCTGTAGACGGGTGGAAAGACACTAATAGGATTTTTTGGAATAAATTAGCAGCAGACTACACTACTTGGAAAAAAAAAAAAAAAAAGAACAGTATGAGGCAATGAACCACCCTCCCTGAACTGAATACAACCAGCTATGGATGGCCTATGTGGCTGCACTCAGACTAGAGAGTGGGCTGCACTCACACACACACACACACACAGACCTTGCAGATCGCTGTGAAAACAGCGCTACAAGGCAAAAGCAAGGTGAATAGTAGGTGAACACAGCGGTTGCTAAATTAGCCTTTGGAAAGCACAAAGAAGCAAATCGCTATCTCTAAACTGACCCTCAGTCAGCAAACAGCGTCCTGTCACTAACTGAATTCACAGCAGAGTGATCGCAAAATGGCGCCAGCGACTTTTAAACTGCATCATGACATCATTTCAGCAGCCAATCACAGCCATGCCAGTAGTTTCATGCCCTCCATGCTGAACAGGATGTGCCCACACTTGAAATCATTCTCATTGGCTGAATTTCTGCATTTTGAATCTGGGAACTTCCGATTCCGGTATCCGATACGCGGCAAGTATCGGAATCCCGGTATCGGAATTCCGATACCGCAAGTATCGGCCGATACCCGATACTTGCGGTATCGGAATGCTCAACACTAATTATGATCTATATATGGCAGAGTCATTGTCATGATAGTGTTAGTGTTTCCCCTGTACCTGTCGAGACTCGGTGCCTGGTTGTGCGCATGCCTGGTTGCTGTGATGGAGCTCCGTCGCATTGCGTCCTTGTTGCCTGGTGACGTCGGGTACTCTGCCCCCGTACGTCCGGCTGCATGACGCGGGCGGCGGAAGTTCCTGAGTGATGCAGCTGCGCATGCGCCGGTTATACCCGGGCCGCAGCACTTGATAAGGGGATCATATAAAAGGCTCCCCTAAAGATACAATGGCCACCCCCTGACGAAGGACTAAGATCCGAAACGCGCGTCGGGGTGCGCCTTTACGGGACCTGGCTGACCCTTTCCATAGAGGTATATACTTTTCCTCCCCTGCTTGTTCTTTACACAGTGCACATGTGAATTAGCTATGGGATTTCGGCTGTATCCGGATCGTAGTGCTGCTTCTTACACCCATTGCTATATAATCTAGGCACCTGTGGTGCTGCGCTGTTAAATACTCCCCAACTATTTATTTCTAATTTTGGCACTTTTGCACAATTCTGGTGCTAAGCACTATAAATAGCAGTCGCACTTGCTCCGTTTATATATTTTGTGCGGAAACTTTTTCACATAGATTTTTGCACACTATTGCACATTGCACTTTTTTGTATTATCTGCACAAAAAACTGTGAGTACTACTATATGGGCTGTATATGCTTTAGAGTATATAATTTTGATATATACTCATTTTTTGCACTTTATATTGTAATTTTTACACATATATTATTTAGTTGGCAATATTAATTTTTGCACATATATATTTTTCACGTTTTAAAGTGTTCAACATATGAGCCTATATATGTATGTATATGTGTAACCTCATATACATATAGTATTTTTTATTCCACATATAGATTGTTTGTTTTATCATTCTACTTTCTTGGGGTTATATGGACCTGATATTTTAAGTATACAACTGGGTCAGCCTGTATTATTTTTTATATTGATTTTAATTATAATATATATATATATTATTTGTCCTGTTGTGCGCACAATTGTTATAAAATATTATATTTTATTGCTGCCAATCAAATACAATAATGGCATTTTTTTATCTCACCTCTGCTTGGTTATGTTTCTGGGTGATTCTGTATTGGCTGTGGTTGCTTCTCCTGATTAGTGGTTTTTCCACACTCTTCTCCACAGGACACTAGTCACTGGTAGATATATATATATTATATCACTCATGTAATGGGATTATCTTCATAAGTTTATTCTATTGATTATTGGTATACAGTGATTGATGTATCTGTGGTTGCGTTAATTCTATATTACTGTGTTTTGCACAGGCTTCTTCTTTCACAGCTGGATATGGATTTCAAATCCAGAGAGGTGTCTTGGCAGGGGCAGATTAATGCAGTATTCTCTAATAATGATATGGCAGCTACGAATACTGGTGGTTTAAAATTTGATGAAATATTTAAGAGCATTAAGAATTTAACAAACAAAAGAACCCGCTTATGGTGGAGTAGAGCGTTTTTGGAAAATTATATCCAACATAACCTTATTCCCAGAGGCCTACGCATACATATAACTCCATCTTTTCCTGTAAATGATGAAGAATTTATTAAAAATTGGGAGGAAATATGTAATATAGCCTCAAAACAAATAATGGAACTCTTGGTTAAATATAATTCCAAAAACTTGATAGAGACTGATAGGCTATTGGACGAGATGTTTATTAAGGCCAGATCTTGTTTATCCACTGAACAAATGAATACATTGGATGGCCAATTGGAGAAACTTATGGACCAGTGGATTAAAGATATTCGAACGAATCAGACAAACAAACTGGTCAGGGACCAAAAAGACTTTGCTAATGGAAAGGTATACAGGTGGCGCAGACCACACTCGAACAACGAGGGCCGTGACCGGAGTGATTCTGTGTCATCTAATCAGGCTGCGAGTGACATTTCTGGTGCCTCCTGTTCCACCTCTGTGGTGACATCGGTTGCCTCAACACCTAAAAGGAAACGTGAACCACGATATGCACCGGCAAAGCGCAGTTCTGGATACCCCTCAGGGAACTCTAACCTTAAGGTGATTCATTTGAGTAGTTATGTGTTATCTGATGTAGAAATTGATGTCCTCCAGAGGGGTCTTATGTTTTGTCCTACTGCTCAGTTTAATAAATTCGATGCAATCAAAGACCTGCATCTCTTCGCTAGGAAGCTGGTGTATAAAAAACATTTTCATAATGAGGGTGCATTACAATTGTTTCCCACAGAGGCGGAGCAGGAGGCACTGAATGTACTTAACGAATTGGCCCAGGAACATACTGAACCAATAGGAGGTAAGGTTCCACCCTCCATTCGACCTAAATCACGGAAGTTTCCTCCCTTGTCAGCTCACCCAACAATTGATGTATTTGTGAAAACTGTGAGTAAAGATCTTGACCAAATTCCACAGTTTCCCTCTGGTGAAAATCTTAATAAGTATGAGAAAAAAGCTCTAAAAAATCTACAGAATCTACAGGATGTAGTATTCAAACCAGCCGACAAGGGGGGAAATGTGGTGATATGGCCTAAACAGCTATATGAGTGTGAGGTTTTTCGTCAGTTAGGGGATAGAATATGTTATAAGAAAATGACTTTTAATCCTCTGACTAAGTTCCAGGATGAACTGGGAAAAATTCTTAAGATGGCCCTTGATTGTGATGTGATTACTAAGGAATTGTTCACAGCTCTACATGTACCTGAACCAGTGATACCAACCTTGTATTTGTTACCCAAGGTCCATAAAAACCAAATTAATCCGCCTGGGAGACCTATTATCTCAGGTTGTGGGAACTATCTGGAAAAGATTAACAAATTTATAGATTCCAGACTTCAGCCAATGGTTTCCAAACTCCCCTCATATATAAAGGACACTAACGACTTTCTGAGGAAAGTTGATGGCTTACATATCGGTGTGGATACTCTCCTAGTATCATGCGATGTAGAGAGTCTATACACCAACATTCGCCATCAGGATGGTATCCTTGCGGCCAAGTACTTTTTGGAATCATCCTATCTGCCTGAACCCATGAGGGAGTTTGTTGTTCAGCTGCTCGAATTTTCTTTGTCAAAATTTTTTTTTCTTTTTAAGGGGTCCCTCTACCTACAGCTCCAGGGCACCGCTATGGGTGCTTCTTTTGTGCCGGCATATGCAAATCTATTCCTGGGGCTGTGGGAGAGGGACCTCTTTATGTCTGGACTCATGCCATCAGTGGACCGCATCCCATTGTGGGTGCGGTTCATAGATGATATATTCTTTATTTGGCAGGGCCCAGTAGACGCTCTAGGAGAGTTCATGGAGCAGCTGAACAACAACTCTCGGAATTTGCACCTAACATATAAATGTAATACTAACGAGATGGAATTCTTGGATGCACGCGTGTACAGGAATGATGACGATTGCCTTTCCACTGATATTTTTTGAAAAACAACGGCCGTCAATTCTTTGCTGCACACGACATCCTCCCATCCCCAAGCAATGATTAATGCAATCCCGATTGGGCAATTCTTACGGCTGCGAAGAATATGTTCTGATGATGTAGATTTTGAGGAGCAGTCAGTAATAGTGAAAGAAAGGTTCATTGAGAGGGGCTATAGCCGGCTTTCAATAAAAAGGGGTTACAAAAGAGCGAAGAAGACTACTCGGCACCAGGCACTTTATGGCAAAAAAACGCAGAAAACAAGTCAGACAGTGAGATTCATCACACAGTATAATGGACAGACCGAAATGATGAGAGCTCAACTATTAAAATCCTGGGGCATCCTAAAAGCGGACCCAATTTTGTCCCAATATGTGGGTGATGGACCCAATATAACGTATCGTAGATCCAAAAACTTGAGTGACTATTTAATTAGGAGCCACTATAAATTTGAACCAACAATCACTTCCTTTTTGGACGGTGGCAAACGTCCATCTGGGTGCAGAGCATGTGGTAAATGTGTGGCTTGCCCCAATGTAATGAGAGCAGATACATTTGTAAATTCCAGCGGGACCTGCACGTTTAAAATCAAACATGCTATAACATGCGTATCAAAGGCTGTAATTTATTATGCAGTATGCCCATGTTCGTTAATTTACGTGGCCATGACAACCAGACAATTTAAGGTGCGAATTAGAGAACACGTGCGTGGGATAGAGGCTGCCAAAACTGTGGAGGACACATCTGAATTAAAAACACTTCCGAAACATTTTAGAATCCACCACAATTGTGATCCATCTGGTCTGAAATTTATAGGAATTGATACCATTGTTTTGAATGAACGTGGCGGTGAAATTGGAATACCACTTGCCAAAATGGAGACCAAGTGGATTTGGACCTTAGATACGGTATCGCCTAAGGGACTAAATGAGAACTTGAGCTTTGTTCCCTTTTTATAACAATAATAATTTTTTTACCCTTTTTATGGGTACCACCAGCATATATATATAGGTTTACACATAAATATATATGTAGTGATTTTAACACATTTTATTGGGCTATTGTATATTTTATGCCTTCATTTTATCATATCTTATATTAACCCCTTCCCGACATGTGACGTAATAGTACGTCACATGTCGGGACCCCCGCTTTGATGTGCGCTCCGGCGGTGAGCGCACATCAAAGTCGCGACATGTCAGCTGTTTTTTACAGCTGACATGTGCGCGCAATAGCGGCGGGTGAAATCGCGATCACCCGCCGCTATTAACTAGTTAAATGCCGCTGTCAAACTCAGACAGCGGCATTTAACTACCGCATCCGGCCGTGCGGCCGGATATGAGCGCATCGCCGACCCCTGTCACATGATCGGGGGTCGGCGATGCTCCTCCATTGTAACCATAGAGGTCCTGGAGACCTCTATGGTTACTGATTGCCGGTGGCTGTGAGCGCCCCCCTGTGGTCGGCGCTCACAGCACACCTGATTTTCTGCTGCATAGCAGCGATCTGATGATCGCTGTTATGTAGCAGAGCCGATCGGGCTGTGCCTGCTTCTAGCCTCCCATGGAGGCTATAGAAGCATGGTAAAAGTTAAAAAAAAAAGTAAAAAAAAATGTGAAAAAAATAAAAAAAATATAAAAGTTTAAATCACCCCCCTTTCGCCCCAATCAAAATAAATCAATAAAAAAAAAGCCCAACCTACACATATTTGGTATCGCCGTGTTCAGAATCGCCCGATCTATCAATAAAAAAAAAGCATTAACCTGATCGCTAAACGGCGTAATGAAAAAAAAAATCGAAACGCCAGATTTACGTTTTTTTGGTCGCCACGACATTGCATTAAAATGCAATAACGGGCGATCAAAAGAACGTATCTGCACCGAAATGCTATCATTAAAAATGCCAGCTCGGCACGCAAAAAATAAGCCCTCACCCGACCCCAGATCACGAAAAATGGAGACGCTACGGGTATCGGAAAATGGCGCAATTTTATTTATTTATTTTTTTGCAAAGTTTGGAATTTTTTTTCACCACTTAGGTAAAAAAGAACCTAGTCATGTTAGGTGTCTATGAACTCGTACTGACCTGGAGAATCATAATGGCAGGTCAGTTTTAGCATTTAGTGAACCTAGCAAAATAGGCAAGCAAAAAACAAGTGTGGGATTGCACTTTTTTTGCAATTTCACTGCACTTGGAATTTTTTTCCCGTTTTCTAGTACACGACATGGTAAAACCAATGATGTCGTTCAAAAGTACAACTCGTCCCGCAAAAAATAAGCCCTCACATGGCCAAATTGACAGAAAAATAAAAAAGTTATGGCTCTGGGAAGGAGGGGAGCGAAAAACGAAAACGGAAAAACGGAAAAAGCTCCGGGGGTGAAGGGGTTAATAATTGATTATTTTATCCATTTTAGAGTACTTACCCTATCATGCTAGTTATTCTTGATTTTCCATTGGCACTCCGGTGATGGATGGTCGGTTCTGGCTGTCGTGGCTGTGGACCTCAAAATTCCTTTGGATCAAACCTGAATGTGCTGCAAGAAATATAATACATGTTTCTTTGCTTTTATATATACATATCTGCATTATTTGGGGTGTGTTAAATTTATACATACACTATATTGGGTATGTATATGGGTGGGATTTATATTAATATGACTATTTTCTTTATATCCCTTCCTGTTTACATGCGAATATATACAGGGGATTTCTTTCCCCTGTTTGATTTATATAGATATATATACATGTCCCTACCATTTAAATATAAATTATATGCACTGGAGTGTTCTCTATTTGATACTCTGTCCCTTTTTAAACTAGATTGTATTGCGCCATAATCCTTTACATAAGTGGGACATTAATTAAATCTTTACATGTCCCCTTGCGTTATGATCTATATATGGCAGAGTCATTGTCATGATAGTGTTAGTGTTTCCCCTGTACCTGTCGAGACTCGGTGCCTGGTTGTGCACATGCCTGGTTGCTGCAATGGAGCTCCGTCGCATCGCGTCCTTGTTGCCTGGTGACGTCGGGTACTCTGCTCCCGTACGTCCGGCTGCATGACGCGGGCGGCGGAAGTTCCTGAGTGATGCAGCTGCGCATGCGCCGGTTATACCCGGGCCGCAGCACTCGATAAGGGGATCATATAAAAGGCTCCCCTAAAGATACAATGGCCACCCCCTGACGAAGGACTAAGATCCGAAACGCGCGTCGGGGTGCGCCTTTACGGGACCTGGCTGACCCTTTCCATACAGGTATATACTTTTCCTCCCCTGCTTGTTCTTTACACAGTGCACATGTGAATTAGCTATGGGATTTCGGCTGTATCCGGATCGTAGTGCTGCTTCTTACACCCATTGCTATATAATCTAGGCACCTGTGGTGCTGCGCTGTTAAATACTCCCCAACTATTTATTTCTAATTTTGGCACTTTTGCACAATTCTGGTGCTAAGCACTATAAATAGCAGTCGCACTTGCTCCGTTTATATATTTTGTGCGGAAACTTTTTCACATAGATTTTTGCACACTATTGCACATTGCACTTTTTTGTATTATCTGCACAAAAAACTGTGAGTACTACTATATGGGCTGTATATGCTTTAGAGTATATAATTTTGATATATACTCATTTTTTGCACTTTATATTGTAATTTTTACACATATATTATTTAGTTGGCAATATTAATTTTTGCACATATATATTTTTCACGTTTTAAAGTGTTCAACATATGAGCCTATATATGTATGTATATGTGTAACCTCATATACATATAGTATTTTTATTCCACATATAGATTGTTTGTTTTATCATTCTACTTTCTTGGGGATTATATGGACCTGATATTTTAAGTATACAACTGGGTCAGCCTGTATTATTTTTTTATATTGATTTTAATTATAATATATATATATTATTTGTCCTGTTGTGTGCACAATTGTTATAAAATATTATATTTTAGTGCTGCCAATCAAATACAATAAAGGCATTTTTTAATCTCACCTCTGCTTGGTTATGTTTCTGGGTGATTCTGTATTGGCTGTGGTTGCTTCTCCCTATAACAGTACAGAGCACGTTAAACCTGGTGATCTAATGGCAGTTAAAGGAGACATAGCAGGAGACAGGAGACAGAGTTAATAAGTAGGCCCAATTTAGGGGTGTGGGTCTCTGAGACTTGTAATGGAGGGCATGAGCTGACAAACAATTACCCAATGTGGGGTCCTTTTTGTGCTAAATAAATAAGTGCCATTACAGCCCCCTTCCCCAAAATTCACCGGCCTATAACAGTACAGAGCACGTTCACCCTGGTCATCTAGTGGCAGTTAAAGGACATATTGCAGGAAACATAGTTAAGAATTAGGCCCAATGTGGGGGTGTGGGTCGCTGAGACTTGTAATGGAGGACATAAGCTGACAAACAATTCTCCAGTGTGGGGTCCTTTTTTTACTAAATAAAATAGTGCCATCACAGCCCCCTTGCCCAAAATTCACCAGCCTAAAACAGTACAGAGCACGTTCACCCTGGTCATTTAGTGGTTCTGAATGATGAGGATGAGGATAAGGAAGGGAAGAACAAACAGACCAAATCTAGAAGCGTATACCCATGTGTGGTTGTGAAGAGGTGCATGAGAATACACCTCCCAAAACAGAGAATGTAATTGAGGTTATGTTTTGCTGTTTTCACTTGGTGGTGTACAGAAGTCTTTCCCAATCAAGCCTGTGTTCATTTTTATAAGAGTCAGCCTGTCAGCATTTTCAGTTGACAGGCGGATGCGCTTATCTGTTATAATTCCACCAGCGGCACTTAAAACCCGCTCTGACAGAACGCTTGCAGAAGGGCAGGCCAGGATCTCCAAGGCTTAGAGAGCCAGTTCATGTCACGTGTCCAGCTTGGATACCCAATAATTAAAAGGCATAGAAGAATCACGGAGGACGTTTGTACGATCTGCAAGGTACTCCCTCACCATCTTCCCAAACATTGCACTTCTTGTGGCAGCACCCCTTGCCTCTGTGCCATCACGATGGGATGGTCTGAGAAAACTGTCCTAGAACTTTGCCATTCTTCCCCTGCCTGAGCTGGATTGTACTCCTGTCTCTCTCGCTTGGACTCCTTGTAGTACAACAAACTCTAATGTTTGCTGCCAGCGTTCTCACATGGGAATTTTCCAAGTAATTTCGCTACAAGGGCCCTCTGGTACTGCAACATTTTAGTACATCTCTTTGCTTCTGGCAGAAGAGATTGAAAGCTCTCCTTGTAGCGTGGGTCTAGCGGTGTCACCAACCAGTAATGAGTGTCACCCAAAATTTTTATAATGTGAGGGTCACGTGAAACGCAGCACAATATAAAGTCAGCCATGCATGCCAGACTACTAACAGGCAAGACTTGTGTCCTCACCAACAGGACAGCTGACCATGCTGTCCTCCTCATCCTCCTCCTCCCTGTCCTCAGGCCATCCACACTGAACAGACGGTATGACAGCTGTGCTTGTAGTACCGTCAATAGCGAATAAAAGTAGCTCCTGTTCTTCCTCCTCCTCATTGCTTGCCAATCCATTTTGAGAAGACATGAGGCTGGGCTGAGTGTAATCTCCCTGTATGGTTCCTTGCTCCATGTCCTCGTGCTCTGCCTGCAATGCATCCTCTTTAATTGTGGGCAGAGAGGTTTTCAGAATGCTGAGAAGCGGGATGGTGATGATAATTAAGGCATCATCGCCGCTCATCATCTTGGTCCAGACCTCAAAGTTTTGGAGGATGGTACATATGTCTGACATCCATGTTCATTCCTGAGGTCTTATGTGTGGAGTCTGAACTGAATATCGACGGCCTTGTTGATGTTGGTAGTCATTTTCTGCTCACAAATCCTTGCCAACATATGCAGCATAGAGTTCCAGCTTGTGGGGACATCACACACCAGTCGATGAGCGGGAAGCTGCAAACGCTGCTGAAGCATGGCAAAGGGCGGCTAAAGCTGTAGCTGACTTTCTAAAATGGGCAGACAGATGGCGTACTTTCACTAGCAGATCTGGTAGCTCCGGGAAGCTTTTCAGAAAACGTTGAACCATGAGGTTAAGCACATGGGCCAAGCAAGTTACGTGTGTACCTTGCCTTAGAGCCACCACCAGGTTCTGGCCATTGTCACAAATGACCATGCCTTGCTGTAGGTTCAGCGGTGTCATCCAAATATCTGACTGCTCTTTCAGCACTGTCCACAATGCTTCTGCATTGTGAGGTTTGTCACCTATGCAGATTAGCTTCAGCACAGCCTGTTGCCGCTTGGCTGAGGCAGTGCTGTAGTGCTTCCAGCTTCTGACTGATGTGTGGATTTCAGAGATGGAGGATGAAGAGGAGGAGGAGGTGCACGAGGTGTAGACTGTGGGGGCAACCCTGATTGATGTACGGACAGCAATCCTCGGCATGGGGAGGATGTGTGCCATCCCAAGATCCGACTGGGTCCCGGCTTCCACTATGTTAACCCAGTGTGATGTCAGTGAGATGTACCATCCCTGCCCACAAGCACTTGTCCACGTGTCCATGGTTAGGTGGACTTTCCCTGTAGCAGCATTGTTGAGGGCATGGGTAATGTTGTGGGACACATGCTGGTGTTATGCCCGTACGGCACATCAGGAGAAATAGTGTTTACTGGGGACCGAGTACCTTGGGATGACGCCACCGTCAGGTTGCGGAAAGCTTCCTTCTCAACGAGCCTAAAAGGCAACATTTCGAGTGCAAGCAGAAGAGAAAAGGGAGAATTTAGGACTGTGGCCTGTGGGGCTTTGGCTGGGTATTTCCGCTTGCATTCCAAAGATTGGGGTATAGACAACTGAAGGCTGTGCTGGGACAAGGACGTGGACGGGCTTGATGATGATGCTGCTTGACTGTGGGCAACAACAGGTGAAGGTCTAGAGGCATCTTCACATGCATGTTGGACTGGGGATTGGCTTCGCCTTCTACGCAAAACAGTGGAAGAAGCAGTGGTGTCACCTGCAGACAGTGTTCCTGGAGCCAGGGGTCCGGCCCACAAAGTCGGGTGCTTTGCTGCTATGTGCCTGATCATGCTGGTGGTGGTCAGGCTGGTTGCTTTGCTACCCCTGCTGATGCGAGCTTGGCAGGTGCTGCAAATAACCTGTTTTGGGTTATCGGCGGTCTTTAAAAAATAACCAGACTCGGGAAGATCTAACAGTTGGAATGGCAACTTCCCTCATTTTGTTGTCACGGGGAATGGATTCACACCTTCTGTCTGTGGCCACTGTAGCGCCCCCACCGCCGCAGGGCCGAGGGGGGACGGCACCCGGGCCTCTGAGTCTCTGCTCTGGGGTTGTCACGGTGGCTAGGCCCCGGTCCGTGACCCTGCCGAGGGGCGCACAGTGAAATAGGTACAACCGATGATGATGATGAGGCCGTGGTGGTGGTGGTGGTGCGGTGGTGCAGTGCAGTAAATAACGAGGACACCAGGTTGCAGTCTCTTTACCTCTTTACTGAAGATCTCTGGGTCCTCAGTCCGGAATACGGTTCACCAGGCTGCGCAAGTCCGGCCGGTCCAATGGCACCTCCAGAGTTCTCTTCACAGGTGGAAATCGGTGCCTTCCTACTAGCGCTATGTGTTGTGGTCCTTCCCTGCTGTGCTTACGGAAAGTCCCCCACAACTGTTGTGTCTGTTTCTTAAGTTCCCTCACAACTCGATTAGATGATGTTCTGCTAATCCTCCGTCCCTCCCTGATGTTCTGGTTGGGACGGCACCCGTTTGACGGGTAGGCTCGGAGCTCTTCCGGGACCCTAGAGTCGCCTCTCTCCACAAGTTGCCCCCCAAGACTGCATAGGTGATTTAAGCTTAGACAGCCCGCCTTAGACTGACTGTCCTGCCGCTGTTTGGAGTATTGCTTGAAGCTGAATGTTATGATACTCCCTCGGCGTTCCGGCCACCGGTAGTGCGCCTCAGTAGGATGTTGCTTCGGTCTTACAGCACGACTCCTACTGGTATTTCTCCTTTGCGTGATCTCGTTTCTCACTCAGCACAATCTATCTCGCTTCTAATCCTTCCTTGGGTACCGCCGCTACCCGGAGCAGGCACAGTCCCGTTACCTTCTTTCAAGTTGCCAAGCCTCTGTCAGGATCCCACCCCTGACAGAGACCCTACTGTATCTTCCCCCACAACACCCTCTGCCACAAGGTGTTGCCTGGTTCCAACCCAGTCAGCTTTCTGATCTAACTTCCTGCCTGACCCCCAGTTTACCCACTATGGTGGGGAGTGGCCTAATGAATAGCACCCTTAGCTCCTCCCGGAGGCCCGGCTGTGAAATGTATTGGTGTCTGTGATACCTGATCCGATGAACTCCTTCGGTGCCATCAGACGCACCATAGCTCCCCATAGTGGCGGAGCCACAGTACTGCAACGACCAGGACTCTGGGGCGCTGCACTCCCCCCTGGTTAAACACAGTACTCCGGGACTGGGAAGAAAACAACAATACAAGTTAGCAAAAAGACATACAGTTTTGTTGAGTGCAATAACAATAAGTATACTTGAACAGGCTTCCCTTTATGGGAGGTAAGGACACTTGAACGTTACAAACATGGTTAAATATCGTAGCAACATGCTATAAATAACTCTTCTTACCCAACCGGGTATTCTACTAAGTGCAAAATTGTTGAACAATAATTTAACATTGCCTTTAAGGACATACACTCTGAATCCACTAAAGACCTTCCTATAATCACATTATAAGGTAATTTAACTTTTTCATTCTCCTTCTTTAGATCTGCAGGACCGCCTGTCCTATCGGCACCAGACCTTCTGCCTCTCCTTTCGGTTACAGGACCGCCCCGTTCAGCCAGGGCCTACTGCCTTTTCAACTACTATACACAGTATAGAACATAACATTACTTTCAGTTTAAGAGCACTGAGCCATCTCTACATGACTCCTATGAGGACTCAGGGTTTACCTTCTATCCTAACTATCTATCAACATTATCAAAACATTTTCTATTGAACATTAAGCCTTCTCATTATCTTTCTATCATGCATGCTGGACACCACGTCTATCCCTACGGGCCCACTGCATCCTCCTTCTATCTTTCACTTTTTCTTCTTAGAGAACATCATCAGTATTTCTTCACAATTTAACTAGTCAAATACATATAGCTTTCTCATGTAAACATTATCATCACGTTCTTTGGTCAAGACATTATTGCTTCCAGTCTTAAAGCAATATCACGGTTTAAGCGCAACAAATGAACATCCCCTTTAAGAGGGGACCAAGTCTCTATGAGGTAGCACACCTTCTCAAGCTACCAGTCCATACTCAGCAAAGGTTCCAGTGTGGTATCTTCACAAAGAGTCCTTCTTTAAGTAAAACCAGTAGGGAGCGCCTTTAATAAGGTGCAAACTATGTACAAAAAGTTTGTATCATGCACTGTTCATGATTGCGGCAGTTCTGGAAACTTTGTGCAAAAACTTTAGAAAAATCAAAACAAAACAATAGGGATCCCGGGTCAACAAAGGGATCCCTTTAAGAGTTAACCCTAGACGGGTTTAGCAACAAAACAGTAAAGCAGCAACTATATACATACTCAGGGTATCGAGGTTTATCCTTCTAAGCCTGGGGGTGATCTTTGTCCCCCGGTCGACGCAGCACCCGTACTGGTAGTTGGTCTCTCAGATGCCATCAGATCAGCCGGTGCCTGGATTTGAAGGCTAATCCTGCTTGCGAGTTCGGTAGCTGCTACAAGGCGTACAGTGGTGATAGGAACAAGGTCTGGCAAATCAGGATCATTCATGATCGGGGCAACAGGGGGGGCTCTCTCAGGCTCACACCGTCGAACGTTCCGGGCACACCATCCTTGTGCACTCCGATGGCGGGTGTAGGTCACCTGATCCCCCCTTTGTAACGGATCACCATTTCGACTGCAGCAGGGGGTCTTCACGTTATAGCTAGTAACAATGACATCAGTTGGTAGCCCCGGTTCCTGTATGGAGCCCCATCCCCTCTTCGGGTGGTAGGCCAGCACGGTTCCCCGCTTTACCACGTCTTTCTTGCTGGGAGCAGACTTCTTACGTTGTGTGTCAGGTGGTTCGGTCTCGTCCCGATCTTTCCAGTGTTGGATCAGACATTGCTTATACTGTTCCCAGGTAAGTACCGCAAGGGTGAGGCCATCCTCCCGGGTCCCATCCGGCCCGGTCCAGGGGGTGTCCCACCGAAGGATCACCCCGTCTAGGCCCACATCTATGGGTTCTCCCATCTTGGTTGGTAGCGGAGGCACTAGCTTCCCCATCGCGTTAGAGGTGAGGATCACCCGCTCCCCCAAGAAGGAACGATCATTGCTGGGGTGAAGAGCGGTCACAGGAGCGGGATCGGTCGGGAGAGCAGAATCGGCCAGGGGAGTAGGGACGCCGTCCATACCTGCGCCTGATGTGATTCCACCGATGTCGCTCCGGTCCGTTGACAAGGGCACTGGAATTGGCTGCAGCCCGAACCGCGGCTCCTCCGGAGCCACCTCTCGTTGTGGCTCCGCCTTCCATGATTCTGTGGCTGGGATAGGTAGGCTCGGCTCCTCCACTGGCGGCCCCAAGGAGTTCTGGTCCTTCACCAGCGGTGGACGCGAGTCCGCCTCCAATGGGTGAGGGCAAGCCGGGATTGCTCCTTCCTCGTTCAGGCACTTGCTGTTCGTCTTCACTGTCTGACATTCGGTGACAGTGCATGCATCTGACTCCGCCATTTCTCCGGGGTCGGGCTTCCTCTCCGTCTCCCGTTTCCCGTCGTTGCAGGTCAGGGGGTGGTCCTCTGCCTTGAGGCAGGTCATTGCTTTGCAACAAGAGGCGCAGGGGGCGGTCGCCGCTGCTGGCGCCACTTTGGTAGTCTCCCCCCATGGCATGCCCTCCTTCTTCTCTGGCGCAGCAATGGCGACGGTTTTTGGCGGGAACTTTTGGCGGCAAGTGGTAGTACACAGTCTCCCAATAAAGTACAGTCCAAATACGTTAGGTCACAGTTCCAAGGTGCACATGACCTGATTCTTCAGGCTTAAGTAGATCCTGTTCGTGACGCCAAGTTGTAGCGCCCCCATCGCCGCAGGGCCGAGGGGGGACGGCACCCGGGCCTCTGAGTCTCTGCTCTGGGGTTGTCACAGCGGCTAGGCCCCGGTCCGTGACCCTGCCGAGGGGCGCACAGTGAAATAGGTACAACAGATGATGATGATGAGGCCGTGATGGTGGTGGTGGTGCGGTGGTGCAGTGCAGTAAATAACGAGGACACCAGGTTGCAGTCTCTTTACCTCTTTACTGAAGATCTCTGGGTCCTCAGTCCGGAATACGGTTCACCAGGCTGCGCAAGTCCGGCCGGTCCAATGGCACCTCCAGAGTTCTCTTCACAGGTGGAAATCGGTGCCTTCCTACTAGCGCTATGTGTTGTGGTCCTTCCCTGCTGTGCTTACGGAAAGTCCCCCACAACTGTTGTGTCTGTTTCTTAAGTTCCCTCACAACTCGATTAGATGATGTTCTGCTAATCCTCCGTCCCTCCCTGATGTTCTGATTGGGACGGCACCCGTTTGACGGGTAGGCTCGGAGCTCTTCCGGGACCCTAGAGTCGCCCCTCTCCACAAGTTGCCCCCCAAGACTGCATAGGTGATTTAAGGTTAGACAGCCCGCCTTAGACTGACTGTCCTGCCGCTGTTTGGAGTATTGCTTGAAGCTGAATGTTATGATACTCCCTCGGCGTTCCGGCCACCGGTAGTGCGCCTCAGTAGGATGTTGCTTCGGTCTTACAGCACGACTCCTACTGGTATTTCTCCTTTGCGTGATCTCGTTTCTCACTCAGCACAATCTATCTCGCTTCTAATCCTTCCTTGGGTACCGCCTCTACCCGGAGCAGGCACGGTCCCGTTACGTTCTTTCAAGTTGCCAAGCCTATGTCAGGATCCCACCCCTGACAGAGACCCTACTGTATCTTCCCCCACAACACCCTCTGCCACAAGGTGTTGCCTGGTTCCAACCCAGTCAGCTTTCTGATCTAACTTCCTGCCTGACCCCCAGTTTACCCACTATGGTGGGGAGTGGCCTAATGAATAGCACCCTTAGCTCCTCCCGGAGGCCCGGCTGTGAAATGTATTGGTGTCTGTGATACCTGATCCGATGAACTCCTTCGGTGCCATCAGATGCACCATAGCTCCCCATAGTGGCGGAGCCACAGTATTGCAACGACCAGGACTCTGGGGCGCTGCACTCCCCCCTGGTTAAACACAGTACTCCGGGACTGGGAAGAAAACAACAATACAAGTTAGCAAAAAGACATACAGTTTTGTTGAGTGCAATAACAATAAGTATACTTGAACAGGCTTCCCTTTATGGGAGGTAAGGACACTTGAACGTTACAAACATGGTTAAATATCGTAGCAACATGCTATAAATAACTCTTCTTACCCAACCGGGTATTCTACTAAGTGCAAAATTGTTGAACAATAATTTAACATTGCCTTTAAGGACATACACTCTGAATCCACTAAAGACCTTCCTATAATCACATTATAAGGTAATTTAACTTTTTCATTCTCCTTCTTTAGATCTGCAGGACCGCCTGTCCTATCGGCACCAGACCTTCTGCCTCTCCTTTCGGTTACAGGACCGCCCCGTTCAGCCAGGGCCTACTGCCTTTTCAACTACTATACACAGTATAGAACATAACATTACTTTCAGTTTAAGAGCACTGAGCCATCTCTACATGACTCCTATGAGGACTCAGGGTTTACCTTCTATCCTAACTATCTATCAACATTATCAAAACATTTTCTATTGAACATTAAGCCTTCTCATTATCTTTCTATCATGCATGCTGGACACCACGTCTATCCCTACGGGCCCACTGCATCCTCCTTCTATCTTTCACTTTTTCTTCTTAGAGAACATCATCAGTATTTCTTCACAATTTAACTAGTCAAATACATATAACTTTCTCATGTAAACATTATCATCACGTTCTTTGGTCAAGACATTATTGCTTCCAGTCTTAAAGCAATATCACGGTTTAAGCGCAACAAATGAACATCCCCTTTAAGAGGGGACCAAGTCTCTATGAGGTAGCACGCCTTCTCAAGCTACCAGTCCATACTCAGCAAAGGTTCCAGTGTGGTATCTTCACAAAGAGTCCTTCTTTAAGTAAAACCAGTAGGGAGCGCCTTTAATAAGGTGCAAACTATGTACAAAAAGTTTGTATCATGCACTGTTCATGATTGCGGCAGTTCTGGAAACTTTGTGCAAAAACTTTAGAAAAATCAAAACAAAACAATAGGGATCCCGGGTCAACAAAGGGATCCCTTTAAGAGTTAACCCTAGACGGGTTTAGCAACAAAACAGTAAAGCAGCAACTATATACATACTCAGGGTATCGAGGTTTATCCTTCTAAGCCTGGGGGTGATCTTTGTCCCCCGGTCGACGCAGCACCCGTACTGGTAGTTGGTCTCTCAGATGCCATCAGATCAGCCGGTGCCTGGATTTGAAGGCTAATCCTGCTTGCGAGTTCGGTAGCTGCTACAAGGCGTACAGTGGTGATAGGAACAAGGTCTGGCAAATCAGGATCATTCATGATCGGGGGAACAGGGGGCGCTCTCTCAGGCTCACACCGTCGAACGTTCCGGGCACACCATCCTTGTGCACTCCGATGGCGGGTGTAGGTCACCTGATCCCCCCTTTGTAACGGATCACCATTTCGACTGCAGCAGGGGGTCTTCACGTTATAGCTAGTAACAAAGACATCAGTTGGTAGCCCCGGTTCCTGTATGGAGCCCCATCCCCTCTTCGGGTGGTAGGCCAGCACGGTTCCCCGCTTTACCACGTCTTTCT
Source organism: Ranitomeya variabilis (assembly GCF_051348905.1). Lineage (NCBI taxonomy): Eukaryota > Metazoa > Chordata > Amphibia > Anura > Dendrobatidae > Ranitomeya > Ranitomeya variabilis. Next base: position 919,384,354 of record NC_135233.1, on the reverse strand, counting down.
TGCTGGGAGCAGACTTCTTACGTTGTGTGTCAGGTGGTTCGGTCTCGTCCCGATCTTTCCAGTGTTGGATCAGACATTGCTTATACTGTTCCCAGGTAAGTACCGCAAGGGTGAGGCCATCCTCCCGGGTCCCATCCAGCCCGGTCCAGGGGGTGTCCCACCGAAGGATCACCCCGTCTAGGCCCACATCTATGGGTTCTCCCATCTTGGTTGGTAGCGGAGGCACTAGCTTCCCCATCGCGTTAGAGGTGAGGATCACCCGCTCCACCAAGAAGGAACGATCATTGCTGGGGTGAAGAGCGGTCACAGGAGAGGGATCGGTCGGGAGAGCAGAATCGGCCAGGGGAGTAGGGACGCCGTCCATACCTGCGCCTGATGTGATTCCACCGATGTCGCTCCGGTCCGTTGACAAGGGCACTGGAATCGGCTGCAGCCCGAACCGCGGCTCCTCCGGAGCCACCTCTCGTTGTGGCTTCGCCTTCCATGATTCCGTGGCTGGGATAGGTAGGCTCGGCACCTCCTATGGCGGCCCCAAGGAGTTCTGGTCCTTCACCGGAGGTGGACGCGAGTCCGCCTCCAATGGGTGAGGGCAAGCCGGGATTGCTCCTTCCTCGTTCAGGCACTTGCTGTTCGTCTTCACTGTCCGACATTCGGTGACAGTGCATGCATCTGACTCCGCCATTTCTCCGGGGTCGGGCTTCCTCTCCGTCTCCCGTTTCCCGTCGTTGCAGGTCAGGGGGTGGTCCTCTGCCTTGAGGCAGGTCATTGCTTTGCAACAAGAGGTGCAGGGGGCGGTCGCCGCTGCTGGCGCCACTTTGGTAGTCTCCCCCCATGGCACGCCCTCCTTCTTCTCTGGCGCAGCAATGGCGACGGTTTTTGGCGGGAACTTTTGGCGGCAAGTGGTAGTACACAGTCTCCCAATAAAGTACAGTCCAAATACGTTAGGTCACAGTTCCAAGGCGCACATGACCTGATTCTTCAGGCTTAAGTAGATCCTGTTCGTGACGCCAAGTTGTAGCGCCCCCATCGCCGCAGGGCCGAAGGGGGACGGCACCCGGGCCTCTGAGTCTCTGCTCTGGGGTTGTCACAGCGGCTAGGCCCCGGTCCATGACCCTGCCGAGGGGCGCACAGTGAAATAGGTACAACAGATGATGATGATGAGGCCGTGATGGTGGTGGTGGTGCGGTGGTGCAGTGCAGTAAATAACGAGGACACCAGGTTGCAGTCTCTTTACCTCTTTACTGAAGATCTCTGGGTCCTCAGTCCGGAATACGGTTCACCAGGCTGCGCAAGTCCGGCCGGTCCAATGGCACCTCCAGAGTTCTCTTCACAGGTGGAAATCGGTGCCTTCCTACTAGCGCTATGTGTTGTGGTCCTTCCCTGCTGTGCTTACGGAAAGTCCCCCACAACTGTTGTGTCTGTTTCTTAAGTTCCCTCACAACTCGATTAGATGATGTTCTGCTAATCCTCCGTCCCTCCCTGATGTTCTGGTTGGGACGGCACCCGTTTGACGGGTAGGCTCGGAGCTCTTCCGGGACCCTAGAGTCGCCCCTCTCCACAAGTTGCCCCCCAAGACTGCATAGGTGATTTAAGCTTAGACAGCCCGCCTTAGACTGACTGTCCTGCCGCTGTTTGGAGTATTGCTTGAAGCTGAATGTTATGATACTCCCTCGGCGTTCCGGCCACCGGTAGTGCGCCTCAGTAGGATGTTGCTTCGGTCTTACAGCACGACTCCTACTGGTATTTCTCCTTTGCGTGATCTCGTTTCTCACTCAGCACAATCTATCTCGCTTCTAATCCTTCCTTGGGTACCGCCGCTACCCGGAGCAGGCACGGTCCCGTTACGTTCTTTCAAGTTGCCAAGCCTATGTCAGGATCCCACCCCTGACAGAGACCCTACTGTATCTTCCCCCACAACACCCTCTGCCACAAGGTGTTGCCTGGTTCCAACCCAGTCAGCTTTCTGATCTAACTTCCTGCCTGACCCCCAGTTTACCCACTATGGTGGGGAGTGGCCTAATGAATAGCACCCTTAGCTCCCCCCGGAGGCCCGGCTGTGAAATGTATTGGTGTCTGTGATACCTGATCCGATGAACTCCTTCGGTGCCATCAGACGCACCATAGCTCCCCATAGTGGCGGAGCCACAGTACTGCAACGACCAGGACTCTGGGGCGCTGCACCACCACACTGCTTCTTCCTGCCTGTTGGAGGGATATGCCTCCTTCCCCGTTTGTGCTGCTGTCCTCTCTATGCATGTCCTCTTGCCAGGTTGGGTCAGTCACTATTTCAACCACCACCTTGTCTTCCACATGCGCACCCTGCTCCTCCTCCAGACTTTCTGGCAATTGTGTCTCATCATCGTCCACCTCTTGTGACACCTTCCTACCATCGCCTTCATGTGACCGGGGCTGGTCAAAGTTTTGGGCAGCTCTACATTCGATCTCATCTGTTCCCACTTCAAGTTGACTGGCCGAGAGTCCGGAATCTTGAAATGGAAAACTGAACAGCTCTTCAAAGTGTCCAAGTGTGGGATCAGTTGTCTCAGGGCACACGGCATGGTGGGAGGAAGGAGGATCAGGGTGAGGAATATCCGGGCCACACTCACAGCTACTCAGACTTGACCGTGTGGAAGACATGATGGTTATGGTGCTGGCTAAGTGACTGTCACGGGGAGACTAGGTGGGCAAGAGCTAATAACTCGGGCCCCTGCAATTTCCCTCAGACTAGGGAAATCCTGACTGACCCTCTACCTAGAGTTTACACTGATGTTGTGCATGTCTAGGCCTCGACCCTCGCCCTGTCTCCTGTTTCAACCCTAGGCTGAAACCACTGCCCACCACCCAGTGAAAAGATAATACACCAATACCCACAGTTAGAACAGACAAGGATAACAGAAAATATACACCACGCCGCAGTCACTCAGGAAAACACTATAAATGTGCAGGGCAAAATAAATACAAATATAGGAAGGAGTAAATAAGACAAAGGGAAATACACCACCAGCAACGATACTCCAACTACTAGCTCACCACTCCAGACCGAGATAACAACGCACAGGACAGAAGCTATAATCGGCGACGCCCAATGTTCAGGAGAACTATTTAAAGGCAATGGGCATGGCCCAGCTTCCAATCCGAGCATCAGGTAAATTAACCCCAGACCAGATAGATAAAATCTAGCTGACGCCAATGAGCACATAGTGGTCAAAAGTGGAATTACCGCTGTCTGTCGAACGACCTGGTCTGAACAGCATCCGACATGACAGTACCCCGCCTTCTACGAGGGACCCCAGGGCCCTCACGGCTTATAGGACCCGGCTTGTCCCGATGGCAACGGTGAAAAAACCTGACCAGCCGATCCGCATGAATGTCCGAGGCTGGTACCCAGGACCTCTCCTCAGGCCCATAACCATGCCAGTGTACCAAGTACTGTAAAGTGCGGCGCACTACACGAGAGTCAACCACCTTGGAGACTTCAAATTCCAAATTACCATCCACCAAGACTGGAGGTGGCATAGGCGCCGCGTCCACAGAACCCACCACCTTCTTTAATAGAGACCTGTGGAACACGTTGTGCATCTTATACAACGTAGGAAGCTCCAATTGGTACACTACTGGGTTTATGACGGCAGTGACCCTAAATGGACCCATAAACCGTGGACCCAATTTAAGGGATGGTATTTTGAGTCTTATGTTTTTTGTGGATAACCACACCCAGTCATCCACACTCAGGTCCGGACCTGGCACACGCCTACTGTCAGCCACATGTTTGTACCTAGCACCCACACTTAACAGGTGCTGTTTAACTCTCCTCCAGACTGATGACAATTGTGCTCCTAACTGGTCCTCCTCCGGAATGCCGGAAGAGCCCCTGTGACTCAAAGTACAAAATTGAGGATGTAGCCCGTAAACACAAAAAAACGGAGACTCCCCAGATGACTCCTGGCGGTGATTATTGATGGCAAACTCAGCCAAAGGAAGGAAGGTAGACCACTCCTCCTGGTTATCAGAGACAAAGCAGCGTAAGTACTGTTCCAAATTTTGGTTCATACGCTCAGTCTGACCATTTGACTGAGGATGAAACACCGAAGAATGAGACAACTTGATCCCCAGCCGTGAGCAAAATGCTTTCCAAAATTTTGCCACAAACTGAGTACCCCTATCAGACACGATGTCAGACGGAACCCCATGAAGTCTGACCACCTCCTGCACAAATACCTGAGCCAGAGTCTTAGCGTTAGGCAACGAAGGCAAAGACACAAAGTGCGACATTTTAGAAAACCGATCAACGATCACCAAGATGACCATGTTTCCAGCTGAGGAGGGCAAATCAGTGATGAAATCCATGGAGATTTCCGTCCATGGCTTACTAGGTACCTCAAGAGGAAGTAGTGTGCCAACATTACAGGATCGGGGCGTCTTAGCCCTAGCGCACGTGGTACAAGCTGACTTGTATGAGATCACGTCCTGTCGGATCTTGGGCCACCAAAACCGACGTGACACCAACTCCAAGGTACCTCTAACCCCTGGGTGGCCAGCCAGGACAGCATCATGATGTTCCGCCAAAACCTTTAAGAGGAGATGAAGCGGTACAAAAGATTTGTTAATGGGAAGCTCAGATGGTACCCCCTCCTGAGCCTCGGCAATCTCAGCCTCAACCTCGGTAGTGAGAGCCGAAACCACAACACCCTTTTGGAGGATGGGTACTGGATCTTCCCGTGGTTCTCCCCCCGGAAAACACCTGGACAGAGCATCCGCCTTAGTGTTTTTAGACCCCAGTCTGTAAGTGACCACAAAATTGAACTGCGTGAAAAACAATGCACAGCGAGCCTGCCTGGGGGACAGACGCTTAGCTGACTCCAAATACAGCAGATTCTTATGCTCGGTAATAACAGTAACCTGATGTACCGAACCCTCCAAGAAGTGTCGCCATTCCTCAAAGGCCAACTTGATAGCCAACAACTCCCTGTTGCCGCTATCGTATATTACGTTCGGCGGACGACAGTTTCTTGGAGAAATAGGCGCATGGACGCAAATCACTCAAAGATGAGCCTTGTGATAGTACTGCCCCCACACCAACCTCAGACGCATCGACTTCCACAACAAAAGGTTTTGATACATCTGGCTGCACAAGAATGGGGGCTGAAACAAAACTGTTCTTAAGAAATTCAAATGCGCGCACAGCAGCCTCAGGCCAAACGGAGAAATTGGTACCCTTTTTAGTCATGTCAGTTAGCGGTTTAGCAATGATGGAAAAATCCTTGATAAATTTCCTATAGTAGTTAGAAAACCCAAGGAACCGCTGAAGTGCTTTCAGGTTATCAGGCCATTCCCAATTCAGCACCGCTTGCACCTTAGCGGCGTCCATTTTAAAACCAGAAGCAGACACAATATAATCCAAGAAAGGCAACTCTTGAACAGAAAATACACATTTCTCCAGTTTAGCATACAGCTTATTCTCTCTGAGAAGCTGTAACACCTGCCTGACATGATCTAAATGAGTATCACGGTCGCAAGAATATATGAGAATGTCATCTAGGTACACGATAACGAATTTACCCAAAACATGCGAAAACACATTATTAATGAAATGTTGGAACACTGCAGGTGCGTTAGTCAACCCAAATGGCATCACTAAATTTTCAAAATGACCCTCAGGGGTATCAAAAGCCGTCTTCCACTCATCACCTTGACGGACTCTTATGAGGTTGTACGCCCCCCTGAGGTCAAGCTTGGTAAACCACTTAGCACCTGCCACCTGGTTGAACAAATCTGGTATTAGTGGAATAGGGTATGGATCACGAACGTAATCTGGTTCAATTCCCTGAAATCCAAACACGGGTGTAATCCGCCATCTTTCTTCTTCACGAAGAAGAACCCTGCTGCCACAGGCGAGGATGAAGTGCCTGATGTGCCCTTTGCTCAAACTTTCAGCAATGTAATCCTTTAATGCTTGTCTCTCCGGACCGGAGATGTTAAACATCCTTGCTTTAGGCAATTTGGCCCCTTTTTTAAATCTGATAGTACAGTCATAGGGGCGATGTGCCAGCAACTCTGAACAACCCTTCTCAGAGAACACATCCACAAAATCCAGAAGTGACTCCGGAACGCTTGAAGTCACAGCAGACACACATGTGTCCAGGCAATTCTCCTGGCAGAATTCGCTCCACTGAATTATGTCCTGAGTTTTCCAGTCAATTACCGGGTTGTGCATAGACAACCATGGAAAACCCAAAACCACCAGAGCAGGAAGATTCCTGAGCACCTTACATGTAACCTGCTCGGAATGTAGAACCCCAATGTGGAGTTTCACCTCAGCCACAAATTCAGTAATCTCCCCCTGTGAGAGACGAGCAACATTGATGGTGACCACGCGGATAGGATGAGGCAGTTTTTCAATCCTAAAACCTGCTGTGCGCGCAAACTCATCAGTGAGATTTGTGGCAGAACCACTATCCACAAACACAGTAATTGGCAGCTCACTGCCAGCGAATATAACCTTAGCAGGGAGCATGCATTGAGAAACCACCATGGAGGATATACATAAGCTCAGATTGGTCTCTTCCACACCCTCTGAGCTTAGAAGTTTTCTGCCGTTGCGTTTTTTCTTAGACAGTAGAGGACAGATGTTAATAAAATGACCATTCTTACCGCAGTAAAAACAGGCTCCCTGCTTCCTGAGCTCAGGGGCTCGACGCTTCACATGTGACACCCCTGCGATTTGCATAGGCTCCGTGGGCTCACCTGCAGCAACCACACGTGAACCTAGACCCTCTCCCATAGGCGGTGTCTCATGCTCCCCCTGATGCAAACGGCGATCAATGCGGACAACCAGACTCATAGCGGAATCTAGAGAAGTAGGAGTCTCATACATCAGAAGGGCTTTTTTAACCCTTCCAGAAACCCCATGAATAATTTGACTCCGCAGCGCTGGATCATTCCACTGTGTATAGATTGCCCAGCGACGAAATTCAGGACAGTAATCCTCAGCTACTCGCTCCCCCTGGCGAATAGTGCGTATCTTAGATTCTGCTAGAGCCATTCTGTCTGGCTCATCGTAAATATTTCCAAGAAAGGAACAATAACTCTCCACAGAGTCAAATGCAGCAGAATCAGATGGCAAAGAAAACGCCCATGCTTGGGGATCCCCGCTTAACAATGACAACACCAGGCCCACACGCTGAGCCTCATTACCTGAGGAGATCGGGCGCATATGGAAATATAGTTTGCAAGCTTCACGAAAAGAAACAAATTTATTGCGTTCCCCAGCACATTTTTCAGGCAAAGGAAACTTAGGCTCAGCAACTCTACCTGTCGCTCCAGCTTGCACATTAGATACTGCTAGTCCTTGTTGCTGCATTGCCCCCCTCAACTCAGTGACCTGTAGGAACAGTGCCCTCAACTGGTGGGTTATGGAAGTCATGGGATCTGTTATGATCCTTAGTGGTTGAGGATCACAAATTACTCCAGCTAAGTAACAAACCTAGGACAAGCTCTAGGGAGGTGGCAAACTGGACTGACCGCAAATCTGAACCTATCCAAACACACTAGAAGTAGCCGGTGAACGTGCCTAAAAATCCTAGACGTCTCGAGCCAGCCTGAGGAACTAACTACCCCTAGAGAGAAAGAAAGACCTCTCTTGCCTCCAGAGAAATAATCCCCAAAGATATAGAAGCCCCCAACAGATAATAACGGTGAGGTAAGAGGAAGGCACATACACAGGGGTGAAAGCAGATTCAGCAAATGAGGCCCACTAATACTAGATAGCAGAAAATAGAAAAGAGAATCTATGCGGTCAGTAAAAAACCCTTACAAAATATCCACTCTGAGATTTCAAGAACCCCCACACCAACTAACGGTGTGGGGGGAGAAACTCAGTCCCCTAGAGCAACCAGCAAGCGAGGAAATCACATTTTAGCGAGCTGGACAAAAAAACATAATGAACACTGATAATCAAAAGATGATCAAACAAAAACTTAGCTTGTCTTGGAGAGACTGGGAGCAAGGTAGACACAAGGAATCTGAAGAGCACTGAATACATTGATAGCAGGCAAGGAACTGAGTCTCCAGGTGAGCTAAATAGGAAACCAACCAAGGATAACGAACCAGCTGATGCAGCCAACCTGCAGAAAGACAACACTACACAGTACCGCTTGTGACCACTAGAGGGAGCCCAAAAATAGAATTCACAACAGGGATCCATGACAAAACAAAAAAAAAGGAAACCCCTTTTTTTTGTTTTTTTTTTTGTTTTAAAGGCCGATTTTAATGTCACGGGGAGACTAGGTGGGCAAGAGCTAATAACCCGGGCACCTGCAAATTCCCTCAGACTAGGGAAATCCTGACTGACCCTCTACCTAGAGTTTACACTGATGGTGTGCATGTCTAGGCCTCGACCCTCGCCCTGTCTCCTGTTTCAACCCTAGGCTGAAACCACTGCCCACCACCCAGTGAAAAGATAATACACCAATACCCACAGTTAGAACAGACAAGGATAACAGAAAATATACACCACGCCGCAGTCACTCAGGAAAACACTATAAATGTGCAGGGCAAAATAAATACAAATATAGGAAGGAGTAAATAAGACAAAGGGAAATACACCACCAGCAATGATACTCCAACTACTAGCTCACCACTCCAGACCGAGATAACAACGCACAGGACAGAAGCTATAATCGGCGACGCCCAATGTTCAGGAGAACTATTTAAAGGCAATGGGCATGGCTCAGCTTCCAATCCGAGCATCAGGTAAATTAACCCTGGACCAGCTAGATAAAATCTAGGTGACGCCAATGAGCACATAGTGGTCAAAAGCGGAATTACCTCTGTCTGTCGAATGACCTGGTCTGAACAGCGTCCGACATGACAGTGACTGGAAGCATTATCTACTATCCAACCAACAACCGTTTCACACTACTCTGGCTTCAACAGTAGTATGCTGTGGTCCCCTAGAAACTTGGACAGGAAGGTCTAGCCAGAAGATGTGGATCTTTGTTGTGGCCCACTTTCACTTTGGCCATGGCCTTGTCTTCTGCATGCACCATCAGCATCACGTCCACTTCCCCATCCCTTGCCCCTCGCCTTGCCCATTTTAAATGGACTACTGAACTGTTTCAAAAGCTCAATACAAATGTATTTATTTGGAGCTAAATGATATCTGATCAGCATGCCTGCAAAGCTACGATTTTTAAAACACAAACACCAGGCCTCAGCCTGACATAGCAGACTGTATTACATTTTTTGGGGCTTTTTGCTGAATTTAAAACCCCCTAAAAAAGAGTGGCTCAAGGCTATCACACAAAACTATGCTACGTATGCCTGCTGAAATACGATTTTTCGAAACCAGATACAACAGAACTCAGCCTGATATAACAGACTGTATTAACTTTTTTAGGGTTTTATATAATTAAAAAAAGAAAAGAACAAGGCTAGCAGACAGAACTATGAAACTTTTGCCTGTCAAGCTACAATTTTTCAACCACAGATACAACAGTCCTCAGTCTGACATAACAGACTGTCTTAAATTTTTTGGGGGGGTTTGTAGAATTTTTTAAATGCAAAATAGTGCTGTATATACACTCACTGGCCACTTTATTAGGTACACCTGTCCAACTTCTTGTTAACACTTAATTTCTAATCAGCCAATCACATGGCGGCAACTCAGTGCATTTAGGCATGTAGACATGGTCAAGACAATCTCCTGCAGTTCAAACCGAGCATCAGTATGGGGAAGAAAGGTGATTTGAGTGCCTTTGAACGTGGCATGGTTGTTGGTGCCAGAAGGGCTGGTCTGAGTATTTCAGAAACTGCTGATCTACTGGGATTTTCACGCACAACCATCTCTAGGGTTTACAGAGAATGGTCCGAAAAAGAAAAAAAATCCAGTGAGCGGCAGTTCTGTGGGCGGAAATGCCTTGTTGATGCCAGAGGTCAGAGGAGAATGGGCAGACTGGTTCGAGCTGATAGAAAGGCAACAGTGACTCAAATCGCCACCCGTTACAACCAAGGTAGGCCTAAGAGCATCTCTGAACGCACAGTGCGTCGAACTTTGAGGCAGATGGGCTACAGCAGCAGAAGACCACACCGGGTACCACTCCTTTCAGCTAAGAACAGGAAACTGAGGCTACAATTTGTACAAGCTCATCGAAATTGGACAGTAGAAGATTGGAAAAATGTTGCTTGGTCTGATGAGTCTCGATTTCTGCTGCGACATTCGGATGGTAGGGTCAGAATTTGGCGTAAACAACATGAAAGCATGGATCCATCCTGCCTTGTATGGAGCATCTTTGGGATGTGCAGCCGACAAATCTGCGGCAACTGTGTGATGCCATCATGTCAGTATGGACCAAAATCTCTGAGGAATGCTTCCAGCACCTTGTTGAATCTATGCCACGAAGAATTGAGGCAGTTCTGAAGGCAAAAGGGGGTCCAACCCGTTACTAGCATGGTGTACCTAATAAAGTGGCCGGTGAGTGTAACTAGAGTAAAGACAGCAAAAACAGTGGAAAACCGGCCTAAAATGCCCAAACTTGGAGCATGCAGATATATGAGGCCTGTCATGGAAATAACACACTGCCAAATATGTGGCCTGTATATTTTTAAATGCAAAATAGTGCTGTATATAACTAGAGTAATAGACCGCAAAAACAGTGGAAAGCCATCATAAAATGCCCAAACTTGGAGCACGCATATACACTCACCAGCCACTTTATTAGGTACACCTGTCCAACTTCTTGTTAACACTTAATTTCTAATCAGCCAATCACATGGCGGCAACTCAGTGCATTTAGGCATGTAGACATGGTCAAGACAATCTCCTGCAGTTCCAACCGAGCATCAGTATGGGGAAGAAAGGTGATTTGAGTGCCTTTGAACGTGGCATGGTTGTTGGTGCCAGAAGGGCTGGTCTGAGTATTTCAGAAACTGCTGATCTACTGGGATTTTCACGCACAACCATCTCTAGGGTTTACAGAGAATGGTCCGAAAAAGAAAAAAAATCCAGTGAGCGGCAGTTCTGTGGGTGGAAATGCCTTGTTGATGCCAGAGGTCAGAGGAGAATGGGCAGACTGGTTCGAGCTGATAGAAAGGCAACAGTGACTCAAATCGCCACCCGTTACAACCAAGGTAGGCCTAAGAGCATCTCTGAACGCACAGTGCGTCGAACTTTGAGGCAGATGGGCTACAGCAGCAGAAGACCACACCGGGTACCACTCCTTTCAGCTAAGAACAGGAAACTGAGGCTACAATTTGTACAAGCTCATCGAAATTGGACAGTAGAAGATTGGAAAAACGTTGCTTGGTCTGATGAGTCTCGATTTCTGCTGCGACATTCGGATGGTAGGGTCAGAATTTGGCGTAAACAACATGAAAGCATGGATCCATCCTGCCTTGTATGGAGCATCTTTGGGATGTGCAGCCGACAAATCTGCGGCAACTGTGTGATGCCATCATGTCAATATGGACCAAAATATCTGAGGAATGCTTCCAGCACCTTGTTGAATCTATGCCACGAAGAATTGAGGCAGTTCTGAAGGCAAAAGGGGGTCCAACCCGTTACTAGCATGGTGTACCTAATAAAGTGGCCGGTGAGTGTATATGAGGCCTGTCATGGAAATAACACACTGCCAAATATGTGGCCTGTATTTTTTTAAATGCAAAATAGTGCTGTATATAAATAGAGTATAAGACAGCAAAAAAAGTGGGAAACCGGCCTACAATGCTCAAACTTGGAGCACGCAGATATATGAGGCCTGTCACAGAAATACCACACTGCCAAATATGTGGCCTGTATTTTTTTAAATGCAAAACATTGCTGTATATAAGTAGAGTCACAGACAGCAAAAACAGTGGAAAACCTGTCTAAAATGCCCAAACTTTGAGCACGCAGATTTGTGAGGCCTTTTTTGTTTCTTGGTGAATTTAAAACAAACAAAAAAAAGAGTGGCACAAGGCTACCAAACAGAACTATGCTACTGCGGAAATTTGATTTTTCAAAAACAGAAACACCAGGATGCAGTCTGACTTAACAGACTGTATTAATGTCTTTTTTTCCTTTTGGTGAATGTAAGCAAAAATTGACCAAGGCTAACAGACAGAACTATGCTACGTATGCCTGCTGAAACACGATTTTTCTAAACCAGATACAACAGAACTCAGCCTGACATAACAGACTGTATTAAATTTTTTTTAGGTTTTTAAATAATTTAAAAAAAAAAGAACAAGGCTAGCAGACAGAACTATGAAACGTATGCCTGTCAAGCTACGATTTTCCCACCACAGATACAAGAGTCCTCAGTCTGACATAACAGACTGTCTTAATTTTTTGGGCGGGTTTTGTACATTTTTTTAAATACAAAATAGTGCTGTATATAAGTAGAGTCACAGACAGGAAAAAAATGGACAAATGGCCTAAAATGCCCAAACTTGGAGCACGCAGATATATGTGGCCTGTATTTTTTTTGGGGTCTGCAAAATAGTGATGTACAGTATATAAGTAGAGTCACAGACAGCAAAAACAGTGGAATACCAGTCTACAATACCCAAACTTGGAGCACTACGATATATGAGGCCTTTTTTGTTTTTTGGCTACCACACAGAAGTATGCTACTGCGGAAATACGATTTAAAAAAAAAAAAAAAAACAGGACTCAGCCTGACATAACAGACTGTATTATTTTTTTTTTTTCTTTTTGGCTTTTGGGTGAATTTATAAAAAAAAAAAAAGTAAAACATGGCTAGCACACACAACTATGCTCCGTATGCCTGACAAACTATGATTTTTCTACAGATGCACCAGGACTATATATTTTTCCGGGGGGGGTGAATTTTTGGAAAAAAGAAAAAAAAATGAAAACTGCATCTATGTATATGGTAAATAAGCAGCAGCAGACAGTTATGAAGCTTTGGGAGGGATGCAGTGTGAACTATGTAAGCAAATAAAGTGCCTGCAGGCCTTGCATGATGAGGATATGCTATGCCCTGCCTACCTAGCGCTGCAATCTTGGGACCCACGAATTAGCCCTAAAAAGGACGGTTGGTTTCTCAGGAGTTGTGGAATTAACAGCTGCAGACCTATACAAACTATTAAAACCACGATTCTGACCCTATTTTGGCAGCAGCTCTCCCTACTCTCGCTGAATCCGGAGATGAAGGCTGCGAGCCAGGTCTCTTATACTTGGGATGATGCTGTGTGGCCAAGCCAATCACTGCATGACCACAACAAAGATGGCTGCGGCATTCCATGGCCTGGCAGACAATCCCTTCAGCATGATTGGGTCTCTAAAGTCCGCCAAAAATGCTGGGTGGAGACACCAGTTACCACCGAATAATCCCAGAAAAATAGTGATACTCGGGCGAGTAACGAGTAGTGGCAAGCAAGTTCACTCATCACTAGCCATCAATTCTCCTGACCTGAGCATGTATTTCTATGCAGCTACCAGGAGAGATGGTGGCCAGTCCAAAGATTGAATGTGTTTAGTGATGAGCTAATATACTCGATACTCGAGATTTCTCGAGTACGCTCGGGGGTCCTCCGAGTATTTTTTAGTGCTCGGAGGTTTAGTTTTTCTAGCCGCAGCTGAATGATTTACATCTGTTAGCCAGCATAAGTACATGTGGGGGTTGCCTGGTTGCTAGGGAATCCCCACATGTACTTATGCTGGCTAACAGATGTAAATCATTCAGCTGCATGTAGAGTAGCTGCGGAGACACCATCACGTGTTTCTCAACGCAGTGATCCAGAACACTGCCCCCATCCCTTATGGGAAATACGCAAATGCATGTAGAGTAGCTGAGGAGACACCATCACATGTTTCTCAACGCAAGCAATGAATAGCCAGGCCTTTCCCCGGGAAGGAACAACCATGGGAAGGGCAGCATCCCATAAAGGAAAACATCCAGTAAAGGAAAACCACCTATGCCAAGCATGGTATCCATCCACAGACAGCTGTTTCGGGGTTTTTGCCCCTCATCAGTGTGGAGTAGGAAACTGGCTATTAGGAGCAGTGCCTGGTAAAAAGGCTGTAAGGGTACAGATGATTGACCTCGGAGTTTTTGCCCCTCATCAGTGTGGAGTAGGAAACTGGCTATTCAGTCATTCAGCTGCGGCAAGAAAAACGAAATCTCCGAGCACTAAAAAATACTCACAGGACCCCCGAGCTTGCTCGGGAAATCTCGAGTACTGAGTATATTTGCTCATCACTAAATGTGATCCTCCCCTGAGTAACACGGCCATCTGAGTGCACCCTAACATTGACTCTACATAACAGAAGCTTGGCCTCCACCATGATGATGGCGCATAACTTTAGTTTGCTGATTGTAAAAATGAACATTTTTCATATGGTAGAGGTTTATTATGAACAGACCTAAGGAACTTTCCAACTTCAAAATGTATATAAAAAAAAGTGCTGTTAATAAATTTACTCTTCCCATAAGGTGTTCCTATTTTATAAGAATCCAGATGAAATCAGGATGTATTGGCATAAGCACAAGTGGGACAAAAGTCAATGATTGTGGAGCCTCCAATCATTTCTAATGTCTTCACATGCATTGATTTCCCCACTTTGGAGTGCTGATGCCTGCCTTCACACTTCCAATTGCAATTTCACACTTGTGCACTTGCTGATTGGATCACATCATTATGTCTGACCCTGATTTTACAAATAATATAATTCCAAGAATGTAAGGATTGTCCGCCAAATGATCAAACACACATCCGTTACTGCTTAAACTAGTGTGAGATTTCAGAAACATCACAACATTTACTATAATCCATATAGGGACTGGACAGCACACACATGGCTTAAGGGATCAGTCAGGAATCATTGTAAGCCTTTTGTGCCCAGCTAAAATCACATCAGGTATTTTCTTCCATAGACTATTCTCATGAAGTTTATCCTATATACCTTCCCCTTGACTGTTATGTTTCAATGCATGATCATGAAATTTCATGTTTACATGCTACAGCATCTTTATTTGTTTGTAATGTATTATCATTAACAGTCTACTCACTTAGACTTATTCTACCGCTTTAATTATCAATGAATAGAGACATTATAATTATTTTATGAATTTGTTAAGCCTGGCAATTCATGCCACATATGCAGCAGCAATCTATGTAGTGAAATATATCTCCAGCAGATATGTGCCGATCACTTCACAAGACACTGATCCACGGTCCTGGTCAGTAGTCTCTGGTAGAGGACAGGAGCTGTGTCGATTTCCTTATCCTCCAGCTATCTGCTTATCTCTACTTTCCAGCATAAACAAAAAGGAACACTTTATAAGAAAATGAAGGTTTGATAGATATAAGTTTTAATAATTTTTTTTTTATTTTTACAAAATTGAAGCCTTGCAATTTCCATATTGACCTCTGAGCCTCATAATTGGGCCGACACTATCTATTCTGTACATATTTCTTTAAGGTAGTTGTATTATTGTAATTACTGGCAGGATTACAATAAAATATGTTATTTACAGATATAAATGGATCCACCATTCACAAAAGGTGATGGGCACAGCTCACCTCCTCACTTTACCTGCTCAATGACCTCGGCACAAGGACAAGATTTCTTGTAGAAGTTAATAATCAAACTTTGGGTAATGTTTCTTATGAGCCATGTGGCTGCTGTAAAGCATATGCTCGAAACCTGTTAACAGCAGCTCAGCAAGATGGCTGCCACCATATTCAAGTTAGATTACAATTAAAAAATGCAACAATAAAATGAAAACAAGCCATAGTATCTGGTATTATTTTCTCATTTGTACACGAAGACAAAGGATAGACACTAAAGTAACAGGACTCATGATTTATCTTAATAATCTTTTGTATGCAAGGAATACCTATCACATCACAAAAAAATCACACCACCTTTAAATTACTACTATATCTAATATATAAAGCTGAATGTGTGTATGTATTTATGTATGTATGTATGTGTGTATGTCCGGGATTGGCATCTGAACCGTTGCAGCTACAGCCACAAAATTTTGCACAGTCACACGTCTGGACCCCGAGAGCGTCATAGGCTATGTTGTGAGGTGAAATTTTAACCCTGCGCTTTCCAATTCACCAAACAATTTTGCCCCTATCTACATAATGGGGAAAAAATGAAAGGAAAAGTGTTGGAGGCAAATTAACAGCTGCCAGATGTGAACAAGGGGGACTTAAAGAATGACAGCAATGGCGCCAAAGAGTATATACTGTACAGTTGCTAAGGTGGGGCCCCGACATGGGATAATCACCACACCACCACGGGGATATGAACACACACACAAAATGCGCCACACACTACCACGTGCTCGAACACATATACCACCCTCAGCGCACATTTCACCACACATACACCAACCTCGCCACATAAAAGTCGAAACACAAAAGTCGCCGCTCAAAACTCGCCACGCGCAAAACTCTCCACATGCAAAACTCGCCACACGTGCAAAACTCACCTCATGGAAAACTCGCCACACGCAAAACTTGCACACGCGGAAAAATTGCCACATGCACAAAAGTTGCAACACATGCAAAAGTTGCCTCACACAAAACTTGCACATACTCAAAAGGCACCACACATAAAACTCGCCACGCACAAACCTCGCCATGCGCAAAACTTGCTGCACACAACTTGCTACACTAACCTGTCACATGCAACTCGACACACAAAAAGTTGCTACACGCATGTCACCACACAAAACTCATCTCACAAAAGTCGCTACATGCATGTCGCCACACGCAACTCAACACACACAGCTTGACACACGAAACTCGCCCTAAAACACACACAAGTCTGGTATTATCCTTCAAAAATAAAAATCTGATTAATAAGCAGACAAACTACAAGAGCAACAAATGTACCATATAGGAATCCGGCAGCTGTCAGTCACATGACCAGTCTATTATGTGTATGTGTGAGCTAATATATACTGCCAGGGGGTGGGCTTACTGTTGGCTGGGGATTTATCAGGCTGCCAATTTAGCTTACAAATACTGAGGTAAAAATACTGACCAAATAACGTGTGAACGAGGTCTAATACAGGAGGAGATGACATACAGATATATACTATATACAGGAGGAGATGACACACAGGTATATACTATTTACAGGGGAGATGACACACAGGTATATACTATATACAGGAGGAGATGACACACAGATATATACTATATACAGGAGAGATGACACACAGGTTTATACTATATAGAGGAGGAGATGACATACAGGTACATACTACATACAGGAGGAGATGACATACAGGTATATACTATATACAGGAGGAGATGACACACAGGTATATACTATATACAGGAGCAGATTACCTACAGGTATATACTATATACAGGAGGAGATGACATACAGGTATATGCTATGTATAGGAGGAGATGACATACAGGTATATACTATATACAGGAGGGGATGACACACAGATATATACTATATATAGGTGAGATGACACACAGGTATATACTATATACAGGAGGAGATTACATACAGGTATATACTATATATAGGAGGAGATGACATACAGGTATATACTATATACAGGGGAGATGACACACAGCAGGTATATACTATATACAGGGGAGATGACATACAAGTATATACTATATACAGGAGATGACATACAGGTGTATACTATATATAAGGGAGATGACAAACATGTATATACTGAGGTGAAAATGAGAGGTGTGAGGTGAAAATGAAAAGGTGTGAGTGCAAAATGAGAGGAGTGAGGGAAAATAGTGGAGTGATCGGAAAACGACAGATGTGAGGTCGAAATGACAAGTGTTAGGGGGGAATTAGAGGAGTGAGGGGGAAAATAAGAGGAGTGAGGGGGAAAATGAGAGGTGTGAGGGAGAAAATGAGAGATGTGAGGGGGAAAATGAAAGATGTGATTTGGAAAATGAGAGGCGTGATGGGAAAATAAGAGAAGTGAGGTGCTATAACTAACCACAGATATTTACTATGCCCAGGCAACACCGGGCTCTTCAGCTAGTTACATATAAAAATAAAAACTTTTCTTAATACAATTAATTAAAAAGTTGATAGGTAAACACATTTGCATACCATGCAAAGGGTGCACACATGTCATGCAAATCCGACTTTCTGGTGAAAGTCACCATAAGCTTCCAACAGGCCTAGTGGCTCAGTGTCATTCCTCAGCCCAGAAGTGATCTAATCTCACTGTTCAGACCATTGAGCTCCTGATCAGCACAGTGGCATGAAGCTGCTGCCGTGGACAGTGTTCGCTACCATTTTACAGCCCTTCATGGTCCATGACTGTCACACTGTTCTTTGCTCTGATCAGTGTGTCCTCAAGTCAATCAGATCAGAGGGCAGTCTAATAGTCATGGATACTTGAAGTCCTGCAGGGAAAACTGATAAACTGATCTCTTTCTTTTTGATTAATGTCACTGGCTACTGCACATACATTATCAGACCCTCTGCACTAAACAGTGAGAATATGCAATAAATTGCAAGATCTCTCAAGATCTGTAGATTGTAAGCTCTTATGGTCAGTGACGTTATCTCTCTCTCTTTACCTCTTGCACGTAGTGTAATAAGCTCTTTAGTCAGTAGTGTACGCTCGCTCTCTTCTCCTTTAGAATATAAACACTTGTCATCAGTGGGGTCCTCTCGCTCTCTCGTAGAGTGTAAGCTCTTATGGCCAGCAGGGCCCTCTCAAACATGTCTATTTTCCAAGCAATTGCAAGCTTTCCTATATTGAAACTCACTTGAATTTATTCACTGCATATAGAATTTTGAGGGGGTGGGTGGATTCACTGAAGTTGGCAAATTCGAATATTGATAATTCTACTCATCTCTACTGCTTACTGCTTTGAAAATCCGTAGCTAAAACAGGAAAACACAATATTAATTTATTAATATTTGGCAGTGCCACAGAAGACTGGTGGTGTGGGTCCTGGTGCCAGTGCAGGCACAGGGCCCCCCTGACTTATAAGCCCTATAGTGGCCATGTGGCATTCCAGCATACTGGATGCCTAGAATTTATGAGTTAAATAATTTACCCCATGACTTCTTGGTAGAGCACAATCAGGTGTTACTGAGTTGTGAGGAAAGTACAGAGAAAGGTGTCAGAGAAGTTACTTTGATGTGTTTTGTTAATGTTACTGGAGCAAAGCCCTTGTTGGTGTCCTAGGAGTCAGACAGTGGATTCAAACCAGAGGGGTCACCAGCATTATGCATGCAAGGTATGGGGTGCAGACAAGATCATTAAGGATAAGACAGAAAGGATAAGACACTGACCAGTGGTTTACCCACTAGTGCTGTTAGTGGACCTAAAGAGACTATATGAACAATCAATCCAACGACATCTGACAGTCTAATGTAAAGTGCCTTGTTTAACAGCACTCTGTTCAACTGCGTATTTGTGTATGTCTCCACTTCCGCTTCCAATTCCAATTCCGATTCATGTTCGGCTTCCCGAGCATTTTTCTCAAAGTTGGCAAAATTTAGCCAAAGTTTGGTAAATGATCGAGTTTCTACTTAGGCTATGTGCACACATCAGCTCTGATTAGCGGTAATGTTACCACTGGCAATATCGTTACTATCAGTCAGAGCGCTGTTGGGTCAAGCTGTCAAATGTAAGCGTGACCCCGTAACTGTGACTAAGACTCACAGTAAAAAGCTTACTTCAAGCCACAGGCATCAGCTGATGAGAGACTACTACTCCCATCATCTGATGTGGCTTCTCTTCCCAGCAGCCAGCAGCACACTGACAGTATCATGTAATAACTCCTGCAGTGTGTAGCGTTGAGCTGCTGTAAGTGAGGTCACTGGAGATCATCAGCTGATGAGCCCTGGAGATCTCACGGAGCAGAGGTGCCGTAAGTGTGGTCATAGGGCTCATTATCCAATGAACTCTGGTGAACTTTCTCACCACAGCTCAGCGCTTCAGACTTCAGGAGTGATTACACACTCCTATCAGTGTGTCATCGGCTGCCAGATAGAGAAGTCACATTAGTGACTGCTCTCAAAGTCATCAGGATTGTCATGGGACAATATGGATTATCTCTTCACTTTGGAGAAGAATATGGTTGTTTATTGTTTTAATTCATTTGCAGGGAACATTGGCTTCAGTGGACTGGGCAATGATGTGAGTATGGATTAATTTAGAGTTAATAAAATACAGTATATACTCGAGTATAAGCCTACTCGAGTATAAGCCGAGACCCCTAATTTTGCCAGAAAAAAACAGGGAAAACTTAATGACTCGAGTATAAGCCTAGGGTCGAAAATGCTGCAGCTACCGGTAAATGTCAAAAATAAAAATAGATACCAATAAAAGTAAAATTAATTGAGACATCAGTAGGTTAAGTGTTTTTGAATATCCATATTGAATCAGGAGCCCCAATATAATGCTCCATACAGTTCATGATAGGCCCCATATAATGCTCCGTACAAAATCCGCCCCATATAATGCTCCATACAGTTTATGATGGGCCCAATAAGATGCTGCATATTAAAATATGCCCCATATAATGCTGCACAAATGCTGATTATGGCCCCATAAGATAATAATAATAATAAATAATAAAAATCTTTATATAGCGCTAACATATTCCGCAGCGCTTTACAGTTTTCACACATTATCATCACTGTCCCCGATAGGGCTCACAATCTAAATTCCCTATCAGTATGTCTTTGGTATGTGGGAGGAAACCCACACAAACACGGGGAGAACATACAAACTCCTTGCAGTTGTTGTCCGAGGTGGGATTAGAACCCAGGACTCCAGCACTGCAAGGCTGCAGTGCTATCCACCGTGCTGCCGCGTAATATGCCATAAGATGCTCCATAGACACATTTGCCCCATATAATGCTGCACAAATGCTGGTTATGGCCCCATAGGATGCTCCATAGAGATATTTGCCCCCATGTAATGCTGCACATGGCCCCATAAGATGCTCCATAGAGATACGTCCCCCCATATAATGCTGGACATGGCCCCATAAGATGCTCCATAGAGATATTTGCCCCATATAACGCTGCACATGGCCCCATAAGATGCTCCATAGAGATACTTGCCCCATATAATGCTGCACATGGCCCCATAACATGCTCCATAGAGATATTTGCCCCATATAATGCTGCACATGGCCCCATAAGATGCTCCATAGAGATATTTGACCCATATGCTGTTGCTGCGATTTAAAACAAATGACATACTCACCTCTCATTTCTCAGGCCCCCAGCACTTGCTACATTCACCTGTCCTCCGTTCCACTGCTGGGCACTGCTGCGTCTTCCTCGTCCTCCGCACTGATGCTCAGGCAGAGGGCAGTGTGCACACTAATCGAGTCATCGCGCCCTCTGACCTGAGCGTCACTGCAGAGGACGCGGAAGACACAGCGGCGCTGACGGTGGAATGAGGAACAGGTGAATATAGCGCACTGCACCGCCATACTCACCTGCTCCCGACGCGGTCCCTGGACGTCCCTGGTTCTCCGGGTGCCGGCAGCTTCTTCCTGTACAGTAATGAATATGCGGCTCCACCCCTATGGGAGTGGAGTGGGGTCCATATTCATTACTGTAATGAGCAGTACCATGTGGCCGCTCAATACAGGAAGAAGCTGTCAGCTGTCAGGAGAACAAGGGATGTCCAGGGACTGCACCAGGAGCAGGGGAGTATTATTAGACAGCTGCCGCTCCCCCTCCTCTGCCGACCCCTGGGAATGACTCAAGTATAAGCCGAGAGGTGCAATTTCAGACTAAAAATATGGGCTGAAATTCTTGGATTATACTCGAGTATATACGGTAGTCTGTGTCATTATTTCAAATAAAGGACTTTAGTCTGAGTGTGTGTTTTTTATACAAAATCACTATGAGGTTAGTAATGGGGGTCTTATAGATGCCTCTCCATTATTAATCTCTTGGCTTGATGTCACCGGACAATACAAAGGTGACATCAACCCCACAAATATGAACCCCACTTGCTATTGCCACAGGGCAAGTGAGAAGAGCTGGGCAAAGCGCCAGATGTGGTGCATATAATACATGTGTCTTTTCTGGGGTGGCTGCAGACTGCTATTTTTGGCTGGAGGGTGCAAAATCCATGGCCACTTAGGCCTCTTTCACACATCCGTCTTTTTGAAGATGTTGCAATGCGCCATTCTGTGCAAAAAACACATCCTGCATCCTTGCCCGCAGGATGAGTTTTTTGCACATAGACTTGTATTACCGACGCATCGCGATGTATGGACACACGATCCATACGTCGTGCACTGGATGCGTCGGTAATTGGCGGACCGTCGTCACAAAAAAAGTTCAATTGCACCTTTTTTTTGTGCGATGGGTCTGCCATTTTCGACCGCGCCTGCACTGCCGAAACCACGCCCCCTCCTCCCCGGACTGCAGAATGGGCAGCGGATGCGTCCATCCACTGCCAACGTCGTGCAGATAATTCACAACGTTCGTCGGTACATCGGCCCGACGCATTGCAATGGGCCCGTACCGATGAAAATGTCAATGAGGCCTAACCAGTGTGAGAATACCAGCCCCCAACTGTCAGCTTTAGCTTGGCTGGTTGTAAAATATGGGGGGAACATAGCCAAACACAGCTTTAAAATTTTTGCTCATCTCTACTAGAGGTTACCATCATGAATAATAAACCAGGTACTGAAAATCGATTTACACCAACTCTACTATATATTTATGCCTAGCAGTAATATCTGACCATGTTCATTTCTGTGCAACATCATAATATGGTCCATATAATGCATATATCTCTATTCCTACTAGATTTGCATCCGGCCTAGGGCCTAAAGCTGCAGAGGCATAATATATACTGTACATATATTTTATTTAAAAAAATATTTGATATCACTATGCTTTCAGTGTACTCATTTGGAATTAACACTATACCAAATCAAATATTTGTTTTCTTATTTTATTCTGCATGCAATTTTTATAGTAACACTAGAAGCACACTGCAAATGTAGAAGTATTTTAAAGATCATATGAAGCATAGTGTAGTTCATAAATAAAACACTTATAGCAATCACCGGAGAACATTAGTATCCAGTGTGAATTACTCTACCTAGGGAACAGCATGCCTTTCTAATTGTGGATCCATTCAGAGGTATTTTCCATCTCAGGGCACATGTTTCACAGGCAGGATGTATTTCTAAACCGTGAGAGCAAGCTATAGCTGGCATCTATTTTTGGTCTTGGTCTGCTGTGAATGTGCAATATGCTTAGCATTTATAAAATTGGTTAGTTAGTAAGCTGCAGTCAATAATTTCTCAAAATGGTTTTATATCTCACTCAAAACATACCTTGTTAAAAAGTATAACTGTATATTTATGTACATATACACAAATATATAAAATAAATAAATAAAATATATACTGTACATATGCACAGAAACACACTACATCTAGAGTATGGAAAGCATACGGCTAACAAATGATATTTTATATCATAATGCAAGTCATTTACATATTCATTTTCCAAAGATAAAGTGCAATTTTACATTTGGTACAACATTTGTAAACATATGTTTATAGATCTGGGAATAAAATATAGATCATTCACATGGTATTTTATATTTATTTGGTTGGATTTACCCACAATGGATTGAAGCATGTTTTGGAGCTTTTATTGTCATTTTTTTTAGAGGCTTTTAAAATTCAATGCACTCTCTGATCTATTTCTTGGGAGCTATGTGTCCTACATGCTTTCATATATAACTGGTGATGAGCAAATATATTTGGCACTATTCGTTACTCATGCAAATATTATGGTATTTGGGCTATTCTTTACTCTGTGAGTAATTTGCTATAAAACACAGTATATTCAAGTGACCCGCTCAGCATGTTTGTTGCTTTTTTGGCAGCCAATGAACATACTGGGCTTGATTGCCAATCACAGTAATGCCGACACCATCTTTGATGTGGTATTACTGTGATTGGCTGCCCGAACACCAGCTGTTTGTTGCCCTGTCATGTGCATGACAGCTCGGCAAACACCGCTTCTGATTGGCGGTGAAATCATCACCATCGGCCAGAGAGTCGTGGTTCACATGCTGTAAAAAAAGACATCGTGAGTGTGCAACTGTGATCGGAGGTATAAAGTTCACCTCCTTCAGCTGATGGATCTGCAGCTCCCATCGGCCAGAGCCTGCTGCAGCTAATAATTGGGAGAGCAGGAGCAGCTGACAGGAGTATTCATCAGCCGGCTTCTGTGCTCTAAATAAATAATAAAAAAAAAACAGGGTTCCCCTGTATTTTTGATAACCAGCCAGGCAAAACTCACAGCTGGGGTCTGCAACCCTCATCTGTCAGTTTCAGCAAGTCTGGTTATCAAGAATAGAGGGGTCCCCAAGCAATAATTTTTAATTATTTAAATAATAAAAATACAAAGGTGACACCAAACCCACAAACATGAACCCCACTTGCCACTGCAACAGGTCAAGTGGGAAAAGCTGGGCAAATTGCCAGAATTGACAGATGCATCTTTTCTGGGCAGCTCTGGGCTTCTATTTTTAGGTTGTGGGGGGCAATATCCATGGCCCCTTACCAGCCTCAGAATACTAGCCACCAGCTGTCTGCTTTAGCAAGGTTGGTTGTCAAAAATGAGGTAAAACTCCACGCTGTTTTTTTATTATTATTTATTTAGATCAATTAAAAATATGGCTTGGCGACCCCTCTATTCTTGATAACCAGCCTTGCTAACACTGAAATCTGAGGGCTGCAGCCCCCAGTTCTCAGTTTTTCCTGGCTGGTTATAGAAAATATAGGGGAACCCACGCCATTTTTTTTTCATTTATTTATTTATAGCGCAGACGGTGGGTGAAGAATACTCCCAATAGCCGCTCTTGCTGTCACTATTATTAGCGGCAGCAAGTGTTGGCTGATAGGAGTAATAGTCCCAAAAGCCACTGCCTGCTGTCATTGTTCTCACTTGAACACAACTCCCATCATTCTCCCCTACTCGCACTGATTGCTGACAGAGCAGGGGAGAATGATGAGAGTCGTCTTCAGCACCAGGCACCAGGGAACAGCGCTTACTGTACTGTAGCTTTCCTGGCATCCATCGCATGGTGCTGATGCCACACATGTGCCACACGTACTACACATACGGACAATGACATCTCTGGTACTGATTTGACGTTAGCACAATCGCCGTGGTAAAGTTTCTATCAGCGCTAGCGCTGACATCAGATAAATGAATATGATATAGGATATACTTGGCACACTCTCGTGGGTCTGATGCAATAAAGTGTTTATTATAATACATACTGTATTCACAAACGTTTCGGTCAAAGGACCTTCATCAGTGTGCTCTATAAAAAGCGGGAAAAGGGTATATGGCACAGACCAGGCTGGTTTATAGCCCTCTACTTCAGGATTTCCTGCTTACTCCACGCTTTTTGATGCAATACTCTCTCTTAAAGGGTCTGTGCCATATACCCTTTTCCCACTTTTTATAGAGCACACTGATGAAGGTCCTTTGACCGAAACGTTTGTGAATACTGTATGTATTATAATAAACACCTTATTGCATCAGACCCACGAGAGTGTGCCAAGTATATCCTATATCATATCTGTCATGGTTCCCAATGGCAAGGGAACGTAAAAAACACATAAGTAACGAACGAGCTCTCGGGTGATGGAAACTCGAGTTGACCGTGAGCTAAATCTACCACACAACTAACAGTAGCCAGGGAGCATACCTACGGCTTCCTATATGCCACGCGCCAGCCGGAGGACTAACTACGCCTGGTAGAGGAAGAAACAGACCTGGCTTACCTCTAGGGAAATACCCCAAAAGATGATAGCAGCCCCCCACATGTAATAACAGTGAATTAAGAGGAAAAGACATACACAGTATGAAAGTAGATTTAGCAAAGAGAGGTCCACTTACTAGATAGCAGAAGGATACAAAAGAGGACTTCACGGTCAACTGAAAACCCTTTCAAAAACCATCCTGAAATTACTTTAAGACTCCTGTGTCAACTCATGACACAGGAGTGGCAATTTCAGCCCGCAAGAGCTTCCAGCTACAGAGGATTACAAAAACTGCAAACTGGACAAAAGGTACAAAACAAAAGGACAAGTCCACTTAGCTGATCAGCAGACTAGTAGCAGGAACATGCAACTGAAGGCTCTGGTTACAATGATGACCGGCAAGGAAATGACTGGAGAGCAAGGCTAAATAGGAAACTCCCAAACACTGATGGAAGCAGGTGAACAAAAGAAGCAAAGTGCAAACAAGTCACCAGTACCACCAGCAACCACCAGGGGAGCCCAAAAAGCGGATACACAACAGTACCCTCCCCTTAAGGAGGGGGCACCGAACCCTCACAAGAACCGCCAGGGCGATCTGGATGAGCACTATGAAAGGCACGAACCAAATCCGAGGCATGAACATCAGAGGCAGT
The DNA here is from genome assembly GCF_051348905.1 of Ranitomeya variabilis. Taxonomy (NCBI): domain Eukaryota; kingdom Metazoa; phylum Chordata; class Amphibia; order Anura; family Dendrobatidae; genus Ranitomeya; species Ranitomeya variabilis. Next base: position 919,357,952 of record NC_135233.1, on the reverse strand, counting down.
TACCCAAGAATTATCTTCCTGACCATAGCCTTTCCATTTAACCAGATATTGAAGTCTCCGTCTGGAAATACGGGAGTCCAAGATCTTCTCCACGACGTACTCCAATTCACCCTCCACCAGCACAGGAGCAGGAGGTTCAGTAGAAGGAACCACCGGTACCTCATATCTCCGCAACAACGACCGATGGAACACATTATGGATAGCGAAAGATGCCGGGAGGTCCAAACGAAAGGAAACAGGGTTAAGAATCTCCAAAATCCTATAAGGACCGATGAACCGAGGCTTAAATTTGGGAGAAGAAACCCTCATAGGGACAAAACGGGAAGACAACCACACCAAGTCCCCAACGTGAAGGTGGGGACCAACACGACGACGACGGTTAGCAAACTGCTGAGTCCTCTCCTGGGACAATTCCAAATTATCCACCACTTGTCCCCAAATCCGATGCAACCGATCCACCACCGCATCCACTCCAGGACAATCCGAAGATTCAACCTGACCAGATGAAAAACGCGGATGAAACCCTGAATTGCAAAAGAAAGGAGAAACCAAAGTGGCAGAACTAGCCCGATTATTAAGAGCAAACTCCGCCAATGGCAGAAAGGCAACCCAATCATCCTGATCCGCAGACACAAAACACCTCAAATAAGTCTCCAAAGTTTGATTAGTTCGCTCCGTCTGGCCATTGGTCTGAGGATGGAATGCAGACGAAAAGGACAAATCAATGCCCAACCTGGCACAGACTGCCCGCCAAAATCTAGACACGAACTGGGTACCCCTGTCAGAAACGATGTTTTCCGGAATACCATGCAAGCGAACCACATTTTGAAAAAACAGAGGGACCAACTCAGATGAGGAAGGCAACTTAGGCAATGGCACCAAATGAACCATTTTAGAAAAACGGTCACACACCACCCAGATGACAGACATCTTCTGAGAAACAGGGAGATCCGAGATAAAGTCCATAGAGATGTGCGTCCAAGGCCTCTTCGGAATAGGCAAGGGCAACAACAACCCACTAGCCCTAGAACAACAAGGCTTGGCCCGAGCACACACATCGCAAGACTGCACAAAAACACGCACATCTCGAGACAGGGAAGGCCACCAGAAGGATCTAGCCACCAAATCTCTGGTGCCAAAAATTCCCGGATGACCTGCCAGAGTAGAAGAATGAACTTCCAAGATGACTCTAGTGGTCCACTCGTCAGGAACAAACAGTCTACCAGACGGACAACGATCAGGTCTATCCGCCTGAAATTCTTGCAAAGCACGTCGCAAATCTGGAGAGACAGCAGACAAAACCACTCCATCCTTAAGGACACCAGCAGGTTCAGAATTCCCAGGAGAGTCAGGCTCAAAACTCCTAGAAAGAGCATCTGCTTTCACATTCCTAGAACCCGGTAAGTACGAGACCACAAAATTAAACCGGGAAAAGAACAACGACCAACGTGCCTGTCTAGGATTCAGGCGCCTGGCAGACTCCAAATAAATTAAATTCTTGTGATCAGTCAAAACTACCACCTGATGTCTGGCACCCTCAAGCCAATGACGCCACTCCTCAAATGCCCACTTCATGGCCAAAAGCTCCCGATTACCAACATCATAGTTTCGCTCGGCGGCCGAAAATTTTCGCGAAAAGAACGCACAAGGTCTCATCACTGAGCAGTCGGAACTTTTCTGCGACAAAACTGCCCCCGCTCCGATCTCGGAAGCATCAACCTCAACCTGAAAGGGAAGAGAAACATCAGGCTGGCGCAACACAGGGGCAGACAAAAAGTGGCGCTAAAGCTCCCGAAAGGCCTCCACGGCAGCAGGGGACCAATTGGCAACATCAGCACCCTTTTTAGTCAAATCCGTCAGAGGTTTAGCAACGCCAGAAAAACCAGCTATAAATCGACGATAAAAATTAGCAAAGCCCAAGAATTTCTGGAGACTCTTCAGAGAAGTAGGCTGCGTCCAGTCGTAAATAGCCCGAACCTTGACAGGGTCCATCTCAATAGAAGAAGGGGAAAAAATATACCCCAAAAATGAAATTTTTTGAACCCCAAAAACACACTTTGAACCCTTTACACACAAAGAATTCTCCCGCAAAACCTGAAAAACCCTCCTGACCTGCTGAACATGAGACTCCCAGTCATCAGAAAAAATCAAAATATCATCCAAGTACACAATCATAAATTTATCCAAATATTCCCGGAAAATATCATGCATTAAGGACTGAAAGACAGAAGGTGCATTAGAAAGGCCAAAAGGCATTACCAAATACTCAAAATGGCCCTCAGGCGTATTAAATGCGGTCTTCCACTCATCCCCCTGCTTAATTTGCACCAAATTATACGCCCCACGAAGATCAATCTTAGAGAACCACTTAGCCCCCCTTATGCGAGCAAACAAATCAGTCAGCAAAGGCAACGGATACTGATATTTGACTGTAATTTTATTCAGGAGACGATAATCAATACAAGGCCTCAGAGAGCCATCCTTTTTAGAGACAAAGAAAAAACCGGCTCCTAAAGGTGATGAAGAAGGACGAATATGTCCCTTTTCCAGGGACTCCTTAATATACTCGCGCATAGCAGCATGTTCAGGTACAGATAGGTTAAACAAACGACCCTTTGGAAATTTACTGCCAGGAATCAGATATATGGCGCAATCACAATCCCTGTGAGGAGGGAGTGAACCAATCTTAGGCTCTTCAAAAATATCACGATAATCAGACAAAAATGCCGGAATCTCAGATGGAATAGATGACGAAATGGACACCATAGGAGTGTCCCCATGAGCCCCCCGACATCCCCAGCTTAACACAGACATAGCATTCCAGTCAAGGACTGGGTTATGAGACTGTAACCATGGTAATCCAAGCACCAAAACATCATGTAAATTGTACAACACAAGGAAGCGAATCACCTCCTGATGGTCTGGAGTCATACGCATAATCACTTGCGTCCAGAACTGTGGTTTATTACAAGCCAAAGGTGTAGAATCAATACCCTTCAGAGGTATAGGGACCTCCAGAGGCTCTAAATCAAACCCACAGCGCCTGGCAAAGGACCAGTCCATAAGACTCAGAGCGGCGCCCGAGTCCACATAGGCATCCACGGTAATAACTGATAATGAACAAATCAAGGTTACAGACAAAATAAATTTGGACTGTAAAGTGCCAATTGAAATGGACTTGTCAACCTTCCTAGTACGCTTAGAGCATGCCGATATAACATGAGCAGAATCACCACAATAGAAGCATAACCCATTTTTACGCCTATAATTCTGCCGCTCGCTTCTGGACATAACTCTGTCACATTGCATTTTCTCTGGCGTCTCTTCAGAAGATACCGCCAAATGGTGCACGGGTTTGCGCTCCCGCAAACGCCGATCAATCTGAATTGCCATTGTCATGGACTCATTCAGACCTGTAGGCGCAGGGAACCCGACCATAACATCTTTAACGGCATCAGAAAGGCCCTCTCTGAAATTTGCCGCTAAGGCGCACTCATTCCACTGAGTAAGCACAGACCACCTACGAAATTTTTGGCAGTATATCTCCGCTTCATCTTGCCCTTGAGATAGGGCTATCAAAGCTTTTTCAGCTTGAATCTCCAAATTAGGTTCCTCATAAAGCAACCCTAAAGCCAGGAAAAACGCATCCACATTGAGCAACGCAGGATCCCCTGGTGCCAATGAAAATGCCCAATTTTGAGGGTCACCTCGCAGCAAAGAGATTACAATCTTAACCTGCTGGACAGGATCTCCTGAGGAGTGAGGTCTGAGAGAAAGGAATAATTTACAATTATATTTGAAATTCAAAAACCGAGATCTATCTCCGGAAAACACCTCTGGTGTAGGGATTTTAGGTTCAGAAATAGGAGCATGTATAACAAAATCTTGTAAATTTTGAACCTTCGTAGCAAGATTATTTAAACCTGCAGCCAAACTCTGGACATCCATGTTAAACAGCTAAGGTCAGAGCCATTCAAGGGTTAAGAGGAGGTAAGAAGCAGCTAGACAGCAATTAAGGGCTAGGCAGTAAAACTCTGAGGGAAAGAAAAAAAAAAAAATTTCCCTTCAACACTTCTTTTTCTCCTGCTTCAGCCCAAACAATTAACACTTTGTAGGCCGGTCATACTGTCATGGTTCCCAATGGCAAGGGAACGTAAAAAACACATAAGTAACGAACGAGCTCTCGGGTGATGGAAACTCGAGTTGACCGTGAGCTAAATCTACCACACAACTAACAGTAGCCAGGGAGCATACCTACGGCTTCCTATATGCCCTGCGCCAGCCGGAGGACTAACTACGCCTGGTAGAGGAAGAAACAGACCTGGCTTACCTCTAGGGAAATACCCCAAAAGATGATAGCAGCCCCCCACATGTAACAACGGTGAATTAAGAGGAAAAGACATACACAGTATGAAAGTAGATTTAGCAAAGAGAGGTCCACTTACTAGATAGCAGAAGGATACAAAAGAGGACTTCACGGTCAACTGAAAACCCTTTCAAAAACCATCCTGAAATTACTTTAAGACTCCTGTGTCAACTCATGACACAGGAGTGGCAATTTCAGCCCGCAAGAGCTTCCAGCTACAGAGGATTACAAAAACTGCAAACTGGACAAAAGGTACAAAACAAAAGGACAAGTCCACTTAGCTGATCAGCAGACTAGTAGCAGGAACATGCAACCGAAGGCTCTGGTTACAATGATGACCGGCAAGGAAATGACTGGAGAGCAAGGCTAAATAGGAAACTCCCAAACACTGATGGAAGCAGGTGAACAAAAGAAGCAAAGTGCAAACAAGTCACCAGTACCACCAGCAACCACCAGGGGAGCCCAAAAAGCGGATACACAACACATATCCTAAGGTCTGGGCACTTACTTTTCTGGCACCTCCACCCTCGGGCTGTGCTTACCATTTATCGTACTGCATCAGATAGATGAAGTGAGTTCATTGGCTGTGAATTCCCAGGACCTTTCTGATGGCACCAGGAGCATGAGAACTTTCTCACGCTTGCAGTAACGTCAGACAGATCCTATGAGTTTACCGTGAGACACATGGCAGCGATAGCAGATGCTGCTTAGTGTTTCTGCTGGATGGCAGGCTGTATGGTCGAATCATGCCACCATGCAACCTGCCATCTAGATGCAGCAGAGCTAGACCCGTTGCAGGACAAATGGATTATCATCTTCTATGCGGAAAGGTGAGGAATATTGTTGTTTTTTATTTGAACTCTTTTGCCGAAGACAATGCTATCGGTGGAATGGATGATGTCATAAGTTTAGTTTAATTAGGATTTATTAAAGGAGTCTGCATCATTTTTTCAATTAAAGGACTTTTTTCTTGGTTTCTGTGTTTTTATACAATATGACTATGGGGTTAGTAATGGGGGCATCTTATTGATGCCTCTCGATTGCTAACCACTGGGCTTGTTATCATCTGACAATGCAAAGGGGACATCAACCCTCCAAAAATCACCCCACTTGTCACCACTACAGGGCAAGTGGGGAGAGCCAAGCTAAGTGCCAGAATTGGCACATCATATACACTCACCGGCCACTTTATTAGGTACACCATGCTAGTAATGGGTTGGACCCCCTTTTGCCTTCAGAACTGCCTCAATTCTTCGTGGCATAGATTCAACAAGGTGCTGGAAGCATTCCTCAGAGATTTTGGTCCATATTGACATGATGGCATCACACAGTTGCCGCAGATTTGTCGGCTGCACATCCCAAAGATGCTCCATACAAGGCAGGATGGATCCATGCTTTCATGTTGTTTACGCCAAATTCTGACCCTACCATCCGAATGTCGCAGCAGAAATCGAGACTCATCAGACCAAGCAACGTTTTTCCAATCTTCTACTGTCCAATTTCGATGAGCTTGTACAAATTGTAGCCTCAGTTTCCTGTTCTTAGCTGAAAGGAGTGGTACCCGGTGTGGTCTTCTGCTGCTGTAGCCCATCTGCCTCAAAGTTCGACGCACTGTTCGTTCAGAGATGCTCTTAGGCCTACCTTGGTTGTAACGGGTGGCGATTTGAGTCACTGTTGCCTTTCTATCAGCTCGAACCAGTCTGCCCATTCTCCTCTGACCTCTGGCATCAACAAGGCATTTCCGCCCACAGAACTGCCGCTCACTGGATTTTTTTTTTTTTTCGGACCATTCTCTGTAAACCCTAGAGATGGTTGTGCGTGAAAATCCCAGTAGATCAGCAGTTTCTGAAATACTCAGACCAGCCCTTCTGGCACCAACAACCATGCCACGTTCAAAGGCACTCAAATCACCTTTCTTCCCCATACTGATGCTCGGTTTGAACTGCAGGAGATTGTCTTGACCATGTCTACATGCCTAAATGCACTGAGTTGCCGCCATGTGATTGGCTGATTAGAAATTAAGTGTTAACAAGAAGTTGGACAGGTGTACCTAATAAAGTGGCCGGTGAGTGTAGATGCGCTTTTTCAGGGGGTGGGTGGGGGCAGTATCCATGGCCCATTCATAGGCTATTGATATTAGCCTGAAGCTGTCTACCTAGCCTTTGCTGGTTATTAATTATAGGGGGACCCTACGGGATCTTTTTAGGGTTCCTCAATTTTGATAACCAGGAAAGGCTAAGTGTACAGCTATGAGCTGATAATAGCCTGGGAAGCTCCATGGGTACTACCCCTTCCCAGGCTATAAACATTGGCCCCCAGCCATCGGCTTTACCTCTGCTAGTTAAGAAAATTATGCTGGAGCCCACATAATTTTTTTTCAGAAAAATAATCTTTTAATAATTAAATACATGTACAGTAAGCTGCGCACACTGAACTAATTGTATATTTCACTGACATATATATATATATATATATATATATATATATATCTATTCTATGTGTATATACTGTATGTAATCTGTCTAGTCTATCCTGTTTGCTCCTCCTGTTATTTTATTGTATGTGGCAGATGAATTGTCGGCTTTTCATCTATCGAGTAGTGCGAGTCAGAAAGGCATGCAGGCATCTTCTCTATGCTTTTCCCATTAAGTTTTTAGCACTTACCTATCCATTTCAGCTTTTTTTTCATGCCCCCAGACCTGTTTGTTTGGTCAGCAGAAAAATATTTGGCTTTCCCATTGACCGATATTAGAAAGTATTTGTGCCGATTTTCCCGAATCCGTATATTTCACTGTTCGCTCATCACTAGGGTTGAGCGAAACGGGTCGGCAATTTTCAGAAGTCGCCGACTTTTGGCAAAGTCGGGTTTCATGAAACCCGACCCGACCCCTGTGTGGGGTCGGCCATGAAGTCGGAGATCTTCTGAATCTGGAATCGGAATTCCGATACCGATTCCCGATATGTTTAAGATATCGGGAATTGGTATCGGAATTCAGATTTAAGTGTAAAATAAAGAATTAAAATAAAAAATATCGCTATACTTACCCTCTGACGGGCCCTGGTACTAACCGGGAACCTTCCTTCCTTAGAATCAGCCTTCCAGGACCTTGCGGTGACGTCGCGGCTTGTGATTGGTCGCGCGGCCACCCATGTGACCGCTGCGCGACCAATCACAAGCCGCGATGTCACCGTGACATCACCGTAGGTCCTGGAAGGGCTGATTCTTAGGAAGGAAGGCTGCCGGAACGAAGCCGAGGGTGAGTATATTCCTATTAGGTATATACTCACCCTCGGACACGCCCTGCTTCTTTCCGGCAGCCTTCCTTCCTAAGAATCAGCCCTTCCAGGACCTTCGGTGACGTCGCGGTGACGTCGCGGCTTGTGATTGGTCGCGCGGCCGCCCATGTGACCGCTCGCGCGACCAATCACAAGCCGCAACGTCACCCTGACGTCACCGCAAGGTCCTGGAAGGCTGATTATAAGGAAGGAAGGTTCCCGGTTAGTACCAGGGCCCGTCAGAGGGTAAGTATAGCGATATTTTTTATTTTAATTCTTTATTTTACACTTAAATATGGATCCCAGGGCCTGAAGGAGAGTTTCCGCTCCTTCAGACCCTGGGAACCATTGGAAACCCAATGCACTGCATTGGGTTTCGAGTTTCGGCCGACCCCGACCCCGACTTTTTTATAGGATCGGCCGATTTCACTCGACCCGACTTTTGAAAAAGTCGGGTTTCGTGAAACCCGACCCGATCTTATAAAAGTAAAGGTCGCTCAACCCTACTCATCACTATATGAAACTTAAAAATGTCAGAAAAAAATGCATGTTTTAAATGTTACAAAAAATAAAGTCACTAAAAACAATTGTAAAGATTGAATACACTTTGGCTAAAAGTATTTTTTGCCTTAGGCCACGTTCACACGTTCAGTATTTTGTCAGTATTTGTAAGTCAAAATCAGGAGTTGTTAAAAAATGCAGAAGTGGTATCTTGTTTCTTTTAAACTTTTCCACTGATTATTCCAATCCTGGCTTTGGCTTACAAATACTAAGGTAAAATACTGAAGGTGTAAACGTGGCCTAAGGGTGTTACTCAAAGATGATTTAGTCAAAAGTAAACTGAAAAAATGCTAAGAAGAAGATAGGTAAGGGCTATAGACTCAGTAGAGCAGACAAGCTTTAGGCAGTTTTCACTGCAAATAGGTATATTTAATTCAATATATTTGAGGAAATTGAAAACAATTTGGTTTCCTTTTTGTTACATTTTTCACTATGCAGTATGAAAGTCATTAAAAATGGATATAATTTCAAAATGTTTGTATAATTAAAATGTTTTCAAATCCAAATACCAGGAAGTATATAAAACAAATCAGCTTTATTTAAAACATGGCACACCAAAAAGAGATAATTAATGCAGCATCACAAAAACAATGAACATGCAGGTAAAAAAATGCTTTGAGTAACATAAAAACACAAGTAGCCCAATATACTAATTAATGCATAAAAACTCAGTACAGTAAAGAACATTAAAGGCCAGAAAAATGACATTACCAAAAACTCACACGTTTTCCATAAGGAAGCAATGTGAAACACTCCTTGGGGCTCCCATACATGTGTAAGCCGTGGACCGGGGTTGGCTCCCCAGGATAGAGGATAGAGAAAAGCCTTGGACAAGGAAAGCAGTAAATGCTAAAATTTGTCAAATAGCCTTTTACTGTTAGACTGGTTATGCTTCCACCAACCAACAAAATGTTACAGATAAATTCACACACCTGCTCAGAATTGACGAGGACCACTGTGCTGCGTCACTCAGTAGGCACAGAACTGTTGACTACATTACTATAATTTACCTAGTTGTGCACTTGCCTTGTATGGATACCTGTTGTGAATTCTGCTTTTGGGCTCCCTCCGGTGGTTGTAGGTGGTAATGCAGTTGCCCCTGAGTTGCAGTCCTGGTCAGGTGTATCTGCTGATTGCAGTTCTGACTGGGGTATTTAGGCGTGCAGGATTCATTAGTCCTTGCCAGTTGTCAATTGTTGTTGGGAGGTGTTGGACCTCTGATTGGTTCCTCCTGCCTTTCTGCCAAATCTGCAAAGATAAGTGTCTGGTTTTTTTTCCTGTGGCACACATGCTATGTGCTTCACAATTCAGTGCTATTCTTTGTGTTTTCTTGTCCAGCTTAGATTGTGTCAGTATTTTCTCAGTCTTGTTGGATTCTCTGGAGTGGCAGATATACATTCCATGTCTTTAGTTAGATTGTGGAACTTTTTGTATTATCTGTTGTGGATATTTTTGGAAGGGTTTTAATACTGACCGCCTAGTAATCTGTCCTATCCTTTCCTATTTAGCAAGAGTGGCCTCTTTTGCTAAATCCTGTTTTCTACCTGCGTGTGTCTATTCTTCTCCTACTCACAGTCATTATTCGTGGGGGGCTGCCTATCCTTTGGGGGTCTGCTCTGAGGCAAGGTAGCATTCCTATTTCCATCTATAGGGGTATTTAGTCCTCCGGCTGTATCGAGGTGTCTAGGGTATGTTAGGCACACCCCACGGCTACTTCTAGTTGCGGTGTTAGTTCAGGATTGCGGTCAGTACAGGTTCCACTGACTCCAGAGAAAGTTTCATGCGGCTCCAAGGTCATCAGATCATAACAGTACAACTGGCCAATAATGAGTTAAATGCATCTCAGAAGAAGGGAAGAAAGGTGTTGAGCCATTTTTTTTCTGCAGTCTGTTTTGTCTTCTCTTCCCTCTTTATTTATGGGTGGCTGAGGAGTCTTGTGCCAGCATGGATGTTCAGGAATTAGCTTCTCATGTAGAGCAGCTTGCTGCTAGGGTGCAGGATATTTCTGATTATATTGTTCAGACTCCTGCTTTAGAGCCAAAGATTCCTACTCCTGATTTGTTTTTTGGTGATAGGTCCAAATTTTTGGGTTTTAAAAACAATTGTAAACTGTTTTTTGCTCTGAGACCGCGATCCTCCGGTGATTCCATTCAGCAGGTTAAAATTGTCATCTCCCTGCTGTGTGGCGATCCACAGGATTGGGCATTTTCCCTGGAATCTGGGAATCCGGCCTTGCTTAATGTAGATTCCTTTTTTCAGGCTTTAGGATTATTATATGATGAACCGAATTCTGTGGATCAAGCGGAGAAAACCTTGTAGGCCCTGTCTCAGGGTCAAGAGGCGGCAGAATTGTATTGTCAGAAATTTAGAAAATGGTCTGTGTTGACTAAATGGAATGATGATGCTTTGGCGGCAATTTTCAGAAAGGGTCTTTCTGAATCCGTTAAAGATGTTATGGTGGGGTTTCCCACGCCTTCCGGTCTGAGTGATTCTATGTCTCTGGCCATTCAGATTGATCGGCGTTTGCGGGAGCATCAAACTGTGCGCACTGTGGCATCGTCCTTAGAGCAAAGTCCTGAGCCAATGCAGTGTGATATGATTTTGTCTAGAACGGAACGACAAGGATTCAGACGTCAGAATAGGTTGTGTTATTATTGTGGCGACGCTTCTCATGTCATTTCAGTCTGCCCTAAGCGGACAAAAAGGATCGCTAGTTCATTTATTATCAGTACTGTACAACCTAAATTTCTGTTATCGGTGTCCTTGATCTGCTCATTGTCATCATTTTCTGTCATGGCGTTTGTGGATTCAGGTGCCGCCTTGAACTTAATGGATTTTGAGTTTGCCAGGCGTTGTGGTTTTCCCTTGCAGCCTTTGCAGAACACTATTCCTTTACGGGGGATTGATGCTACACCTTTGGCGAAAAATAAGCCCCAGTTTTGGACACAGGTGACCATGCACATGGCGCCAGCCCATCAGGAAGATTGTCGATTTCTGGTGTTGCATAATTTGCATGGTTATCGTGCTAGTGGGTTATTTTTGCCATTGCCGGTCCCTGAGAGGCCCTGGACACATATTTCTATGGATTTTATTTCTGATCTTCCGGTTTCCCAGAGGATGTCGGTTATCTGGGTTGTTTGTGACCGGTTTTCTAAGATGGTTCATTTGGTGCCTTTGCCTAAATTGCCTTCCTCTTCAGAGTTGGTTCCGTTGTTTTTTCAGCATGTGGTTTGTTTGCATGGTATTCCGGAGAATATTATGTCCGACAGAGGTTCCCAGCTTGTTTCTAGGTTTTGGCGGGCCTTTTGTGCTAGGCTGGGCATTGATTTGTCTTTTTCTTCTGCATTTCATCCTCAGACAAATGGCCAGACCGAGCAAACTAATCAGACTTTGGAGACTTATGTGAGATGCTTTGTGTCTGCCGATCAGGATCATTGGGTGGCCTTTTTGCCATTGGCCGAGTTTGGCCTTAATAATCGGGCTACTTCGGCTACTTTGGTTTCGCCTTTTTTTGTAATTTTGGTTTTCATCCTCGTTTTTCTTCTGGGCAGGTTGAGCCTTCTGACTGTCCTGGTGTGGATTCTGTGGTTGACAGGTTGCAGCAGATTTGGGCTCATGTGGTGGACAATTTGGTGTTGTCTCAGGAGGAGGCTCAACGTTTTGCTAACCGTCGTCAGGGTGTTGGTTCCCGGCTTCGGGTTGGGGATTTGGTTTGGTTGTCTTCCCGTCATGTTCCTATGAAGGTCTCTTCCCCTAAGTTTAAGCCTCAGTTTATTGGTCCTTATAGGATTTCTGAGATTATTAATCCTGTGTCTTTTCGATTGGCGCTTCTGGCCTCTTTTGCTATCCATAATGTCTTCCATAGATCTTTATTGCGGAAATATGTGGTGCCCGTTGTTCCCTCTGTTGATCCTCCGGCCCCTGTTTTGGTTGATGGGGAGTTGGAGTATGTGGTTGAGAAGATTTTGGATTCTCGTTTTTCGAGGCGGAGGCTTCAGTACCTTGTCAAATGGAAGGGTTATGGCCAGGAGGATAATTCTTGGGTTTTTGCTTCTGATGTCCATGCTTCTGATTTGGTTAATGCTTTTCATCTGGCTCGTCCTGATTGGCCTGGGGGCTCTGGTGAGGGTTCGGTGACCCCTCCTCAAGGGGGGGTACTGTTGTGAATTCTGCTTTTGGGCTCCCTCTGGTGGTTGTAGGTGGTAATGCAGTTGCCCCTGAGTTGCAGTCCTGGTCAGGTGTATCTGCTGATTGCAGTTCTGACTGGGGTATTTAGGCGTGCAGGATTCATTAGTCCTTGCCAGTTGTCAATTGTTGTTGGGAGGTGTTGGACCTCTGCTTGGTTCCTCTTGCCTTTCTGCCAAATCAGCAAAGATAAGTGTCTGTTTTTTTTTTCCTGTGGCACACATGCTATGTGCTTCACAATTCAGTGCTATTCTTTGTGTTTTCTTGTCCAGCTTAGATTGTGTCAGTATTTTCTCAGTCTTGTTGGATTCTCTGGAGTGGCAGATATACATTCCATGTCTTTAGTTAGATTGTGGAACTTTTTGTGTTATCTGCTGTGGATATTTTTGGAAGGGTTTTAATACTGACCGCCTAGTAATCTGTCCTATCCTTTCCTATTTAGCTAGAGTGGCCTCTTTTGCTAAATCCTGTTTTCTACCTGCGTGTGTCTATTCTTCTCCTACTCACAGTCATTATTCGTGGGGGGCTGCTTATCCTTTGGGGGTCTGCTCTGAGGCAAGGTAGCATTCCTATTTCCATCTATAGGGGTATTTAGTCCTCCCGCTGTGTCGAGGTGTCTAGGGTATGTTAGGCACACCCCACGGCTACTTTTAGTTGCGGTGTTAGTTCAGGATTGCGGTCAGTACAGGTTCCACCGACTCCAGAGAAAGTTTCATGCTGCTCCAAGGTCACCAGATCATAACAGATACCAAGCATTTTCCTGTAAAACTGGAACAATCAAATGAATGCCAGGGGTGGTCTATTACTAAAGCAGGAAAACAGTTTACAAACTTACTAGATTCTTTTTAATAAACACAATATGTCCATAATCATAATCAAAAAGTGCAGGGTGCATATAACAGACAAACATACAACACTAGGGGATTGCGCTATGGATCAATATTAGAAACCAAAATATGACTGCACATGTATAAAGTCCTGGTTTCTGATTGAAAGTATTGCACAAAAGTCTCTTAATCATTGAATTACTTCTGTAATGAACCACTCCAACACACAGGGTGTGGTTAATTCAGTATAGCACTCATTCAGTAATAACCACTGAAGTTCAACACACTTCACGTTCTGGGTATAGGAAAACAACGCCTCAAGAACCCTAATGGATATGGTTGCTTCTTATTCTGAATTTCTAACCTAAATCCATATCAGACCACTATAGGATTTTAACCTCAATCTAAAAATAGGCTTATAACATCAATTATCCAACCTAGGGGTTAATCAGTGGATTCCTAGATGCAGTCAATATGCAGTATTTCCTATAATATTCACAAGATGCATTGACTATACATTACTCATAATATCTACAAGAATCCATCTCAACTATGACTGGCAAATGTATATAAAGAACGATCTCACCAGCCTGGAACAATACTACAGCGTGATATCTTGTTCCAATAATGCCGATGGACCCTTTCCCCCTCCTTTGGTCCCAACGCGTTTCATTTACTCTCATCAGGGGATACCGTTGGGGCTATTTCATAACTGCCATCCAGCCAACGCTAACATCCATGCGCGTGGCCACTTCAGTGGTATGTTTTTTTATTTTGATGTATTTTATAAAGTTTCAAATTTGTATTATGTGGTTCTGATTGGTGCAGTTTCTTTATATTCGTTTCAATACTTTTTGCACTGAACCCTTTCTACCTATCCTTACACCCTGCTACACTGATTGATTGTTATTTCTAATTGTGGGTGTTGGCCTGTTCATAGGTTTTATATTCTAGAATATAGCAGCAAAGTGAGAAAAATAAAACTTAACTTTCTAGCTATAGGTATAAAATCATGTACGGGGTAGTATAAAAAGAAAACACCTTTGTACACATAGGAAAAATAAATTAAAAGGCAGCCTCAGTGATGGACAAGTCAATAAAAAAGGGACACACACCTGCAATTCACATAGCTGTTGTATAACGAATAGGCAGCCACAGTGGTGGACAAATCATTAATAGAGAAGTTAGACCTGTGGATTGAAACTCCGCTTTTCTGCCTCAGAATGACAGTAGTCACAAACAGAGATGAGCTAACTATTCAAGGTTTGGTTCAGTTAGATTTGCATAATGTTTAGACATTCGCTGAAAACATTTGCTGAACACGTTCTCTGAACGGTTCGACGAATGTACACTAACCGAACACCATTAGATTCAGTGGGAAATCAAACCAACGTATAGGCAATACCTTAAGGGGTGACAAAAATCTTCCTAACAGCTAAAATTAAGGATAGACACCATGAAAAGTGTCATCAATTGACTCACAGTAGAAATTTGCAAATGGCAGAGCAGCAGTCAGCCATGGGCCATGCATGAGGCATCAGGGACTGGCCCAGCATTTACAGTTTAGAATTGAAGTTTCAATGAGGACCTGGTGTTTAAGGGAGCAGTGTAAGCCTTCTTAGCCCGGAGACCCAATACCTCATGCAACAACTCCAGTTTTTTTTTTATGCAAGCCACACTCAAATGGCACAAACATCAGTTTCATGCAGCAATATTGGCCAAAAAAATGTAAGGAAAACAATTGGTGGGTTGCCTGTGTAATTTTGGCTCGCAGACAGGCAGGCCTGCACTTATTTTCTATCAATTACCTGCTAGTTGATAGAAAGTAAGTGCAGGCCTGCCTGTCTGTGAGCCATAATTACACAGGCCACCAATTGGAGACCTAACTCGGAATTTCCACATTTAAAAAAAAATAATTGTCATACACCACTAAAGTGGCATCAATTTTCACACAGTAGAAACAGCATAATAGGTCTCTGTCACACCTTCCAAAACAGGCAATCCACTAGATGGAGACCCAACTTAGAGTCCACTTTTAAAAAAAATTATCATACACCACTAAAGCGGCATCAATTTCCACAGAGTAGAAACAGTACAATAGGCCTCCGACACACATGCTATTTTAGGCAACCCTCCAGATGGAGACCCAGCTTGGAGTCTACACTTTTCCAAAAATAATTGTCACACACCATTAAAGCTCCATCAATTTCCAGAGAGTAGAAACAGTATAATAGGCCTCTAACACACCTTTAACTACAGGCAACACTTCAGATGGAGACCCAACATGGAGACCCAACTTGGAGTCTCCACGTATCAAAAAATCATACCTACCTCCACAAGCAATCCTCCAGATGGTGATTCAACTTGGAGTCTGCACATTTCAAAAAATAATTGTCACACACCACTAAAGTGGCATCAGTTTCCACTGAGTGGAAACAGTATAATAGGACTCTGACACACCTGCTACTATAGGAAACTCACCATATGGAGACCCAACTTAGAGTCTCCACATTTCCAAAAATAATTGTAACACACCACTAAAGTGCCATCAATTTACACATAGCAGAAAGAGTATAATAGGCTTCTGACACACTTTCTACTACAGGCAACCCACCAGATGAAGATCCATCTTGGATTCTCCTCATTTCAAAAAATAACTGTCACACACCTCTAAAGTGGCATAAATTTCCACAGAGTAAAAACAGTATAATAGGCCTCTGAAGCACCTTCTACTACAGACAACACACAATATGGAGACCTAACTTAGAGTCTCCATATTTCAAAAAATAATTGTAACACACCACTAATGTGGCATCAATTTTCACAGAGTAGAAACAGTATGAAATACCTCAGACACACCTTGGACCACAAGCAACCCACCAGATGGATTCCCAACTTGAAGTCTCCACATTTCAAAAAATAATTGTCAGACACCGCTAAAGCGGCATCAATTTCCACAGAGTAGAAACAGTATAATAGGCTGCTGACACACCGTCTACTACAGGCAGCCAACCAGATGTAAACCCAATTTGGAGTCTCCACATTATAAAAAATAACTGTCACACACCACTAAAATGGCATCAATTTCGAAAGAGTAGAAACAGTATATTATGCCTCTGACTACCTTCCACTACAGGCAACCTACCAGCTGGAGACCCTACTTGGAGTCTCCACATTTCAAAAAATATTTATGACACACCACTAAAGTGGCATCAGTTTCTACAGAGTAGAAATAATATGAAAGACCTCAGACATACCATAGACCACAGGCAACCCACCAGATGGAGACCCAACTTGGATTCTCCACATTTAAAAAAATAATTGTCACACACCACTAAAGGGGCATCAATTTCCACATAATAGAAACAGTATAGTAGGCCTCTGACACACCTTCTACTACAGGCAACGCAACAGATGGAGACCCAACTTGGAGTCTCCACTTTTCCAAAAATTATTGTCACACACCATTAAAGTGGTATCATTTTCCAGAGAGTAGAAACAGTGTAATAGTCCTCTGACACACCTTCTACTACAGGCAACCCATCAGATGGTGACCCAACTTGGAGTCTCCACATTTAAAAAAAAAAAAGTATCACACACCACTAAAATGGCATCAATTTCCACACAGTAGAAACAGTATAATAGTCTTCTGAACACCTTCTACTACAGGCAACCCACCAGATTGAAACCCAATTTGGAGCCTCCACATTTCAAAAGATATTCATCACACATCACTAAAATGGTATCAGTTTCTACAGAGTAGAAATATTATGAAAGGCCTCAGACACCCCTTGTACCTCAGGCAACCCAACAGATGGTGACCCAACTTGGATTCTCCTTATTATAACATTTACAAAAATAATTGTAACACACCACTAAAGTTGCATCAATTTCCACATAATAGAAGCAGTATAATAGGCCTCTGAAACACCTTCTACTATAGTCAACCCACCAGATGGAGACCCAACTTGGACTCTCCACTTTTCCAAAAACCGTAGCCTATTCTCAGAGTTACTGGGGCATACGCAGGTGATGGTGCATGGCGTGTTGACAGAACCACATGTAAGGGTGAACCTCAAGACCTATAGCATTCTGGAAGCATGGAGAGAGGTGATATCAAATGAGGTGAAGAGGATGCTAGACCTTGGGCTTATAGAGGAGTCGAAAAGTGGATGGTCGATTCCCATCGTCCTCGAGCCGAAGCCCAAACAGTGAATGGCGGTTTGTAACAACTACTGCAAACTGAATGAAGTCTCAAGTTTTGATGCTGACCCGATGCCTCCTGTGGACAAACTCTTTGACAGACTTGAACCCGCAAGGTACATTACAACCAAGGACCTGATTGCCAAGGAGAAGACAGCCTTCACGATGCCTGATGGGTGTTTTCAATACACCAGGATGCCCTTCTGTCTGCAGGGGGCCCCAGCCACCTTCAAGAGAGCGATGGATCAAATCCTGGCTCTGCAAAAGAAGTATGCAACAGCGTACCTCAATGAAATTGTGGTCTTTAGCCCTGACTGGACTAGTCACCTGCCAAAGGTAAAGGTGGTTCTGGATGCTTTAAGAAATGCGGGGTTCATGATAAATCCAAAAAAAGTGCCATAGGTAAGGAAGAGGCCATGTACCTAGGCTATGTTGTTGGGAGAGGTGAAATTAAGCTGCAAGTCAACAAGATTGAGACGATTCAAGAGTGACCTCAACCGCTTTCCAAGAAGCAAGTGAGGGCATTTCTTGGAATTGAGGAGTACTATCGGTGATTCATTTGGAGTTTCACTATAATCGCAGTGCCATTGACAGATCTTCTTAAAGGCACCAAATTGACGATAGTTGAATGGACTGATGGAGTTCCTGGGACTGAAGAGAACTCTGTGCGAACATCCGGTTCTGGTCTCACCAAACTTCAGCAAAGAGTTTGTGGTCCAGACGGATGCATCTGAAATTGGCTTGTGAGCCATGCTGTCTCAAGTAATAAATGGAGAAGAACATCCCATCCAGTAATTGAGCCAGAACTTTTCGTCATGCGAGAAGAATTACGCTATCGTCGAGAAAGAGTGTCTAGCCATTAAATGGGCTGTGGATACATTGCGGTTTTATCTTCTAGGCCGGAGGTTCAAACTTGTGTCCGATCATGCCCCTCTAAGATGTTAAAGGGAGAACACAGGCTCGGGAAGCTACATGGCAACACAAATGCCCTCTACCGAAATCCCTGCTTGGTGTCTGAGGTGCCAAATCCCCCCTCTTTGGGCAGAGGGGGGAATATATGACAGGGTCTCTGGCACAGTATGTGAGGGGAGAAATGTGTCACAGAGATTGCTTTCCTCCATGATCTAAGAACCCATAAGTTTATTTTCAGCATTCTATGTGCTGAAGGAGTTAAGTAGCCATACTATGGGCAGGTTTTTAGGTGAGTAGGTAAGAGATGGGTGTAATGCCTACTCACCATATCTCCACCGCAAGGATGTGGATGGGGAAATAAATATCTAGCCAGGTTTTTTTTTTCTCTGACACTCTTGTGAGCGCTGCTATTTGTGTGAACTGTTTACTTTATTTTGAACCAGAAAGGCTGTTTTTCTGTTACCATTTTGTGTTTTGGGTTTATGATGCAATAAACCCAGAAACTTTAACCCCACTAGTGCCTGTGTCTACCTCGAGGAGCAGCCTAGTGAAGCCGACCTTCCACACTAGGTAAAGAGGCATATCAGAGTATCAGGATGGTAATAAGTGTTTTCACATGAGATAATCTTGCAATACATTGAGTGAACAAAAACACACACTGGATAAGGAATGCTGTGTGAAAAATAAACACTATAAAGATATAAGCGCACAGTGCTCTCCAAATATTGAGCTAGCACAGTGGAGAGATATGGACCGAAAAAAGCAAAAAAGCTAAATTTTTGCATGACCATTTTGTGGCTTTTTTAAATTTTTTTAATGTGCATATTGTTCAGTTTGTGTTTTTCATTAATACACTTATTCATTGTATTTTTCTCTGTAAATCGCTTTGTAAGAGCGGTATTATATAACTGAGTAAAATAAACTGTTGGAACGGAAAACTGTATCAGCAGCTATTGTCATTTACCTTTGAAAATGGAAATAAGCCACCTGATCCACTTTCCCTTAGTGCCATTTAAAATTATATCAACATAAGTCTTTGGCTCCTTCAAATAGTACAATTTTGTCACTTCACACCATGCTGGCTTCTGTTCATTACAGGGCTATGTTTGATGTGATTCATCCATCTTCACACAAATTCCATTGACTTATAATGGGTTTACTTTGGGGTTTACATATTTTTGATGCTACAGGCTTTTCTAAAATTCCTGACATGAAATGAAAACAACTTATATATGCAAGGTCTTTCACTGTGAGTTAGGGTATATAGTGAAAGGCCTGACTATGGAAAACAGATGATTTCTGATTGCAGCAAACAAAATGAAAAACTCTTCATAACTATTAGAAGAGCTGGAATACTTAATACTTCATAGTCCTGTTCCATTTTTCACTCCCAGGAGGTGCTGCAGGCATTGTCATGTTGACAAACAGGCCTTGTGGAGTGAACTGGTGAGTGAACACGGCAACGGAGGGAGTTGTGCAAAATATTGCACCTCACTAATCTCAGTCACTGCCAGATGATTTTACCTCTGATATTGACACTATTAATTTTAGTCAATATTTTGTACAGAAAGATCTGCTTGTTCACAATTTACAGGAAGGGAACATGCTTGGATCGTTTTTTATTTTAGAAAGCCATGATAAGACTGTCAGTGCAGTAAATTATTGAATAGACTGTTACTTCTTTCTATGATGAAATCACTTTAACAATAAAGACGTACTCCCACAAAAAATTTTCCTCACAAAATTTATTTATTTTGCTCACTTATAGTGCCATTAATTCTGCAGCGCTTTACAGACATTATTGGCACTGTCCTCATTGGGGCTCACAATGTAGATTTCCTATCAGTATGTGTTTGGAGTGTGGGAGGAAACCGGAGAACCTAGAGGAAATCCACGCAAGGGAGAACATACAAACTCCTTACAGATCTTGTCTTTGCTGGGATTTAAACCCAGGATCTCAGCATGGCAAGGCTGCAATGCTAACCACTGAGTCACCGTGCTGCTCATAGTATATTACATCATCATATTATATCTCACAGAGTACAAGCAATTGCTCATTTTGACTTTCTACCCAGCTAATTCTTCTTTTTTTCTCTGCTCTATGTAAAAATAGGAAGACTTTTGTCGCTGCAAAAATCATTCCTCTCTAATGGAAAACAGAATTCATAACTGGGTAGAAATGCAAAATGAGCAAATGTAAGTTCACAGTACAATATAATATGATGACTGCAACATACTAAGATGAAAGAAATTGAGATGGCTTCTTTAATTTTGTTGTGCTTTTGTTAAAAAGCTTGAAAGTGGTAAGATACATTTCTAGGGATCCCTAGTGTGTTACACACATCTTTTCAAAGAAATTGAATGTTTTACTATATTTTGATGATTTGATTCACTTCAAATTGTTTTTCTTATTTACTGAACCTGTCAAATTCAAATAAAAAAAATAGTATCCTCTATAGAAATGATTACTTGACTCAATAACATGGTATTTCTGATTCAGAGATTGTATTTATATTAAAGAATTTTGCTTCTTAGGGTACCCAAAAAGCTCATCACCACAATTTCACTGTTTACTACCTACTACTACTTGAATAAAATTTGACAATAAACAATATTTTTTGGCAATCAATAACAGATCGTCATAGTTACCTTAAAAATTGGACATGCTTTAAATTTTCATCCAGTTATCAACTAGTCCACAAAAGATCTTTCCATGGACAAATGTTTCAAAGATGTTCCAAGAACCAAGAACTAAAAATGCATGATCAATTTGAAAAACTGTAACGGCCAATATGGTTTTCAATGTGTATGACGCCAATAATGTTAGGATTAGTGATGAGCGAATATACTCGTTACTCGAGATTTCTCGAGCACGCTCAGGTGTCCTCCGAGTATTTTTTAGTGCTTGTAGATTTAGTTTTTCTTGCCACAGCTGAATGATTTACATCTGTTTGCCAGCATAAGTACATGTGGGGATTCCCTAGCAACCAGGCAACCCCCACATGTAATTATGCTGGCTAACAGATGTAAATCATTCAGCTGCAGCAAGAAAAACTAAATCTCCAAGCACTAAAAAATATTCGGAGGACACCCGAGCGTGCTCGAGAAATAATGAGTATATTCGCTCATCACTAGTAGGGATCGCTCACCAGACAATTGTTCATTTAATGGCTGGTTAACCATCAATCTACTTCTATATAATGTGTATGGCCACCATAATAATAATGAATGCTTCCTATTTTTTTTATCCTATGTGTTGCTGTGACAGGATGTAAGTGGCCAGAATTATGTTTTTTTTAGCTAGATATTAAATCAGATTGTAAGTTTATAAACATTTGAATGATGCAAAATCTCACAGTATTCTTTCATAACTGTGAAAAGTTCATCAGTTTCTTTAGCAAAGTTATGTGGTAATAATTCTCACGCTTTTCACAATTTAAAAGTGAGTTTATACTATGTTACATTTTTTATTACTATATTATTTTTCATTGTGCATGTATCTTGCACTTAATACAATTTTAGGTTAATGAATTTTGTCTTATTAGAACTCTATCTACTCAGTAAAAATCCTGTGGAAATTGTTAAAATAAAATTAAAGAAAGGAATTCCCATTAGCCCTATGCCCAGCATGTGCATTTTGAGCAGCAGAACTGGTGTCTACATTGACATTTTAAAAGTCAATTCTTCTATTCTGCTTTCAGAATTTCCTGCTACCTATCAAAGACTTTGGTATTTTAGGAGACTTGCTGGTGAGAAAAACAATAATAGAGATACATATTCTGATTTCTGTATGACCTTTACACAGAAGACACCAATAGTGTATTGTTGTTAGACTAAGCTTCAGTATCTTAAAAATCTGTTAGTCGCTTCAAATGTTCATTTTAAATCCTCAAACTGGAATGACAGTAAACTATTGATCCCTTAACAAGCCGGATTTAAACATCACTGCTAAACACCTTAAATAAGAATACATCCCCTAACCTTTCAATGATATCTTGTTTTTCGTTTCATCTTTTGGCTCATTAAAGCTGTAGTCCTACTATACAGAATATGTTGCCACCCTCCACATGCAGCACAAGGAAGATCTACACAGGTTGTAAGAATGAGATGACAAAATTTTTACTGTTGGCATGCACAAAATTGAAATTAATGGCAAATAATAAAACCTATTTTCATTCCCACCAGTTAAATTTGTCTATTATTTATTGACTGCTTTAATACGTGAAATTTTGCTTGTAAAACTTGAATATAATCTGAATTGATATGACTCTCATTCACTTTAGTGGGAGATAAATTGCAATACTTGACAGTAGTCACTAAATAATGTACCGAACTGTGATGATATACTCGATATACATTGCTTACATTCGTCCACCTCCAGAGCATATATCAACAGATTGCTGAGCGCTCCCCACCAATTTCTTATTGAAGACTTGTTTCACGGCTAGGTCATCAATAATTTATCCTATGACAACCCTTTTAGTAAATACACAAGAGACAGTCTCTGCTTGAAAGAAGAGTCTCGCAAGGGAACATGTCACCAAAGTTTTGGTCAAGTGACACTATGCTTCAGTACAGATTAGAAATACTTTTCGGGACTTGCCTCTTTTGAAATTGCCTGGTCTAATGTGAGAAAGTTAAAGAAGTTATAAAACAAAATGTGATACTCATCTCCAAAAGTCAACTGAACAGCGCTGTAGTAATAAAGAATCACAGTGTTTTGGATGTTAGAAAACTGAGTCTTCCATGGTTGATATCATTGAGGCACAACTAATTCATATGCCCTCAAATATGTCAATTAAGGCACCACTCCAGCATCTTTGTTATTTCACTGCTGGAGTGGTGCTACTACTAATTTGTGCTCCTTGACCCTGGTATTATACATATTAGTCACTGTCTTCACCTGTTATCTGTGCTATGCCAATCCCGCACCAACAACTTGTGACCGCAACTTCTGACTGACCGGAAGTCAGAAGTCAATGTAAGTCAATGGGAGATAAATGATGAAGGCCACGACTCGTATAAAACTAGTGAAAGGGAACTTAGATTGGTAAAACTACTCTAATGTAGCAGTAAAAAAAAGCCCCTTGAGTGGAGCTTTAAGAAACAACAGCCATGCTAACAGTCAGAACTAAAACACTCTTCAACAAGATGTCTAATCTGTCTGTCCCATAAAAGCGAGCGATAGTCATACAGTACGTGCACACTACTATGCATTTACAAAGGGGCCTTTTATGATTGGTAGATGACCTCTGGACCCCAATTGATTTAACAATTTTTCACCTGTCCTATGAAAACCCTCTTTAATGTGTGCCAGGATATACTGTGTCAATCATATAGATAATATAATTAATATTAATATGGGAATATACATAAGATGCATAGTATGATTTTAGCCCTCCTCATACTAAGACCTTAGCGTCAGTTCACAACAAATATACACATATTAAGGATGGATCCATTTGCAAATAGATCACATTGGCTTATATTGGTTTCCATTTAGATTACATTAGGATTCAATTGTGTTAACTCCAAAAAAAGTGGCCTAAGTTGTAGAATGTAACATGGTCCAACAGAATCACTGTAATCCAAGCAACAAACGTGGCCTAAATTATTGCTGAAATGTACTCCAGTCTATAAGTAGTGTACATTTTCTATCACTGGCACATAGGCATCTGAAATACATGCCAAATTCATTAAGAGTACAATGCACAACTTACACCAACAGATTATGGATCAAGGTTGCGTATAAAATGCCAGTCTTGATTACCGTAATTACTCCCAAAGTTGTTTAAAAATCTCCTTTCTGCTGCTTTCCCATGAGGTGAATCAGTCGGATTCTTATCCCCTTATAGTTGCAATGCTTTCAGAATAAGCTACAACATAATATAGCGTACACTGAAGGTTTAGTTAATAAAAATATGCATATGCCGGGATGTATACTATAACGTTTCTACTTTTACAGGTTTTTGTGCTATAATTTCCTTCTCTTCAAAGCCATATCAGGTCCCTTGTGTCACAGTAATAAGAATGAGAAATACGTTGTCGATGTTGAGTCTTGGAAGAGCAATAAGAGATGCCAGTGGGTGTGCCACCTCTCACTTCCTATTTTATTACATGGCTACCCTGGAGCTTTACCAGCTGCATCAAACAACTTATACAGCTCCTGGCTATTTTATCTATGCTGGAGACTGAAGAACTTAACAAGCTCAAAAAGTCAACAGAGAGGATATCAAACAAATGCAAATGTTTGTTGCAAGTTATATGAGTGCAGTTTAAATAAAGTAAAGAAGGTACAAATAGCATTTGTATTTATTTTATTACTGCCGTTTATTCCGATGCTGTATTTTCACAATCAAGCCAGGGATTGATCAACTCAGCTGTGTTGTTCTTTAATTTAGTGCTATTAACAGAAGCATCAGTGTAAATGAGAATAATGAATGCACAAATGATGTTTATCTTTTCGTGATCAAATAATATTAACTGGTACTAATGTATTTGACCTATTCTAAGTCAAAATACTCATTTACATTGTATTTGCTTTATTAAAGCAATTCATTTTATTTTGCAACCCATCACACAAAAGATAAAAGGTAATGAGGAAACAAGTGGACGGGCTTGAGAATTGGAGATTTTTTTCATACTGTTTCTATGCCACATAATTCTGTTGAAGAAGGTCATACAAGGCCAAGGCTTAGGTTTCCAGAGGCATAGCTAGGCTTTGTTTCGCCTGGGGTATTTATTCAGTTTGGTTTCATAGTTCTGTATCCAAATACCCAACACCTTTAACACTTGCTATCTATTACCCTGATGAAGTAATAAAAACCTGATAGTTTATATGCACAGAGAGTTTGGTCACACAATAAATTTATACATTTATGTATGATATTTTGTTGTACACATATAGTTTTAAGAATAATTTAATTACTTTTTAGTTAAAATATTTTAAAGGTAGGTATCGCCAGTAGCTGTAGGATGTTGGCTGGATCGTTTGTTTTCTTCAGGTGTTTCCAGTAATTAGTAATCAAATCTCATCATGCGGAATGCGATTAATGAAAAAACAAGATTTAAGAGTCATCAGCAATTAAATCTAGGACTAATCAAGATCCTTTTTTTAAATTTTTCATAAGGACATTTAGGAGTTTTAAATCTTTTTGGCTCAGTTTTCTCTATCATTCATCTGTATTACAGACCAGTGGACACTTCGTGTGCTATCATATTGTTTATCGGTTAGGCACCGTGGTCTTCTTTGTAACAATCTGGAGTTAAAATACCTGCATAATGAAGTATTTCATGCTAAATTCCACCTCTGGCGTAAGGTTTAGGCTTGTAGAATGTTATGGGCACTGTTTTTTCAGGTATTATCACTCAATACCATTTAGTAATAGTGTTAAAACTTCTTATAGGTTATATAATTAAGATAAAGCTGAGAAGGTACAAATTTGTTGCATAGACATCATGGATGTTAATTAGTATTGGGCAGTTAAAAATACATACTGTGAGACAGTGAGGGGGATCATATGCGAGAGTCGATGTGTATCCCCCAGGATAGAATCGTATTGAGGCTGCTGAAGTGCATTATACAGGTATAGCTGTGATTGCAGTGTAAAATAAAAGTAAGTGTGGACCAGGTCAAGTTATTTGGCAAAGGCAATTTTTGGGAAAACCCATTAAAGGCTTTTACTTTTGGAGCGAACTACAGGATGGTAGTGGGGTGGTTTGCTCTCTCCAGCTGGGTCTTGCAAGTGGCCCATGACCACAGATTTTTTAAAAACCCTGCAGCAAAGGATTGGGTTTGTCAGTCTTGGTTTGCAAACTGCAGAACAGGTGGCTCTGCAACATCCAGCTTGTGTGAAGTAACAAAGAACAAAGCGAAGCCAAAATGTCTGGCACCCCTCAGCGGGACACGGTGGCACTGTCGCCCATGGCAACCGGTTTCAGATACGGACTGCCTTGATGCCCTGGCTGTGATCTTGAGGATACCATTTGTTTTCCATTTGTGAGTTACTTTGGATATTAAAGAAACTTTGCTTTGAACTTTCCCATGGTCACTGCCTATCTGTCACACTGCACCAACCCCGCTGCACTGCATACAGTAAATGTTAACGCTTTTGATATCTGAGTCTTTGTACTGAACAATTACTTTTCCAATTCTGTAATATTTTATGTAAAATATATATAGACTACATCTTTTGTCCCATTTAGAACCGATGTTTTGTACTGTTGTCATTTCTTAGGTTCCTATTGACTAAAATTTACTTAAGGGAACCATGACAAGAGCTGGGAAAATCCCATAACAATGTAATTTATACAGCTCACTAAACTGCTAAACTGCTGTGTTTGGTAACACATTTCAGCTTTTTAATTTCTATTATATTAACTTGTGATTTCATACGTATTTGCAATTTGTCACACTGGTAAATTATCAATTCAGGCAATTTCCTTTATATTTACCCAATGATTATGACTTGGGTATGTCTGAACTGACAAAAAGTAGCTTAGAGGGCACAGTTTAGAAGGCAAACACAGTTTAGCTGGCACAGCTGTTTAGAGGGTACAGCAGTTTAGACGTGACAGTTTAGAGGGCACAGTTTAAATTACATTTCTAATTTAAAGAGACAATAAGCTGTATGTAATAGCTCTGTAGTTATATCAACACCTATATAGTCCTGTAACAAAGACATATATTCATCGTTACATTGAAGTCACTTTGTAAATGGGTGACACTCATTTCTTTCATCAGGGATATTGAAAAAGACACTAAAAGAACACTTCATTGATCTCTCCCCATTTTCTGTCTCTGTGTGGTTATCCTTGTTTGTCATGTATGCCTGTTATGCCCATTGTGAACAGTACATAGCGGCTCCTCGAGTCTCCAACAGTGTCAATGATTAAGAATCAGTGTCAAGAATCAACCTCATGGCTTCCACTAACTAGTAGGGACAGTGTAATAATGATGAGCTTTTTCACTTTGGTGTTGAGTGTAGGGAAGAGCTCATTTCAAGGCCTAGTTAGGAAAGGAAGTGACTGGAGTGTCAGAAGGACACACTGCGTGTGGCAAAAATCAGAAGGCCACTTACAATAAGTATTCTGGTTGGTATGAAAAGGACAACCATCATAGCATTAATGCTTCTCTTGAATTTCAGGTTTTAAAGTTAGCCTGCTATCAAAAAAATGCTAAGCATCCTGTGCTGAAAGTTTCTGTTTTGCCATTGAATTCATTTATTTTTGTAGTCCTTTAGGCCATGTGCACACGTTCAGTATTTTTTGCGGTTTTTTTGCATTTTTTCGCTATAAAAACATGATAAAAACGCGAAAAAAACGCGAAAAAAAAACCCCTTACATATGCCTCCCATTATTTTAAGTGTTTTCTGCATTTCTTGTGCAAATATTGCATTTTTTTCCGGGAAAAATCGCATCGCGGAAAAAAAAGCAACATGTTCATTAAATATGTGGAATTGCGGGGATTCCGCACACCTAGGAGTGCATTGATCTGCTTACTTCCCGCACGGGGCTGTGCACACCATGCGGGAAGTAAGCAGATTATATGCGGTTGGTACCCAGGGTGGAGGAGAGGAGACTCTCCTCCACGGACTGGGCACCATATAATTGGTCAAAAAAAAAAGAATTAAAATAAAAAATAGTCATATACTCACCCTCTGATGGCCCCCTGTCTTCCCGCCTCTCAGCGCTGCATGCTGCCGCTTCCGTTCCTATTGATTGTGTGGTGAAGGACCTGCGATGACGTCGCTGTCTTGTGATTGGTCGCATGACCGCTTATGTGACCGCTCGCGTGACCACGACATCATCGAAGGTCCTACACACACCATCTATAGGAATGGACGCCGCTGAGGAGATCGGCTGTCTGCAGAGGGTGAGTATAACCATTTTTTTATTTTTTTTATTATTTTTAACATTTTATCTTTTACTATTGATGCTGCATAAGCAGCATCTATAGTAAAAAGTTGGTCACACTTGTCAAACAGTATGTTTGACAAGTGTGACCAACCTGTCAGTCAGTTTTCCAAGCGATGCTACAGATCGCTTGGAAAACTTTAGCATTCTGCAAGCTAATTACGCTTGCAAAATGCTAAAAAAACGCGAAAAAAATGCGGATTTCTTGCAGAAAATGTCCGGTTTTCTTCAGGAAATTTCTGCAAGAAATCCTGACGTGTGCACATACCCTTAAACTGCATTAGCCCACCAATATGAACTCAAACTGAGTATGACTCTAAATGGCTTCCAGGCCATACTGCTATGCTTCCTAGAGTACCATGTGATATACTGTACAGGTCCTTCTCAAAAAATTAGCATATAGTGTTAAATTTCATTATTTACCATAATGTAATGATTACAATTAAACTTTCATATATTATAGATTCATTATCCACCAACTGAAATTTGTCAGGTCTTTTATTGTTTTAATACTGATGATTTTGGCCCACAACTCCTGATAACCCAAAAAACCTGTCTCAATAAATTAGCATATCAAGAAAAGGTTCTCTAAACGACCTATTACCCTAATCTTCTGAATCAACTAATTAACTCTAAACACATGCAAAAGATACCTGAGGCTTTTAAAAACTCCCTGCCTGGCTCATTACTCAAAACCCCCATCATGGGTAAGACTAGCGACCTGACAGATGTCAAGAAGGCCATCATTGACACCCTCAAGCAAGAGGGTAAGACCCAGAAAGAAATTTCTCAACAAATAGGCTGTTCCCAGAGTGCTGTATCAAGGCACCTCAATGGTAAGTCTGTTGGAAGGAAACAATGTGGCAGAAAACGCTGTACAACGAGAAGAGGTGACCGGACCCTGAGGAAGATTGTGGAGAAGGACCGATTCCAGACCTTGGGGAGCCTGAGGAAGCAGTGGACTGAGTCTGGTGTGGAAACATCCAGAGCCACCGTGCACACGCGTGTGCAGGAAATGGGCTACAGGTGCCGCATTCCCCAGGTAAAGCCACTTTTGAACCATAAACAGCGGCAGAAGCGCCTGACCTGGGCTACAGAGAAGCAGCACTGGACTGTTGCTAAGTGGTCCCAAGTACTTTTTTCTGATGAAAGCAAATTTTGCATGTCATTCGGAAATCAAGGTGCCAGAGTCTGGAGGAAGACTGGGGAGAAGGAAATGCCAAAATGCCTGAAGTCCAGTGTCAAGTACCCAGTCAGTGATGGTGTGGGGTGCCATGTCAGCTGCTGGTGTTGGTCCACTGTGTTTCATCAAGGGCAGGGTCAATGCAGCTAGCTATCAGGAGATTTTGGAGCACTTCATGCTTCCTGGCACCTGCTCACAGTGCCAAAACCACTGGTAAATGGTTTACTGACCATGGTATTACTGTGCTCAATTGGCCTGCCAACTCTCCTGACCTGAACCCCATAGAGAATCTGTGGGATATTGTGAAGAGAAAGTTGAGAGACGCAAGACCCAACACTCTGGATGAGCTTAAGGCCGCTATTGAAGCATCCTGGGCCTCCATAACATCTCAGCAGTGTCACAGGCTGATTGCCTCCATGCCACGCCGCATTGAAGCAGTCATTTCTGCCAAAGGATTCCCGACCAAGTATTGAGTGCATAACTGAACATTATTATTTGATGTTTTTTTTGTTTGTTATTAAAAAACACTTTTATTTGATTGGACGGTTGAAATATGCTAATTTATTGAGACAGGTTTTTTGGGTTATCAGGAGTTGTAGGCCAAAATCATCAGTATTAAAACAATAAAAGACCTGACAAATTTCAGTTGGTGGATAATGAATCTATAATATATGAAAGTTTAATTGTAATCATTACATTATGGTAAATAATGAAATTTAACACTATATGCTAATTTTTTGAGAAGGACCTGTATGTTGAGAGTTTGAAGTTGAGTGTAGTCAGATTTTGTAAAGTTGAGTCACATTGTAAACTCAAAGGTCTGCAGATGCACAAAGCAGTTACAATACTAAATGAGTGATGCAACTCTGTGATTTGTGCATAGACTAGGCAAGCTGTGGTAGAAAGTAGCCTCTCAGAGACCCATAACAGTACTGTATGTGGAGATGAGAACCAAGAACTATCTTAGTGTAACCCATCTTGTTGAGACCTGTGTTAGGGTCACACTAAAGCAGTGTAATCATCTTAATTGTCTGTTGTCAAATTGTATATCTCGGAGAGAATTACGGGTACACTGAGACATACCACTTGTGATTGAAGACACCGTAACTAGCAGCAAATCTGTTTATTGATCAGAAGGCACATCTTTTTATAGGTTATCACTTGTCACTCTAAATATTGGTAAAACCCCCTAACTTCTCCTCCCTCAGGAGGACTTTAATCATTATTCATCAGTTTTTGTGATTCTGTTTTCCTCCTAAGTATTGCTTCATTCCTTATTAGCTCAGTGGATCACGCTATAATGTCAGAGTCCACATGAGAGTTCTAAAACCTGCTGGCAGGTATGACTTCAAGCACGTACAGACATTAATCTGTCTCTGTAATTCTTATATACTGTACATTCAGTTAAGCGTCCATTTTGTCTGCAAACATCCATTTTGGAGATCATCAAATACATATCCTTAACACCTGTAGTGGAGGTTGGGGTTCCTGACCCTGGTTTTATGACACAAGTGCACCTATATTGTTTTGGGGATTCGCTTGTGCAATCTGTGGAGACACATAGTTCAGTGGGTACTCTTGTCCGCTGGCCCAGCTTTCTTTACAAAGACTGCATGGACCAGGGTTCATACCACTAAATGACCGCTCTATCTCCCTATGGGCAGAACAGTACTAATACAACTCAGGGTAATGGTAAAACAGTGTGGCAATAATTTATTGAACCACCAACCCACAATAACATACAGAACAGTCCTAGCAAATACACATGATGGTGCAAATTACAGAGTCTCACCCTTCCGTTGACTCACCAGGATTAGAGCTGCTTCCAGTGCCGCAGAACCCCACCAGTGGATCCCCACTTTTGGCGTCCTTCCACAACGAGGAGGTAACAGCAAGATAAGGAAGCTAACTGAGAGCAGTGAGGTATGTGGCCAGGTGACCCGATTGTCCCAATCTGGATTCTTTAAGCTGTCTCTCGGGTTTCAGTGATGGTCAGTGAAGCAGTCCTGTGTTTTTCCAGCTAGAGCAGTAGTCCCCTAAGCTGAGATCCTGAAGAGTCACATTGGCCAGAAGAAAAAGTCTCTTTATATGGTTCCCAACTGGCCTTCAACCAGCATCCAGAGGTCAGAGAGATGTGAATGAGGCCAACCTGCATTGTTTATGTTTGATTTGATTCTGTCATCTATTTGCATTGTTTTTCCTCCTCAATTTGGGAATGCCAACAAACTGTCTAGGATGGACAATGTATGTAATCAACATATCAGCAAACAACATTGTTCAGTAGCCATGCATTACTGTTTTGCAAAGATAACAGAAAATAAACTGTAGGAGATAATATTAGAGGTAAATATTCGTTCTACAAGAAGAGTCAATACTTAAGGCAACAGTTTAAGATTCTGGGCCTCCACAATTTACATCTGGCATAATTAAGAAGGAATGCTGTGTCGTCACACAAGCTTTCTAATATAATTGTGCTTTTAAGCTATGATCTTAGACTAATGGACAAAGACAATATTGGATTTACTAAAAATATTTTTTTTTTTTCCACAAAGAAATGCATGGGCTGTGTAGCTGCATTTGATCCCTTAACATGACATGGAATAAGGCTTACCCTAAACTAAAATTCCAAGCTGGTAATATTGCTAGATTAATAAATATGTCATAATGTGCATTTAGCTTACTAAGACTGCTTTCCACTTCAACGTATAAAATTTTTTGGCAGAATTAATAAGTAATGAGATAATTTCCATTTAAATTGCAATAAGGCCAATAAATATATATTCTGTATATCAAAAATAATAAGCAATTCTATTATTGGTTTTCTTATAGCTCAGGTTGGAAATTATAGCAAATACAATTCTGAGAATTATTTATCAGTTTAAATAAACAGTGCAGCAAAAGACCCAGTCATAGTCACACTGATCTAGTGCAATTGAACATTACTAGGCCTATTTCATGCTATAAAGGTTTTAAATAAATCACAAGTGTGTGTGTGTTTAAGGGTGGTAGGTGGGTGTGTTTTTTTTCTTTTTGCACACAGGCTATTTGTGTATGTTTAATGAAAATTGTCTTATGTTTTCTTAAATGGGAATAATCTTTAGCCTTGACTTTTTCAAATTGAAAAAAAAAATAGGTTAAGCCTAATGGGTTTTAAGTAGTGATGGGTGAGAGTGCTCAGCATCACTAGGTACTTAATCGAGCATCGGGGTACTCGATCGAGTAGCGAACATTGCCGAGTATCTCATGATACTCGAGTGCTAGGATCCCCACAAGTAAATTATCTGAGCTGTGGAGAGAGAGAGAGAGAGAGAGAGAGAGAAAAGGAAATGGAGAGAAATTGTATCACAATTTGATGTGCTAAACGGAAGCTGAGGACAGCATGTTTAAGGGGTTGAAACACAGATTTCAGCAACACCTCTCTTATCAAGGTCCATACTGTTGTTTAATGGCAATTATTGTTTTAAAGTAGCTTATCATTGCTGTGACTAGCTGGTCTCCTGATGTCTGGTCGCACACAACCCCTCCTATGATAGGCACCTTAGTGTTTATTGACTTTGTACATGGAGAGCCTGGTGTTGGCAGGGTTAGCTTCCTTAGCCCTGCTTCATCCTAAATCTTAAAGCTCTGTTTGTATCAAAATGGCTGCACCCAGTAATCTAACTGATGCATTGTTGGATTCAGCTTTTCATTGCCTACATCAGGCTGCCCTTAGGTGAGGTAGCAAAAACTTGCTGACAGAAGGGTCAACCTTCCTAAGCTGTCTATATGTTCAGGTAGGTCATAGGAAGCTGAATAAAATAGTACCTTGACATCTATGATCCAATGTCTTACTCTAGAGAAATCCACATTTTTGTATCTATGGGCCAGATACAGATATCCCTAAAAATTTGCCTACAGAGCTTATTTTAAAAGAAAGAGGACAGGGTGAGACGTGGATCAGGAGAGAAGAATATCAGTCATTATATGTCACACTTGTAATGCCTCCTTTCATTTAAAATAAGCTTTGGCGGAATATTTTTGAGATCTATGTTCAGACCATGGATCGTAACAGCTCATTTCCATATTAAGAACAATATCAATTTCTTAGTTATATAACATCGGATCACTTATATCAAAGTATTATTTTATTCATCTTTTTATGACCTACATTTAGATGGCTTAGGAGGGACAATCCTACTGACAGATTCCCTTTACAAAAAAAATGTTCTTGTGCTGAAAGAATAATACACATGTGCCCCTTCTGTGTACTATATAATTTCTGTTTCTGACAATGCAGGAACATGGCTGGCACATTTTAGAACTCCTGGCCTGGGAAGGAAGCAAATGAGTATACAGATAGGACAATAAGACAGTACAACTAATTCTTTCTGTAAGGTAAAATAGCAGGGAAATGTTTTACCTCACATAAAGCAGCCACCGCGATCCCATGCTGTCCTGTCTATTTACTTTCTTTTGCTTACTCCACTCCCCAGTAGCTGTGATCAGACCATGTTCCTGTACGGTCAGACACTGCCATTACGTTGTATATAGTGGGGACACATTTATAAGATTATCACAGCTCAGGAATATATTTTTAGTACATTCAACTGTGGAAGTTATTTCTGTTTCAAGATGTTTTGCTCAAAATGTACTTTGTTCACGTGACAGCTCCTTTAAGGAAAGTAACCTTGTGGATCACTTGTATTTTTATGAGTTCATTGCATTTGAAACTTGTTCCAAACTATGCTTTATACCTTTTTATATGTTGAATAATGCACATGGATGTATTTTTATAAAATCTCCAAGTGTAGCAACAGTTGGTTCATGTATCTCAGTATTTTATGTAAAACAGGTGTCTATTGTTTAATATCTCATATATATATATTTATATATATATATATATATATATATATATATATATGATATATCAATATCATTCAGCAGGGTCTGTCTTTTCAAACTTTTAATGTTTATTCCTTCAATTTAAATGACTGAGTTTTGTAGAGATTGGTGTTTACAAAAATGTACAATAGGATATACGTAATTATTCAGAAGGTCTAAGACTCCTCTTAGAAACAATAAAGTAAAACTGCATCAGAATATATTGAACACAATTATTTTATTTCTTGGATCAAATATTAGCTCTATAAATGATCTGTTTTGTGTTACAATCTGTTTTAACATAAGAATAGGAAAAATGGAAAAAAGTTGTATTTGTAAGCTAGCCAATTTTGGACTCCGAAACATGTCATCTGATACAGAAATCCCAATGGCATATTGCAACATTAGCTGTATTGATTTCCTGTGATGTAACGCTGCGACCTGTGACATACTGCAACTATGACAGAGAGGCAAATGTTTCCTAATGAGTTGGATTTTCTGTTGCTGGTCGTGAGTCGCACTTGACACACTTGCCATAGACTTCAATAAAATAGTCACTTGATAGCAAATGGCAACTTTTCAGAGAATTGCTACCGTTCGGCATTTGTCGCAGGGTAGCCCCAGCATTCCTGTTGGTGGAAGATTGCAAACTAGCCTTCTTGTTCACGGAAGTTCATATTTATTTTTAGTTGGGGATTCTTCATTTAAGGACTTCAATTTATCATGCTGCAAAGCTAATGCGACATAATGACATGATAGCAAAACGTATGTCTTCAAAATATTTTAGACAAATATACTGTACATAGACAAGTATGGCATAAACATCTCCAGAAAATGTGTTTTTCTCAACGCTGGTTACCTTGTGTCACAGACCACATAATATGGTGTTCCATGCCATAACTATGTATTAACCATCTGCAGTTGGTTATTTCTCATGGTCATTACAGTCAGCTGTCGCCTATAGGGCATTATCAGTTTATTATTGGGTAAGCCATTTCAGGAAAATATAGTAGGATAGAATAGCAGAAATCCTTCTTTGAGGCATAAAACCCATTATTATTCCACCAGGGAATAATGTTATTCATATTACATGCATAGAAAAAGGAATATAGTCCTTTGTGGAAAAAAAGTAAATTAGAAAATCTGCTACATTTAACCAATATTTCCCATGAACAATTATACACATGTAAAGCATATTGTGATATATTTTATACATCTTTCTGGAAAAGAGACAAAAATTAGAGTTAAAAATAAAGGGATTTTGATTTGCAATACAAAAAAATTAAACTCTGACATCTTCACAAACCAAATTTCCAAAGGTTTCTCAGCAAGTAAAGAACATAAAATGCTTGTTCCATTTCAACAAATTTTTCCCCATTCCTCTGTGAGGTATATCTCTGAGTTTTACTTATGCCTCTACCAGATCCACCATTGTTTCACCGATGCCTGCTCCAGCCTCTTTTGATTGGATGCAGTGGTTCTGTAAAATACACAGTTGCGCAATCAATTACTGAGCATAGCACTGTGCTGGTGCAGCCAATGAGCTCAGTAATTAACTGGAACACTGTTGATCTAATGTCACCACTGCAGCCAAGCAACAGAGACCGGATCAGCAGGAGGGACACAGCACTGGACCCAGGAAGAGTAAGTTCCTTTTTTTATATATCACTGAGCCTATGATTTGTTGAAAGGAGATGCCTAATTTAAATCACTTAAATATGGGCTCACGTAAATATAGGAGTGGCCTATGGCAAAAAAGCCATTAAGAACAATATGTCCCTTTGAATACTCACAAATATACTAAAATGCATGGACTTGCCAAATTGTGAAATGCGCTGTTCAGTGGTTCTACCTAATAGAGCAACTCAGAGGCAATGAATACTAAAATCTTTTCCATTAAATCTATATACCCTCAATATCTATCATAAACAGAAAACTCTTTGAATACTACTGTATATGTTAATACTAACAAACATGGTAGTCTATTGATCTGTAGACATTATTGTCTATATCTTTGGTGTTCTAAAACACTGAAGATATTAAAGGTGATATCAGGGACTTTGTAAAAAGCAAAAAATGTGTATGAGCAATAACAGTCAGATAGTTGGTACCTACCTGCTTGTTGTTCCCAGCACTGTTCTTTCGTGGCAAAGAGTAGTCACAGACCACTCCTGTTGGTGCATCAGTTGCCTCAGTTCTATGTAGATTGGAGGGGAGGATGTGGGATGAACTCTGCCTCTAGCTCTGACCTCCTCCCATCTACATAGAATTGTATTCATAAAACTGTCATGTCCTGTCTCACTAATGGTAAAGTCTGTCTTCACTGAACACAGATTTTACCTGAGAATTGAGAATTTTGATAATGACTGATTAATTTTGGCAGAGAAAGAAACAAATCTCTCAGATGAGATATTTTACAAAGCTGTTTATTTTCATTTGTGCTATTGATTTATGAAATAAAAATTAAAACGACGGTTACTCTTCAAACACATTTTTTGTTTTCCACAATGTCCCAAATAACCCTTTGAATGCCAATATAACTGGTGTTCTAAAATATTTAAGGAGTTTATGTTAATGCCATTATCATTAGTACCACTCCAAGGCTTTTTTTTTAACCATCGATTAGGTATCAGTAATGTACAGTCTGTTGCCTTTGTGTTATCACTGGTCACCATCTTCTGCTGTTCCTAGCGCTGCTCTTGTCCTCTTCTGGACCATGTGAATGAAGTTGTGACTAGTGAGATCCCTGGGCAGACCAACACTCATTAAGACATTAAGAAAGCTAGTGACTGTTAGCAATGATTACTGGCCAGTGACAGCTGTGGTCTCAAAATGGCAGAAAGTGACCAGAGCAAATGACCACCAGTAAATAATTTACTGTACACAGGGAACATACATTACTGATACCTATAAACTGGTAAAGTTAAAAGAAAATGGATTGCTACTTCAAGTTCTGTAATGTGATGAAAGATTA
The DNA here is from genome assembly GCF_051348905.1 of Ranitomeya variabilis. Taxonomy (NCBI): domain Eukaryota; kingdom Metazoa; phylum Chordata; class Amphibia; order Anura; family Dendrobatidae; genus Ranitomeya; species Ranitomeya variabilis. Next base: position 919,320,690 of record NC_135233.1, on the reverse strand, counting down.
TTGGTAAATTCAATGGTGTTCATCCAAAGACAGAACTGTTTAATTATTCTGTGTCTGTGTGATGGACAAAATGCCATGTCTTATTAATTTATCTGCAGTAAGGGAGAGTGGTAAAGGGACCGTAGAAAGATTTTCAAAACTGCACATGGCCTAGGTTGCCAACTGTCCAGAAATTTCAGGACAGTCAGTAAAAATTGGTCACTTTTTTTTGCTCTACCCATAAAAATATAATTTAAGGCTTCCGTGATTTTTTTGAAGCTCAATAAACTTTAAAAGATTATATCCATTGTAAATATCATAATTTCACAGTTTACAGTGAATTCAGTTTAAATGTTCATACCTGAATTATGGGCTGTAGACATGTATCACTTATAATAATAATGAAGTATTATGGTTTTTCAATGTGTCTGTAAAAAATTATTCAACATCATACTAGGAGCAGGGAAGGGGATCAGTGGTGCCTCACCAGAATCTGAGTGAACACAGGTGCCAGGAACAAGTGGCTGGATGCCACTCATTAGCAATAGCAAAGTAAGGAAAAAAGTTTCAGCACCAGGCGTCTTTTCATTAAAATCTTCAATATTTTATTTTCATGTCAAGAATAAAACATCATGCGGGACGTAGCCCCTAAATGCCTGACGCCTTTCAAACAAAGTTTTTAATCATAGGCACAAAAGGTTAAAGGAAACCTGTCACCCCCAAAATCGAAGATGAGCTAAGCCCACCAGCATCAGGGGCTTATCTACAGCATTCTGGAATGCTGTAGATAAGCCCCCCAAAGTATCCTGAAAGATGAGAAAAACAGATTAGATTATACTCACCCAGGGGCGGTCCCACTGTGGTCCGGTCCAATGGGTGTCGCGGTCCGGTCCGGGGCCTCCCATCTTCATATGATGGCATCCTCTTCTTGTCTTCCTGCTGCGGCTCTGGTGCAAGCGTACTTTGTCTGCCCTGTTGAGGGCAGGGCAAAGTACTGCAGTGTGCAGGTGCCAGGAAAGGTCAGAGAGGCCCGGCGCCTGCGCATTGCAGTACTTTGCTCTGCCCTCAACAGGGCAGACAAAATACGCCTGCGCCAGAGCTGCAGTGTGAAGACAAGACGAGGACATCATCCTACAAAGATAGGAGGCGCCGGACCGCGACGCCTATCAGATCGGACTGCCCGCCCAGGTGAGTATAATCTAACCTCTTTTTCTCATCTTTCAGGATACATCGGGGGCTTATCTACAGCTTTACAGAATGCTGTAGATAAGATCCTGATGCTGGTGGGCTTAGCTCATCTTTAATTTTGGGGGTGACAGGTTCCCTTTAAGAACTTTGTTCAAAACGCATCAGGCATTTAGGGGCTGTGCCCCCGCATGATTTTTTTATACTTAACATGAAATTAAAATATTGAAGATTTTAACCCCTTCCCGACATTTGACGTACTATCCCGTCGAGGTGGGGTGGGCCCCCATGACCGCCGACGGGATAGTACGTCATACGCGATCGGCCGCGCTCACGGGGGGAGCGCGGCCGATCGCGGCCGGGTGTCGGCTGCATATCGCAGCTGACATCCGGCACTATGTGCCAGGAGCGGTCACGGACCGCCCCCGGCACATTAACCCCCGGCACACCGCGATCAAACATGATCGCGGTGTACCGGCAGTACAGGGAAGCATCGCGCAGGGAGGGGGCTCCCTGCGGGCTTCCCTGAGACGATCGGTACAAGGTGATGTACTCACCTCGTACCGAACGTCTTCTCCCTGCAGGCCCCGGATCCAAAATGGCCGAGGGGCTGTATCCGGGTCCTGCAGGGAGCACTTCCGGGTCGGAGCAGGCTGCAGATGAAAGCTGCAGCCTGCTCCGATGAAAGTATGATCGCAGATCTGATAGAGTGCTGTGCACACTATCAGATCTGCGATCTGTGATGTCCCCCCCTGGGACAAAGTAAAAAAGTTAAAAAAAAAATTTCCACATGTGTAAAAAAAAAATAAAAAAAATTCCTAAATAAATAATAATAAAAAAAAAAATATTATTCCCATAAATACATTTCTTTATCTAAAAAAACAAACAAAAACAATAAAAGTACACATATTTAGTATCACCGCGTCCGTAACGACCCAACCTATAAAACTGGCCCACTAGTTAACCCCTTCAGTAAACACCATAAGAAAAAAAAAAAAAAACGAGGCAAAAAACAACGCTTTATTACCATACCGCCGAACAAAAAGTGGAATAACACGCGATCAAAAAGACGGATATAAATAACCATGTTACTGCTGAAAGCGTCATCTTGTCCCGCAAAAAACGAGCCGCCATACAGCATCATCAGCAAAAAAATAAAAAAGTTATAGTCCTCAGAATAAAGCGATGCCAAAATAATTATTTTTTCTATAAAATAGTTTTTATCGTATAAAAGCGTCAAAACATAAAAAAATGATATAAATGAGGTATCGCTGTAATCGTACTGACCCGACGAATAAAACTGCTTTATCAATTTTACCAAGCGCAGAACGGTATAAACGCCTCACCCAAAAGAAATTCATGAATAGCTGGTTTTTGGTTATTCTGCCTCACAAAAATCGGAATAAAAAGTGATAAAAAATGGTCACGTGTCCGAAAATGTTACCAATAAAAACGTCAACTCGTCCCGCAAAAAACAAGACCTCACATGACTCTGTGGACCAAAATGTGGAAAAATTATAGGTCTCAAAATGTGGAGACGCAAAAACTTTATTGCTATAAAAAGCGTCTTTTAGTCTGGTTTCACACTTGCGTTATTATCTGCATGCGTTTTTTAAAAAAACCACATGTGTGAAAAAATGCATGTAAACGCGGTAAAACGCATGCGTTTTTATAGAAAAACACAAGAAAACAAGAAAAAAACAAAAAACCCTAACCCTACCCCTAACCCTACCCCTAACCTGAAATACGTGGCACTGAAATACGTGGCACTGAAATATACGTTTATATACGTATATAAGTGCCACGATATTTCAGTGGCCACGTATATAAGTGCCACGTATTTAAGTGCCACGTATTTCAGTGCCACGTATTTCAGTGCCACGTATTTCAGTGCCACGTATTTCAGTGCCACGTATTTCAGTGCCACGTATTTTTCAGTGCCTGAAATATGTGGCACTGAAATACGTGGCACTGAAATACGTGGCACTGAAATATCGTGGCACTGAAATATCGTGGCACTGAAATATCGTGGCACTGAAATACGTGGCACTGAAATACGTGGCACTTAAATACGTGGCACTTATATACGTGGCACTTATATACGTGGCACTTATGACTGTCAGAAAATGTTCAGTAAACAGTTAGGGGTGAGGTTAGGGGTAGGGTTTCAGGTAGAATTGGGGAGTTTCCACTGTTCAGGCACATCAGGGGCTCTCCAAACGCGACATGGCGTCCAATCTCAATTCCAGCCAATTCTGCGTTGAAAAAGTAAAACAGTGCTCCTTCCCTTCCGAGCTCTCCCATGCGTCCAAAAAGGGGTTTACCCCAACATATGGGGTATCAGCGTACTAGGGACAAATTGAACAACAACTTCTGGGGTCCAAGTTCTCTTGTTATCCTTGGGAAAATAAAAATTTGGGGGGCTAAAAATCATTTTTGTGGGAAAAAAAATATGTTTTATTTTCACGGCTCTGCGTTGTAAACTGTAGTGAAACACTTGGGGGTTCAAAGTTCTCACAACACATCTAGATAAGTTCCTTGGGAGGTCTAGTTTCCAATATGGGGTCACTTGTGGGGGGTTTGTACTATTTGGGTACATCAGGGGCTCTGCAAATGCAACGTGACGCCTGCAGACCAATCCATTTAAGTCTGCATTCCAAATGGCGCTCCTTCCCTTCCGAGCTCTGTCATGCGCCCAAACAGTGGTTCCCCCCCACATAGGGGGTATCAGCGTACTCAGGACAAATTGGACAACAACTTTTAGGGTCCAATTTATCCTGATACCCTTGTGAAAATACAAAACTGGGGGCTAAAAAATCATTTTTGTGAAAAAAAAAATAATTTTTATTTTCACGGCTCTGCGTTATAAACTGTAGTGAAACACTTGGGGGTTCAAAGTTCTCACAACACATCTAGATAAGTTCCTTGGGGGGTCTAGTTTCCAATATGGGGTCACTTGTGGGGGGTTTGTACTGTTTGGGTACATCAGGGGCTCTGCAAATGCAACGTGACGCCTGCAGACCAATCCATTTAAGTCTGCATTCCAAATGGCGCTCCTTCCCTTCCGAGCTCTGTCATGCGCCCAAACAGTGGTTCCCCCCCACATAGGGGGTATCAGCGTACTCAGGACAAATTGGACAACAACTTTTAGGGTCCAATTTATCCTGATACCCTTGTGAAAATACAAAACTGGGGGCTAAATTTCATTTTTGTGAAAAAAAAAAAAAATTATTTTCACGGCTCTGCGTTATAAACTGTAGTGAAACACTTGGGGGTTCAAAGTTCTCACAACACATCTAGATAAGTTCCTTGGGGGGTCTAGTTTCCAATATGGGGTCACTTGTAGGGGGTTTGTACTGTTTGGGTACATCAGGGGCTCTGCAAATGCAACGTGACGCCTGCAGACCAATCCATTTAAGTCTGCATTCCAAATGGCGCTCCTTCCCTTCCGAGCTCTGTCATGCGCCCAAACAGTGGTCCCCCCCCACAAATGGGGTATCAGCGTACTCCAGACAAATTGGACAACAACTTTTGGGGTCCAATTTATCCTGATACCCTTGTGAAAATACAAAACTGGGGGCTAAAAAAATCATTTTTGTGAAAAAAAAAATAATTTTTATTTTCACGGCTCTGCGTTATAAACTGTAGTGAAACACTTGGGGGTTCAAAGCTCTCAAAACACATCTAGATAAGTTCCTTAGGGGGTCTACTTTCCAAAATGGTGTCACTTGTGGGGGGGTTTAATGTTTAGGCACATCAGGGGCTCTCCAAACGCAACATGGCATCCCATCTTAATTCCAGTCAATTTTGCATTGAAAAGTAAAATAGCGCTTCTTCCCTTCTGAGCTCTGCTATGCGCCCAAACAATGGTTTACACCCACATATGGGGTATCGTCGTACTCAGGACAAATTGCACAACAACTTTTGTGGTCTAATTTCTTCTCTTACCCTTGGGGAAATAAAAAAATGGGGGTGAAAAGATCATTTTTGTGAAAAAATATGATTTTTTATTTTTACGGCTCTGCATTATAAACTTCTGTGAAGCACTTGTTGGGTCAAAGTGCTCAACACACATCTAGATAAGTTCCTTAAGGGGTCTACTTTCCAAAATGGTGTCACTCGTGGGGGGTTTCAATGTTTAGGCACATTAGGGGCTCTCCAAACGCAACATGGCGTCCCATCTCAATTCCAGTCAATTTTGCATTGAAAAGTCAAATGGCGCTTCTTCCCTTCTGAGCTCTGCCCTGCGCCCAAACAATGGTTTACACCCACATATGGGGTATCAGTGTACTCAGGACAAATTGCACAACAATTTTTGGGGTCCAATTTCTTCTCTTACCCTTGGGAAAATAAAAAATTGGGGGTGAAAAGATCATTTTTGTGAAAAAATATGATTTTTTATTTTTACGGCTCTGCATTATAAACTTCTGTAAAGCACTTGTTGGGTCAAAGTGCTCACCACACATCTAGATAAGTTCCTTAGGGGGTCTACTTTCCAAAATGGTGTCACTTGTTAGGGGTTTCAATGTTTAGGCACATCAAGGGCTCTCTAAATGCAACATGGCGTCCCATCTCAATTCCAGTCAATTTTGCATTGAAAAGTCAAATGGCGCTCCTTCCCTTCCGAGCTCTGCCCTGCGCCCAAACAATGGTTTACACCCACATATGGGGTATCAGCGTACTCAGGACAAATTGCACAACAATTTTTGGGGTCCAATTTCTTCTCTCACCCTTGGGAAAATAAAAAATTGGGGGTGAAAAGATCATTTTTGTGAAAAAATATGATTTTTTATTTTTACGGCTCTGCATTATAAACTTCTGTAAAGCACTTGTTGGGTCAAAGTGCTCACCACACATCTAGATAAGTTCCTTAGGGGGTCTACTTTCCAAAATGGTGTCACTTGTTAGGGGTTTCAATGTTTAGGCACATCAGGGGCTCTCCAAATGCAACATGGCATCTTATCTCAATTCCAGTCAATTTTGCATTGAAAAGTCAAATGGCGCTCCTTTGCTTCCAAGCTCTGCCATGCGCCCAAACTGTGGTTTACCCCCACATATGGGGTATCAGCATACTCAGGACAAATTGCACAACAACTTTTGGGGTCTATTTTCTCCTGTTACCCTTGGTAAAATAAAACAAATTGAAGCTGAAATAAATTTTGTGTGAAAAAAAGTTAAATGTTCATTTTTATTTAAACATTCCAAAAATTCCTGTGAAACACCTGAAGGGTTAATAAACTTCTTGAAAGTGGTTTTGAGTACCTTGAGGGGTGCAGTTTTTAGAATGGTGTCACACTTGGGTATTTTCTATCATATAGACCCGTCAAAATGACTTCAAATGAGATGTGGTCCCTAAAAAAAAATGGTGTTGTAAAAATGAGAAATTGCTGGTCAAATTTTAACCCTTATAACTCCGTCACAAAAAAAAATTTTGGTTCCAAAATTGTGCTGATGTAAAGTAGACATGTGGGAAATGTTATTTATTAAGTATTTTGTGTGACATATGTCTGTGATTTAAGGGCATAAAAATTCAAAGTTGGAAAATTGCAAAATTTTCAAAATTTTCGCCAAATATTCGTTTTTTTCACAAATAAACGCAAGTTATATCGAAGAAATTTTACCACTATCATGAAGTACAATATGTCACGAGAAAACAGTGTCAGAATCGCCAAGATCCGTTGAAGCGTTCCAGAGTTATAACCTCATAAAGGGACAGTGGTCAGAATTGTAAAAATTGGCCCGGTCATTAACGTGCAAACCACCCTTGGTGGTGAAGGGGTTAATGAATAGACGCCTGGTGCTGGAACTTTTTCCTTTCTTTGCTATTGTAAAAATTATTGCCTGTCCGGGACTTTTTGATATGTTTTCTAGAAAGCCTAAAAAGGCAAATGGGCAAGCTTGCACAGGGCTGTGTCCCTATTGCTGTGATCTCTGCAACTGAACAGTTCACAAAGACAATAACATATTTTCAATCCTTAATAAACAATTTTATGCATGACTCTCCATATTTATGCAAGCATCTCTACTACTCAATTATATTTCTTTGGCACTGCCATAAAGACTTTGGTACCAAGTACACAAAAACACTAATACATTTTAAAATCACATGTGTTCAATTCGATTCTGAATACGCTGTATTTGATAAGTGATGCTCAGTTATTTCAATAAATGTTTAAAACAATTTGTTTTTGGCTTAAGAAAATATTTCAAGATATATTTATTACATAAGTAGGTTTCATAGATTTATATTTGGGATCCCAGCATGTGCACAAAAGTTTGTGAATGATGATAAAATTGTTTAAAAATTTGCATCTATTGCCCATACAGTAATACCATGCACATTTTTCATATCTTCCAGAGTGATGAGTATGTTTTATAGTACCATTTGCATAATACCAAATTTTAAATGACTACCCATATGTTTGTACCTACTAATCCTAATATGGTGATTTTTAAAAGGGTAAAATCATTAATTAGAGACCAGTGCAGCTTTCCTTCTTACTGCTGTAATCATTAAATTGATTTTTCCAGTCCATCATGTAATTGTTCCAGCGATGGAATTCAGCTTTCCACTGTTGTTCTACTTCATCAATATTTCCTGAAAAAAAAAAGATTAAAAGGGGCGTATTAATCTAAATTTGAATCTACATGTTTACATTAATTGAAATAGAATGTGTTAGTGACATTGTTTCTGGAAATACAAAACACTAGACGGTCTCCCGAAGCGAAACAAGCAATGCAGAAAATGTGCTTTTCATATATTTATTATTGTATTTTATATACAGTATTTATTATTGTATTTTTAGAATCATGATCAAGTATAATGTAGCATTCCAAATCACAATGAAGAAAGCATCAATTCAGCTCATCCTAATGAGGCTTCAGGTCCATTAGATTGAGAAAGGCCCCTGTGAGCTGAGCTGAAATGTTACATACAGTGCCTTGTGAAAGTATTAGGCTCCCTGGAACTTTTCAACCTTTTCCCACATATAAACCTAAAAAGAACACTGGGCTGCAAGATAGAATAGCAAATATCTGCAAAGTATGCGACCAAACAAGAGAGGTATCAAAAATCTAATTTTATTCTTACGGTATAAATACACAATATTACAGTAGATATTTATGGACAAAAAATACGGTGATTGGAAAGACGTGCCAACATAGCCACCAGCAAAGATGTAATAGAGGGCTGGGGAAGGACACACACAGTCCAGGCAACCTGACTGCCCATCCACGCCAGAGTGTGGCCCAAGTTCAAAACATTTATTGATATTTTATAAAATATAAAAGAAGTAGCAGAGTAGAAGAGGCCCTCCTTCTGTCCATACCACGCCGGTACCAGTCTCCTACTATGTCCCAAGGTAATGTGCCTTTATTAGTATTTGCCTGCATGCACTTTTGTTAGGACCCGGATGTGCTGGTAATTTGTTATTATTATATGCCCTGTTCTCACGTAGCACAAACCACATTTATGGTCTAGGGTCATTGCTATTTTGAGTGTTTAACTCCTTAGGGGGTTTTTCACCGGATACCCCCTTCCATTACTAACATTGACCATTTATGCTACTTCTTTTATATTTTATATTTTTTATATTTTATAAAATATCAATAAATGTTTTGAACTTGGGCCACACTCTGGCGTGGATGGGCAGTCAGGTTGCCTGGACTGTGTGTGTCCTTCCCCAGCCCTCTATTACATCTTTGCTGGTGGCTATGTTGGCACGTCTTTCCAATCACCGTATTTTTTGTCCATAAATATCTACTGTAATATTGTGTATTTATACCGTAAGAATAAAATTTGATTTTTGATACCTCTCTTGTTTGGTCGCATACTTTGCAGATATTTGCTATTCTATCTTGCAGCCCAGTGTTCTTTTTAGGTTTATATGGTTTGGCTGAGAGGTATGCCCTCTGCTGGCCGAGAGGGCAATTTTGGTTTTGGTATTTCTTTTCCCACATATAATGCTTCAAACATAAAGATACCAAATGTAAATTTTTGGTGAAGAATCAACAAGAAGTGGAACACAATTGTGAAGTTGAACGAAATTTATTGGTTATTTTAAATTTTTGCGGAAATTCAAAAACTGAAAAGTGGGGCGTGCAATATTATTTGTCACTTTTAACTTAATACTTTGCTGCGCCACCTTTTGCTGCGATTACAGCTGCATGTCGCTTGGGGTTTGTCTCTATCAGTTTTGTACATTGGGAGACTGAAATTCCTGCAGCTTGAGCTCAGAGAGGTTTGATGGAGATCGTTTGTGAACAGCAGTTATCAGCTCTTTCCACAAATTTTCGATTGGATTGAGGTCTGGATTTTGACTTGGCCACTCTAACACCTGGATATGTTTATCTGTGAACCATTCCATTGTAGATTTTGCTTTATGCTTGGGATCATTGTCTTGTTGGAGGACAAATCTCCATCCCAGTCCCAGGTATTTTGCAGACTCCAACATGTTTTCTTCAAGAATGGTCCTGTATTTGGCTCCATGCATCTTCACATCAATTTTAACAATCTTCCCTGTCCCTGTTGAAGAAAAGCTGGCCCAAAAAGTGATGCTGCCACCACCATGTTTGACAGTGGGGATGGTGTATTCAGGGTGATGAGCCGTGTTGCCTTTAAGCCAAACATATCGTTTGGCATTGTTGCCAGAAAGTTTGATTTTGGTTTCATCTGACCAGAGCACCTTCTTCCACATGTTTGGTGTGTCTCCTAGGTGGCTTGTTGCAAAACAACACTTTTTATGGATATCTTTGAGAAATGGCTTTCTTTTTGCCACTTCCATAAAGGCCAGATTTTTGCAGTGTATGACTGATTGTTGTCCTAAGGACAGACTGTCCAACCTCAGCTGTAGATCTCTGCAGCTCATCCAGTGTGATCATGGGCCTCTTGACTGCATCTCTGATCAGTCTTCTCCTTGTTTGAGATGAAAGTTTAGAGGGACGGCTGGGTCTTGGTAAATTTGCAGTGGTATGATACTCCTTCCATTTCAATATGATCGCTTGCACAGTGCTCCTTGGGATATTTAATGTTTTGGAAATCATTTTGTATCCAAATCCAGCTTTAAACTTCTCCACAACAGTATCACGGACCTGCCTGTTGTGTTCCTTGGTCTTCATGATGCTCTTTGTGCTTCAAACAGTACCCTGAGAATATCACAGAGCAGGTGCATTTATACAGAGACTTGATTACACACAGGTGGATTATATTTATCATCATTAGGCATCTAGGACAACATTGGATCATTCAGAGATCCAAAATGAACTTCTGGAGTGAGTTTGCTGCACTGAAAGCAAAGGGGCCAAATATTATTGCATGCCCCACTTTTCAGTTTTTGAATTTCCACAAAAATGTAAAATAACCAATACATTTCGTTCAACTTCACATTTGTGTTCCACTTGTTGATTCTCCACCAAAAATTTACATTTGGTATCTTTATGTTTGAAGCATGATATGTGGGTAAAGGTTGAAAAGTTCCAGGGGGCCGAATACTTTCGCAAGGCACTGTATGGGTTACTAAAGTATCATGATTTTGAATGCTACTTCTTAATTGATTTTTTTTAATCATATATACATTTGAAAATGCACAAGAGGCAACAAGACAATTAAACCATACCCATAAATTATGCCTAAAATTCACAACAAATTAGTTGAAATATGGTTTTAACCCCTATTTTTCAGGCAATTTTCCATTTTGCAATTTTCGTTTCATCCTTATTATTAAAAGAGCAATATTTTTTTTATTTATGTGTTGACATAACCATATGAAGGTTTGGTTTTTATTTTTTTTTGGGGGGGTGAAAAGTTGTTGAATTCTTGAATACTACCATTCATTTTATCATGTAATGTACTGAAAAATGGGTAAAAAAAATGTAAGTGGTGTGACATGCAGTTCCTCTGTGACTTTTTAGATTTTATTATCATGGAGTTAACTGTGTAGTAAAATTCACCTAGCAAAATGATTCTCCATGTCAGTTTGATAGTGGCAATACAAAGTTTATAAAGTTGTTTGTATGTTACAGAGGCAATGTTTATATACTGTATATGTATATAGTAAAAATATTATACAGCTTTTTAGTGCACTGTCCTAATGTTTTCTTAATGACAACTTGGAGTACATACAATATTTTAATTGTTTTTTATTTAATTTTTTTGTGAAATGTGTGTCAACTAAGTAACGTTCACTCTGGTGTTTTCTTTTGCTTTTCGATATATGATGTACAGTTTCAATTTATTTTTTATACCTTGCACACGAAGTTAAGTAGCTGTGCTGTTCCTAATTTTACTACTATATTTAACATTGGGTACACAGGCCATGCGAATGTATGCGGATGCCTCCACATGCCTCGTTTTGACGCTGCGCCAACCGCAACAAAATGCAACATGTTGCCTTCGACACAGTTCGGCACAGCATCAAAACGACGCATGCAGAGGCTTCCGCATGCATTCACATGGCCTGCGTACCCAAAGTTAAAGATAGATTCAGTGTGAATTTACAAATTTCATAGTCATGAAAATGCAGAAAAATCTTTAAATGAGAAGGTGTGTCCAAACTTTTGGTCTGTACTGATATATATTGATAGATAGATTGATATTCATGCATAAATTCCTTAAAAATTGCCATGAGCTTGACAACATGCTGTGAATATACAAAGATTGTGCAGATATAATGTCCAAATAGTGCTGACACGATGAGAGTAAATAATCACAAAGGAGTCACATAAGGTTAGTGTAAGAAGTACAAGAAATACATAAATGAAATAGTAAATGGGAAAGAGAAACCTGTGAAGTCAGACTGAAAATAGCATACGGAATGAATCCCACGCATATCACCAACTCCCTATGGCTTCCTCAAGGGTAAAGGTGTAGTGAATGTTAAACCAAACTCTTTAAATACAGATACTTAATAGAACAAACAATTAAAAACATATTTCTCCTTTTGTTATTTCTAATAAAGTTTTCTTATTTGGTGATCCAATAACGTTTGCATGCTTCTTCTTTATCATGCTTTAGAATAATATTTCTGGCGTAAGTGGATCGCCCCTACAGGGCAGCAGGGTACTCGGTACTGGGTCCTGAGTTCACAGGGGGATTTCACGGCGGCAACCCGGTCCGTGGCCCTGGAGCGTCCATGTAAAAGGGGAAAGGTCTTTAAAGGGAATAAAGTTTGTGTTCGTGACGCCACCTGTGGCATTCGGTCAGTGGGGACTGATGCTACTTTAAGGGGTCCTCTGGGGTGATGTTATGGCAGCTAGATGGTATAACTTCCCACAGGTGAAGTGTATCCCCAGGGCTCCCGGTGTGTAGATGGAAGATGGTGAGGAGTCCAGTAAAGAATGAGGACACAAGGTTGCAGTCTCTTTACATTGGTTTACTGAAGACTTCAGCACCCACAGTCCAGAGCACCAGATCACAGGGCAGGCAGGGTCAGGCCGGCTTGAAGGCAAGTTAGGGGTCCCCTTACCCAGGTGGAAATCAAAAGCCTTCCTCTGGTGCTGTGGTGTTGTAGTCCCTTACGGCTTAAAGCTCCACATAAGGTCTTCACAGATGTTATCTCTCTCTGTCCCCCAGGTAGGATAGGACATAACCCATCTGGCTGGTGGCTGGAGGCTGTTTATAGGGACTCTAGCATGCCTCGGCCTCGGAGGGGTGCCACCGTGCCTCCTGGGTGTTAGGTCGGAGAGGTAACGTAAAGTTCAGCTGTCCTGCCGGTCTCTGATGTAAGTCATAGAGTGCCTTACGATCCTCGGTGTTCCGGCTACCAGTCCTGCGCCTCAGAAGGAGACAGCCTGCTCGGGGCTGGTCTCCCTCTGATATCCACTCCTGTGCTTTGCTCTCCTGCACGCTCTCTGCAATCAATTCGGCTTTCTGAATGTCTCTTTCCAGGAACTGCTGCACTGGGGCTACACAACTCAGTAAAACCTTTGCCTCCCTCAGATGGCTCCTGTCTGCTTTCTGGCTGGAACCCTCTGGAAAACTGACTGACTCTCCCTACAGACTACCAGTTATATCTATATGGGGAGTCACATAGCAAGTAGGATCAAAAGCTCCCCCTGGTGGCCTGGAGTGTGAATGTGATGCATGTTTGTGGTACCTGGTTACAGTTATCCCTTCTTGCCTTCAAGCGTAACATCACTCTCCCCGTGAGGAAAGCAATGCTACTGTGACGACCAGGACCCTGGGGCACCACATAAGTAATTCAATGAGTAGAAACAATCATGCCATGCTAAAATCCTGCTGCTGGTCTATCCATTTTGTACATAAAAGTGCCAAAAATTTGCAACTTTTTTCGCATATTTGGATTGTGCAAAAATAATCCCACTGTGATGAATCAGAATCTGTGCATATTTCTTATGCCATGTCACCTATTTTTCTTAAATTTTATAAAAAATAAATATAAGTATATATTTAAAAGAAAAAGACAGTTTCCATAAATGTTAGGTGACAGGTAAGAATAAATATTGTACAATTCATTTAATAGCAACTTTATCAACAATGTAACAATGGACATTTATAAAGATTTTTTTAAGTGTCCTCTTGAGATATAATAGACTCTACTCTTTTTATTAACCCCTTTCTGCCATTGGACATACTATTCTGTCCATGTGGGGTGGGCCCTACTTCCCTAGTACATCCAGAGCAATCGGCCGCGCTCACGAGGGGAGCGCGGCCGATCGCGGCCGGGTGTCAGCTGACTATTGCAGCTGACATTCGGCACTATGTGCCAGGAGCAGTCACAGACTGCCCCTGGCACATTAACCCCGGCAAACTGCAATCAAACATGAATGCAGTGTTCTGGCGGTACAGGGAAGCACGCTCCCTGCGTGCTTCCCTGAGACGATCGGTACAAGGCGATGTGCTCACCTTGTACAGAGCGTCTCCTCCCTGCAGGCCCCAGATCCAAAATGGCCACAGGGCTGCATCTGGGTCCTGCAGGGAGGTGGCTTCACAGCGCCTGCTCAGAGCAGGCGTCGGGAAGCCTCCCTGCTGTGCATGGCAGATCGCTGATCTGACACAGCGCACAGCAAAGTGTCAGATCAGTGATATGTGACTTTATTGTGAGGTCCCCACCCTGGGGCAAAGTAAAAAAGTAAAAAAAAAAAAATACATGTGTGAAAAAAAACAACCTAAATAAATAATAATAATAAAAAAATATTGTTCCAATAAATACATTCCATTACCTAAATAAAAGAAACAATAAAAAGTACCTATAAAACTGTCCCACTAGATAACCCCTTCAGTGAACACCGTTAAAAAAAAAAACAAGGCAAAAAACGCTTTATTATCATACCGCCAAACAAAAAGTGGAATAACACGCGATCAAAAAGATGGATATAAATAACCATGGTACCGCTGAAAACGGCATCTTGTCCCACAAAAAACGAGCCACAATACAGCATCATCAGCGAAAAAGTAAAAAAGTTATAGTCCTCAGAATAAAGCGATGCAAAAATAATAATTTTTTCTATAAAATAGTTTTTATCGTATAAAAGCGCCAAAACATAAAAAAATATATAAATGAGGTATCGCTTTAATCATACTGACCCAAAGAATAAAACTGCTTTATCCATTTTACCAAACACTGAATGGTATAAACGACCCCCCAAAAGAAATTCATGAATAGCAGGTTTTTGGTCATTCTGCCTCACAAAAATTGGAATAAAAAGCGATCAAAAAATATCACGTGCCCAATAATATTACTTAAAAAAGTCAACTCGTCCCGCAAAAAACAAGACCTCACATGACTCTGTGGACCAAAATATGGAAAAATTATAGCTCTCAAAATGTGGTAATGGAAAAAATATTTTTTGCAATAAAAAGCGTCTTTTATTGTGTGACGGCTGCCAATCATAAAAATCTGCTAAAAAACCAGCAGTAAAAGAAAATCAACCCCCCCTTTATCACCCCTTAATTAGGGAAAAATAAAAAAATAAAAAAAAATTATTTATTTTCATTTTCTCATTAGGGTAAGGGCTAGGGTTAGGGTTAAGGGTAGGGTTAGGGTTAGGGCTAGGGTTAGGGTCAGAATTAAGTTTAGGGCCAGGATTAGTGTTAGGGCTAGGGTTAGGGCTAGGGTTAGGGTTAGGGCTAGGGCTAGGGTTAGGGCTAGGGTTAGGGCTAGGGTTAGGGCTAGGGCTAGGGTTAGGGTTAGGGATAGGGTTAGGGTTAGGGTTTGGGCTAGGGTTAGGGCTGCAGTAAGTGTTGGGGCTAAAGTTAGGGTTGGGGCTAAAGTTAGGGTTAGGGTTTGGATTACATTTACGGTTGGGAATAGGGTTGGGATTAGGGTTAGGAGTGTGTCAGGGTTAGGGGTGTGGTTAGGGTTACCATTGAGATTAGGGTTAGGGGTGTGTTTGGATTAGGGTTTCAGTTATAATTGGGGGGTTTCCACTGTTTAGGCACATCAGGGGCTCTCCAAGCACGACATGGTGTCCGATCTCAATTCCAGCCAATTCTGCGTTGAAAAAGTAAAACATTGCTCCTTCCCTTCCGAGCTCTCCCGTGTGCCCAAACAGAAGTTTACCCCAACATATTGGGTATCAGCGTACTCAGAACACATTGTACAACAACTTTTGGGGTCCAATTTCTCCTGTTACCCTTGGGAAAATACAAAACTGGGGGCTAAAAAATAATTTTTGTGGAAATTTTTTTCTTTTTTAATTTTCACGGCTCTGGATTATAAACTGTATTGAAACACCTGGGGGTTCAAAGTTCTCACAACACATCTAGATAAGTTCCTTGGGGGTCTAGTTTCCAATATGGGATCACATGCGGGGGGTTTCTACTGTTTAGTTACATCAGGGGCTCTGCAAATGCAATGTGATGCCTGCAGATCAATCCATCTAAGTCTGCATTCCAAATGGCGCTCCTTCCCTTCCGAGCTCTCCCATGCGCCCAAACGGTGATTCTCCCCACATATGGGGTATCAGCGTACTCAGGACAAATTGCACAACAACTTTTCGGGTCCAATTTATCCTGTTACCCTTGGGAAAATACAAAACTGAGGGCTAAAAAATAATTTTGGGGGGAAATTTTTATTTTTTTATTTTTACGGCTCTACATTATAAACTTCTGTGGAAGCACTTGGTGGGTCAAAGTGCTCACCACACATATAGATAACTTCCTTAGGGGGTCTACTTTCCAAAATGGTTTCACTTGTGGGGGGTTTCAATGTTTAGGCACATCAGTGGCTCTCCAAATGCAACATGGCGTCCCATCTCAATTCCTGTCAATTTTGCTTTGAAAAGTCAAACGGCTCTCCTATACTTCCGAGCTCTCCCTTGCGCCCAAACGGTGGTTTACCCCCACATATGGGGTATGAGCGTACTCAGGACAAATTGCACAACAACTTTTGGTGTCCGATTTCTTCTGGTGTCCGATTTCTTCTGGTACCCTTGGGAAAATAAAAAATTGGGGGCGAAAAATCATTTTTGTGAAAAAATATGATTTTTTATTATTACGGCTCTGCATTATAAACTTCTGTAAATCACTTAATGGGTCAAAGTGCTCAACACACATCTAGATAATTTCCTTAGGGGGTCTACTTTCCAAAATAGTGTCACTTGTGGGGGGTTTCAATGTTTAGGCACATCATTGGCTCTCCAAACGCAACATGGCGTCCCATCTCAATTCCTGTCAATTTTGCATTGAAAAGTCAAACGGCGCTCCTTCCGAGCTCTCCCTTGCGCCCAAACAGTGGTTTACCCCCACATATGGGGTATCAGCATACTCAAGACAAATTGTACAAATTTTGGGGTCCATTTTTCTTTGGTTTACCCTTGGAAAAATAAAACAAATTGGAGCTGATGTAAATTTTTTGTGAAAAAAAGTTAAATGTTCATTTTTTTTAAACATTCCAAAAATTCCTGTGAAACACCTGAAGGGTTAATAAACTTTTTGAATGTGGTTTTGAGCACCTTGAGGGGTGCAGTTTTTAGAATGGTGTCACACTTGGTTATTTTTTATCATATAGACCCCTCAAAATGACTTCAAATGTGATGCGGTCCCTAAAAAAAATGGTGTTGTAAAAATGAGAAATTGCTGGTCAAATTTTAACCCTTATAACTCTCTAACAAAAAAATTGGGTTCCAAAACTGTGCTGATGTAAAGTAGACATGTGGGAAATGTGATTTAAGGGCATAAAAATTCAAAGTTGGAAAATTGCAAAATGTTCAAAATTTTTGCCAAATTTCCATTTTTTTCACAAATAAATGCAGGTAATATCAGAGAAATTTTACCACTATCATGAAGCCCAATATGTCACGAGAAAACATAGTCAGAATCACTGGGATCCGTTGAAGCATTCCAGAGTTATAACCTCAAAAAAGGGACAGTGGTCAGAATTGTAAAAATTGGCCCAGTCATCAACGTGCAAACCACCCTTGGGGGTAAGAGGATTAAAGAGTGAAGCCACAACTCTACATAATATTTTATGTGAATTTAAAAAATATTGCAGGTTGTATGACATACATACAATGCTGAAAACTTTCCAGCATTATCTTCACAGGTGTTTCTATGAAATCACACTGAGCAACTTCTGAATGTTTTCAAAATCTGTGCTCTTGTCATTTCTCTGTAGATTTCTAATAGAACAGAACTCTTCTACCTAGGGAGGTCTACAGTCCTAAAACAAAAGCAGCTAGCACTCTAAAACATCAATGTTCTGTGAATTATTTTAAGGCTTGGATATACACATGTTTATTTTAAGTGCAGAAACCAGGCTTGTGTTATAATAATGGAATCATACAGATAAGGTAAGAGGATACGCCTGTGCACACATCTGAGGATGTACTCATGATTGTCTTTGAGCACCCACATTTTTTTGTTGTTGCAAAAATTGATTTACCTAATAAATAGAGCAGAATGATAACATATGAAATAACCATACTACAATATGCACATCAGCTGTCTTGTGGAGGTCAGTGTTGGATTACCTTGTCTTTGGGTTCAAATATGACTGCAGAACCTAAATACAAAAGACTGAAGGATGTTTCTTGCAGCTATCAAGTTGCAGGTTTTTTTGTCTAGTTGTATAAAAGCTCAGTGGATAGGATTTCATAGACAGTCTTTAGTATTCAAAATGAGAGATTATAATTGAAAAATACACTCTAAAGGGACATTCAGATAACTGTTTTATTGCTGAGAAATCATCTTTTATCACTTTATATAATTGACTTCTTCCAAGCTCCAGGGTGGATGGTGTCTTGAGATAACTCTGCCTCCAGAGCTAATTTTAAATATAAGGGGGAGTTGCCAGTGGCCTCTCTCTGCTGTACTGATAACGGACACATCTGCGGGTTCCTTTCAGCTTCAGCCTCCAGCTCACAGGAAGGCAGGGTGCAATATTTTGCAATACAGCAGAGCTGAGAGAGAAGCAAAAAATGTGTTTTCAAGAAGACAAATTTAATTTCTCCTGTTCTGTGCTGGTTACTTGTCTCACTGGTAATTCCCCCTTCATTAAAATATGCTCTGGGGGCAGAGTTATCTCCAGACATCATATGCCCCACAGCTCGGAAAAGGTCACTTATATAAAGTGGTAAAAAATAATTTCTCAGCAACAACACAGCTTATATGAGACACAAAGTGAGGCTTGTTTTCAGCAGTCTATAACATGTATGGCATTATTAATAGTTTAGATAGGTCAACTGTGGTAACAGATTCCCTTTAAAAGGGGTGGTCAAAAAAATTACACTCACTTTTTAATCCTAAATATCCATTGAAAGTCATAATATAAGCTCTTTTATTAAAAATTCCCTATAGTCCCCTAACTACTCTAACTGCTTTATTTTTTATTACCTATTTCCTGTTTAATGATGCTTCATTTGATAATCCTAAATGCAGGCGTGGATACATATAACCAGTTGTGCTCAAAAGTTTACATACCCCAGCAGAACTTTTGCTTTCTTGGCCTTTTTTCAGAGAATATAAATGATAACACCAAAATTTTTTCTCCACTCATGGTAAGTGGTTGGGTGAAGCCATTTACTGTCAAACTACTGTTTTCTCTTTTTAAATCATAATGACATCCCAAAACATCCAAATCACCCTGATCAAAAGTTCACATACCCCATTTCTTAATACTGTGTATTGCCCTCTATAACACCAATGACAGCTTGAAGTCTTTTGTGGTAGTTGTGGATGAGGTTCTTTATTTTCTCAGATGGTAAAGCTGCTCACTCTTCTTGGCAAAAAGCCTCCAGTTCCTGTAAAATCCTGGGCTGTCTAGCATGTTCTGCTCGCATGAAATCTCCCCAGAGTGGCTCAATGATATTGAAGTCAGGAGACTGAGATGGCCACTCCAGAACCTTCACTTTGGTCTGCTGTAGCCAATGACAGGTCGACTTGGCCTTGTGTTTTGGATCATTGCCATGTTGGAATGACCAAGTACGTCCCATGCGAAGCTTTTGGGCTAATGAGTGCAAATTTGCCTCCAGTATTTTCTGATAATGTGCTGCATTCATCTTTCCTTCAACTTTGACCAATTTTCCTGTTCCTTTGCAGCTCACACATCCCCAAAACATCAGTGATCCACCTCTGTGCTTTACAGTAGGAGTGGTGTTCCTTTCATCATAGACCTTGTTGACCTCTCTCCAAATATATCGTTTATGGTTGTGGCCAAAATGTTCAAATTTGGTCTCATCAGTCCAAATTACCTTGTTCCAGAAGTTTTGAGGCCTTTTTCTGTGCTGTTTTGCTTATTGTAGGCGAGATACTTTGTGGCATTTGCACAGTAATGGCTTTCATCTGGCGACTTGACCATTCAGCCCATTTTATTTCAAGTGCCTCATTATTGTTCACCTTGAAACAGCCACACCTCTAGTTTTCAGAGAGTCAGGTGTTAGGGCTAGCGGAACGCACTAAGTAATAGAGAGATTGATACGAGGTGTGTTAGCAGCCTGGGGTCCACCGTGCAGAGATACCTGCTGCAAAGTAATGGCGGATGGACACTGAGCTCATCCGTGGGTTAAACTTCACCCCGTGTGAAATGAAAGCAAGCTCTGTTGCCTCACAGAGTCGCGCTGTACACAGACAATAATACCCTAACTAGGGTTGTGCTTGCTCTGGAACTCTTCTGTGCTAACCGCACACATGAAGGAACCAGATGCTATGATGATGATGGAACCAAAGCTAAACAGACTCACACCACATATAAACTGAGTGGTAGAGTATCCACTGGCAACAGCCAAGCACAAATGATACTAGCGCATGGCCGTGCGGCCATGCAAACCTTTTATAGTTGTAGCTCTCTAGGACCTTCCTAGTGGACCAATAGGAGCTTCTACAGGACCTGAGCGTGTGACCCCCGACCTCCAACGAGAGGTCTTCCCTTGGGCATGCTCAGAAGGAGAAAAGCAGGACTTAGTCCCAGGAGCGCATGCTCACCGCCGAACAGTACTGGTTATAATGGCTGAAGCTGGAAGGGCATCAGTAACCAAACATGCAGTATCTGTCTGAGCCAGGCGCTGGGACTGACATCTCCACTGAGCAGGGTCCTCTGTGGCTGGAGAAGAATGGGAGACCGCAGCGGACATGGTTCGAGATTTTCCCTGTAGAGCGTCAGGAACTCGACACCTAACATCTGGTATTTTAGCTGATGTTATTTGTGGGTTTTTCTTTGCATCCTGACAGTTATGGATGAGATTTTTGTTGGTCTACCTGACCATGGTTTTGTTTTTACAGAACCCCTGATTTTCCATTTGTTAATCACAGTTTGAACACTGCTGACTGGCATCATCAATTCCTTGGATATCATTTTGTATCCCTTTCCTGTTTTATACAGTTCAACTACCTTTTCCTGAAGATTGGTTGACAATTCTTTTGCTTTCCCCATGACTCATGATCCAGAAACATCAGTAGCTGGATAAAAGATGCAAGAGTCTGTCTGGATCCCAGAAACTCACTCAGCTTTTATGCACACACACTGATTACAAGCAAACAGGTCACAGGTGTTATCTTTAGTAGCCATTCAATCCCATTTGTGTCAACTTAGGGTACTGTCACACAGTACCATTTTGATCGCTACGACGGCACGATCCGTGACGTCGCAGCGATCGTATGATTATCGCTCCAGCGTCGTAGACTGCTGTCACACGTTGCAATCACGGCGCTGGAGCGATGCCGAAGTCCCCGGTAACCAGGGTAAACATCGGGTAACTAAGCGCAGGGCCGCGCTTAGTAACCCGATGTTTACCGTGGTTACCAGCGTAAAAGTAAAAAAAAACAAACAGTACATACTTACATTCTGGTGTCTGTCCCCGGCGTTCTGCTTCTCTCCACTGTGTAAGCGCCATAGCCGGCAAGCACAGCGGTGACGTCAGACGTCACCGCTGTGCTCGCTTTCCGGCTGGCAGACGCTCACACAGTGGAGAGAAGCTGAGACGCCGGGGACAGACACCGGAATGTGAGTATGTACTGTTTGTTTTTTTTTTACTTTTACGCTGGTAACCACGGTAAACATCGGGTTACTAAGCGCGGCCCTGCGCTTAGTTACCCGATGTTTACCCTGGTTACAAGCGAACACATCGCTGGATCGCTGTCACACACAACGATCCAGCGATGTCAGCGGGTGATCAAGCGACAAAAGAAAGTTCCACACGATCTGCTACGACGTACGATTCTCAGCAGGATCCCTGATCGCTGCTGCGTGTCAGACACTGCGATATCGTAACGATATCGCTAGAACGTCACGAATCGTACCGTCGTAGCGATCAAAATGGTACTGTGTGACAGTACCCTTAATGTGCATGTTATCAGGCCAAAATTACCAGAGTATGTTAACTTTTGATGAGGGTCATTTGGATGTTTTGGGTTATCATTATGATTTAAAAAGAGAAAAAACAGTAGTTTGACAATAAATGGCTTCACCCAACATCTAACCATGAGTGGAGAAAAAGTTTTGGTGTTATCATTCATATTATCTGAAAAAAGGCCAAGAAAGCAAAAATTCTGCCGGGGTATGTAACAGGTGTATACAGGTGCTTCTTACAAAATTAGAATATCACCAAAAAGTTAATTTATTTCAGTCCTTTAATAATGCAAAAAGTGAAACTCATATATTATATAGAGACATTACAAGCAGAGTGATCTATTTTAAGTGTTTATTTATGTCAATGTTGATGATTATGGCTTACAGACAATAAAAATCAAAAAGTCAATATCTCAGTCAATTAGAATACTTTATAAAACCAGATTGAAAAATTATTTTAATATCCAAAGTGTTGGTGTTCTGAAATGTATGTTCAGTAATTGCATTCAATGCTTGGTCGGGGCTCCTTTTGCAACAAATACAGCATCAATGTGGCGTGGCATATAGGTGATCAGCCTGTGGCACTGCTGAGGTGTTATAGAAGCCCACATTGCTTTAATAGCAGCCTTCAGCTCATCTGCATTGTTGGGTTTGGTGTCTCTTATCTTTCTCATCACAAAACACCCATAGATTCTCTTAAGGGTTAAGGTCAGGCGAGTTTGCTGGCAAGTTAAGCACAGTAATACTGTTGTTTTTAAACCAGGAATAGGTACTGTTTGCAGTGTAGACAGGTGCCAAGTCCTGCTGGAGAATGAAATTTCCATCTCTAAAAAGCTTGTCGGCAGAGGGAAGCATGAAGTGCACTAAAATTTCCTGGTAGAAGAATGCGCTGACTTTGGTCTTGATAATACACTGTGGACCTACACCAGCAGATGACATGGCCTCACAAACCATCACTGATTGTGGAAACTTCACACTAGACCTCAAGCAGCTTGGATTATGTGCCTCTCCACTCTTCCTCCAGACTCTGGGACCTTGATTTCCAAATGAAATGCAAAATTTACTTTCATCTGAAAACAACACCTTGGACCACTGAGAAAGAGTTCAGTTCTTTTTCTCCTAGGCCCAGGTAAGATCCTTCTGGCATTGGCTATTTCTCATGAGTGGCTTGGCACAAGGAATGTGACACTTGCAGCCCATGCCCTGGATACTTCTGTGTGTGGTGGTTCTTGAAGCAATAACTCCAGCTGCAGTACACTCCTTGTGAAACTCCCTCACATTTTTGAATGGCCTTTTCTTAATAATCTTTTCGAGGCTACGGTTGTTTCGGTTTCTTGTGCACCTTTTTCTACCACACGTTTTCCTTCCACTGAAATTTCCTTATTATGCTTGGATACAGCACTCTGTGAACACCTAGCTTCTTTATCAATAACCTTTTGTGGCTTAACCTCGTTGTGGAGTGTGTCAAAGATGTGCCTTCTGGACATCTGTAAACTCAGCAGTCTTCCCCATGATTGTGGAGCCTACTGAAACAGACTAATAGACCTTTTTAAACATGCAAAACCTATAAACAGGCCAACACCAACAATAGATGTGCAGATCAAATGATCAAAGAATAGGGGAAAAAGGATAGATAAGGAAGGTTCATATCAAAGAGAAAAAAACACTAACAAGAACCAAAGTACAGAAATAATAAAGCTTTATTGAAACAACAGTAAAATAAATAATAAAATGTAAATGGGAAAATGAAAATAGAAAGCCAAAGAAATGGAACCACAGAAATAGGCAAAATGACAGGCAATATACACAATTGTATATGTACAAATATGCTCAAAAGTGCAAGTGCATTGTGCAACAACATGTACCCATAAACATACGTAATGTAGATGGTAATTGTAAATAAATACCAAGGTACACTTAAGAAGCAAAGGAATCCAAAGAGGCTGTGTGCCAAAATTGGAAAAAATGTGCAGAGCAGATGCAAGGGAAAATACATAAATGCCTGGAAGGTTACTTCTAAAACCATGGTGAGAAATATGTATTTGATCTCTCTGGGAAACAAGTCTTAATACTTGGAGGCAAAACCCTTATTGACAAGAACAGCAGTCAGACGTTTTTGTAGTTGATGATATTTTCTTTGAATCATAAATGGTCATATAAAGTATATATGGAGACAAGGCCTTCACATTGGCAAAACCCTAATTACTACTTTAATAAATCTGGTAAGTTCATCACTAGTGTTGAGCGATACCTTCCGATACTTAAAGT
The DNA here is from genome assembly GCF_051348905.1 of Ranitomeya variabilis. Taxonomy (NCBI): domain Eukaryota; kingdom Metazoa; phylum Chordata; class Amphibia; order Anura; family Dendrobatidae; genus Ranitomeya; species Ranitomeya variabilis. The sequence goes on along the minus strand of NC_135233.1, from coordinate 919,296,517 downwards.
ATCGGTATCAGATAGTAGCGGCCGATATCCAAAAAATATCGGATATCGCCGATACTGATACCCGGTACCAATACAAGTCAAAGGGACACAAGTATCGGAAGGTATCCTGGATGGTTCCCAGGGTCTGAAGGAGAGGAAACTCTCCTTCAGGCCCTGGGATCCATATTCATGTGTAAAATAAAGAATAAAAATAAAAAATAGGGATATACTCACCCTCGGATGCGCCCTGGTAGTAACCGCTGTAACCGGCAGCCTCCGTTCCTAAGAATGAGCGCGTGAAGGACCTTCAATGACGTCGTGGCTTGTGATTGGTCGCGTGAGCGCTCATGTGACTGCTCACGCGACCAATCACAAGCCGCGACGTCATCGAAGGTCTTTCACCCCTGCATTCTTAGGAACGGAGGCACCGCTAAGAGCAGGGGCTGCCGGACGGATGAGTATATCAATATTTTTAAATTTTTATTATTTATTTTATACATGAATATGGATCCCAGTGCCTGAAGGAGAGTCTCCTCTCCTCCAGACCCTGGGAACCATACGCACCGCACACTTCCGATTCCGATTTCTGATATCACAAAAATATCGGAACTCGGTATCGGAATTCCGATACCGCAAGTATCGGCCGATACCCGATACTTGCGGTATCGGAATGCTCAACACTATTCATCACTACATCATCATGTGAATAATATAATAGGCTATTGAAAATGTGGTGATGAAATCTAAATCTCCAAGCACTAAAAAATACTCGGAGGACACCCGAGCGTGCTCGGGAAATCTCGAGTAATGAGTATATTCGCTCACCACTAGTAATAATCAATATCTATAATAGATCTTAGTACATTTGTTGCATAAAAAATGTTAAAACTCCTCCAATAGGTACCTGTCAAATAGATTCTACCAACTGCTATTTCTTCCGAATTCTCCATATAAAGAAGTGCTTGGCTTGACTGAATGTTGGGGCAGGTGTGGATGAACATATTGCTCCCATCCGAAAAAAATTTGGATGAATTATTCTAATACCACTCTGATTAGACTCTGATTAGAATTTGATCAGAGTGTGATCCAATTTTTTTAGAGGTGGAGGAAAAAAACATGACCACACATGGATACCATCCGAGTAAGGTCTGATTTTTTCCATGAACACAAAGTTGAATTGGGAAAGAGCCATCCAATACTCTGGGGCAAATTCAAATTGTGGAAGGTGTAATTTTTTTTCCTCAAATCGACTCAGTTTGGGGAGAAACGACAGATAGCACTCATCCGAGTGATACGGCAATCCGAAGGAGCCCTTACTCTGTTCTCTGTTAGTGAACAACTGCCAGACTTCTCTGACATCAGTTTTTCTCCATGAGAAGAAAAGCAGTGGTCATCTAAAATTAGACTTGCTCCTTCAATTGTTCTTTTCCCTGCTATCATCTGTTGGGGCAGAGGGTCAATATGTTAGACTGTTAGCGGATCTCGACACTATTCGGATGTTAGGCTAGTGTGTATGATGAGGAATTAAACATGGAAAAGAGTTAAAAATAAAGTGTTAATTTACAAAAAAGGAATCAAGTTAAAAGTTCCTGTATAGTTCTGTTATAGTAAAAAATATCATTCTTTCAAAAGCAAATGTTCTGATAAATTTGAAATATCTTGTTATTACAAAATGACTTATACGCTAAAATTGCTATTACTACTTTATTGGCCATTGCAATAGATTTGCATACTAAGGCACAGAAGGTACAATTATGGTCCCAATTCAGCAAATCATCCTCTACATGGAACCATGGGTTATTTGCTCATCTACTTGTTGCCAGCTGCCAGCAAAGTGAGAATGTTCTTTATCAGGGAACAGAACAGTGAACAGTGAGACTCCAATAAGCTTACATACAGTAAAACAAAACTACAGCTATGAAAGCAGTCACGGTAATGCTGCTGCCAAATGAATGGTGAAGATTGTCTGTACATCCATTTATACTAGTCTGTCTTTTAATTGCAGAATAAACTTTTCTATTTCAGTTCACCTAGAAATTACATTTACTGTTTCAAATATCTACTATTCTGGGTTTTTATCCTCTTGAAAATCTCAATAGAGCTTAATGTAATAAAACAGCCCTTGATAATAACACCTGTGACAATAGAAACATAAACATCATTAAACATATGTCTTCATACATAATTGATCTGGTTAATTACTTCACAGAAATTCAATCCAATGTAACACTCTAATTCCACAGAGGAATTCACATCCTGAAAGGCAGTAGAAGGACACACAGTGTGATATATTATTGCCACCTGTTTACTTTCTTAGTGATAAGGTCACACAAATCAAATCATAAGTCATGCATCTTATTAACACTGACCTCATCAATCCAAGTGAAATGACTACCTCAGACAGAAATGAGACTGTCGCTAATAAAGTAAGATTAGTGTGTTCTGTTCCACCTCTAATTAAAATAAATTGTCCTTGTACTGGGTTTGATGTAAAGCAAAAATAAGTATTATCAAGAATAGTAAGTTAAATCTGACGTCAACATATAAGTTAATAAATCAATGAATCAATATAAATAAACCAACACAACACATACAACATTTCTGCATTTTAGATTAAATTATACTGTATTTTTTAATAATCAAAAATAAGGAACATATTGTACAGATGCCCAAACATCTTAGACTCCTAACAATTATATAACCCAACTACCCCTCACCTAGCTGAATGTTCATGTTTTTCAAAAATATTTAGAATTGAGAGTCCTCAGTGGTTGATACCTTTTAAAGGGCCACTGTCACCCCCCCCCCCAGCCGTTATAAACTAAAAGAGCCACCTTGTGCAGCAGTAATGCTGCAGTCTAACAAGGTGGCTCTTTTAGTTTTTGATTCATTTATTAGCTCAATAAAGCATTTTATAAATTGGCCACACATACCAGATATTATACCTGGAGGCGGTCCGAAGCGTCCTGTATGAATCCCCCAACTGCCGTCACTCTTCTCTTCAGGGCCGATGGTACCCGCCCCCTTCGCGTTGTTGCTTCTTAAATCCGGCGCCTGCGCTGTGCGTGCCTGCCTGGGGCCTGCGCAGTCTTCATTATCAGTAGCAGCTCAGATGCAGGGTGCCTGACTGCGCAGGTGCGGGCAGTGCGGCCGCCCTGTTACTGAATCCCCGCCCCGCACTGTGTTATTCATTATGCACAGTGCGGGGCTGGGGTTCCTAGGCATGCGCACTGCGCTTGTCAGACGCTCCCCCGGTCCCCCGCCTTCCAGCATTGCCCGAATATACAGGTTTCATTGCCGACGTTTGGAACAGCCACAAAGAACAACGCTGGAAGGTGGGGGACCGGGGGAGCGTCTGACAAGCGCAGTGCGCATGCCCAGGAATGCCAGCCCCGCACTGTGCATAATGAATAACACAGTGCGGGGCGGGGATTCAGTAACAGGGTGGCCGCACTGCCCGCACCTGCGCAGTCAGGCACCCTGCATCTGAGCTGCTACTGATAATGAAGACTGCGCAGGCCCCAGGCAGGCACGCACAGCGCAGGCACCGGATTTAAGAAGCAACAACGCGAAGGGGGCGGGTACCATCGGCCCTGAAGAGAAGAGTGACGGCAGTTGGGGGATTCATGCAGGACGCTTCGGACCGCCTCCAGGTATAATATCTGGTATGTGTGGCCAATTTATAAAACGCTTTATTGAGCTAATAAATGAATCAAAAACTAAAAGAGCCACCTTGTTAGACTGCAGCATTACTGCTGCACAAGGTGGCTCTTTTAGTTTATAACGGCTGGGGGGGTGACAGTGGCCCTTTAATGGTGAACTGAAAAGATGGTAACAAATTGCAAGCTTTTGAGACTACACAGGTCTCTTCATCAGGCACAGACTAATACAAATTCTGAAGAATCACATATTTATGCACAACATAGCCCATAAAAAAAAACCATGGATAAGACAGGACTCTCAGTTCTAAATATTTTTGATATATATATATATATATATATATATATATATATATATATATCTTTCCTGTATCATGTTTTTCAAAGGACATTAAACTTTTGCTAGACAGCTTTGAGGGTGGCTTTTCTACCCTAAGAACTAAACGGCATTTTGAATTTAAGAGGTGGAGCCTGCACCAATCAGCAAAACGATCATATAGATGTGGGTCCCATTCTATCTTGTTTTAATTTTTTACTCACCAGTCTTAAGCACACACCAGACTCCTTATGCAAATTCTGATGTAGCTCTCCATAACTCTGAACTTGTCTTTGGTTCTTCTGGTGCGGATCTTTGGTTTTTCTACTGCTATGTGACGACCACATGGTCAATTACGTGGTGGTGGACGTCATTGACTTTAATGACATGCATTGTCCCCTACACGTTTCAATAACAACTTATCTTTCAGCCAAATACAGTAAATCTGACAAAAATGGATTCATAAAATTCACTCATCTAATTAACCCCTTCATGAACCTGGGATTTTCCGTTTTTCCGTGTTCGTTTTTCGCTCCCCTCCTTCCCAGAGCCATAACTTTTTTATTTTTACATCAATATGGCCATGTGAGAGCTTATTTTTTGCGAAATGAGTTATACTTTTGAACGACATCATTGGTTTTACCATGTCATGTACTAGAAAACGGGAAAAGAATTCCAAGTGCTGTGAAATTGCAAAAAAACTGCAATTCCACACTTGTTTTTTGTTTGGCTTTTTTACTAGGTTCACTAAATGCTAAAACTGACCTGTCATTATGATTCTCCAGGTGATTATGAGTTCAATGACACCAAACATGTCTAGGTTCTTATTTATCTAAGTTGTGAAAAAAATTCCAAACTTTGCTAAAAAATCTGGGGTCGGTTGAGGGCTTATATTTTGTGTGCCGAGCTGACGTTTTTATTGATACCACTTTGGTGCAGATACATTCTTTTGATCGCCCATTAATGCATTTCAATGCAATGTCGTGGTGACCAAAAAAATGTAATTCTGGCGTTTCAATTTTTTTTTCTCGCTACGCCATTTAGCGATCAGGTTAATCCTTTTTTGTATTGATAGATTGGGCTATTATGAACACGGTGATACTAAATATGTGTAGGTTTGATTTTTTTATTGTTTTATTTCGAATGGGGCGAAACGGGGGTGAATTAAACTTTTATATTTTTTCACATTTTTTAAACTTTTTTTTAACTTTTGCCATTCTTCAATAGCCTCCATGGGAGGCTAGAAGCTGGCACAACTCGATCGGCTCAGCTACATGGGAGCTATCATCAGATCGCTCCTATGTAGCTGAATTCCTGCATTGCTATGAGCACCGACCACAGGGTGGCGCTCATAGCAATCCGGCATCAGCAACCACTGAGGTCTCAAGGACCTCTATGGTTACTATGCAGACGCATCGCTGACCCCCGATCATGTGACGGGGGTCGGCAATGCGCTCATATCCAGCCCGATGGCCGGAAGCACAGGTTAAATGCCCCTGTCAGCGTATGAGCGCTGCATTTAACTAGTTAATAGCGGCAGGTGGATCGCGATTCCACCCGTCGCTATTGTGGGCACATGTCAGCTGTTCAAAGCAGCTGACATGTCGCAGCTTTGATGCGGGCTCACCGCCGGAGCCTGCATCAAAGTGGGGGTTCTGACCTCGGACGTACTATCCTGTCCGAGGTCAGAAAGGGGTTAATTACTTTTCAGTATGCAAAGGACCATAAATACCCAACTACTATGAATAAAAGACTCTATAAGTTATGTGGTCTATGTAGTGACCATTACCTCTCTGGAGCCTTATAGTAATTAATCTTCTTTATAAAAAACATTTTTAATGCAGAAGAACTATTGTGATTATTATCACTAAATACTTTTGGATCTTTATTCGGTTATCAAACATTACAATAGTTGGAATCATAGGATCTCTTTATTGCAAATAAGATAACAATAGTGTCGTATCGAACTGTGCATGAAGTTTATGAAGTTGTCTTTAACTTTTTACTTTATATTTACCTGTTATCTGAAGGATTTGGGGATAGAATTTGTTCCAGAATCTGCACTGCTTGGCACGCATTTTCCGATCTGTCTTTAAGTCTTCTGTGTCTAACATAAGGTAATGTTGTTCATCGAGTGTGAAAGCTGGCCATCTGTTTTCCTGAGACTGAGCCCCGTTTGGATTGCTAAACGAAAGATATTTGAACATAACGACTGTTATTGCATACTTTGTTCATATTTTGTATTACGTTCTTTATATCAGCAGCCCTTTGGTTACTCATCCATATTCAAAACACACAACAATGCTTGTAATATCACTCAGAATTAAAAGCTCTGAATACTGCACTGTGTTGCTGGATTTATCAGTGATCGGTGCAGACTGTGCTATGCTCTGTACCTTATATATCAAGCTTAGAAACACAGATCAACAAAACGGAGTTGCTTTTCTAAGAAATTTTCACATTTCTGAATAAAAAATGAATTAAAATATAAAAGACAGAAAAGCAACACAAGTCAATGGCATACTAAGTTTTCTACAATACCTTTAAAAAATATGAGACTTCGAGCTACAAGTCTTAGAGACATCAACTTGTATAAAACCTTTTAATATTCAAGTCAGCTCTGTCAATGTTATCTCAGGCTAACAGATGCTGGGTAACATCCACTAATGGCTGCCAATGCATGGTGGATAGGAACCACATCTGTAGGTAGGATTTCCCTCACTCAAGGAAAGATTCAGTTTATCACCTTATTCTTGTATCTCAATATCCTTGGTAAAGAAGAAGAACTTGTTGACATCCATCCCAGCACTCATCACTCGGGGCATAAACTCCACCAACCATCACCTATTACAACCATGTTAGTGGCTAGCTCCTACCACCTGAAAAATGCATATTCTGTAAAGATGAAGCAAATCAAACACAATAAAACACTGAATAAACATTGTAGATCATGTGTGACAACAAAGTGGTGAAGAGAAGTTACCATCCGTTTACCTTTAGTCATATATGTTCATGTCACTTTAACACTACACAAGCTCTACATTAGTTGGATACAATCCTAAGGGTACCGTCACACAGTGCCATTTTGATCGCTACGACGGTACGATTCGTGACGTTCTAGCGATATCCATACGATATCGCAGTGTCTGACACGCAGCAGCGATCAGGGACCCTGCTGAGAATCGTGCGTCGTAGCAGATTGTATGGAACTTTCTTTCGTCGCTTGATCACCCGCTGACATCGCTGGATCGTTGTGTGTGACAGCGATCCAGCGATGTGTTCGCTTGTAACCAGGGTAAACATCGGGTAACTAAGCGCAGGGCCGCGCTTAGTAACCCGATGTTTACCGTGGTTACCAGCGTAAACATAAAAAAACAAACAGTACATACTCACATTCCGGTGTCTGTCCTCCGGCGTCTCAGCTTCTCTGCACTGTGAGCGCCGGCAAGCCGGAAAGCGAGCACAGCGGTGACGCGGTGACGTCACCGCTGTGCTTTCCGGCTATGGCGCTTACACAGTGGAGAGAAGCAGAACGCCGGGGCACAGACACCGGAATGTAAGTATGTACTGTTTGTTTTTTTTTACGTTTACGCTGGTAACCAGGGTAAACATCGGGTTACTAAGCGCGGCCCTGCGCTTAGTAACCCGATGTTTACCCTGGTTACCCGGGGACTTCGGCATCGCTCCAGCGCCGTGATTGCAACATGTGACCGCAGTCTACGACGCTGGAGCGATAATCATACAATGCTACGACGTCACGAATCGTGCCGTCGTAGCGATGTAAATGGTACTGTGTGACGGTACCCTAAGAGTCCTCAGATTGTTGTACATGTCTTCTAAGGACAATTGGAGTACTTTTGATTTGCCAAGAATGGAATTTTTGGAAAAGTTCAGGGAAGCTCACTCATCTCTAATATTTTTTACCATAGGAGGTAATGGACTCTTCATATAATTATGACATTTAAAGTAGAAAACTTATAAAAGTAAAGCATTTAGAGGGCTTTCTATGTCATATGCAAAAATGATTCTGACGGATCTTAGGCTAGAATATTTGAGATCAAGTAGCATTGAGGCAAACATTTTCCTAGACTTATTTTTGCTAAATCTTCATAATGAAATGACTATTTATTAGAGATCCAGTGAAAAAAAATGAATGCAATTGAATTTTACAAAAGTCTTGAATTGCCAAAATGGGGATTTTTTTTGCAAATTTTCTTCCATGCTGAGATAGAGAAATGACTGCCATTTTCTTGGACTGCAAAGGACCATCAAAAAATTATAAATAAATAAAAAATACTGTAACTCACCTTACCAACTATCTCTCTGGCCGCATTGGTTCTCACTGTCATCTATTTGGTACAAGTAGTGACTTCTGACGCTGGCTCTGTTGAGGTCCAGGAACATTCTGCCCGTGTGTGCTCGAGGTCATGACACATATTGTGATGTTTTGATGTTGTAACCTTTCATGCGATTTTAAAGAACTTTATTTGGCCTCATCAAATGAGGAAGTCCCAGCTCAGTGTGAGAGGCTCACACTGAGAGGGATTTAAGCAAGAGCAGTGGGGATCAAAAGATGTGAAGGGATGTGAGCAGGGAGGTGAGTATAAGAATTATTTTTATTTTTGATTCCTTCAGTTTTTATGATTTGGGACCAGGATTGACCCCAAAGCATAGTAAAGGGCATTAAAATCATGAAGAATAATATCTTTGTGAACCAAATTGCCCAGGAAAATCTGCACGAACAGGCAAATTTGCATTTTATTATAATCAGGTCATCTCTACTGCTTACAGATCAATTCCACGTAAGCAATTTTTGTGCTGATAATGCGCACATGAATGGATAGAAAATCTCACTTATACATTATTCGGGAAGGAGTTAATTGAGTAATTGAGTAGGTTGCCATATTATCTTGTGACCACTGCTTGCAATATAATTCCTGTTCCTGCTAATCCCAGTTCTCCTCACATAACCCCTTACTGTCGAAGCCTGTTTGCACTTTCCTGACATAGCCCTATTTTGCAAATCTGACATGTCACTTTAAATGGTAACAATTTTGGAATACTTTTACATATCCCAGTAATATCCCAGTAATTCTTAGAATCTATTTTCATGACACATTGTACTGTATTGTATGATAGTGCTATAATTATGTTGCTACAATTTGCATTTATTTATGAAAATATAGGCAACTTGGAGAAAATTTAGTAAAATTAGTAATTTTTAAATTTTGAACTTTTATGCACTTTTATCAGTCATACCACACAAAATAGTTCAGAAATAACAATTCCCATATGTCTACTTTAAATAACCATCATTTTTTTAAAGTACTTTTGTTTTGTTAGGATATTGGAAGAGTTAAAAGGTTAGAAGGAATTTTCATATTTTAAACAATATTTATAAAATCTATTTTTTGCAGACCTATTCAGTAATGAAGTAAACTTAAGGGGTCTAGATGTCAGAAACCCCCCCTCAAATCCGCTAAAGAATCTCTTTATGCCCGAAGCTAAATTAATAAATATAGTTAAAATCTAATAATTATCCTGTCTGAAAAATGCATAGAATCCTGCAAAAAAAGAAATAATTCCTGAGGAAGGAGGACGCTGGTGTGTCAAATCAATGCAGCCAGACAAAGCACTGGAGACACCAAAAGCACCAAAGATTGAGGTGTGACAAGTTATTCCCCACTCAGCTAATCCTCATTCAGTGAAACATCTCTATTTTCTAACAGATTTGGAAAGTCCTAATTCGCATCTATCCACATGTAGGCATAGATTTTTTTTTTTGCAGAATTCTATGCATCTATCATAGAGGATAATAATGATATTTTAACTATACTTATTAATTTAGCTTCTGGCATAAAGAAACTCTTTAGCACATTTAACCTATAATTGAATTTTGAAAAGCATTTTATGCACATAAATGACAAGTGCAACATTTTTATGTAGCTTACTATTCTCTGGGAATAAGATAGCGATATTGCAATCCTTGACAAGTTGTAAAACAAAGTCTTCTGAGTATGCTGATACACCATATGTGGCTACTCTTTGGGTATACGGCAGGGTTCAGAGGCAAAGGTGTGCTGTTTGACTTTTTTAGCGCATTTTTGGCTATAACCCCTTTCCGACTTTGGGTGTAATAGTACACCCACATCGGACTCCCCCTGTTTGATATGGGCTTCGACACTGAGCCCGCGCCTTTCCAGGAACATGTCAGCTGACATGTGCCCACAACATCCGTGAGTCGAATCGCGATCCACCCACAGCTGTTAATTAGTTAAATGCCACTGTCAATCTCTGACTGTGGCATTTAACTCACGCTTACTGGAAGCGGGTTCTGATCATTGCCTGCGAGCAGCAGAGGCGATCAAAGTACAGCAGTTTCTAGTCTCCCATGGAAGCTACTGAAGCATGCAAAAAGTAAAAAAAAAAGTGATTTTAAAAATATAAAAAAATTAAAATAATATAAAAGTTCAAATCACCTCCCTCTCATCCCATTCAATATATAACAACAAAAAAATCAGATATGCACATATTTAGTATCGCTGTGTTCAGAATCACCTGATCTATAAATATAAAAAAGAATTAACCAAATCGCAAAACAGCGTAATGAGAAAAAAAGTCACTTTTTTTGGTCGTTGCAACATTGCATTAAAATGCAATAAAGGGTGATCAAAAGGTCGTATCTGCACCAAAATGGTATTAATAAAACATCAGCTCGGCACACAAAAAATATGCCCTCACCCTACTCTAAATCAGGAGAAACGGAAATGCTATGGGTATCAGAACATGGAGCAATTTTTTTTTTAACAAACTTTGGAGTTTTTTCCCACCTCTTAAATAAAAAAGAACCTAGACATGTTTGATGTCTGTGAACTTGCAATTACCTGGAGAATCATAATGTCAGGTGAGTTTCAGCATTTAGTGAATATGGTAAAAAAAAAAGAACTAAAATAACCACTGTGGAATTGCACTTATTTGCAATTTCACCACACTTTTCCAATACATGATATCTTAAAACCAATGATGTGGTTTAGAAGTACAAATTGTCCCTTTAAAAATCAAGCCCTCACATGGCTATATTGACTGAAAAATAAAAAAGTTATGGCTCTGGGAAGAAGGGGAGCTAAAAATGAAAAAGCAAAAGCTGAATTACCTCTGGTTATTGAGGGGTTAAAAGATTGTGGGTGACCTGTCAGTGCCACTCAGGTGCCGAAATAGTAAAAACCACCCACACGTTTTTAAATCTACACTTTTCAAAGAATTTTTCTGACACTGGCCCTACATTGCCGCTGGCTGTCAGTCAGGGCCTGGGGTGCAGTTACAGCGGACACTCTGTATACTCAGCAGTAACTGAACCAGCACTGCTCTTGCCCCTATGACTGAATACTGAATGCTGGCAGGGAAGAAAAAAGATCAGTTTCTCCCCTGATGTAGGCCACACCAGATAGTTTAGGCAGTCTCTGACTGCAGAGTCACAGGTAAAGTGATACATTTATTGATTTCTGCGATAGAAAGGGGTAACTTAGGCTACTTTCACACTAGCGTCGGGAACAACCCGTCGCTGTGCATCGGGCCGAGGTTCCTGACGCTAGCGTGGTCTCCGCCGCACAATGGGGGCAGCGGATGCATTTTTCCCACGCATCCGCTGCCCCATTGTGAGGTGCGGGGAAGTGCGGGGAGGTGGGGGTGGAGTTCCGGCCGCGCATGCGCGGTCGGAAAAAGCGGACCGTCGGGAGCAAAAAACGTTACATGTAACGTTTTTTTCTCCCGACGGTCCGCTACCACACGCCCAAGCGTCGCAAAACGGACGCGACGTTTTGCAATGCGTCGCAAATGCGTCGCTAATGTTAGTCTATGACGAAAAAACGTATCCAGCAAGAACTTTTGCTGGATGCGTATTTTCGGCAAAACGACGCATTTGCGACGTATTGCAGTTAACGCTAGTGTGAAAGTAGTCTTAGGTCAAATTTTTATATTTGTTAGGTCAGTTGTCTAGGAAATTGTGAAGTTATGATAGCACTTTAGGTTCTTTACTCATGTTATTACATCTGATGGTAGAGATATGCTGGTACCAGTTTGGGGATTACAGATACCATTGTGGCTATTCCTTACAGTTATGGGTTCCGTTCAATAAAAATTTATACCCTAATTATAGATTTATTGATAGTTTATTTTACATCTTGAGGAACTAAGGATAAATTGACTACAAAATGATTTTAAGACTAAAGATTTTTTTAGTAATTTAGTAATTGTCCTCTCTATTTTTTTAGCAGTATTTCTTGAGATGCAAACTGATCCCATAGGACTGAATAAGTTTATTTGTCAGAACGGTCATCATTTATTGCTCCCAGATTCACAATAGAATAGCTGAAAAAAGACTACTCTGGATGTGTCCTCAGATCAATCTGTAAATAGGACTAAAAATGATATTAACTGAACGAAGGGCAGATGTTCATCAAGGTGAACTAGGATAATGGATATAGCAACTTACAAAGAGTATATGAAACCCATAAATGGACTTTTTTACTTCAAAGTTATACAAGGTCAGACAATTGATAAACTAACTGAAAAATAGAGAGAAATAAAGCTCATTCTTAACACATTTTTAATAAAATTATATAATGATGATGATTTTTATTAATAATAATAATAATAATAATAATAATAATAAGAAGAAGAAGAAGAAGAAGAAGAATAACATTATTGCTGTTTTAGGCATAAAAATTGTCATGGTTCCAATGCTCAGGGTGACTGGGATGCAGTTACTGACAGGTCGGCCATCCAATACGGTACAGTGGTGTGCTGAAGCTGTCAGTACTTTGATTGACAGCTCGACTATCCAATCTGTGACTGGCAGGCGTTGACGGTCTCCAAGTGTTCACTATCCCGGGTGATTGCCATGACTACTATACTAAGCAGCTTCTCCCAGAACTCTGCCAGAGGTACATTCCGCTTGTGAGGTTTATGCTTTCCTGTGCCTTGAGTTCTGTATGCTTGATCTGTTACCTGACCTTGGACTTCCTTCTGACCATCACCTGTTTAACCTCTTCAGCTCTGATCCGATATTCTCTGACCTCGGAACGTTACCTGACTACGCTTTTGTCTCTCCCTTCTGTTTATGACTAGTGTTGAGCGATACCGTCCGATACTTGAAAGTATCGGTATCGGAAAGTATCGGCCGATACCGGCAAAGTATCGGATCTAATCCGATACCGATACCCGATACCAATACAAGTCAATGGGACTCAAGTATCGGACGGTATCCCTGATGGTTCCCAGGGTCTGAAGGAGAGGAAACTCTCCTTCAGGCCCTGGGATCCATATTACTGTGTAAAATAATGAATTAAAATAAAAAATATTGCTATACTCACCTCTCCGACGCAGCCTGGACCTTACCGAGGGAACCGGGAGCCTTCTTTGCTTAAAATGCGCACGTTTACTGCCTTCCGTGACGTCACGGCTTGTGATTGGTCGCGTGCCGCCCTTGTGACGGCGACGCGACCAATCACAACAAGCCGTGATGTAATTTCAGGTCCTGAATGCCTAATTCTAGGCATTTGGGATTTGAAAATTACATCACGGCTTGTGATTGGTCGCGTCGCGGTCACATGGGCGGCACGCGACCAATCACAAGCCGTGACGTAATTTTCAAATCCTGAATGCCTAGAATTAGGCATTCAGGACCTGAAATTACGTCACGGCTTCTTGTGATTGGTCGCGTCGCCGTCACATGGGCGGCACGCGGTCAGTCACAAGCCGTGACGTCACGGAAGGCAGTAAACGCGCGCATTTTAAGCAAAGAAGGCTCCCGGTTCCCTCGGTAAGGTGCAGGCTGCGTCGGAGAGGTGAGTATAGCAATATTTTTTATTTTAATTCTTTATTTTACACATTGATATTAATCCCGATACCGATTCCCGATATCACAAAAGTATCGGATCTCGGTATCGGAATTCCGATACCCGCAAGTATCGGCCGATACCCGATACTTGCGGTATCGGAATGCTCAACACTATTTATGACGTACCCTCCTGGCTTCTGACCTTGGACTCCTTGTCCACTCTGACTCACGGCTTGGCCATGAGAAGTGACTAGCATCACAAATATGAAAATATGAAACAGACTTTTCCAGATTACCAGAATATCTTTGTTTAGAAAAGATTCATTACTATGGTGTGTCTTATTACATTAGCAACGACTGCCAGGCATTCAGACCTCCAAAACTCTGCTCTGTTTGCAGATAACCAAAGTTTTACATCAGTCATTTCCAAGCTGCCACACAAAATCATACTACATAAATATATTAAATGGTCCTGTGACAGCAACTAATACTATTAAGGGGTAAAGGAGAGTGACAGTGGGCTGATCATCAATGTTCCAATTTCAAACAAAACAAAAAAGGCAATTTCACAGCACATGGCACAGATATACACAGAAATTGCAGAAAAGGAAATGATACACTTTTATCAAAAGAAGCATGAATATTGTATAAATTGTACATGGAAAAATGTAGAATGGAATAATAGAAGGTAACGTTATCATATGGACTCAGAGAAATGTATTTCTTGTGTAATGTAAAGTGATTCTCTGCTCCATCACTTGAAAAATTTCAGAGCCCTATTGTGTTAGTTAAAAGGGCTGTCCACTTTACCTTTAATTTATCAAATATGTTGGGCCCTCGATTTTTTGGCACTTACCTACATGTGAGTATTACAGGTTCTTCTGCTTTTATAAGTTTTGGCTGCTTTTCAGTAATGTTTTTAACTTGTGTGCAATTTGCATTAACTATTTTTTTAACCCAATGAGAGGTGCGTAGTGTGTATAAATGTCTTTTTTTAACTTGATATATTGCAATGATTAAGATTGTAAGGTCAAAAAACGTTTGATTTTAATACTGAAGATTACTGTTTTACTTTATTTAGGTTCCTGAAATAAACACAAGTTTTATAGTCTGGGATCTGAGTGCTGCATTCCATCTCTTATAAAAATTCCATGTTCATGGCACTGTGAACTTGAGCCAACGGGGAACATTTACAATGGAAGCAGTGAGCCGGCAAGACATAACCTTTAAACTTATGAAGGACATGGACTCATTGCAAGATGGACACAAATGGAGCCTAACGGACCCCTTTAACTATATTGGAGTCTGTAGCCTATCAATCTAGGCTTTCTCTGTTAAAATTATATAACATGTGACTGAGATTTTTGCTGGCTGCAGAATGTACACTAGAGATTTTAAGAAGATGGTCAAGAAAGCCAATTGAGACAATTTCCTGTCAACTGTTGGCACAATCGAATAAATATCAAAACAATTTTTTGAAAAATATATCAGGTCAGTTGCAGTCATTTTTAATATTTGACAAGTTGTTTGTGTGATATGATAAATAATACCTTTATCAATAAAAGCACTGCCCATGTTCAAGATTCAGCATACCTATTTTTTTTATTTGTCTTAACTACAGAGATGAACAAATCTTTTGAAATTCGAATTTACCAGCTATGCCGAATTTTTTCCCAAAATTTGATTTGCCGCACATGTCAAAACTGCAGAGCCTATTATTGTGGGGAAAAAAAATATCATTCTCACCCAAGTTATTCTTTGGTTTCAGCAGCCTATTAAATCTAGTTGAAAGACTTAAGCACAGCCAATCAACAAACTTAAAGTTTGAGGGCACCCCATCATAGGTTTTTGCAGCACTACTCTCCGAAAATGTCCTGGATCCATTAGGATAGACACTGTGTAAGCATAGGATATTTAATGATAAAGCTATACACAAAGGTGGTGAAGGTGAAAATAAATACATTTAGAAATTACTTTTTAGGAGCTGGACCACTCCTTTAAGGTGCTGTTACTACAGCATTTCACAGAACAATCAATTTACAATCATAGAGACTATATAAGTACCGAACCTCCATATCATTTAAATATTTAGAAAATTATTCTCAGATTGAGATTACTACTGCCATTTTCAAAGTGCTTTTACACTATTGTAATGAACAATTAGATTTATGGCTTGTTCTTTCCCTATTTTGAATGACTTCTGCACTCTGACCTACTATACCTTTGATATAGCATGGATAATATTTTCTTCCTTATTCTAGATTTTTGAGCATTCTCAAAGTCTCATACTATGTTCAATTTTTTTAAGGTTTTAATATTTTCCTATACATGCTTTGAGACACTGTGTGTTAAGAGTAGAAATGAGTGAAACTGAAATAAAAAGTAGAATAAAGTGGAATAAAATATGGGTCATGTACCAGAATCCAAACATCCATGAGTCTCCTCATCACTAGTTATGAGTAGTACACTGGGAAAGACATAATAGCTTATACATCTTAAAACCTGTTTGTGAGAAGGGATAGCTAATGGGAATTTCCAGTGAAAACTAAATTTGTCTATGAGTGGTATAAGAAACCTGCTCACAGGGTAATAAAAAGAATTGTTTTGCACACAACTGGTATGCATTTATTTTCTTCTAGCAATTGTGATTGAAAAGGCTAAAGCCCACAATTTGGCCTCACTGGTGATCCCGTAATCTAACTTTGGCCTGGGTCAGATGAGCGTATGGCCATCGGATACGATATGCTAATGACCCTTGGCTCCTGCCCTGCTGCGAGCGAGAGCTAAGTGTCATGTGTCTGTGCTCTGAGGCTCTTGCACAGAGCGGATCAGAGCACAGCTGCGGAGGAGGTGGAGAAATGAATTTCTCCATCTCCTCCATTGATTGGGTCAGTGTATATCGCACAGCACTCAGATGATGTGCATTGTCGAGGTGCGAGTGAGCGGAGACTCGGCCAAGTGTTGGTGACAATCGCAGCATGCTGCTATTTCCCTTGCCTGTTGTTAACGGCTGAGATAAAAAAACGGAGATGAATACTAGTCCGAGTGCTATGCGATGTTTTATCACATATCACTCTTTACTATTCATGGCTAGTGTGACCCCGGACTTTAAAATGCTGCAACACCTGCACAAACGCTATAACAACTGCATTGTAAAATTCTAAAATGATGCTGCTTAGCTGACCCTCATCTTTTATAGTCCCTGTGATAGACCCCTCTGATTGATTGGACCAAGTAATGTGATATATCCAAGGAATTATGGGGAAGCCAGAATGACTGCTGATATCATGAGCCCAATCTATGGCTGCCATAGTCATCTGCATTGAATGGCACAGGGCATTTTTATGTAACCTCATGAAGCACCATGAAGCACATTGCACATTAATTGAATTGGTGTGGACCTGAAAATTTTTAGGAATAAGACTCAAGGTTGATCCACAGTGGATTGTTCCATTCATCTTTAATTGTAATGATTCCTTAGCTATCAGTTTTTACCTACAACACCTTGACTAAATCAATAAATCATGGAAGATAATTAAAGAGCTATCAGTGCTAAAATATAAAAAAATATTTAAAATTATGTAAATGATGTAGTCTCATCTAGAGCTGTTGTAGTTTTATCCCTTCAAAAATATAATCATTTTATTTATTAGATACATTTTTAAATAATTAGTTTAAGAAATAAACCAAGCAAAATAAATCACATAAGATATTCATGCTCTAGGAAAGGTTTTAATATTTTATCAGTGTGAATACTTTTCTGCCCAATGATGACAGAAATATTCTAGGAGTGATACCTTTATTGGCTAACCAGAAAAAAAAATAAAAATTGTTATTGTACATCAATATTTTATCAGAAAACGCTAATGTGCTTACTAGTGATGAGTGAATATACTAGTTACTCGAGATTTCTTGAGCATGCCCGGGGGTCTTCCGAGTGGTTTTTAGTGCTCGGAGATTTAGTTTTTCTTGCCACAGCTGAATGATTTACATCTGTTAGCCAGCATAAGTACATGTGGGGATTCCCTAGCAACCAGGCAACCCCCACATGTACTTATGCTGGCTAACAGATGTAAATCATCCAGCTGCGGCAAGAAAAACAATGTCCGAGCGCTAAAAAATACTCGGAGGACCCCCGAGCATGCTCGAGAAATCTCGACTAATGAGAATATTCGCTCATCACTAGTTCTTACATTAGAGTTTGTACCTCACCATCAGACCCTTTGAAAGTCATGCTCTACAGAACTGAAAATTGTTATTTGGTCCTACCCAAGACCCTTTCTCACACTGATTAAAAAATGGTTGTTGTACCAAATTAGAAAAGAAAATATAGTGATGGAATTTTAACCATACTTTTGTGGTATGTACAGAGAAGCATTTCAACGCTTCCCTATTACAGAGAAATATATGAATCAGCGAAATTTTGAAGCGTTGAAATGGAAGCATCGGGGTGACAAGTATAGTTTTTTCTATTCTAAATTTTGAGAATAGTGTAGTTTTGTTTTACTTCACACTCATCTGTTTAGAAATATTTGCACCAACTGAATTTTGTAGCAGATTTTTACTTTTGTTATTGACATCAATGGAAAAAAATACAAAATCTAAGAACAATTCACAGCAGTATTTGACACAAAATAGGTGTTAATGTTAAACTAATGGCATGGGCAGAATGGCGCTGCCATAATAAGTTAATACATGAATTTAGTATAAAAATCTGCAGCCTGGTTTTCTTTAAATCATCATGTTAAATTTCGGTTTCCTCAGTGCTTTATGCTTCGAAGCGGGACTTGTGGGTGGAACTGTGGGTAGGGTCTTTGTCTCAGAGAACTTAGCCACGGCCCATCTGCTGCCTCTTTTGCATTCATCATCATGCATTCATTTTAGTTTTTTTGCTGGCGCTGCAGATTTTTAAACTGAAGGTATAAATTAAATCAGTATGACAGTGCCATTCTGCCCATACCTTTAGTTTAACATGAATTATCCTAATGACAGGTTCATTTTAAACCAATAAATAGTAGAAATGGAAAACAAAGTCGATTGTGTGTTTTTCTGCACCTGGGGCAAACATTCAGCTTGGCGCCCTCTATTCACATGTAAAATGGTTTGAGTAGTCGTCATGTGACTACTCATACCCATTTTACATAACTATAGTCATGTGCCAATGAACTGCTCTTCCTATTGTTCTCAATGTTCAGTAAAAAACTACACCCACTACTTCAATGAGCATGTGAAAATCATATATCAGTGGTCATGTGATGACAGCTGTGAACAGCAAACAAAGCAAAATCTTGACAGTAAGGATATTACACGCTGTTTAGGATTTGCCATTCCCCATTGCTAATTTTATAATTAATGCACCTAACATAATTACAGATCCCTTAGCTTGTCAGATGGCACAATAGTTTATTAACATAGCCATGTATCAGATATGTATAAGACAATTTATGGATTGTTACATGCGCACACGATCTGAAACAAACATCAACAGAACCTCCAAGTGTACAGAAATGCAGCATTGCAACCATCATCAGTACATGAATACATCACCAGAACGATCATCAGTGCAGAAATGCATCACCAAAACCACCATTAGAAATAGAATACAGTACCAGAACCACCGTCAATACCAGAATACAGCACCATAACCACAATCAGCAAATGCATATATAATATGTACAGTGATCAATTGTAATTTCAGGTCAGCCCCATGTACAATTATTTTGCATGAAACTACAATTCATAGTATGTCCTTGACAATGATAAGGAGATGTTGTTACCAGCCATCATAAGAATGTGGACCATACAGGAACCACAGTACAGATGAGATGTTATCAGTATCACAAATAAAAAACTTTTTACATTAAGTTACGTTATAGATGACATCTTCTCTGATTATGACTTTTCACATCCACAGCTCATCTCTGCAGACTTCAATCTTCTCTGGTCTTTTGCAGCACATTCTGACACAGTGCACTTAAAAATAACAGCGTCATTATGATGTAAAAATATCTGCCCTATGCTGTACCCCTGAATAATTCCCCTTCTCTGTGCTTTCTGCAAAAAATAAGACTTCAACATTGCCCTTTATATGTTACATGCCCTCTACACTCCGTTCTACTTTCCATACTGAGTCCATATTCACTATGTCCCATGACACTATGTGCCCCTTATTCTGAACAGTCTCTATGATGTGAACTTTACTCATACTTCCAACCCCTCTGCATACTGTTCCATCCATACTGTGCCCTCACACAGTCCTTCAATGCTGCCTTCTCTCTATACTGTGCCTTATCCTACCAATTCTCTTTGCTGTGTCCTTCCACACTTTTCTTCTCCCATAAAGTCTCTTCAAACTCCCCTCAATACTGTATCCTCAGACATTTCTCCCCTATGCTGTCTCCTCTGTATACTGCCCCCCACACTACTCACTCGCTACACCTTGTCCCTTCACAAGTTTTAAACAAATATTGATTTTTTATTATTATTTTCGATTTTTTAAGAAAATATTTTTACAATTAATTATTATTTTTTTAACCTTTTTCTATCTTTTTTACTTTGTCCCAATGTGGGACAATCATTTTTTGCAGGCTAATCGTTTATATGACATGCAGATGAAGCAGCATCTACATGCCATAAAAGCTGTCAGCGCTACACTGACAGGGAGACTTGGTGATCATGCACTGCAAATGATCACAAAGTTTCCTAGCTCTGGTGACCAGGATGTCATCATGCTGACATCGGGTCACAATGGCAATGATCAGAAGCCCACATCACGCCGCGGAGTCTCCGATGCCAAGGCAGAGGGGCTGTCAGCCCCTGTGCCGGCTTCCAGAATGCTGCAATCGTGTTCCATCGCAGTATTTCAGAGGTTAAAGTGCCAGGAGCGGTCCCTGACATCAAGTGGCGGGTGCCAGCTGTCATAATCAGCTGACACCCGGAGGCTGAGACGTACTATTCTGTCCATGGTCAAATTGGATCAGGTCACATGGACAGAATAGTACATCTGATGTCAGAAAGTGGTTTGTCATGCGTACCTGTTATGATCCTAGTGGTAGAGGATCTCTGGTATTCTGGCTCAGTGCGCAAAAAACATAGAACTGCTCTAGGGAGGTGGAAACTGGGCTAACCGCATACCTGATCCTGACACACAACTAGAAGTAGCCGGTGAACGTGCCTACGTTGATTCTAGACGTCTCAAGCCAGCCGGAGAACTGACTACCCCTAAAGGGAAAATAAGACCTCACTTGCCTCCAGAGAAATTAACCCCAAAGATATAGAAAGCCCCCAACAAATAATAACGGTGAGGCAAGAGGAAAACACAAACGTAGAGATGAACTAGATTTAGCAAAGTGAGGCCCACTAATCTAGATAGGCAGAAAATAGAAAGTGAACTATGCGGTCAGCAGAAAACCCTGCAAAAACATCCACGCTGAGTATTCAAGAACCCTCGCACCGACTGACGGTGTGAGGGGAGAATATCAGCACCCTAGAGCTTCCAGCGAGCTAGAAAATCACATTTTGAGCAAGCTGAACAAAAAAACACTGATAATGCAAATGATCCAAAGTATGCAAACTGGACTTAGCTTTTCTTGCATGAGACAGATGGCAAGGAATCAGGAGGAGACCAAGTAGGACTGAATACATTGATACCAGGCAAGAGACTGAGTCCTAAGGAGGACTATATAGGGAACACCCACAGATTAATGGAACAGCTGAAGTCCAGGCCTGCAGAAAGACATGACTCATACACTACCATTAGTGACCACAAGAGGGAGCCCCAAAACACAGTTCACAACACGTACCCAAAGGATGAAACAAAAGTCATGATGTTAGGCACTATTGAGTATCATGCTGCTCTGAGTAAGACACAGCAACTGTGTAGATTGCAAGGGAAGCTACTGAAGAAAATAAAATCAGTCTAATACAGTAAAATGTCACAAATAGTGATGAGCGAGTGTATTCATTACTATTCGCTATTCGCATGGTTAGTACGGTATTCGGGTTACTCGTTACATTGTGAGTATTTGTGCACTCACCTCGCTATATTCGGATGCCCTGCTGTGCAGTTTTAGTGCCTCCTTTGCAGCCACTAAACATGTTGGGCTTCTTAACCAATCACAGTAATGCTGCAAACATCTTGGTTGTGGCATTATTGTGATTGGCTGGCCACCCAGCATCATAGGGTCTATTTAAGCCCTGCCGCCATTTTGCGCACATGGTATCCAGAGCCTCCATTCTACAAGCTTAGGAAGAGATCGCTCAGCTGCTAGGGACAGTCTTTAGGCCTCTTGATAACACAAATAACCCTTTCAGGGCTACCTACAGTGTATACTAGGTCAGTGTAGAGAAGGGCTATTTTTCTCTCTATTTTTGTGGTCACAGCCTGGCTTCTGATGTCCACATTAGTCCACTTAAAAAGGTGTTTAGTGCCGAAAGCAAAGCAGTAGCTCAAACATTTCCTACTGCCTGCTACCAAGCATGCACCAGGCCATTTCCCGCCGCTTTTTTGGGGGTCAGAGCCAGGCTCATGCTGTCCACATTAGTTCACTTAAAAAGGCAGTTAGTGCCCTATGCAAAGCAGTAGTCGAAACATTTCCTACTGCTTACTACCAAGCACATACTACACCTGCTAACATTTCTGAAAAGTTACCCTGCCTTGCCTTACCTACTTGAGAAGGTGCACCGTATCAGTGCCCATTTTGGTCATTCCTCTACAGATTTTGCTGATCTTACAGCGCTGCAAAAGAGCTTGAATTTGCAAGCCACCAACTCATTTGTGACCTGCCCACGTTATTGAACTCAGCCTCTCATATGTTAGTGAGGATTAGTGATCAGCAGAGGGCAGTTCCTGAATACCAGCTTCAACTTGGCCGTCAGACTGAGAGTCAGCCACGACACATAACAACTGTCGAGTGGGTGTGGATCACTGACATTTGTGAGGTTCTTGAGAACTACAAGTACTGCACCAAGCTCGTGAGCGGTGATCAGGCTATTATCAGCGTAACCATCCCGCTGCTGTGTCTCTTGACAAAATCACTGCATAATCTCAAAGAGGTAGCTTTGAGTGCCCAGCATGTTGGTATGGAGCCAGATTTCACAATGGGTGATATTACCCAGCCCAGCCAATATTCTGAGGCAACATTGAGTGATGAGGAGGAAGATGAGGTGGATGAGGAGGGAGAGGACTTGTTTTTCTGTGCTACCGACGGGACTCCTAATGCTACAGAGGGGACACCCAACTCAAGTTTCTTGTCTGTGCACCCTGAATGGGCTGGAGAGGAAGAGGTAGAGGAGGAGGAAGAGGCTAGTCAGCATGACGAGAGGATGGGTACTGTTCCTATTGTTTGGGACACAGAACATTTTCATTTTTGCAGCTTGGCTCACATTGCTCAGTTCATGTGTAAATGTCTGTGGCAAGATACACATTTTATACAACAATCAATACTGGTTGCAACCTTTCTCAGTCCACGGTACAAGGAGAAATTTCCTTCTCTTCTTTTGGAGTCAACAAAGAGTTTTAATGGAATCGTTCAAGAGGGCCATTGTAGATCAATTGCTGAAAACATCACCCTCAGACAATGCTGGTTGCAGAGGTAGCAGCTGTTTTCAACACCAAGGGATAATGGGTACAGACAGGAACACCAGGTTTAACAGAGGTGGGAGAAAAATGTGCACAAATTGGGCAATTTTCAATAAACCAGCACAACAGCAAGGGCTATCTGTGTCTGTAACAATGCCAAGGAGGGAGAAGTTGCAAAACATGGTCAAGGGGTACTTAAGTGACCATACGTGCACAGTTTCTGATGCTTCAGTTCCCTTTAATTATTGCGTGTAAGGCCATGTGCACACGTTCGGATTTCTTTCAGAAATTTCCTGAAGAAAACTGGAAATTTTGTGCAAGAAATACGCATTTTTTTTTTTGCGTTTTTTTGGCGGTTTTTTTGCATTTTTTTAGCATTCTGCAAGCGTAATTAGCTTGCAGAATGCTAAAGTTTTCCAAGCGATCTGTAGCATCGCTTGGAAAACTGACTGACAGGTTGGTCACACTTGTCAAACATAGCGTTTGACAAGTGTGACCATCTTTTTACTATAGATGCTGCCTATGCAGCATCTATAGTAAAAGATAGAATGTTTAAAAATAACAAAACAAATAATAAAAATGGTTATACTCACCTGCAGGCGTCTGTTCCTATAGATGCCGGTGTGGTTCAGGACCTTCCATGACATCGCGGTCACGTGAGCGGTCACATGACCGGTCTCGACCAATCACAAGACCGCGACGTCATCGCAGGTCCTTCACCGCACACCAGCTATAGAAACCGAAGCGGCAGCATGCAGCGGAGAGGCGAGAAGACATCGAAGGTGAGTATATGACTATTTTTTATTTTAATTCTTTTTTTTGACCAATTATATGGTGCCCAGTCCGTGGAGGAGAGTCTCCTCTCCTCCACCCTGGGTACCAACCGCACATAATCTGCTTACTTCCCGCATGGTGTGCACAGCCCCGTGCGGGAAGTAAGCAGATCAATGCACTCCTAGGTGTGCGGAATTCCCTGCAATTCCACATTTTAATGAACATGTTGCTTTTTTTCCCGCGATGCGATTTTTTCGCGGAAAAAAAGGCTACATTTGCACAAAAAATGCGGAATACACTGAAAATAATGGGAGGCATATGTTAGCGTTTTTTTCGCGTTTTTATCACGTTTTTATAGCGAAAAAACACGAAAAATACTGAACGTGTGCACATGACCTCAAAGCTGAACAATTGGCCCAACCTCTGCATATGCGCCTTGGACGTGCTGGCCTGCCCCGCTGATAGTGTGATGTCGAAGCATGTTTTCAGTTCCTCTGGGTCAATCATCATTGATAGGTGCCCTTGCCTTCCCATGGAAAATTCAGACAGACTTACTCTGATTAAATTCAACAAGGACTGGATATTTCCACAGTTTGCAATTCCTCCAGATGACAGCATGCCAAAATAAATTCACCAAAAGTACTGATTCATGCTACTGCTGTTAACGTCAACCCCTTCCCATAAAAACCTGTTTCCTTCCTTTGCCAACCATGACTCAGCCCATAGGGCTAATTTTTACAAACCCTATGCACATTGTGCAGTGGACAAAGCAGGACAGTTTTGTTACTCCAGCCTAACTACTATTTGTGATTGAAGGCCCTTGGGATGGTGGCTTCCTGCGTAAACCATGACCATGACATAATTTTTACAAACCCTATGCACATTGTGCAGTGGACAAATCTTGAATGTAGAGTTGTCCTACCAAACTAATATTTGTCATTGGAGGCCCTTTTGACAGGTTGTCCCATACTGTGACTGAGATATAGGATACATATTCAATAGAAATGTACACTCACTGTTGATGACCGAGTGTTGGCCCTTTGAAACTTGAATTGAGGCCCACAACTACTACAGTAGTACAGCGTAGATAATGTTTGTCAAGGGAGGCCCTTGTCATGGTATCTTTCTGCATATATGACAGCCCCCAGGAGTAATTTTTTGAAATACGATGCACATTCTGCACTTGACCAAGTAGTTCAGTATCAAGAAATCTTTTATTCGGTTATAATCTGGGGAATATTGCCAATACTCCAACCCATGCTGCAGGGGGGCACCATATATCCTTTGTCCATTGACTTGCCCAAGAGATATAATTGAGCTTGTCATGCAGTTGACTAGTGCAGATTTATTTTTCCGGTTCACAGAGTTCACCCAAGCCTGAGGATCGCAGGCCGCATTCACTGCTGCCTTCTAATACTTCATGTCTCTTGCCCTTTTTCCATGTAGTCCCTGCCCTTAAAGGAGTTAAATAATAGAGTGAGGGATGTGCAATATGAATAAGTGAGGGCACTCTCAAATGTATACAAGATGGCCCTCCAACATTTCTAGAGGAGGGCACTTCCAAACGTATATTACAGGGTCACATGAGGGCTCTCACTAAACTCAGGGTTCCTGCCTACTGCAGGCCCCCTGTAAATTAAGGGCCGCAGAATCATATGGAGGTGGAGGAAGGGGAGGAGGAGGGTAAAGCCCCACGCTACAATAGGCACATTGTAAACATTGTAAACTGCTATAGAATATGTATTCCACTATCTGAATGTCAATGAGGGAGGGACCGCCCAAATGTTTAACAGCAGTCCCTCCAAAACGCATGTTACAAGGCCAACTGAGGTCTTTCAGGTCAAACATCAACATACCTTCTGGTACTTTGTAGCTGGCCTTGTAAAGTGCTGTAGAATAGCTAACTAAAAATGATGTATGACAGAGGGACCTACAAAATGTATAAGTCAGGGCCCTCCCAATTGTAAAAGGCAAAAAAAATGTGATTTTTACAAAGTACTCGTTACCAGTATAACGATTATGAGTATTATGGTACTCGATCATCACTAGTCAGAAACATCAGAAAAGTTGTTTCTACCAATAGTTTACCTATGTTTAATTAAGCTGTTGCCGCACATGAAATAATGAAATATAAAGCATTCATCCTAATTTAAGAGCATGTCCCTAAACAAACTCATTGACTCCCCTGAGTACCATATATACTCGTGTATAAGCCGAGTTTTTCAGCACATTTTTTGTGCTAAAAACACCCCCCTCGGCTTATACATGAGTACGGGAAAAAAAGCTGGCAGGGGAGGAGGGGCGGTGGTGCAGTGAGTGCTAGGAGCTGGCACAAACATCATACTCACCTAACTGCGTGCCCCGGGTCCTGGCACTCCATCTCGTTCCAGCTGCTGATGTTTGCCTACAGCTCTTCCTGTGTTCAGTGGTCACTTGGTACTGCTCATTAAGGTGATGAATTTGGACGTGTCTCCATTTCCATAGGGGTGGAGGGCATATTCATCACCTTAATGAGCGGTACCATATGACTGCTGAGCACAGGAAAAGCTGCAGGCAGGCGCTGGTGGCCGGAATAGTGAATAGTGAAGTAATTTACTAGTAAGAGCTATTTAACCCCTTCCCAACCTGTGACACAGCCTATGCGTCATGAAAGTCGGTGCCAATCCGACCTGTGACGCATATGCTGTGTCACAGAATGATCACGTTCCTGCAGATCGGGTGAAAGGGTTAACTCCCATTTCACCCAACATGCAGGGACAGGGGGAGTGGTACTTCAGCCCAGGGGGGGTGGCTTCACCCCCCCTGTGGCTACGATCGCACTGATTGGCTGTTGAAAGTGAAACTGCCAATCAGAGCGATTTGTAATATTTCACCTAAAAAAACTGGTGAAATATTACAATCCAGCCATGGCCGATGCTGCAATATCATCGGCCATGGCTGGAAACACTGATGTACCCCCCCACCGCTACCGATCTCCCCGGTCCTCCGTCCGGTGCCCGCTCCCCTCCGTAGTCCTGTCTGCTCCCCCGTCCTCCTGCCCGGTCCCCCCATGCTCCGATGCCACCCCCCCGTCCTCCGATCCACCCCTTATGCTCAGATCTCCCCCCTCATACTTACCGGGCCTCCCGGTGTCCGTCCGTTTTCTCCATGGGAGCCACCATCTTCCAAAATGGCGGGCGCATGCGCAGTGCGCCCGCCGAATCTGCCGGCCGGCAGATTCGTTCCGGGTGTAGTTTGATCACTGTTATAGGTTATATCACAGTGATCAAAATAAAAAAAATAGTAAATGACCCCCCCTTTATCACCCCCATAGAAAGGGACAATAATAAAAAAAAGAAAATATTTTTTTTTCTTTCTCCACTAGGGTTAGGGTTAGAACTAGGGTTAGAACTAGGGGTAGGGTTAGGGTTAGGGTTAGGGCATGTGCACACAGTGCGGATTTGGCTGCAGATCCGCAGTGGATCCGAAGTGGATTGGCCACTGCGAATTCGTGGCAGTTTTCCATCAGGTTTACAGTACCATGTACACCTATGGAAAACCAAATCCGCTGTGCCCATGGTGCGGAAAATTCCGTGCGGAAACGCTGCATTGTATTTTCCGCAGCATGTCAATTCTTTGTGCGGATTCCGCAGCGTTTTACACCTGTTCCTCAATAGGAATCCGCAGGTGAAATCCGCACTAAAAAACACTGGAAATCCGCTGTAAATCCGCAGGTAAAACGCAGTGCCTTTTCCCTGCAGATTTTTCAAAAATCGTGCGGAAAAATCTCACACGAATCCGCAACGTGGGCACATAGCCTTAGGGTTAGGGTTGGAATTAGAGTTAGGGTTGGAATTAGGGCTAGGGTTGGAAATAGGGTTAAGATTAGGCTTGTGGTTAAGGTTACGGATAGGGTTAGGGATGTGTTGGGGTTACAGTTGTGGTTAGGGTTGGGATTAGAGTTAGGGTTGGGATTAGGGTTAGGATTAGGGTTAGGGTTGGGATTAAGGTTACGGGTGTGTTGGGGTTAGGGTTGTGGTTAGGGGTGTGTTCTGGGGTTAGGGTTGTGATTAGGGTTATGGCTACAGTTGGGATTAGGGTTAGGGGTGTGTTGGGGTTAGTGTTGAAGTTAGAATTGAGGGGTTTCCACTGTTTAGGCACATCAGGGGTCTCCAAACGCAACATGGCGCCACCATTGATTCCGGCCAATCTTGCGTTCAAAAAGTCAAATGGTGCTCCTTCCCTTCCGAGCCCTGCCGTGCGCCCAAACAGTGGTTTACCCCCACATATAAGGTATCAGCGTACTCAGGACAAATTGGACAACAACGTTCGTGGTCCAGTTTCTCCTTTTACCCTTGGGAAAATAAAAAAATTGTTGCTAAAGTTCATTTTTGTGACTAAAAAGTTAAATGTTCATTTTTTACTTCCATGTTGCTTCTGCTGCTGTGAAACACCTGAAGGGTTAATAAACTTCTTGAATGTGGTTTTGAGCACCTTGTGGGGTGCAGATTTTAGAATGGTGTCACTTTTGGGTATTTTCAGCCATTTAGAACCCTCAAAATGACTTCAAATGTGAGGCGGTCCCTAAAAAAAATGGTTTTGTAAATTTTGTTGTAAAAATGAGAAATCACTGGTCAAATTTTAACCCTTATAACTTCCCAGCAAAAAAAAAAATGTGTTTCCAAAATTGTGCTGATGTAAAGTAGACATGTGGGAAATGTTATTTATTAACTATTTTGTGTCACATAACTCTCTGGTTTAACAGAATAAAAATTCAAAATGTGAAAATTGCGAAATTTTCTAAATTTTTGCCAAATTTCCGTTTTTTTCACAAATAAACTCAGAAATTATCGACCTAAATTTACCACTATCATGAAGCCCAATATGTCACGAAAAAACAATCTCAGAATCGCTAGGATCCGTTGAAGCGTTCCTGAGTTATTACCTCATAAAGGGACACTGGTCAGAATTGCAAAAAATGGCCAGGTCATTAAGGTCAAAATAGGCTGGGTCATGAAGGGGTTAGTACATGCTAACAGCTCTTATACAATAAAGAAGTTTTATAATTCCATTCACATTATAGCAAATTTGAAGAATATTGTTTATTCTAATTCATTATTTTCAGTAGTTTACCATAAAATATTAGGCAACTACTGGTGCATAATTAAAGAAGCACTCCCATCAAGGTCTGCATCCTCATAATGTATTGCAATCATACAATGTATTGCAATTATACCATGCTGTGCACTTACAATTGCTCATATGGGCTTTCTACCCAGAAAATTCTTCTCTTTTCTCTGCTCTATGTAGGAAAAGAAAGCCCCCTGTCCCTGTATTTATCATCCCCTTTTCAAACCCTAAACCAGCTGCTCCACTCCTCCCCCTGCCAGGGACTTTTGCATTGCCTTATGATTTATACAGTGAAAATTGAACTCCTGTTTCTACATAGAGTTTAGAAGGATTCAACTAGTCAGTTTTTAATAGATCTAATGCATAGATATCATAGACCTTATGCAAAACAGAAGAATTAATTGGGTGAATGGCAAATTGAACAATCATAAGTACACAGTTCCATATAATATGACCTTCAATATATTAAGAGGATAAACATGTTGATGGGAGTGCTTCTTTAAAGGGAACCTGTCACCTGAATTTGGCGGGACCGGTTTTGGGTCATATGGGCGGGGTTTTTGGGTGTTTGATTCACCCTTTCCTTACCCGCTGACTGCATGCTGGCCGCATGCTGGCCGCAATATTGGATTGAAGCTCATTCTCTGTCCTCCACAGTACATGCCTGCACAAGGCAATCTTGCCTTACGCAGGTGTGTACTATGGAGGACAGAGAATGAACTTCAATCCAATATTGCGGCCAGCATGCAGCCAGCGGGTAAGGAAAGGGTGAATCAAACACCCGAAAACCCCGCCCATATGACTGAAAACCGGTCCCGCCAAATTCAGGTGACAGGTTCCCTTTAAGGTATTGTTGACTGTAAACTGACAGCACAATGCAATAAGGCACATCTGTCAGAGTCATGCCTTAACAGCATTGTGCAGGGTGGAGGCAGTGCCGGAAGGACCTTATTACATGTGTATTTGTATCATATATCATGGATATCAATGTGGCTCAGACCAGCTTGCCTGATAAAAATAACAGCAGTGCTGCATATGCCCCACATAATGTAGAATAGAAATAAAAGAATTAAAAACAAATGGTAAGTGAAATATGTAATATAGTCCGTTAGTGTTTTTATTAAATTTGGATGCACAGTAAAAATGTCAATATATTTGATTTGGTGATATTTAGGATAATTTTATATATGTAAATAGTGCTACTATTAATTTTAATTTTAACAATATTATTAAAATTATTTATTTATGTTATATTATATAAGTGCTAAAACATAAATTTGTCCATATGTTCTTGCTGACAGATCATTGTGGGTTTAAAATGGATCATGGTGTTACATAGTAATCATTCTCATGAGGACTCACACTTTGTATTACAAGGTAAAATCTAATAAAAAATGTTAATTTTCATCAGCAATGAATGAGTAATAAATGTAATAAAAATTTAAATAAAGCAATATTTTAATCAGATTTACTTGTCATCTATAATTTGTATATAAATATGCATGAGGTAATAGGAAAATATTACATGTGACAGCCCTGTTCTAAATCTATGCTAACAAATGGATGTGTCTATTTGCTACCTTTCTGAAAGTCTATACGGGGGTAACTTAGAAGAGGAAGTTTTCCTTTATATTCATTTTCCATCTTGAATTTTACAGACGGGTCCAAAGAATTCAAAGTTGGCAAAATTCCATAGGGATCCATTACACTAGCTTGGAAATGGAGCCAAACCATCATCAACATACCATATCCATAGTACAGGGCACCACGTGGAATATTCCAAAACAGTATCATATCGCATTACAGGAAAAGCAATCCATTGTAAATTACCATAAGATATATGTCTGCTCATAAATCAAGACAGTGGGGTGACTAAAGCAAGGATGTAAGCATGATAGAGATGGATTTTTACTGTACAAGCATCACAAATGTCCATATTATTTTGGATTTCTTCCATAAATAACGGCATACTTGAGTTTAAAGGAACATTTTATAGATATCTAGTTAGGATGTGCATTACATGGTTTTACATGCTGTTTAGCTATGCAATTCAAGACAGAAGGAATTTTAGAGATTCTTAAAAGTTAAATTTTTCCTTATGTTTATAATATTGTATTTAGAGCCCTAGTGTTTTTTTTTTTGTTTTTTTTTAAGTCACTATTATTTTTATCTTGTGGTCTTCTCTGATGTTTTTTGTGCCAAGTTCATCAAAATGACACAATTCATAAACTGTGCTAAAAATTAAAAAACAAATCCAGTTTTTAATTTTTTTTGCTACTTTTTAGAATAAGAAGTTGCAAGTTTTTCAAAATGTCACAAATTTATGGTGTATATAAAATAACTCCAGGGGGAACGAAGGACATTTGTGACAACCTTTTTGATTATTTGCAAACAAAACCCAAAGAAGAAAACTAAAAAACAAAACTATCTGAGCACATATAAAATAGGTTTAAGAATAGACGCACATAGAAAAATAATTTTATTGCAATCAAAAAAAGGTGCAAAAAAAAATCAACAAAAAATAGGCATAAGTGCAATAATTAGATTAGCCCACACCAGCTGATTTATTAAGACTGACATTACTAGTTTTATTGAAAGAAAACTGGAGTAAACACTTTGATGACTAATAACCATGGTGTTTTAACCCCTTTCTGCCAGCTGACGGAATAGTACGTCAGCTGGCAGATCCCCTGCTTTAAGGTGGGCTCCGGTGGCGAGCCCACCTTAAAGCCGCGACATGTCAGCTGTTTTGTACAGCTGACATG
Organism: Ranitomeya variabilis; assembly: GCF_051348905.1. Taxonomy (NCBI): domain Eukaryota; kingdom Metazoa; phylum Chordata; class Amphibia; order Anura; family Dendrobatidae; genus Ranitomeya; species Ranitomeya variabilis. The sequence goes on along the minus strand of NC_135233.1, from coordinate 919,264,497 downwards.
TGCGCGCAATGAGCGCGAGCGGAATCGCGATCCGCCCGTGCCCATGAACTAGTTAAATGCCGCTGTCAAGCGCTGACAGCGGCATTTAACTAGCTCTCCCTGCCACGCGGCCGGAGCTGCTCGCACTGCTGACCCCCATCACATGATCGGGGGTCAGCGATGCATTGCCATAACAACCAGAGGTCTCCTTGAGACCTCAATGTTGTTGATGGCCGATTGCTTTGAGCGCCACCCTGTGGTCGGCGGTCAAAGTACACCTGCCTTTCTGCTACATAGAGGTGATCTGTATTTCACCTCTATGTAGCAGAGCTGATCATGTAGTGCATGCTTCTAGCCTCCTATGGAGGCTATTGAAGCATGCCAAAATAAAAAAAAAAAGTGTTTAAAAATTAAAAAAAAATAAAAAATATATAAAAGTTCAAATCACCCCCCTTTCGCCCCAATCAAAATAAAACAATTAAAAAAAATTAAACATACACATGTTTGGTATCGCCGCTTTCAGAATTGCCTGATCTATCAATAAAAACAAAGGATTAACCTGACCGCTAAATGGCGTAGCAAGAAAAAAATCAAAACGCCCAAATTCCTTTTTTTTGGTCGCCGCGACACTGCATTAAAATGCAATAATGGGCGATCAAAAGAATGTATCTACACCAAAATGGTATCATTAAAAACGCCAGCTTGGCAAGCAAAAAATAAGCCCTCTCCCGACCCCAGACCATGAAAATTGGAGACGCTACGGGTATCAGAAAATCGCACAATTTTTTTTTTTTTTTAATCAAAGTTTGGAATTTTTTTTCACCACTTAGCTAAAAAATAACCTAGACATGTTAGGTGTCTATGAACTCATAATGACCTGGAGAATCATAATCGCAGGTTAGTTTTAGCATTTGGTGAACCTAGCAAAAAAGCCAAAAAAGTATTTCACGCTGCTTTTGGGTGACCTTAAGCCACTCCTGGTGCAAAAATGTAAGCAGTTCTTTGTTTGATGGCTTGTGACTATCCATCTTCCTCTTGATTACATTCCAGAGGTTTTCAATGTGGTTCAGGTCTGGAGATTTGGGCTGGCCATGACAGGGATTTTATGTGGTGGTCCTTCATCCACACCTTGATTGACATAGCTGTGTGGCAGAAGCTAAATTCAAAATGTATTGCTTGAAACTTCAGAGACATGTTGTCAGTAGTGTTGAGCGATAGCTTCCGATACTTGAAAGTATTGGTATCGGATAGTATCGGCCGATACCCAAAAAATATCGGATATCGCCGATACCGATACCCGATACCAATACAAGTCAATGGGACACAAGTATCGGAAGCTATCCTGGATGGTTCCCAGGGTCTGAAGGAGAGGAAACTCTCCTTCAGGCCCTGGGATCCATATTCATGTAAAAAATAAAGAATTAAAATAAAAAATATGGATATACTCACCCGTCCGGCAGCCCCTGGACCTTACCGATGTAACCTGCAGCCTCCGTTCCTAAGAATGAGGAGTTTAGGACCTTCGATGACATCGCGGCTTGTGATTGGTCGCGTGACCGCTCATGTGACCACTCACGCGACCAATCACAAGCCGCGACATCATCGCAGGTCCTAAACTCCTCATTCTTAGGAACGGAGGCTGCCGGTTACATCGGTAAGGTCCAGGGGCCGCCGGACGGGTGAGTATATCCATATCTTTTATTTTAATTCTTTATTTTTTACATGAATATGGATCCCAGGGCCTGAAGGAGAGTCTCCTCTCCTCCAGACCCTGGGAACCATACACTGGGAACTTCCGATTCCGATTTCCGATATCACAAAAATATCGGAACTCGGTATCGGAATTCCGATACCGCAAATATCGGCCGATACCCGATACTTGCAGTATCGGAATGCTTAACACTAGTTGTCAGTAGTTTATAGAATAAAAGAACAATTTACATTTTACTCAAAAATATACCTATAAAGAGAAAAATCATACAAACTGAAAATTTTGCAGTGGTCTCTTAATTTTTGCCAGAGGTGTATATGTCTAGGTATAATTATATATTGGTAGTGCTACAGTACTAAGTGTATTTTCATTCCTGCTAAATATTTATTGCATTTTTTGTGCTGCTATGTATAGAGTAAGTGCAGTTATTTTACTGGCCAATAGATGGGGGCATTATAGTGTACAGAGATTTCATCTAGTGTGTAGTGTAGGAAATGATGAACATAGGAGGGGCTGCTGTGTGGTAAGTTAGGAACGTTTCCTTCAGTAGTCAGAAGGGCCTGGGCATCCAAATAGTCCACACGGGCTCTAGGCCCAGCACACCACAGCAGCCACGCAATGTTATAAGGAGGGAAGCTTAGCTATTCGGATTCTATAGGACAGAAGTATGTATCAAGCAGCAGGATTGCAGCAGTTCATAGCTATAGAAAGGAAGTGGTCTGGAATAGTACAGGGCGCAGATTGTTCAGCATGTGGCAGATTATTGCATGGACCGATGCTCTCAAGAATTGGGCAAAATGGACTGGAGAATCCCCAGGCACAGTGAGTCTGAAAAGGGAGAATGCTGCAGTACCGCCTAAGGCGCGATTATCCCATAATATACTGGAGGATGTGGAACTGAGTGCAGGGAAAGAGCAGAATGAGAACTGCATGGGACTTGCTGTTGATGTTGTTACTGACAAGAATGTGCTGCCAAGTCATTCAAATAAAGTTTCACATGTTGCATTTGAACTGGACTGTGTCTCAATTCTTGTGAAATCGTCTGCAGACAGCCTTCAGTTGCGCAGAAGAGAACCTGATGATGCTGGACCTGAAAACATAGGTATACTGACTAAGGAACATCGTGCTTATGTGAGGGGAGGCCAGGGTATGATGGAGCATGAATCCTCAGCCACGACTACCGCCCTGGCCTACCCTTATACATAAACACTGCTATGTTGACATTGTAGTACATTACTTCAATAAAATGGCGCCGGAGACAGCATGTGGGCATACCGTGCTATATCGGGCTCCATTTTGTTTAATACATTATGCAAATTTGCAGACAGTGTTTTAAAAAATGTTTACACACACTGACTCTGGCACCATTTTATTGAAGTATTGTACTACAAAATAAAAGGGCAGCTGTCTCCATAAATAACGCTATTTACCTGCAGATATGCAGTTAATCTGCAGGTTAATAGTACTATTATGCTGTCTGGCGCATGCATGCAATTGAATACAGTGGGAAGAAAATTAACTTTATTGTCCCCGCCATTATTCAGCTTCAGTCATGGAGGCGGGGCGGTACAGGTTCAGTCACGAGCGGCCACTGTAACCACGCTTCCTGCCCTGATTGACATCAGCTCTGCATTGAGGCAGGCTGTCATTCAGGCTCGCATGTGACTGAAACCGAATGCTGTCGGGAAAAAAAATCAGTTCATTTTCTCCACGCTGCATTTGGCTCCATGCAGGCGCCGAGCAGCATAATATCGTTGTTAACCTGCAGATTAACCGCATATCTACAGGTTAACAGTGTTCTTTCTGGTAACAGGATCTCTTTAACAGAACATAGAAATGTACCAATAAAAATGCTCGCTACCCGGGCATAGAATGGGTTCAATAGCTAGTCCTTGAATATGCTCCTGAAGCCTGGTGTATGCTTCCCCATCCTGGTACATGCTCTTCCAGCCTGGTACATGCTTCCCCTGCCTAGTATATGCCCCCCTCAGCCTGGTACATACTCTCTCAGCCTGGAACATACTCTCTCAGCCTGACATGTGCATGGTATAATGCTTCCATCCTGGTATATGCACCACATCCTGGTATATGCTCTCCCATCCTGGTATATGCTCTCCCATCCTGATATATGCTCCCCCATCCTGATATATGCTTCCCCAGCATGGTATATGCTCCCTCATTCTGGTTTCCCACCTTATTATATGCTTTCCCATCCTGGTCTCCCATCCTATTATATGCTCCCCAATCCTGGTATATGCTCCCCATCCTTTTATATGCTCTCCCATCCTGGTCCCGCACCCTGGTATATGCCCCATCAACCTGGTCTCCCATTCTGTTTTATGTTTCCCCATCCTAGTATATTCTCCCACATCCTATTATAAGCTTCCCTATCCTGGTATATCACCCTCAACCTGGTATATGCTCCCTCACCCTGGTACCCTGTTCTATTATGTGCTACCCCATCCTGGTCCCCATTCTAGTATATGCTCCCCCATCCTGCCTGTGCTGCTGTTGTTCCATGCAATCAAACAAAAAAAAGGAGGTCTCTTTGTAAGTCTATGAATATCTCGCTTGACTTTTCTTCGGCTTACCATCTGCAGACCATTGGCCAAGTGGAACATACAAATCAGATTCTGGTGACTTATCTTCATCATTTCTCCAATGCTCATCAGAACGATTGGTGAGACTTACTTCCATGGGCTGAATTTTCCTATAAAAACCATACCAGTGAAGGTTCTTCCAAGTCTACATTTTTTATCATCTGCGGTCAACATCCTGGTCTTCCTCTACTGGGTCATCCAGTCTCTGCTGTACCAGCGGCTGATCTTCTGTCTATAGAGTTCTCCAGGGTCTGGCAGGAGACCAAGTCCGCTCTTGAATTAGCACGGGATAGGATGAAGAGACATGCGGATAAAAGGCGCCTTGATTCTCCTCTATATCATCCTGGTGATAAAGTGTGGTTATCTTCTAAGTTTGTCCATCTTAAAATTCCTTTGCATAAGCTGGGCCCTTGGTACATTAGGCCTTTCGAGGTTTAGGCCCGCATCAATAATGTCTCTTACAAGCTCAGGTTACCTGCCTCTCTCCGTATTCCCAATTCCTTTCACGAGTCTCTTCTGAAGCCAGTGGTTTTCAATCATTTTCATGCCTCGACTGTTCATTCTCCTCCTGTTTCCGCGGATGATGTTTTTGAGGTTAAGGGCATTCTTGCCATAAAAAAGTTGAGAGGTAGAACTTTGTTTTTGGTCAACTGGAAGGGTTTTGGTCCTGAGAAGAGATCCTGGGAGCCTCAGGAGAACATCAAGGCTCCACGAATTTTAGCTAGATTTCTTTCTTGCTTAAAAAAAGGGGGTATAAAGACGGGGGTACTGTCACATCACCGCCACTGCTGCCACTGCCTCCCAAATCCTCCCATACTTAACTCCCTTTGGCGTCTTGGTGCCCTTCCACAGCTGTCGATCCTCGCCGGCTCTCTGCTTCTCAGCGCTCCCACCCGGCATCTGCCTCCCGTCGAGTGCAAACGCGCACTGAGTTCTGTGCTGCGCGCACACTTCTGGGTTCTCCGGGCTTTCCTCTCACTTGTCCTCTCTATCATCCAGGAGGACTCCTACCCAGAAGTACTGCACGGCGCTGCCCTTATTACTCTGCCTCTTCTGCTTTGCTTTGCCTGTTTCTCATTTGTGTTTACAAGTGATTCTGGCAGCACGCCTGTTCAGCGTCCCCTGTTATCTGACTTTGTTCTTTTGCCTATTCTCTCCTTAGATCCAGCCCTCGTTCTCCATCCTGTCTGTTCTTCAGTGTCCTGCCTGCCCATTGGTGTCCTTTCTCCCTGCCCGTGTTCCTGACTCCTGCCTGTCACTTCTCATCCTCCATCCAGTCTGTATTTCCATCCAGTCTTTGTTCTCCATCCTGTCCGTTCTCCCAGTGTCCTGCCTGCCAGCTCGTGTCGTCCACCCTGCCAGTGTTCCTGTCCCCAGACTGTCATTCTCTTCCTCCGCCCACTCCGTGTTTCCGTGAGTCACCTTCCTGTCGATCCAAGCCTACCAGCTGCCATGGCGATAGTCTTCCACGGGTCTGCCGCTAACGCTCCTTGTGTAGGGGGTGGTCCATCATGTCAGCTCGCCCGTGGGAGGATCGTTGTCACGGTCCAGTGGGTCCACCCTGTTGTGAATTCCGCTCTTGGGCTCCCTCTGGTGGTTGTAAGTGGCACTTTTGTGAGTTCTGCTCTTGGGCTCCCTCCGGTGGATTTAAGTGGAACTGCTGCTTCTTGGATTTAGCAGTCAGCAGCTGCTTCCACTGATCGTCTATTGTGGCTCGGCTATTTATTCTGGCTCTATCCTTCAGCTAGTGCCAGTTGTCAATGGTTCCTGCTTGGATTCACATCTCTCTTGGATTTCCCTGATATTCTGACCAGTTCAGCAAAGATAAGTCCCTGCTTTGCTCTTTTGCTTTCCACTTGTTGTGGACTTAATCGTTCAGCATATTCTATGTTTTTTTTCCTAGTCCAGCTTGTCAGTATGGATTTATTCAGTTAAGCTGGAAGCTCTGGGAAGCAGATTTACCCTCCGCACCTTTAGTCAGGTGTAAAGATTTTTGTAAACTCTGTGGTGGATTTTTCTAGTTTTTAATACTGACCGCACAGCATTCTGTCCTGTTCTATCTATCTAGCTAGATTGGCCTCCTTTGCTACATCCTAGTTTCATTCTGTGTATGTCATTTCCCTCTCCACTCACAGTCAATATTTGTGGGGGGTTGTCTGTCCTTTGGGGATTTTCTTTGAGGCAAGATAGCTTTCCTGTTTCTATCTTTAGGGGTAGTTAGTCCTCCGGCTGTGACGAGGTGTCTAGGGAGTGACAGGAACATCCCACGGCTACTTCTAGTGTTGTGTTAAGCTCAGGAACTGCGGTCAGTACAGGTACCACCTCCTCCAGAGCGCGTCTCATGTTGCTCCTAAACCACCAGTTCATAACACCACCCCTTAGTATCCTCAGTACAGTCCTCACAAGCTGGCTGTGCTTTTCCTTCAGGACACCACCAGCAGCGCTGAAAACAGGTTCTGAGAGAATGCTGGCTGCTGTTCACGATAAAAACCTCTAAGGCGTGTGAGGCGAGATCAGGCCACTCATCCATTTTGGAAGACCAAAATGTAAAAGGGTCCAAACCCTCCCTCATGGTATTCATATTCAGTTCTAGATACTCCTGCACCATCCTCTCCATTTGTTCACACGTAAGACTTGTTGTGGTGGTGCATGAGCTGGTCTAAAAAAAGTGTCAAAGGACTCACAGAAATTACTTCTTCCACTTACACCACTGCTGCTGCTACTGTTAATGCTTTGACGTTGATGAATTGACGTGCCAGAGGTTGGAAGTCTAGAGCTGTGATGTAAACTGTGTGCTTCATTGCTGTCTTGGAGAAAAGCTTTATTAAGTTTGTTTCGATACTCTGGCATTCACAGGTCCCTTTCCAGGGTGGGAAGCATCTGGCAAAATTTGGTTTTATAACGTGGATCTGACAGAGTGGCAACAAAGTAGTCAGCAGTATTCCTAATCATAACTATACTGGGATCATGTTGCAGTACTGAGATAGTGGGAGTCACTCTTTGCACTTTTGGAACGCATGTATCATTAAGGCAGAGGTTAAGGGTGTATGTGGAGGCCAGAGGAGACAGAGGGGGAGGTAAAAGCAGTGGAGAAAGTGTTAAATGTAGTGGTTTGTCCTGCAAGCTTTTGGGATTCCAAGACTTGTGGAGCAGCGTACGCATGCGCCGTTTTGCAGTGTGCAGTGGTGTTCGGCAAACGCAACATGTTGCATTTTTGAGGCATCAAATATTGTGCAATCATGTGCATGTGGATGATTGTGGATGAGTGCATAAAAAACACATTACTGTCTATGGGAATGCATTGGTACGCAAGGACATGAGCACCCATGCGTTCGATACGCATGCGTACTTTAGACTGCGCATGTCCAGAAAATGATGTCACCACCTCCACCATGTGCATAAAAAATGCAAACGCATGCCAAAACGCATTTAAACGCATGCACATGCATCTTTTTTTTGCATCATGCGTAAGATGATGCTGAGGCATAAACATGCGTTTGCATGTGTTTTGGGATGTGTTTGCACATGCAGATGATACGCTGCACACAGAAACGCTAAAGTGAACCTAACCTTACACACTAGATGCTGCAAACTATTTTAAAGTCAGGTCCCCTACGGTATGACACTAGGAACAGAAGAAATTTTTGGTGTCTTCTGGATCAGGCCAGAGTCAGGTCCCCTAATGTATGACATTTAGCAACTGAAAACATTTTTTGGTTATGTGCGTGAGATCTGCAGACAGCTCAATTTCAAACCAACAAAATGACAAAGTGTGATACGGCGGGCTGTCTAACTATTTGCAACTGGAAAATCATAACTTTTTAAGTGTGTAACAGGTCTGTAGACAGTTTCATATCACCACAAAACTTAATGACAAGGTGGGATACAGCAGGCTGTTTCTCATTTAGCTAGTGAAAAAATATTATTTAGAATGCTATACTGGAGCACAATAGAAGCAGTGCACAGCACACTTATAGGACATGTGCCCTGCTGGTTTTGTCTGTGAACCTAAGTAATGGCCCAAAAAATATGCTGGAAGGTAAATTTAACAGCCACACTGGACACTAGCTAAATTCTGGGATACAGCAGGCTGTTTCACATTTAGGTAGTGAAAAAATATTATTTATAATACTATACTCGTGCATGGAGCACAATACAAGCAGTTCACAGCACACTTGCAGGACAAGTGCCCTGCTGGTTTTGTCTGTGGACCTCAGTAATGACCAAAAGAACAAAAAATGCTGGAAGGTAAATTTAACAGCAGCACTGGACACTAGCTACCTACACTATCTGACTGATATACAATCGCCTAGCTAACTAGGTAAAATCTTGCTGCTAACAGCGGCAGCGTCAGGAGCAGCCTATCTGCGCTGTTACAGTGTCAAAATGGCACTAAAACAAGATGTCCGCTCTTTATATGGAGAGGGACAAGTGATTTCAACAGTCAGTGACACGAGCAATGGTGTCAGGACAATGTGGATGTTTCCTGCACTCTGATTGGCTAGCCGCAATGTGCAAAATTAGGGAAAAAAATTTACTGTTTACAAGAACGTCATGCCTCTGAGCTCTGCAACCCCCCCTCTCAACAAACACGTGCCAACGCTTATGATACATCACCATTATCGTTGCTAAATTGCTGAAAATACTTTTTTGGCAACGCAAATATTTTCCCGCACTTTTTACCGAATGGTACCAATTTTTCCTGATTTCATAAAATTTTGCTTGCGTTTCCGATCACGAATCCGAATTTGCCACATTTGTGCCGAATTTATGCTTGGAGATCGTTTTCTGAACAAATTCGCTCATCACTATCTATAAGGATGTAAAAATATTTTCATTTATTAAAATAAGCATAAACTTGCATGACAGGAACTTAATTCTAATACTTCCAGTTTACAAGAAATTAGTGGGTTCTCAACTAGAATGTGCAGCACAGTTCATGGCACCTTTTCATAGAAAGATTCCCTTAGAAAAGATTTCGTAATAAAGACATGATGAAATTAAAATACAGGGTGAGCCATGTATATAGATACACCTAAATAAAATGGGAATGGTTGGTGATATCAACTTCCTGTTTGTTGCACATTAGTATATGGGAGGGGGAAACATTTTCAAGATGGGTGGTGACCATGGCGGCCATTTTAAAGTTGGCCATTTTGGATCCAACTTTATTTTTTCCAATGGGTAGAGGGTCATGTGATGCATCAAACTTATTGAGAATATGACAAGCAAAACAATGGTACACTTGGTTTTAACGTAACTTTTTTCTTTCATGAGTTATTTACAAGTTTCTCTTTGTTTACAGTCATTGACATGTCGCAGAGTTTAACATGTGAAGAGCGTATAGAAATTGTGTTGATGTCTGGAGTGTCTGGAATGCAGTACCTGAGTCATTGCAGCAGATTTCAATGAAAGACACCCTACGCAAGGAAACTGTCACCATTTCCATGTTATTTAGGTGTATCCGTATAAATGGCCCACCCATAAAAGTTTGCATCATCACTGAACATAATGTTCTGTGTAAACTGAGGGTCCTGTTCCAATTTTTGTTTTGCCCATTCTGCAAATTCAGAGTGCTGATCTGGCATCAGTCAAACATCCCTTCAGCGCAAATTAGCTACTCACAAATGGCACCCTTACAAAATCCAGCTGCTGCAGCATCTCAATGAAGATGACCCAGATCGGCGCGCTGAATTTGCAGAATGCGCAAAACAAAAATTGGATCAGGACCCTCAGTTTACACAGAACATTATGTTCATTGATGAGGCAAACTTTTTTGGGTGGGTCATTTATATGGATACACCTAAATAACATGGGAATGGTGACAGTTTTCTTGCATAGAGTGTCTTGCATTGAAATCTGCTGCAATGACCCGGGTACTGTGTTCACCAGACATCAACACAATTTCTACCGCTCCTCGCGTGTTAACCTCCGTAACATGTCAATGGCTGTAAATGAAGAGAAACTTGTAAATAACTCATGAAAAAATAAAGTTACATTAAAACTAAGCACATTATTGTTTTTCTTGTCAAATTCTCCATAAGTTTCATGTGTCACTTGACCCTCTTCCCATTGGAAAAAATAAAGTTGGATCCAAAATGGCCAACTTTAAAATGGCCGCCATGGTCACCACTCAACTTGAAACGTTTTCCCCTCCCATATACTAATGTGCCACAAACAGGAAGTTGATATCACCAACCATTCCCATTTTATTTAGGTGTATCCATATACATGGCCCACCCTGTATAGTAAAAATAACAGCTCTAGTTTAAAGAGTCCCAGTTTACCCAAACAAGAGATTGAAACTACAAATATCTGATATGTATGACCAGCTTTATCCTCAGTACAGCGTTTACTGTGTTAGATTGAATATCGATATGCACCACAGTCAAAAGGAATGGAAAAAGGAAGTTGCTCATTCATTCATGATATATTGATTTACAGGAGTAATAAATTGCAGGGTTCAAAGAAAAGACACCCCAAAATTGGCATTTTATGGGAAATGCTTATGATTAATTTTTACTATACATATTGTACATCTCAGGACAGCTTACTGATGCACTTCACAATGATTTAACCTAATAGTGAGCAAGCGCTGTAAATTTACTATGCTTAGTTCTGGGCTTTAACCCTGTGCCATTGTAATTTTATGTTTGAAATGAATGCACTTGGTCCTGTGCAAGTTTGTGACTCAGCTGGAGACCCAGAGGAGAAGCCAGAAGTGGTTTAATACAGCGTCTGTCTTCTCATTTGTTTAGCTACATAGTCCAGAGAGCACAGCAAACAGAAGCATCAGCAAGTGGGATGATTCTGGGTGAATTGGCAGTTTCAAGATCAGTGGGTTTCTGGCTGGCATAGCAGAGCTGCTGGTTCCTAAATGATCCAAAGCAGTTCTGCCTGTCTATTATGCCATTGTAGAAGTCTGTTTTATCCTGTAACTGGGGCTCCTATAGATTTTTTAGTTACAATGGAAAAAAATAAGATATAAAGAAAAAAATATGTTCCTAAGAGATCTCTTAGGTTTCCCCGGGGAACAAATTATGAGAATATATACATAGATGTATATCTGTATACAGTGGGGAAAATAAATATTTGATATTCTGCTAATTTTGGAAGTTTTCCCACCTACAAAAAATAGAGAGGTCTGTAATTTTTATCATTGGAAAACTTCAACAGTGAGAGTGAGAATCTAAAAATAAAAAACAGAAAAACATTGTATGTTTTTGAAATAATTAAATTGCATTTTATTTCATGGAATAAATATTTGATCACCTAACAACCAGCAAGAATTAACTGCACCTGATTGAGCTTGTTACCTGTATAAACCTGTCAATCAATCACACCTCAACCTCTCCATCACAGCCAAGACTAAAGAGCTGTCTAATGACACCAGGGTCAAAATTGTAGACCTGTACAAGTTTGGGAATATCTACAGGACAATAGGCAAGCAGCTTGGTGAGAAGGCAATAACTGTTGGCACATTTATTAAAAAATAGAAGAGGAAGCACAAGATGACTGACAATCTTCCTTGGTTTTGGGCTCTACGCAAGATCTCGTCATGTGGGGTAAAGATTATTTTGATAAAGGTCAGGAATTAGCCAAGAACTACATGGGAGGACCGGATCAATGACCTACAGAGAGCTTGGACCATAGTCTCAAACATTACAGTTAGTAACACACTGGGCTGTCATTGATTAAAATCCTGCAGGGTACTCAAGGTCCCCCTCCTCACACCAGCACCTGTCCAGGCCCATTTGAAGTTTGCCAATGACCATTTGAATGATCCAGTAGAGGCATGAGCGAAGGTCATGAGGTCAAATGAGACCAAAATAGAACTTTTTGATATTAAACTTGTCGTGTTTGGAGGAAGAAGGATGAGTACAACCCCAAGAACACCATCCCAAGCATGAAGCATGTGAGGGGAAACATCATACTTTGGGGTTGCTTTTCTACAAAGGGGATAGCACGACTGCACCATACCGATAGAAGGCTGTATGGGGTTATATATGGCAAGATTTTGGCCAACAACCATCTTTGTGGCTGGGTCTTCCAGCATGACAAATGCACAGCTAGGGCAACTAAGGAGTGTCTCCGTAAGAAGCATTTCAAGGTTCAAGAGTGGCCTGGTCAGTCTTCAGACCTGAAACCAATAGAAAATTTTTGGAGGGAGCAGAAACTCAATGTTGCAAAGAGACTGCCTCGAAACATAAAAGATCTAGATAAGATCTGTATAGAGGAGTGAGCCAAAATCCCTGCTGCAGTGTGTGCAAACTTGGTCAAGAAGTACAGGAAATGTGTGACCTCTGTAATTGCATCAAATACTTATCTCATGCAATAAAATGCAAGTTCATTATTTTAAAATCATAAAATGTGATTTTCTGGATTTTTTTTAAGATTCTGTCTCTCACAGTTGAAGTGATCCTAGGATAATAATGACAGACCTCTCCATTCTTGGTAGGTGGGAAAACTTACAAAATGGGCAGTGTATCAAATGCTTAATGTTCTCACTGTACATTTTCCTTGCCTTATTGAAATGATCTACCGGACTGCTTTACTTTCCAAATAAATACAATATATGTTCTGTTCCTTTGGATCTCCTTATACTGTAATTTGCAACAATGTTATTTATTAGCCTTTAGTAAAGTAGTGATCATTTTGAAAATACTATTAACTTGTGTATTATTAATACTTAATTCATATTTATTTCACTTTAGTTATCAGTCTTTGCAGTTTTATTAGAAATGCACAGAAGCATCTCTGTCTTTCATTAGCAGCCGTGATCGTATTTTGTTACTATGTGACTAAGGGAGAAAAAGTCAACTCAAGATACTTTATAGCACGGCTAAAGTTTCCAGCCTACTGTCATCATGCTGGATTCTGGATCTGCTTTCCTTTAGTTGATTAGTGTCTTGGCAACATATGATAAAAGAAAACACAACATTTTTTAAGCAGTAGGAAGGGTGTGAGTTACTTTGTGGTTTGTCAGACATAAACCCTTTTGAGTTGCAGCCATGCTTCTTTTTATGAACTTCTTCATTAATTTCAGAAAGACGCTTTGTTCCACTCCTTATTAAGCAAGATTGATGCTGCAGTCAGCTGAGGTAATATATAAATAGATCACTAACAGCATAAAAATATGAATATATTTTGCTTTTAAAAGCTGCTATGCTGTAAAATGTCATTTAAAAATAGGAAACATTTTTTTCATACAGGTTGACTTTTCTTCTAGTAAAATATTTATTGAAAGTAATCTATATTTGAATGATCCCATGTTTCACTTCATCTATTGAAATTAGAATCTTTTTTTAAATGTGGTATTGTAGTGCCATTGCAGTATATTATTCATGATACGAAAGATAGTATTTTATTTATTACTTAGTTGGGTTGAAAAAAACACATGTCAAGATCAACCGAGGGATGGCAGAGGATAATAGGAAGGGAAATATATAAAATCACAAAGCTTGGACCCAATTTGTCCTAAAATAGTATGTTTTTCCCACACAATGCTGAGCGTCAATTGGCTTGATCAAAATCGAGAACAAGAATTTTATGCATTTAAATAAATATTTCCATTAATGTTGTCTGAAATATTTTTACATATGTATTGAAATGTTTTTCAGAAGTATTTTATTGGTAACAATATATCCCCATTGTTTAATGTACATATCTAGTAAATGGTAAATTAATTCCTTAATGGCTTTATCTGTCATGAAACACGTGCACGTGTGTGATGCTTACCCCAGATCTACAAATGGCAGATTAAGTCCTGCTTTCAGATTTGCTTTAATTATAATAACTAGTGATGAGCGAATATACTCATTACTCGAGATTTCTCGAGCACGCTCGGGGGTCCTCCGAGTATTTTTTAGTGCTCGGAGTTTTAGTTTTTAGCGACGCAGCTGAATGATTTACATCTGTTAGCCAGCATAAGTACATGTGGGGATTCCCTAGCAACCAGGCAACCCCCACATGTACTTATGCTGGCTAACAGATGTAAATCATTCAGCTGCAGCAAGAAAAACTAAATCTCCGAGGACTAAAATATACTCGAAGGACACCCAAGCTTGCTTGAGAAATCTCGAGCAACGAGTATATTCGCTCATCACTAATAATAACCATTTAGATGCCGATACTATAGCAACTGGGAAAACATGGTGATAGGTCACAGTGAAGATAGTGGTCCCATTGCTACCCTCTTGGTGCTCTTATGGGCTTCATAGGTTATCATTATTTTTTACTTTTTGAGGAAATTGAAAGGTTTAGCAGAACAAATTACAAGAAAATAAGTTATCACAGGTTCACAACTTTTAAGGCAACAATACATGTGTGGTAGATGATTAAAAAATTAAATATACATTAAAAAAAGCATCACAGTTTAAATCACTTCCCTGTTTCAATCCAAAAATAAATAAAAATGCTTATTTGTAATCACTGCAAGTAAAAAAGGCCCCATCGAAATAGAAAATGAATTATGCTGTAAACACCACTAAGAAAAACAGTATACACACGAGAATTGCTGTTTTTCTAATACTTCACTTCCCCAAACATACGTAATGAGACAAGCACAAATCGTTATATGTACCTGGAGATGGTACCCGTTAAAAGTACAGTTTACCTTACCAATAGAAGCACCTTTACAGCTATTTTATCTTCATTGAAACAAAATAAAAAAAGTTATTTGATTTCTGAAAATGGTGACAAAAATTCTATAATTCCTTCTAAAAAATGTTTTAGATTTTACATCTTACTTTTATTATACTTTGGGGTATGGAAATATCCTGGAGAATAATAAGGAACATTAAATTTGCAGAGAATAACTTCTCTGCTAATAACATTTCCCAATAAAATTGTCATGAATGGGCAAATTCAAATTTTGTCTGATCCGCTCATCTCCATCCTATTTTTGCAAACTTATGTACAATATTCTTTCTTAGACTTTGTTCATACAAAATCAGTGACTTAGATTTTACATTGGAAAAAAGCATCTAAAGTACATGCTATGTATATCCATTGGATTTTATTATCCAGACTGAGATTAAAAATTTTGAGAAAAAGATATATCTGGACAATAATCATAGCAAAAATGAGAGGACTCCTACTAATATAGTACCTAAAACAAATATGAAATCACAACCTCCAAATAATAAAATAAGACATTTTATTGAAAACAAAATAAGCATTGAAAAAATTGTAACAAGAAAATCTAGAGTAAATGTATATGTATTATAACTAGTGTTGAGCGATACCGTCCGATACTTGAAAGTATCGGTATCGGAAAGTATCGGCCGATACCAGCAAAGTATCGGATCCAATCCGATACCGATACCCGATACCAATACAAGTCAATGGGACTCAAGTATCGGACGGTATCCCTGATGGTTCCCAGGGTCTGAAGGAGAGGAAACTCTCCTTCAGGCCCTGGGATCCATATTAATGTGTAAAAGAAAGAATTAAAATAAAAAATATTGCTATACTCACCTCTCCGACGCAGCCTGGACCTCACCGAGGGAACCGGCAGCGTTCTTTGCTTAAAATTCGCGCATTTACTTCCTTACGTGAAGTCCCGGCTTGTGATTGGTCGCGTGCCGCCCATGTGGCCGCGACGCGACCAATCACAGCAAGCCATGACGTAATTTCAGGTCCTTCAGGATTTTAAAATTACGTTCTGGCTTGTGATTGGTCGCGTCGCGGCCACATGGGCGACGTGACCAATCACAAGCCGGGACTTCACGTAAGGAGGTAAACGCGCGAATTTTAAGCAAAGAATGCTGCCGGTTCCCTCGGTGAGGTCTAGGCTGCGTCGGAGAGGTGAGTATAGCAATATTTTTTATTTTAATTCTCTCTTTTACACATTATTACATTAATGTTGTTTCGATACCGATACCCGATACCACAAAAGTATCGGATCTCGGTATCGGAATTCCGATACCCGCAAGTATCGGCCGATACCCGATACTTGCGGTATCGGAATGCTCAACACTAATTATAACTGGTAGTAAGCGAGGTTCACAGTGAAGGGTCAAAAAGGAGGAATACACCTATTGCAGGCAAAAGAATGTATAAATAGGTAGTAAGAGGAAAACACTAGCATAGTATGATGTGAAGGGAATCTAGATGCAAATACAGCTCTGGCAAAATTTAAGAGACCACCACATCAAAACCCTGTCATGGGCAGCCCAATCTCCAGACCTGAACCTCATTGTAAACCTGTGGAATGTAATCAAGAGGATGATGGATAGTCACAAGCCATCAAACAAGGAAGAACTGCTTACATTTTTGTGCCAGGTCCAGTGTGAAACACTGGTGGAAAGCATGCCAAGACGCATGAAAGCTGTGATTAAAAATCATGGTTATTCCACAAAATACTGATTTCTGAACTCTTCCTGAAATAAAAGATTGGTATTGTTGTTTCTAAAAGATTATGAATGTGTTTTATTTGCATTATTTGAGGTCTGAAAGCACTGTTTTTTTTATTTTGACCATTTTTCTATGTCAGAAAAAAAATACAAAATGTATTGCTTGTAAATTTGGAGACATGTTGTCAGAAGTTTATAGAGTAAAAGAACAGTTTACATTTTACTCAAAAATATACCTATAAAGAGAAAAATCAGACAAACTGAACATTTTGCAGTGGTCTCTTAATTTTTGCCAGAGCTCTATATATCAATTAACTTCAAAAGTATAAGAGAAATAAGTATCCCTGAACAGTCCAAGATAAAGGAAATCACAAAAATGAATCACCATATATAATATAGTATATAAGTGAAACACATGTGCGTTAAGCACCCACCATATACATGATACATAACTGCACTAGTATTAAATAGCCAGAAATTCCCTACCCATACTAATGGTGTATGCATCGCAACCCAAACGTGTGTCTCACTTAGGCTTCAACTAAATTTATATTAGATGTTCTAGTAGAAATTTTTGCAATTTTTATTTTGTTTTCAATAAAATTTCTATTATTTTTTTGGAAGTTGTGATTTCATATTTTTGTATGTTATGTAAGTCTAAAAAGATGTCCTTAAGCCCTCTTTTAGACTATGTATGTGAAAAAAAAAGCCAAGGAATACCCTAAAAGATTACAATATTACATATAATGATATCTAGCATAGCAAAAAGTATGGGAAGTATTTCCGTTATGACTTTGTGGTTGATTAATGCAACTGCAGCTTTATGCTTTACAGTGAAGGCTTTCCTGTAATGAATGCTTCAGAAGCTTTTGCAGGGTGTACATCAGATGCCATATTTGATTTGTTCTTATCCTTGAAGGTCTCTTATCAAGTATACAAAAACAGGCAGGAAGGATTTTTCCATATTTTAGCGTCCATATAACTTGTGCAATACTTAGATCTTTTCTTTAGTCCTTTGGATGCATGCATACTGTAGATGAACAGTATTTATAGCTGACTAGATGGTGGCCCAATTCTAACGCATCGGGTATTCTAGAATATATATGTAGTTTATTTATGAAGATTTTAGAATAATACAATGAATACACAGAATTCGGCTGGCCGGGTGAGACCAATTAGCGAGGCGTGGTTATAATCCCGCGCCAATTTGCGGCCGGAGTGCCCCTGTCGCTGATTGTTCATGGCCGGCCACGTAGTATATTGCACAGCCACGTAGTATATTGCACAGCCCACGTAGTATATTGCACAGCCCACATAGTATATTGCACAGTCCACGTAGTATATTACATAGCCCATGTAGTATATAGCACAGCTAGATAGTATATTGCACAGCTGACGCAGTATATAGCACAGCCCATGCAGTACATTATAGCCACGTAATATATTACACAGCCCACGTAGTATATTGCACAGTCGACGTAGTATATAGCACAGCGACGTAGTATATAACACAGCCCATGCAGTATATAACACAGCCCACGTAGTCCCACGTAGTACATAGCACAGTAAAGAAGTATATTGCACAGCCAAGAAGTATATAGCACTGCCATGTAGTATATTGCACAGTCCACATAGTATATAGCACAGCCCATGTAGTATATAGCACAGCCACCTAGTATATTGCACAGCCACGAAGTATATAACACAGCCACGAAGTATATAGCATAGCCCATGTAGTATATAGCCCAGCCAAGTAGTATATTGCACAGCCACGAAGTATATAGCACAGCTACGTAGTACATTGCACAGTCCACGTAGTATATAGCACAGCCCATGTAGTATATAGCACAGCCACGTAGTATATTGCACAGCCGATGCAGTACATTGCAGTGTTGATGCAGTATATAACACAGCCCACGCAGTATATAGCACAGCCCACACAATATATTACACAGACATGTAGTATATTACACAGCCCACGTATTATACAGCAGTGTGGGCACCATATCCCTGTAAAAAAAAAAAAGAATTACAATAAAACATAGATATATACTCACCCTCCGTTGGCCCCTGGATCCAACCCAGGCCTTTCTCGCTCCTCGGTCATTGCCGCAATGCATTCTGGGGCCCAGAGCAGTGCACGAGGAGCGGGAAAGGCCTGGGCTGGATCCGGGGGCAGTCAGAGGGTGAGTATATAATGATTTTTTTTATTATTTTTTACATTATATGTTTTTACTATTGATGCTGCGTAGGCTATAAAACCAATATCCAATATTTAATGAATGGTCGGCATTAACCTCTTAAAACTTTTGACTCACGTGTTTGTGGATAGATAACAATAACACTTATACACTTACTATATAGTATTCATTCTTGGATTATATTTAGTAAAGCTGCCCAATTATGAAACAGAATTCAGTATTTTAGAACTAATAAATACAGATGAGCAGATCTTTTGAAATTTATATTTGTCTGCTTAGACAAATTTTTCCAAAAAATTAGATTTGCGGTCAATAATTTTTTTTTATTTCAATACTAGAAAGTTTGTAATTGCTCATAAAATACACTTGGAGGAAAGGAGATAGAAAGAGAGAGAACCTGCTGACCATAAGAGCTTACACGCTATAGGACAGAGATACAGAGAGAGGACCCTGCTGTCCTTAAAAGCTTACACACTGCAGATGTAAAAGAGAGGGTGAACCCCACTGATCATAAGAGCTACCACACTACAGAAGAAAGCAAGAACCTCGCTGACCATGCTCTCCACAAGAGAAAAAGAGAACCCCACTGATCATAAGAACTTACGCTCTACAGAAGGGAAAAATCAATTTCTCTGGTGATCACAGGAGCCTACACTTTACAATTAGAGAGAAAGGATTATGCTATCAGAGCTTACACTCTGCAAGAGAGAGAAGACCCCAGTGATCATAAGAGCTTATACTCTACAGGAGAGAGAGATAGGGGCCATGCTGACCAAAAAATTGTACACTCTACAAGAGTGTCAGTGTTATGCAGTGACTCTGGAGATAGAAAGCGTCCTTGGTATATAAGCTATGCTACGTTTAGAACCGCTGACCTGTGATGGCCCAGGTACTGACCACCATTGTACAAGGTATGATAATCCTCTAGATGTCACAGCTGTAAGGCAATATGGGGACGCCTCTATGGCCACACAAAAAAATATGAGCCTGCTTTATGATGCTTCAGCTGTGAGGGGAATAGTGACTGGCAAGATTTATTTGTTTGAATGCAAATAGAATCTCAAAATGTTCAAATTCACATGAAACTGTGAATTTCAGAAAACTAGACTTGAACGTCATCCTTTGTGGATCAATCTGCTAATCATTACTAATAAACCTGCAATATTATCATATCTACGTTTTCACAAACAAAGCTAAAGTAAACTAAATTTAGGGACATAGATCTACTATAATTTTGCAATGATTCTGTTATTATTATTTACATGGAGGGTATTACAGCTGTATGCCATATAGAAGAATTCACACAAACCAAATTGCAAACTCTTTGGATTTAGAAATATCCAAAATGTTTTTAAAATTCATCAAGGATTAAATTATCCTCAAATAAATTAGCTTATCTGTAGTCTTTTAACTTCAATGCCCTACATGTCCTTACACTAGCTAGTGTAAAAACTATACATAAAGTATGTCCTGCCAGTAGCTAGGCTAGCTTTAGGAATAGTGTGCTGGGTCCTGAAGGACCTGATATGGCAGAGAAAATCTGTGAGACCTCTGGATTATAGGGACCAGTTGCAATTGTAAAGCTGTGTGCACATGTTGAATTTGTTTCATGTTTTTTCTTGTTTTTCCTCTTTAAAAATGTGATAAAAATGCATAAAAGACGCATACATATGCATCCTATCACTTAGAATGCATTCTACAATTTTTGTGCACATGATGCGTTTTTTTCCGCAAAAAAAATGCATCTCGGTAAAAAACGCAGCATGTTCATTAATTTTGCATTTTTTTCGCGTTTTTCCTGCTATATAACGCATTGGGAAAGCTCCGGAAAAAAACGTGAAAAAACGCGGTAAACCGTGGAAAAAACACGAAGAAAACACATGCGGATTTCTTGCAGAAAATGTCCGGTTTTCTTCAGGAATTTTCTGCAAGAAATTCTTACGTGTGCACATACCCTAACTCCTGTGACTTGTAAAGCTTTGTTACTGGTTGTAAAAATTGTTACTGCTATTAATGTATTTTTTGTAAAAAGCTTTGGTCATGATGCAGAGTCACAGAACAATAATACATTTTTTATGTTGACAAAAGTCAGGAGCACGTTTGAAATACTAAACATTAATAGGTAGATGATAGATAGATAGATAGATAGATAGATAGATAGATAGATAGATAGATAGATACGACAGATGAATAGGTTATGTACAATACATTTTCCCATTTTACTTCAGCATATACAACATTGTGTGTTAATACACATTTGATGAAAGCAAGATAGAACATTTTCCAAACATCACAAATACATATACTAAACAAATATGCAAAATATAAAGACTCATATATTACATACAAAAAACCTAGATCTTGTAGGCTGAGCATAATGTCATGGCAACAGCATGCATGTTTTGTTTTTTTTTAATTTAGAACAGCTGAAGCGTTCACCCTATTAGTAAGCATATGAGGCAGAGTTAACACGTTACAATTGCTGGCATGTTTTTTAAGTGATTTTTCAGAATCACAGATTAATTTTTGAAAGTCTGCCGAAATTATGCTGCGATTTGCAATGTGTTAAGCATTAGAGATAAACTGACAAAATCTATAAAAACTGCCTATTAAGATCATGCTTTCCTGCCAAGTACATTGCAAACTTCCACAGAATACTTAGAAAAAATAAGAGTAGTAATTCTATTCCCGTTGTTAATAGCAATCATTTTAGACTTTTCAAATTCAGTTAGCAAATTATTACAGCAAGATTAAAATATTTTAATTTTCTTGGGAAGAAGATCAAACTTACCCAGTTTTGGCAAAATTGGCCCAAAATCTCATTACATTTCTGCTCAGTGTTTCTTCCTCTTTTGTATAATTGAGTCTCCTGTACATTGGAACTCCAAAAACAAATTCAATTTCATAGCCATGTACAACTCCCATCCAGCCTGCCCATGCTAGCTTTGATGATCTATGGTTGAAGAAGTATAGATAGGCTTTGTTTCCAAGTTCTGAATTTCTCTTTGTGAATTCCAGCAAAGGACATATAAAATTGTAATCTCCAACAATATCATCCATCGCATCACGATTAAGAACTGGATTCTGTTCATCTTCCCAGTTTGTGTAGTGAAAAATTATAGAGTCAACTGCAAGCTCAGTGACTTTGGGAAATGCTAGTTTTACACTTTCTTGAAACTGAGTTCGGTTTATAAAACTGTCATGATCTTTGCTAAACCCTGGTAACAGATAAACTAAGAAATATGACCCTTCATCTTTATTAACTCCTGTTAGTATCTGTGTATTTTTTTTTAGTTGACCAAGTTGCAGAAGATTTTTTGGTAAATCAATGAGAAAATCTCCATCAACTGTTGGCGCAAAATTAATTTCTAATAATGATCTACGTGGTAGAATAGAAAGTGATTTTTCAATGACTTCCTGTGGATTTTTACTCCGAATACAACCAATTATTTCTGTCTCATTTCTGAAAGAGCAACTCAACATGTTTGCCAATGTTAAAGCTCGATTATGAGCTTCTGTGCTGTCTATAGCAGCCCAAGGAGCATTTGCTGTTCCACTTTGCATAATGGCCCTTGTAAAATATGGATGACTATTAGGAGAAAGAACATGATAACTGACCGATGCTCCTCCTGCACTTTCTCCAAAAATAGTTATGCTTTTTGGATTACCACCAAATGCTGCAATATTATCATGAACCCACTGTAATGCCAACCTCTGATCAAACAGTCCAGCATTTCCTGGTGCTTCAGAGTTACCTGGAAAAGCCAAAAAGCCGAAAACCCCCACTCTGTAATTCAGTGACACAACAATAACACGTTCATTCCGAGCTAAAAACTTGCCATCATAAATATCTAAGGAAGATGTTCCAGTCTCGAAACCACCACCATATATCCAAACCATAACACTTGCATTCCTTGGCTTTGGGCTTGGTATCCATATATTAAGATAAAGACAGTCTTCACTTAGTTGCGTATTAGGATTCCACATTTCAGCCCCAGAAAATCCAGGGAATGTTTGATCAACATACTGATAGCAGGAATTGCCATATGTTGAAGCATTCCACACTTCTGACCAAGGTTTGGTAGGTTCAGGTTTTTTAAATCTCAAAGCTCCAATTGGTGGTTCTGCATAAGGTATCCCAAGAAATGCTGTAATTGTCTTTGAAAACACTGATATTTGCAGTCCTTTCACTTTTCCAGATTTGGTTAGAACTACATCATTATCATCAAGATCACTGCCGATAGTTGAGGAAAATACACAAATAACTGTGAAGCAGATTGCAGAGATGTTCTTTCTTTGCGTCGGCTTGTACCACATAACTGATAACTGAAATGGATATAATAATTTGTTATATTAAATGTTTATAGCAACAAGAAAGCAAAAATAATAGAAATAGGAAATATTCTTGCCATGTAACCAGTTATTATAAAGAAAGAGTAGTAAGAAAGATCTAAGTTAACTACCTATAAAACCAAGCAAGGAAGGTTTGTTGGATTTGTAGAACACTGATTGTTAACACCCTTGTCATAGTGGCCAGATTCGGCTTTAAAGTGAACCTCTCAGCTGATACATGCTGCTCAATCGATTGGCAGCATGTATCAGGCTTTGGCTGTATTACCTCAGCCATGTATGTTCGACTCTGAAATGCTGCGACGCACCAGAGGAAAACATACTGTACTTTAAAAGCCTCCGTTGACCAAGACTATGTTATAGACTAATTAAACAGGCAGGTCCCTGGAGGTTTCTACCCACCCGCTGCCCTGGAGTGAAAGGTCTCTGCCTATATATCAACATAGACAGAGACCTGTCAATCCGGGGCAGTGGCCAGACCCTGGGGACAAGCTCTATAGTCTATAGCCATAATGATTGGTCAACCATAAAGATTGATATCAACATACTTGAAAACCCCTGTAAACCCTATTTATGTTGCTTCACAGCAGTGTATTGTCTTGGGCTGCTATGAATATGGGCAGTTGATATGTTGTACTCTTTGATAGATGATTCAACTCACATCTGAACTGTGTTCGCAGTGCACATCTGTCTGCCCATCTTAACAAATAGCTTATCATTTAGTGCTGTCAGTTGATTAGTTTAAATGGACCTTCAGTGGCTAAGCCTCAGGTAACACGGGTGAAAGGAGGATCCATCTATGCCTTGTTCTAATTAAAAACAGTATTGAATGAATCGAGTGCAGCACCAATAAAGGTAGCAGTGTCACACCTCCGACAATCTATATCTTAGATTACTAATGTTTGATTGCAGAAAAGATCACTTTTGCCTACAAAAATTGTTTTTTTTGAACCATAATATAATCAGGTTTGAGATTAAGTATTCCTGTAACTAATTATTGGATGCTCTTCTGATGGTGAATTGCATAATTTCATATTAAACAACATTTAGACTTCTGTAGTTCTTGCACATGTCTATACAACATATATACTTTTAGGGTTATTTATGATACACTTTAATAACAATTAATTTTTCTAGTGTCATAAAAAAAATTTCTAGTGCAGTTGCACACAAATATAAATGACAATACAATTATGATTTATCTTTCTCAATTGTGCACACGTAAAGCATTATAACCAGCAACAATATTGGTAATTGCAGTTTGTAGTACCTATGAAATGAAGACACTTCTGGCTCAGGAAGAGGAAACTTCTCTAACTGATTGCTCTAATGGAAACTGTCCCCACATGACAGAAGATTTTTTTAAACCACCCACCAAGAAGAACAAAAACAGCTGTAATTAAAATAAATAAATAAATAAGTGGTGACATGTGTAAGGGTATGTGCGCACGGTAAGTATTTGCTGCAGACATTTCTGCTGCAAATACTTAAGCATTGGCAGAAAAATTGCAATTTAAAATATTTTTTACAGCATTTGTTATGCATTTTTTACATGTCTTTTGCATCCTTTTATGCCATGTAATGGATTGGGTGAAAAAACACCGCAAAATCGCTGAAATACTTGACATGTTGAAGATTTAACACTACTTAACATCTGCAAGGAAAAACTAAGCAACATGTGCATGAGACATTAAGAAACTGATTAACTTTGCTGGTACTAGGACATATTTCAGTTTTTATTACAAAACTGAGCAGAAAAAAAAACAAAACCAACAGCAAACACTCTAATACTGTATTATAAACCGCTGCAGACTTTACTCATAATTCTGTAATGCTGCATTGCTCTGACCATGTTGTCGGATAGCATTGTACTAATGGAAAGTGAAATCATTATCTGCCATTATTTGTAAGCATATAATCTCTTGCATTGTCTTGAAGCTGGGATCCCAATATGCTCCACTGCCCTCATGTGCCCTTTACATATTAATAACTTAATTTACTCTAATATTAGATGCTCTAATCCTATTACTTGTGCTATTTTAGTTCAAGTGTATTTTTCACATGATAATGGACCAGGAATTAGTGCAGCTTAACAACTGACTGAAGGAGATAGAATGGCAATATACTGCTGTTTATAAAAATATATCACAAAGCCGTATTGATGTTCAATTGTTATATTGTGGCTACCATAACAATACATCCATTCACGGCGTATGCTAATTAGCATGTACTCTTCTGCTGTGTCTTTCAATGCAGAGAGCTTCTGGAATTTGATTATTATAATTTCTTGTAACTTCTAAGATGTTTTCCACTTAAATAAACAAATAGCTCAGGGTTACTCAGTTATTGTTGTATTATTTTTGGCACATGTATTTTTCTTTGGTAAGCTTTACTATAGAGCCAGACAACATAAATGAAGCCAAGTATGGTAACGTGCTTAAAACTTTATCAACGGTAAAGTTAGAAACAAAGTTCCCTCTTAGGTAAAACTTTGTTCAACAGAGATTTAAAGCAGTAAGTAACATCACAGCAAATTTATTTCAAATGATTGGTAACATCTTGTCTGTCTATCTATCTATCTATCTATCTATCTATCTATCTATCTATCTATCTATCCCATATCTATCATCTCTTTTTCTATCTATTATCTAGCTATCCCCTATCTATCTATCTATCTATCTATCTATCTATCTATCTATCTATCTATCTATCTATTTCATATCTGTCTATCTATCCCATATTTATCAATCTATGTATCCCATTTCTATCTATCTATCTATCTATCTATCATCTCTTTTTCTATCTATTATCTAGCTATCCCCTATCCATCTATCTATCTATCTATCTATCTATCTATCTATCTATCTATCTATTCCATATCTATCTATCTATCTATCTATCTATCTATCTATCTATCTATCTATCTATCTATAATCTCTTTATATATCTATTATCTATCTCCTATCTATCTATCTATCTATCTATCTATCTATCTATCTATCTATCTATCCCATATTTATCAATCTATGTATCCCATTTCTATCTATCTATCTATCATCTCTTTTTCTATCTATTATCTAGCTATCCCCTATCCATCTATCTATCTATCTATTCCATATCTATCTATCTATCTATAATCTCTTTATATATCTATTATCTATCTCCTATCTATCTATCTATCTATCTATCTATCTATCTATCTATCTATCTATCTATCTATCTATCCCATATCTATCTATCTATCTATTCCATATCTATCTAGCCCATATCTATCTCATATCTGTCTATCTATTTTTTATTCTATACACTTATAAAGTATAAGATCATCTATCATCTTAATTTAAAAACAGTAAGCTTAGCAGATGTCCAGAAAATATTTGTTTATTTTGTAAGGTATCAAGGTAAAAGTCTACAGAATTAAAAACCTATTTTTTATATGTTTGTACCAGCATAAAGTAGAGGTCTACAACCAGTGAATGTGTGCAGCTTTCATGGTTAATTGTAAGTTTTGGTCTCAGAACAGCTGGAGAGCCTCAACTTCTTGTTTATAAGTCTATTTATTCATAATATAACAATAAAATACTATATATATATGAAATTCATATTATGTTTATGTTATTACAAAATCGCAGTTCGAAATAACCCATATTGAGTAACATACAGAATGCATCATTTTTACTATAGTAGTAAAACCAGTGCAGTTCCGTGCAGCAGATCCCATTTTTTTTTTAACTGGAGATATTATATAAATGAATGTCACCCATCAACTCAAACACATGTACATAATGGAATGATTAGTAAAACAAAAAAAATACATTTTATTTAATTTCTTTTTCGGCAGACGATGCAGGATTACTACAGTCTTTTCTGTTAAATATATAGTAAAACTGCTTTCATTCTTCCTGAAATTTTCTCCGTCATCCAGGTTTAAATGAACATATATTAGAAGACTTTTTGAAATCTAGAAATATAGCAGCACTTACCTTTTTAATGTTTCAAAGTTTAAGCTAGAAGCGGTGAAGTGATCTTAAGTAGTTCAATGCCTAGAAGTGCATCTGCTGCCTCAGTTCTGCAAATTGGAAAGTACAGACATTAATAGAAACTGTGTGTCTGAATTAAAGCTCGCGAGACTTGGCAGTAGCAATATGATCTGCAAGCAACACAACTTTACCATCTGACATCTGCTCTATGCATAAGTCTTGTTGTCTATACAGACTGCTAAAAAATACACAATGATGCCACATGATTGACAAAAGCCAGTTTTCTAATGCAATGAGAGGGTAATATAGTAACACACTGATTTAATGTGTTCAACAGTAATTATATACATTTTACTATATAAAGCTGTAATTACTGAATTATGACATGTATATTAATAGAAACTGAACAGTTCCCACTTGTTGAGATTGAATGTAATTATACAAATCTTGGCATGAAACCAGAGCTCTCTTGTGCATTTCATTTCACCGATTGCCATCGGCCGCTCCAGGGCTTTTTTCCTGCAATATGGTGCCTGAAGGCTGTTGGAGACTCTACTCTCTTATGTCCTCATTGAATATCATCATCTCTTGTCTTTAATGTATAGATTTTCCTGCTCACATGACTAGAAATATAATTAAGCTCACAGAAAAAGCATGGGTACCATGTGGTAAAAACATAGAAATTAAAGTAAATCCATGTATTCTCCCATGAAAAAATAAATGGATAAAGTAAATGTTTACTCCTAAATAATATGAAGAAACAAAAAATTGGAGTTCATACACAGTTTTGTAAAAATATACAAAATGTTTTAGTGAATGACATAACACAATAAAATGCCAATATTTGGAAAAATGAACATATGATCCTAGTTGTAGCACATAGGATCCATGGCATATAATGAATTAGTAATTAGCACCATGGTAACGAGAAAAGGCATTATATAACAAAATTATAATCACACCAAAAAAAACCCTTTAAGTTTAATGTGGTATAGTAGTCATGCTAATATAGAAGTGCATAATGATCAGCCAGTTTATCTGGAAAAAAAATCTCCCTAAAATGTCATAGTGACCAAATATATGCACAAAAAAACTTTTGTTTGCCTTTAAAAGCTCAAGTGCTTACCCATGGTGTAAGTGATGAATGCCTAAGAGCTGAGCACATTCCCTTTAAGACAAGAAGATCCTAGGCTAAAGAAAAAAATTAAACTGAAACTAAAATGTCTAAGGTCCTACCGGCAAATGGGTCCTAAGTGGTTTATCCTGTGATCAAAAACTTTATCCACCTGACTTTTTGAAAAACAGATTGCAAGTTTATATATTAGGTTAAGTACTTTGTGAATTTTTTATGAATTTTTTTATTTTGCATGCGAAAAGGTGAGAGGGTTTAGAAAGGAAGGTATTTTACAACTGTGTCCAGGTCAACAAGGATTTTTTTCAGCAAGCAAATTTCCATGCTATATACTTTTTAGCATAAATTTCTGCAGTTGAATATTGGTTTAATCCATCTGAAAGGTTGTTTCAGAAAAATTGAACAGCAGTAACACAATTTGCAGCAGATATCCAAAGTATGAGCTATATAAAAGTGTAAAAATAAATTAAAATCAATTTTGGAACAAATTAAGCCAGATATGTCACTCGAAGTAAGGATCATCAAGTTATGACTTGACTACATTGGACACATCATACGAAGAGAGCAATCACTGGAGATGAACATTGTGGTAAGAAAAATAAAAGGAACAAGTCAAAGAGTAAGACCAGCTACCTGATAGCATAGCTTGATACTATCAAAATAACGGAAGGGAGGACCTATCTAGGCTTGTAGAAGATCGATCTTCCTACAGATCGTCCATTCATCAATTCACCATGGCTCCACATTGAACCGAAGGCCAATAAAATGTAAAACAACTATGCAAAGTATAAACATATCATAAAAAAGTATTTGTAAGTGTAGAGAGTGATTATGTGAGATGTATAACTGTATTATACTGTACTGGTGGAGGCAACCTTAGGTACATTTCTTTATTTGACCATACATTTTTCTGATCCTATGATTTTCTCCTAATCTATTCAGAATCTAAATTACACCATAGTGATTGACAAAGCGGTTTTGTTTTCTGCCCTCTTTATCTTAGTAAATGCTGTTGACATTAAATATATGAGCGTCTAGAGGAATTATAAATGGTGTTATAGTTGATATGCCATTTAGAAAATAAAGATACTTTTGCAGAGTTCCCTGCACAGGAAATTTCTCAGGATAAAATGTCAGTGCAAAAAGTATCTATTTAAATGGATCCTCTCCCTGGCTTTAAAGTAGTCCTACCATAAGGGATGCCTCTCCGGTTGTGTCCAGCTTTATGTGAATATGTAATGCTGAAGGATAAAAGATATTTATTTTTTAATTCCTAATGTTCTATTAGGCGTTTGATGTAATGCAAAGAAAAACATAGAATGCAGCAATTTTACATTCAATTGCATTGTAATATCATAAATCAACTATTAGTGATACATTTCATTTATCAATATATCAGTAATAGAAGGTTCTGCAGTCTAAATGATGTCTAGCTCTTTCATAAGGCAAAACATCTATTTTAATCACCTATTTGTAGAAAGAAGAGAATGAAAAAAAAATATATAGCCAGAAAGATAGAAAAAGAACAACAATATATTAACAATGAGGCTATGTGCTATTGTGGAAGAGCTTCTTTAAGAAAAGAAAGATGGACTATTGGTTCAGGTTTCCCAGATTTTGTAAGAACATATTGTGTTGTGGAGCGTACAGTGAATTTTTAAAAGACATGAATGATATGGTGTAATATAAAGCACTTTATCAGAATGAACAAATTCGTCATCCATACTGCTATAGAAGCAGATCAGACCATCAGAGACCGTAACGGGTTCCATGTAGTAGATGTCATATAATAAACCAATTTACCACCAGGCTTTCTCATATTTCATAGAGTTAGCAGCTGACATTA
This sequence comes from Ranitomeya variabilis, assembly GCF_051348905.1. Lineage (NCBI taxonomy): Eukaryota > Metazoa > Chordata > Amphibia > Anura > Dendrobatidae > Ranitomeya > Ranitomeya variabilis. The sequence goes on along the minus strand of NC_135233.1, from coordinate 919,234,342 downwards.
GCAGCTAGACCTATTTCATCTATACCTTTAATTTTATGAAGTTTACAAAGATAATTATAGCAATCAGCACCAAATTTGACACATGGGTACAGAGGTAAAGCCTGATCTAAAACTTTTCAAATTTGACTAAGATGCAGAACTGCACTTTCCAAGCCACACTTGCAAATTTGGCACTCCATTTGTTGCAAAACTTAACCTCTCAACATTCCCCGACAGCCTCAGACTGTCAGACAGCTGTCATGACATGCTGGAAGTTGCACATCCCAGTATTAGAATAAACTTAAATAATGTATAACCTATCTAGACTATGTGGCAATATGTATATACACTGCTCAAAAAAATAAAGACTATAACTCCAAGTATAGAATAGACAACAGATGGAAATTATTTTCAATTATCAAGACACACTCAATAAAGGAGTGGTTCTGCAGGTGGGGACCACAGACCACATCTCAGTACCAATGCTTTCTGGCTGATGTTTTGGTCACTTTTGAATGTTGGTTGTGTTTTCACACTTGTGGTAGCATGAGACGGACTCTACAACCCACAAAAGTGGTGGTGCGCCATCTTGGGTGTCAGGTCCGAGCATTCCTACATGAACAGTTTCCTGGAAAGTGGATTGGTCATTGTGGGCCAGTTGAATGGCCACCAAGGTCTCCCAATCTGACCCCTTTAGACTTTTATCTTTGGGGTCATCTGAAGGCAATTGTCTGTGCTGTGATTATATGAGATGTGCAGCATCTGACAAGTGGATACTGGAAGCCTGTGCTAGCATTTCTTCTGTGGTGTTGCTATCAGAGGGTCAAGAGTGGGAGAAGAGGGTTGCATTGACAATCGAACAAAATGGGCAGCACTTTGAACACATTTTATAAGTGGTCATAAACTTGTAAATAACTCACGAAAGAATGAAATTACATTAAAACCAAGCACATCCTTTTTTGTGTGAAATTCTCAATAACTTTGATGTGTCACATGACCCTCTTCCCATTGAAAAAAATAAAGTTGGATCCAAAATGGCTGACATCAAAATGGCTACCATGGTCACCACCCATCTTGAAAAGTTTTCCCCCTCCCAAACACTAATGTGCACAAACAGGAAGTTGATATCACCAACCATTCCTATTGTATTTAGCTGTATCCATCAAATGGCCCACCCTTTACAATCCTATCTCAAACCAATCACCGATCCTCCACCAAATTTCACAGTGGGTGCAAGACACTGTGGCTTGTACACCTCTCCAGGTCTCCGTCTATCCATAAGACGACCAGGTGTTGATCTGGGATGCTTCAGCAAGGCTGGAATTGGGCAGGTTGCTCTTTGCAAAGGACGTATGAATCAAGTCACATACAAGGTTTTCCAGGAATAACAGTTGATTCCTTCTGCTCAGGCAATGTTCCACAACTCTAAGAACTGCTTTTTCCAGCGGGACAATGTGCCATGCCACACAGCTAGGTCAATTAAGGTGTGGATGAAGGACCACCACATTAAATCCCTGTCATGGACAGCACAATCTCCAGACCTGAACCCATTGAAAACCTCTGGAATGTAATCAAGAGGAAGATGGATAGTCACAAGTCATCAAACAAAGAAGAACTGCTTAAATTTTTGTGCCAGAAGCAGTGTGAAAGACTGGTGGAAAGCATGCCAGGACGCATGAAAGCTGTGATTAAAAAACATGGTTATTCCACAAAATATTGATTTCTGAACTCTTCCCGAGTTAAAACATTAGTAGGGTTGAGCGAAACGGGTCGGCCATTTTCAGAAGTCGCCGACTTTTGGCAAAGTCGGGTTTCATGAAACCCGACCCGACCCCTGTGTGGGGTCGGCCATGAGGTCGGCGATCTTCTGAATCTGGTATCGGAATTCCGATACCGACTTCCGATATGTTTGCGATATCAGGAATCGGTATCGGAATCCATATTTAAGTGTTAAATAAAGAATCAAAATAAAAAATATTAATATACTCACACTGGTACTAACCGGCAGCCTTCCTTCCTAAGAATGAGCGCGTGAATGACCTGCGGTGACGTCGCGGCTTGTGATTGGTCGCAAGCGGTCACATGGGCAGTCACGCGACCAATCACAAGCCGTCATCTAAGGTCCTTCACGCGCTCATTCTTAGGAAGGAAGGCTGCCGGTTAGTACCAGGGCACGTCCGAGGGTGAGTATATCAATATTTTTTATTTTGATTCTTTATTTTACACATTAATATGGATCCCAGAGCCTGAAGGAGAGTTTCCTCTCCTTCAGACCCTGGGAACCATAGTATCCCATTGCACTGCATTGGGTTTCGTGTTTCGGCCGACCCCGACTTTTTTATAGGATCGGCCGATTTCACTCGACCCGACTTTTGAGAAAGTCGGGTTTCGTGAAACCCGACCCGATCCTATAAAAATAAAAGTCGCTCAACCCTAAACATTAGTATTGTTGTTTCTAAATGATTATAAACTTGCTTTCTTTTTATTATTTGAGGTCTGAAAGCATTGTTATCTTTTTTTTTATTTTGACCATTTTACTATGTCAGAAAAAAATACAAAAATTATTGCGTGGAAATCCGGAAACATGTTTTCAGAAGTTTATAGAATAAAAGAATATTTTACATTTTACTCAAAAATATGCCTATAAAGAGTAAAATCAGGCAAACTGAACATTTTGCAGTGGTCTCTTAATTTTTGCCAGAGCTGTATGTACTTAGCACACAATTATCAGGCAATTTGTGATTTGGATGATTTATTATATTCTTTAATAATTATAGTACTGTCAGTGAATCCAGTAGGTTAATAAACCTAAAAGTGCAGTCATCCATGCAAATCAGTCTGGGCACAGACTGCTAATAAACAGAGTGGCCAAGGGTCTCCCAACTGGAGCATGACAGTTTTATGTATTTCTATGAGCTATTATCCTATAATTCGGAGCTGGAGACCCTTGGCCGGTCCATGCATTGTGGTTTGAGATCGGACAGCAATCCACGGCCATGAGCCCTAAAAGTGAGGTTTTGTGTTTTTTTAGGAGAAAGCTGTGTGTGCAGAATTGTTGGACATCTATTAAAGTGGAGAATTATTATGCAACTAAATAAAATGTAAATGTTCTTGCCTACATTATTTATTTGAATCTGTTAAAGTGATAATTAAAACTGAACAACTTACCATGAATAGAATACATTTCTGACATTTAAAAAATGTTATCAGTGACCACTATAGCCACCCTTCTTTATAATAACATCCATAAGCCTTCCATCCTTGAAGTCTGTCAGGCTGCCATTTTTTTGCTAATGTGTAAGTGTCTGAGTGTGAGAACTGGTTGGCAGCATGAGATTAGTAGTACAATATCAGGCTGCCCGATGTGAGCTCACTGCCGCTGTCACTGCATTGTTTGGAGCATGGCAGTGTAATCTTTCACAGCTGTGCTCTGAACACTGACTTAGCTTTGTTCGGTCAGGGTAACTCATCATTCAGATGTCTGTAATGCAGGATTTATGGTGACACAGCAATGCCATGTATCTAACCACATCATGTGGGGATTTATTCTGACAGAATCTGGGGGTTTATTCTGAAGGAATATAGGCTGAACTGGATGGAGAAATGTATTTTTTTGGCCTTGCTAACTATGTTACTATGTTACTATACTGTCTACTGAGCCCTGTATCTAATCCTATCATGTGACACATACAGTCTGCTGAGTCTTGTATCTAATCCTATCATCTGTTATACAGTCTGCTAAGGCTAGGTTCACATTGTGTTAGGGTACCGTCTCACAGTGGCACTTTGGTAGCTATGATGGCACGATCCATGACGCTCCAGCGTCGTAGACTGCGGTCACACTTCGCAATGCACGGCGCTGGAGCAATAATTTCATGACGTATTTGCGATGTAGAAGTCGTACGGAACAGTACGATATACAACATATACAGTATACAATATCATGCACACCTTTGTTACACGATGCGATCATGCCGCCACAGCGGGACACTTGACGACGAAAGAAAGTTTCAAACGATCTGCTACGACGTACGATTCTCAGCGGGGTCCCTGATCGCAGTAGCGTGTCAGACACAGCGAGATCGTAAGTATATTGCTGGAACGTCACGGATCTTGCCGTCGTAGCGACCAAAGTGCCACTGTGAGACGGTACCCTAAGGGCGATCCGTTTAACGGATCCGTTACTAAGCGGCACTGATGCAATGTAACGGATCTGTTAACGCACCCATTGCCATACATTATTGTAACGCATCCTAACGCATGTCAAAATCGGCATGCATTACTTTGTGACACATATTCGAACGCGGTCTACCGAGTTTTCGGGTACGTTAGGTCTAACGCACAGCGAACGGACGCGTTCGCTGTGCACTGACCTCTACTGCTAATGCATGCCAACGCAGTGCTACCATGTGTTAGTGCATGCGTTAGCGTGATTGTAGAAAAAAAGAGATTTTTGGAATCAGCTTTAGCGCATCTGCTTAACGGATCCGTTAAACAGATCGCCCTAACGCAATATGAGCCTAGCCTAAGCCCTGTGCCTAAACACATCATATGTGATATGGTACGCTGAGCTTTTTATCTAATCCCATCACATGTGATACAGTCAGTTGAGCCCTGTATCTAATCTCATCCTGTGTGATACAGTTCGCTGACCTGTGCATCTAATTCCATCATATGTGATACACTATGTGTATCTAATCCCATCCTGTATGATACACTCCATGTCTCTAATACAATCATGGGGGATACACTCTGGGCATCTAATAGCAGCATGTGATACAGAGAAGAGCCCCAATTAACAGAATCACCACATTGCTCACAGTTGTTCTCAGTGACAGTGTCCATATGTCAGTATCACTTTGCAGTCATCAGGAAAATATCTCTGCACTGTGATCCTAAACTTCAACCTCTTCTTGTCCTTGAGCAAATGCCCAGCAAGGGAAGGAAGGAGTGACATCAGACACATGCAGTATATCTCGCCACTTTCACTACAATCGTAAAATGAGCTAACGGTTCAGGAGATTTTCATTGGACATTTCAGCAGCTGCTTCCTATAGTGTTTAACTCCTTTCAGATCTTTGACATCTCCATATGTCCCTGTGGCCTGGTACTTACTTACCTGGGACGTATGGATATCTCCAGGCGATATTGCGCACACAGGCGCTGTGTGCACATGATCGCCGCCTGGTGTCAGCTGACACCCAGCACTCAGTGCCAGGAGTGGTCAGACAATGCACTTGGCATTCTAACCCCCTAAGTGTTGCGATTGAACTCAATTGCAGCATTTTGGGCGTAGGCAATGCTATACCTTATAACTGTGATTAGACTGCATACAGTGAAAATCCCATTGTGAGTAAAAGTAAAAAAAGATTTTAGAAAGTGAAAAAAGCAGTAAAATACATTTTTTTTAAATATAAACTAATAATAAAAAGATGAAAATATAGTACACCCATAAATAAATATTTTTATGAAAAAAAAAAAATAAACAATAAAAGTACACACATTTTGTATTGCTGCCTCTGGAATGACTCAACCTAAAACGATGTCTCACTAGTTAACCCTTTTAGTGAATACTGTGAAAAAAACCAAGGCAAAAAATTGCTTTATCATCAAAAAGTGAAATAAAAGGCGATCAAATAGACGAATATAAATATACATGAGACGGCTGAAAATATCATCTCGTTCTGCAAAAAACAAGCCATAACACAACTTCATCAGAAGAAAAAAAAGTTATAGCTCTCAGAATAAATTTAAGCAAAGATATTTTTTTTTTATAAAAATTGTTTTTTATTGTGTAAACGTGCCAAAACATAAAAGAACTATATAAATGTGGTATGGCTGTTATCGCACTGACCCAAAGAAAAAAGCTGCCTTATCAATTTCATTACACACGGAACGACATAAATAAAATCCCCCCTAAAATTCCATGAATTGCAAAATTTTGTTCATTCTGCCTCCAAAAAACTGAAATAGAAATCGATAAAATAACACGTGTCCAAAAATGGTACCAATAAAAACGTCAACTTGTCCTGCAAAAACCAGCCATCACATGACTCTGCGGCTGAAATATGGAAAAATTGCAGCTCCAAAAATAAGGTCATGCAAAAACTATTTTTTGCAATAAAAAGCTTTTTTTAGTGTGTGACAGCTGCCAAACATAAAAAACTCGATATAAATTTGGTATCGCTGTAATCCCACAGACCCGAAGAATAAAGTCGCTTAATCACTTATACCGCACAAAGAACAGCGTAAAAAATAAAACTAATTTATCACCTGCTGTTTACGTGTAAATTTCTGAAATGCATGATTCAAACTGATATGCAGCAGAAAATCCATTACAATGAGGCAGATGGAGGCAGAGTGAATGCTGTCTGGCCTATGATTTGGTGGTGTCAGTCTTTTTAGATGTACATAAAAGTGCAGTCGGCCACAGTTTTATGCACTTCTGAAAAGAAGGACACTGCTGAACAGAGGCCAGACAGAGTCCAGAGTAACTCTGCTTCGTCTTTGTAGTGAATGGATCCCTTGGGGGATTCATCTGAATCACATCACTCTGAGATTTAGAGATTTAGATGGAAAACTCAATGTAAGTGCTCAGCGTAGAGCGCCGGAGAAATGTGATCCTAAACGTTATGTAAAATGTTCCCAATAAAAGATTCAACTCAATCCACAAAAAAAAAAACAAGTCCGCATTCAGATTTGGTAGTACAAAGACTCTGGAAAAGGAAAATGGCTCCTCACCCTCCAAAAGAAATTTCACAAATTATGCGCTCCCAAATCCAAATACCCACTTCCTTTTTGAGTCCCAGAATGCCTAAACCACATATAGAGTCCACGTGTTTGGTATTCCTGTAGCGATAAGAGCCCACCTAATTTATGGGTGCGTGTCTCCAGAAGCATGAGCTTGGCACAACAAACTGGTCACTAGTAGGGACTGGTCACTACAGCATACTGGTTACTACAATGGCAGTTTGCAATTTTCTCCCTTCAACATCAACTGCTGCTTGTGTCAGAAAAACACCCATGAAGTTAAAATCATCACTACACCTGTAGATACATTCCCAATGGGGTATATTTTCCAAAATAGAGTCACTTGAGGGAGGTATTCTGTTCTTTTATCATCTAAGGGCTCTGTATTTGAAGTCTGCAAACTATTCTAAGAAAATCTGTGCTCCATGAGGCAAATAGAGCTCCATCCCTTCGGAGTATCACCATGTGGCTAAGCAGTACTGTACAGCCACATATGGGGTATTGCCATGTTCAGTAGAAAATGTACCCACTTCTTGAGTGAAAATGTAAAATCTGAGGCTGGTGGTAAAAAATGTTTGTGGTAAAAATGAAAAAAAAATTCTTCACTGCATAATGGTATAAAATTATGTGACTCACCCGCGCTATCAATATGATCACTGCACTCCTAGATGAATTTGTTGAGAGGTGTAGTTTAGAAAATGTGGTTACTTATGGGGGATTCTGCTGTGCTGCCACCTCAGAGGCTATACCAGTGGGTTATGGCCCCTGTAAACCACAACAATAAAATGTACACTCCTTTCCTTCTGAGCTTGGCACTGTGCCTAAAAAGCATTTCCCACTTAGGCCGGCGTCACACTAGGCGTAAGACAATACGGTCCGTTTTTTACGGTAATACGCAGGAATGTTCCCAAAATAGTAATCCGTATGTCATCCGTAGGCAGGGTGTGGCAGCGTATTTTGCGCATGGCATCCTCCGTATGTAATCCGTATGGCATCCGTACTGCGATATTTTCTCGCAGGCTTGCAAAACCGACATCTAATGGATTTATGGGCTCAAATGTTCGGTAAATTGTATATACGGTATATATATATATATATATATATATATATATATATATGTCATTGAGACACAAACATATATATTTATATATATATATATATATATATATATATATATATATATATATATATATATATATACAGCTATATTTAATTCAGCGCAATATAGCAGAAAAGCCAGTAATTCAATTGTCGGCTTTTCATTTCTCCTTCACAAATTCGACAGGATATGAGACATGGTTTACATACAGTAAACCATCTCATATCCCTTTTTTTTGCATATTCCACACTACTAATGTCAGTAGTGTGTATGTGCAAAATTTTGGCGCTGTAGCTTAAAATAAAGGGTTAAATCGCGGAAAAAATTGGCGAGGGCTCCCGCGCAATTTTCTCCGCCAGAGTGGTAAAGCCAGTGACTGAGGGCAGATATTAATAGCCTAGAGAGGGTCCATGGTTATTGGCCCCCCTGGCTAAAAACATCTGCCCCCAGTCACCCCAGAAAAGGCACATCTGTAAGATGCGCCTATTCTGGCACTTGGCCACTCTCTTCCCACTCCCGTGTAGCGGTGGGGTATGGGGTAATGAAGGGTTAATGTCACCTTGCTATTGTAAGGTGACATTAAGCCAGATTAATAATGGAGAGGTGTCAATTCTGACACCTATCCATTATTAATACAATAGTACGAAATGGTTAAGAAAACACACACACATTATTACAAAGTCCTTTAATGAAATAAAGACAGTAGTATTTTATTAGACTCTTAATCCACCTGAAGACCCTTGTCACCTGAAACAAAGTTAAAAAAAAAACAACAATATTCCATACCTTCCGTCGTTTTGTCCCACGTTGTAAATCCATCTGAAAGGGTTAACTAATTTTACAAGCAGAAGCCTGTTAATGCAGCCGCCCCTGCCTGTAAAAACCCGGGGAATGAATGGAAAGCAGGGTGACCTGTAGTTACCTTGAGTTGCGGTGACGCGCCCTCTGCTGGATGTCCTCATGAACTGGAGCCTGGAAAAAGTTCCCATGCTCGAGTTCATATGAGGACATCCAGTAGAGGGTGACTCACCGCAACTCAAGGTAACTACAGGACATTCCCCTGCATTTCATTCATTCCCCGGGGTTTTACACACAGGAGCACAATTGCATTAGCAAAGCTCCTGGGTGTAAAATGATTTAACCCCTTCAGATGGATTTACTTCGTGGGACTTGACCTGAGCGACGGAAAGTATGAGATATTGTTGATTTTTTATGTTTTGGCGCTTTTATACGATAAAAACTATTTTATAGAAAAAATAATTATTTTTGCATCGCTTTATTCTGAGGACTATAACTTTTTAATTTTTTTGCTGATGATGCTGTTTGGCGGCTCTTTTTTTTGCGGGACAAGATGACGTTTTCAGCGGTACCATGGTTATTTATTTCCGTCTTTTTGATTGCGTGTTATTCTACTTTTTGTTCAGCGGTATGATAAAGCATTGTTTTTTGCCTCGTTTTTTTTTACGGTGTTCACTGAAGGGGTTAACTAGTGGGACAGTGTTATAGGTCTGGTCGTTACGGACGCGGTGATACTAAATATGTATACTTTTATTGTTTTTTTATTTAGCGAAAGGAATGTATTTATTGGAACAATATTTTTTTCTTTATTATTATTTATTTTGGATTTTTTTTTTTTTTTTACACATGTAAATTTTATTTTTTTTACATTTTTACTTTGCCCCAGGGGGGACATCACAGTAAAGTGACAGATCGCTGATCTGACACTTTGCTGCGCACTGTTTCAGATCAGCGATCACACAGGCACAGCAGGGATGCTTACCAGCGCTTGCTCTGAGCAGGCGCTGGTAAGCCACCTCCCTGCAGGACCCGGATGCAGCCCCGTGGCCATTTTGGATCCAGGACCTGCAAGAAGGAGACGCTCGGTACAAGGTGAGCACATCGCCTTGTACCGATCGTCTCAGGGAAGCACGCAGGGAGCACCCTCCCCTTGCAATGCTTCCCTATACCGCCGGAACACTGCGATCATGTTTGATCGCAGTGTGCCAGGGGTTAATGTGCCAGGGCGGTCCGTGACATAGTGCCAGATGTCAGCTGCGATAGTCAGCTGACACCCAGCCGCGATCGTCCGCGCTCCCCTCGTGAGCGCGGCTGATCGTGCTGGACATACTATTCCATCCTTGGGAAGTAGGGCCCACCCCACATGGATGGAATAGTACGTCCAATGGCAGTAAGGGGTTAAAAATGTACCTCAGTTTGTTGGAAAATTTCTTCTATTAGCCCTTAGCAAAATTAAAACCTTGCGGTTTAAACATGTTTTAGTGGTAGAAATGTAATTTATTCTATATTTGCCGCTCAATGATATAAAATTCTGTGAGGCACATAGTAGTGTTAATTTGATCACTGCACCCCTAGATGAATTAGGAAGGCGTAGTTTATAAAATTAGTTCCCATATGGGGATCTCCGGTGTTCTAGCACCTCGCGGGCTCTGCCAAAGTAACATGGCACACTAAAACCATTCCAGCAAAATCTGAACTCCAACAATTCAAAGTTTGAAAATTGGAAAATTTTCTAAATCTTTGCCAAATTTCCATTTTTTTCACAAATAAATGCAAGTCATATAGAAGAAATTTTACCACTATCATGAAGTACAATATGTCAAGAAAAATGTTCTGAGAATGAGTGGGATCCTTTGAAGCGTTCTAGATTTATTACCTCATAAAGTGATGCTGGTCAGAATTGCAAAAATGTCCTGGTTATTAATGTGCAGAACACCTTGGGAGGTAAAGGGGTTAAAAGTGGATAACATCAAAACCTCTTACTTTATTTTTCTTATTTTATACCAATCAAAATATATTTTTTATCAATACATTAATACTTCAGATTTTATCAGTTGCTGAAAAACAATAATTATGGCACATTCCCTTTAAGACCTTTAATGGCTAGCCACGCAGTGGAGACTTTGATGCATGTGTTGGAGCATCATCATCCACAGAAATCATGTTTTTCTTGAAAGATGCAGAGTTTTTCCAGTATGTGCCCATTACTCATCCAGCTATGAGCTCAGTCACCTTGTCAATCAAGAGTCACTTTTATCTCATTAGACCATAAAACCTTTGGAAATCTGTCTTCAGATATTTCTTCGCTCAAACTTTACTGAACAAGACACATAAGTTGAAACTGTTGTGAATTAAAGGAAGTAACTGCACACCAAAAAGCATAATTAGAATTTATCATGAATATTTCAAATCAATAGATCACACTGCAGTTGATATACAAATGCAAGTGCTTCTCACTAAATTAGAAGATCATCATCAAAAGTTACTTTTCAGTTCTTCAATACAAAAAGTGGAAGGGGCAATTATAGACAAGTACAATAAACATGAGCAAAAAAAGGCACACGCAAGTACAGAGGGAGCGAGGACACTGCCCGCCAGGGCTCACAGTCTACAGGGGATGGGTGAGGATACACTAGAAGAGGGAAGAGCTGGTTGTGTGGTGGATCAGCAGACTAAGGATCACTGCAGTTTGTAGGCTTGTCGGAAGAGGTGGGTCTTCAGGTTCTTTTTGAAGGTTTCTGTGGTAGGCGAGAGTCTGATGTGTTGGGGTAGAGAGTTCCAGAGTATGAGTGAAGCACGGCAGATGTCTTGTATGCATTTGTGGGAAGAAGAGAAAAGAGGGGAGTATAGTAGGAGATCTTGAGAGGATCGAAGGTTGCGTGAGGGTAAGTACCGGGAGACCATGTCACAGATGTATGGAGGAGACAGGCTGTGGATAGCTTTGTATGTCATAGCTAGGGTTTTGAACTGGAGCCTCTGGACAAAAGGAAGCCAGTGAAGGGCTTGGCTGAGAGGGGAGGCTGGGGAATACTGGGGAGACAGGTGGATTATTTGAGCAGCAGAGTGTAGGATGGATTGGAGAGGTGTCAGAGTGCTAGAGGGGAGGCCAGAGAGTAGGAGGTTGCAGTAGTCGACGCGGGAGATGATATCGGCATGCACTAATGTTTTTGTGGTTTCATGTTCAAGGAATACATGTATCCGGGAAATATTTTTGAGTTTGAGTTGGCAGGAGGAGGCAAGGGCTTGGATATGTGGCTTAAAAGAGAGAGCAGAGTCAAGGATCACCCCGAGGCACAGAGCATGTGGGACTGGGAAAAGCAGCCATTGACTTTGATGGATAGGTCTCGTGGAGGGGCAGAGTGAGATGGAGAAAGATGATGAATTCTGTTTTGTCCATGATCAGTGTTAGAAAGCGAGCAGAAAAGAAAGCTGAAATAGCAGACAGACATTGTGGGATTTTGGTCAGTAAGGAAGTGAAGTCAGTTCCAGAGAGGTAGATCTGCGTGTCATCGGCGTTGAGATGATACTGCAAACCTTGGGATTCTATGAGCTGTCACAGGCCAAAGTTGTAGATGGAGAAGAGCAGGTGCCCTAGGACTGAGCCTTGGGGAACACGGAGAGACAGGGGGTGAGGTGAGGAGGTGGTGTTGGAGAGGGAGACACTGAATGTTCGGTCTGTTAGATATGACAAGATCCAGGATAGGGCCAAGTCTGTGATGCCAAGAGATGTGAGAATCTGTAGCAGGAGGGAATAGTTGACAGTGTTGAAGGCAGAAGACAGGTCCAGGAGAATGAGGACAGAGTAGTGTTGTTTGCTCTTGGCGGTTAGTAGGTTATTGGTGACTTTAGGTAGGGCAGATGCAGTTGGAAGCCAGATTGTAAGTGGTCAAAGAGGGAGCAGGAAGAGAGGTAGAAGGATAATTCAAGATGAATATGCTGTTCCAGTAGTTTTGAGGCATAAGTGAGAAGAGAAATTGGGCAATAGCTAGATAAAGAGGATGGGTTGAGGGAGGGCTTTTTGAGGATGGGTGTGATCGAGGCATGCTTGAAGGATGAGGGGAAAACACCATTTGTAAGTGAGAGGTTGAAGAGGTGTGTTAGGGTTGGTATGAAGACTGTGGCGAGGTTAGGGATGAGGTGGGATGGGAGCGGGTCAAGCATGCAAGTGGTGAGATGTGATCTTGACAGGAAAGAGGAGAGCTGATCTTCTGTCATGGTGGAGAAGCTGGTTTTGGAGGAACAGGGCTGAGAAGCAAAGAGGGGCATTGGGGACTGCTGGCCAAAGCTTTCTCTGATAGTATCGATCTTCTGCTTAGAGAAGGTGGCAAAGTCTTTGGCAGAAATGAGAGGAGAAGGAGGAGGTGCTGGGGGATGGAGTAAAGAATTGAAAGTGTTGAAAAGCTGTTTAGGGTTGTGAGACAGGGAGGATATGAGAGATTAAAAGTTTGTTTTGCGGTAGTGAATGTGAACTTGAAGCTGGCAAGGGACTGCTTGTATGCGATGAAGTGCTCTGCAGAGTGGGATATTTTCCATTTCCACTTAGCGACACTGGAAGCCCTTCTCAGTTCTTTGTTCGGACTGGTCAGCCAGGGCTGCCTGTTGATTGGACGAATTTTGCAATGCATAAGGGGGGCAGCCGAATCAAGTGTTGCTGTTATTGTGGTGTTATAAAAAGTGGCAGCAGCATCTGTGGCATGAAGGGATGCTTTGTCTGTAAGAGGGAAAAAGGACTCAGAGAGTGATTGTAAATTGAGGTGTTTAAGATTTTTGCGAGGGTGAGTGAGTTTGTGGCATGGGGGTTGCACACTAGGAGAGGAGAGTGAAGAGAATGTCAGTAGGTTGTGGTCAGACAGGGGGAGGGGTGAGTTAGTGAGATTAGTAAGGGAGCAGAGGCAGGTGAAGATAAGGTCCAGCATGTGGCCATCTTTGTGAGTGGCTGCCGAGGACCATTGAGTGAGGCCAAAGGAGGCAGTGAATGATAAAAGTTTAGAGGCAGCTGAGGTGGAAGTGTCAATGGGGATGTTGAAGTCGCCCATGTTGATATTGGGGATGTCAGCAGAGAAGAAATGAAGCAGCCAGATGGAGAAGTGGTCGAGAAAGGTGGAGATGGCTAGTTCTGGGGGGTGGTAGATGACAGCCAGCTGGAAGTTGGAGGGGGAGTAGATGCTAATGGAGTGCACCTCAAAGGAGGGAAGAGTAGCAGAGGGGGGTAGTGGAATTGGGATAAAAGAGCAGGTGTCGGACAGGAGGAAACCTTCTCCTCCACCATGTTTGTTACTGGGGCAGGATGTGTGAGAGAGATGGAATCCACCATAGGAAAGTGCAGCTGGAGAGGCAGAGTCAGAGGGGGTGATCCACGTTTCAGTGATGCCAATGAACGAGTTTGTTGGTGATAAAGAGGTCATGGATAAACAACAGTTTTTTGCAGATAGAGCATGCATTTCATAAAGCTCCAGGTAAGGGGACTGGGGGAGTGGGGGCTGGATGAATGGATATGAGGTTATCGTCATTGCGAAAACGTGTAGAGGATTGTGGCAGGTGGTTTGAAATTATTGAGGGGTTGTGTTGAGAAGGGCCTCAGGATTTGGGGATATGTTGCCTGCAATGAGGAGCAGCAGTCAGAGTGTTAGAAGGTGGGAGCAGGATAGGACATGGTGTGGCTGTATGTGTCTGGAGAAAAAGTCTTGATTGTGAAGGAACAGTTCAGAAGAGAAGGTGAGATGGCTGGGGAGGATGGAGGGAGAAATGACTACATCCTTACTTGTGGAGGGATTACAGGAGACTTTAAAAAAATAGAGTAGTATGGGGGTGAAGGTAAAAAGAAACCGAAACATTGTAGTGGTTTTGATTCCTTTACCTTCCAGTCAATTCCAGTCCAATTCAGTTTAATTCAAAGTAGCGTAATTAGAAATCTGTAGTTCAAGTCTAATTCAAAGTAGTGTAATTAGAATTTGAAAGATGGAATTTGAAAGACATATGGATCAGACGAAAGTCTGGATCAGACTCATGGGTCTCAATATATCTGTAACTAACTAACTAACTACTAACTAACTATTCAGCTGTGAGTGGATGTTGGGGTGTGTGGCCAGAACACATGTTCAGAGTTAAACAAAAGGTCATAAAAGGGGGAGGGGTTAGATTGATCACTCAGAGGTATGTATGGAAAACACGAGAGAAGTGAAATACATTAAGGATCCAAAGTGAAAGGTGAGAAATGCATACCAGAGAAAACTAAATGCAGTTCACATAGACATTCAGGAGCTGGGGAAAAGCAGGAACATTCAGTGCATACCAGAGAAAATTAAATGCAGTTCACATAGATATTCAGGAGCCAGGGAAAGCAGGAACATTCAGTGCATACCTGTGGGAAGAGGAAAACAGCTTGATTAGATGGTACAGATGGTGACGATGATGATGATGATGATGACGATACTGTAGGAGTGATGAGTGACCAAATATATTCTAGAATTCAGTCTGTGGGAAGAAGAGAACAGCTTGATTAGATGGTACAGATGGTGACAATGATGATGATGATAAAACTGTTGGAATGATGAGTGGCCAAATGCATTCTAGAATTCAGTCTAATTCAAAGTATTGCAATTAGAAATCTGTAATTTTAAAGATGGAATTTGAAAGATACATGGATCAGACTAAAGTCTGGGTCTGACTCCTTGGTCTGAATATATCTGCTACTAAGATATACATAGAGTCATTACAAACAGAGTGATCTATTTCAAGTGTTTATTTCTGTTAATGTTGATGATTATGGCTTACAGTCAATGAAAACCCAAATTTTATTATCTCAGTAAATTAGAATATTTAACAAAAAACACCTGCAAAGGCTTACTAAGTGTTTAAAAGTATCCCTTAGTCTGTTTCAGTGGGCTCCACAATCAAGGGACAGACTGCTGACTTGACAGATACACAAAAGGCAGTCATTGACACACTTCACAAGGAGGTTAAGCCACAAAAGGTTATTGCTAAAGAAGCTGGTTGTTCATATAGTGTTGTATCCAAGCATATAAATGAAAAGTAGAGTGGAAGGAAATAGTGTGATAGAAAAAGGTGCACAAGCAACCAAGATAATCGCAGCCTTGAAAGGATTGCTAAAAAAAAAGGCCATTCAAAAATTGTGGGGGGGGGCAAGATTCACAAGGAGTGGACTGCTGCGAGAGTCATTGCTTCAAGAGCCACCACACATGGATGTATCCAGGACATGGGTTGCAAGTGTTGCATTCCTTGTGTCAAGCCACTCATGACCAAAAGACAATGCCAGAAGCGTCTTACCTGGGCCAAGGTGAAAAAGAACTGGACTGTTGTTCAGCGGTCCAAGGTGTTGCTTTCAAATGAAAGTAAATTTTGCATATCATTTGGAAATCAAGGTCCCAAAGTCTGAAGGAAGAGTGGAGAGGCACACAATCCAAGCTGCTTGACGTCTAGTGTGAAGTTTCCACAATAAGTGATGGTTTGGGGAGCCATGTCAACTGCTGGTGTAGGTCCAATGTGTTTTATCAAGGCCAAGGTCAGCCCCACCGTCTACCAGGAAATTTTAGAGCACTTCTTGCTTCCCTCTGCCGATAAGCTTTTTGGAGATGGAAGTGTCATTCTCCAGCAGGATTTGGCATCTGTCCACACTGCCAAAAGTACCAATACCTGGTTTAAAAACAGCTGTATCACTGTGCTTGATTGGCCAGCAAGCTCACCTGACTTTAACCCCATAGGGTACTGTCAAGAGGAATATGAGAGACACCAGACCCAACAATGCAGACAAGCTGAAGGCTGCTATGAAAGCAACCTGGGCTTCCATAACACTTCAGCAGTGCCACAGGCTGATCGCATCCTTACCATGCCGTATTGATGCAGTAATTGATTCAAAAGGATCCCTGACCAAGTATTGAGTGCATTTACTAAAACTCATTTTTCAAGCTGGTGTTATAAAGTATTCTAACTTACTGAGATGATGACTTTTGGGATTTCATTGGCTGTAAACCATAATCATTAATATTAACAGAAATAAACACTTGAAATAGAGCACTCTGTTTGTAATTTTGTCTCTATATATTATACAAGATTCACTTTTTGTATTGAAGAACTGAAGTAAATTAAGTTTTGCTGATATTCTAATTTAGTGAGAAGCACTTGTATGTAACATTTCAGATATAGCGCCATTCATCTGAAGTGTAAGTAATAGTCATTGCACTTTGGTTAGAAAAATCCAGGGGAGAGGGTGGGCTTCCCCTAAACAAAGGTGAATCATGACAAATCTATGAATTTGAAACATCAAGTCTGGTCCCAAAAATATCTGAAGATGGATTTTTCAATGGTTTTATTGACTGAAGAAATCAGAGTGAGGCTTGATGGACCAGATAAATGGGCCCATAGTGGGATCAGTACCATACACAGACCTCCTCTTCAACTCAGTTGCCAGCAAGATGGAGATGGGGTACTGCTAAAGGCTGATATTATTAAAGATGAGATAGATGGACATTTTTGAGTTGAAAATGGACTCAAAATCAAGTCATGCCAGTTTTTAGAAGATACTTTCGTCAAGCAGTCCTACAGGAAAAAGTCTACATCAGGTACTGTACCAGAATTTAATAGAATCATAGATGGGGTCTTTGAGGGTTCAGTGATGGTCAGTGATGCAGCTCTGTATTTCTTCAGTTGGAGACTTGATGCCGTGTCTGAAATAATACGTCTGGATAATTCAGATTAAATGCTGCGTTATCACATACCTCCACCATCTTAAATAAACTGATGTGATAGGCATCCAATCATACTTCTTTACTTATTGGCGACAATTAATTAGCATGTCTTTAAGCACAGACAAAAATGTTAGAGGTTACACATTCATGAGAATGAAACTATGTAACATCCAGATTCCTCAAAGCATATTCCATGTCTTCCTTGTGAATATACTCCACAATCCCAATGCCATCCTTTTGCACATGAGCATAGCAGTAACCTCCAGCTTCTCATATGAGGGAAGTTCTGAGACGAGGACTCTATATTCAGATCGCCGGGAAGGTCAATCATTCCTCTAGCGGAGTTCTCAGTAACCTCTCTCTGGTCAATGGCTTGACCTTGGAAGCTCCACATGTAATCAATGAGAACCAAACTCATATCCATTGCTTGCAATCACAGCATTCTCAACATCCTGTGGGTTCTGGAAGCTGATGAAGGCGAATGATGTGGCACCGTCTCCCCCATGATTCTTCAGCTCGATGGTACTAATCCTCTCATACTGATGGAACAACTCCTCCAGATCCTTCTGCCTTACATTGGCTGGTAAATCGCCTGCATAAATGCGCCCATTCTCCAAGCGCTGATCTCCAGCCCTGGAGAAGGTCACTTGGTGGCCTGATAAATGGTGTTCTTTTGGGACAATATCTGAGCAGGCTGGAGTGACGGAAGACTCAGTGTTCTGACGTCCCTGACCTTTGATATGACTGACAGGTTGGAACTGGCCATGGAGGTTGGCTGGTGTAGGGTCATCAATCTACATATAGTGTGAACAGGTTATTTCACTTCATCTTTTGCTGGTGCACCTCAGGGGTTTTACTTTTCAGATCCTGATGGCTCGTCTTGGCAGACGTTGACTGGATGTGCCGGCAGATGGGCTCAAAGCATGGGGCCCCGGTCCTGTAGACAATCTTTGGTCATGTGTCCAATGTGCCCACATGTAACAGCGAAGTGGGTTGGGAAAATCATGAGTCTTGTTTGTAAACCTTTGTCCTGGTGGGGTTTCTGCTGGGTAGCGAGATAGTCCTGCTTGAATGGCTTGTGGCTGCTTGAGTCCTTGGTTGAGGGGTCTCGTGGGATTGGCAAGGATATCAGGATTCCATTGTGGTCGATTGGCTAAAAACTCATCTACCGATTGGGCTGCTTGTTCTGGGGTTTCGGGCTTACAGTTGGCTACTCACTCTCTTATCTCTGGGGTCATTTTTTCCAAAAGTTGCTTGAGCACAATCATGTCCCAGAGGGCTTCAGTGGAATGGACAGCCCGACCATCGAGTCAGCAGTTGCAGTGTCATCATAGTTGACTGACAAATTTTACATAGGAGACCCCCTAGGGAAACAATGTCCAGAACTTGGTGGGATATCTTTCGGGGGTGATGGTAAAAAAGGACAATATGGTGTTCTTAATAGTCCAGGCCAAAAAATGTGTTAAACTGCACCCTTAGTCGTCCAAGTCTTTCAAGACCAAGAGGCGCACTTCAAAACCAGATCTGAAATCTTCTATGCATGCCTCACCTATGGTCTGCTGTGTCTGTCTATTTGCCTCCCTGGTTACGAAGCCCTGGATGGTGTCTAAGAACACCAGTCCCCTTCAGCCCCCCTGATCCGCCGGGCTGAGTAATATCCCACCAACAAAACAAAACAGTGAGGGAATAATTTGTTGAATAAACAAGACAAAATAGCATATAGAACATCCCCAACAAATACCCAAGATGGTACACATTACAGAGTCTCACCCTTTCACTGGCTTGACAGGATTAGAGCAGCTGTAACTTTGGAGCTTCCAGGGCCATCTACCCCAGCAGTGGCACCCCACTTTTGTCTGGCTCACACTGAGTGGAGGTAACGATAAGCTTGGGAAGCTGACAATCCATTGATGTACTAGGCCAGGTGACCTTATTTTCCCAACCTGGATTCAATAAACGTCTTTGAGGTTTCACTGAAAGTCAATGAAGAACCTCTGTATTTACTCAGTTGAGGACTTGATGCCATGGCTACTGTAATGTAGAGTCTCTCTAAGGGTACCGTCACACATTGAAATTTCCATCGCTACGACGTTACGATTCGTGACGTTCTAGCGATATCGTTACGATATCGCTGCGTCTGACACGCTACTGCGATCAGACACCCTGCTGAGAATCGTACGTCGTAGCAGATCGTTTGGAACTTTCTTTCGTCGCTTGATCACCCGCTGACATCGCTGGATCGTTGTGTGTGACAGCGATCCAGCGATATCTTTGCTTGTAACCAGGGTAAACATCGGGTAACTAAGCGCAGGGCCGCGCTTAGTAACCCGATGTTTACCCTGGTTACAAGCGTAAACGTAAAAAAAACAAACAGTACATACTCACCCGTCGGTGTCCTTCAGGTCCCTTGCCGTCTGCTTCCTGTTCTGAGTGCCGGCCGGAAAGTGAGAGCAGATCACAGCGGTGCTGCGCTCTGCTCTCACTGTACGGCTGCACTCAGAGCAGGAAGCAGACGGCAAGGGACCTGAAGGACACCGACGGGTGAGTATGTACGGTTTGTTTTTTTACGTTTACGCTGGTAACCAGGGTAAACATCGGGTTACCAAGCGCGGCCCTGCGCTTAGTTACCCGATGTTTACCCTGGTTACCCGGGGACTTCGGCATCGCTCCAGCGCCGTGATTGCAACGTGTGACTGCAGTCTACGACGCTGGAGCGATGATTATACGACGCTGCGACGTCACGAATCGTGCCGTCGCAGCGATGAAAATTTCAATGTGTGACGGTACCCTAAACAAAGACAAATCCTCCTTTATATAGTTCACAACTTCTCATTCAGGCATTCCTACACTGTCTAGGGGGGAAGATGGAAAGAGGTCTGCTGGAGTGTTCAAACCACATGCATCGTTTGTCATTCATGTTTGTTGAGCAGCAATGGGTCATCATCAACATATAAACAAACATTGTGCCTTTGTTTCCTAAAGATGGTAGATCAATACCAGGATAGATACAATAGTTGATCAGCAGCATGTCAACAAATGGCAGCCATTGAACATTAATTCAATGACAATAAGAGTCAACATTCATTCTCACATGAACTCTAGCTCATGTCCCTGGACCTACTGAAATAATATGTCTAGATAATTCAGATTAAATGCTGTGTCACTACAATAATTTTAATTCATGGCAGATGATTTATGCTAAATGATTTACAACATTTCTGGAGAAAGAAGTGTTGGTACTTTTGCTGAATTTGATGGGCAGTTGTTGCCTCCTGCATGCCATCTCCCTTTTTAGCTGAGCAGCTTCAATTAAGCTTGAAAAAAACAAGCGTCAGAAAATGTTTCCTCAAGTTAGCAAAATGTTGTGACTATGGAAAGTTTTTAAAGCAAGAAGGCATAAAAGCTTTAATGAATTGGATCCTATGACATGCTAGAATGTAGACAAATGTAAAAAGCCAGAAATTGGCCCCTGCACATGTTAGATTTCATAATGTATAAAAGTGAAATGTGTCAAAACTATAGCAAAATCAAAGTATAGTAGTTCCATAATAGAAGACTAAAACACACAGCTACAATGAGACGGTCATGCCATAGCCAATGGATAGCAATGCTTTTGTCTTCTTTGTGGTATAGATTTGATTAGAAATATGTGCACTGTTGCAGCTTTGGTTACAGCTTTCTTTATGGCTAGATGTGGAGCGATGAAAAGTATAGTAATTCCCCATGGAAAAGTCAAGTTGTTGCTTTAATTTTGGAATGTTCTTTGAGAGGAAGAATCTGACTGAGCACTACATGCAACTGCTTCATATATCTTGTGCTCCTCCTTGATACATCTCCCCATAGGCAGTTCCTTTATTTACTTATTTAATTATTTATTACGTTTTTAATAAAGTCAATAAATTATAGATTGGCTGGGGTCACACCAGGGAGTATTCTCTGCAGCCGAGAGAATCAGGCCTTTTATGCTAATCACACCCTGATCACACTGTGAGTTTGAGCAGAGTCTGAACATAGTGTGCTCCAAGGAGAAGACAGAAAAAAATGTTAGTCTTCTCCATTCTGTCAGTCCATAAAAATGAGACTGTATTTAGATGACGTCAGAGTGCAGTCTGATGTTCTCCACAAACTAATTAACTTGCATGGTAGAATGTGAACTGGATTCAAATCAAGCATGCTGAGATTTCTACCTCGGACGGACTCTGTTGTAAGAAACAATTGAACATGTTTACAGCCTCTTAGAATAAAATTGATCCGAGTGAGCTCCAATTTTCACACATGGAAAGAAAATATGGTCGTCTGCACAAGCCTTTCAAGTCCAGTGGCATGCAAACGTATTCACCCCCCTTGGCTTCTTATTTTGCTACATTATAACCTATGTTTAAATAATTTTGTAATCCAATTTGTGTGTGATCCATTAGCACTAAATAGTCTAACTTGGTAAAGTGAGAAAAATATATGCATAAATTAAATTTATGGGATCAAATAACTAAAAATTGGCATGCGCAAATGTTATTACCCCTTTTACTATGAAGCTCCTAAAAATTTCTGGTGCAAGCATTTACCTTCATAAGTCACATGCTTAGTGACATGAAGTCTACCTGTGTGCAATCTAAGTGTCACATGGTCTGTCATTATGTACTCACGTTTTTCTTAAAGGCCACAGAGACTGCAACACCATTAAGCAAGAAACACTAGTAAAACAACCAAACAACACCATGCAGACCAAGAAGAACTGCAAACAAGTCAGTGACAAGGTAGCTGAGAAGGACAAGTCCGAGTTGGGTTATAAAACAATTTTGCAATCTCTGATGAAAACCCAGGACACCATAACATCCATTATTATCAAATGGAAAGAAAATGATACCACAACAAACCTGCCAAGAAGAGAGGGCTGCCCACCAAAACTCTCAGCCTGGGCATGAAGGGCATTAATCAGATAGGCAGCACAGAGACCAAAGATAACCCTGAGGGAGCTGCAGAGTACCCAAGCAGTGTCATATCTGTCCATACAGGCATAATAAAGCATACACTACATAGAGGTGGCCTTTATGGAAGAGTATCAGAAAAAAAAGCCTTTACTTGCATACAAAAACTGTATGGCTCATATTGAGTCTGACAAAAGACATGTGGGAGATTCCCCAAATGAATGGAGGAGGGTGCTGTGGTCGGATGAGACCAAAATTGAACTTTTTGGCCATCAAGGTAAATGCTATACCAACACAGCTCATCTCCACAAGAATACCACGCTGTAGTGGCAGCATTATGTTGTGGGGATGTTTTTTGGGCAGCAAGGACAGGGAAACCTGTCTGAGTCAAAGAGATGTATGGTTCAAAATACAGGGATATTCTTGAGCAAAACCGGTTTCATTCTGTCAGTGTTTTGAGACTGGGATGGACATTCACCTTTCAACAAGACAATAGCATACTGCTAAAGCAACACTAGAGTGGTTTAAGGGGAAACAAGTAAATGTTTTGGAGTTGCCTAGTCAATGCCAAAACCTTAATCCAATTGAGAATCTCATGGTCAGAATTAAAGATTTCTGTTCCAAGGAAACATCTAAGGAAGGAGCAGTTTTACCGTGAAATATTGGAGAAAATCCCAGTGGCAAGATGTGGAAAGCTTATAGAGATTTATCTAAAGCAACTGGCAGCTGTAATTGCAAAAAAAGGAGTCTCTACAAAGTACTAATTTTAGGGGGTGAATAGTTATGCAGACTGAAGTCTTCAATAATTTTGTCCAATTTGTTGTTTGCTTCCAAATCAAAGGAAAACCAAATGTTCACAGTTGTAGGCATGTTTTTTACATGAATTGATGCAAATGCTAACAAAACCCAACAGGGTATTTCCAGGTTAAGGTGGCAAACACACAAAATGCTAAGCCACTGTAAGTCATGAAAATAGGTTTATGTGGTAAATTGCTTCTGGATCAAAATATATAAACTGAAAGATGCTATTGTGCTTTTACTCTAAGGGGTACCATCGGATTATTTAAGAGGTTTTTTTAAAATACAGATACTGCCCATGAGGTATCTTAATAGTCTCTGCTAGAAGTTTGTAAGTTGTCCCTTGTCTGGTTGTAAAACCTACACAACATTAGTCAGCAAAAAATGACACATTTGAACCATGTTTCTAAATTACATTGACAAGTTCTAAAATATCCTGAAATCAATACATATTTTGTATCTGTTCACATTAATATTCATTTGCGAGCTGTAGATGACACGCTGATACAAGATAGTATTATTGTTTACATGATGTGAGCATTTTTCTAAAATGACAGCATGCAAAAAAACTGCATTCCTTTCAATGACTTATGTGTAGGAAAGGGCAAATAACATCAATTTGTATTTTTTTCTTAGCATAGTACTGAAATAAGATGGATTCATTCTGTCGCTGAGTGAAAATCAGATGCCTATCTGTTACCTCTTCTAACCACAGCCTGATCTTGAGCAACACTGTATGCTTTAGATAATAAATAAGATTTAGTTACTGAATGATTCATTTCATATACTAAAATATCCAACAATGTGTGAAATATAAGTGGGATTCTACCGCGAACAGATTGTGTCAAAGAAAGGAAAATGTGTCCACCCACTGCATGACTTCAGGAAGTGGTAAAGTATTAATTAGAACAACTAATATAGAGAAACTCACAAAAACACATCATGAAAAGCAGACTCACCAAAACCTTGTCAAATGACAAATGCACTAGCAGGGTGCAGCAGGCCCCCACTGATAAAAGCTGGAGCAGCACAGGTGCAAGCTACTGAGGTGAGTGGGTGGTTGTTCACATCAGTAGCTTGCACCTGTACTGCTCCAGCTTTTATCAGTGGGGGCCTGCTGCACCCTGCTAGTGCATTTGTCATTTGACAAGGTTTTGGTGAGTCTGCTTTTTATGATTTTTTTTAGTTTCTCTATCTTAGCTATTTTGATATTAGCGTAGGACTCACAAGTTAATGAGGACCCTTGACGTTGGGTTGCGAGCGTATCCATTTTGGCCAAAATATTAACCAATACCTCATTTAATGTGTTATATGTAGTGTTGAGCATTCCGATACCGCAAGTATCGGGTATCGGTCGATATTTGCGGTATTGGAATTACGATACCGAGTTGCGATACTTTCAGTATATCGGATACCGGAATCGGAAGTTCCCATAATGCAAAGAGCCAGAATTCAGCCAATGAGGAATGATTAGAAGTGTGGGCACATCCTGTTCTGCATGGTAGGCATGTTAGTACTGGCATGGCTGTGATTGGCTGCTGAAATGATGTCATGATGCACTATAAACGTCGCCGCCGGCATTTTGGGTTCACTCTGCTGTGAATTCAGTTAGGGACAGGATGCTGTGTTCTGACTGAGGGCCAGTTTAGAGATAGCGATTTGCTTCATTGTGCTTTACCCAGGCTAATTTAGCAACCGCTGTGTGAGAACCTTGTTTTTGCCTTGCAGCGCTGTTCACGGCTGTCTGCACGTTCTCTGTGTGAGTGCAGCTCACTCTGTAGTCTGTTCTGCTGCCACAGCCAGTTGCAGTCAGCTCAGGGTGCGTCACTGCCTCATACCGTTCCTTTGTTCATTTCTCAATTAGTGCAGCCTGCATAAATTTATCCTATTAGTGGCTTTCCATCCGTAACCAGCTAGATTGTGGAAAAACACTACTTTGTATAGGATTACATAGTGGAGCTTTTTTTGGCCTTGCAGCGCCGATTACGGCTGTCTGCATGGTCTCTGTGTGAGTGCAGCTCACTCTGTAGTCTGTTCTTCTGCCACAGCCAGTTGTATCCAGCTCAGGGTGCATCGCTGCCTCATACCGTTCCATTGTCCGTTTCTCAATTAGTGCAGCTTGCTGCACATTTTTTCAAATTTATCCTACTAGTGGCTTTCCATCTGTATCCTGCTAGATTGTGGAAAAACACTATATAGGATTACATAGATGAGCTTTTTTTGGCCTTGCAGCGCCATTTACGGCTGTCTGCACGGTCTCTGTGTGAGTGCAGCTCACTCTGTAGTCTGTTCTGCTGAAAAAACAAACAGTTTATAAAGTTCACAAACACTCCACTTTAGAGTTGTGTAGGCCACATTAGCTCATATTAAAGTCTAGTCCACACTTGATAAAATTAGTGTTCCTTATACCTGTTAGCAGCTGTTCAGGAATAAGCACACTAAGCCCTTAGTACTATTCTGCCTAGCTTTATCAGTCTACCAAGATGAAGAAGGCAGGGAGAAAGGCACGTGGGCGTGGGCGTGGAGGTGGAGCAGGGAGAGGACGTGGGAATTCTGTGCCTGCTGTGGGCACCAGTGATTCATCATCCCCCAGTTTTAGCAGGGAACAGTCTTTCATGCGCAGCTTTGTAGGAGCTCGCCGTGCCCCGTTGCTGCGGGACGAACAAATTGAAGCTGTTGTCAGATGGATGGCAGCTAATTAGTTCCACAATTAGTGCCACATCCTCTCAGGCACAGAGCACTGAAGAGTGCCCATCTGTCTCTTCACCACCTGCCAAATTGCCCAGGCAGTCAGAGAGCCCAGGACAGGAGCCATCTCTACTTCTGTTCTCTGAATCTCTTGGTTTGGAAAGAGGGGGCCAGCCAAGCAGCATTGGAGAAATGGAAGAAGAGGCAGTATGCAGTGCTGCCCAACAGCTTTTTCTCTCTGACTCTGAAGAGACGGGTGGGCCAGTGCCTCTGGTCAGCACACCTCAGTACGCATCTGATGATGAGACTCAGGTGCCACTTTCCGGTGCGTACTGTGCTGCCGAGACTACCCAGGAGAAGCAGTTGGTGGAAGAGGATAGTGTAGATGATGAGGTCCTTGACCCATCATGACGTGAGGTACAGGAAGGTGGTGGGAGCAGCTCTGAGGAAGAGATTCCGCGAACAGCCCAAAGAGGGAGAGGGTGGGGGAAGACTGCGGTGCCGGTAGCCTTCACTTCGCCACCCGTTAGGAGCATGCCTCTTCCAAAAGCCAAAACGGGTGCTCCCAAGACTTGCAGTGCCTGGACCTTTTTTGACACAGTTGCAGATGACATTTGCTTTGTCAAATGCAAGGTGTGTCATCAGAAAATCAAAAGAGGGAAAAGTGTCAGCAACCTCAATACCACAAATATGTGGAAACATGTGCGGACCAAGCACGCGGTGGAGTTACAAAAACACACTGAAGACCTAGGCCAACCTACAGTGGCACTTACCACCTTTTCAGCTCATGTTGTTGCCTCTTCCTCCAGCTCACACACAGCTGGCTCGGCTTCCTCACAGGATCGCCATGGAAGAACCTCTGGCACTGTTGTCCAGAGACCCAGTGTAATTCCACCCACAGCACCATGTTCCCAGTCATCTTCACACTCCCAGCCCAGTCTACAGCCATTGGTAGCACAGGCATGGGAGAAAAGGCAGCCATTCTCGGCAAACCACCCCTGAGTACAGGCTCTGAATGCTGGCATTGCAAAACTACTGTCCCTTGAAATGCTGTCATTCAGGCTGGTGGAGACTGACACCTTCAGTAACTTGATGGCATTGGCAGTCCCACAATACAATGTGCCCAGCCGCTTTTATTTCAGCAGGCAAGCCGACCCTGCCCTGCAAAAGCATGTGGAGGGAAACATTAAACACGCGCTACTGAACGCCATCAGTAGCAAGGTCAACCTCACCACCGATGCGTGGACCAGTCACCATGGGCAGGGGTGATACCTTTCCCTCACTGCCCATTGGGTAAATGTTGTAGAGACGGGCACAGATCGTGCGAGTGGCGCATGACGTGTTCTGCAAGCTCCAAGGATTGCAGGAATCCAGTCTGTACACATTGACTCCTCCTCATACTCAAGTTCCTCTGAATCAGCGCTGCAGGAGCCGTCACAGTCCACCTCCACATGGACCCGTGAACGCTTACCTGTTACAACCGATATGAACACAGTCATGGCCAAATGTCAACAGGCTGTATTGAAATTAATTTATTTGGGGAATCGAAGCCAAACAGCGCAGGAGCTCTGGAATGAAATCAAGCAGGAGAGCGACGTGTGGTTTTTGCCAGCGAATCTCCAGCCAGGCATGGTAGTTTGTGACAATGGCCGAAATCTGGTGGCAGCTCTGGCCCTAGGCAAACTCACTTACATCTCATGTCTGGCACATGTGCTCCACTTGATCATTCAGAGTTTTTTGAGGGACTATCCAAATCTTGATGCACTGCTGCACAAGGTCCGCCTAGAGTGTGCTCACTTGCGTCGTTCCAGCATGGCAAGATCGCGCATTGCAGCTCTCCAGCGCCGATTCCGCCTTCCGGAACATTGCATCATATGTGACCTACCCACTAGGTGGAATTCCAGGTTACATATGTTGGAGCGGTTGTGTGAGCAGCAGCCAGCAGTAATGGAGTACCAAAGAAGTTGCGCTCCGCGCCGTTCAGACTTCACAACCACTGAGTGGGCCACTATGAAGGACGTCTGCCAGGTTTTGCGTGCCGTCGATGATTCCACTCGGATGGCGAGTGCAGATGATGCACTAGTCAGCATGACTATCCCCCTTATCTGCCTGCTTGAAAGAACACTGTAAGCACTAAGGGTACTGTCACACAGTGGCACTTTGGTCGCTACGACGGTACGATCCGTGACGTTCCAAAGATATCCATACCATATCGCTGTGTCTGACACGCAGCAGCGATCAGGGACCCTGCTGAGAATCGTACGTCGTAGCAGATCGTTTGGAACTTTCTTTCGTCGCTGGATCTCCCGCTGTCATCGTTGGATCGGTGTGTGTGACACCGATCCAACGATGCATTCGCTTGTAACCAGGGTAAACATCGGGTTACTAAGCTCAGGGCCGCGCTTAGTAACCCGATGTTTACCCTGGTTACCATCGTAAAAAAAAAAAACCAGTACATACTCACATTCCGGTGTCCGTAAGTGTCCCTCGCAGTCTGCTTCCCGCTCTGACTGACTGCCGGCCGTAAAGTAAGCAGAGCACAGCGGTGACGTCACCGCTGTGATCTGCTTTCACTTTACGGCGGCACTCAGTCAGTGCGGGAAGCAAACTGCAAGGGACCTGACGGACACCGGAATGTGAGTATGTACTGTTTGTTTTTTTTTAC
The DNA here is from genome assembly GCF_051348905.1 of Ranitomeya variabilis. Lineage (NCBI taxonomy): Eukaryota > Metazoa > Chordata > Amphibia > Anura > Dendrobatidae > Ranitomeya > Ranitomeya variabilis. The sequence goes on along the minus strand of NC_135233.1, from coordinate 919,205,935 downwards.
TTTTACGATGGTAACCAGGGTAAACATCGGGTTACTAAGTGCGGCCCTGCACTTAGTAACCCGATGTTTACCCTGGTTACCCGGGGCCTTCGGCATCGTTGGTCGCTGGAGAGCGGTCTTTGTGACAGCTCCCCAGCGACCACACAACGACTTTCCAACAATCACGGCCAGGTCGTATCGCTGGTCGTGATCGTTGGAAAGTTGCAGAGTGTGACGGTACCCTAAGGGATGATGTTGTGGAAGAGGTGGAGGATGAGGAGTCACCAATTTCATCTGCTTCTGGACAGTCAGCGCAACGTGGTTCCTCACAAAGGCCTAGGCAGAAGACACTTTGTGAGGAGGATGAGGAGGAGTCAATGGAGGAGGAAGACATCGGTCCAGAGGAGGGAGTTACACAATTCTCCAGTAGTCAGTGTGTAGAGTGAGGGTGGGGTGATGCAGAGCAGGCAGAGATCAGGCCTCAAGCAGGGGACAGCGTTTCTTGGCCAGTTGGCAGTCTGCAGCACATGGTTGATTTCATGCTGCAGTGCCTGAGAAACGACCGCCGCATCGCCCACATTCTCAACACGGCTGATTATTGGGTGTACACCCTCCTAGATCCTCGCTACCGGGACAACTTACAAAGCCTCATAACACCGTTGAACCGGGAGCGTAAAATAGGGAGTACCAAGACATACTGGTGAACTCCATCATCTTCTCCAGTCCAACTGAGAGCAGTGCTGCTAGTGCTTTACAAAGCAGCTCAGTGCGTCGAGGCAGTGGAGGAAGCTCTGCACAAAGAGGGAGCAGAAGCAGTGCCTCAGCACAAGGCAAAACCAGTATGGCCCAACTGTGGCAAAGTTTTGTGTGCCCGCCACAAATGTCTACACCATCACAGATGGCTCCAGTCAGCAGGAGGCAATGTTTCTGTCAGATGGTGACAGACTACATGTCTTGCCCTCTTAGTGTACTCCCAGATGACTTTTCCCCCTTCAAGTTTTGGGTCTCTAAGCTGGATTCATGGCCAGAGCTTAGCCAGTATGCATTGGATGTGCTTGCTTGCTCTGCTGCTAGTGTATTATCGGAACGCGTCTTTAGTGCCGCAGGTGGTGTACTAACAGACCGTCGCATGCGACTATCCACCGATAACGTTGACCAGCTTACTTTTCTGAAAATGAACAAGGCCTGGATCTTGCAGGAATTTGCCACTCCTCTTCCAGATTAAATAATTGGTTGGCTACAGTATCCAGGTCTCCTTTTGTGTTCATGTTTCTACCACCTGAACTGTAATCCCTGAGCTCCAACACCTCCAGTTGCTGCTCAGAAGTGCCATCTGCACAGTCAACACATGACCCAGTGTTATTGGGTTTCAGTAACGTCAGCTGATCTCCAGCTGTGTATCTGGCAATGTGTCCTGCTACCTCCACGCTGACAAAACACCAGAAATTTAAGGGAACCTGTCCCCCCCAGGCGTTTGTTACTGAAAGAGCCACCTTGTGCAGCAATAATGCTGCACAAGGAAAAGGTGGCTCTTTTAGTTATGCTCCTTGCACATCCTGAACTTAACACTTATAAAATGTATCCCCTCATACCGTGAAACTGTCCCGGAGGTGGGACTTTCCTTCGTAAGGAGACGCAACACAGCCGTCATTCCTACCCCCTTGGCGCCGTGAGCCGCCTCCTCAGCATTGTTTGAATCTGTCCCCGAGCCTGCGCTGTTATTTTAAACCTTGGGCATGCGCAGTTAGCGCTGTCCGTCTTCTGACATCATTTGGTGTCAGGCTGACTGCGCCTGTGCAGCCACGCTGACCGAGATTCCGCCTCGCAGTGTCTTCTGATTTATTCACACTGCGGGGCTGGGATTCATGGGCATGAGCAGTGCATATCTTCACCTCAGGCTCTCACTCATCTCACTCTGCTTTCTTCAAACTGTGTGCCGTCAGCTGATCCCTAATCGAATGCCACGGCCGTGACGACTCACAGTCTGAAGAATCTGGAGGGAGATGAGTGACAGGCGAAGATATGCACTGCGCATGCCCATGAATCCCAGCCCCGCAGTGTGATTAAATCAGAAGACACTGAGAGGCGGGATCTCGGGCAGCGTGGCTGCACAGGCGCAGTCAGCCTGACACCAAATGATGTCAGAAGACGGGCAGCACTAAGTGCACATGCCCAAGGTTTAACATAACAGCGCAGGCTCCGGGACAGATTCAAACAACGCTGAGGAGGCGGCGCACGGCGCCAAGGGGGTAGGAATGACAGCTGTGTTGCTTCTCATTACAAAGGAAAATCCCACCTCCGGGACTGTTCCACGGTATCAGGGGACACATTTTATAAGTGTTTTGTTCTGCGTTTGCAAGGAGCATAAATAAGAGAGCCACCTTTTGTTTGTGCGGCATTAGTGCTGCAAAAGGTGGCTCTTTCAGTTACAAATGCCTGGGGGGGTTAAAGGTTCCCTTTCAACTTGCTCCAAGTAGGCCTCAGCCTACACTCTGCTTCTCCTGCATTCCCAGGGCTCCAACACTGCCACTTGATGCCCGGAAGTGCCGTTTGCACAGTCAACACTTGCTGCCATGTTATTGAGTTTCAGTAAAGTCAGCTGATGCTCAGCTGTGTATCCGGCAATTTGGCCTGCTACCTCCACACTGACACTACAACAGATGTTAAACTTCCTCGAGTGCAGGCCTCGGCCTACACTCTGCTTCTCCTGGATTCCCTGGGCTCCAACACCGCCAGTTGCTACTCGGAAGTGCCGTCTGCACAGAGAAAAACACTCACTCCTGTGTTAGTGGGGTTCAGTAACGTCAGCTGCTCCCCTGCTGTGTGTCCGGCAATTGCACCTGCTACCTCCACAGTCAAATTACATCAGATATTAAACTTGCTCCAATTAGGCCTTGGCCTACAGCCTGATTGACCCTGGGCTCCAACACCGCCAGTTGCTGCTAGGAAGTGCCGTCTGCATAGAGAAAAACACTCGCTCCTGTGTTAGTGGGGTTCAGTAACATCAGCTGCTCCCCTGCTGTGTGTCCGGCAATTGCTCCTGCTACTTCCACAGTCAAATTACATGAGATATAAACTTGCTCCAATTAGGCCTTGGTCTACAGCCTGATTGACCCTGGGCTCCAACACCGCCAGTTGCTACTCAGAAGTGCTGTCTGCACAGTCAACACCTGCTCCAGTTTTATTGGTTTTCAGTAACGCCAGCTGCTCCCCTGCTGTGTGTGTGGCAATCACTCAAGTCTGCTCCTCCTGCTGTCCCTGGGCTCCAACACCGCCAGCTGCTGCCCAGAAGTGCTGTCTGCACAGTCAACACCTGCTCCAGTGTTATTGGGGTTCAGTAACGCCAGCTGCTCCCCTGCTGTGTGTGTGGCAATCTCTCAAGTCTGCTCCTCCTGCTGTCCCTGGGCTCCAACACCGCCAGTTGCTGCTCGGAAGTGCTGTCTGCACAGTCAACACCTGCTCCATTGTTATTGGGGTTCAGTAACGCCAGCTGCTCACCTGCTGTGTGTGCGTCAATTACTCTAGTCTGCTCCTCCTGCATTCCCTGGGCTCCAACACCGCCAGTTGCTGCTCGGAAGTGCCAACTCACAGTCAACATTTGCTGCCGTGTTATTGGGTTTCAGTAACATCAGCTGATCCCCAGCTGTGTATCCGGCATTGTGTCCTGCGACCTCTACGCTGACACAACAACAGAAGTTAAAGGGAACCTGTCCACCCCCCAGGCATTTGTAACTAGAAGAGCCACCTTGTGCAGCACTAATGCTGCATTTGGACAAGGTGGCTCTTTTAGTTATTCACCTTGCACATGCTGAAGTTAACACTTATAAAATGTGTCCCCTCGTACCTTCTAACTGTCCCGGAGGTGTGACTTCCCCTTCTTAATGAGACGCAGCACAGCCGTCATTCCTACCCACTTGGCACCGGGCGCCGCCTCCTCAGCTTTGTTTGAATCTGTCTCGGAGCCTGCGCTGTTATGTTATCCCTTGGCCATGCGCAGTTAGCGCTGCCCGTCTTCTGGCATCATTTGTTGTCAAGCTGGCTGCGCCTGTGCGGCCGCCCTGCCCGGAATCATGCCCCGCAGTGTCTTATTTATTCACACTGCAGGGCTAGGATTCATGGGCATGTGCAGTGCATTTCTTCAGACTGTGTGGTGTCATGGCCATGACATGTGATTTGGGATCAGCTGACGCCGCACAGTCTGAAGAAGGCGGAAGGAGATGAGTGAGAGGGGTGAAGATATGCACTGCACAAGGCAATTAATCCCAGCCCCGCAGTGTGAATAAATCAGAAGGCACTGCGAGGCTGGGATTCATGGGCATGCGCAGTGCATATCTTTGCCTCTCACTCATCTCCTTCTGCCTTCTTCAGACTGTGCGGTGTCACAGCCGTGGCATGTGATTTGGGATCAGCTGACGCCACACACTCTGAAGAAGGCGGAAGGAGATGAGTTAGAAAGGCTAAGATATGCACTGCGCAAGGCTAAGGGATAACATAACAGCGCAGACTCCGGTACACAAAAAAACAGCGCTCAGAAGGCTGCGCCCGGCGCTAAGGGGGCATGAATGACAGCTTTGCTGCCTCTCATTAAGAAGGAAAGTCCCACCTCCGGGACGGTTTCACGGTATGAGGGGCCAAATTTTATAAGTGTTTCTTTCGGCGTGTGCAAGGAGAATAATTAAAAGAGCCACCTTTTCCTTGTGCAGCATTAGTGCTGCACAAGGTGGCTCTTCTAGTTGCTAATGCCTGCGAGGGGGTTAAAGGTTCCCATTCAACTTGCTCCAATTAGGCCTCAGCCTACACTCTGCTTCTCCTTTATTCCTTGGGCTCCAACAACGCCAGTTGCTGCTCAGAAGTGTCTTTGGCATGGGTACTCCCTCCTGCTCAGCCCGGTTCCAGCATGCCAGCTGTTTCCGGGGAGTGCCAAGGTCACTTTGCCTCCAACACATTGTCCTGTCGTGTTGCGGTCAGGTTAGCTGACTCTATGGTACCTGCAGTTTAGGTGCTTCCTATGTGGGCTGCGGGAACTGGCAATCAAGGCTGGTTTCGTAGTGTCAATACGACAAGCTCCCCTGTAGGACTGTGGATATTCGGTAACTACGGACGGCTCTCGGCCTAGTAACTTTTGTTTTTCCACTGGAACTTCTGCTGCCTATCTGAGTTCCAGCACCATTAGCTGGTTTTTAGGAAGACAATCTTGAATAGGTCCCCCTGGTTCCAGTACTGTCAGCTGGTTCTAGGCAGAGCATTTGGCTTAGGTGCCCCCTTCTGGGTATCCGAGTTCCACCAACATCAGGTGGTCCTTGGTAGTGCTTTCTGGCACAGGTACCTCCTGCTTAGTAACCGGGTTCCAGTACCGTCAGCTGGTCCTCGGTAGTTCCATTGGCTCTTGTGCCTTCGGCTACCCATCCGGGTTCCAGTTCCATCAGCTGGTTCTCGAGAGTGTTGTTTGCTCCTGTACCTTCTGCTCCCCATCCTGGTTCCAGTACCGTCAGCTGGTTCCGGGCAGAGCCTTTAGCTTTGGTGCCTCCTTCTGGGTATCTGAGTTCCACCAGCATCAGGTGGTCCTTGGTAGTGCTTTCTGGCATGGGTACCTCCTGCTTAGTAACCGGGTTCCAGTACCATCAGCTGGTCCTTGGTAGTTCCATAGGCTCATGGACCTTCGGGTAGCCATCCGGGTTCCAGTACCGTCAGCTGGTTCTCGGCATTTCCTCAGCCTTCTTGTACCTTCTGCTACATTTCCAAGTTCAAGACCCTAAAGATGACGACCCTGAAGACCACCCCTAAGACGACGACCCCAGAGACGATGACCCCTGAGAAGACGACCCTGGAGACGATGACCCTGAAGACCACCCGAAGACAACGACCCTGAAGACTGAGAAGCAGAAGAACAAGAAGCTGCAGAACAAAGAGCAGAAGAACATTAAGCATAAGACTTAACCCCTTACTGACCTCGGACGGGATAGTACATCCGAGGTCAGCTCCCCTGCTTTGATGCAGGGCTCCGCGGTGAGCCCGCATCAAAGCCGGGACATGTCAGCTGTTTTGAACAGCTGACATGTGCCCGCAACAGCGGCGGGTGAAATCGCGATTCACCCGCCGCTATTAACTAGTTAAATGCCGCTGTCAAACGCAGACAGCGGCATTTAACTACCGTATCCGGCCGGGCGGCCGGAAATGATGGCATTGCCGACCCCTGTCACATGATCGGGGGTCGGCGATGTGTCAGGACAGTAACCATAGAGGTCCTTGAGACCTTGATCGCTAAACGGCATAGCGGAAAAAAAAATTGAAACGCCAGAATTACCTTTTTTTGGTCGCCATGACATTGCATTAAAATGCAATAACGGGCGATCAAAAGAATGTATCTGCACCAAAATGCTATCATTAAAAACGCCAGCTCGGCACGCAAAAAATAAGCCCTCAACCGACCCCAGATAATGAAAAATGGAGACGCTACGGGTATCGGAAAATGGCACAATTTTTTTTTTTTTTTTAGCAAAGTTTGGAATTTTTTTTCACCACTTAGGTAAAAAATAACCTAGTCATGTTAGGTGTCTATGAACTCGTAGTTACCTGGAGAATCATAGTGGCAGGTCAGTTTTAGCATTTATTGAACCTAGCAAAAAAGCCAAGCAAAAAGCAAGTGTGGGATTGCACTTTTTTTGCAATTTCACCGCACTTGGAATTTTTTTCCCGTTTTCTAGTACACGACATGGTAAAACCAATGATGTCGTTCAAAAGTACAACTCGTCCCGCAAAAAAATAAGCCCTCACATGGCCAAATTGACAGAAAAATAAAAAAAGTTATGGCTCTGGGAAGGAGGGGAGTGAAAAACGAACACGGAAAAACGAAAAATCCCAAGGTCATGAAGGGGTTAAAATCTGAGCAAAAGATATTATCTAAATTATAAGCAGAAGAAGACTAAGCAGTGTATGGGGGTGAGTCCTTTCCTCCTCGTGGTGCCCCTGGAAAAACCTGCTGCTGCAGGCCAAACTGAACGTGGACAAATCCTGTTGTAACTCTTTTGTGACAGGCAGAACGGAAGGTGTAATCTTCAAACTTTTATAGATAACAACTACAGGAATGCCTGTCACAAATAAGAATATGATGAAGAAGTAGATTATGAAGAAGAATAATAGTTTAATAAAAAGAATATGAAGAATGTAACAAAAAAATAATAGGAAGAAGGTGAAGAAGAAGATGAATAAGGTGAAGAAGTTGATGTAAAAGATGCTGCTGCTGAGGATGATGTAGAAGAAAGTGTCGGAGAATTAAAAAAGAAGGTGAAGAGCATGGAATTAGTGAAACATCAATATCTGACAAAATATAAAAAATCTTAAATAGTCAATATCTTTGTAACTCCGAACGTCTTAAAAAAAAAATAATTCCTGCTATTCCATTTGAATGGGCTAAACCTCTATGCCTTTAATGTCTCCTCCACCTCCCCCAATACATCCTACATTATTCTTACTTGTTTTCCTTCATGTAGAATGAACCTACAAGGAAAGAAAGGGTTTATTTTCATTCCGATATTTTGGTCCCATTAATTTGCATTGGTATCTGGTATCGGTATCGGCGATATCCGATATTTTTTAAATATCGGTCGATCCAATCCGATACCGATACTTTTCAATATCGGAAGGTATCGCTCAACACTAGTTATATGCATTAATTTTTTCATCTTTTTATTTCACTTTTAATCATTTTTTTGCACGGTGCAGCAGGGCCCCTTTATGTTGGCTTGGTTTTTGTGTGGTGCATTTATATATAGTGCTGGACGGCCCCGCCTACTAATGCCATGGGCGTGATCAATAGGTTGTCCAGACACTGTGCATCACACCTATCTATGTGAATAGTGTCTTATGCAAGCCCTATCTGTGTGCATTTTTGCTACTAGACAACCAACCCTTCTATTATTTAGGTGAGTGGGTGGTTGTTCTCATCAGTAGCTCGCACCTGTGCTGCTCCAGCCTTTATCAGTGGGGGCCTGCTGCACTCTGCTTTTTTAAAGTATTAATTAGCCAACCTGCAAAATTTTATTGATTTTTTACATGAAAAATAAGATTATTTATGTGTAAATTGTTAATTTAAATATTTTTTACAGGTTTTGCTGGAAATATAAAACAGTATTTTTGTTACTTGGGAAAATATTCAGACAAAAAGTTATATATTTATTTTTGCCATACAGAAACCTCAGGGTCTGCATCATTTGTAAAAAGATTTGGATGGGAAACGGAAACTGAATGTACTGTAAATGTTGCATTGGTAGTAGCTAAAATGATGGATAAATATACTTCTAAACATATATGTAGTAAGACTAGTGTTGAGCATTCCGATACCGCAAGTATCGGGTATCGGCCGATACTTGCGGTATCGGAATTCCGATACCGGGATTCCGATACTTGGCGCGTATCGGATACCGGAATCGGAAGTTCCATGATTCAAAATTCAGAAATTCAGCCAATGAGAAAGATTCCAAGTGTGGGCACATCCTGTTTAGCATGGAGGGCATGAAACTACTGGCAAGGCTGTGATTGGCTGCTTAAATGATGTCATGATGCAGTTTAAAAGTCGCTGGCGCCATTTTGCGATCACTCTGCTGTGAATTCAGTTAGTGACAGGACGCTGTTTGCTGACTGAGGGACAGTTTAGAGATAGCGATTTGCTTCTTTGTGCTTTCCAAAGGCTAATTTAGCAACCGCTGTGTTCACCTACTAATCACCTTCCTTTTGCCTTGTAGCGCTGTTTTCACAGCGATCTGCAAGGTCTCTCTGTGTGTGTGTGTGAGTGCAGCCCACTCTCTAGTCTGAGTGCAGCCACATAGGCCATCCATAGCTGGTTGTATTCAGTTCAGGGAGGGTGGTTCATTGCCTCATACTGTCCTTTTTTTTTTTTTTTTTGAAGTAGTGCAGGCTGCTGCACATTTTTTCCAAAAATTCCTATTAGTGTCTTTCCACCCGTCTCCAGCTAATTTGTGGAAAAACACTACATAGGATAAAGTAGAGGAGGGTTTTTGGGCCTTGCAGCGCCGTTTACGGCTGTCTGCACGGTCTCCGTGTGACTGCAGCTCGCCCTGTAGTCTGTGAGCAGCCGTAGCTTGGTTGTCTCCAGCTCAGGGTTGTTCACTGCGTCATACCGCCAAATCAATTTTCATTTTGTTTTCAAGTAGTGTAGTCTGCTGCTAATTAATTTAAAAAAATCCTATTAGTGTCTTTCCACCCGTCTCCAGCTAATTTGTGGAAAAACACTACATAGGATAAAGTAGAGGAGGGTTTTTGGGCCTTGCAGCGCCGTTTACGTCTGTCTGCACGGTCTCCGTGTGACTGCAGCTCGCCCTGTAGTCTGTGAGCAGCCGTAGCTTGGTTGTCTCCAGCTCAGGGTTGTTCACTGCGTCATACCGCCAAATCAATTTTCATTTTGTTTTCAAGTAGTGTAGTCTGCTGCTAATTAATTTAAAAAAATCCTATTAGTGTCTTTCCACCCGTCTCCAGCTAATTTGTGGAAAAACACTACATAGGATAAAGTAGAGGAGGGTTTTTGGGCCTTGCAGCGCCGTTTACGGCTGTCTGCACGGTCTCCGTGTGACTGCAGCTCGCCCTGTAGTCTGTGAGCAGCCGTAGCTTGGTTGTCTCCAGCTCAGGGTTGTTCACTGCGTCATACCGCCAAATCAATTTTCATTTTGTTTTCAAGTAGTGTAGTCTGCTGCTAATTAATTTAAAAAAATCCTATTAGTGTCTTTCCACCCGTCTCCAGCTAATTTGTGGAAAAACACTACATAGGATAAAGTAGAGGAGGGTTTTTGGGCCTTGCAGCGCCGTTTACGTCTGTCTGCACGGTCTCCGTGTGACTGCAGCTCTATCCGTTGTCAGTTCAGCCCCAAAAAAATAAATAAATAATAAAGTTCACCAAACACACCAGTTACACCACTTTACATTTGTGTAGGCCACATTAGCTCATATTCAAGTCTAGTCCACACTTTAGAAAATTAGTGTGTCTTATACCTGTTAGGAGGAGTTGCTCAGGAATAAGCACACAAAGCCGTTAGTACTTTTCTGCTTATCTTTATCAGTCAACCAAGATGAAGAAGGCAGTGAGTAAGGCACGTGGGCGTGGGCGTGGGCGCGGAGCAGGGAGGGGACGTGGGGATTCTGTGCCTGCTGCGGGCACCGGTGAGTCATCAGCACCCACTTTCACAAGGGAACAGTCGTTCATGCGCAGCTTTGTCGCCGAGCGCCGTACACCGCTGCTGCGTGAAGACCAAATTGAAGCCGTTGTGGGATGGATGGCAGCTAATGCATCAACTTCCATTAGTGCCACATCCTCTCAGACACAGAGCACTGGAGAGCAGCCATCTGTCTCTTCACCACCTGCAAAATTGCCCAGGCAGACAGAGATCCCAGGACAGGAGCAGTCTCTACTTCTGTTCTCTGAATCATCTCTTGGCTTGGAAACAGGGGGCCAGCCAAGCAGCATTGGAGAAATGGAAGAAGAGGCAGGGTGCAGTGATGCCCAACCGCTTTTTCTGTCTTCCTCTGAAGAGGCGGGTGGGCCAGTGGCTCCGGTCACCACCTCGCAGGCCGCATCAGCTGATGATGACACTCAGGTGCCACTTACTGGTGCGTGCTCTGCTGCTGAGACTACCCAGGAGGAGCAGTTGGGGGCAGAGGGTAGTGTAGATGATGAGGTCCTTGACCCATCTTGGCGTCAGGGACAGGAAGGTGGTGGGAGCAGCTCTGAGGAAGAGATTCCCCGTACGGCCCAAAGAGGGAGAGGGAGGGGGAAGACTGCGGATCCTGCAGCCTCCGCTTTGGCACCCGTAAGGAGCATGTCTCTTCCAAAAGTCAAAAGGGGGGCTCCCAAGACTTGCAGTGCCTGGTCCTTTTTTGACACAGTTGCAGATGACATTTGCTATGTCAGATGCAAGGTGTGTCATCAAAAAATCAAAAGAGGTCAAAAAGTCGCCAACCTCAATACCTCCAACATGTGGAAACATGTGCGCAACAGGCACCCGGCGGAGTTAGACAAACACACTGAAGAGCTAGGCCAACCAACAGCGGCAGCTACCACCTCTTCAGCTCGTGTTGCCTCTTCCTCTAGCTCACACGCAGCTGGTTCGGCTTCCTCCCAGGATCGCCGTGGAAGAACCTCTGGCCCTGTTGTCCAGAGACCCGCTGTAATTCCACCCGCAGCACCACTTTCCCAGTCATCCACACACTCCCAGCCCAGTCTACAGCCATCGGTAGTACAGGCATGGGAGAAAAGGCGGCCTTTCTCGTCAAACCACCCACGAGCACAGGCTCTGACTGCAGGCATTGCCAAACTTCTGTCACTGGAAATGCTGTCATTCAGGCTGGTGGAGACTGACAGCTTCCGTGACTTGATGTCATTGGCAGTCCCACAGTACAGTGTGCCTAGCCGCTTTTACTTCAGCAGGCAAGCCGTCCCTGCCCTGCACAAGCATGTGGAGGGACACATAAAACACGCGCTACTGAACGCCGTCAGTAGCAAGGTCCACCTCACCACCGATGCGTGGACCAGTCAACATGGACAGGGGCGATACCTTTCCCTCACTGCCCATTGGGTTAATGTAGTTGAGCCGGGTACAGACCGTGCGAGTGGCGCAGGACGTGTCCTGCCCACTCCAAGGATTGCAGGAATCCATTCTGTACGCATTGACTCCTCCTCTTACACCAGTTCCTCAGAATCATCGCTGCAGGAGCCGTCACAGTCCACCTCCACATGGACCCGTGATGAACGTGTACCTGTTACGACCGACATGAGCACAGCCGTGGCCAAACGTCAACAGGCCGTCTTGAAATTAATTTTTTTGGGGAATCGTAGCCACACAGCGCAGGAGCTCTGGAATGCCATCAAGCAGGAGAGCGATGTGTGGTTTGAGCCAGCGAATCTCCAGCCAGGCATGGTAGTGTGTGATAATGGCCGAAATCTGGTGGCAGCCCTGGGCCTCGGCAACCTCACTCACATCCCATGTCTGGCACATGTGCTCAATTTGGTCGTGCAGAGTTTTTTGAGGGACTATCCGGATTTTGATGCACTGCTGCACAAGGTCCGCCTAGAGTGTGCTCACTTGCGGCGTTCCAGCACGGCAAAAGCGCGCATTGCGGCTCTGCAGCGCCGACACCGCCTGCCGGAACATCGCATCATATGTGACCTACCTACCAGGTGGAATTCCACGTTACATATGTTGGAGCGGTTGTGTGAGCAGCAGCAAGCTGTAATGGAGTACCAGCTGTATCAGGCGCAAAAAAGTCGCAGTCAGCGCCGTACAGACTTCACAACCACAGAGTGGGCCACTATGAAGGATGTCTGCCAGGTTTTGCGTCCCTTTGATTATTCCACGCGGATGGCGAGTGCAGATGATGCACTAGTCAGCATGACTGTCCCCCTTATCTGCCTGCTTGAAAAATCACTGCAAGCGCTAAGGGATGATGTTGTGGAAGAGGTGGATGAGGATTCACCACTTCCATCATCTTCTGGACAGTCAGCGCCACGTGGTTCCTCACAAACGCGTAGGCAGGGGACAGTTTGTGAGGAGGATGAGGAGGAGTCAATGGAGGAGGAAGACATCCGTCCAGAGGAGGGAGTTCCCGAATTGTCCAGTACTCAGTGTGTACAGCGAGGGTGGGGTGATGACGAGCGGGCAGAGATCACGCCTCCAGCTGGGGACAGCGTTTCTTGGGCAGTTGGCAGTCTGCAGCACATGGTGGATTACATGCTGCAGTGCCTGAGAAACGACCGCCGCATCGACCACATTCTCAACATGTCTGATTATTGGGTGTTCACCCTCCTCGATCCTCGCTACCGGGACAACGTAGAAAGCCTCATCACACCGTTGAACCGGGAGCGAAAAATGCGGGAGTACCAAGACACACTGGTCAGTTCCATCATCTTCTCCATTCCAACTGAGAGAAGTGCTGCTACTGCATTCCAAAGCAGCTCAGTGCGTCCAGGCAGTGGTGGAGGCTCTGCACAAAGAGGGAGCAGAAGCAGTGCCTCTGCCCAAGGCAAGACCAGTATGGCCCAACTGTGGCACAGTTTTGTGTGCCCCCCACAAAAGTCTACACCATCACAGATGGCTCCAGTCAGCAGGAGGCAACGGTTCCGTCAGATGGTGACAGACTACATGTCTTGCCCTCTTGCTGTACTCCCAGACGGCTCTTCCCCTTTCAAGTTTTGGGTCTCAAAGCTGGATACATGGCCAGAGCTAAGCCAGTATGCATTGGAGGTGCTGTCTTGCCCTGCGGCCAGTGTATTATCGGAACGTGTCTTTAGTGCTGCAGGTGGTGTACTAACTGACCGTCGCATGCGACTATCCTCCGATAACGTTGACCGGCTTACTTTCCTGAAAATGAACAAGGCCTGGATCTCGCAGGAATTTGCCACTCCTCCTCCTGATTAAATAATTAGGTCACTGAATACGTTATCCAGGTCTCCTGTTGTGTTCATCTTTCTACCACCTGAACTTAAATTCCTGGGCTCCAACACCGCCAGTTGAGGCTCAGACGTGCCGTCTGCACAGTCAAAACATACGACCCAGTGTTATTGGGTTTCAGTAACGTCAGCTGATCCCCAGCTGTGTAGCCGGCAATGTGTCATGCGACCGCCACGCTGACACAACAACTGAAATGTAAGGGAATCTGTCCCCCCCCCCCAAGGCGTTTGTTACTGAAAGAGCCACCTTGTGCAGCAGTAATGCTGCACAAGGAAAAAGGTAGCTATTTTGGTTTTGCTCCTTGCACACGCAAAACTTAACACTTATAAAATGTGTCCACTGATACCGTAAAACCGTCCCGGAGGTGGGACTTTCCTTCGTAATATGACGCAGCACAGCCGTCATTCCTACCCCCCCGGCGCCGCGCCCCGGCTCCTCAAGCGTTGTTTGATTCCGTCCCGGAGCCTGCGCTGTTATGTTATCCCGTGGCCAGGCACACTTAGCGCTGCCCGTCTTCTGGCATCATTTGGTGTCAGGCTGGCTGCGCCTGTGCGGCCACGCTGGCCGAGAGCCCGCCTCGCAGTGTCTTCTGATTTAATCCCACTGGGGGCCTGGGATCTATGGACATGCGCAGTGCATATCTGAACCTCCACCTCTCACTCATCTCCCTATGGCTTCTTCAGACTGTTCGGTGTCAGCTGGTCCCTAATAGCATGCCACGGCCGTGACACCGCACAGTCTGAAAAAGAAGCCGTAGGGAGGGGAGTGAGAGGCGAGGATATGCACTGCGCATGGCCATGGATCCCAGGCCCCCAGTGGGATTACATCAGAAGACACTGCGAGGCGGGCTCTCGGCCAGCGCGGCCGCACAGGCGCAGCCAGCCTGACACCAAATGATGTCAGAAGATGGGCAGCGCTAAGTGTGCCTGGCCACGGGATAACATAACAGCGCAGGCTCCGGGACGGAATCAAACAACGCTGAGGAGCCGGGGCACGGCGGCGGGGGGGTAGTAATGATGGCTGTGCTGCGTCATATTACGAAGGAAAGTCCCACCTCCGGGACGGTTTCACGGCTTCAGGGGACACATTTTATAAGTGTTTAGTTCTGTGTTTGCAAGGAGCATGATGAAAAGAGCCACCTTTTCCTTTTGCATCTTTTGTGCTGCACAAGCTGGCTCTTTCAGCTACAAACGCCTTGGGGGGGGGGTTAAAGGTTCCCTTTCGACTTTCTCAGGCTTCGGCCTACATTGTGTTCCTCTGCTTTTCCACCTGCCCCTGGGCTCCAACACCGCTAGTTGCCGTCCAGAAGTGCTGTACGCACAGTCAACAGTCGCTCCTCTGTTATTGGGGTTCAGTAACGTCAGCTGTTCCCCTGCTGTGTGTGTGGCAATCCCTCCTACCTCCTCCAACCTCCTCCTCCTCCACCTGTCCCTGGGCTCCAACACCGCCAGTTGCCGTCCAGAAGTGCTGTACGCACAGTCAACAGTCCCTCCTCTGTTATTGGGGTTCAGTAACGTCAGCTGTTCCCCTGCTGTGTGTGTGGCAATCACTCCTACCTCCTCCAACCTCCTCCTCCTCCACCTGTCCCTGGGCTCCAACACCGCCAGTTGCCGTCCAGAAGTGCTGTACGCACAGTCAACAGTCCCTCCTCTGTTATTGGGGTTCAGTAACGTCAGCTGTTCCCCTGCTGTGTGTGTGGCAATCCCTCCTACCTCCTCCAACCTCCTCCTCCTCCACCTGTCCCTGGGCTCCAACACCGCCAGTTGCCGTCCAGAAGTGCTGTACGCACAGTCAACAGTCCCTCCTCTGTTATTGGGGTTCAGTAACGTCAGCTGTTCCCCTGCTGTGTGTGTGGCAATCCCTCCTACCTCCTCCAACCTCCTCCTCCTCCACCTGTCCCTGGGCTCCAACACCGCCAGTTGCCGTCCAGAAGTGCTGTACGCACAGTCAACAGTCCCTCCTCTGTTATTGGGGTTCAGTAACGTCAGCTGTTCCCCTGCTGTGTGTGTGGCAATCCCTCCAACCTCCTCCAACCTCCTCCAACCTCCTCCTCCTCCACGTGTCCCTGGGCTCCAACACCGCTAGTTGCCGTCCAGAAGTGCTGTACGCACAGAGCCAAACACCTCGCCAATGTGTTAGTGGGGTTCAGCACCGCCAGCTGTTCCCCTGCTGTGTATACGGCAACGTGTACTGCGACCGCCACGCAGACACAACAAGTTAAATGTAAGGGAACCTGACCCCCCCCCCCCAGGCGTTTGTTACTGAAGGAGCCACCTTGTGCAGCAGTAATGATGATGCAAAGGGAAAAAGTGCCTCTTTTCGTGATGCTCCTTGCACATGCTGAACCTAACACTTATGAAATGTGTCCCCACACAGCGTTAAACCGTCCGGTAGGTGGAACTTTCCTTTGTCGTGTGACGCAGCACAGCCATCATTTTTACCCCCTTGGCGCCGTGCGCCCCCTCCTCAGCGTTGTTTGAATCTGTCCCGGAGCCTGCGCTGTTAGGTTAGCCCTTGGCCATGCACACATGTTGCGCTGCCCGTCTTCTGACCTCATTTGGTGTCAGGCTGGCTGCGCCTGTGCGGGTGCGCTGGCCGAGATCCCGCCTCGCAGTGTAGTCTAATGTAATCCCACCGCGGGCCTGTGATCCGTGCCCGTGCGCAGTGCATATCCTCTCCTCTCACTCCCCTCCCTACGGCTTCTTCAGACTGTGCGATGTCAGCTGGTCCCTAATAGCATGCCACGGCCGTGACACCGCACAGTCTGAAAAAGCCGTAGGGAGGGGAGTGAGAGGAGAGGATATGCACTGCGCACGGGCACGGATCACAGGCCCGCGGTGGGATTACATTAGACGACACTGCGAGGCGGGATCTCGGCCAGCGCACCCGCACAGGCGCAGCCAGCCTGACACCAAATGAGGTCAGAAGACGGGCAGCGCTTAGTGTGCCTGGCCAAGGGATAACCTAACAGCGCAGGCTCCGGGACAGATTCAAACAACGCTGAGGAGGCGGCGCACGGCGCCAAGGGGGTAAAAATGATGGCTGTGCTGCGTCACACGACAAAGGAAAGTTCCACCTACCGGACGGTTTAACGCTGTGAGGAGACACATTTCATAAATGTTAGGTTCCGCATGTACAAGGACCATAATTAAAAGAGCTAAGTTTACCTTTTCCAGCATTAGTGCTGTACACAATGGCTCTTTCAGCTACAAACGCCTGGGGGGGGGGGGGTTAAAGGTTTCCTTTCAACTTGCTCGAGTGCAGGCTTCGGCCTACACTCCGCTCCCCCTGCTCCTCCTGCTGACCCTGGGCTCTAACACCGCCAGTTTTTGCCCAGATGTGCTAGCTGCACAGAGAAAAACACCAGCCAATGTGTCAGTGGGGTTCAGCACCGCCAGCTGTTCCCCTGCTGTGTAGCCGGCAACGTGTCCTGCGACCGCCACGCAGACACAAGAACTGAAATTGAAGGGAACCTGTCCCCCCTCCCCCAGGTGTTTCTATGTTTTACAGCTACCTTGAACAGCAGTAATGCTGCATGTGTTCAAGGTGGCTCAGAAACTTATTCTCCTTGCCCATGTTGAAGTGAACACGTCTAAAATGTGTCCTCTGTGACCATTAAAACGTCCCTCAGGTGTGATTTGACTTTGTATTGACACACGCAACAAGCTCCTTGGTAACGCTGCCCGTCTTCTGGCATCATTGTTTGGCTGGCTGCGCCTCTGCGGCCGCCCTGACCCACACAACGCCCCTCGTTGTCTTATTTAATGGGACTGCGAGGGTGTGATTCATGGGCAGGATCAGTGCATCAGTTCGCCTGTCCCTCCTCTCCTTCCGCCTTCTTCGGACTGTGCGGCTTCATGGCCGTGGCATGCGATAAGGGATCAGATGACGCCGCACAGTCTGAAGCGGGTGTAAGGACCCGAGTGTGAGAGGCGAACATATGTGCTGCGCCAGGCCCTGAATCCCAGCCCCGCAGTGTTTTAACAATGTTAAGACACTGCGGGGCTGGGATTCATGGTCATCGCGAACCGCACCGGCCGACATTACATGATGCCAGAAGATGGGCAGCGCTAACGGCGCTAGGCCAGGGGATAACACGACAGCGCAGACTCCTGTACAGCAAATAACAACGCTCGGGAGGCTGCACCCAGCACCAAGGTGGGATTCTTGACACCTGTGCTGCGTCTCATTACAAAGGGAACTCTCGCCTCCATTACACAGTTTGACTGTATAAAGGGCTGAATGTTATACGTGTTCCATTCAGCGTGTGCAAGGAGAAAAATTACAAGAGCAACCTTTGACTTGCGCAGCACTGCTGCTGCATAAGCTGTGGCTCTTCTACTTTGTAACCCCTGAGGGGGGGTTAAAGGTGACTTTTGAAATCGGTTCAATTAGGCTTCGGCCTACACTCTGCTCCACCTGCAGAGCCCGGGCTCCAACAACGCTAGTTGCTGTCCGGAAGTGCTGGCTGCACAGAGCCAAACACCTCGCCAATGTGTCAGTGGGGTCCAGCACCGCCAGCTGTTCCCCTGCTGTGTAGCCGGCAACGTGTCCTGCAAAAGCCACGCAGACACAACAGACCCAAAGCTGCCGCCAGTGCAGGCTTCGGCCTACACTCCCCTCCCCCTGCTCCTCCTCCTCCTGCTCCTCCTCCTGCTGTCCCTGGGCTCTAACACACCGCCAGTTGGGGCCCAGATGTGCTAGCTGCACAGAGAAAAACACCAGCCAATGTGTCAGTGGGGTCCAGCACCGCCAGCTGTTCCCCTGCTGTGCAGCCGGCAACGTGTCCTGCAAAAGCCACGCAGACACAAGAACTGAAATTGAAGGGAACCTGTCCCCCCTCCCCCAGGCGTTTTTACGTTATCCAGCCACCTTGTACAGCGGTAATGCTGCATGTGTGCAAGGTGGCTCAGAAACGTATTCTCCTCGCACATGTGGAACTGAAAACACGTCTGAAATGTGTCCTCTGTGTGACCATTTAACCGTCCCGGTGGTGTGACTTTCCTTTGTAATGACACGCTGCAACCCCCTTGGTAGCGCTGCCCGTCTTCTGGCATCATTGTTTGGCTGGCTGCGCCTCTGCGGCCGCCCTGACCCACACAACGCCCCTCGGTGTCTTATTTATTGGGACTGCGAGGGTGTGATTCATGGGCAGGATCAGTGCATCAGTTCGCCTGTCCCTCCTCTCCTTCCGCCTTCTTCGGACTGTGCGGCTTCATGGCCGTGGCATGCGATAAGGGATCAGATGACGCCGCACAGTCTGAAGCGGGTGTAAGGACCCGAGTGTGAGAGGCCAACATATGTGCTGCGCCAGGCCCTGAATCCCAGCCCCGCAGTGTTTTAACAATGTTAAGACACTGCGGGGCTGGGATTCATGGTCATCGCGAACCGCACCGGCCGACATTACATGATGCCAGAAGATGGGCAGCGCTAACGGCGCTAGGCCAGGGGATAACACGACAGCGCAGACTCCTGTACAGCAAATAACAACGCTCGGGAGGCTGCACCCAGCACCAAGGTGGGATTCTTGACACCTGTGCTGCATCTCATTACAAAGGGAACTCTCGCCTCCATTACACAGTTTGACTGTATAAAGGGCTGAATGTTATACGTGTTCCATTCAGCGTGTGCAAGGAGAAAAATTACAAGAGCAACCTTTGACTTGCGCAGCACTGCTGCTGCATAAGCTGTGGCTCTTCTACTTTGTAACCCCTGAGGGGGGGTTAAAGGTGACTTTTGAAATCGGTTCAATTAGGCTTCGGCCTACACTCTGCTCCACCTGCAGAGCCCGGGCTCCAACAACGCTAGTTGCTGTCCGGAAGTGCTGGCTGCACAGAGCCAAACACCTCGCCAATGTGTCAGTGGGGTCCAGCACCGCCAGCTGTTCCCCTGCTGTGTAGCCGGCAACGTGTCCTGCAAAAGCCACGCAGACACAACAGACCCAAAGCTGCCGCCAGTGCAGGCTTCGGCCTACACTCCCCTCCCCCTGCTCCTCCTCCTCCTGCTCCTCCTCCTGCTGTCCCTGGGCTCTAACACACCGCCAGTTGGGGCCCAGATGTGCTAGCTGCACAGAGAAAAACACCAGCCAATGTGTCAGTGGGGTCCAGCACCGCCAGCTGTTCCCCTGCTGTGCAGCCGGCAACGTGTCCTGCAAAAGCCACGCAGACACAAGAACTGAAATTGAAGGGAACCTGTCCCCCCTCCCCCAGGCGTTTTTACGTTATCCAGCCACCTTGTACAGCGGTAATGCTGCATGTGTGCAAGGTGGCTCAGAAACATATTCTCCTCGCACATGTGGAACTGAAAACACGTCTGAAATGTGTCCTCTGTGTGACCATTTAACCGTCCCGGTGGTGTGACTTTCCTTTGTAATGACACGCTGCAACCCCCTTGGTAGCGCTGCCCGTCTTCTGGCATCATTGTTTGGCTGGCTGCGCCTCTGCGGCCGCCCTGACCCACACAACGCCCCTCGGTGTCTTATTTATTGGGACTGCGAGGGTGTGATTCATGGGCAGGATCAGTGCATCAGTTCGCCTGTCCCTCCTCTCCTTCCGCCTTCTTCGGACTGTGCGGCTTCATGGCCGTGGCATGCGATAAGGGATCAGATGACGCCGCACAGTCTGAAGCGGGTGTAAGGACCCGAGTGTGAGAGGCCAACATATGTGCTGCGCCAGGCCCTGAATCCCAGCCCCGCAGTGTTTTAACAATGTTAAGACACTGCGGGGCTGGGATTCATGGTCATCGCGAACCGCACCGGCCGACATTACATGATGCCAGAAGATGGGCAGCGCTAACGGCGCTA
Source organism: Ranitomeya variabilis (assembly GCF_051348905.1). Lineage (NCBI taxonomy): Eukaryota > Metazoa > Chordata > Amphibia > Anura > Dendrobatidae > Ranitomeya > Ranitomeya variabilis. The sequence goes on along the minus strand of NC_135233.1, from coordinate 919,185,700 downwards.
GGCCAGGGGATAACACGACAGCGCAGACTCCTGTACAGCAAATAACAACGCTCGGGAGGCTGCACCCAGCACCAAGGTGGGATTCTTGACACCTGTGCTGCGTCTCATTACAAAGGGAACTCTCGCCTCCATTACACAGTTTGACTGTATAAAGGGCTGAATGTTATACGTGTTCCATTCAGCGTGTGCAAGGAGAAAAATTACAAGAGCAACCTTTGACTTGCGCAGCACTGCTGCTGCATAAGCTGTGGCTCTTCTACTTTGTAACCCCTGAGGGGGGGTTAAAGGTGACTTTTGAAATCGGTTCAATTAGGCTTCGGCCTACACTCTGCTCCACCTGCAGAGCCCGGGCTCCAACAACGCTAGTTGCTGTCCGGAAGTGCTGGCTGCACAGAGCCAAACACCTCGCCAATGTGTCAGTGGGGTCCAGCACCGCCAGCTGTTCCCCTGCTGTGTAGCCGGCAACGTGTCCTGCAAAAGCCACGCAGACACAACAGACCCAAAGCTGCCGCCAGTGCAGGCTTTGGCCTACACTCCCCTCCCCCTGCTCCTCCTCCTCCTGCTCCTCCTCCTGCTGTCCCTGGGCTCTAACACACCGCCAGTTGGGGCCCAGATGTGCTAGCTGCACAGAGAAAAACACCAGCCAATGTGTCAGTGGGGTCCAGCACCGCCAGCTGTTCCCCTGCTGTGCAGCCGGCAACGTGTCCTGCAAAAGCCACGCAGACACAAGAACTGAAATTGAAGGGAACCTGTCCCCCCTCCCCCAGGCGTTTTTACGTTATCCAGCCACCTTGTACAGCGGTAATGCTGCATGTGTGCAAGGTGGCTCAGAAACGTATTCTCCTCGCACATGTGGAACTGAAAACACGTCTGAAATGTGTCCTCTGTGTGACCATTTAACCGTCCCGGTGGTGTGACTTTCCTTTGTAATGACACGCTGCAACCCCCTTGGTAGCGCTGCCCGTCTTCTGGCATCATTGTTTGGCTGGCTGCGCCTCTGCGGCCGCCCTGACCCACACAACGCCCCTCGGTGTCTTATTTATTGGGACTGCGAGGGTGTGATTCATGGGCAGGATCAGTGCATCAGTTCGCCTGTCCCTCCTCTCCTTCCGCCTTCTTCAGACTGTGCGGCTTCATGGCCGTGGCATGCGATAAGGGATCAGATGACGCCGCACAGTCTGAAGCGGGTGTAAGGACCCGAGTGTGAGAGGCCAACATATGTGCTGCGCCAGGCCCTGAATCCCAGCCCCGCAGTGTTTTAACAATGTTAAGACACTGCGGGGCTGGGATTCATGGTCATCGCGAACCGCACCGGCCGACATTACATGATGCCAGAAGATGGGCAGCGCTAACGGCGCTAGGCCAGGGGATAACACGACAGCGCAGACTCCTGTACAGCAAATAACAACGCTCGGGAGGCTGCACCCAGCACCAAGGTGGGATTCTTGACATCTGTGCTGCGTCTCATTACAAAGGGAACTCGCGCCTCCAACACAGTTTGACTGTATAAAGGGCTAAATGTTATACGTGTTTCATTCAGCGTGTGCAAGGAGAAAAATTAAAAGAGCAACCTTTGACTTGTGCAGCACTACTGCTGCATAAGCTGTGGCTCTTCTACTTTCTAACCCCTGAGGGGGGGTTAAAGGTGACCTTTGAAATCGGTTCAAGTAGGCTTCGGCCTACACTCTGCTCCCCCTGCAGAGCCCGGGCTCCAACACCGATCGTTGCTGTCCGGAAGTGCTGGCTGCACAGAGCCAAACACCTCGCCAATGTGTCAGTGGGGTCCAGCACCGCCAGCTGTTCCCCTGCTGTGTAGCCGGCAACGTGTCCTGCAAAAGCCACGCAGACACAACAGACCCAAAGCTGCCGCCAGTGCAGGCTTCGGCCTACACTCCCCTCCCCCTGCTCCTCCTCCTCCTGCTCCTCCTCCTGCTGACCCTGGGCTCTAACAAACCACCAGTTGGGGCCCAGATGTGCTAGCTGCACAGAGAAAAACACCTCGCCAATGTGTCAGTGGGGTCCAGCACCGCCAGCTGTTCCCCTGCTGTGCAGCCGGCATCGTGTCCTGCAAAAGCCACGCAGACACTTGCTCTTGTACCTTCTGCTCCCCATCCTGGTTCCAGTACCGTCAGCTGGTTCCGGGCAGAGCCTTTGGCTTAGGTGCCTCCCTTTGGTATCCGAGTTCCACCAACGTCAGGTGGTCCTTGGTAGTGCTTTCAGGCATGGGTACCTCCTGCTTAGTAACCGGGTTCCAGTAACGTCAGCTGGTCCTCGGTAGTTCCATTGGCTCTTGGACCTTCGGCTACCCATCCGGGTTCCAGCACCGTCAGCTGGTTCTCGGCAGTGTCTTTTGCTCTTGTACCTTCTGCTCCCCATCCTGGTTCCAGTACCGTCAGCTGGTTCCGGGCAGAGCCTTTGGCTTAGGTGCCTCCCTCTGGGTATCCGAGTTCCACCAACGTCTGGTGGTCCTTGGTAGTGCTTTCAGCACAGGTACCTCCTGCTTAGTAACCGGGTTCCAGTAACGTCAGCTGGTCCTCGGTAGTTCCATTGGCTCTTGGACCTTCGGGTAGCCATCCGAGTTCCAGTTCCATCAGCTGGTTCTCGGCATTTTCTCAGCCTTCTTGTACCTTCTGCTACATTTCCAAGTTCAAGAGACTAAACACAATGACCCAGAAGACCACCCCTAAGATGACGACGACACCAGAGACGACAACCACCGTGATGACGACGACCCTGGAGACGATGACCCCGAAGACCACCCCGATGACGACGACCCCGGAGACGACGACCCTGAAGACCACCCCGATGACGACGACCCCGGAGACGACGACCCTGGAGACGACGACGACCTGGAAGACCGAGAAGCAGAAGAACAAGAGGCTGCAGAACAAAGAGCAGAAGGACATTAAGCATAACACAAAATATCAGAGCAAAAAATATTATGTAAATTATAAGCAGAAGAAGACTAAGCAGTGTATGGGGGTGAGTCCGTTCCTCCTCGTGGTGCCCCTGGATAAAGCCTGATGCTGCAGGCCAAACTGAACGCGGACAAATGTAACTGTTTTGTGACAGGCAGAACGGAAGGTGTAATCTTCAAACTTTTATAGATAACAACTACGGGAATGCCTGTCACAAATAAGAATATGATGAAGAAGTTGAATATGATGAAGATAATAGTAAAATAAAAAGAATATGAACAATGTAACCCAAAAAATAATAGGTAGAAGATGAAGAAGAAGATGAATAAGGTGAAGAAGTTGATGTCAAAGAAGCTGATGATGAGGATAATTAAGAAGAAAGCGTGGGAGAAGTAAAAAAGAAGGTGAAGGGCGTGGAAGTAGTGAAACATCAATATCTGACATAAAAAAAAAAAAAAAAACATAGTCAAATTCTTTCTAACGCCGAACTTCATAAAAAAAAATAAAAAATCCTGCTATTCTATTACATTGGGCTAAACCTCTGTCCCTTTAATATCTCCGCCACGTCCCCCAATACATCCTACAATATTCTTAGTTGTTTTCCTTCATGTAGAATGAACCTACAAGTGTATAAAGGGTTTATTTTAATTCCGATATTTTCGTCCCATTGACTTGCATTGGGATCGGGTATCGGTATCGGATTGGATTCCGATACTGTGACGGTATCGGCCGATACTTTCCGATACCGATACTTTCCGATATCGGAAAGTATCGCTCAACACTAAGTAAGACCCATCAAGATTGATTTTTTGATGCCTCACAGAATATCTGAATAACATCTCCAAACTCATACTTAAAGGAACATCCAATGCAGAAAAACATTTTATTCTTAATCGTTCCGGCAACATCAAATCACTTCAAATCATGGGTATAAGAGAATTCAACAAATCAATATGCTCTTGGTATTATAAACATTTATTGCTCACCAAAGAAAATTTTTGGATTATCAGTTTAGAAACTAGAATCCCTAAAAGAATGACTCTAAAAAGGATGTGTTGTTTCATTAAAAAAAAATATGTGCATGCTCATGTATTGTTGTGTTTTCATTTACTTCAGTTGATAACAATTATTTTATTTATGTGTTTGTTCACTTCCACTTGTTTTTGCTGAATTTTTTTGTTGGTGAATGTAAACAACTGCCTTAGGCCGGTTTCACACGTCAGTGGCTCCGGTACGTGAGGTGACAGTTTCCTCACGTACCAGAGCCACTGACACACGTAGACACATTAAAATCAATGCATCTGTGCAGATGTCATTGATTTTTTGCGGACCGTGTCTCCGTGTGCCAAACACGGAGACATGTCAGTGTTCGTGGGAGCGCACGTATTACACGGACCCATTAAAGCCAATGGGTCCGTGTAAAACACGTACCGCACACGGACGTTCTCCATGTGCCGTGCAGGAGACAGCACTCCAGTAAGCGCTGTCCCCCCCCACATGGTGCTGAAGCCACGATTCATATCTTCTGTGCAGCAGCGTTTGCTGTAAAGAAGATATGAATAATCCATTTTTTTAGTGGTATTTTGTGTTTAAAATAAAGCTCCATGTCCCCACCCCCTGTGCGCCCCCCCTCCGCTGTTCTGAAAATACTCACCCGCCTCCCTCGTTGGCTGTCGCTGCTTCCTGTCCTGGCCGCACCTTCTGCTGTATGCGTTCACGTGGGGCCGCCGATTACAGTAATGAATATGCGGCTCCACCTCCCATAGGGGTGGAGCCGCATATTCATTACTGTAAATGAGCGGACCCACGTGACCGCATACAGTAGAAGGTGCGGCCTGGACAGGACACTGCGAGGGAGGCGGGTGAGTATTTTCAGAACAGCGGGGGGGCACACAGGGGGTGGGGACATGGGGCTTTATTTTAAACACGAAATACCACTAAAAAAATGGATTATTCATATCTTCTTTACAGCAAACGCTGCTGCACAGAAGATATGAATCGCGGCTTCAGCACGATGCAGGGGACAGCGCTAAACTTTACCGCTGTCTCCTGCACAGTGCGTGTGGTACCCAGTGGGCACACGGGAGGCACACGTGTGCCACACTGATTTGCCACAGAAACGCAGGGGCACATGGACACGGATAATTCCGGTACCGTTTTTTTCCGGTACCGGAATTATCTGGACGTGTGAGACTGGCCTTAAGGGGAATCTGTCACCACATTTGACCTATATAAATTATTAATATGGACATACAGGTTATAGGTAGCTGAAAAAACTCATTTTTCATGTAAAATAAGCTTTGGAGGCAGAGTTATATTCCAGGCAGCCTAGAAAAGGCAATTTGTATAAATTGATAAAAGATGATTTATTGACAACAAGGCATCTGATAGGAGGCATACAGGAAGGACTTTTTTCACACTTTAGATAGATCAAATGTGGTGATAGATTCGCTTTAAGGTAGATTGCAGCAGAGCCTCTTAAGTGTGTTAGCATTCACTCTTGGGCATCTGATTCAACACTTCTTTTCTTTTCCCCCTTTTTTGGCTAGTTCCAAAGATTGCATCATCTCTTTATCTGTCTGATCATCATAATTATTTCATGCCATGACTAGGGGCAGTACCGTGTCTGTTTTTTGCTCTAATTGCTTCTTTGCATGGACCTGAAATTTAAACTGTGAAATAAAGTGGTGGAATTGTATTTATCTCCAGAACATCTCGAGTTTTTAGTTAATCTGTAAGTCACCATGATGTTTGAGTTTTTTCTGCCTTTCTTACACATAGGCATAAATGTATGACAAAGTGATATTCTGTCCAGCATATGCTTTGCCCTGTCAGTACACTGTTTCTGTATTTTACTTAATGATAATAACCACCTTATGAGGCACAAAAACAGTATCCTGAGATCATAAACAATATTGTGTAAAGGCATAGCCCTAAATAATTCAGTCTCAAAATACCTCCATAGAACTATACAAACAAATATACAGGAAGACTAACATTGCAATGACCAAACAATGGTGAGATTTCAGTTCTACTGCGCAACCAGTACACTCAAGCTGTACATCACCACAATACATAGACTTATACATGACATCCTCTCTGAGTGAAGTTCTTCACTTTCACATTTCTCAACACCCGGCCCAGATCTACAAGATAACTTCTTCTGACCACCACTCATCTCTGAAGATTAAGATGTCCAGATGGATAAGTCAACTCAATCCAATTTCCTTATTTACAAGAGCTATTTGGTTGATTTGAAATCTTGCTGTGTAAAGTAGCTTTAGGGTACCGTCACACATTGAAATTTTCATCGCTGCGACGGCACGATCCGTGACGTCGCAGCGATCGTATGATCATCGCTCCAGCGTCGTAGACTGCGGTCACACGTTGCAATCACGGCGCTGGAGCGATGCCGAAGTCCCCGGGTAACCAGGGTAAACATCGGGTAACTAAGCGCAGGGCCGCGCTTAGTAACCCGATGTTTACCCTGGTTACAAGCGTAAACGTAAAAAAAACAAACCGTACATACTCACCCGTCGGTGTCCTTCAGGTCCCTTGCAGTCTGCTTCCTGCTCTGAGTGCAGCCGTACAGTGAGAGCAGAGCGCAGCACCGCTGTGATCTGCTCTCACTTTCCGGCCGGCACTCAGAGCAGGAAGCAGACTGCAAGGGACCTGAAGGACACCGACGGGTGAGTATGTACGGTTTGTTTTTTTACGTTTACGCTTGTAACCAGGGTAAACATCGGGTTACTAAGCGCGGCCCTGCGCTTAGTTACCCGATGTTTACCCTGGTTACAAGCGAAGACATCGCTGGATCGCTGTCACACACAACGATCCAGCGATGTCAGCGGGTGATCAAGCGACGAAAGAAAGTTCCAAACGATCTGCTACGACGTACGATTCTCAGCAGGATCCCTGATCGCTGCTGCGTGTCAGACACTGCGATATCGTAACGATATCGCTAGAACGTCACGAATCGTAACGTCGTAGCGATGGAAATTTCAATGTGTGACGGTACCATTACTTAAAACTCTTCTCTTATCAAACAAGAAGCAACATCTCTTAAACATTTTTAACCCCTTAGTGATAGAGCAAATTTGGTAGTCAATGACAGGGCCAATTTTTACAATTCTGACCACTGTCACTTTATGAGGTTATAACTCTGGAACGCTTTAACGGATCCTGCTGATTCTGAGAATGTTTTTTCAAGACATAATGTACTTCATGTTAGTGGTAACATTTATTTGATATTACTTGCGATTATTTATGAAAAAATGGAAATATGGTGACATTTTTTTAAAATTTAGCAATTTCCAAATTTTGAATTTTTATGCCCTTAAATCAGAGAGATATGTCACACAAAGTAGTTAATAAATAACATATCCCACATGTCTACTTTACATCAGCACAATTTTGGAAAAAAAATTTTTTTGTTAGGAAGTTATAAGGGTTAAAAGTTGACCAGCAATTTCTCATTTTTACAACAAAATTATAGGGAGCATCTCACATTTAAAGTAACTTTGAGGGGTGTACATGACAGAAAATACCCAAACTTGACACTATTCTAAAAACTGAACCCCTCAGGGTGCTCAAAACCATATTCAAGAAGTTTATTAACTCTTTACGTGCTTCACAGGAACTGAAACAATGTGGAAGGAAAAAATGAACATTTAACTTTATTTTGCAAACAATTTACTTCAGAACCAATTTTTTTTATTTTCACAAGTGTAAAAAGAGAAAATGAACCACAAAATGTGTTGAGTAATTTCTCCTGAATACTCTGATACCCCATATGTGGGGGTGAACCATTGTTTGGGCACACAGCAGGGCTTGGAAAAGAAGGAGTGCCGTTTGACTTTTTCAACGCAGAATTGGCTGAAATGGAGATCGGATTCCATGTTGCATTTGGAGAGCCCCTGATGTACCTAAACAGTGGAAACCCCCCACAAGTGACATCATTTTGGAAACTAGACCCTTTAAGGAACCTTTCTACATGTGTGGTGAGCACTATAAACCCCCAGGTGCTTCACAGAAGTTTATAACGTAGAGCCATGAAAATAAAAAATCACATTTTTTCTATAAAAATGATCTTTTCGTCCCAATTTTTTATTTTCACAAGGGTAGCAGGAGAAATTAGACCACAAAATTTGTTGTGCAATTTGTCGTGAGTACGGAGATACCACACATGTGGGGGTAAACCACTGTTTAGGCACACGGCAGGGCTTGGAAGAGAAGGAGCACCGTTTGATTTTTTTCAATGCAGAATTGGCTGGAATTGAGATCGGATGCCATGTCAAGTTTGGAGGGCCCCTGATGTGCCTAAGCAGTAGAAACCTCCCACAATTGACACCATTTTGGAAACTTAACCCTTTAAGGAACCTTTCTAGATGTGTGGTGAGCACTTTAATCCCCCAGGTGCTTCACAGAAGTTTATAACGTAGAGCAGTGAAAATTAAAAATCACATTTTTTCTACAAAAATTATCTATTTACCAGAAAAAAAAATTATTTTCACAAGGGTAACAGGAGAAATTAGACCACGAAAGTTGTTGTGCAATTTTTCCTGAGTACGCCAATACCCCATATGTGGGGGTAAACCACAGTTTGGGCGCCTGGCAGAGCTAGGAAGTGAAGGAGTTCCGCTTGACTTTTTCAATGCAGAATTGGCTGGAATTGAGATTGGACGCCATGTCGCGTTTGGAGAGCCCCTGATGTGCCTAAACAGTGGAAATCCCCCACAAGTGACCCCATTTTGGAAACTAGACCCATTATGGAACTTATCTAGATGTGTGGTGAGCACTTTGAACCCCCAAGTGCTTCACAGAAATTTATAACGTAGAGCCGTGAAAAATGATTTTTTAGCTTGCAATTTTTTATTTTCTGAAGGGTAACATGAGAAATTGGACCCCCAAATTTGTTGCCCAGTTTGTCCTGAGTACGCTTATACCCCATATGTCCATATGTGGGGGGACCACTATTTGGGCACACATCGGGGCTCAGAAGGGAAGTAGTGACGTTTTAAAATGCAGACTTTGATGGAATGGTCTGCTGGCATCATGTTGCATTTGCAAACCCCCCACAAATGACCCCATTTGGGAAACTGGACCCCCAAAGAGCTTATCTAGATGTGTGGTGAGCATTATGAACCCCCAACTGCTTCACAGAAGTTTATAATGTAGAGCCATGAAAATAAAAAATATTTTTTCCACAAAAATGATCTTTTCACCCCCAAATTTTTACTTTCACAAGGGTAACAGGAGAAATTGGACCCCACAATTTATTGGCCAATTTATCCTGAGTACGTTGATACCCCATATGTGGGGGGACCACTGTTTGGACGCATGGCAGAGCTCAGAAGAGAAGGAGCGCCGTTTTGGAAATCAGACTTTGATGGAATGGTCTGCTGGCGTCATGTTGCATTTACAGAGTCCCTGATGTGCCTAAACAGTAGAAACCCCCCACAAGTGACTCCATTTTTGAAGCTAGTCCCCCAAGGAACTTATCTAGATGTGTGGTGAGCACTTTAAATGCCCAAGTGCTTCACAGAAGTTTACAATGCAGAGTCGTGAAAATAAAAAATATTTTTTTTCCACAAAAATGATTTTTTTAGCCCCCAATTATTTTTATATCACCCTTTATTACCCAGCACCACAAGACACTGCAACAGTCTTCCCAGCATACTCAGGGACATACCCCCTCCGTGCCATACTGGACCCCTATGTGTATTCATTATAGTGAGGTTTGATAAAGACCCACCACGGGGTCGAAACGTTACCTACCTTAAACCTATTACTGAGACCTTCTCTAAATTGTCCTAATACTGTGGTGACTTGAATAAACTTTTTGCTCTTGTTATGCATTAAAAAATTCAAAATCTGAGTGCGGCTGTTTTCTTAAATATATGACTTTGACTAGATCACCTCCACGTTCAGCCAGCACCTATCTAACCATCCACTGAGTGCACGCCTTTTTTCTATAAATTAACTAGTTCTTGATCGGGCCATTTTCTCCTCTTGCAGACAAGGCACATTATTGTTTGTTGTTTTTTACATGGTCTTTTAATGGCTCTAAAGAATATTCTTGTCCAGATATTCAAATAATTTTTGCCTCCTTTTTAGGCAACACATTTTATGTAATTTGTTTGCCCTTTTTTCTGATATATGAGGAAAATGAAAAGAAAAATATGAAATATGTGTATATTTTTTATTTTGTTTGTTTTTTACAACCATTAAACTTTTTTTTACTTACTGGATATATCTGTATTCATTAAGGTTGGGCAGAAACAGTATTTTAGACTGGCAATATCTCTGATTTTCACTTTTAGTTATTTATGTTTGTTTTTTTATTTTATCTTTGCTTTGTAAATAATAAACACACACATATACAGTATATACTATTGTGCTCAAAAGTTTACATACCACGGCAGAATTATTCCTTTCTTGCCCTTTTTTCAGAGAATATGAATAAATTAACAACACCAAAACTTTTTAATCACTCATAGTTAGCGGTTGGGTGAAGCCGTTTATTGTCAAATTACTGTGTTTTCACTTTTTAAATCATAATAACAACCCTAAACATCCAAATGACCCTGATCAAAACTTCACATACCCTGGTGATTTTGGCCTGATAACATGCACAGATGTTGACACAAATGGGTTTGAATGGCTACTAAAGGCAACATCCTTACCTGTGACTTGTTTGCTTGTAATCAGTGTGTGCATAAAATCTGAGTGAGCTTCTGGGATCCAGACAGACTCTTGCATCTTCCATCCAGCCACTGACATTTCTGAATTCTGAGTCATGGGTAAAGCAAAAGAATTGTCAATGGATCTCTGGGGAAAAGGTAGTTGAACTGCATAAAACAGAAAAGGGATACAAAAAGATTATCAAGGAATTGATAATGCCAGCCAGTAGCATTCAAACTATGATTAACAAATGGAAAATTATGGGCTCTGTAAAAACAAAACCACTTTTGTGGTTTGAAATGCTGGACTATCTGAAAACTAGCAGTGTGGCTGTTTCACGATGCACAATAAGGAGGCACTTGAAGAAAAATGGGCTGCATGGTCGAGTTGCCAGAAAAAAGCCATTACTGCACAAATGCCAAAGAGTATCTCTTCTACAATATGCAAAACAGTACAGAGACAAGCCTCAAAACTTCTGGATGAAGGTAATTTGGAGTGATGAGACCAAAATTGAACTTTTTGGCCACAACCATAAACGTTACATTTGGAGAGAGGTTAACAAAGCCTATGATGAAAGGATCACCATTCCTACTGTAAAGCACGGAGATGGATCGCTGATGTTTTGGGGATGTCTGAGCTACAAAGGCACAGGACACTTGGTTAAAGTTGAAGGAAAGAAGTGCAGAATGTTGTCAGCAAACAATGAAAGCAAATTTGCAAACATCAGCCCGGAAGCTGGGATGTGCTTGGACGTTCCAACATGACAACAATCCAAAGCTCAAGGCCAAGTCGACCTGTCGTTGGCTACAACAGAACAGAGTGGAGGTTCTGGAGTGGCCATCTCAGTCTCCTGACCTCAATATCATAGATCCACTCTGGGGAGATCTCAAGCACGCAGTTCATGCTAGACAGCCCAGGAATTTGCAGGAACTGGAGGCTTTTGCCAAGAAGAGTAGGCTTCTTTACCATTTGAGAAAATAAAGAACTTCATCCACAACTACAACAAAAGACTTCAAGCTATCTTTGATGTTAGAGGGGGCAATATACGGTATTAAGAAATGGGGAATGTGAACTTTTGATCAGGGTCATTTTGATGTCCTGGGTTGTCATTATGATTTAAAAATAGAAAACACAGTAATTTGACAATAAATGGCTTCACCATACCACTAACCATGAGTGTAGAAAAAGTTTTGCTGTTACCATTCATGTTCTCTGAAAAAAGGGCAAGAAAGCAAAAATTCTGCCGTGGTATGTAAACTTTTGAGCACAACTGTATACACACACACATTATTTTACACACCCACACCTTACCCCCATAACTTTTTAAAAGATGGTTGAGGGACATTTTATCCTATTAATATTTTTTTTTGGCAAGTAGTGTGGGGGTGCCACTCTGGCACATTAACCTCAGTTGACACATAATTTCAGCCTCCTGGATACTGGGTCAAAGGATGTCCATCTCATCTCTATATATGCATCCAGTAGGCTGAAATTATGTGGCAATTGAGGTTAATGTACCAAAGTGGCAACCTCACACTCCTTGGTAAAAAAAAATAAATATTATTAATTTTAAATATTAAATTAAATATTATAATTTCAGCTTCCTGGATGCATAACAGAGCTGAATAGACATCCTTTGACCCAGCAGCTCCTGTTCCCTCCATATACTCATTGATCATATGTTCACTGGGTCTGGAGGAAGAAGCACGGTCAATGATTCCTAATCTATATATACAAGTGGCAATTGACCACTGTGTATACAGACATAGAATAGGTAAATATGGTGCTAAGTCATGTATATATTCTATCTGGGAAGTCTGGATGTGTTTGACAGCCCGCTTCCCTCCCCAATGCTTTTATGATCTAATGCAAGCTGCTTAAGCTTTACTGACATTTTAGAATGTCTGTGCAGGGAAAAATGGGAACTTCCCTGATATATATATAATCTATGGATAGTCCCAGGGGCAGAGATACCGCATGTGCAGCTGATGCAGTAGCACAGTGGCCCAGGATGACAGGGGGCCCGATCAGGTGCTGAAATATCTTGTTCACTGATAAAGAAAGCAGCAACATCTATACTAAGAGGTGCAGGAGCCCAGGATTTCTGGACACGCCCCCGGGATCCCGGGACATGCCCCCAGCTTCTCTGCATTGTGCAGGCAGGAACATGCCTGGTAAGTATGGCTGATCTCAGCTAATCCTGTCACCTGCCTCCTCACTGCTTCTGACTGCTGCTGGGAACAGCCTTGAAGCAGTCAGTACATCTGACACCTCTCCAGCCTCCTCAGCAGTTCTGACAACTGAACTGCCTGATCAAAGTTCACATCACATCAACCTCCCGGCCCGCTGTAGCTACCTCCACCCCCCGTACTGAGGGGGCTTTATTGGAAAACCTCTGCACTGGCCCATTCAGAAGCAGGAGCAGCAGTGTGAATGCTGCCTGAGTGGACCAGTGCAGCCATTCCTCAGTAAAGACCCCTCAGTACAGGGGGTGGAAGTAGCTACAAGGGGCAGGAGGATTGATTTGATGGCCGATGTTCACATGGGTCAGGCACCTGCCAGAACTTCTCAGGAGGAGAAGTGTCAGATGTACTGACTGCTGGGAGGATGTTTTTACAGCTATCAGAGGTAGTGAAGAGGCAGAAGACAGGACTGTCTGACAGCTGGAGATCTGGCCAGTAATTGCTGATGGGGGACTGAAGACCCCCACGATGAAGCTGCTGAAGATGGAAGAATGCACCTGACAGGGGGACAACATGTGTAAGTATTAAAATGTGTACAGACTTACTATCATCTGTTTGTATTACCATACTTCTGTGCACCTGTTTGTAAAAGCCTTTCTTTCTATCTATCTATCTATGTACCTGTGCTAAGTGTTTATATGTATCTGTATGTACTATGGTTATCTGTGTATGTATGCGTGTATACATACAAAGATAATCACAGTACACTGTATATATATATATATATATATATATACATATAAATATATGTGTGAGTCTATGTGTATTAGTACCTGAATGTACAGTAGTTATCTGTGTGTGCATAATGTATAATACATATATACAGGGTGGTCCAAAAGTAGGTGGACAGAAAATAATAACATTTATTTTGATTTATTATTATTATTTATTTTGAATTTTTATTCTGTTAAACCAGAGAGTTATGTGACACAAAATAGTTAATAAATAACATTTCCCACATATCTACTTTACATCAGCACAATTTTGTAAACAACATTTTTTTTGTTAGGAAGTTATAAGGGTTAAAAGTTGACCAGCAATTTCTCATTTTTACAACAAAATTTACAAAACCATTTTTTTAGGGACCACCTCCACTTGATGTTAGTTTGAGGGGTCTATATGGCTGAAAATACCCCAAAGTGGCACCATTCTAAATACTGCACCCCTCAAGGTGCTCAAAACCACATTCAAGAAGTTTATTAACCCTTCAGGTGCTTCACAGCAGCAGAAGCAACATGGAAGGAAAAAATGAACATTTAACTTTTTAGTCACAAAAATGATTTTTAGCAACAATTTTTTATTTTCTCAAGGGTAAAGGGAGAAAGTGGACCCCAAAAGTTGTTGTTCAATTTGTCCTGAGAACTCTGATACTCCATATGTGGGGAGGAACCACTGTTTGGGCGCACGACAGGGCTCGGAAGGGAAGTAGTGACGTTTTGGAATGCAGACTTTAATGAAATGGTCTGTGGGCATCATGTTGCGTTTACAATGCCCCTGAATGCCTAAACGGTATAACCCCCCCACAAGTGACCTCATTTTGGAAACTAGACCCCCAAAAAAACTTATCTAGATGTGTGGTGAGAATTTTGAACCCCAAAAACCATCTTTGATAAATCTCCCCATTCATAACCCTATTACACATACTGTCCACCTACTTTTGGACCACCCTGTACATATATATACACATACACACAGTCTTGGCCGAAAGTGTTTTCATGTATCGACGTGTACTTTGGTTATCTGTGCATGTATTTGTATACACACACACTGATAATAGCACAATCTATGTTATCACTTGTAAATATCACTTAACGTGGGTTTTCCAGGGCCAGACAAATTGCCAATGCAGCTGCATCGGACCTAGAAATGGAGTGAGGCCACTGACACCAGTGAGTATTTCAGCTCGATCTGCATCATCGGATGCCCATTCAGCTAAAATATATTGCAGCTGCACTACACGCTGCTGACCAATTTGTGTCCAGCACCTGTGACTAGGGGGCAAATGGCAGTGAAGACATGAGCGATGGTGAACAGTGGACACATGCAAGTGAACATGCATGTGAACACACATTTAACTAAATGCCTCCCAGCTATTGCTGGGAGCATTTGCCATGTGCGTGTGCTGCCCCTTTTAGAACAGGGGAGCTCGTGCACACGCACCCTAGGTACACCGTCGTGATACAGTGCAACATGCATAATGGAGGGAGAAGTCAGGAGCAGGAGCATGCTGGGGACTGCACCATGAGCTGTGAGTAAGCTGGCATCCCTGCATGGAGGGACGAGGGGACACCATGTCGGGCACAGTGCTACATGCCCCTTGCTTTGATAATTTGTCTTGTTCTTCTGCAACACATAAAAAAAATCCCCATTTCTACTCAACTTTCTCCTCTCCCATGCCACGCGGTGTCCTCTTCTGCAACCAGTGCAGGAGCCACCAGCTGACTTCGACATCCCCACCATCACTCATGTTGTTACTGCCATATGCCCCCCAGTCATAGACTTTGTCAGTGGGCAAACTTACAAATTCAGCAAGGAATCAAATACTTATTCCCTCACTGTATGTTAAGTGGTTGGTGTGTATGCAACTGTATGTTGCCAGGTCCCCATCCCTATTCTGATATAGTATCCCATATCCCATACCCTGTGTACTGTTATGAGTGCTCGATTCCTGTGACTGCTTCAGCGGTGTCCGTATCCTGAAATCTCATCTGCGGTACTGGTACCCTCCCATCTCAAATTACTTAACATCCTCTCTATTTATGTATGGTGCCGTCCTTTATTATATAGCATCCTGTTATTTGGAGCGCCATCCATTATTACACAGTATCATCTCCTGTCATCTACAGCACCATCCCTTACATTGAGTATTCTGATTACTTTTGTTATTCACAGCGCCCTCTCTTTATTGCATAGTGTCCTCTACTGTAAAATGCAAAATGACTGCTGATGGAGCAGCATCTGACCAGAAGACCAGTCCATCATCCGCATCCTACACAAAATAAGCTTTCCCATGTTCTATCAGCCACCATTTCAGTTTATATAGGTGTATTAAAGAACTTAATTTATTGAATGAAGAAATTCCAGAAAATTTAGAGATGTTTTGGTCAATACCTGACCTTCATCAGTCATCTGGATAGAGGAGATCTGTGTGGAAGTGAGCTGTGTGAGGGTCTGCAGTGTCCGCTGCTAAGACAGGAAGCGCTCAGCACTTCCTGTCTTAGCAGTGGACTCTGCAGACCCTTACACTCAATAAATAAGTTCTTGAATACACCTATATGGGTGCCAAGTATTTCAACATCGAAGATGATGGATTTGGTTATCCTACCAGAATTCCAGAAGTGCCGTGTTTTCCTAATTAATCATTTCAGTTTATATCTAACAAGAGTGGACAATATGTAATAAAGGACAGGTAGGTATAAATAACAAAAATAACCAGAATCTGATATGCAAGGGATGGTGCTGTACATAACAAGAGGGAACTACAGTATGTGATAATGGATGGCACTATACATAACGAGAGGGCACTGTGTAATAAGGGGCGGCAATATATATAATGAGAGGAGACTGTAAAAAAAATATGTATATCTGTAGCTTGGTCGACATAAAAGGAGGGGGGCCCAGATACATTTCTTGCACAGGGGCCCCAAGTGCTCTGTGTCTGCCCCTGGATAGTCCAGAATTAGTTAGGCTACTAATCATGAAATAAACAGTGTATGAAAACAGCATACTTAATATTATAGATGATTTCTTCATTACAGGGAACCTGCCATGCCCAAAAAAACACTATTAACTTGCAGATATGGGATTCTTCTGCAGATTAACAGCATTTTAAAATTCCACGGCTGCAATGAAAACCTTGCTGGCCAGAGAAAATGACCTTTATTCCCCCTGGCAGTCACATGACTGAAAGTCATAGAGGAGCTGCTGGCATATATTCATTCAGCGCTCAGTGCACAGTGAGTGGCAGCTGTAACCATACCCCAGCACTAACTGACTACCAGCTCTGTACTGATGTACTGCTGAGTAAAGCTGCTTCCAGAAAAAGGTGCCAGGTTTTCCTGAAGTGACTTTGGGAACGAAAACTCCGGCAGCTCTGTTGTTGGAATAAAGACTTTGTGTACACATATCTTTACAGTTTCTTAAGAGTAAATCAGATAATAAGCAAATGGTAAGGCTATAATTAATGCTGTGGTTGTATTGTTATAAAGCATAGCATTGTTGTACTCCTCCATACTCCAGGATGGAATTAAAGGAGCTTGCACCAGAAAACAATGCTGGAGCAACCCCCATCTGATGTATAAAAGAGCAATCTGTTCTCACGCAAAGACGAATACAATACATGTAGTGCTGAGCTATTCAGAGGAGCAACTAGACAGCCAATTAGTCTATGCACTTCAATAATATATGAATTTTACCGATGAAGTGCTCATATGGCTGAGCGGAGCTTGGGATCATCCAATTTTGTAAAATAGTAGCGTATTCATGAGTTCTAACACCTGACCTGACATGTAACTTTTTATTATCTTGGATTCTTGTTACTCTGTGGTTATTTTTACTCCTAGTAAGTTTTCAGTTTTCTGACACGTTTTAGAATCAAAAAGAAGCAATATCTTTAAAATGTTTTCCTTTATACTTTCATTGCCACTACATTTTTCGGATCTGCGCTAGTTAGTGTAATCAGAGATAATGATAGAACACTGTGTGGTGTTTCAGTTACTGAGTCCATTTGAAGCCGTGTCCTTTGTGAGGAATGGAGCCAAGTACAGAGTAAACCTTAAATTTGCAACACATTAATTAATGCATGGAAAAGACTATGTTTGCACTTAACATGAAAGATTGCTATGCATTATAATAACTTTTCCTAATGTGACATTAATAATATCTAAAAAAATTCACTTAACATTATGTTTGTGGGGAGTAGTCAATATAGGACTACAAGATTCCTGAAACGTTGTATCCATATTTCTAAAACCCAATTTCTAAAAAATTATTGCAGGAAGGTAAACCCACAATAAGTACTGTATATACTCGAGTATAAGCCAAGAATGTCAACCCATTTTTTTAGGCTGAAATTGCCCCTCTTGGCATATACTCGAGTCATACCCAGGGGTCAGCAGGGGAGGTGGAGCGGCAGCGGTCTAAGCATACTCACCTGCTCCTGGCACGGTCCCAGCATGTACCTGGTTCTCCGGGTGCCTAAAGCTTCTTCCTGTAGTGAGCGGTCACATGGTACCGCTCATTACAGTAATGAATATGGACCCGACTCCACTCCCATAGTGGTGGAGCCGCATATTCATTACTGTAATGAGCGGTACCATGTGACAGCTCACTACAGGAAGAAGCTGCTGGTGCTGGGGAAGCAGGGACTGAGCCAGGAGCAGGTGAATATAAGCAGTGCGATATTCACCTGCTCCCCGTTCCACCATCGCCGGCTGCTGCTGCGTCTTCTGCATCCTCTGCACTGACGCACAGGTCAGAGGGCGCTGTGACGCAATTAGTGCGTGCCGCCCTCTGCCTGAGCAGTCAGTGCAGTGGATGGGGAAGGTAGCGGCGGCGTGGTGGTGGAATGTGGAGCAGGTGAATATAGCAATTGCTGGGGGCCATAGTGACAAGATGTGAGTATGTGAATTTTTTTTATCGCAGCAACAGCATATGGGGCAAATGACTGTATGGAGCATCTTATGGGGCCATAATCAGCATTTATGGAGCATTACATAGGGCAAACGACTGTATGGAGCATCTTATGGGGCCTTAATCAGCATTTATAGAGCATTACATGGGGCAAATGACTGTATGGATTTTCTTATGGAGCCTGTTATGATCCTTAGTGGCTGAGGATCACGAATAGACCAGCAAGTGAATAAACTAAGGACAAGCTCTAGGGAGATGGTAACTGGACTGATCGCAAATCTGAACCTATCCAAAACAACTAGAGGTAGCCGGTGAACGTGCCTAAAAAATTCCTAGACGTTTCGAGCCAGCCTGAGGAACTAGCTACCCCTAAAGAGAAAGAAAGACCTCGCTTGCCTCCAGAGAAATAATCCCCAAAGATATAGAAGCCCCCAACAAATATTAACGGTGAAGTAAGAAGAAGGCACATACGTAGGGATGAAATCAGATTCAGCAAAAGAGGCCCACTAGTACTAGAAAGCAGAAAATAGAGCAGGGGTCTATGCGATCAATAAAAAACCCTTACAAAATATCCATCCTGAGATTACAAGAACCCACGCACCAACTAATGGTGTGTGGGGAGAAACTCAGTCCACTAGAGCATCCAGCAAGCAAGGAAATCACATTTTAGCACGCTGGACAAGAAAACATGATAAACACTGCTGATCAAAAAAAATGAGCAAACAAAACTTAGCTTTGTCCTGGATGGACTGGGAGCAAGGTAGTCAGAAGGAATCTGAGTAGCACTGATTACATCGACAGCCGGCAACAAGAGGAAGTAAAACAGAGCTATATAGGAACCTCCCAGAGGATAACGAACCAGCTGATAGCCAGAGACAAGCAGGATAACAAACAAAGCCACCAGGGGGAGCCCAAAGCAAAAGTCACACCATACCACTAGTGACCACAAGAGGGAGCCCGAAAACAGAGTTCACAACAGTACCCCCCCCCTTAAGGAGGGGTCACTGAACCCTCATGAAAAACCCCAGGGCGATCAGGATGAGCCACATGGAAGGCACGAACCAAATCGGCCGCATGAACATCAGAGGCGACAACCCAAGAATTATCCTCCTGACCATAGCCCTTCCACTTGACCAAATACTGGAGCCTCCGTCTAGAAACATGAGAATCCAAGATCTTCTCCACCACGTATTCCAATTCTCCCTCAACCAGCACCGGGGCAGGAGGCTCAACCGGAGGAACCACTGGTACCACATACCTCCGCAACAACGAGCGATGGAACACATTATGAATAGCAAATGATGCCGGGAGGTCCAGACGGAATGACACAGGGCCAAGGACTTCCAGAATCTTATAAGGACTGATAAACCGAGGCTTGAACTTAGGAGAGGAGACCTTCATAGGAACGAAGCGAGAAGACAACCAAACCAAGTCCCCAACGCGAAGTCGGGGACCCACACAGCGACGGCGGTTGGCAAAGAACTGAGCCTTCTCTTGTGACAACTTCAAATTGTCCACCACATGATTCCAAATCTGATGCAACCTATCCACCACAACATCCACTCCAGGACAGTCAGAAGGCTCCACCTGACCCGAGGAAAAACGAGGATGAAACCCCGAATTACAAAAAAAAGGAGAAACCAAAGTAGCAGAACTAGCCCGATTATTAAGGGCAAACTCGGCCAACGGTAAAAAAGTAACCCAGTCGTCCTGGTCAGCAGAAACAAAACATCTTAAATAAGTCTCCAAGGTCTGATTAGGTCGCTCGGTTTGGCCATTCGTCTGAGGATGGAAGGCCGACGAAAAAGACAATTCAATGCCCAACTTAGCACAAAAGGTCCGCCAAAATCTAGACACAAACTGGGATCCTCTGTCAGAAACAATGTTCTCAGGAATCCCGTGCAAACAAACCACATTTTGAAAAAACAGTGGAACCAACTCGGAGGAGGAAGGCAACTTAGGCAAGGGCACCAAATGGACCATCTTAGAAAAATGATCACACACCACCCAGATGACAGACATTCTCTGAGAGACAGGGAGATCAGAAATAAAATCCATGGAAATGTGCGTCCAAGGCCGCTTCGGGACAGGCAAAGGTAACAGCAAACCACTGGCACGAGAACAGCAAGGCTTCGCCCGAGCACAAATTCCACAAGACTGCACAAAGGAACGCACATCCCGTGACAAGGAAGGCCACCAAAAAGACCTGGCCACCAAGTCTCTGGTACCAAATATTCCAGGATGGCCCGCCAACACCGAAGAATGAACCTGAGAGATGACTCTGTTGGTCCATCTATCCGGGACAAACAGTCTCTCCGGTGGACAGCGGTCAGGTCTATCCGCCTGAAACTCTTGCAGCACACGTCGCAAATCTGGGGAGATGGCAGACAAAATCACCCCTTCTCTAAGGATACCAGCCGGCTCTGAATCTCCAGGAGAGTCAGGCACAAAACTCCTAGAAAGAGCATCAGCCTTCACATTCTTCGAACCCGGCAGGTACGAGACCATGAAATCAAAACGAGAGAAAAACAATGACCAACGAGCCTGTCTGGGATTCAGCCGCTTGGCCGACTCGAGATAAATCAAATTCTTGTGGTCAGTCAAGACCACCACACGATGTTTAGCTCCCTCGAGCCAATGTCGCCACTCCTCAAATGCCCACTTCATAGCCAACAGCTCCCGATTACCGACATCATAATTCCACTCGGCAGGCGAAAACTTTCTTGAAAAGAAAGCACATGGCTTCATCACAGAGCCATCGGGGCTTCTCTGCGACAAAACAGCCCCCGCTCCAATCTCGGAAGCATCAGCCTCCACCTGGAAGGGAAGTGAGACATCTGGCTGACATAAGACCGGAGCCGAAGAAAACCGATGCTTCAGCTCCCGAAAGGCCTCCACAGCCGCAGAAGACCAATTAGTCACATCAGAACCCTTCTTGGTCAAATCCGTCAAAGGCTTAACAACGCCAGAAAAATTAGCTATGAAGCGACGGTAAAAATTAGCAAAACCCAAGAACTTCTGAAGACTCTTAACAGATGTAGGCTGCGTCCAGTCATGAATAGCCTGAACCTTGACTGGGTCCATCTCAATAGTAGAAGGAGAAAAAATGAAACCCAAAAAAGAAATCTTCTGGACTCCAAAAAGACATTTTGAGCCCTTCACAAATAAAGCATTGTCACGTAGGACCTGAAAGACCATCCTGACCTGCTTAACATGAGACTCCCAATCATCCGAAAAAAACAGAATATCATCCAGATACACAATCATAAACTTATCCAGATATTCACGGAAGATGTCATGCATAAAGGACTGAAAGACTGAAGGAGCATTAGAAAGTCCAAAAGGCATCACCAAGTACTCAAAATGGCCTTCAGGCGTATTAAATGCAGTTTTCCATTCATCACCCTGTTTTATACGCACAAGGTTATACGCACCACGAAGATCTATCTTGGTGAACCAACTAGACCCCCTAATGCGAGCAAACAAATCAGTTAACAATGGCAAAGGATACTGAAATTTGACCGTGATTTTATTCAAAAGGCGATAATCAATACAGGGTCTCAGGGAACCATCCTTTTTAGCCACAAAAAATAATCCTGCACCAAGAGGGGATGAGGACGGGCGAATATGTCCCTTCTCTAAAGACTCCTTTATATAACTCCGCATGGCAGCATGCTCCAGCACAGATAAATTGAAAAGTCGTCCCTTAGGAAACTTACTACCAGTAATCAAATTTATAGCACAATCACAGTCCCTATGAGGAGGTAGAGAATTGAGTTTGGGCTCCTCAAATACATCGTGGTAGTCTGACAAAAACGTAGGGACTTCAGAAGGAGTGGACGAAGCAATAGACACCACAGGAGCGTCACCATGAATTCCCTGACAACCCCAACTTGACACCAACATAGCTTTCCAATCCAGGACTGGATTATGAGTCTGCAACCATGGTAGACCCAACACGACGACATCATGCAAATTATGCAGTACAAGAAAGCGAATCACCTCCTGAAGCCACATATCCAAGCCCTTGCCTCCTCCTGCCGCCTCAAACTCAAAAACATTTCCTGGATCCGCGCATTCCTTGACCGTGACACCACAAAAACACTAGTGCATGCCCTTATCATCTCCCGCCTAGACTACTGCAACCTCCTACTCTGGACTCCCCTCTAGCACTCTGGCACCACTTCAATCCATCCTACACTCTGCTGCTCGACTAATCTACCTGTCTCCCCGCTATTCCCCAGCCTCTCCCCTATGCCAAGCCCTTCACTGGCTTCCTATTGCCCAGAGACTCCAGTTCAAAACCCTCACAATGACCTACAAAGCCATCCACAACCTATCTCCTCCATACATCTGTGACATGATCTCCCGGTACCTACCAACACGCAACCTCCGATCCTCTCAAGACCTTCTCTACTCCCCTCTCATCTCTTCTTCCCACAACCGCATCCAAGACTTCTCCCGTGCTTCCCCCATACTCTGGAACTCTCTACCCCAGCACATCAGACTCTCGCCTACCATAGAAACTTTCAAAAAGAACCTGAAGACTCACCTCTTCCGACAAGCCTACAGCCTGCAGTGATCCTGAACCTACTGACCCGCCGCACAACCAGCTCTGCCCTCTCCTAGTGTATCATCACCTGTTGTGGATTCTGTTTGCGGGCTCCCTCTGGTGGTTACTGCTGGTACTGGGTGACTTTGGTGGGTTGCGGCCTTTGGTTTCCATCTGTCCATCAGAGGCTGGGTGTTTCCTATTTTACCTGGCCTTTCTGTCATTTCCCTTGCCGGCTATCAATGTGTTCAGATGTGCTCTGTTTGGTTCCTGCCTACCTGCTCCCAGATCTTTCAGGATAAGCTAAGTGCTGATTTTCAGTTGTTTGGTTTTTTGTCCAGCTTGCTTAGAATGTCTCTTTATTAGCTGGTTGCTCTAGTGGACTGAGGTTCTCCCCATGTGCCATGAGTTGGCACATGGGTTCTTGTAATCTCAGGATGGTTTTTTTTTGATTAGGGTTTTTGCTGACCGCTCAGTCCCCTTTTGTGTCATTCTGCTTTCTAGTTTTCAGCGGGCCTCTATTTGCTAAAGCTATATACATCATCTCTATGTGTGTGCCTTCCTCTCATTTCACCGTCAATACATGTGGGGGGCAACTATATCTTTGGGGTTAATTCCTCTGGAGGCAAGTGAGGTCTTTGTTTTCTCTGCAGTACTAGTTAGCTCTTAGGCTGGTGTGTGGCGTCTAGAACCAACGTAGGCACGCTCCCTGGCTATCTCTAGTAGCGTTTGTCAGGCGTAGGGCAGCGGTCAGCCCAGGTTCCATCACCCTAGAGCTCGTCCGATATTTATTATACTTTGCTTATCCTGTGCTATCCCTTGCCATTGGGGATTCATGACCGTATAGCCGGCCCACAAAGTGTTAATTGTTTGGGCTGAAGCAGGAGAAAAAGAAGTGTTCAAGGGAAATTTTTTTTTTTTTTCCTTCAGAGTTTTGCTGCCTAGCCCTTAATTGCTGTCTAGCTGCTTCTTACATCCTCTTAACCCTTGAATGGCTCTGATCTTAGCTGTTTATCATGGATGTCCAGAGTTTGGCTTCCAGCCTGAGTAATCTCGCGGCAAAGGTTCAAAATATACAGGATTTCGTTGTTCACACTCCCATGTCTGAACCTAGAATTCCTATTCCAGAGGTTTTTTCTGGAGATAGATCTACCTTCCTGAATTTCAGGAACAATTGTAAATTGTTTCTCTCTTTGAAATCTCGCTCCTCTGGAGACCCTGCTTAACAGGTTAAGATTGTTATATCGTTCCTACGGGGCGACCCTCAGAATTGGGCATTTGCATTGGCACCAGGGGATCCTGCATTGCTCAGTGTGGATGCGTTTTTTCTGGCATTGGGATTGCTCTATGAGGAACCTAACCTAGAGATTCAGGCTGAAAAGGCTTTATTAGCCCTCTCTCAGGGGCATGATGAAGCGGAAATATAATGTCAGAAATTTCGGAAATGGTCGGTGCTTACTCAGTGGAATGAGTGCGCCCTGGCTGCAAACTTCAGAAATGGTCTTTCTGAGGCCATTAAGGATATTATGGTGGGGTTCCCTGCGCCTACAGGTCTGAATGAGTCTATGGCTATGGCCATTCAGATTGATCGGCGTTTACGGGAGCGCAAACCCGTGCACCAGTTGGCGGTGTCTTCTGAACAGGCACCTGAGACTATGCAATGTGATAGAATTCAGTCCAGAAGTGAACGGCAAAATTATAGGCGGAAAAATGGTTTGTGTTTTTATTGTGGTGATTCAGCTCATGTTATATCTGCATGCTCTAAACGCACAAAAAGGGTTGATAAATCTTTTGCCATTGATACTCTGCAGTCTAAGTTCATTTTGTCTGTGACTCTGATTTTTTCACTGTCTTCCATTTCCGTCGATGCCTATGTGGATTCAGGCGCTGCCCTGAGTCTTATGGATTGGTCATTTGCTAAACGCTGCGGTTTTAGTCTAGAGCCTCTGGAAGTTCCTATTCCTCTGAAAGGAATTGATTCTACACCATTGGCTATGAATAAACCGCAGTATTGGACACAAGTGACCATGCGCATGACTCCCGTTCATCAGGAGGTGATTCGCTTCCTTGTACTGTATAATTTACATGATGTACTAGTGCTTGGTCTGCCATGGTTACAAACTCATAATCCTGTCCTGGACTGGAAAACAATGTCTGTGCTAAGCTGGGGATGTCAGGGGGTTCATGATGATGCACCTCCGATTTCTATCGCTTCATCTACTCCTTCGGAGATCCCTGCGTTTTTGTCGGATTATAGGGATGTTTTTGAGGAGCCTAAGCTCAATTCGCTCCCTCCCCATAGAGAGTGTGACTGTGCTATAGAATTGATTCCTGGCAGTAAGTTCCCTAAGGGTCGTTTATTTAACCCCTTCACCCCCAAGGGTGGTTTGCACGTTAATGACCGGGCCAATTTTTACAATTCTGACCACTGTCCCTTTATGAGGCTATAACTCTGGAACGCTTTGACGGATCTTGGCGATTCTGACATTGTTTTCTCGTGACATATTGTACTTCATGTTAAAGGTAAAATTTATTCGATATAACTTGCGTTTATTTGTGAAAAAAATGGAAATTTGGCGAAAATTTTGAAAATTTTGCAATTTTCCAACTTTGAATTTTTGTGCCCTTAAATCACAGACATATGTCACGCAAAATACTTAATAAGTAACATTTCCCACATGTCTACTTTACATCAGTACAATTTTGGAACCAAAATTTTTTTTTGTGACGGAGTTATAAGGGTTAAAAGTTGACCAGCAATTTCTCATTTTTACAACACCATTTTTTTTTAGGGACCACATCTCATTTGAAGTCATTTTGAGGGGTCTATATGATAGAAAATACTCAAGTGTGACACCATTCTAAAAACTGCACCCCTCAAGGTGCTCAAAACCACATTCAAGAAGTTTATTAACCCTTCAGGTGTTTCACAGGAATTTTTGGAATGTTTAAATAAAAATGAACATTTAACTTTTTTTCACACAAAATTTATTTCAGCTCCAATTTGTTTTATTTTACCAAGGGTAACAGGAGAAAATGGACCCCCAAAGTTGTTGTACAATTTGTCCTGAGTACGATGATACCCCATATGTGGGTGTAAACCATTGTTTAGGCGCATGGCAGAGCTTGGAAGGGAAGGAGCGCCATTTGACTTTTCAATGCAAAATTGACTGGAATTGAGATGGGACGCCATGTTGCGTTTGGAGAGCCCCTGTTGTGCCTAAACATTGAAACTCCCTACAAGTGACACCATTTTGGAAAGTAGACCCCCTAAGGAACTTATCTAGATGTGTGGTGAGCACTTTGACCCACCAAGTGCTTCACAGAAGTTTATAATGCAGAGCCGTAAAAATAAAAAATCATATTTTTTCACAAAAATGATCTTTTCGCCCCCAATTTTTTATTTTCCCAAGGGTAAGAGAAGAAATTGGACCCCAAAAAATGTTGTGCAATTTGTCCTGAGTACGCTGATACCCCATATGTGGGTGTAAACCATTGTTTGGGCGCATGGCAGAGCTTGGAAGGGAAGGAGCGCCATTTGACTTTTCAATGCAAAATTGACTGGAATTGAGATGGGACGCCATGTTGCGTTTGGAGAGCCCCTGATGTGCCTAAACATTGAAACTCCCTACAAATGACACCATTTTGGAAAGTAGACCCCCTAAGGAACTTATCTAGATGTGTGGTGAGCACTTTGACCCACCAAGTGCTTCACAGAAGTTTATAATGCAGAGCCGTAAAAATAAAAAATCATATTTTTTCACAAAAATGATCTTTTCGCCCCCAATTTTTTATTTTCCCAAGGGTAAGAGAAGAAATTGGACCCCAAAAAATGTTGTGCAATTTGTCCTGAGTACGCTGATACCCCATATGTGGGTGTAAACCATTGTTTGGGCGCATGGCAGAGCTTGGAAGGGAAGGAGCGCCATTTGACTTTTCAATGCAAAATTGACTGGAATTGAGATGGGACGCCATGTTGCGTTTGGAGAGCCCCTGATGTGCCTAAACATTGAAACTCCCTACAAGTGACACCATTTTGGAAAGTAGACCCCCTAAGGAACTTATCTAGATGTGTGGTGAGCACTTTGACCCACCAAGTGCTTCACAGAAGTTTATAATGCAGAGCCGTAAAAATAAAAAATCATATTTTTTCACAAAAATGATCTTTTCGCCCCCAATTTTTTATTTTCCCAAGGGTAAGAGAAGAAATTGGACCCCAAAAAATGTTGTGCAATTTGTCCTGAGTACGCTGATACCCCATATGTGGGTGTAAACCATTGTTTGGGCGCATGGCAGAGCTTGGAAGGGAAGGAGCGCCATTTGACTTTTCAATGCAAAATTGACTGGAATTGAGATGGGACGCCATGTTGCGTTTGGAGAGCCCCTGATGTGCCTAAACATTGAAACTCCCTACAAATGACACCATTTTGGAAAGTAGACCCCCTAAGGAACTTATCTAGATGTGTGGTGAGCACTTTGACCCACCAAGTGCTTCACAGAAGTTTATAATGCAGAGCCGTAAAAATAAAAAATCATATTTTTTCACAAAAATGATCTTTTCGCCCCCAATTTTTTATTTTCCCAAGGGTAAGAGAAGAAATTGGACCCCAAAAAATGTTGTGCAATTTGTCCTGAGTACGCTGATACCCCATATGTGGGTGTAAACCATTGTTTGGGCGCATGGCAGAGCTTGGAAGGGAAGGAGCGCCATTTGACTTTTCAATGCAAAATTGACTGGAATTGAGATGGGACGCCATGTTGCGTTTGGAGAGCCCCTGATGTGCCTAAACATTGAAACTCCCTACAAGTGACACCATTTTGGAAAGTAGACCCCCTAAGGAACTTATCTAGATGTGTGGTGAGCACTTTGACCCACCAAGTGCTTCACAGAAGTTTATAATGCAGAGCCGTAAAAATAAAAAATCATATTTTTTCACAAAAATGATCTTTTCGCCCCCAATTTTTTATTTTCCCAAGGGTAAGAGAAGAAATTGGACCCCAAAAAATGTTGTGCAATTTGTCCTGAGTACGCTGATACCCCATATGTGGGTGTAAACCATTGTTTGGGCGCATGGCAGAGCTTGGAAGGGAAGGAGCGCCATTTGACTTTTCAATGCAAAATTGACTGGAATTGAGATGGGACGCCATGTTGCGTTTGGAGAGCCCCTGATGTGCCTAAACATTGAAACTCCCTACAAGTGACACCATTTTGGAAAGTAGACCCCCTAAGGAACTTATCTAGATGTGTGGTGAGCACTTTGACACACCAAGTGCTTCACAGAAGTTTATAATGCAGAGCCGTAAAAATAAAAAATCATATTTTTTCACAAAAATGATCTTTTTGCCCCCAATTTTTTATTTTCCCAAGGGTAAGAGAAGAAATTGGACCCCAAAAAATGTTGTGCAATTTGTCCTGAGTACGCTGATACCCCATATGTGGGTGTAAACCATTGTTTGGGCGCATGGCAGAGCTTGGAAGGGAAGGAGCGCCATTTGACTTTTCAATGCAAAATTGACTGGAATTGAGATGGGACGCCATGTTGCGTTTGGAGAGCCCCTGATGTGCCTAAACATTGAAACTCCCTACAAGTGACACCATTTTGGAAAGTAGACCCCCTAAGGAACTTATCTAGATGTGTGGTGAGCACTTTGACCCACCAAGTGCTTCACAGAAGTTTATAATGCAGAGCCGTAAAAATAAAAAATCATATTTTTTCACAAAAATGATCTTTTTGCCCCCAATTTTTTATTTTCCCAAGGGTAAGAGAAGAAATTGGACCCCAAAAAATGTTGTGCAATTTGTCCTGAGTACGCTGATACCCCATATGTGGGTGTAAACCATTGTTTGGGCGCATGGCAGAGCTTGGAAGGGAAGGAGCGCCATTTGACTTTTCAATGCAAAATTGACTGGAATTGAGATGGGACGCCATGTTGCGTTTGGAGAGCCCCTGATGTGCCTAAACATTGAAACTCCCTACAAGTGACACCATTTTGGAAAGTAGACCCCCTAAGGAACTTATCTAGATGTGTTTTGAGAGCTTTGAACCCCCAAGTGTTTCACTACAGATTATAACGCAGAGCCGTGAAAATAATTTTTTTTTTTTTTCTCAAAAATGATTTTTTAGCCCCCAGCTTTGTATTTTTACAAGGGTAACAGAATAAATTGGACCCCAAAATTTGTTTTCCAATTTGTCCTGAGTACGCTGATACCCCATATGTGGGGGGGAACCACTGTTTGGGCGCATGACAGAGCTCGGAAGGGAAGGAGCGCCATTTGGAATGCAGACTTAAATGGATTGGTCAGCAGCCGTCACGTTGCATTTGCAGAGCCCCTGATGTACCCAAACAGTACAAACCCCCCACAAGTGACCCCATATTGGAAACTAGACCTCCCAAGGAACTTATCTAGATGTGTTTTGAGAACTTTGAACCCTCAAGTGTTTCACTAAAGTTTATAGCGCAAAGCCGTGAAAATAAAAATTCTTTTTTTTATTTCACAAAAATGATTTTTTAGCCCCCAGTTTTGTATTTTCACAAGGGTAACAGGATAAATTAGACCCCAAAAGTTGTTGTCCAATTTGTCCTGAGTACGCTGATACCCCATATGTCGGGGGGAACCACTGTTTGGGCGCATGACAGAGCTCGGAAGGGAAGGAGCGCCATTTGGAATGCAGCCTTAAATGGATTGGTCTGCAGGCGTCACGTTGCATTTGCAGAGCCCCTGATGTACCCAAACAGTACAAACCCCCCACAAGTGACCCCATATTGGAAACTAGACCTCCCAAGGAACTTATCTAGATGTGTTGTGAGAACTTTGAACCCCCAAGTGTTTCACTACAGTTTATAATGCAGAGCCGTGAAAATAAAACATCTTTTTTTTCCCACAAAAATGATTTTTAGCCCCCCAAATTTTTATTTTCCTAAGGATAACAAGAGAACTTGGACCCCAGAAGTTGTTGTTCAATTTGTCCCGAGTACGCTGATAACACATATGTTGGGGTAAACCCCTTTTTGGGCGCACGGGAGAGCTCGGAAGGGAAGGAGCACTGTTTTACTTTTTCAACGCAGAATTGGCTGGAATTGAGATTGGACGCCATGTCGCGCTTGGAGAGCCCCTGATGTGCCTGGACAGTGGAAACCCCCCAATTCTACCTGAAACCCTAACCCAAACACACCCCTAACCCTAATCCCAACGGTAACCCTAACCACACCCCTAGCCCTGACACACCCATAATTCTAATCCCAACCCTAATCCAAACGTAAATGTAATCCAAACCCTAACCCTAACTTTAGCCCCAACCCTAACTTTAGCCCCAACCCTAACTTTACCTCCAACCCTAGCCCTAACCCTAACCCTACCCCTAACCCTAACCCTGAACGTGACTGAAATACGTGGCACTGAAATACGTGGCACTGAAATACGTGGCACTGAAATACGTGGCACTGAAATACGTGATACGTGGCACTTAAATACGTGGCACTGAAACACGTGGCACTGAAATACGTGGCACTGAAATACGTGGCACTGAAATACGTGGCACTGAAATACGTGGCACTGAAATACGTGATACGTGGCACTTAAATACGTGGCACTGAAATACGTGGCACTGAAATACGTGGCACTGAAATAAGTGGCACTGAAATATGTGATATGTGGCACTTAAATACGTGGCACTGAAATACGTGGCACTGAAATACGTGGCACTGAAATACGTGGCACTGAAATACGTGGCACTGAAATACGTGATACGTGGCACTTAAATACGTGGCACTGAAACACGTGGCACTGAAATACGTGGCACTGAAATACGTGGCACTGAAATACGTGGCACTGAAATACGTGCAACTGAAATACGTGGTACTAAAATATGTGGCACTGAAATACGTGATACGTGGCACTGAAATACGTGGCACTGAAACACGTGGCACTGAAATACGTGATACGTGGCACTGAAATACATGGCACTGAAATACGTGGCACTGAAATACGTGGCACTGAAATACGTGGCACTATGACTGTCAGAAAATGTTCATTAAATGGTTAGGGGTGAGGTTAGGGGTAGAGTTAGGGTTAGGGTTTGGATCTCTATCACCTTGATGGTGGTGGGTGGCTTTTCAGTGTGTTTTCTGTTTTTTTCGATAAAAATGCATGCGTTTTTAACGCAAACAAACGCATGTGCTTAAAAACGCAAGAAAATACTGCAGGTTGTATTTCTGAAAATGAACGCATGCAGAAAAAAACCGCATGCGTTTGAAAACGCGACCAAACGCGTACAAAAAAACCGCATGCGTTTTCAATGTTAAATATAGGGAAAAAACGCATGCGTTTTTTTGTGCAAAAAACGCTGCAGACAAAAACGCAAGTGTGAAACCAGCGACGCTTTTTATAGCAAAAAAGTTTTTGCGTCTCCACATTTTGAGACCTATAATTTTTCCACATTTGCTCCACAGAGTCATGTGAGGTCTTGTTTTTTGCGGGACGAGTTGACGTTTTTATTGGTAAAATTTTCGGACACGTGACCGTTTTTGATCGCTTTTTATTCCGATTTTTGTGAGGCAGAATGACCAAAATCCTGCTATTCATGAATTTCTTTTGGGAGAGGCGTTTATACCGTTCCGGGTTTGGTAAAATTGATAAAGCAGTTTTATTCGTCGGGTCAGTACGATTACAGCGATACCTCATTTATATCATTTTTTTATGTTTTGGCGCTTTTATACGATAAAAACTATTTTATAGAAAAAATAATTATTTTGGTATCGCTTTATTCTCAGGACTATAACTTTTTTATTTTTTTGCTGATGATGCTGTATGGCGGCTTGTTTTTTGCGGGACAAGATGACGTTTTCAGCGGTACCATGGATATTTATATCAGTCTTTTTGATCGCGTGTTATTCCACTTTTTGTTCGGCGGTATGGTAATAAAGCGTTGTTTTTTGCCTCATTTTTTTTTTTTTTTTTTCTTACGGTGTTTACTGAAGGGGTTAACTAGTGTGGCAGTTTTATAGGTTGGGTCGTTACGGACGTGGCGATACTAAATATGTGTACTTTTATTGTTTTTTTTTTTTAATTTAGATAAAGAAATGTATTTATGGGAATAATATTTTATTTTTTTTTTCATTATTTTGGAATATTTTCTTTTATTTTTTTTTACACATTTGGAAATTTTTTTTTTTACTTTTTTACTTTGCCCCAGGGGGGGACAATACAGATCGGTGATCTGCCAGTTTGCATAGCACTCTGACAGATCACCGATCTGCGAGAAGTGCAGGCTGCTTCACAGTGCCTGCTCTGAGCAGGCGTCTGTGACGCCACCTCCCTCCCTGCAGGACCCGGATCCGCGGCCATCTTGGATCCGGGTCTGGAGCAGGCAGGGAGGGAGGTAAGACCCTCGCAGCAACGCGATCACATCGCGTTGCTGCGGGGGGCTCAGGGAAGCCCGCAGGGAGCCCTCTCCCTGCGCGATGCTTCCCTGCACCGCCGGCACATCGCGATCATGTTTGATCGCGGTGTGCCGGGGGTTAATGTGCCGGGGGCGGTCCGTGACCGCTCCTGGCACATAGTGCCGGATGTCAGCTGCGATATGCAGCCGACACCCGGCCGCGATCGGCCGCGCTCCCCCCGTGAGCGCGGCCGATCGGCTATGACGTACTATCCCGTCGGCGGTCATACGGGCCCACCCCACCTCGACGGGATAGTACGTCAAATGTCGGGAAGGGGTTAATCTGTCACTGCCAGAGCATACTGCTATGCGGAATTATATTAAGGAGTCCTTGGAAAAGGGGCATATTCGTCCATCTTCGTCCCCTCTGGGAGCAGGTTTTTTTTTCGTGGCAAAAAAAGATGGTTCCCTGAGGCCTTGTATAGATTATCGCCTTCTGAATAAGATTACAGTCAAATACCAGTATCCATTGCCATTATTTACTGATTTGTTTGCTCGCATTAAGGGGGCTAGGTGGTTCACTAAAATAGATCTTTGTGGTGCGTATAACCTGGTGCGGATAAAACAGGGTGATGAGTGGAAAACCGCATTTAATACGCCTGAGGGCCATTTTGAGTATTTGGTAATGCCTTTTGGACTCTCCAATGCTCCGTCAGTCTTTCAGTCCTTTATGCACAATATTTTCCGTGAATATCTGGATAAGTTTATGATTGTGTATTTGGATGATATTTTGGTGTTTTCTGATGACTGGGAGTCTCATGTTCTACAGGTCAGGAAGGTGTTTCAGGTTTTGAGGGCCAATTCTCTGTTTGTGAAGGGCTCAAAGTGTCTCTTCGGAGTCCAGAAGATTTCTTTTTTGGGGTACATTTTTTCTCCTTCTACTATTGAAATGGATCCCGTTAAGGTTCAGGCTATTTGTGACTGGACACAACCTACATCTGTTAAGAGCCTTCAGAAGTTCTTGGGGTTTGCTAATTTTTATCGTCGGTTCATTGCTAATTTTTCCAGTATTGTTAAACCTTTGACTGATTTGACTAAGAAGGGTGCTGATGTTGCTGATTGGTCTCCTGCGGCCGTGGAGGCCTTTCGGGAACTTAAGCGCCGGTTTTCTTCTGCTCCTGTGTTGTGTCAACCAGATGTTTCACTTCCTTTCCAGGTGGAGGTTGATGCTTCCGAGATTGGAGCGGGGGCGGTTTTGTCACAGAGAAGTTCTAATGGCTCGGTGATGAAGCCATGTGCTTTCTTCTCTAGAAAATTCTCGCCCGCCGAGCTCAATTATGATGTGGGTAATCGGGAGCTTTTGGCCATGAAGTGGGCATTTGAGGAGTGGCGTCATTGGCTTGAGGGTGCTAAACATCGCGTGGTGGTCTTGACTGATCACAAGAATCTCATTTACCTTGAGTCTGCCAGGCGTTTGAATCCTAGACAGGCTCGTTGGTCGTTATTTTTTTCTCGTTTCAATTTCGTGGTTTCATACCTGCCAGGTTCAAAGAATGTGAAGGCAGATGCTCTTTCTAGGAGCTTTGTGCCTGACTCTCCTGGAGATACTGGGCCTGCTGGTATCCTTAGGGATGGGGTAATATTGTCCGCCGTATCCCCAGACTTGCGACGCACATTGCAGGAGTTTCAGGTGGATAAACCGGATCGATGTCCACCAGAAAGACTGTTTGTTCCGGATGATTGGACCAGTAGAGTCATCTCTGAGGTCCATTCTTCTGTGTTGGCTGGTCATCCTGGAATATTTGGTACAAGAGACTTGGTGGCCAGGTCTTTTTGGTGGCCTTCCTTGTCTAGGGATGTGCGTACCTTTGTGCAGTCTTGTGAAGTGTGTGCTCGAGCTAAGCCTTGCTGTTCACGGGCTAGTGGGTTGTTGTTATCCTTGCCCATCCCGAAGAGGCCTTGGACGCACATTTCCATGGATTTTATTTCTGATCTCCCGGTTTCACAGAAAATGTCCGTTATCTGGGTTGTGTGTGACCGCTTTTCTAAGATGGTTCATTTGGTGCCCTTGCCTAAGTTGCCCTCCTCCTCTGAGTTGGTTCCTTTGTTTTTTCAGAACGTGGTTCGTTTGCATGGGATTCCGGAGAATATCGTTTCTGACAGGGGATCTGTTGTGAATTTGGATTCTGGGCTCCCCCGGTGGCTACTGGTGGAATTGAACTGGTGTCTTCATCTTCTCTGTTCACCTGTTCCCATCAAGATGTGGGAGTCGCTATATAACCTTGCTGCTCTGTTAGTTGCTTGCCGGTCAACAATGTTATCAGAAGCCTCTCTGTGCTTGTTCCTGCTCCTAGACAACTACTAGATAAGTTGGACTCTTGTCCATGTTTGTTTTTGCATTTTGTTCCAGTTCACAGCTGTAGTTTCGTTACTGTGTCTGGAAAGCTCTTGTGAACGGGAATTGCCACTCTGGTGTTATGAGTTAATGCCAGAGTTTTAAAGTAATTTCTGGATGGTGTTTTTGATAGGGTTTTCAGCTGACCATGAAAGTGTCCTTTCTGTCTTCTGCTATGTAGTAAGTGGACCTCAAATTTGCTAAACCTATTTTCATACTACGTTTGTTATTTCATCTCAACTCACCGCCAATACATGTGGGGGGCCTCTGTCTCCTTTCGGGGTATTTCTCTAGAGGTGAGCTAGGACTAATATTTTCCTCTGCTAGCTTTATTTAGTCCTCCGGCTGGGCTGGGCATCTAGAATCAACGTAGGCATGCTACCCGGCCACTGCTAGTTGTGCGTTAGGTTTAGTTCATGGTCAGCTCAGTTCCCATCTTCCAAGAGCTAGTTCCTATATATGCTTATGCTATGTTCTCTTGCCATTGAGATCATGACAGTTTGACCGGCCCGCAAAGTGTTAATTGTTTGGGCTGAAGCAGGAGAAAAAGAAGTGTTGAAGGGAAATTTTTTTTTTTCCCCTCAGAGTTTTGCTGCCTAGCCCTTAATTGCTGTCTAGCTGCTTCTTACCTCCTCTTAACCCTTGAATGGCTCTGTGTCCACCTGTTTGTAATGGATCTTCAGAGTGTAACTGCAGGTTTGAATAATCTCGCCACGAAGGTACAAAATTTGCAAGATTTTGTTTGTCATGCACCTGTATCTGAGCCGAGAATTCCTTTGCCGGAATTTTTCTCGGGGAATAGATCCGGGTTTCAGAATTTTCGAAATAATTGCAAATTATTTTTGTCTCTGAAATCTCGCTCTGCCGGAGACCCTGCACAGCAGGTCAGGATTGTGATTTCCTTGCTCCGGGGCGACCCTCAAGACTGGGCTTTTTCATTGACACCAGGGGATCCTGCGTTGCTCAATGTGGATGCGTTTTTTCTGGCCTTGGGGTTGCTTTATGACGAACCTCCTTTGGAGCTTCAGGCAGAAAAAACTTTGATGTCCCTATCTCAGGGGCAAGATGAAGCGGAAATTTACTGCCAAAGATTCCGTAAATGGTCTGTGCTTACTCAGTGGAATGAGTGCGCCCTGGCGGCGACTTTCAGAGAGGGTCTCTCTGATGCCATTAAGGATGTTATGGTGGGGTTCCCTGTGCCTACGGGTCTGAATGAGTCCATGACAATGGCTATTCAGGTCGATAGGCGTTTGCGGGAGCGCAAACCAGTGCACCATCTGGCGGTGTCCACTGAGAAGTCGCCAGAGAGTATGCAGTGTGATAGAATTCTGTCCCGAAGCGAGCGGCAGAATTTTAGACGGAAAAATGGGTTGTGTTTCTATTGTGGTGATTCTACTCATGTTATATCAGCATGCTCTAAGCGCACTAAAAAGCTTGGTAAATCTGTTTCCATTTGCACCTTACCGTCTAAATTTATTCTATCTGTGACCCTGATTTGCTCTTTGTCATCTATTACCACGGACGCCTATGTCGACTCTGGCGCCGCTTTGAGTCTTATGGATTGGTCCTTTGCCAAACGCTGTGGGTATGATTTAGAGCCTTTGGAGACTCCTATTCCTCTGAAGGGGATTGACTCCACCCCATTGGCTAATAATAAACCACAATGCTGGACACAAGTAACTATGCGTATTAATCCGGATCACCAGGAGATTATTCGCTTTCTGGTGCTGTATAATCTACATGATGATTTGGTGCTAGGATTGCCTTGGCTGCAATCTCACAACCCAGTCCTCGACTGGAGAGCTATGTCTGTGTTGAGCTGGGGATGTAAGGGGGCTCATGGGGATGTACCTGTGGTTTCCATTTCATCATCCATTCCCTCTGAAATTCCTGAGTTCCTGTCTGACTATCGTGACGTCTTTGAAGAATCCAAGCTTGGTTCGTTACCTCCGCACCGAGAGTGCGATTGTGCCATAGATTTAATCCCGGGTAGTAAATACCCAAAGGGTCGTTTATTTAATCTGTCTGTGCCTGAACATGCTGCTATGCGAGAATATATAAAGGAGTCCTTGGAAAAGGGACATATTCGTCCATCGTCATCTCCCTTAGGAGCCGGTTTTTTCTTTGTGTCAAAAAAAGACGGCTCTTTGAGACCATGTATTGATTATCGGCTTTTGAATAAAATCACTGTTAAATATCAATACCCATTGCCGTTGCTGACTGATTTGTTTGCTCGCATAAAGGGGGCCAAGTGGTTCTCTAAGATTGACCTTCGTGGGGCGTATAATTTGGTGCGAATCAGGCAGGGGGATGAGTGGAAAACCGCATTTAATACGCCCGAGGGCCACTTTGAGTATTTAGTGATGCCTTTTGGTCTTTCTAATGCTCCGTCAGTTTTCCAGTCCTTTATGCATGATATTTTTCGCGATTATTTGGATAAATTTATGATTGTGTATCTGGATGATATTCTGATTTTTTCGGATGACTGGGACTCTCATGTCCAGCAAGTCAGGAGGGTTTTTCAGGTTTTGCGGTCTAATTCTTTGTGTGTGAAGGGTTCGAAGTGTGTTTTTGGGGTACAGAGGATTTCCTTTTTGGGATATATTTTTTCCCCCTCTTCCATTGAAATGGATCCTGTCAAGGTTCAAGCTATTTGTGATTGGACGCAGCCCTCTTCTCTTAAGAGTCTTCAGAAATTTTTGGGCTTTGCTAACTTTTATCGTCGATTTATTGCTGGTTTTTCGGATATTGCTAAGCCATTGACCGATTTGACTAAGAAGGGTGCTGATGTTGCTGATTGGTCCCCTGATGCTGTGGAGGCCTTTCGGGAGCTTAAGCGCCGTTTTTCCTCTGCCCCTGTGTTGCGTCAGCCTGATGTTGCTCTACCTTTTCAGGTTGAGGTCGACGCTTCTGAGATCGGAGCTGGGGCAGTGTTGTCGCAGAAAAGTTCTGACTGCTCCGTGATGAGGCCTTGTGCCTTCTTTTCCCGTAAATTTTCGCCCGCTGAGCGGAATTATGATGTTGGGAATCGGGAGCTTTTGGCCATGAAGTGGGCTTTTGAGGAGTGGCGCCATTGGCTTGAGGGGGCCAGACATCAGGTGGTGGTATTGACTGACCACAAAAATTTGATTTATCTTGAGACCGCCAGGCGCCTGAATCCTAGACAGGCGCGCTGGTCATTATTTTTCTCTCGGTTTAATTTTGTGGTGTCATACCTACCGGGTTCTAAGAATGTTAAGGCGGATGCCCTTTCTAGGAGTTTTGAGCCTGACTCGCCTGGTAACTCTGAGCCCACAGGTATCCTTAAGGATGGAGTGGTATTGTCAGCCGTTTCTCCAGACCTGCGGCGGGCCTTGCAGGAGTTTCAGGCGGAGAGACCTGATCGTTGCCCACCTGATAAACTGTTTGTTCCTGATGATTGGACCAATAGAGTCATCTCTGAGGTTCATTCTTCTGCGTTGGCAGGTCATCCTGGCATTTTTGGTACCAGGGATTTGGTGGCAAGGTCCTTCTGGTGGCCTTCCCTGTCACGAGATGTGCGAGGCTTTGTGCAGTCTTGTGACGTTTGTGCTCGGGCCAAGCCTTGTTGTTCTCGGGCTAGTGGATTATTGTTGCCCTTGCCTATTCCTAAGAGGCCTTGGACGCACATCTCGATGGATTTTATTTCAGATCTGCCTGTTTCTCAGAAGATGTCTGTCATCTGGGTGGTGTGTGACCGTTTTTCTAAGATGGTCCATTTGGTTCCTCTGCCCAAGTTACCTTCTTCTTCCGAGTTGGTTCCTCTGTTTTTTCAAAATGTTGTTCGTTTGCATGGTATTCCTGAGAATATCGTTTCTGACAGAGGGACCCAATTCGTGTCTAGATTTTGGCGGGCATTCTGTGCTAGGATGGGCATAGATTTATCTTTTTCGTCCGCTTTCCA
Organism: Ranitomeya variabilis; assembly: GCF_051348905.1. Taxonomy (NCBI): domain Eukaryota; kingdom Metazoa; phylum Chordata; class Amphibia; order Anura; family Dendrobatidae; genus Ranitomeya; species Ranitomeya variabilis. The sequence continues at coordinate 919,146,976 of NC_135233.1, read as the reverse complement.
TCCTCAGACGAATGGCCAGACCGAGCGGATTAATCAGACCCTGGAGACATATCTGAGGTGTTTTGTGTCTGCTGACCAGGATGATTGGGTTGCTTTTTTGCCATTGGCGGAGTTCGCTCTCAATAATCGGGCCAGCTCTGCCACTTTGGTGTCCCCGTTTTTCTGTAATTCTGGGTTTCATCCTCGATTTTCCTCTGGTCAGGTGGAATCTTCGGATTGTCCTGGAGTGGATGCTGTGGTGGAGAGATTGCATCAGATCTGGGGGCAGGTGGTGGACAATTTGAGGTTGTCCCAGGAGAAGACTCAGCTTTTTGCCAACCGCCACCGTCGTGTTGGTCCTCGGCTTTCTGTTGGGGATTTGGTGTGGTTGTCTTCTCGTTTTGTCCCTATGAGGGTCTCTTCTCCTAAGTTTAAGCCTCGGTTTATCGGCCCGTATAAGATATTGGAGATTCTTAACCCTGTTTCCTTCCGTTTGGACCTCCCTGCATCCTTTTCTATTCATAACGTTTTTCATCGGTCATTATTGCGCAGGTATGAGGTACCGGTTGTGCCTTCCGTTGAGCCTCCTGCTCCGGTGTTGGTTGAGGGTGAGTTGGAGTACGTTGTGGAGAAAATCTTGGACTCTCGTGTTTCCAGACGGAGACTCCAGTATCTGGTCAAGTGGAAGGGATACGGCCAGGAGGATAATTCTTGGGTGAATGCATCTGATGTTCATGCCTCCGATCTGGTTCGTGCCTTTCATAGGGCCCATCCTGATCGCCCTGGTGGTTCTGGTGAGGGTTCGGTGCCCCCTCCTTGAGGGGGGGGTACTGTTGTGAATTTGGATTCTGGGCTCCCCCGGTGGCTACTGGTGGAATTGAACTGGTGTCTTCATCTTCTCTGTTCACCTGTTCCCATCAAGATGTGGGAGTCGCTATATAACCTTGCTGCTCTGTTAGTTGCTTGCCGGTCAACAATGTTATCAGAAGCCTCTCTGTGCTTGTTCCTGCTCCTAGACAACTACTAGATAAGTTGGACTCTTGTCCATGTTTGTTTTTGCATTTTGTTCCAGTTCACAGCTGTAGTTTCGTTACTGTGTCTGGAAAGCTCTTGTGAACGGGAATTGCCACTCTGGTGTTATGAGTTAATGCCAGAGTTTTAAAGTAATTTCTGGATGGTGTTTTTGATAGGGTTTTCAGCTGACCATGAAAGTGTCCTTTCTGTCTTCTGCTATGTAGTAAGTGGACCTCAAATTTGCTAAACCTATTTTCATACTACGTTTGTTATTTCATCTCAACTCACCGCCAATACATGTGGGGGGCCTCTGTCTCCTTTCGGGGTATTTCTCTAGAGGTGAGCTAGGACTAATATTTTCCTCTGCTAGCTTTATTTAGTCCTCCGGCTGGGCTGGGCATCTAGAATCAACGTAGGCATGCTACCCGGCCACTGCTAGTTGTGCGTTAGGTTTAGTTCATGGTCAGCTCAGTTCCCATCTTCCAAGAGCTAGTTCCTATATATGCTTATGCTATGTTCTCTTGCCATTGAGATCATGACAGGGATCCCAGTTTGTGTCTAGATTTTGGCGGACGTTTTGTGCCAAGATGGGCATTGATTTGTCTTTCTCGTCTGCATTCCATCCTCAGACGAATGGCCAGACGGAGCGAACTAATCAGACCTTGGAAACTTATTTGAGGTGTTTTGTTTCTGCTGATCAGGATGACCGGGTTGCTTTTTTGCCACTGGCCGAATTTGCTCTTAATAATCGGGCTAGTTCGGCCACGTTGGTCTCTCCTTTTTTTTGTAATTCGGGGTTTCATCCTCGTTTTTCCTCTGGTCACGTGGAGTCTTCGGATTGTCCTGGAGTGGACGTGGTGGTGGACAGGCTACATCAGATTTGGAATCAGGTGGTGGACAATTTGAAGTTATCTCAGGAGAAGACTCAGCAGTTTGCTAATCGCCGTCGCCGCGTGGGTCCCCGACTTCTTGTTGGGGACTTGGTGTGGTTGTCTTCTCGTTTTGTCCCTATGAAGGTCTCTTCTCCTAAGTTCAAGCCTCGGTTCATCGGTCCTTATAAGATCTCGGAGATTCTTAACCCTGTATCTTTCCGTTTGGATCTCCCAGCATCGTTCGCTATTCATAATGTGTTCCATCGGTCGTTGTTGCGGAGGTATGAGGTGCCTGTTGTTCCTTCGGTCGAGCCTCCTGCTCCGGTGCTGGTGGAGGGAGAATTGGAGTATGTTGTTGAAAAGATCTTGGATTCTCGTGTTTCCAGACGCAAACTCCAGTATTTGGTTAAGTGGAAGGGTTATGGTCAGGAGGACAATTCCTGGGTGGTCACCTCCGATGTTCATGCGACTGATTTGGTCCGCGCCTTCCATAGAGCTCACCCTGATCGCCCTGGGGGTTCTCGTGAGGGTTCGGTGACCCCTCCTCAAGGGGGGGGTTCTGTTGTGGATTCTGTTTGCGGGCTCCCTCTGGTGGTTACTGCTGGTACTGGGTGACTTTGGTGGGTTGCGGCCTTTGGTTTCCATCTGTCCATCAGAGGCTGGGTGTTTCCTATTTTACCTGGCCTTTCTGTAATTTCCCTTGCCGGCTATCAATGTGTTCAGATGTGCTCTGTTTGGTTCCTGCCTACCTGCTCCCAGATCTTTCAGGATAAGCTAAGTGCTGATTTTCAGTTGTTTGGTTTTTTGTCCAGCTTGCTTAGAATGTCTCTTTGTTAGCTGGTTGCTCTAGTGGACTGAGGTTCTCCCCATGTGCCATGAGTTGGCACATGGGTTCTTGTAATCTCAGGATGGTTTTTTTTTGATTAGGGTTTTTGCTGACCGCTCAGTCCCCTTTTGTGTCATTCTGCTTTCTAGTTTTCAGCGGGCCTCTATTTGCTAAAGCTATATACATCATCTCTATGTGTGTGCCTTCCTCTCATTTCACCGTCAATACATGTGGGGGGCAACTATATCTTTGGGGTTAATTCCTCTGGAGGCAAGTGAGGTCTTTGTTTTCTCTGCAGTACTAGTTAGCTCTTAGGCTGGTGCGTGGCGTCTAGAACCAACGTAGGCACGCTCCCTGGCTATCTCTAGTTGCGTTTGTCAGGCGTAGGGCAGCGGTCAGCCCAGGTTCCATCACCCTAGAGCTCGTCCGATATTTATTATACTTTGCTTATCCTGTGCTATCCCTTGCCATTGGGGATTCATGACAATCACCCATCCCCTGCAGATTGTGAGCCCTCGCGGGCAGGGTCCTCCCTCCTTATGTACCCGTGTGCCTTGTTTTTTTTTGCTCATGTCTAATGTATTTGTCTATATTTGCCCCGTATTTCACATGTACAGCGCCATGGAATAAATGGCGCTATAAAAATGAATAATAATAATAATGATGAACAGGAGTCATGCACATGGTCACTTGTGTCCAGTACTGAGGTCTATTCGTAGCCAATGGTGTAGAATCAATTCCCCTTAGTGGAATAGGGAATTGTAAAGGCTCCAAATCAAAACCACAGCGCCTGGCAAATGACCAATCCATCAGACTCAGGGCGGCACCTGAATCTACAAAAGCATTAACCGGGTAAGATGACAGGGAACAAATCAGGGTAACAGACAAAATGAACTTAGGCTGTAAAGTACCAATGGTGACAGATTTATCAACCTTTTTTTTGCGCTTAGAGCATGCTGAGATAACATGAGCTGAGTCACCACAGTAAAAGCACAACCCATTTTGCCGTCTATAATTTTGCCGTTCACTTCTAGTCAGAATTCTGTCACATTGCATAGATTCAGGTGTCTGTTCAGAAGACACCGCCAAATGGTGCACAGGTTTGTGCTCCCGCAAACGCCGATCAATCTGAATGGCCAGAGTCATTGACTCATTCAGACCTGCAGGCGTAGGGAACCCCACCATGACATTCTTAATGGCTTCAGAAAGACCTTCTCTGAAATTTGCAGCCAGGGCACACTCATTCCACTGAGTAAGCACCGACCATTTCCGAAATTTCTGGCAGTACACCTCTGCTTCATCTTGCCCCTGCGAGAGGGCCAATAACGTTTTTTCAGCCTGGTTCTCAAGATTAGGTTCCTCATAGAGCAATCCAAGGGCCAGAAAAAACGCATCTACACTAAGCAATGCAGGATCTCCTGGCGCCAATGCGAAGGCCCAATCTTGGGGGTCACCACGCAAAAAGGAAATGATAATCTTAACTTGCTGAACGGCATCACCAGAGGAACGAGGTTTCAAAGAAAGAAACAACTTACAATTGTTCCTAAAATTCAGGAACCTAGATCTATCTCCAGAAAACAACTCCGGAATAGGTATTCTAGGCTCTGACATAGGACTGTGAACAACAAAATCCTGAATACTTTGAACCCTAGCAGCAAGATGATCCAGACTGGAAGCCAAGCTCTGGACATCCATGTCAGCAGCTGAACTCAGAGCCACACCAAGATTAAGAGGAGGAGAGAAGCTAGCCACAGCAGCTAGACACACGGCAAAAAAAAAAAAAAAAAAAATTCTCAAGGCTTCTTTTCTCCTGCTTCTGCCATGCAATTAACACTTTACGGGCCGGCTGTACTGTTATGATCCTTAGTGGCTGAGGATCACGAATAGACCAGCAAGTGAATAAACTAAGGACAAGCTCTAGGGAGATGGTAACTGGACTGATCGCAAATCTGAACCTATCCAAAACAACTAGAGGTAGCCGGTGAACGTGCCTAAAAAATTCCTAGACGTTTCGAGCCAGCCTGAGGAACTAGCTACCCCTAAAGAGAAAGAAAGACCTCGCTTGCCTCCAGAGAAATAATCCCCAAAGATATAGAAGCCCCCAACAAATATTAACGGTGAAGTAAGAAGAAGGCACATACGTAGGGATGAAATCAGATTCAGCAAAAGAGGCCCACTAGTACTAGAAAGCAGAAAATAGAGCAGGGGTCTATGCGATCAATAAAAAACCCTTACAAAATATCCATCCTGAGATTACAAGAACCCACGCACCAACTAATGGTGTGTGGGGAGAAACTCAGTCCACTAGAGCATCCAGCAAGCAAGGAAATCACATTTTAGCACGCTGGACAAGAAAACATGATAAACACTGCTGATCAAAAAAAATGAGCAAACAAAACTTAGCTTTGTCCTGGATGGACTGGGAGCAAGGTAGTCAGAAGGAATCTGAGTAGCACTGATTACATCGACAGCCGGCAACAAGAGGAAGTAAAACAGAGCTATATAGGAACCTCCCAGAGGATAACGAACCAGCTGATAGCCAGAGACCAGCAGGATAACAAACAAAGCCACCAGGGGGAGCCCAAAGCAAAAGTCACACCATACCACCAGTGACCACAAGAGGGAGCCCGAAAACAGAGTTCACAACAGGAGCCATAATCAGCATTTATAGAGCATTACATGGGGCAAATGAGTACATGGGGCAAATGACTGTATGGAGCATCTTATGGGGCCATAATCAGCATTTATGGAGCATTACATGGGGCAAATGACTGTATGGAGCATCTTATGGGGCCATAATCAGCATTTGTGGAGCATTACATGGGGCAAATGACTGTATGGAGCATCTTATGGGGCCATACTCAGCATTTATGGAGCATTACATGGGGCAAATGACTGTATGGAGCTGTCAGGACTCTGAACATTTTTTACCTTTTTTGCATTACTGCCCTTTTCCAAGATGGCGTCCTTGGTCTCATGTGCACTGTGTCTTCCTGCTATAAAACTCCACCCCAGCCTTCAGTCTGTGCTTGAGTATTCTGCCTTGCATCCAGCTCCTGACCTCTGATTACTCCCTGGCTATACACCTGCTCCTGTGAACCTGTGTGGTGATCCTGCTACTCTGCTCTGAGTTCCTGCTGCATACACAAGTTTACAGTAATCCTCCTTCATCTGCTGCTCGTGTTTACTTCCACCTGCATTTGCTGGACATGTAAGCTGCTGCTGCCTTGCATTAACCTGAGACTATTAACCAGGCCTCCCTGGTTGAGCTAAGATATGATTTGAACTGCCTATAAGCATATCTATCTGTGTCTGGACTAAGACAAGGATTTATTCGTTTCAAGTATCCTCAAGAATAACTGTGCTTCATAGACTTTCTACATGATTGCATTTTGCTCTGAAGTTTCCTATAGACTGCTAAGCTGCGTTTATTATTTGCACCAAGTGTTGTGGACTTGAGTTTCTCTCTGCACCTGTTTGAATCACCGTGTGATAATATAGACTTTACCACTTATAAAACTGTGTCCTGTAGTTGTCTTGTTCCACGCAAAGAGTCTCCTGAGTTATCCCCTATAATTATTACAGGAGCATCTTATGGGGCCATAATCAGCATTTATGGAGCATTACATGGGGCAAATGACTGTATGGAGCATCTTATGGGGCCATAATCAGCATTTGTGGAGCATTATATGGGGCAAATGTCTGTATGGAGCATCTTATGGGGCCATAATCAGCATTTGTGCAGCATTATATGGGGTGCATTTTGTATGGGGCATCTTATGGGGCCCATCATGAACTATATGGAGCATTATATGGCGCTCCTGATTCAATATGGATATTCAAAAACGCTTAACCTACTGATGTCTCAATTAATTTTACTTTTATTGGTATCTATTTTTATTTTTGACATTTACCGGTAGCTGTTGCATTTTCCACCCTAGGCTTATACTCGAGTCATTAAGATTTCCCATTTTTTGTGGCAAAATTGGTCTTGGCTTATACTCGGGTAGGCTTATACTCGAGTATACATGTCCTTCTCAAAAAATTAGCATATAGTGTTAAATTTCATTATTTACCATAATGTAATGATTACAATTAAACTTTCATATATTATAGATTCATTATCCACCAACTGAAATTTGTCAGGTCTTTTATTGTTTTAATACTGATGATTTTGGCATACAACTCCTGATAACCCAAAAAACCTGTCTCAATAAATTAGCATATCAAGAAAAGGTTCTCTAAACGACCTATTACCCTAATCTTCTGAATCAACTAATTAACTCTAAACACATGCAAAAGATACCTGAGGCTTTTAAAAACTCCCTGCCTGGTTCATTACTCAAAACCCCCATCATGGGTAAGACTAGCGACCTGACATATGTCAAGAAGGCCATCATTGACACCCTCAAGCAAGAGGGTAAGACCCAAAAAGAAATTTCTCAACAAATAGGCTGTTCCCAGAGTGCTGTATCAAGGCACCTCAATGGTAAGTCTGTTGGAAGGAAAAAATGTGGCAGAAAACGCTGTACAACGAGAAGAGGTGACCGGACCCTGAGGAAGATTGTGGAGAAGGACCGATTCCAGACCTTGGGGAACCTGAGGAAGCAGTGGACTGAGTCAGGCGTGTGCAGGAAATGGGCTACAGGTGCCGCATTCCCCAGGTAAAGCCACTTTTGAACCATAAATAGCGGCAGAAGCGCCTGACCTGGGCTACAGAGAAGCAGCACTGGACTGTTGCTAAGTGGTCCCAAGTACTTTTTTCTGATGAAAGCAAATTTTGCATGTCATTCGGAAATCAAGGTGCCAGAGTCTGGAGGAAGACTGGGGAGAAGGAAATGCCAAAATGCCTGAAGTCCAGTGTCAAGTACCCACAGTCAGTGATGGTGTGGGGTGCCATGTCAGCTGCTGGTGTTGGTCCACTGTGTTTCATCAAGGGCAGGGTCAATGCAGCTAGCTATCAGGAGATTTTGGAGCACTTCATGCTTCCATCGGCTGAAATGCTTTATGGAGATGAAGATTTCATTTTTCAGCACGACCTGGCACCTGCTCACAGTGCCAAAACCACTGGTAAATGGTTTACTGACCATGGTATTACTGTGCTCAATTGGCCTGCCAACTCTCCTGACCTGAACCCCATAGAGAATCTGTGGGATATTGTGAAGAGAAAGTTGAGAGACGCAAGACCCAACACTCTGGATGAGCTTAAGGCCGCTATTGAAGCATCCTGGGCCTCCATAACATCTCAGCAGTGTCACAGGCTGATTGCCTCCATGCCACGCCGCATTGAAGCAGTCATTTCTGCCAAAGGATTCCCGACCAAGTATTGAGTGCATAACTGAACATTATTATTTGATTGTTTTTTTGTTTGTTATTAAAAAACACTTTTATTTGATTGGACGGGTGAAATATGCTAATTTATTGAGACAGGTTTTTTGGGTTATCAGGAGTTGTAGGCCAAAATCATCAGTATTAAAACAATAAAAGACCTGACAAATTTCAGTTGGTGGATAATGAATCTATAATATATGAAAGTTTAATTGTAATCATTACATTATGGTAAATAATGAAATTTAACACTATATGCTAATTTTTTGAAAAGGACCTGTATATGGTAATTGACCTTTTTTGCCCATTTTACTAAGGTCATCTTACACATGACTGCCATGTAAAGCAGTCTGTCTGAAGGAATAATAATAATAATAAAACACTTTTATTTCTATAGTGACAACATATTCCTCAGAACTTTACATTTTAGAGGGGACTTGTAAATGCAATAAAGATATTACAGAATAGCATATAACTCAGATATGCAAAGGAGTGAGGGGCCTGCTCGCAAGCTTACAATTTATGAGTGAATAGGTGTAAAGGTATAGGCCAATTGTAAAAAATGCTTGTATTGTATGGTCCAGCCATCAATATAATAAATAGGATAGTTACATAATGCTGGAAGAATCGGTCACCAGCAAAAATGTGTATAAATACAGGCACAGAGAGCTATGAAATGTATGGAGGATGTGTGAACAGATGCTACACGGGTCATGATTTGATTTGATTTGAAGAAAATGTTGTATGGCCAAGAGAGGATAGTTAGATAAGAGAGATGAGGTGATAGAAAGGTGGAGGTGGAAGAAATGTGCTTTCAGACCCTGTTTAAAACTGTGGGTATTGTGAATTAATCAAATTGTTCTAGTGCATTCCAAAAAATTGGCCCACCATGTAAGAAGTCTTGGAAATGAGGGTGAGAGGTTTGAATTCTTTTATTGGAAATATAAAGGTTGCATAGACTGAAAGGCATACCAAGGTAAAGTATGGCCATGTACAGTTGATTAGTATAATGTTTATTCACATGCCTTTAATTTTGTTTCACTATTTCATCAGTATTTGTATGTCAAAATCAGGGGTGTCACCAAAACCCAAAATGGGTGTCAATCTTTTAATTATGGTTTTTCTCTGTAAGAACTACTCCTGATTTTGGCATACATATGTGGCCATTTCTATGGGATACCGGATATATAGCGTGTTTTCATATAAATGCTGTACATTTTTATGTGGATTGTGCATTTTGAATACAGTGTGAGACCTGCTGACAGGCAGCACAAAAAAAGGTTAATCTTCTCCTCACAGGCTTGATCGGGTGACCCAGCTCTGTTTCAATATGCATAAGGTTCTGGAAAATCTCCTCCAGGAAGTCAGCCAATGACTACAGCTCTACAATCACATAGAAGGGGAGGAGCCAAGTCCTGGGTGATAGTTTTAATTTGCAGGGCAGTTGGTGGTCAGACATCTTGAGAAGAGGAAGCCATTTTGTAGGTGAAGGAATTACCTACCTTTTTCCTGTCTGCTATGCTTAAAAAGTGGACTGACACGATAAGGGGAGTTAATAGTCTTCATATGAGGAAGACTACCATTGCACCTCTAGGAGGAAGAATTACCTCAGGGCAGAAACTGAGCACAGTGCTGAAGAAGAAATATTCAGACTTAATTTAACCAGAGGTTACAAAGATCTGCCTGTCTGCAGGTACACAGCAATGATCAACCAGGAGTGAAATCCTGCCTCAGTTTCCTGCTGTTTGTAAATTATAATTTGCCCCATTACCTTCCGTAAAACGACTTCTGTTTTAAATTCTTATGGCTGCTTCATGACTGGGGCTTAAATACACCAACTATGGTACTACCACCACCATCATCTTCTGCCTAGAGGCACTTACTGTGCAAGCATTGTATTGTGGAGTTTCCTGCGTGTGTAATTTGAGAAGGAAATACTCTTCTACTGACAGAAAGCTTGGTCACCATAAGATACATCATACCCTGTCAGGAGTACAACCCTCCGCCATACACCACATACACTGGTGTAAAATACTGACCAAATACTGTCTGAGTTCTTAGGATAGGTTTGAGCGGCTGTATAAATAATTGATCTGATTTTGATCCAGAAAAATCTGACGATTAGAGTTTTTAATTGTATGCAATTCATATGCAATCCGTTTTTTCTAAATCTTTTTTTTCAATTTCCTATGAAATTTAAATCTTTGATATTAACCCTATGCAAACAACCCCACGGTGGTGCAGAGCAACTATGGATCCGAGGAGGCGTTGTAACCTCAGGGTCCATACTTTTGTATTCCAACAGGCCTCTAAAAGTCACTTCAGACAAATGTTTCTAATTTTGCCAGGTGCACCTTGTAACCTTTGATCGCCTGTTGGAGTAGCTTCTTCCTTACCTTACGTTCCTAAATACAATAGTGAGGCAGTGTATTTCGGCAGAGGAACATCTTGATATCATTCTAAGGTAATTTTAAACTGTGAAATTTTATTTTAATATCTCCTTTAAGGTTATTTGCTTGATAGTTTTAGCCTTTTTCTAGAATTGATTACTTAATGTTACCAGTAAGTAATGTTTTGGGTTCTATTGGTGCACAATTTATAACAGAAGTGCAGCCCTTCCTTTGCAGAGCACTTTAACTTTATCATAAGCATGCATGTGTCTATTGGCACAATGTAATTATAACCAAACCAAAAGGTTTGGCCACAATTAGCTCCGCTAGGCCTCCTAAATTTAACCAGTATAGTGTGCCTTCATTTACTATGGTTTATGATGGTTTCGGTGCCCATGTCTGCTTGTAGATACATAAATGTGTATTTTTAATTTTAATAGCATGTTATTACAGAATAGTTTGACTCACATTGTGGCATGGCCTTTCCCACACATAAATTACATATTATGCTAACTGGCACCATACAATGGACATCAATGAATATTGAAATTGCTCCACTAACCCCCCAAAAAAGAAAGATAATGAACATCCACCTTGTGCCTTATAAATTACATCAATGTGGCCCTAATCAAAGAAATGTATGTGGTCAGTTAATTAAAGCTGTATACATAATCAGTGATTTATCCTGTAACGTTATGATTGAAATTCATCTGTCATTGTGTTTGTCCTGCAGGTTTCTGGCAACTGGGACTTCTTTTTCTGATTGCATCTAAAGTTTCTGATTGGGAAGTCCATTGTTTCACTCATTGTACAGTCCCTATGTCAAGTTATGAGAGACAAACTCCACTAATCGAGGATGCTGGAGCCTATTCCCAACACAGGAAACATACAAAATTGCCAATTTCCCTCCTGCCTTAGTGTTCTTTGTGGGAAACACATCTGTGTGAAGAAGCCACTGCACTCAAGATCCCTTTACTACAATTATAAACAATACTTTTCTGCAGTGCAGTTGGTCTTCGCTGACAGCACCTGCAAGTGTATAATTGTAGATATTGGGGGCCTGTGGAAAAACGGGAGATTCAAGTATCTTCAGTTGCTCCAAAATGGAAAGACGGCTTCAGAGAAATCAAATATGTATGACCACAGGTTCTGCTTAGCTCCATCAGTAATTCAGATCCATTTGTAGTGGTTGCTGATGAGGCCTTTGCACTTACCACCAATGCACTGTGCTCTACATAGTTGGCTTTTTGACCACTACAGTATATTTATTTACTGCTTTTCCACAGCTTGGACATTGGTGGATTGCACCTTTGGAATAATGTGTGCCAAATTGAAGGTACTCTTGAGTGCCATTCAATTAAGAGAGGCTAATTTGAATGATATTATGAAATATGTGTCATCATCCACAATTATACACTCATACACGATACTTCTGTGTATGTGGAAGATGATGGAGATGAGGGCCCCAATCCTGTTACTGTCCATCATGTTCCACAAGTTGCCACGCCTCTTTCAGGACTCAGAGTCCATCAGTTGTTTGCCAACTACATTGTAATGCTTGAGGGAGCAACACCATGGCAAGTCAGTTACCTTAGGTTACTGCACATTTGGTATGTATTTTGCACTGTGATATAAAACACTGCACGGTTTGACCTGCTGAATCGCTTCAGAGATATCTCCATGAGATGAAAGAATGTTTTTTAATTAGTTTGGAAATAAAGGATAGTGTTTTGAAGTCGAATCCCATGCATTTTGGCAAAATATCTCTATACTACTGCTGGGCAGCAGTTGTAGAGGGTCCCACATGTGACCTAACACTACAAATCATCTGACTGTGGTGATTTAAATTTTTTTCCTATTTGATATAAAACACTATTTATTTATTGCATGTAAGCCATGAATATATTGTCCAATAATTTTTGACACACAAGGGTCACAGTTTCAATACAGATTTAATTATTTTATGTACAAAGGGTAACATATTAAATAGACCTCACAAATTGTAAAACAAACTGGCAGATCTATCTAGAGAGTGTTGGGTGGGAGATCCTGACATTTGGCCTGTTGGCATAAGTGGCCGTAATGTAGCTGAAGAAGAGGAAAGAAGTTTGAAAGATGGGATATAAGGTCCAGATGGTCAGATGGTTGAGGAGTATGATAGAGCTGGCCATAATGGGACTAAGGATAAGGATGCTTATCCTGATACCAATGCACAGATAGTGTGTGATGCTGTGGGGCACAATACCAATGATGCTCTCCATGGGACCCATCTCCAGCTCGGCAAGGGACATCTTAGCCAGAATGACCCCTTTGATAGTGGGCAAGAGTAGGTAGTTGTTTGAAAGCCACAGGGGGTGCATTTAAATGCTAGTGACCACTAAATTATGTTTATTTCCACAGATCCAACACAATGAACAGCTCATTGGGGTCATTCAGTGATGTTGCTGCATTCAGGATAATTTTAAGAGCTGCCTGGGTCCAAAGCTGAATAGTCATAGAACTTGTTTTAAATAAGGTTCTGAGCTGAGACAAAATAACTACTAGCCATCATGGTGTTGGTGCAAGATAGAAACTCTATTACCTTACTATCTATCTCGGCTGCTGTTCTGGTGATGGCTGGGCCTTTCCGCATCTGGCTCCATTTTGACACACAGTAAGCTTCCACTGGTTGCTCCAGAGACATAGTTGTATTGGTTTTTGAATGCAGCTCTTCAGTGTTAGCAATCTCAGCAGGCCCAGATGTTTCAGTAGGTCTCAACATCAGCCTCTCCAGCGATTTCAACATCCCGTACATTGGTTTCTGACCTGGAATGCTCAAATAAAAATGAGTGCAATACACAAGTGCAACATCATATTGACAATGAACATATAAAAATGGTGTATTTATGATGTCAACTTGATTATCGCAGCTAGAAAATTATATATACATATTAGTCCTTTCCACGAACCTAAATACCTATAGGTCACACTCCGTACAGACCGATACAAGACAGAACTAATTAAGGAATAAGGAGCGTAAATGTAAAATCACTGAATTTTATTCAAAAAATATAAAATCTGAAATATTAAACAAGTATACTTTGGATGCCTCAAGCCAAACTAGAAGATCAGCAGGTAAACACGCCACAAAATCCTAAAGTATTCAACAGTCTTAATTTGGAAAAGAAAACAGTCAGTCAAAAAATATATAATGGATCCACTCCTATTGCTTATTTGATGCTTGTCCTATACTGATGGTTCAATCCATACCAAGAGTGCACCTAATTAGACTCCTTATTAAAGTGCATAGTGCTTATTGCTATTGCCCATAAGTGCGTGTCTCAATGAATGCCTGGATAGCGTGTCAGCCCAGCTTCATTTCACCATTAAATAGGGTCATGAGGAGGTTGAGTACAGTGATGCCCAAACATTTGAGCACCCATGATCAGGAGAAAGCCACATTGGGAAAGGTCAATTAATGTCTGAAGAGGTGGAGGATAATCATGACGCACAGTTGCCATCAGGTCAGCCTAAAATCACAACTCAGAGAGAAGATAAGATTAATGAATTGGAAGACGACATGGTCGATGATGAGGCCAGTGATCCAACCTGCCACGGTGGCACGCCCAGCGAGCACAGCAGTGCAGAGAGGGATGGATTCATAGCACGAAAACAGGAAAGAAGAGGTAGTGATTTGAACAGAGTGAGTACTCAGTTAATCAGTGGACCAGCTAACCACTTAAATCACCTGGGGCTCTTTGGAGTCGGAGTGCACATGTCCAAAAAGGCTTAATACAAATATAATACAAATAGAGAACATGAACAGTACATCCAAGCTAGTGTGAACAGGCGCCAACCAAAAAAACATATACGTTGAAAAGCTATAAAGGTTGCACTATTATTTACCAAGAATGATTACTCATTTTTTCATAGCAATTTTTGCAGATAAATATATCATGTGTACATTATATAGCTCTTTTCTCCTATTTTCGGTGGCAGTAATGCATTTTCAATATTCTAGAGTAATCATTCTTAGTAAATAATGGTGCAACCTTTATCGTTTTTCAACTTATGTTTTTTTGAGTTTTCTCAAATGTATGATACATGGCTACCTGAGGGCCCCTCCAAAAATCAGGTTCCACGGCACCTGCTGGCCCTCTGAAAATGTTAAGCGAAGGTCGCATAATAACATGCATGAATGAGAGTTCTCACAAATGTTAAAGGAAAAAGTAAAGCCAAAATGCTCCATGTGTGCATATGCTAAAGGGAGGTATAATTTTTTGTCTTGCTTTTATTTTGCCATATATATGTCATTATGAAGGAAAAAATGTTATTTAACAATTTTTCCTTTATAAAAAATGTAGGTATGGTTTGGTAGGGCTTTTTATTAATCCGTAAAACCGTCGCAATAGTATGACAACATATTTCCCAGATACCACATGTGAGTCAGAAAGTCATGCAGGCATCTTCTCCATACTGTTCCCATTTAGTTTTAGCTCTTTCCCATCCATTTCAGCTTTTTTTCAGGCCCCCACACCTGTTTGTTGGGTCCAGCAGAAAAATATTCGGCTTTCCCATTGACTTGCATTAGATTTGTTATTCAGTACGAATACAGGGATATTAGAAAATATTTGTGGTGATTTTTCCTAATATTTCACTAATTGCTCATCACTAACAGTTTATGTAAACTTCTAGCTTCAACTGCATTTCTAAATATGTTTTGACACAGTGCACATCTAGTAGAAATTTAGCAGTACACACTGTACCTAAATATTTACATTTTCGTTCTAACTAATGGACATTTTTATGTCATGCGTGTTGCTGCCACAATGTGGAAACAATTGCTTACAGATGTATGCCCAGGAAGAATCTTTTTTGTGCCAGTCTGTATAGTCAGGCTCCCTGGTGTCCCATAACTACTGCCTCTCCTGAACCAGCACAATCAGCATTTTGACATTTATTGCCAGAGACATAGTACTCCATGGAGACATGTTCAGATTAGGGGACTCAGAATGTCTACTCAAACAACTTACCAGTGATAGAACTTCCTGTATTCAAGGTGCAGGTCATTTTACATGTGATCCATAAAAAGCGAATAATGTGCTATCTGAATTTTTCCTTGTCCACTTAGACTTGAATCGGTGTTTCATCTGGAGACAAATTATACATGTGGCAATATTTTTCACATCAAATCAGTCTGAGAAAAAAAAAACATTCATCTGCACTGCCTCATTGAATAATATTGCTTCAAGTGCTTTTCAAAGAATAACAATCAGACCAAAAATACAGTCAAGTGTTCGAGGTCTGAGCCGTATTAGAGTTCTGTCCATCTGTAGCTGAATGGAACAGTAATTTGTTTATGTATAAAGCAATAGAAATATTGCTTTAGTCACTCATAAAACTTTACTAATTGTACTGTATGTTATGCCCCCCAATACTATTCATTGACATAATTTCCTGTTAAAGACATGGGTTGAATTTACATTTTCTGGAATCCATGCCAGGAATAATTACAACTGGATGTGCTTCCAAGGATGCACACCCAGTTGAAGGTTTCTGCTCGTGTTGCAACCTCTGCAATCATGCCCATTACGCCCCTGGACTGCAAGCCAAACAGGAAACACAGCACTGATGAGACATAGGCAACATCACGAATAAACATTTACATCCTGGTATCTTATAGATATCATCTTCTCTGAATAGAGTCATTTTCATCCCTTACAGCTCCATTCACGACCATAATGAATTTTCACAACCACAGCTCATCTCTGCAGATCTCTTCTCTTCTCCAGTCTTGTGCAGTACATCCTGAAATAGTGCCCTTGAATATAAGAGTGTTGTAATAATGCTCTCTGCATAAAAAAATATCTATCCAAATTATGGCCTAAATAAGATTCTTGTAGTAAATGGCCTCCAAATAACAACCATCCCACCATCTACCCATATGAACCCTGGCCTATACCATGGATGTCCCCTCTCCACTATTTTCCAATATGTTCTCTACATTTCCTCACTGTCTCCCCACCAAGCTAACTCCTTTCCATGCTGTGCCCCATTTTACACTTCCCCTTCTCCATATCCCCCCTTTTCACATTCTGCTCTCATACTGCCCACAATGTTGCCTTCTTTAACTAGTGCCCCCTTCTCACGCTGTCCAACTATGCAGTATAATGGTTAAGACAGTCACCCTTAAAGTATGATAACAACAGTCCTCTTAAATGCAATATTATTTTAACACCAGCCATCCAATATAAAATATGATGTTCATCACAGCCCCCTATCCAGTGTCTATCATACAGTATGATGTCCTGCACAGCCCCTCATACAATATGATGTCCACCACAGCTCACCATATATAATTTAATGTCCAAGAACCACCAGTATAGTAAGATGGACTCACATTCCTCCTACAGTATAATGGCTCCCAGAGTCCCCTAAACAGTATGAGACATTTATACACAGCATAATGGTCCTCACAGTCCTGTACAGTAAAATGTCTCCCATTGCACCCTATACAGTATGATGTCCCATACAGCCCTCTACTCAGTTAATGTCCATCACAGCCCCCAGTTGTATGCCTGTGCCCCAGCCATCAGTGTGATTAATGGCGTTGGCCAGAGAAAGGTGTCCTGTGGCAGCCAGCACAGCACTGTGTAAGATAACGCTTACTGCGGGTCTTGGGGGACACTCGCTTGGCAACGGGAAAAAACGCACACAGGCACGATTTTCTTACAAAAACATCTCAGGTTTATTTCCACATCAGCATAAACCGCAACCTCAGAAATTTGGTAGAATGCAACAGCCTGAACACCACCTGTACACATTTGGCTTTGCAATGGAACCACAGTCCCTCACTGACTCCGGTCAGCATAACATGAATTAAAGTCCGTTACCTGTTGGCGACCATCACACAGGTTCCCGGATGCCTCTTATCCTCAGAGGTATCCCATAGAGTAAACAGTGTCTCTCTCTGACCCCGGTCAGTATAACAGATCCCATTACGTTACCTGTTGGTGCAGACTGCACAGGTTCCCGGATACCTCTTATCCTCAGAGGTATCCCACACACATCTCTCACTGACCCTGGTCAGTATTACTCACGGTTATCAGACAGTCCACTCCGGAGGTATCTCACAGGCCTCCTTGCTCTGGCTCAGACTAGCCAGCACTCGCTCCCATGTGCCAAACACACTTTCATTACATAGATGTAACCACACCCAGGCATCTATCACATGGCTAGTCAGGTGATCATGTCATCACCACAGGTCCTCAAACACACAACCATCTTAGGTATTCAGACACATTCCTTTTGGGTGGGTTTGTAGGTGACTGGACCCACCCATCTATCCAATCACCTGGAAGCCTTCCCAATGTAAAACAAATCCCTCAGCTGTAGATCTGCTGAGCAAAACATGCCCAGACTTCCATCACAGGGCCACCCACCTCTGCGATACATACCACCCATTAATCACATGACCAGTCGCTATGCCACAACTGTTACAGTATTTTATTTTTTCTCTCAATTGCTCCCCCCAGGGAGCCAAGTGGTAGCACCCTAAGCGGGTTTTACCAGTGCTCAGACTATCTAAAGGAATTACTTTTTATTAAGCTGTTACAGTGACAACACTTTATATGTGGAAAGTCATTTCCTTTGACAAATATCTGATATAGTGTAAGCAGAAATAGGGATATTTTAAAACTTAACATTTAATATATCATTAAAATATATTGACAGGACAACACACTTGATTAAGAACCCAGTCAGGCCTGCCAATCAATGAAGGCCTGCCCATCATCAAAGGATATGGCAGCTAAGGTGGATAACTCAGCAATATGCACTATGTGAGATCATGCCATTATTTTCATATGGTTAGTGACCTATATATGGTATATGACATCCAATTAGGTATATATACACTGCTCAAAAAATAAAGGGAACACTTAAACAACAGAGTATAACTCCAAGTAAATCAAACTTCTGTGAAATCAAACTGTCAACTCTTTGACAATTAATTTGTAATAAGATTATGCTAACGTTCTATGGAGACCGATGACGTGGGTCAGAATGACGACAGACACGGTATATCACAGTTCAGTATATATATATAATATATATATATATATATATATATATATATATATATATATATATATATATTAGAAAGAAGAACTTCAGATAACTGTGGCTTTACAGATAAGCAAGTAATAAACAGTCTCAAGAATATGCAGATGTTAGTAGTACAGACCGAGGGTGCGAGTACAAGTCCAGCAATGCAGAATCCAGAGATCAGAACCCAGGCTGGTTCCTAGTAGGGGCAGACCATAGTGGAGGTGGGTGCAGAGCAGGTGTAGAATAACAGAGTCTTTCCTGTGGTAGATAGATCCAGAAGCTAGCGGGTATCCCAAGGAATAGAAGAAACAAGCAGGTTGCAAGTCCTTGAGCTTGGCAGCAAGTAAGGTACAAGATACACAAGCAAGGTATAGTGTGCAGAGTTCCTTTATATATGCAGCCGAAAAGAAACAAGGAGCACCAGACGGGAAACAAGATGGCCCCCATGAAGCCAGCCACTCCATTTTGGGTAAGAATCCAACAGAACTAAGGGCAAGAACAGACAAAAACAGGTACGCAGTCCCAGTCCTTACATTACTCTCCTCTTTAAACATGTCCTCTGGACATTCTTATAACTGGTTTATTAGGGTATCTGCTGTGGAACTGTCTGACCAGACGAGGAGCGTGAATATTCTCCAGGGGTTCCCAGGAATTCTCCTATGAGTACCCTTGCCATTTTACCAGATACTGGAGTTGCCCCCTATGAATCCGCAAATTGATGATCTCCACAATGAATTCCTCCTGCCCGTCGATGAGAATTGGATCAGGAGGAGCAGATGTGCGCCCGGAGAAAGGATTTGCCACTACCGGTTTAAGCAGGAAAACATGAAAGACAGGATGTATTTTTAAAGAATTAGGCAACTTGAGTTGGCAGGCTGCAGAACTCACTATGCTACTGATCTTTTATGGACCAACATATTTTTGCCCCAGTTTAGAAGTTGGGAATCTGAGTTTCAAGTTCTTTGTTGAGAGCCAGACCATGTCTCCTACCTTGTATGTGGGTACTGGTTTGCAGAATCTGTCTGCTGCCTTCTTTCATCTTTCTTATGCTGTGCCCAGCATCTGCTTCAGAACTTCCAGATTCTGCTGCAGAGATGAAATGCGGTCGGCCACTGCAGGTACAGACATGTCTATCGGAAGTCGAGGAAGAATGCTGGGATGATATCCCATATTAGCAAAAAATGGAGACTTTTTGGTGGACGCACTCTATGAATTATTGTACATGAATTCAGCCAGCGGAAGCAAACTGACTAAATCATCTTGTAAGTGACACACATAGCAACGCAGATACAGCTCCAAAGTTTGATTGGTCCATTCAGTTTGGCCATTAGACTGCGGATGGAAGGCTGATGACAAATTTACCTTGATGTCCAGAGCAGCACAAAAATTTTCCCAAAATTTTGAAGTAAATTGGACCCCTCGATCAGATATTACTTCATCCAGGACTCCATGTAATCGAAAAATAGTTTGTACGATAAGGTTCACAGTCTGTTTGGCAGTCGGTAACCCCGTACAGGGAATGAAATGAGCAGCTTTGGTTATTTGGTCAACTACTACTAGAATCGTGTTCTTCCCTTGGGGCATAGGCAACTCTACGATAAAGTCCATTGAGATAGACCCCCAGAGACAAGATGAGATAGGAAGAGGTTGCAATAGTCCAGTAGGTGAGGAGCGAGGAACCTTTGATCTGGCACATACCTCACATGACGACACGTACAGTCGCACGTCTTTCTGGAAAGTTGGCCACCAAAAGAAACAAGACACAAATTCTTCAGTTTTCTGAATTCCTCTATGACCGGCAATCTTAGAGTCATGCATTAGTTTCAATAAGCTTAATTTTATTGTTTCTGGGACATACAGACGTTGTCTCTGAAACCAAATGCCATTTTTCAAAGTTAAATTTACCTAAATAGATGGTTGAATCAGAAGTGAATCTGTGGCATAGGCCTCCTTAATATCCTTTAATAGATCTTGATTATGCAGCACACTTACAAAGTTTCGCTCTGATAGTATGGCCCGTGAAGGCGAAGCTGAGGTTAAGTCATCTGAATGAATCCTGGACAGAGCGTCGGCCTTCCCATTGCGAGAGCCTGGTCTATAGGAAATAATGAAATCAAATTGGATAAGAAACAGATTCCACCGAGCTTGTCTGGGTTTTAGACATCTTGCCGACCTTATGAATTCAAAATTTCGATGATCCGTGAGTACAACAGTCCGTTGAGATGCCCCCTGTAGCAGATGCCTCCATTCTTTAAATGCGGTTATAATCGCCAACAACTCTTTATTCTCAACGTCATAATTCTTTTCTGCAGGTGACAACTTTTGGGATAGAAAAGCACAAGGGTGTAGAAGATCTTTCTCACCAGTTCTTTGCGAGAGTATGGCCCTTATAGCACAGTCCGAAGTGTCCACTTCCACTATGAAGACCCGATCCGGGTCCGGATGCACGAGAATAGGGGTCGAAGTAAATTTAGCCTTCAATTTAGAAAATGCTAGTTGTGCCTGTGGTGACCAAACAAACGGTGTCTTCTTCCGAGTCAATTGAGTAATGGGTGCGATGATCTCCAAAAAGTTTTTAATAAATCGCCTGGACCTCCTTCACAGACCAGACCAGATTGGCCACTCTTGAATAACTTGCATCTTACTCACATCCATGGTGAGACCCTGGGGAGAAATAACATAGCCCAGTAATTGTATTTCCATTTTGTGAAACTCACATTTCTCCAGTTTAACCCCTTGCCGACCTCTGCCATACTATTACTGAGGTCGGATCCTCTGCTTTGATGTGGGCTCCGGCACTCAGCCCACTTCATAGCCGGGACATGTCAGTTGTTTTGAACAGCAATAGCGGCGGGTGAAATCGCGATTCACCCGCCGCTATTAACTAGTTAAATGCCACTGTCAAATGCTTGCAGCGGCATTTAACTGCGCTTCCAGCTGCGTGGCCGGAAATGAGCGCTTCGCCGACCTCGTCACATGATCGGGGGTCAGCGATGCACCGGCATAGCGAACAGAGGTGTCCTTGAGAGCCAATCAGGCTATTCCAGCTTCTATCCTCCCATGGAGGCTATTGAAGCATGGCAAAAGTAATAAAAAAAAAAGTTTAAAAAAATATGAAAAAAATAAAAAAAATATAAAAGTTTAAATCACCCCCCTTTCGCCCCATTAAAATTAAACAATAAAATAAAAAAATCAAACCTACACATATTTGGTATTGCCTCATTCAAAATCGCCCGATCTATCAATAAAAAAAAGGATTAACCTGATCGCTAAACAGCCTAGTGAGAAAAAAAATTGAAATGCCAGAATTACGTTTTTTTGGTCGCCATGACATTGCATTAAAATGCAATAACGGGCGATCAAAGGAATGTATCTGCACCAAAATGGTATCATTAAAAACACCAGCTCGGTATGCAAAAATAAGCCCTCACCTGACCCCAGATCACGAAAAATGGAGATGCTACGGGCAGGGCCGGCTCCAGGTTTTTGAGGGCTCCGGGCGAAAGAGTCTCAGTGGGCCCCCCCTTTAACACATACCACAATTCATGATCGCATATAACACAGCCCACGTAGCATATAACACAGCCACGTAGCATATAACACAGCCACATAGCATATAACACAGCCATATAGCATATAACACAGTAATGTAGTATATAACAGCCCACGTAGCATATAACACAGCCACATAGCATATAACACAGCCGTGTAGCATATAACACAGTCATGTAGTATATAACAGCACACGTAGCATATAACAGCCACGTAGCATATAACACAGCCACGTAGCATATAATAAAGCCATGTAGTATTTAACAGCCCACGCCGCATATAACACAGCCACGTAGTATATAGCACAGCCCACGTAGCATATAACAGCCCATATAGTATATAGCACAGCCACATATTATATAACACAGCCCACATAGTGTTTAGCACAGCCCATGTAGTATATAACACGGCCCATGTAGTATATAGAACAGCCATGTAGTATATAGCACAGACATGTAGTATACAGCACAGCCCCCCTCCCCCCAAGAATGGCCCCATAGTCCAGTCCAGCACTCACTGTTATAGTAAAAAAAAACCACTCCTCACCTCTTAACGTGCCCATGCTGCTCCCTGCTCCGGTCTTGGCTGCTGCTGCTTCACTTCACTGCCTGACACACAGTGAGTGCGCGATGACATCATCACGCACCCGCTGTGTCAGAGGCAGAGCGGGGAATGATGGGAGAGGGAGCGTCAGGTAACGCTCTCTCCTCCATCATTTGCTTTGAACTTTACCGGCAGATGCCGGTATAGTTCAATGCAGCAGGGGTCCGTGTCTCTATGCTGTGGTTTCCAACGCACATGCGTGATGCTGTCCCCATGGCGGCCATTGGTGTCCTGCTTCGCAAGCGACAGGCCATACCTCCCTCAACCTGGCCTTCTTTTGCCGGGGACACTGTTGCTGTCTGCTTGCTCTGGCTGGGTGTTCTGTGGTCTCGGTACATCCGGTCTTGTGGGCTGGTTGCCATGGCAGTCCATGAAGCCGCAGCATAACACTATATACATGGCTCACAACCGCCGGATATCCGCCTGCATCGCCTGTCTTTACACGTGGTCCCTGCATCTCCGACCACATAGGCCTGTTGCCGGAGCTGGCGGCAGGTGGGCCCCCCTGCCTCACAGGGGCCCCATAGCGGCTGCGGGATGTGCCGCTAGCTGAGGGCCCCTTGGGGAGCGGGGGCCCTAGGCACTGGCAGCTGCCTGCCCCTAACGCCAGCCCTGAATTGGCCCCCCTGTCTCGCCAGGGCCCCGGTGCTTGCCCGGGTACGCCGGGTGCTGACGCCGGCCACGGGTATTGGAAAATTGTGCAATGTTTTTTTTGGTTTTTTTTGGCAAAGTTTGGAATTTTTGTTACCACTTAGAAAAAACGTAACCTAGACATGCTTGGTGTCTATGAACTTGTAATGACCTGGAAAATCAAAATGGCAGGTCAGTTTTAGCATTTAGTGAACCTAGCAAAAAAGCCAAACAAAAAACAAATGTGGGATTCCACTTGGAATTTATTTCCCGTTTTGTAGTACACGACATGCTAAAACCAATGATGTTGTTGAAAAGTGCAACTTGTCCAGCAAAAAACAAGCCCTCACATGGCCATATTGATGGAAAAATAAAAAAAATATGGCTCTGGGAAGGAGGGGAGCGAAAAACGAGATCTCAAAAATGCAAAAGGGCAAGGTCATGAAGGGGATAATGAATAAATGATTCTGCCGTAAACGATCCTGAACCATTCTCACGTGCCGCTGGTGATCCTCGATATTGCTGGAAAAAAATAAAATGTCATCCAAATAAATCACAACAAAAATATCAAGTATATCCCTAAAAATATTGTTTGCCAGATGTTTGAATATAGCTGGTGCATTGTGCAGACCAAAAGACATAACGAGATACTCAAAATGTCCATAACATGACCGGAAAGCTGTTTTCCACTCGTCCCCAGGGCGAATCCGTACTAAATTGTAAGCACCACGGAGATCTAATTTTGTGAAGATCTTGGCATGTCGCACCCTCTCGAGTAATTTGGGATTTAGTGGAAGCGGATAAGATTTCCTAATCGTAACCTTGTTAATGGTAATCAATACACGGACGAAGAGAGCATCCTTCTTTTTGACAAAGAAAATTGGGGCACCAGCTGGGGAGGAAGATGGTCGTATAAATCCCTTCGCTAAGTTCTCATCAATATACTCCTTGAGGTCTTTTAATTCTGGTCCAGACAAGAGATAAATATTCCCAAATGGAATCGCGGCACCAGGAAGTAGTTCCACAGGGCAATCATATGGCCGATGTGGTGGCAATTTGTCTGCATTCTTTTTATCACATACATCCGCAAAATCTTGATATTCAATTGGTAATTTTAACTCAACTGTAGCTGCTGACCTGACTGAAGCTAATTCTCCAGATGATGTCTGTTTACTTGGAAACTGCATTTCTTTTATCTTCCAATTGATAGAGGGATTTTGCCAATGCAACCATGGTCACCCTAGAATTATAGGGAAGTGAGGGGACGAAATTAGCAAAAATTACAGTTTTTCAGAATGACCCACCCCCATAAGAATCTTCAGAGGTGTTGTTTGAAAGTCTACCGGCCCGGATACCAACGGGGACCCATCTACGGTCTCCATTAACACCGGTGAGCGTCTCTTCTGTGAGTGTATACCGTGTTTTTAAGCTAATGCAATGTTCATGCAATTGCCGCTAGCCCCAGAACCAATCATTGCTGTACTAGTAATCCAACAGGATTGCACCCATATCTTAATCGGAATAGTACAAAGTGAGTCCTTTCTCACCTTGCCTGAGATTGACATAGCAGAACTTATTGAAAATACTTCCCCTCCCACAGGTGATGATGCTACTTAACTACAATCAAGAAAGTCTGGATTTTCGTCTGACATCACTTTCGTGCAAGAAATTGACTGAGAGCATACAGAAGAGACATTGGAAAAGTCACATTCGATTACCGCAGCTGCAGACTTGCGATTTTTTCCCCAGACAGACCGAGATGTAGTGACCGGATTTTCCACTGTAGAAACATACATTTTCTTTGAAGCAATGTTCCTTGCGTGCGTCGATGGTACTCCTCTGGACCACATCAATCTGCATAGGTTCAGACTCTGCCAGAGAAGATGACCTGTTTTGAGTTTCCCTGGAGGAAGATGGGAGGAATATAGAGTTATTACTGTTGGCCTCCGCCCACTTCTCTTGCCGGCATTCGGTGAGACGAATATCTATCCGGATACAATGATTTATAAAGTCAGTCAGATTAGTAGGTGATTCACCCCGAACCAATTCATTCTTAATAGTAGCAGACAAACCCCTCCTGAACACTGCATATTTTGCTGAGTCACACCATGTAGTGTCCAGCACCCACCTCTGAAATTCCATAGCATATTCCCCGACAGGATGCTTTCTTTGACAAAGTGTTAGTAATGCAACCTCTGCCGTGAGGTTTCAGTTTGGATCCTCGAACATCTGACACATTGCAGTATTAAAGTCATTCAGAGGATTTAGACATGCATCATTGGTTTCAATCAGAGGATTAGCCCAGGCTAAGGCTTTGTTTGTCAACTACATTATCATGGTTAACACCTTGTCCCATTCAGTTGGGAACTGAGCCACAGGTGCTGAAAAATATAACTGACATTGATTCAGGAACCCATGGAATTTCGCTCTTTCTCCACCAAACCTGAATGGTGGGAGTTTGGGAAAAACCGGAACCGGAGCTGGATTTGGAACTGGGGCTGGAACTGCAGCTATGGCTGTAGTTTCCACATTTGAGAGGCGAGTGGCTATAGCCTGGATAGATGTATCAGCCACATTTGCATTATGATTAGTTTGAGACTCTAATGCCCTCAGCTTTGTCTTAATTGCCTGAAGCTCCCCGTGCAGTCCTGTGACAAATGAGCACAGCTTTTTCACCCGTGCCTCCATAAAATCTGACTCAGGGATCTCCATTTTTTTTAGGCTTGTGTATTCTGTAATAAGATTATGCTAATGTTCTATGGAGACCGATGACGTGGTTCAGAATGATGACAAACATGGTATATCACAGTTCAGTATATATATATATATATATATATATATATATATATATATATATATATATATATTAGAAAGATGAACTTCAGATGACTGATGTAAACTGCGGCTTTACAGATAAGCAAGTAATAAACAATCTCAAGAATATGCAGATGTCAGTAGTACAGACCGAGGGTGCGAGTAAAAATCCAGCAATGCAGAATCCAGAGGTCAGAGCCCGGGCTGGCTCCTAGTAGGGGGCAGACCATAGCGGTGATGGGTGCAGAGCATGTGTAGAGTAACAGAGTCTTCCTGGTGGTATGTAGATCCAGAAGCAAGCGGGGTATCCCAAGGAAAAGAAGTAACAAGCAGGTTGCAAGTCCTTGAGCTTGGCAGCAAGTGAGGTACAAGATGCACAAGCAAGGTATAGTCTGCAGAGTTCCTTTATATATGCAGCAGACAGGAAACAAGGAGTATCAGACAAGAAGCAAGATGGCCCCCATGAAGCCAGCCACTACATTTTGGGTAAGGGCAGAATCCAAAAGAACTAAGGGCAAGAACAGACAAAAACAGGTACGCAGTCCCAGTCCTTACACAATTTCACATGCTGTTGTGCAAATAGAATAGACAATAGATGGAAATTATTGGCAATTATCAAGACACACTCAATAAAGAAGTGGTTCTGCAGGTGGGGACCACAGATCACATCTCAGTACCTATGCTTTCTGGCTGATGTTTTGGTCACTTTTGAATGTTGGTTGTGCTTTTAAACTCGTGGTAACATGAGACGGACTCTACAACCCACACAAGTGGCTCAGGTAGTGCAGCTCATCCAGGATGGCACATCAATGCGAGCTGTGGCTAGAAGGTTTGCTGTATCTGTCAGCGTAGTGTCCAGAGGCTGTAGGCGCTACCAGGAGCCAGGCCAGTACACCTGTAGATGTGGAGGGGGTGGTAGGAGGGCAACAACCCAGCAGCAGGATCGCTGCATTTGTGCAAGGAGGAACAGGAGGATCACTGCCAGAGCCCTGCAAAATGACCTCCAGCAGGCCTCAAATGTGCATGTGTCTGCACAAATGGTTAGAAACCGACTACATAAGGATGGTGTGGGTGCCCGATGTCCACAGATACGGGTTGTTCTCACAGCCAAACACTGTGCAGGACGCTTGGCATTTGCCACAGAACACCAGGATTGGCAAATTTGCCACTGGCGCCCTGTACTCTTCACAGATGAAAGCAGATTCACACTGAGCACATGTGCCAGACGTGACAGAGTCTGGAGATGCCATGCAGAGTGATCTGCTGCCTGCAACGTCCTTCAGCATAACCGGTATGGCAGTGGGTCAGGAATGGTGTGGGGTGGCATTTCTATGGAGGGTCGCACAGCCCTCCATGTGCTCACCAGAGGTAGCCTTACTGCCATTAGGTACTGAGATGAGATCCTCAGACCCCTTGTGAGACCATACTGAGACTGGTGCGGTTGACCTTGGGTTCCTCATAATGCAGGACAATGCCAGACCTCATGTGGCTGGAGTGTGTCAGCAGTTCTTGCCACATGAAGGCATTGAAGTTATAGACTGGCCTGCCCATTTCCCAGACCTGAATCAGATTGAACACATCTGGGACATCATGTCTTGCACCATCCACCAACATCACGTTGCACTACACACTGTCCAGAAGTTGGAAGATGTTTTAGTCCAGGTCTGGGAGAGACCATCCGCCGCCTCATCAGGAGCATTCCCAGGCATTGTAGGGAGGTCATACAGGCACATGGAGGCAACACACAGACAACTGAACATCATTTCCTTGTCTTGAGGCATTTCCACTGAAGTTGGATAAGCCTGCAATTTGATTTTTTACTTTGATTTTGAGTATCATTCCAAATCAAGACCTCCATGGGATACTAATTTTGATTTACATTGACCATTTTTATGTTTTATTATTCTCAACACATTCCACTATGTAATGAATAAAGGTTTGCAACTGAAAAATTTCATTCAGTGATATCTAGGATGTGGTATTTTAGTGTTCTCTTTCTTTTTTTGAGCAGTGTATTTTCTAGTTGTTTGCAGTACTGACACTAGCAATCATTTACAGCAAGCTATTGTTTCTGCATTTATAGGCAGTCCTGTCTGGGTTCTTAATCGAGTGACTTGTCTTGTCATTTAATTTTAATAGTATATTAAATGATGTTTTAAATTATCCCTATTTCTGCTTACACTCATACACTGTCTTTGTGGGATCATTATGCTTTGATTTGATTTCTTGGTGAAAATTGAATAGAACATTTTTTACCTTTGAAAATATCTGGTATACCCAATATATCAGGCAGATTCCTGTTCCTTCTGTAGGCCAAGTTGCAGCCACTATATATTTGACGGAGCTGTGTTTTTCAGCTCTGCAACTGATCACATCTGTTCACTGTTAAAGCTGAAAACAGCTGATTAGTGAAGGTGCTGAATGTCACACCCCCACCGATCTGATATTGATAAACTTTGTTAAGGATAAATCATTAATATAGAAGTACTGGACAACCCATTTTAATTCAGGTAAGGAGAACCCAATCCATTTTTTCAACATACTGCTCTCAACTCATAAGAATTTGTGCTATCTGTCCACAAATTTAGAAAATGTAGACACAAATAGCATTATTTTGCTATTCCAGGTCTTCCTCCCTTTCCAGATAGTCACCAATTGTGTCATGATTACTATGTATCTTGTTCTTTATAAAATTGCATTAGGATAATTTTGAAAAATGTTTTCACACATCCTATCTACTTTTGTGTAGGGTTGAGCGAAACGGATCGTTCATTTTCATAAGTCGCCGACTTTTGGCAAAGTCGGCGTCTCATGAAACCGAGCCGATCCCTGTGTGGGGTCGGCCATGCGGTACGCGACTTTCGTGCCAAAGTCGAGTTTCAAAGACGCTAAAAGCGCCATTTCTCAGCCAATGAAGGTGGACGCAGAGTGTGGGCAGCGTGATGACATAGATCTCAGTCCCCACCATCTTAGAGAAGGGCATTGCAGTGATTGGCTTGCTTTCTGCGGCATCACAGGGGCTATAAAGGGGCGTTCCCGCCGACCGCCATCTTACTGCTGCTGATCTGAGCGTAGGGAGAGGTTGCTGCAGCTTCTTCGGAAGCAGGGATAGTGATA
The DNA here is from genome assembly GCF_051348905.1 of Ranitomeya variabilis. NCBI lineage: Eukaryota > Metazoa > Chordata > Amphibia > Anura > Dendrobatidae > Ranitomeya > Ranitomeya variabilis. The sequence goes on along the minus strand of NC_135233.1, from coordinate 919,117,763 downwards.
GGCAGGGTACATAAAGCCACAAACCGCTTGTGCTGTAGCGATTTCCACTGTCCAATACCACCTTTTGTTTGCACGACAGTGGAAGCTACATTTTTTTTTCCTCAGCGCTGTAGCTCATTGGGCTGCCCTAGAAGGCTCCCTGATAGCTGCGTTGTTTTGTGTGTACGCCGCTGTGTAAACCAACTGCTTTTTTCAAAACAGAAATCCTGTTTTTCCTTCCTTTCTGCACAGCTATCTTGTGTGTTTGTCCACACTTTTGTGTGCAGCAGTCCTTTTTACAGCTGCCTGCCATACTTTTCTGAGATAACTGCAGGGAGATAAATATTGGCAAGTCTGCCTCCGTGCCATTGCTGTGTGTGGCATCTCTCTCTCATTGTGTGGCACCGAAAACACTGTGTAATACTTGGCCTTTTTTTTTTTTTTTTCTAAATTCTCCCTTTTCCCAAAAAAAAATTAGTGGGAGATAAATATTGGCAAGTCTGCCTCCGTGCCATTGCTGTGTGTGGCATCTCTCTCTCATTGTGTGCCACTGAAAACACTGTGTAATAGTTGGCCATTTTTTTTTTTGGGGGGGTACATTCTCCCTTTTAAAAAAAAAAAAAATTATTGGGAGATAAATATTGTCAAGTCTGCCTCCGTGCCATTGCTGTGTGTGGCATCTCTCTCTCATTGTGTGGCACTGAAAACACTGTGTAATACTTGGCCTTTTTTTTTTTTTTCTAAATTCTCCCTTTTCCAAAAAAAAATTAGTGGGAGATAAATATTGGCAAGTCTGCCTCCGTGCCATTGCTGTGTGTGGCATCTCTCTCTCATTGTGTGCCACTGAAAACACTGTGTAATACTTGGCCATTTTTTTTTGGGGGGGTACATTCTCCCTTTTCAAAAAAAAAAAATTATTGGGAGATAAATATTGGCAAGTCTGCCTCCGTGCCATTGCTGTGTGTGGCATCTCTCTCTCATTGTGTGGCACTGAAAACACTGTGTAATACTTGGCCTTTTTTTTTTTTTTCTAAATTCTCCCTTTTCCCAAAAAAAAATTAGTGGGAGATAAATATTGTCAAGTCTGCCTCCGTGCCATTGCTGTGTGTGGCATCTCTCATTGTGTGGCACTGAAAACACTGTGTAATACTTGGCCTTTTTTTTTTTTTTTTTCTAAATTCTCCCTTTTCCCAAAAAAAAAATTAGTGGGATATAAATATTGGCAAGTCTGCCTCCGTGCCATTGCTGTGTGTGGCATCTCTCTCTCATTGTGTGCCACTGAAAACACTGTGTAATACTTGGCCATTTTTTTTGGGGGGGGTACATTCTCCCTTTTCAAAAAAAAAAAAATATTGGGAGATAAATATTGTCAAGTCTGCCTCCGTGCCTATGCTGTGTGTGGCATCTCTCTCTCATTGTGTGCCACTGAAAACACTGTGTAATACTTGTCCTTTTTTTTTTTTTTTTCTAAATTCTCCCTTTTCCCCCCAAAAAATTAGTGGGAGATAAATATTGGCAAGTCTGCCTCCGTGCCATTGCTGTGTGTGGCATCTCTCTCTCATTGTGTTGCACTGAAAACACTGTGTAATACTTGGCCTTTTTTTTTTTTTTCTAAATTCTCCCTTTTCCAAAAAAAAAATTAGTGGGAGATAAATATTGGCAAGTCTGCCTCCGTGCCATTGCTGTGTGTGGCATCTCTCTCTCATTGTGTGCCACTGAAAACACTGTGTAATACTTGGCCATTTTTTTTGGGGGGGGTACATTCTCCCTTTTCAAAAAAAAAAAAATATTGGGAGATAAATATTGTCAAGTCTGCCTCCGTGCCATTGCTGTGTGTGGCATCTCTCTCTCATTGTGTGGCACTGAAAACACTGTGTAATACTTGGCCTTTTTTTTTTTTTTTCTAAATTCTCCCTTTTCCAATAAAAAAATTAGTGGGAGATAAATATTGGCAAGTCTGCCTCCGTGCCATTGCTGTGTGTGGCATCTCTCTCTCATTGTGTGGCACTGAAAACACTGTGTAATACTTGGCCTTTTTTTTTTTTTCTAAATTCTCTCTTTTCCAAAAAAAAAATTAGTGGGAGATAAATATTGTCAAGTCTGCCTCCGTGCCATTGCTGTGTGTGGCATCTCTCTCTCATTGTGTGCCACTGAAAACACTGTGTAATACTGGGCCTTTTTTTTTTTTTTTAGGGTAAATTCTCCCAGAAAAAAAAAAAAATAGTGGGAGATTAAGATTGGCATTTCTGCTTGAGTGCTGGGCCTGTGTGTGCCATCTGTCTCAAATTATTGGGCCACAGAAAACCTAGTGTGTAACATTGGGCCTGATTTTCCTTTCAGTGTCAGGCACCTATAAAGGTATATATAAATCCTACAGAAGTTTGAGTTCACCTTATAAGTTGTTTTACAGTAACAAATAGTGTTACTTTGGTTACGTTTTGCAAGCAATGAGAAAGTCTAGTGGAAGAGGTCGTGGCCGTGGGCGGTCATTGTCAGCTGGTAATGATGGTAGTGGTGGTGGAGCATCAGGTGGTCGTGGTAAAAGCAGTACAGCACCTAAGTCTCGAGTTGTTGAGCCAGGTTCGTTGTCTGGCTACACAAGGCCTCGAACGCTCTCTTTTCTGAGAGTAGGAAAACCACTTTTGAAGCCGGAGCAGCAGGAACAAGTATTGGCTTTCATTGCTGACTCTGCCTCTAGCTCTTTCGCCTCCTCCTCGGAAAGTGCCAAATGTCAGAGCAGTGCATCGTCAGTGGATGTTCACGGTCAGGGACAAGTCGCTTCCTTGTCTTCTTCACCCAGAACAAGAGAGAAGGATGCATCAGGAGACACAAAGGGTTACTCCATGGAGCTCTTTACACATACCGTTCCTGGGTTAGACAGTGAAACAGTTAACAGGCCATGTCCATTAGAAGTTGAATCGGACATGGAGTGCACAGATGCACAGCCACAGCCAAATTACTATGCTGTTCCTTTGACTCAGACCAGAACATTGCCCTCGCAGTGTACTGAGGCAGAATCAAACCCAGCGGAGACTATGGTGCCCCGTCACGGACGCTATACCATCGGCTTACACGGTGACACAGACGAAATAGCACACGACATAGAAGAGGAGGTCATAGATGACCCAGTTGGGGACCCCGATTGGCAGCCATTGGGAGAACAGGGTGCAGGCGGCAGTAGTTCTGAAGCGGAGGAGGAGGAGCCGCAGCAGGCATCAACATCACAACAGGTTCCATCTACCGGGCCCGTATCTGGCCAAAAACGCGTGTCAAAACCAGTTGGAGGACAGCGTGGCCATCCAGTTAAAGAAGCTCAGTCTGCAATGCCTGAAAAGGTATCCGATAGTAGAAAGAGTGCAGTCTGGCATTTTTTTAAACAACATCCAAATGATCAGCGCAAAGTCATCTGTCAAAAATGTTCAACAACCTTAAGCAGAGGTCAGAATCTTAAAAGTCTAAATACAAGTTGCATGCATAGACATGTATCCACCATGCATTTGCAAGCCTGGACTAACTACCAAACGTCCCTAAAGGTTGCAGCACCCTCGGCCAATGAAGCTAGTCAGCAACGCTACATCCCTTCCCTCCCTGTAAGCCGACCATTTCCCACACCACCTGCAGTATCTGTGCAGCTTTCGTCGCCAGGCCAAAGCAGTCAGGGAATCACCAGGTTAGTAGTAGGAAACACTGCATGTAGGGCACCGGCAAGAATACCATCTCCAACCCTCTCTCAGTCACCCATGTCCACCGGCACCACCGCTAGTTCCACGATCTCCAGCTCTCCAGTCCAGCTCACCCTACATGAGACTCTTGTTAGGAAAAGGAAGTACTCATCCTCGCATCCGCGTACACAGGGTTTGAACGCCCACATTGCTAGACTAATCTCATTAGAGATGATGCCCTACCGGTTAGTTGAAAGCGAAGCTTTCAAAGCGCTGATGGACTACGCTGTACCACGCTACGAACTACCCTGTCGGCACTTCTTTTCTAGAAAAGCCATCCCAGCTCTCCAACAGCATGTTAAAGACTGCATCGTCCATGCACTCAGGCAGTCTGTGACTACAAAGGTGCACCTGACAACAGATGCCTGGACCAGTAGGCATGGCCAGGGACGTTACGTGTCCATCACGGCACACTGGGTGAATGTGGTGGATGCAGGGTCCACAGGGGACAGCAATATTGGGACAGTTTTGCCTAGTCCACGGTCAAGGAAAGAGTTGGCTGTAGGCGTTCGCCCCCCCTCCTCCTCTTCCTCCTCCTCATGCAGAAGCGAGAGCTCGTCCACACACCACAGTCGCACATCCACTCCATCCACAGCTGCCACTGTTGCACACCAGGTGTGCCATTATGGGACAGCTAGTGGCAAGCGTCAGCAGGCTGTATTGGCAATGAAGTGTTTGGGCGACAACAGACACACCACGGAAGTTCTGTCAGAGTTCTTGCAGAATGAAACTCAGTCATGGCTGGGCACTGTACATCTTGAGGCAGGCAAGGTTGTGAGTGATAACGGAAGGAATTTCATGGCTGCCATAGCCCTTTCCCAACTGAAACACATTCCTTGCCTGGCTCACACCTTAAACCTGGTGGTGCAGTGCTTCCTGAAAAGTTACCCGGGGTTACCCAACCTGCTCCTCAAAGTGCGCAGACTTTGCTCGCATATCCGCCGTTCGCCCGTACACTCCAGCCGTATGCAGAACTATCAGCGGTCTTTGAACCTTCCCCAGCATCGCCTAATCATCGACATTTCAACAAGGTGGAACTCCACACTGCACATGCTTCAGAGACTGTGCGAACAGAGGCGTGCTGTTATGTTTTTGTGGGAGGATACACATACATGGGCAGGCAGTTGGATGGCAGACATAGAGTTGTCAGGTGTGCAGTGGTCAAAGCTACAAGACCTGTGTCAAGTCCTTCAGTGTTTTGAGGAATGCACACGGCTGGTTAGTGCAGACGCCGCCATAATAAGCATGAGCATCCCCCTAATGCGTCTGCTGATGCAAAGTTTGACCCACATAAAGAAGCAGGCGTCTGCAGCCGAGGAAGAGGAAAGCCTTGATGACAGTCAGCCATTGTCTGGTCAGGGCCGTGTAGAGGACGCGGTAGCGGGCGAAGAGGAGGAGGAGGACGAGGAGGATGATGGGGATGAGTACTTTTTTAAAGAGGAAGCTTCTCCTGGGCCAACAGAAATTAGTGGCGTTGCAAGGCCGGGTTCTGTTTTTTTAAGGGAGACAAGTGACGTAGATTTGCCTATAACTGCCCCTCAAACCAGCACAACCGCAGATTTGCCAACAGGAACTTTGGCCCACATGGCGGATTATGCCTTACGTATCCTCAAAAAGGACCCACGCATTACTAAAATGATGAGCGATGACGATTACTGGTTGGCCTGCATCCTTGACCCTCGCTATAAAGGCAAATTGCAAAATATTATGCCACATGAGAACCTCGAACAAATCTTAGCAACCAAACAAGCTACTCTTGTAGACCGTTTGATTCAGGCATTCCCAGCACACAGCGCCGGTGATGGTTCTCACACAAGCTGCAGGGGGCTACATGGCAGAGGTGTTAGAGGTGCACAGATCAGAAGTGGCGTTGGACAGAGGGGTTTTCTGACCAGGTTGTGGAGTGATTTCGCAATGACCGCAGACAGGACAGGTACTGCAGCATCTATTCAAAGTGACAGGAGACCACATTTGTCCAGTATGGTTACTAACTATTTTTCTTCCCTTATCGATGTTCTCCCTCAACCGTCATTCCCATTTGATTACTGGGCATCAAAATTAGACACCTGGCCTGAATTGGCAGAATATGCGTTGCAGGAGCTTGCTTGCCCAGCAGCTAGTGTGCTATCAGAAAGAGTATTCAGTGCTGCTGGTTCAATATTACCCGAAAAAAGGACTCGTCTGGCTACCCAAAATGTGGATGATCTCACCTTCATTAAAATGAACCACTCCTGGATTTCAAATTATTTTGCCCCACCTTTCCCGGCTTTCACCTAGCTTTCCTATAAAAAGGTCTTGCTTGTGGACTGGTCTTACTGAGTGTTCCAATCTGTTAATTTGCAGCAGCTGTTTGTCCAGCATACAACTTGTTTACACCTCCCCCAATGGGAAAAATCCCCCCACCGGGCCGTTGTCTCGCCACTTGGCGCAAGCACCCATTACAGTGCTGATTGTCTGAAGAGGCGGGTGTGCCCGCTTTTGGTCGACGGCATTGCCACTGGGTCCCTCATAGTACAATGTAGTGTCTCTGGCGGTGGTGGTGCGCACCCAACGTCAGACACACCGTTGTAACATGAGGGGCCATGGGGCGGTACCGCCGGCCACAAGAGAGTTCCCCCCCCAGCTCAAACTGTGCTCTACCACGTGCAAAATTATCTCGCACAGCTCCACCAATGTTTAGTCTATGCACTGACATCATTCAATGCCTGGCACTGACAAACAATACCAATTTGTTTGCATCTATGATGCTAGTTAAAGTAGTCTGGGTCAGTGTCCTATATTGACACCAGTAAATACTAATTTACTGCCAAATTACTTTGTGATAAACTCTGCAGATGAGCCCACCCCTGTACCTAAGCATGCCACCCTTTTTTTACTTATAGTTGTTTTGCGAGACATCTATTTATTTTTTTGTAGTACTAACTGTGTCAGACACTCCTTGCAATACTCCTCCACTGACCACAATGCTGCCTGCCTGTGTATCCATGTAACCGATTTCAAACTGCCATGACTGCCTACTGTTTGTTATTTTAGGCCTTTGTGAGCCTGTCTGCGGCCCCTACTTGCAATACTCCTCCACTGACCACAATGCTGCCTGGAGTGCCTGCCTGTGTATCCATGTAACCGATGTAAAACTGCCATGACTGCCTACTGTTTGTTATTTTAGGCCTTTGTGAGCCTGTCTGCGGCCCCTACTTGCAATACTCCTCCACTGACCACAATGCTGCCTGCCTGTGTATCCATGTAACCGATTTCAAACTGCCATGACTGCCTACTGTTTGTTATTTTAGGCCTTTGTGAGCCTATCTGCGGCCCCTACTTGCAATACTCCTCCACTGACCACAATGCTGCCTGCCTGTGCATCCATGTAACCGATATAAAACTGCCATGAGCCTATTGTTTGTTATTTTAGGCCTTTGTGAGCCTGTCTGCGGCCCCTACTTGCAATACTCCTCCACTGACCAGACCAATGCTGCCCGTGTACCCCTGGAACCTATTTAAAAGTTCATAGAGCCTAGTTCTATATTTTATTTACTATTAATAAGGCCATGATGGACTACGCTGTACCACGCTACAAGCTAACCAGTCGACACTTCTTTTGCGAGAAAAGCCATACCAACCCTCCACCAGCATGTAAAAGACCGCATTGTCCATGCACTCTGGCAATCTGTGAGTACAAAGGTGCACCTGACAACAGACGCATGGACCTGTAGGCATGGCCACGGAAGATTACGTGTCCATTACGGCGCAATGGGTTAATGTTGGATGCATGGTCCACAGGGGACAGCCTACTAAGTCTGTCTGCAGTCCCTAATTCAAATTGCCCTCCACTGTCTAAATCGGAGCTTCCACCTTCTGGCTTTCGGCCTATAGTATCAGAAATTAAACTGCATTTGGCCTTCAACTTTGGTTACGGCCTACTAACGGTGTCTGCCCCTGCCTGGTGTTTTTCCTCAACTGAATAAAGCTGAGCTTCATCCTTCTGGCTCTCATTAAGTGCTGTGTTTTCAAAAATTGGTGGTTAGGGCCTACTAACGGTGTCTGCCCCTCCCTGGTGTTTTTCCTCAACTGAATAAAGCTGAGCTTCATCCTTCTGGCTCTCATTAAGTGCTGTGTTTTCAAAAATTGGTGGTTAGGGCCTACTAACGGTGTCTGCACCTCCCTTGTGTTTTTCCTCAACTGAATAAAGCTGAGCTTCAACCTTCTGGCTCTCATTAAGTGCTGTGTTTTTAAAAATTGGTGGTTAGGGCCTACTAACGGTGTCTGCCCCTCCCTGGTGTTTTTCCTCAACTGAATAAAGCTGAGCTTCAACCTTCTGGCTCTCATTAAGTGCTGTGTTTTCAAAAATTGGTGGTTAGGGCCTACTAACGGTGTCTGCCCCTCCCTGGTGTTTGCCCTCAACTGAATAAAGCTGAGCTTCAACCTTCTGGCTTTGGGCCTATAGTATCAGATATTAAACTGCATTTGGCCTTCAACTTTGGTTACGGCCTACTAACGGTGTCTGCCCCTCCCTGGTGTTTTTCCTCAACTGAATAAAGCTGAGCTTCAACCTTCTGGCTCTCATTAAGTGCTGTGTTTTTAAAAATTGGTGGTTAGGGTCTACTAACGGTGTCTGCCCCTCCCTGGTGTTTGTCCTCAACTGAATAAAGCTGAGCTTCATCCTTCTGGCTCTCATTAAGTGCTGTGTTTTCAAAAATTGGTGGTTAGGGCCTACTAACGGTGTCTGCCCCTCCCTGGTGTTTTTCCTCAACTGAATAAAGCTGAGCTTCATCCTTCTGGCTCTCATTAAGTGCTGTGTTTTCAAAAATTGGTGGTTAGGGCCTACTAACGGTGTCTGCACCTCCCTTGTGTTTTTCCTCAACTGAATAAAGCTGAGCTTCAACCTTCTGGCTCTCATTAAGTGCTGTGTTTTTAAAAATTGGTGGTTAGGGCCTACTAACGGTGTCTGCCCCTCCCTGGTGTTTTTCCTCAACTGAATAAAGCTGAGCTTCAACCTTCTGGCTCTCATTAAGTGCTGTGTTTTCAAAAATTGGTGGTTAGGGCCTACTAACGGTGTCTGCCCCTCCCTGGTGTTTGCCCTCAACTGAATAAAGCTGAGCTTCAACCTTCTGGCTTTGGGCCTATAGTATCAGATATTAAACTGCATTTGGCCTTCAACTTTGGTTACGGCCTACTAACGGTGTCTGCCCCTCCCTGGTGTTTTTCCTCAACTGAATAAAGCTGAGCTTCAACCTTCTGGCTCTCATTAAGTGCTGTGTTTTTAAAAATTGGTGGTTAGGGTCTACTAACGGTGTCTGCCCCTCCCTGGTGTTTGTCCTCAACTGAATAAAGCTGAGCTTCATCCTTCTGGCTCTCATTAAGTGCTGTGTTTTCAAAAATTGGTGGTTAGGTCCTACTAACGGTGTCTGCCCCTCCCTGGTGTTTGCACTCAACTGAATAAAGCTGAGCGTCAACCTTCTGGCTTTGGGCCTATAGTATCAGATATTAAACTGCATTTGGCCTACTTTTGTGGTTGGGCCCTTAAAACAGTGTCTGCTGCTCCTGGGTTTGCTGCTCCACTGAACAAAGCAATGCCGCCTGTTTAGTCCTGTCCTGTTACCAATTTTGAACTGCATTTAGCCTACTTTATTCTTTGGCCCTATATCTGTTTCCTCCTCATCCTGCCCATTGCCCAGCCACTGCTAGATGAGTCTGCTGGTACATTGACCTAGACCACTACATTCCCCTTGCACTCTACACAGCCAGAATCTGACCCTGCTGAAAGTAAGGTTCCCCTTCCCGCATGTTATACCACCTTACACAGGGACAAAGAGGAAGGTGCAGATGAAAGTGCAGGTTCCTTCATCAGGTGGGGGGGCATACTCGTTGGCGACGTCACTGGCACAGGGCCCCTCAGAGTACGCAAAAGTGTCGCTGCTGGTGGGAGGCGCCCCCGCCGTGCAAACAAACCGCTGTACTTTGAGGGGCCCTGTGCCAGTGCCAATGCGAACAAGTGTGCCCCCCTGCTTGCTCAGGATCACAGCACTTGCAACGTTGAAATACTTTCCTCTCCCTGCTCCACCGCTGTGACGTAGTCCACGATTCCTGGGCCCACTAAAACCTTGAACCAGCCCTACCCCCCACAAATTTGCCAAATGACCCCCAAGTTCCATTGAACAACTATTATTATAAAGTTAATTAAGATTGACAAGCTTCAGAAACAAGAATGGATGTTTTTGGCATTAAAATGGGCACTGTAGGTGTTTTCCTGGCCTCCACTCACTGCTGACTATGCTTCCCCATTGACTTGCATTGGGTTTCGCATTTCAGTCGATCCCCGACTTTTAGCGATAATCGGCCAACTGCACTCGACTCGACTCTGGACAAAGTCGGGTTTCACAAAACCCGACTCAATCTTAAAAAAATGAAAGTCGCTCAACCCTACTTTTGTGTACACCTCTATTATTATATGATGCAATACACCCTAAAGAATTTACTCCAAGTAATGGAGTCCACCATCATTCATTGTAGATGATAACTCATAGTCCAAGAGAAAAATGCAATGTGTTAAGATGAATAAACAAAACCTTTTTCATGTCAACCATTTACATTTTTGCACAAATAGGCACCACATTTGAGACGATTAAGATCCCTCAGAACTTTAAATAAAAATCTTAGTCAAACAAAAATAATTATAGTGTAAAACAAACCTTAAAGGGAACCTGTCACCAGATTTTAGCCACCAAATCTGAGAACAGCTTAATGTTCAGACATTGAAGTTTTGAAAAATCACACTAATCAGAAGGCGATATTTTAGGATTCGTTTTCTTGCTGCCTTGTAGTCTTGCATATTCATGAGCTCTGTTTAACTCCACCCTCACCACTGATTGGCAGCTTTTTGCCTATGCCCAGTGTGCACAGAAATCTGTTAGTGTTAAACAGAGTTGGACAGAGCTCAGTATTCAAAGAACTGGTAGACCTGGAGTAGATAAAACAGTTATTTAGTCAAAACTACTGCAAGCAGCCCAGTACGTGATGCGCCTCTGCAATTAATGTACCTTGCACTACATCACATTCTCAGATGAGTAGCAAATAGTGAGGAGCAAGTGTACTCGTTGCTTGGGTTTTCCCGAGCACGCTTGGGTGACCTCCGAATATTTATGACTGCTCGGAGATTTAGTTTTCATCATGGCAGCTGAATGATTTACAGCTACTAGCCTGCTTGATTACATGTGGGGATTCCCTAGCAACCAGGCAACTCCCACATGTACTCAGCCTGGCTAGTGACTGCAAATCATTCAGCTGCCATGATGAAAACTAAATCTCTGAGCAGTCATAAATACTGGGCGGTCACCCGAGCAACGAGCACACTCGCTCATCACTAGTAGCAAACACTTGAAGACAGATTCCTTCTAATAGCTACAAAGTGAACTGAGGGAGCACACTCAGTACTAGCCAAAGCATTGCTTACTGCCTGTATCCCTTTTTCATTTTCTATTGATGTATATTGCGAGCAAAAATCAAGCAATATGATTAGTTCTGGAAGATGTTTGGAACAACCTCCCTGCCGAGTTCATTCAAAGACTCTATGTAAGTGTATCAAGAAGAATCAATGCTATTTTCAAGGCAAAGAGTGGTAACAACAAATATTGATCTAATTTAGATTTCTCTTTTGTTCTGTCACTTTGCATTTTGTTAACCCTGCTGTTCTGTTTAGATTTCACATAAAAAAATTGTACCAAATAAAGTAAACAAAAATTAAAAAAAAAAAAAATTCCCACAGAGAGTACCCCCCTAATGACGAAAAGTCAGGGACCCTCAAGTCTCAGAATCACACGCTGAATTTTTATAACATTATAGAATTTCAAAAACGGTCATTTTTGACCAACAGAACAGCATTAATTGATAAAAATAAACTGTTAACACTACTATTTTTCACACCACACCTGCTTAAGACTTTTGCGCCATACTGTGTATGATGTGTTTTGATAGGATTTTCAAAGAAAAAGAAGTTTATGGGCATAAAACATTGAGAAAGGGTTAACTTGTTCATTCTTAGAGTAAAACTTAAGTAAAAAACATTTGTATAAAACAATCAAAGATATGGCGCTACGAGTGGCTAAGAACTGACCGTATTTGCGGTCCGGTTAAAAATATATATAAATATATACACACAACTCCCCTACAGGCGTGTTACACCTATTACTGGCTGCGTCAGCCCAGCCTCAGTAAAACTAGCGCAGTATTAAAACAATAGCTGGTACTAATGGCATAAAATCACCTACTGTGTGTAGAACCTTAAACGGCTAGGCTGCTTGCTTGAGATTTAGGTGTCCGGTTCTCACGCATAAATGTGCATTCCGTTTCGAGGCAGTTCCCGTCCACACGGGAGGTAGGTGTGTAGATGTCAACGTTAGCCAAGGTCGGTGGCTACGGGTGCTAGCGGTGAAGATCGCAAGTTCTACGTGTAGTGCCAGAGACGTCCCGGCCGGTGGGGTCCCTGGATACACGTGGAAAAAAGGCCGGCACTGCAGAACAGTGAGTGACGTCACTGGCCTATGGAGGCCTGTTTGGGCCAATTCTAACCTACGCGTTTCAAAGTGACACGCACTTCTTCATCAGGGTTACCGCTCGCTGTCTTCACCCACATATATAGGCACCTTGCTTGCACCCCGCTGTGTGTTTCCACTCCCGTGAGACTAAATGCCTCTGACTGTTACCTGTCATCCATATAAACATAGCGATCATGGGTTACCCCTCAGCATATGGACACCCAATTTCTCGCTATGTGTCAGGTATTCACAGGCAATTATTCGCTGGGATATTGGATTAGCCTATTCTTGTGTTAATATTATGTCTCACCAGTTGCGGTTATATATAGAGAACAATTCTAAAAGGACTTATCCTACCAAAGTTAAAACTTGACTTTTATTAAGACTATAAACATATAAAAACATATGAAAATATACGAAATAGAACCATAAAAAATTATTATAGTTAAAAACCAATAAAAATATGTACTTATACCATTATAGTGCCTTACACTTTAGGCTAATAATATACAGGGACATTTTTTTTTTATTATTAATAGCTCACCAGGGAGAAGGCCATAAAACTGTACCCACACTGCAGGCTAGCCCCTGTCACTAAAGTGCGGCAATATAGCAATAAAATCGGGTGGTCTATAAATGTATGATAATTATCCCTACATGTCCAATATACTTGGGGATTACACAGCATATAAAGGGCCATAAAACTACACCCACACTGTAAGCCGATTCCTGTCACTAAAGTGTGGCAATATAGTAATAAAATTGGATGGGCTATATATCTGATAATTGTCCCTAAATAGCCAATACACTTGGGGATTAAAAGGCAAATATTTCTAACTCAGAATTTAAGCCCTTCGGTCTTAGACTGTCCAGTGTGTAAATCCACTGGGATTCTATTCTGGACATGGTTTTTATAAAGTCGACCCCTCTTTTATTTGGGCGTACAACCTGGATGCCGTAAAATATAATGCCTTTCAAGGATTGCCCATGTTTCTCCTTAAAATGTCGTGATAGGGGATGCCCTAGGAAACCTTTCTTAATATTTTTAAAATGTTCCTGTATACGTATCTTTAATTGCCTTTTAGTGCGCCCCACGTACATCTTATTGCAAGGGCATTGGATTACATAGATCACCCCAGTAGTATGGCAGGACATATTATCTTTAATGGAGAATTCTTTCATACCATCCATGTCTTGAAATGTTAATTTCTTAACCTTCCTAAAAGTAGTCTGTGTGCATCCATAACTTCCACCGCATGGTACAAAACCCCCTTGGGGGGTATTCCTAGTGGGGTTCCCATTCATCCCCCCTGTAAGTGTCATTTTTGTTGTAGGGGCTATTAGATGCCCCAAAGATTGAGCTTTTTTGTACACGAATCTGGGATTCTTTGGAAGTAATTCCCCTATCACCTTGTCATTTTGCAGGACTGGCCAGTGTTTGTGTATAATATTGGTGAATTTTTGATGCCCTGTATGGAATTGTGTAATAAAGGGTAAATTCCGAATTTGCTCGGCTATGGGGTCCTCTCTTTGATTGGTAAATTTATTCTTGTTTTGTAATAGAGAGTCTCTTGATACTCTAATTATTTTTTTTCGGGCTTTCATTAATAGTGGTTCAGGATATCCTTTTTCCAGGAATTGCTCCGTCAGGTACTCAGCTTCCTCATTAAAATCAGCCAGATTGGAGCAATTACGGCGTATTCTGGTGTACTGGCTTTTCGGGATATTTGTTAACCAGACTGGTAGATGGCAACTGGTTATGTTAATAAAACTATTTGAGTCAACCTCTTTATGGTAGCATTTAGTATATAGTTGATCCTGCTCTACAAAAATATTCAAATCCAGAAAATTTACATTACTAGTGCTGATATTGGCGGTGAATTCCAAGCCATAGCAATTATTATTCAGCCCTGAGATAAACGTATTCAAATTTTCATGTGACCCCTCCCACACAAAGAAAATGTCGTCTATAAAGCGCCGCCAGACAACTAGGCCTGGATGTAATAGCCCATCTCTATAGATGTTTAGGTTTTCCCATCTCCCGCCATACGTATTTGCGTAACTGGGCGCAAACCGCGTACCCATCGCAGTGCCCCACGTTTGGATGTAATATTGTTCCTCATATAGGAAATAATTATGGTGCAGAATAAATTGAATGCATTCTAGAATGAACTGAATCTGCGTTTCCATATACGTCCCCAGACTTTGGAGGAAGAACTCCGCTGCCTGACACCCCTTTTCATGATTGATGACCGTGTACAATGACTTGATGTCCAGTGTGCCCATTATATAGTTATGTTTCCACTTAATTTCTCCCAGACATTCCAAGGTGTGACTTTTTTTTGGAGTATTTACCCCCCGGGTACCTCTTTTTGTTTTTGCTTTGCGGGTCTTACCTGGAAAAAATCCCGAGTACTACGTTGTTGTGTTCCCAAATTTCTACCCTTGTTTAATATTGGGTTCCTCATGCTACTGGAATTAGTTTTGCTGATGTGTCCTTTTCTACTTGTCCCACCTTTGTCATTGGTGGCTGCATTTTGGCCTGTCTTGGGGATAGTCCCCCTATTAGCAATTGGTATACTGACGTTATGATCCAAATTACTGACCATCCGGGTGTCTGCATTAGCCTGATTTAGGATTGGAGTTACAGGATCCTCCAAATTTTAAAAATATTAAGAAGGGTTTCCTAGGGCATCCCCTATCACGACATTTTAAGGAGAAACATGGGCAATCCTTGAAAGGCATTATATTTTACGGCATCCAGGTTGTACGCCCAAATAAAAGAGGGGGCGACTTTATAAAAACCATGTCCAGAATAGGATCCCAGTGGATTTACACACTGGACAGTCTAAGACCGAAGGGCTTAAATTCTGAATTAGAAATATTTGCCTTTTAATCCCCAAGTGTATTGGCTATTTAGGGACAATTATCAGATATATAGCCCATCCGATTTTATTACTATATTGCCACACTTTAGTGACAGGAATCGGCTTACAGTGTGGGTGTAGTTTTATGGCCCTTTATATGCTGTGTAATCCCCAAGTATATTGGACATGTAGGGATAATTATCATACATTTATAGCCCACCCGATTTTATTGCTATATTGCCGCACTTTAGTGACAGGGGCTAGCCTGCAGTGTGGGTACAGTTTTATGGCCTTCTCCCTGGTGAGCTATTAATAATAAAAAAAAATGTTTCCCTGTATATTATTAGCCTAAAGTGTAAGGCACTTTAATGGTATAAGTACATATTTTTATTGGTTTTTAACTATAATAATTTTTTATGGTTCTATTTCGTATATTTTCATATGTTTTTATATGTTTATAGTCTTAATAAAAGTCAAGTTTTAACTTTGGTAGGATAAGTCCTTTTAGAATTGTTCTCTATATATAACCGCAACTGGTGAGACATAATATTTACACAAGAATAGGCTAATCCAATATCCTAGCGAATAATTGCCTGTGAATACCTGACACATAGCGAGAAATTGGGTGTCCATATGCTGAGGGGTAACCCATGATCGCTATGTTTATATGGATGACAGGTAACAGTCAGAGGCATTTAGTCTCACGGGAGTGGAAACACACAGCGGGGTGCAAGCAAGGTGCCTATATATGCGGGTGAAGACAGCGAGCGGTAACCCTGATGAAGAAGTGCGTGTCACTTTGAAACGCGTAGGTTAGAATTGGCCCAAACAGGCCTCCATAGGCCAGTGACATCACTCACTGTTCTGCAGTGCCGGCCTTTTTTCCACGTGTATCCAGGGACGCCACCGGCCGGGACGTCTCTGGCACTACACGTAGAACTTGCGATCTTCACCGCTAGCACCCGTAGCCACCGACCTCGGCTAACGTTGACATCTACACACCTACCTCCCGTGTGGACGGGAACTGCCTCGAAACGGAACGCACATTTATGCGTGAGAACCGGACACCTAAATCTCAAGCAAGCAGCCTAGCCGTTTAAGGTTCTACACACAGTAGGTGATTTTATGTCATTAGTACCAGCTATTGTTTTAATACTGCGCTAGTTTTACTGAGGCTGGGCTGACGCAGCCAGTAATAGGTGTAACACGCCTGTAGGGGAGTTGTGTGTATATATTTATATATATTTTTAACCGGACCGCAGATACGGTCAGTTCTTAGCCACTCGTAGCGCCATATCTTTGATTGTTTTATACTGGTTTCTCCTATTATCGGATTGGGCACATAATCCGTTCGTGATATTGGCAGCACTTGTGCAGCATATAATTGTGGTTATAGCGCCAGTGTATATTTTTTAACATAAAAAACATTTGTGTTTTTGTGAAAATATATTTAATGTTCCATTTTTTTCATAAATTAAATGGTTAAATGTAGGAAAAAAATAAAGTTACGAAGTGTTATATGCAAAACATTATCATAATACCTGCTGTTCCCATTTGTGAATGAAATACTTTTAGAAATAAATTAATTATATGTATAAACAAACAAAAGTATCAAGTCTCATGACAATAACATAAGTAACAATAGTGAAAATGCTTACCGCATTTTTTGGCATATAAGACGCACTTTTTCCCCCCCAAAAAAGGGGGGAAAATGGGGGGTGCGTCTTATATTCGCAATGCAGGCTTACCGTGGACCGTGGCGGCAGAGGTGCGGCGGCAGAGGTGTGGAGATGAGGAGGCGCAGTGAGCGGGGTCCCTTTCCCCGGTGACGTGATGCAGCAGCCCCGGTAATGCAGCAGAGCCGGATGAATCCTGTTGTTATCGGTGCGTGCGGCCATCTTCCTGAGGCCGCGCGTTCGCAGATGGAGCTCTGCTGCCCGGGGCTTCAGGAAAATGGCCGCGGGATGCCGCGCGTGCGCAGATGGGGATCGCGGTGGCCATTTTCCTGAAGCCCCGGGCAGCAGAGCTCCATCTGCGAACGCACGGCCTCAGGAAGATGGCCGCGCGCACCGATAACAACAGGATTCACCCGGCCCTGCTGCATTACCGGGGCTGCTGCATCACCTCACCGGGGAAAGGGACCCCGCTCACTGCGCCTCCTCATCTCCACACCTCTGCCACCGCGGTAACAGGATTCACCCGGCTCTGCTGCATTACCGGGCTGCTGCATCACCTCACCGGGGAAAGGTACCCCTCTAACGCCATACCTCTCACTGTGCCTCCTCATCCCAACACCTCTGCCGGTAACCACTGCTGCCACCCTCCCATGGACACCAGGCCGTGGCGTCGCCCACCTAAGCAGGAAGGGACCCTGCTCAGGTGCACGCCGTACCGCCTCACCCCACCTCTGCCGACACCATGCCTCCTGTGACCCTGCTCTGCCACCACCAGCCCACAGGTAAGATACTGTAAATTCGGACAATAAGACAGACCCCCATCTTGTAAAAAATCTTTTTTTCTGCAATTTTCACCCCAAATTTGGGGTGCGTCTTATGGTCCGGTGCGTCTTATAGTCCGCGAAATACGGTACTTTTTATTTTTAGTTTAGATATATAGTTGATGTATTCACCTATACTTCATATAATAAATGGATAACTTCTGCCCATAGCTGGCATTATGGTGTAAATTGTAATTGCCCAGGGCCTTTGCAAAAGAGCCCCCTTCTGAACAGACAGCCCCAGGCCCACATTGGGCCAACCTTGTCTGACCACCACTTCCTACTCTATTGGTGTGCACAGCATGACGATACAGTTAAACATTGCAACAGAATAAGAAGTCATGTTCTCCTTGCAATCCCACACTCTGTTTGGTACACCAAAAGTCACTTTAGACCTGCATCCTACAGAATGAAAGGAACGAGTACAGAATGTCAGTGTCCCTTCACATGGGACATGATGAAGTCTCCTTGTCACTTGGCTAGCTATTGTATGCTGACTGTCCATATGGATTGATCAGGAACCAGGGTTAGGTGAGTATGAAGGCAATTATTTTTTTATTTTATGAATCAGTACTTAAAGGTGAATGTGGAGGCATCATTATGAGTTGCAAGGGTGTTGTTGATGCCATCTTTCAATGTATGAGGGAGCTATGGATCCATGATACTTTATGTGGGGGACAGTTTAGCCTCATATTGTATATAGGAAAGATATGGAGGCATCATAATGAGCATAGGGGAACTGTGAAGCCTCATACTGTTTATAAGAGAGCTGTGTGGGCATCATATTATATATAAAGACATTTGAAAGCCATTATACAGCATGTAGTGAGCTGTAGGATATAGCACTATGTATAGGGGAGCTGTGGGGACATCGCACCGTAAATAGAATGATAAAGAAAATAATTAATGCAGCTATAATAATCCTTAATTTGCCAATATGCTATATTAATTGTTATATGTCACTTATATATATAAAATCATGCTCATTTTGAATTAAAAGGAACCAAGGCTGAACATGCAGCTATTGTTAAATGTTCTGTTGATTTTTTTCTATGTATAAAATTTTCTCTCAGAAATAAGACACCTGGAAGCCTGAAAATTGCATGATTATGTAAGTTGGTGTGTTTCCAGGGTAGATACAAGTTAGGAAACCAAAGCCAAGGCAGAAATTATTGTTTGGAATTGTTTGTAGATATTGGTTACCAAAGGTAATTGACAGTGATAAAGTTACATAAAGGTAATTTTTTACACAGGACAGATAATACAGAAATGGTTAATGGAAATTTGGATGTTTTCTTGATTTTAACTGTGGGATTCCTACTAATTTGGGTGCATCTGTGAGGCAACACTGAAAGTGTTTCCATTTACATGTCCATGCATCATAAACCAGTCACAAGCAAAGGAAAAACAAATGGCCTTTCCAAAACAAAATAAACAGTTCTTGAAAAAGTCTCCCTAGAGCCAGCCCTGGTCACAGAGGTTGGATAGCATCCATTATGCTGCTCATTCTGGAGATAACACACATGAGGCCTTCTTAGCTCCATACACAGACCATGTGTTTTTCCCCACCATAAGTGACATAAAATAGGAACCACATCACCATTGATATGACTATGAGGGGCCTATATGACAGAAAACTGACACCATTCTAAAAACTGCACCCCTTAAGGTGCTTAAAACCACTTTCAATAAGTATATTTAACCCTTCAGGTGCTGTACAGGAACTGAGGCAATGTGGAAGGAAAAAATGAGCACCTAACTTTTCTTCACATAAAATATAATTTAGACCTCAATTTTTTATTTTCACAAGGGTAACAGGAGAAAATGGACAGCAAAATTTATTGTACAACTTTTTGTGAGCACAAAAATACACCATAAATGGGGAAAACTATTGTTTGAGTGACTGGCAGGGTTCAGAAAGGAAGGAGCAACGTTTGACTCTTTGAACGCAGGTGCTGTACATGAACAGAGGCAACGTGGAAGGAAAAAATGAACATCTAACTTTTCTTCACAAAAAATATAATTTAGACCTCAATTTTTTTTATTTTCACAAGGGTAACAGGAGAAAATGAACCGCCAAATTTATTGTACAACTTTTTGTGAGCACAAAAATACCCCATAAATGGGGGAAAACTATGGTTTGTGTGACTGGCTGGGCTCGAAAAGGAAGGAGCACCGTTTGACTCTTTGAACGCAAAATTTGCCGGAATCATTAGTGGATGCCATGTCACGTTTGAAGAGCCCTGATGTGCCTAAACAGTGGAACCCCCCCATAAATGACCATATTTTGGAAACTAAACCCCTAAAGGAATGTATCTAGATGTGTGGTGAGCACCTTGAGTTACCAGACACTTCACAAAAGTTTACAATATAAAGTCGTGAAAATAAAAAAAATCTAATTTTTCACACAAAAATGTTTTGTAGCTCCTCATTTTTATTATCACAAGGGTAACAGGAGAAAATAGGCCCAAAATATATATTTTTCAATTTCGCATAAGTAAGCCGAGACCTACTGTTTTGGCTCACGGCACGGCTCAGAAAGGAAGGAATGACGTTTTGGAACGCAGCCTTTGTTAAAATGGTCTGCTGGTGTCATGTCGCATTTGGAGAGCCTCTGATGTGACTAAACATTGGAAACCCTCCACAATTAACCTCATTTTAGAAAATAGAACTCTTAAGGAATTTATCTAGATTTGTGGTTAGCACCTTGAACTCACAGATGCTTCAAAGAATTTCACAACGTTGATCAGTGAAAATGAAAAAAAAATTATTTCTCCAGTGTAATTTCTTCTGAGTATACTGATACTCCATATGTGGGAAAGAACCTTTTTAGGCACTGTGCAAAGCTCAGAAGGGAAGAAGCGCCATATTGGAGTTTAGATTTTGCTGGAATGACTTGAGGTGGTCACGTCACATTGGCAAAGCCCCTAAAGTGCCAGAGCAGTAGAAACCCACCATAAATGACCTCATTTTACAAACTACACCCCCAAATTAATTATTTTATGGTTGCATTGATCATATTGTCACCACAAGTGCCTCACAGAATCTTATGTCATTAGGCGGTGAAGAAAGAATAATTACATTTTTACCCCTAAATTGTTGTTATAGCCCCAAGCTTTTATTTTTTCTAAGGGCTTGTAGGATAATATGGAATTAGTTGTGAAAATTTATCCTGAGTGTGCTAATACTCTACATTTAATCAGGAAATATTTTATAGGCACAGTGCAAAGCATAAAAGGGATGGAGAGCCATATTAGAGTGTGGATTTTACTCTTATGGTATGCAGGTGCAATGACCCACTGGGAGAGCTCCTGATACAAGAATAGCAAAAAACTCCCATAAGTTACCCCACTGTACAAACTATACGTCTCAATAAATACTTCTAGGGGTGCAGTGATCCTATTGACACAAAATTTTATACCATTGGTCGTGAAGAAAAAATAATTACATTTTTAGCCCCAGATTTTACATTTTAACACTGTTAAATGGGTAAAAACAGCACTAAAATTTGTCTCGCAATTTCTGCGGAATCTTGACATACCCCATATGTGGCTGTACAGTACTGCTTAACCATACAAAGAACTCGAGAGGGACGAAGCGCTATTTGCTTCTTGGAGCACAGATTTTCCTACAGTAGTTTGCAGACTTCATAGAAGAGCAGAATTCCCTCTCAAGTGACAACATTTTGGAAATTATACCAAATTGGGATTTTTTTCTACAGAAACAAGCAGTAGTGGATGTTGCTGAGTGAAAATTGCTAGCTGCCATTGTAGAGCATATTGTAGTCTCCATATGTTGTAGTGCCCAGTGCATGTTTCTGGAGACACGTACCTGTATATTAGGTGAGCTATCATTGCTACAGAAATGCCAAACATATGAATTCTAAAAAGTGGTTTAGGCACAAGGGGAGTGGGACATTTAGATTTGGTAGCACAGAATTTGCAGATATTCTTTTGGGAGGCAAGGAGCCATTTAGCTTTCCAGAGCCTTTGAACTACCAGTAACATTGAAGCCCCCTAATATATTTCCATCTACTGTGCCAGGATAATTGCTGACGTACCCAGAACGTCATAGGTTGGGAAGTACTTCCCAACCATGATGTACTGGGCACGTCTAAGCATCTAAGGTCGGGAAGGGCTTTAAGTCTGTGAACAATCAGGTTTGAAAAAAAATGGATTCAAACTTTTAGTTTTCTCTGAAGTCTGTGCAGCACACATCACAAAAATTTGTTCCCAGCTGAGATAATCTTTGGTGAAGTTCCTAAAATTAAATTGTCTGGACTTTCACAGGATGATTGTAATGACAGGCACAGAGGTCTTAAGCAGATCATCAGCTGTCATGACAACCTATTTGCACCCCATGGTCATGTCACAGACGTGATGATGGAGCATAGCATGACTCATGCCCCTGTCAGCACGTGTTAAATGCCACTGTCAGATATTGACAACATGTAAACATCCGCGGGCAGGACTCCATTTTAACAGCAGCTGATAGAGGTACATGGTGGCTGATTAAATCAACCATCATGTGCAGGGAAAGATGTTGGCTCAGCATATGAGCCTGCATCAAAGTCAGGAAGCTGGCATGTGACTTTATATGTTGGTAAGGGTTAAAATTAAATAGACTCAAACTTTGAGTTAGGCTCTGAAGTCTATGCTACACACATGCCAGAAACTTTTTCGCAGCTAAGATACACTTTGGGGATGTTCCTCAAAATTTATTTTCTCTTAGCTATCCTTCACACACAAACTTCGACTGATTATATTGTGAAGATACATCGGACACCAATTGGTTTGTATAGCATGACTGTCTCTTCTGGCAGTTTTCGATTAGATGAAGTTGTGAGCATTCCTGCTTGTTTTCCTTTCACTGCTCTCTAACACTATATGGACGCTTCACTAAAATGCTTTCCTACATCTGCATCCATGTCACAGTAAGAGACCTAAACATATTTTTTAAATTATTTAAATAGTTTGAAAAAATAGCTTGGACTCCTCTATTTTTGATAACCATTCAATATAAACCTGACAGCTGAGGGCAGCAGCCTGCACCTGTCAGCTTTATTTGTGCTGCTTAGCATAAAGAGTAGACGCACCTAATTTTCTTTTACACAGTGTGCTTATGCCAATCGCAGCAATGCCAATACTTGTCATGGCTGTGATTGAGGCAGAAGTGCCCACACCAGCAAAGCTTGTTGATTGGTTGCTTAACCCAATCAGTAGCATGGACTTCCGGGAGAAATACGTGTTCAGTGTCCTGCAAAGACACTAGATGTTCGGTACAGTCCCAGAACTTATACATTCTTTTTTGCCCATCTGAATTTATAACATAGAGTGTGTGTGTGGTTGTGTGTCTGTATGCAACATGCACTGCGTGCAGCATTTATAAATACCAAGACTGCAGAAAAGAAGTCCTCGGCAATCAGGAAAAAAAAATCAAGGCTCATTGATATGGAGATTCTATTGTCTATGCCAGAACAAAAACATTGTTTTTAGTAGCACCTCACCAATTGTACCCAGGTGATGTGCTGCGAAGAACATGATATGCTTCTGGACAGAACCATCTATTAGTGACTATTCTACGCCATCATTTTTCATCATTTTTCATCAGACTGAGTAAAAGGCGCAGATAGAGAAACGGAAAATGGCTTGAATATAATAAGTTAAATATTTCTGTGTAATAGTGTAATACCATAACATTTGGGGTCACACTTAATTTTTCCTCAGTGCCATACTTTGTCTAAGGGCTTGCTCACACTAGTGAACTAGTGAGTAGCATCCGATGATTCTCTCATGCAAGAGAATTGGATGCTATATACAATTGACCCTAAGGTCAAACTCTGCTGTGAGAGTAAGCTAAGTGTCATTTAATAGTGATCCGAATCTCTCACATGCAAGAATCAGATTACAAGTGGGGAGAAGATGGGGAATTAAATTTCTCCATCTTCTCCATTTTGTGAGTAGGTGTATATATCGTAATGCTCTATGATGACATCACAGTTCAGTCTGATGCTTTGCACGAACCTATAGACTTTTATGGGTAAACGCCATCTGATATACTCTGCCATTCACAGAATGCAGTGATTTTTTTTCATGACAACTTGGCATGACAAACTAAACACTATTGGGCATTTCTCCATAGTATGAAACGTTGGCTAGCACCCATTCAAGTTTTTTCTTAAAAGTGTGTAGCAGAAAATATATGCATGTTGCCCTTTGTAGGGAATCATACTGTCATGCTGTGATGGTTTTCAGCAAGGAAACTGTCCCTGGAACTGGGACCCTAACTATCTCTCGCCCCTTTGTACTTTTAAAGGTAAAGAGGCCTGAGTCTCTAACCTTACTCTGCTCCTGTAAAAACACTAATCTGTCCCCTCCGCTACCCCATGAGGCATTGGACAGAAATCAAATGTAAGACAAAATAGGGATAACAGAAAACCTCTGTCATACAAAAGCACTAACGAACAAGAAGGATAGGGACAGGGAGGAATAATCTAACTGGGAAAAGGGACCAGTAGATAAGCACACATGTACAACAGCAAACTACAAAACACCACAACTCTTACTCCAAACTTCAACTACTTAGCTTTAGCACACAGCTCAGGAAGACAAATCTCCAATAGCAACAGCTAACTCCTACTCAGCACAGCATCTCATAAGAGCAAGGAAGCAGAGCTTTTACTGGTAGGACAGAGAGGGTCTGGTCAGGTTTTATAAAAGAGTTAATGATAATGACCCGATCAGAAGCAGTTTAAATGGAGCTGTAAGTTTCTGACCAGCATAGAAAGGGTCGTTAACCTCTTCTACACCAAAGGAAACAAAATTAATTTCATTTGGGATCACATTACACAGGCTAAATGGAAGAGCTGTGATTCACAATATGCAGTGATCTTCTACCCCCAGATCTCCCAGGTTGGTGTAACAGACTCGTGACACATACACTGTGTGAAAATTTTTAGGCAAAAGTATTTTGATCAACTCCAAGCTGTATAAATATGAAAGCTTATTGGTTGAAGCAGTTCAGGTGATGTGTATTTGTGTAATGAGGGAGTCTGTGGCTTAAGAATACAATCACCCCTTTATCAAGGTTTTCCTCAAACTAAATGGTTTAAAAAGAGATTGAATCACTTCACGTCACAGCCAATTGTCTTTTATTACTTTTGTTTTTTCCTTCCCTTCTTCCAAGAGTCATAACTATTTTTTAATTTATCAATCCACATACCCACATGAGGGCTTGCTTTTTGTGAGGCAAGTAATTTTTAATGACACCATTAATTTTATCATGTAGTGCACTGGGGTTATTATTTACCATATTCACTACATGGTAAAACTGACCAGGCAATATGATTCTCCAGGTCAGTATGATTACACACAATCCTTCTAATGGGGTCCCTTTAAGACTGATTTTTCAAAGGTTTTATGGCCTAATGAGACGAGAATTACAGTGACAATCCTGATGAATGGGTCCATGGCTGAAACATTAAATGGCTCAAAATGCCCCTTTCACAGCAAGGTGGAGGAAAGGGTACTGCTATGGGCTGGTATTATTAACCACTTACATGAACCGTATTGTACACGAAGGAGAAATTGCTCAACAAACTTTGAGGTCTATTTTTTCCTATTAGCCCTTACAAAAATTAAAAACGTTGGGCTAAAAAACATTTCAGTGGTAAAAATGTAACTTATTCTTTCTTTACCTCCCAAAGGTCTAAAATTCTGTGAGGCACATGTGGTGTCAATGTGCTCACTGTTCCCCAAGATGAATTCATTGGGTGTATAGTCACATCTGGAGGTCACATCTGGAGGTGTTTTGCTGCACCTCAGAGTCTCTGTCTCATGGCACCCTCAAACTATTGAAGAAAAATCTGAACTCCAATATGGCACTTTTTCCAATCTGAGCTGTGCACTGTACCTCAAAAAGCGTTTTCAACCACATATGGGGAATTGGTACACCCAGGGGAAATAGGGTAACAAATTATACTGTTAAATTTCTCCTTTTATCCATTTTGAAAAAACCTTGAAGCCAAAGCAATGTTTTAGTGTAAACAATGGTAACTTTCCATTTACTCAACCTGTTGCTCTACAATTCTGTAAGTCACATGTAGTAAAAAGAAAGCCAACTCACATAGTACTTGAAGTCCAGTTTGCATGAAACCAGGTGGATCCACACCAGAAAATGTGCTCAAAGAAAAAAAGTTTTGTTGGTCCAGCATCTGGTAAATTAGTTCTTTCTTTATTTTAAATCCATTAAAACTTGTAAAAATTACAACGGTTGCATAGACAAGGCGGGGGGAGCAAGACGCATTTCGAACGCCCACTTGCATTCTCTATCACAGCTTAGCTACAGAATCAAAAAAAATTACTAAAATACTATAGATTTGCCAATGAAAATAGTTGGAATAAGTCACATGACATAACTATATCAATGGATACGTTTATTAATCAACAGGTGTATGAAAACAGTCAATGTTGATACATGGTTTCTCTTTTTAGATTAAAACCTTAAGGGCTTCTTGAATCCAGATTAAAAATCCAATATGCTTCTTTTGTCAATAATTTGTATTTAATATCTCCTCTTGCATGTGGAAATAGTTTTTCAATACCTAAAACTTGCAAAGAAGACATGTCACGATTGTGTTCAATAATAAAATGTTTTGCAACAGCAGAGACGATTCTACTAATGTGATTTGCATTAAGTATATCATTGTAATGTTCATTGAACCTGATTTTTAATTTACGTGTAGAACAACTTATATAAAATTTATCACATATGGTGCAATTTATTTTATATACCACGTTTTCTTTGAATTCTGTAAGTCGCCTGGGGAATAAAAATGCTTACTGCACCACTAGATTAATTCCACAAGAAGCGTAGTTTACAAAATTGGGTCACTCGTAGGGATATTTGGAATGTAAGGACTCTTTAAAACTATAATACACTATATTACACATCCATGCTGCAAAATATATATAAAGTACAGCACAGATTGTGAACACACACAATTTGGGGAATTACACATCAAATAGACAATCTGCAAGAGGAGAATACATTGATCCTTTTAACCAAACCAAGTCGCCCAATAGGTCAGAAAAGAAAACTCAGATCCCAGGAAAAAAATGCTTATTAATAACCATATTTAGCTTGTTGGAATGTTTCTATGGTTTCAAATATTTAGAATCTTGAAGTGATTCTTCCAGTATTCTTGGGGTTCATTAGAGAACTACCTTTATTAAGAAATCAAACAATGAGATGTGCTTATAATGCAGCATCCTACTCCTGTAGCTGCAATGAGGAAAAATGATGCTTGCCCCTCTCCAAATGTGACATGGCATCCACAATTTAATCCAGAAAAAAATTAGCCCCAGAATTCAATTGGTTATTCTTCTTTTCTAAGCCCTCACAGTAGATGTCCACCACATATGGGGTATCAGTGTACTCAGTAAAAATTGCACAACAATATTTTTTCGTCCATTTATTCCTATTACTCTTGTGAGAATGAAAAATTTGAGTCTAAAGCAATATTTTTG
Source organism: Ranitomeya variabilis (assembly GCF_051348905.1). NCBI lineage: Eukaryota > Metazoa > Chordata > Amphibia > Anura > Dendrobatidae > Ranitomeya > Ranitomeya variabilis. The sequence goes on along the minus strand of NC_135233.1, from coordinate 919,090,640 downwards.
CTGGAAAAATATATATTTTTTATTTTCACCTCTCAACATTATAAAATTCAATGACGCGCCTGCGGCTTCAATATACTCATCACATCTCCATATGAATTAAGCTCCAACAGTCAAATGGTATTCCTTCCCTTCCGAGTCCAGCTGTGCACCCAAGCAGTAGTTTTCCTACATATTTGGAGAGTCTATTCAGGAGAAATTGTGCCACAAATTTTATTGTCCTTTTTCTCCTGTTACCCTTTGGAAAATGAAAAAATTGGGGCTAAAGCAACACTTTGGTCAGAAAATGTTACATTTAATTTTTTTCCTACTATATTGCTTTAATTCTTGTGAAACATCGGAAGGGTCATTTAGCTTCTTGAGCACTTTTAGGGTGTGAATATTAAAGTAATGTCACTTTTAGGTATTTCTGGCACATAACAATGATACAGGAAAAAGCCTGCATTTTAACACTGAAGCCACAGTATGAATATCTCACCATTACAATATCCAAAAGATGTCATTAATGAAAACTAAAGGAACCTTCACACGAAACGACTTTACAACGAGAACGACAACGATCCGATTGCTGCATCGTCGCTGTTTACATCGCTGTAGAGATGTCAAACACAGCAGCTCCAGAACGGCGCAGGAGCGATCCTGTGACGTAGCAGTGACGCACTTATCGTTCTCACAGGTCGTTAGCTCCATGTTTAACATTGCTGGCATCGTTCTTTTGCTTTCAAACACGACGATACATGCCGACCTGACGACCAAATAAAGTTCTGAACTTTAATCAACGACCAGCGATATCACAGCAGGATCCAGATCGCTGCTGCGTGTCAAACACAACGATATCGCTATCCAGGACGCTGCAACATCACGGATCGTTGTAATTCTCATTGTAAAGTCGTTTCGTGTGAAGGTACCTTAAGTGGCCAACCTCTTTAAGTAAGTGTTAAAGGTCAACTTTGGGCAATTGACATTATGATCACAATATCATGCTGCTCAATGAAAACTAATGATAGCAAATTTTGTTTAAACAGCAACTATGACTAACAACAGTTGCCTAAAATCCAAACATGTCAAATTTTCAATTGACTATATTTTGTTGCGATTTTACATGTAGTCTTACAGAATAACCATAAATTAAATTTTTTTAATAACTCAATAGTACACATGAAAATAGACAACTATCAGAAATATTTTGCTTCTTTCTCTACAAAAATTGATCAGTTGGAAGTGCATTGAACAGCAAGGTGGATTGCTGCTGAGGGGAAAGAGAGAATAAAAAATCTTTAAATCTTCAGCTTAGCGAGTGTGAACGAGCTGAGTGTGACCTGAGCATAATGTGTGACTTGTGACTCAGTGAAGAGGTATTTGGAAAGCCTTTAACAAATACCTGTGTGAATTGGTGTGAGTTGCTGAATTGGGAGTAGCTATATTCACAGGGGGTTAACTTAGGGTGGGGGCTCATAATTAAGGGTTTATAAGGAGCAGCTGGTTGGGGCTCAAGTCCTTTTTGGAAGTGCATTGAACAGCAAGGTGGATATAGTTGAGGGGAAAAAATAATCTTTAAATCTTCAGCTTAGCTAGTGTGAACGTGCTGAGTGTGAGCTGAGCATAAGTGTGGACGGCGGTAAGTGTGACTTGTGATTCAGTGACTTTGGATTCAGGGAGTTTCCAAAGGAGGAATTACTGAATTGCTGTCTGTGTTTTACTAACACTTTGTATTTATTTTTATTTAACATTTCTGTCTGGTGCAATCCCCATTAGGAAATGTGCTCCACTATTGTTAATGCCATCCAGTGCACATCTTGCCACATGTATGCAGTCCTTGATCAGCCGGTCGAGGGTACATACTGCTGTGCGAGATGTGAGCACGATGAGCATTTGGAAGCCCAGATTCTGAATCTAAATGTGCAACTGGCAACACCGAGATCCATTGACAATGTGGAAAGGAGTCTTCTGCTCACTGAGCAGACGCTCAATGGGATAGATGGGGGGGATGGTAGGATGGAGCTGCAGGACAGTGAAGCAGCTAGCTGGGTGACAGAAGGCTGGGTAGAGGGAAGAGTGCCAGGGAGGCTAGTCCTGATTAATAATTTAAGAAAGAATAGAGGTGCAGAGAGATACATAAAATGTATGTATACTAATGCCAGAAGCCTCGCCAACAAAATGGACGAATTAGAATTAATGGTGTTGGAGCATAATTATGACATGGTGGGGATATCTCAAACGTGGCTGGATGAGAACCATGACTGGGCTGTTAACTTGCAGAGCTATAGTCTGTTCAGAAATGACCGAACGGATTAGCGAGGGGGAGGTGTGTGTCTATATGTAAAATCATCCTTAAAACCCATCCTGCGTGATAATATAGGTGAGTCTAATGAAAATGTAGAGTCCCTGTGGGTGAAGATAAGGGGAGGGGGAAAAAATAATAAATTACCGATTTGGGTTTGTTATAAGTCTCCAAAAATAATGGAAGCAACGGAGAATATCCTCATAAAGCAAATAGATGAAGCTGCGACTCAAGGACAAGTCATTATTTTGGGGGACTTCAACTACCCTGAAATAGATTGGGGAACAGAAACCTGCAGTTCCAGCAAAGGTAATAATTTTTTGACAACTATGAGAGACAATTACCTTTCACAACTGGTTCAGGACCCAACAAGAAGAGGGGCACTGCTAGACCTAATATTAACCAACAGGCCAGACCGCATATCAAATATAAGGGTTGGGGGTCACTTGGGAAATAGTGATCTCAAAATAATACTTTTTCATGTATCCTTTAATAAGATGTGTAGTAGAGGGGTTACAAGGACACTAAACTTCAGGAGGGCAAATTTCCAACGGATGAGGGATGATCTTAGTGCAATTAACTGGGACGATATCCTAAGACATAAAAATACACAAAGAAAATGGGAGAAGTTTAATAGCATCCTGGATAGGACCTGTGCACAGTATATACCGTATGGGAATAAACATACTAGAAATAGGAGGAAACCAACATGGCTAAATGGAGCTGTAAGGGGCACAATAAGTGACAAAAAGAAAGCATTTAGAGAATTAAATGAAGTAGGTAGTGATGAGGCATTAAATAAATACAAAAAATTAAATAAATTCGGTAAAAAGCAAATCAAGGCAGCAAAGATTGAGACAGAGAGACTCATTGCCAGAGAGAGAGTAAAAATAATCCCAAAATATTCTTTAACTACGTAAATAGTAAGAAACTAAAAAATGATACAGAGTGGAATTTCAATATTTGCAGATGACACTAAACTCTGCAGGGTAATCAATACAGGGGAGGACAATTTTATATTACATGATGATTTATGTAAACTAGAAGCTTGGGCTGATAAATGGCAAATGAGCTTTAATGGGGATAAATATAAGGTCATGCACTTGGGTAGAAGTAATAAGATGTATAACTATGTGCTTAATTCTAAAACTCTGGGCAAAACCATCAATGAAAAAGACCGGGGTGTATGGGTGGATGATATCAATTACCTCATTCAAATAATGTGAAACTGAATGTATTCCCAATCTATGATCAATATTGGAGTAAAGAGCGTGTACGTCTAAAGTTCTGAACATGTATTTTAGAAAATAAGAAATCATTTTAGTGAAGAATTTGTGTGTAATTTTTTTTTTTTTTAGTGTGGAATTTTTTAACACTTTTTTTCTTCCTTGTGTGGGGAAAAAAAGAAAAGGAAAAAAAACTTGTGTATAAAATTTATTTGGTATATGAATTTTGTTAGATTCCTCAGAGTGCAAACTCCTGCATATCTGAGTATCTGGGTGTGTCTGACGAATAGATCTGTCAGCCCCCACCCAAATTGACATGCAGGGATATCTGCTATAAAATGTTTTCAGATAGATCTGTTTATATGCATGACATTATACCTGAGGAAGACTCCAAGAAGTCAAAACCGGTTGTATTTTAGTTTGAAATAAAAATCATCCTTGAATCAGAATATCGAGTTCCATCATCATCCTTCAGGAGCGCATATTGCTGGGAAAAACATTCACAAAGTGTTATCACCTATGAAAGCACTGTTCAGTGCGCTCATGAGTTTCTCAGATCTTTGCAGCAAACTGAGTGGAAAGAGGAATGGAGTGATCCATGGATTGGATCTATACACAGTATATCAAGACACCAAAAAGGTGAGTGGATTCACACTGAGTACACACCTTTGGAAACTAACTACTACACTCAGAAGTCTGCGCTTCCCATTTCTCTCCCTATAATCCCCTCTTGTTTTATATATGTAGATAGGAGCGAGAGGAAGAGTGAAGAACTCTGTCTCTAGGTTGGCCCTCCACCCATTTACAAAGAATTGTATCTGCAGCATCTCCTACCAGTAAAGGGAAAGTCTGTCTTCACTGGACACAAAATCTTAAAGGGCCACTGTCACCCCCTCCAGCCGTTCTAAACTAAAAGAGCCACCTTGTGCAGCAGTAATGCTGCAGTCTAACAAGGTGGCTCTTTTAGTTTTTGATTCAGTTATTACCTCAATAAAGCATTTTAAAAATTGGCCACAAATACCAGATTTTGTACCTGGAGGCGGTCGGAATCGTCCTCTATGAATCTCCCAACTGCCGTCACTCTTCTCTTCTGGGGATGTGGTCGCCGCCCCCTGAGCACTGTTTCTTCTTAAATCCGGCGCCTGCGCTGTGCGTGCCTGCCTGGGGCCTGCGCAGTCTTCATTGTCAGTCACAGCTCAGATGCCGGGTGCCTGACTGCGCCTGTGCGGGCAGTGCGGCCACCCTGTTGCTGAATCCCCACCCCGCACTGTGTTATTCATTATGCACAGTGCGGGGCTGGGGTTCCTTGGAAGGCGGGTGAGCTGGGGGAGCGTCTGAGCTGGGGAGCGTCTAAACAGCGTAGTGCGCATGCCCAGGAACCCCAGCCCCGCACTGTGCATAATGAATAACAGAGTGCGGGGCGGGGATTCAGCAACAGGGTGGCCGCACTGCCCGCACAGGCGCAGTCAGGCACCCTGCATCTGAGCTGTGACTGACAATGAAGACTGCGCAGGCCCCAGGCAGGCACGCACAGTGCAGGCGCCGGATTTAAGAAGAAACAGGGCTCAGGGGGCGGCGACCAGCGCCACAGAAGAGAAGAGTGACGGCAGTTGGGAGATTCATAGAGGACAATTCGGACCGCCTCCAGGTACAAAATCTGGTATTTGTGGCCAATTTTTAAAACGCTTTATTGAGGTAATATCTGAATCAAAAACTAAAGGAGCCACCTTGTTAGACTGCAGCATTACTGCTGCACAAGGTGGCTCTTTTAGTTTAGAATGGCTGGAGGGGGTGACAGTGGCTCTTTAAATTTTGATAATGACTGATCATTTTTGGTGGAGACAGAAGCAGATTTCTCTGATCAGATATATTACAAATTTGCTTATTTTCATATGTCCTTTTGATTTTTGACATTAAATTAAAACACCGGTTACTCTTTAAATTTAAGTACCCAAAGTTTCTGTGCAGCTCTTGATTTAAAATTAATGGGATAGGCTAGAACAAAACTATACAAAATTAAACAATGTTTGTAGAAAGACTTTACCTTACCAGTTCTTGATTAATGAAGAGGTCTGTTTAGTAGCTTACAAACAGATCTATTACACAGAAAACATTCAGGTATAAGAAAATTATCAGCAAAAAAGTTACAGTGATTAATTAAGGATTAAACTGACCAGCTGGAGGAATTGCAAAACTCAAAATAGCTTTATTTCAATAAAAGGGGAACTTTTACTCACCATAATGACAATGTGTTTTTAATAGTCATATATAACAAGGTTTCTTCTTTAATATAAGAAAACAAGACAAGCCAAGACAATGCAAATTGCAGATTCAATTATGAATGAAGGAATTATAATATTTTAATACTTTAATTACAATTTATTTGTGTAGCACATTTTCAACTTCATTCATTATCTAATAAAATGATTAAGTCAATTGTTGTGCCAGGCAAAAGCACAAACTAAAAAGCACCTATTAGCTCCACATTACGAATTACAAAAGACAAAAGCTAAAATAGCAGAATTTCCAAAGTGCACCATTGGATTTTTTCTCTATTTTGTTTTTAACTTTAACATTGTAAACTCACTTGTCACTTTCTCTTCTTTACCAATTAAATCATTTTATGCTTTCTCTTTGACCTCTGGTTAAAACAGATAAATGTTGGGTTTCTGAAAGCAGGATCTACCGTTTTGTTTCCTATAATTATAGATAAATGCCGGAACCATTAAAATATGTGTAAATGCATTAGACGCAGTTCAGTCATTTAGAAACTAAATATAAATGTGTATAACAGTAGCAAATATAGCCACTGTTTCCAATCTATGGTGCAGTAATTAAATAGAACATTTGTAGCCTTAAATACTATATATGTACTTACATAACCATATTAGATGATCGGTTTGACTTAATATGTTGACAAAAGTGCCCAAACTCTAGTATCATAACCTAGGACCACAGATATATAATCACGTATTTGTAAAAGGACCTTCATAAAGCAGAGTGTAAGTTCTATGTTTTTTTTTCAAAGCAAGCTTGAAAAAAATAAAATCATCTTTACTTCCATACTTGCACAGAAACATGGCTAACACCCTCTGACACCACCTCCCCTACTGTGCTGTGTTACGGCGGCCTCCACTTCACCCACACCCCTCGCCCCGGCAACAAACATGGTGGAGGAGTGGGTCTCCTCCTTTCTTCAAACTGCACATTTAACCCAACTCCACCTCTACCCTCCCTTATCCTCCCCTTTTTTGAAGTCCACTCTGTCTGCATCTACTCTCCCTCCAAACTCCAAGTGGCCATCATATACAGACCTCTGGGCCCAGCCACTGCATTAATTGACCAATTCTCCACCTGGCTTCTTTACTTTCTCTCTGTTGACATTCCTACCATTATCATGGGTAACTTCAACATCCCCACTGATTCCCTTCAGTCAACAGTGTTATGATCCTTAGTGGTTGAGGATCACAAAATACTCCAGCTAAGTAACAAAACATAGGACAAGCTCTAGAGAGGTGGCAAACTTGACTGACCGCAAATCTGAACCTATCCAACACACTAAAGGTAGCCGGTGAACGTGTCTAAAATCCTAGACGTCTCGAGCCAGCCTGAGGAACTAACTACCCCTAGAGAGAAAGGAAGACCTCACTTGCCTCCAGAGAAATAATCCCCAAAGATATAGAAGCCCCCAACAAATAATAACGGTGAGGTAAGAGGAAGGCACATACACAGGGGTGAAAGCAGATTCAGCAAATGAGGCCCACTAATACTAGATAGCAGAAAATAGAAAAGGGGTCTGTGTGGTCAGTAAAAAACCCTTACAAAATATCCACACTGAGATTTCAAGAACCCCCGCACCAACTAACGGTGTGGGGGGAGAAACTCAGTCCCCTAGAGCAACCAGCAAGCGAGGAAATCACATTTAGCAAGCTGGACAAGAAACATGATGAATGCTGATAATCAAAAATAAACAAACAAAAACTTAGCTTGTCTTGGAGAGACTGGGAGCAAGGTAGTCACAAGGAATCTGAAGAGCACTGAATACATTGAGAGCAGGCAAGGAACTGAGTATCCAGGTGAGCTAAATAGGAAACCAACCAAGGATAACGAACCAGCTGATGCTGCCAACCTGCAGAAAGACAACACTACACAGTACCGCTTGTGACCACTAGAGGGAGCCCAAAAATAGAGTTCACAACAGTACCCCCCCCTTGAGGAGGGGTCACCGAACCCTCATCAAGACCCCCAGGGCGAACAGGATGAGCCACGTGGAAGGCATAAACCAAATCGGCCGCATGAACATCAGAGGCGACAACCCAGGAATTATCCTCCTGACCATAGCCCTTCCACTTAACCAAATACTGAAGCCTCCGTCTAGAGATACGAGAATCCAAAATCTTCTCCACCACGTATTCCAATTCGCCCTCGACCAGCACCGGAGCAGGAGGCTCAACAGAAGGAACCACAGGTACCACATACCTCCGCAACAAAGACCTATGGAACACATTATGAATGGCAAACGATGCTGGGAGATCCAAACGAAAAGACACCGGGTTAAGGATTTCCAAGATCTTATAAGGACCGATGAAGCGAGGCTTGAATTTAGGAGAGGAGACCTTCATAGGAACATACCGAGAAGACAGCCACACCAAATCCCCAACACGAAGTCGGGGACCCACACCGCCGCGGCGGTTGGCAAAGCGCTGAGCCTTCTCCTGTGACAACCTCAAATTGTCCACCACATGGTTCCAAATCTGCTGCAACCTATCCACCACAGAATCCACCCCAGGACAGTCAGAAGGCTCAACCTGACCCGAGGAAAAACGAGGATGGAAACCAGAATTGCAGAAAAAAGGCGAAACCAAAGTAGCAGAACTAGCCCGATTATTAAGGGCAAACTCGGCCAATGGCAAAAAAGTCACCCAATCATCCTGATCAGCAGAAACAAAACATCTCAAATAAGTTTCCAACGTCTGATTAGTTCGCTTGGTTTGGCCATTAGTCTGAGGATGGAAGGCCGACGAAAAAGACAAATCAATGCCCATCTTAGCACAAAAAGTCCGCCAAAACCTGGACACAAACTGGGATCCTCTATCAGACACAATATTTTCAGGAATGCCGTGCAAGCGAACCACATTCTGAAAAAATAGAGGAACCAAATCGGAGGAAGAAGGCAACTTAGGCAAGGGCACCAAATGGACCATCTTAGAAAAACGATCACACACCACCCAGATGACAGACATTTTCCGAGATACTGGAAGATCCGAAATAAAATCCATGGAAATGTGCGTCCAAGGCCTTTTCGGAATAGGCAAAGGCAAAAGCAAACCGCTGGCACGAGAACAGCAAGGCTTAGCCCGAGCACAAATCCCACAAGACTGCACAAAGGAACGCACATCCCGCAACAAGGAAGGCCACCAGAAGGACCTAGCCACCAAATCTCTGGTACCAAAAATCCCAGGATGACCCGCCAACACCGAAGCATGAACCTCGGAAATAACTCTGCTGGTCCATCTCTCCGGGACAAACAGTCTCTCTGGTGGACAACGGTCAGGTCTATCCGCCTGAAATTTCTGCAGCACTCGTCGCAAATCTGGGGAAATGGCAGACAAAATCACTCCCTCCCTGAGAATACCAGCTGGCTCAGAAACTCCCGGAGAGTCAGGCACAAAACTCATAGAAAGAGCATCAGCTTTTACGTTCTTCGAACCAGGCAGGTATGAGACCACGAAGTTGAAACGGGAGAAAAACAACGACCAACGAGCCTGTCTAGGATTCAGGCGCTTGGCAGATTCAAGGTAAATCAGATTTTTGTGATCAGTCAAGACCACCACGCAATGTTTAGCTCCTTCGAGCCAATGTCACCACTCCTCAAATGCCCACTTCATAGCCAACAACTCCCGATTACCAACATAATAATTCTGCTCAGCAGGCGAAAACTTTCTTGAAAAGAAAGCACATGGCTTCATCACAGAGCCATCAGAGCTTCTCTGCGACAAAACAGCCCCTGCTCCAATCTCAGAAGCATCAACCTCGACCTGGAAGGGGAGAGAGACATCTGGCTGACATAAGACTGGAGCTGAAGAAAACCGGTGCTTCAGCTCCCGAAAGGCCTCCACGGCCGCAGGAGAACAATTAGTAACATCAGAACCCTTCTTGGTCAAATCTGTCAAAGGTTTAACCACGCTAGAAAAATTAGCGATGAAACGACGGTAAAAATTAGCAAAACCCAAGAACTTCTGAAGACTCTTAACAGACGTGGGCTGAGTCCAGTCATGAATAGCCTGGACCTTGACTGGGTCCATCTCCACAGTAGAAGGAGAAAAAATAAAACCCAAAAAGGAGACCTTCTGTACTCCGAAGAGGCATTTTGAGCCCTTCACAAATAAAGCATTAGCACGCAGGACCTGAAACACCATCCTGACCTGCTTCACATGGGACTCCCAATCATCAGAAAAGACCAAAATGTCATCCAGATAAACAATCATAAATTTATCCAGATATTCTCGGAAGATGTCATGCATGAAGGACTGAAACACAGAAGGAGCATTAGAGAGTCCAAAAGGCATCACCAAGTACTCAAAATGGCCTTCAGGCATATTAAATGCTGTTTTCCATTCATCTCCCTGCTTAATGCGCACAAGGTTATACGCACCACGGAGATCTATCTTGGTGAACCAACTGGCACCCTTAATCCGAGCAAATAAATCAGACAATAGTGGTAAAGGATACTGAAATTTGACTGTGATTTTATTCAGAAGACGATAATCTATACAAGGTCTCAAAGAACCGTCCTTCTTGGCCACAAAAAAAAATCCTGCACCAAGAGGGGAAGAGGATGGGCGAATATGTCCCTTCTCCAAAGACTCCTTTATATAACTCCGCATCGCGGCATGCTCTGGTATAGACAGATTAAAAAGTCGTCCCTTAGGGAATTTACTACCAGGAATTAAATTTATAGCACAGTCACAATCCCTATGAGGGGGCAGGGCACTGGACCTGGGCTCATCAAATACATCCTGGTAGTCAGACAAAAACTCAGGGACCTCAGAAGGAGTGGAAGAAGCAATAGACACCAACAGAGCATCGCCATGAATTCCCTGACAACCCCAACTTGACACAGACATAGCTTTCCAATCTAAAACTGGATTATGAGCCTGCAGCCATGGCAGACCCAAAACGACAACATCATGCAAATTATGCAGAACAAGAAAGCGAATCACCTCCTGATGTACGGGAGTCATGCACATGGTCATTTGCGTCCAATACTGAGGCTTATTCTCAGCCAATGACGTAGCATCAATTCCCCTCAGAGGAATGGGAAATTCCAAAGGCTCCAGGACAAAACCACAGCGCCTGGCAAACGACAAATCCATCAGATTCAGGGCAGCACCCGAATCCACAAAAGCCATAACCGGGTAGGACGAAAAAGAACAAATCAAAGTAACAGACAAAATAAATTTAGGCTGCATAGTACCAATGGTGACAGGTTTAGCGATTTTTTTTAAGCGTTTAGAGCATGCTGAGATAACATGAGTAGAATCACCACAGTAAAAGCACAACCCATTTTGACGTCTATGACTTTGTCGCTCAATTCTGGTCAGAGTTCGGTCACATTTCATAGACTCAGGTCTCTGTTCAGAAAATACAGCCAAAGGATGAGCAGATTTGCGCTCCCGCAAACGCCGATCAACCTGAATTGTTGTGAAATTGGATTTTGGGCTCCCCCGGTGGCCACTGGTGGAATTGAACTGGTGTGCATCATCCCCTCTGTTCACCTGTTTCCATCAGGATGTGGAAGTCGCTATTTAGCCTTGCTCCTCTGTCACTTCCATGCCGGTCAACATTGTAATCAGAAGCCTTTCTGTGCATGTTCCTGCTGCTAGACAACTCCCAGCTAAGTTGGACTTTAGTCCTCGTTTGTTTTTGCATTTTGTTCCAGTTCACAGCTGTAGTTTCTTCTGTGTCTGGAAAGCTCTTGTGATCTGAAATTGCCACTCTGATGTTATGAGTTAATACTAGAGTCTTAAAGTAATTTCAGGATGGTGTTTTGATAGGGTTTTCCTCAAGACCTCAATTTTGCTAAACCTATTTTCATACTACGTTTGTCATTTTCATCTAAAATCACCGCCAATATATGTGGGGGCCTCTGTCTGCCTTTCGGGGAAATTTCTCTAGAGGTGAGCCAGGACTATATTTTCCTCTGCCAGGATTAGTTAGTCCTCCGGCCGGCGCTGGGCGTCTAGGGATAAAACGCAGGCAACGCTACCCGGCTACTGTTAGTTGTGCGGCAGGTTTAGTTCATGGTCAGTTTAGTTTCCATCCTTCCAAGAGCTAGTTCTTATGTTTGCTGGGCTATGTTCTCTTGCCATTGAGAACCATAACAGTTTGACCGGCCAGAAAAGGGTTAAATTAATTGACAGAGAAAGGAGAGAAAAGAGAAGTCTGCTGAAGATTTTTTTTTTTTTTCCCTTCAGTTCTGAGTGTGCTTGTAATTGAATCTCTTGCAAGTCTGCCTATATTGCAGCCTTTCTCTCTCTCTCTCCTTCTAATCCTGGAATGGCTCTGTGTTCACCTGTTTAAAATGGATATTCAGAGTTTAGCTGCAGGTTTGAATAATCTCACCACGAAAGTTCAAAATTTACAAGATTTTGTTGTTCATGTTCCTATATCTGAACCTAGAATTCCTTTGCCTGAATTTTTCTCGGGGAATAGATCTTGCTTTCAAAATTTCAAAAATAATTGCAAGTTGTTTTTGTCCCTGAAATCTCGCTCTGCTGGAGATCCTGCTCAGCAGGTCAGGATTGTGATTTCCTTGCTCCGGGGCGACCCTCAGGATTGGGCTTTTGCATTGGCTCCAGGGAATCCTGCGTTGCTCAATGTGGATGCGTTTTTTCTGGCCTTGGGGTTGCTTTATGAGGAACCTCAGTTAGAGCTTCAGGCGGAAAAGGCCTTGATGTCCCTATCTCAGGGGCAAGACGAAGCTGAAATATACTGCCAGAAATTCCGTAAATGGGCTGTGCTTACTCAGTGGAATGAGTGCGCCCTGGCGGCGAATTTCAGAGAGGGTCTCTCTGATGCCATTAAGGATGTTATGGTGGGGTTCCCTGTGCCTGCGGGTCTGAATGAGTCCATGACAATGGCTATCCAGATCGATAGGCGTCTGCGGGAGCGCAAACCTGTGCACCATTTGGCGGTGTCTACTGAAAAGACGCCAGAGAATATGCAATGTGATAGAATTCTGTCCAGAAGTGAACGGCAGAATTTTAGACGAAAAAATGGGTTGTGCTTCTATTGCGGTGATTCAACTCATGTTATATCAGCATGCTCTAAGCGTACTAAGAAGCTTGATAAGTCTGTTTCAATTGGCACTTTACAGTCTAAGTTTATTCTATCTGTGACCCTGATTTGTTCTTTATCATCTATTACCGCGGATGCCTATGTCGACTCTGGCGCCGCTTTGAGCCTTATGGATTGGTCCTTTGCCAAACGCTGTGGGTATGATTTGGAGCCTCTTGAAACTCCTATACCCCTGAAGGGGATTGACTCCACCCCATTGGCTAGCAATAAACCACAATACTGGACACAAGTAACTATGCGGATTAATCCGGATCACCAGGAGATTATTCGCTTTCTTGTGCTGTATAACCTACATGATGTGTTGGTGCTTGGATTGCCATGGCTGCAATCTCATAACCCAGTCCTTGACTGGAAAGCTTTGTCTGTGTTAAGCTGGGGATGTAAGGGGACGCATGGGGACGTACCTGTGGTTTCCATTTCATCATCTATTCCCTCTGAGATTCCTGAATTCTTGACTGAATATCGTGACGTTTTTGAAGAACCTAAGCTTGGTTCATTACCTCCGCACCGGGAGTGCGATTGTGCCATAGATTTGATTCCGGGTAGTAAATACCCTAAGGGTCGTTTATTTAATCTGTCTGTGCCTGAACATGCTGCTATGCGAGAATATATAAAGGAGTCCTTGGAAAAGGGACATATTCGTCCTTCGTCATCTCCCTTAGGAGCCGGTTTTTTCTTTGTGGCTAAGAAAGATGGCTCTTTGAGGCCGTGTATTGATTATCGGCTTTTGAATAAAATCATGGTTAAATATCAATATCCGTTGCCACTGCTGACTGATTTGTTTGCTTGCATAAAGGGGGCCAAGTGGTTCTCTAAGATAGATCTCCGTGGGGCGTATAATTTGGTGCGAATTAAGCAGGGGGATGAGTGGAAAACCGCATTTAATACGCCCGAGGGCCACTTTGAGTATTTGGTGATGCCTTTTGGTCTTTCAAATGCCCCTTCAGTCTTTCAGTCCTTTATGCATGACATTTTCCGTGATTATTTGGATAAATTTATGATTGTGTATCTGGATGATATTTTGATTTTTTCGGATGACTGGGACTCTCATGTCCAGCAGGTCAGGAGGGTTTTTCAGGTTTTGCGGTCTAATTCCTTGTGTGTGAAGGGTTCTAAGTGCGTTTTTGGGGTTCAAAAGATTTCCTTTTTGGGATATATTTTTTCCCCCTCTTCCATCGAGATGGATCCTGTCAAGGTTCAGGCTATTTGTGATTGGACGCAACCCTCTTCTCTTAAGAGTCTTCAGACATTTTTGGGCTTTGCTAACTTTTATCGTCGATTTATTGCTGGTTTTTCTGATGTTGTTAAACCATTGACTGATTTGACTAAGAAGGGTGCTGATGTTGCTGATTGGTCCCCTGCTGCTGTGGAGGCCTTTCGGGAGCTTAAGCGCCGCTTTTCTTCCGCCCCTGTGTTGCGTCAGCCTGATGTTGCTCTTCCTTTTCAGGTTGAGGTCGACGCTTCTGAAATCGGAGCTGGGGCGGTTTTGTCGCAGAGAAGTTCCGATTGCTCCGTGATGAGACCTTGTGCTTTTTTCTCGCGTAAATTTTCGCCCGCCGAGCGGAATTATGATGTTGGGAATCGGGAGCTTTTGGCCATGAAGTGGGCTTTTGAGGAGTGGCGTCATTGGCTTGAGGGGGCTAGACATCAGGTGGTGGTATTGACTGACCACAAAAATCTAATTTATCTTGAGTCCGCCAGACGCCTGAATCCTAGACAGGCGCGCTGGTCGTTGTTTTTCTCTCGGTTTAATTTTGTGGTGTCCTACCTGCCGGGTTCTAAGAATGTTAAGGCGGATGCCCTTTCTAGGAGTTTTGAGCCTGACTCCCCTGGTAATTCTGAACCTACAGGTATCCTTAAGGATGGAGTGATATTGTCTGCCGTTTCTCCAGACCTGCGGCGGGCCTTGCAGGAGTTTCAGGCGGATAGACCTGATCGTTGCCCACCTGGTAGACTGTTTGTTCCTGATGATTGGACCAGTAAAGTCATTTCTGAGGTTCATTCTTCTGCGTTGGCAGGTCATCCTGGAATCTTTGGTACCAGGGATTTGGTGGCAAGGTCCTTCTGGTGGCCTTCCCTGTCTCGAGATGTGCGAGGCTTCGTGCAGTCTTGTGACGTTTGTGCTCGGGCCAAGCCTTGTTGTTCTAGGGCTAGTGGATTGTTGTTGCCCTTGCCTATCCCGAAGAGGCCCTGGACGCACATCTCGATGGATTTTATTTCGGATCTTCCTGTTTCTCAGAAGATGTCTGTCATCTGGGTGGTGTGTGACCGTTTCTCTAAGATGGTCCATTTGGTTCCCCTGCCTAAGTTGCCTTCTTCTTCCGAGTTGGTTCCTCTGTTTTTTCAAAATGTGGTCCGTTTGCATGGTATTCCGGAGAATATCGTTTCTGACAGAGGAACCCAATTCGTGTCTAGATTTTGGCGAGCATTCTGTGCTAGGATGGGCATAGATTTGTCTTTCTCGTCTGCTTTCCATCCTCAGACTAATGGCCAGACCGAGCGGACGAATCAGACCTTGGAGACATATTTGAGGTGTTTTGTGTCTGCAGATCAGGATGATTGGGTTGCTTTTATGCCTTTAGCGGAGTTTGCCCTCAATAATCGGGCCAGCTCTGCCACCTTGGTGTCTCCTTTTTTCTGTAATTCGGGGTTTCATCCTCGATTTTCTTCTGGTCAGGTGGAATCTTCGGATTGTCCTGGAGTGGATGCTGTGGTGGAGAGGTTGCATCAGATTTGGGGGCAGGTAGTGGACAATTTGAAGTTGTCCCAGGAGAAGACTCAGCTTTTTGCCAACCGCCGGCGTCGGGTTGGTCCTCGGCTTTGTGTTGGGGACTTGGTGTGGTTGTCTTCTCGTTTTGTCCCTATGAGGGTTTCTTCTCCTAAGTTTAAGCCTCGGTTCATCGGCCCGTACAAGATATTGGAGATTCTTAACCCTGTGTCCTTCCGTTTGGACCTCCCTGCATCTTTTTCTATTCATAATGTTTTTCATCGGTCATTATTGCGCAGGTATGAGGTACCGGTTGTGCCTTCCGTTGAGCCTCCTGCTCCGGTGTTGGTTGAGGGCGAGTTGGAGTACGTTGTGGAAAAAATCTTGGACTCCCGTGTTTCCAGACGGAAACTCCAGTATCTGGTCAAATGGAAGGGATACGGTCAGGAGGATAATTCTTGGGTGACTGCCTCTGATGTTCGTGCCTCCGATCTGGTCCATGCCTTTCATAGGGCTCATCCTGATCGCCCTGGTGGTTCTGGTGAGGGTTCGGTGCCCCCTCCTTGAGGGGGGGGTACTGTTGTGAAATTGGATTTTGGGCTCCCCCGGTGGCCACTGGTGGAATTGAACTGGTGTGCATCATCCCCTCTGTTCACCTGTTTCCATCAGGATGTGGGAGTCGCTATTTAGCCTTGCTCCTCTGTCACTTCCATGCCGGTCAACATTGTAATCAGAAGCCTTTCTGTGCATGTTCCTGCTGCTAGACAACTCCCAGCTAAGTTGGACTTTAGTCCTCGTTTGTTTTTGCATTTTGTTCCAGTTCACAGCTGTAGTTTCTTCTGTGTCTGGAAAGCTCTTGTGATCTGAAATTGCCACTCTGATGTTATGAGTTAATACTAGAGTCTTAAAGTAATTTCAGGATGGTGTTTTGATAGGGTTTTCAGCTGACCATGAAAGTGTCCTTTCTGTCTTCCTGCTATCTAGTAAGCGGACCTCAATTTTGCTAAACCTATTTTCATACTACGTTTGTCATTTTCATCTAAAATCACCGCCAATATATGTGGGGGCCTCTGTCTGCCTTTCGGGGAAATTTCTCTAGAGGTGAGCCAGGACTATATTTTCCTCTGCCAGGATTAGTTAGTCCTCCGGCTGGCACTGGGCGTCTAGGGATAAAACGCAGGCAACGCTACCCGGCTACTGTTAGTTGTGCGGCAGGTTTAGTTCATGGTCAGTTTAGTTTCCATCCTTCCAAGAGCTAGTTCTTATGTTTGCTGGGCTATGTTCTCTTGCCATTGAGAACCATAACACTGAATGGCTAAAGCCATAGAATCACTCAGACTTGTAGGGGTGGGAAACCCCACCATAACATTCTTAACGGCCTCAGAAAGACCTTCTCTGAAATTTGCAGCCAGGGCACACTCATTCCATTGAGTAAGCACCGACCATTTCCGAAATTTTTGACAATACACCTCTGCTTCATCCTGACCTTGAGAGATAGCCAGCAACGCTTTTTCTGCCTGATTCTCAAGATTAGGCTCCTCATAAAGCAGTCCAAGAGCCAGAAAAAATGCATCTACATTAAGCAATGCAGGATCTCCTGGCGCCAGAGAGAAAGCCCAATCTTGAGGGTCGCCACGTAACAAGGAGATAACAATTTTAACTTGCTGAGCGGAATCACCAGAGGAACGAGGTCTCAGAGATAGAAATAACTTACAATTATTCTTAAAATTTAGAAACCTAGATCTATCTCCAGAAAACAACTCAGGGATGGTATTTTTGGTTCAGACATAAGGCTATGAATAACAAAATCCTGAATACTTTGCACCCGGGCAGCAAGATGATCCACACTAGAAGCCAGAGGCTGAACATTCATGTCTGCAGATGAGCTCAAAACCACCCAGAGTTCAAGGGGATGAAAGAAGCTAAACAGACTGCAGCAAAGGAAAAGCGGGAGGAAAAAAAAATTTTTACTCAGGTCTTCTTTTTATCCCACTTCTGCGATGCATTAAACACTTTTTGGCCTGCTCTACTGTTATGATCCTTAGTGGTTAAGGATCACAAAATACTCCAGCTAAGTAACAAAACATAGGACAAGCTCTAGAGAGGTGGCAAACTGGACTGACCGCAAATCTGAACCTATCCAACACACTAAAGGTAGCCGGTGAACGTGTCTAAAATCCTAGACGTCTCGAGCCAGCCTGAGGAACTAACTACCCCTAGAGAGAAAGAAAGACCTCACTTGCCTCCAGAGAAATAATCCCCAAAGATATAGAAGCCCCCAACAAATAATAACGGTGAGGTAAGAGGAAGGCACATACACAGGGGTGAAAGCAGATTCAGCAAATGAGGCCCACTAATACTAGATAGCAGAAAATAGAAAAGCGGTCTGTGCGGTCAGTAAAAAACCCTTACAAAATATCCACACTGAGATTTCAAGAACCCCCGCACCAACTAACGGCGTGGGGGGAGAAACTCAGTCCCCTAGAGCAACCAGCAAGCGAGGAAATCACATTTTAGCAAGCTGGACAAGAAACATGATGAATGCTGATAATCAAAAATAAACAAACAAAAACTTAGCTTGTCTTGGAGAGACTGGGAGCAAGGTAGTCACAAGGAATCTGAAGAGCACTGAATACATTGAGAGCAGGCAAGGAACTGAGTATCCAGGTGAGCTAAATAGGAAACCAACCAAGGATAATGAACCAGCTGATGCTGCCAACCTGCAGAAAGACAACACTACACAGTACCGCTTGTGACCACTAGAGGGAGCCCAAAAATAGAGTTCACAACACAACAGCCTCCAAACTTCTGTCCCTTACTTCATCTTTTGGACTTACTCAGTGGACCTCCACAGCCCCCACACAGACAGACATACACTAGACCTGGTCTTCACCCGTCTCTGCTCTCTATCTAACATCACCACCTCCCCTCTCCCTCTATCTGACCACCATCTGCTCACCTTCTCATCCATGTCCTCCTCACCGGTCACCCATGTCCAGCAACATGTGCACCCCCGCAAAACCTTGCACACCTAGACGCCCACACACTCTCTGACTCTATCCTACCACTGGCATCCATATCCTCACTCCACGACACAGACAGTGCCACTGCTTTCTACAATGCCACTCTCGCATCAGCTATTGACACGGTTTCTGACCTGGGAGTTAGAAATGCTTCCAGGGGTCTTCCCCATGCTGTTCCCATGTCATTTGAGCACTGTTCCCATCGATTTCCACAATTTGTAGTCACTCTTCAGACCACCCAGAGTTCTGCCGGAAAAATGATCGAGTTTCCCATAGTCATTACATAGGGCTCATTGCTTGGGTCGAGCACTGGAGCATTCCAATTTGCTCGACCCAAGCAACGAGCACCCGAGCATTTTAGTGCTCGCCCATCACTATTACCATCCCATCTTGGTTTCTGTACCAGTTGAATGACTTTGAAAAATTTAAAGTGGTATCAATACTTTCCATACCCACTGTAATTATGGCAGCTAAAATTTACTCTTTGTTTCATTGCAGCCATTTGGTAAATTCAAAAAAGTTCATTTTTTTCTCATTAATGTACACTCTGAACCCCATCTTGACTGAAAAAACAGACATGTAGTAATTTTTGCAAATTTTTAAAAAAGAAAAACCATAACATCACATGGTCAAAAGTATTCAGACCCTTTGCTCAGTAGAGTAGAAGCGCCCTTTTGAGCTAGTACAGCCATGAGTCTTCTTGGGAATGTTGCAACCAATTCTTCACACCTGGATTTGGGGATCCTCTGCCATTCTTCCTTGCTGATTCTCTCCAGTTCCGTCAGGTTGGATGGTGAACATTGGTAGACAGCAATTTTCAGGTTTCTTCAGAGATGCTCAATTCGGTTTAGGTCAGTGCTCTGGCTGGGCCAGTCAATAATTATCACAGAGTTGTTCTGAAGCCACTCCTTTGTTATTTTAGCTGTGTGCTTAGGGTCATTGTCCTGTATGAAGGTGAAACTTTGGCCAATTCTAAGGTCCACTCTGGAAGACATTTTCATCCAGAATATCTCTGTACTTGGCCGCATTCATGTTTTCTTCAATGGCAACCAGTTGTCCTGTCCCTGCAGCTGAAAAACACCCCCATAGCATGATGCTGCCACCACCATGTTTCACTGTAGAGATTGTATTGGGCAGGTGATAAGCAGTGCCTGGCTCTCTCCACCATCGCCAAAAAATGTCTATCTTCGTCTTGTGAGACCAGAGAATCTTATTTCTCATAGTCTTGGAGTCCTTCATATGTTTTTTAGCAAACTCTTTGTGGGCTTTCATATATCTTGCACTGAGGAGAGGCTTCCGTTGGGCCACTCTGCCATAAAGGCTTGACTGGTGGAGGGCTGCAGTGTTAGGCTAGGTTCACATTGCGTTAGGGCAATCCGTTTAGCGCTAGTGCTAGCGGATTGCGCTAACACAATGTTTATTTAGGGGCCGCGTTAGGGGTCGCGTTAACGTCCCCGCTCTCGCAGATCCCCCATCTGCGAGAGCGGGGAACGGACCTCGCACGCGCTAGCGATGCGCTGCAGGCGAAATTTACATTGCTGTCAATGGGTGCGCTAACGGACCTGTTGCACGGCGTTAATTGCGACATTTTCACCATGCAACGCTGTCCGTTAGCATGCACACATTAACGCAATGTGAACCTAGCCTTATTTGACTTTGTGGAACTTTCTCCCATCTCCCTACTGCATCTCTGGAGCTCAGGCACAGTGATATTAGGATTCTTCTTTACCTCTCTCGCAAAGGCTCTTCTCCCATGATTGCTCAGTATGGCTCGTCGGCCAGGTGGTCCCAAACGTCTTCCATTTAAGGATTATGGAGGCCACTGTGCTCTTAGGTACCTTGAGTACTGCAGAAATTCTGTTGTAACCTTGGCCAGATCTGTGTCTTGCCACAATTCTATCTTTGAGCTCAAACATAACAAATACGCAATTGACATTTTACTTCTTAACATGGATTTTTTGCAACAAGAAATAGTCTAAATAATGCCATCTCTGACACTGAGTTATTGTGGCCTGTAGGTTGATAGCTTTGTATTTACACTTGTATTCCAAGGACTGGGGTAGGGATCATTGAACGCTTTGCTGGGGCAAGGATGTGGATATGGTTGCTGATGTTGCAACGACAGGTGCAGGATGGTAGACATCGTTGCCTGAATCATGGACAAGAGATTGTACTGCATGTATCGCAGGGGAAGTGGCAGACACTGTTTCTGGACCCTGCTGTTCGGCCCAACTAGTCGAGTGCTTTGCTGTCATGCGCCTGACCATGCGAGTGGTGGTCAGGCTGGTGTCAGACTGGGAGTTGTGCTGCCCCTGCTGATGCTGGCATGGCAGTTTTTGCAAACGGCTATTTTTTGGGTTTAACTGGACTTTCTTTAAAAAAGCACCAGAGAAGTGAACTCGTAACCCTTGGCCTCACAACTTCACTCTTGTTGGTGCCCTGGGGAATAGTTGCCCGTCTTGTTGTATCTAGCCATCCCACTGACTCTTCCTGCCTGTTATGGATCCCTCCCCCTAAGCTCTGCTGTGCTCGGTCTGCATGTTATTTTTCCAGGTTGGGTCAGTGACTTCATCATCCACCAATTCATCTTTCACTTCCTCACCCTGGTCCTCCTTCTGACTTGCTGATGTAACAACACCACTTCTTGGTAATTGTGTCTCATCATCATCCACCTCTTGCAACAGTAATTGAATTTTTCCAATGTTGCCTTCTTGTGACTGTGGCTGCTCAAATATTTGGCCATTGCTACCTGCGATCTTCTCATGTCCTGTTTGAAATGGGCAGGGTGAGAAGCCAGAATCTATAAATGGAAATGTGATCAGCTCTTTGGCGCGTCCAAGTATGAGATCACTTGTCTCCAGGCACTCGACAGGGTGGGAGAATCAGGGTGAGGACTGTGTGGTCTGGAATCACAGCTACTGAGACTGGACCATGTGGAAGACAGGGTGGTGCTGGCAAAGTGACTGGAAGCATTATCTGCCATCCATCCAACAACTTTTTCACACTGGCCTAGCTTCAAGAATGGTGTCCCTCGCCACCCTACAAAGTTGGACAGGAAACTAGGTCAACATGATGTGTTTGTTGTGCTTCTGCAGCAGGCAAAGTTTCACTTTGCCCATGGCCTTGGAATCCGTTCTTATCATCAGCATAACGTCCACTTCTCTGTCCCTTGTCACTCACCTTGCTATTTTAATTTACATATGACATATCCTTGCTGAGAAAACTTTGCAGGATTAGTGTCACAGGAAAATTTGTCCAACTCAGAAGTACTTGTTGCATTGCATTAGCAATATAATGATACTATTGCTAACTAACACAGTCTGGCTCTATGCTTTTGACGCACAACTGGCACAGTATAAATGGTGCATAATATTTCCTTGATCAGAACAATTTGCATGATTAAGAGCAAAAAGAATATTATTTGCCCTGAGAAGGGCTTTTAGTATGAGCTACAGAAAGGACGTGCAATTAACCCTATCCTGTCCTACACTCTCCTTTGTGCACAATATAAGTGCTGCTAACAGCAGTATTAATATTAAATATAATTCGCCCTAATAAGGACTATTATTGCAGTTGAAAGAAATATTAATGGTGTCTAATCACTGTATGTTCACAGCTAAAACTATGTTCCTAGTTAAGTAGCACATTTCCTTGCTCTACCTGTTTCCATAGGTACACTGTGCCGAGCATGGAGTCCCAAGGCTTGTATAGAACCGATGATGCTATGCAGCCAGCCAATCACAGTAAACCACTACCAACATAGCTATGGCATTACAGTGACTGTCTGACAATCTCCACATGTTTATTAGCTATGTAAGAAGTGACAAACATCCTAGGTGAATACTCAAGCTCGTGAACGAGCATCTAGAGCACCTTGATGCTCAAGCGAGTAACAAGCAGTGACAAGGAAGCTCGCTCATCACTAGTGTTAACTGCTATCAGGAGCAACACCACAAACATTGTTTGTAGCAACTGTCCGGCAGTAGTTGCACCAAATATTGGTAATATTTTGCTTCCTTTTCCTCCAACAAGTATATTAGTGGAGAAGAACTGGAGGGCATAATACAGTATATGTTCCATCACTCTTCTCAATCACAGCCAGACGATGTAGCTTCTGACAAAATGATGAACTCCATTACACATAATATTGTACAGAGTGGAATTTCTATTCTGTAAATCATACTTGTTTCTGTTATGCTCCATAGTCCTCTAACCTGCAGCACCACGAGGCTAAGCAACTACACTTGAAAAAAATCTTTCAGTGAATTTATTGGAAGGGCTGTAGAGTCAGCCTTTATTCTAAGTAGATATGGGGCTGGGGGAGATGAAGAACAAGATTTATTGCCAAGATTTGTTGCTGGCTCTGTGAGCTGTGCTGGTAAGACACTGACAGTGGAAGTAGCAGGTAGGTAAGTAGCTCAGGCCATTTTTCATATAGACACAATTGTCAGCAGAATTAGGGATGATGGTGGCGATAATGATAATTCTGTGCTGGAAAAAATCTGGAAGCCAGACAAGGGTACCAAGGAGGTGATGTCAGTATAGGTGGAGTTTAATGGCCTCAGCACAGTGCAGGCAATGTCCAATGAAAACAGTATCTGGTGCAAAATCTACTTGTTCTGGTATGCTCTGGAGCAGGAGATTTTGTGTCTGTTGCTTATGTAGCAGTCTCAATAGTGCCTAAAAGCTCTGGTGGTGGTCATGGTCTTAGCAATTCCTTTGTTTGAGCATCTCATGTGTACAAATTCTGTCCTATGTTACCAGAGGACCGATCTGTTCCTGTGTGCAAGATGTAACCTATTTTGTGGAATATAAGACGAACAGGACCAAAAGATGCACGCCAAATTTTGAGGAGGAAAATAGGAAAAAAATATTAATGTGTTAAATGGGGGACCGTCTTATAGTACGAATTTAGCTTACTGGGGCAGGGACAGTGAAGTGAGGTCATAGGATGCAGGATCACTGCTACAGGAAGCCAACTACAACAGGGAGATGCTGTGCACCATGGGCTGGGAGGAGGGGGTGTCCTGATTGTGGGCTTCATGAAAATGTCAGCAGTGCAGGCAGGAGCGGAGTCCTTGCTCAACACATTGCTCTCTCAGCGATGAGCTTTAGGAAAATTGTCGCTAGAAGCAGCTCAAGCATATATTGAGATCTCAGCTTTACATTCAGACACCCCCATATAAGAGACACCCACATTTTGTTCTCAAATTTTGGGGAAAAAAGAGAGTCTTATAATTCACAAAATATGGTGCTTTTGGATAATAAGCTGAGCACATCTTGGCACACATCGACTATGAACTACATCACTCTGTCCTCACATAAAATCACTTGCTGATTTGGAAAGCAAACTAACCACAAAAATTTGCAAGGCTCAATCTGTCCTACTTCCTATCCTCATAATTGACTTTCACGCAACCAGTTGCACCTGCAGATAAGTCCTTGTCATCGGCATAAGCCTCATTATTATCCTCACCTGCTCATTTCCTTGCACTATCTCTACTAACTCCATTGCATAATCAATTCTCTAAAAAACTTGCAGTAATCCTATTACATGGGAATTGTAATCCCACATGTCCATGTTCACTATAATTGGTGAGACTAAAGAAAAGAAAAAGCAGCCATATTGTCACATAAAATATAAACTTTATTAAAACCACCAAACAGGAACACAATGGTACAAAATGGGGGAATAAACATGTGTTAAATGACCATAGCTGAAGGGTAGGAACACCATGAAATCCTGCTATACCACACTGATCAGTCTCAATAAAGTGAATACCCATAGCTGCACAGATAAATAATGGACCAGTGCCACAGCTTTGATGAAAATAGTATCGGCCATCAGGCCTCAGTACATACCAGGTAAATGCAGGATAAGCAGATGACCAGACCTGAACCCTGATGCGCGTTTCGGAGTGGGCTGCTCCTTCCTCCTGCCCCCTGATGAAGGAGCAGCCAGCCCGAAATGCGTGTCGGGGTTCGGGTCTTGTCATCTGCTTATCCTGCATTTACCTGGTATGTACTGAGGCCTGATGGCCGATACTATTTCCATCAAAGCTGTGGCACTGGTCCATTATTTATCTGTGCAGCTATGGGTATTCACTTTATTGAGACTGATTAGTGTGGTATAGCAGGGTTTCATGGTGTTCCTACCCGTCAGCTATGGTCATTTAGCACATGTTTATTCCCCCATTTTGTACCATTGTGTTCCTATTTGGTGGTTTTAATACTATTTAATAAAGTTTATATTTTATAGGACTATATGGCTGCTTTTTCTTTTCTTTAGTCTTGGTTATTGCTACTGGCAACTGGTCTCTATTAGTCCTTTATACATGCTTCTTATGTTTCTCCATTGTGGAAAAATGTATCCTTTTTCTATATGTCTGGCGTTTTTGCTTTAATACTATTACACTATAATTGGTGGCAGACAACTTGAATTGTACTGCTTTTTGTAAAAAAATTGCATGCGCTCAGACTCAATGGAAGGTACATTGCCACCATTATTTACAGTATTAAAATGATGTCCCTTCCAGGTTTAGGCACAAAATGCAGAATTTTGGTCAATAAAAAAAATTGCGAAGTTGCTTGCATCAATTTTTTTATACAATGCAGCTTTCTAATTTTGAGTGAAATTAAGTTTTATTGTGTCTGCATCTGAGGTGAATTTTCCATTAGCACCCTGATCAGGATTGTGGAAAAGGGCAAAATTGTTAAAAATTTTCAGATTTTTGAATTCTTTAATTGATATTTTCTTTTAAACTATTATCATCTTTTTCCAAAATTGTTAAGAAATTTTTGGGGCACGGGGAATTGATGTATTACTACGAAAATCTGTGTTTCCCAATAAGTGAAACTTTTGCACAGAGAATCATTGCTGGCCCCACGTAGGTGACCTATATTCACTCCCTGCATAGCCAACACCTTCCTGATTGTGCAGCTTCTGCACAGGGCATTTTAGAAAAGAAAACGTTTCCAAAAAGGGTTGATTTGTTTAAATTATCAAACCAAAATTATTACACTTACGCCAGTGCATTTTTTCCCCAAAATAAATAATTTTACAATTAACAATTAGCAACAAAGCACAACTTATATTATATATGACATGATGGACCAGATGTCTTATCTTTAAGCACAACAAGCTGATGTACATCAGGAAAGAGATGAGCCACCCAAACACTCAAGTTCAGTCCTACCTACCAGTCCATTCTCCAGCAGATATTCAGAGCTCCTATCCCATGGACTTCTGGTTTAATAAAATGGACCATTGGCAAGAAATTGCCAAGTTTGCTATGGTAATATGCTCATGTGCAGTCTCGAATGTAATGTCAGAGAAGGTGTCCAGAGTGGCCAATGACTTTGTCCTGCTCAAGCAGACAAAGTTATATACCACCAGTATGGAAAGCCTAACTTTTGTGAAAAAGAACCAGGCATGGATTAATGCGGATTTTCATTCACCTTCTCGTACATTTAATGATTAAATGGGCTAGACTAGCTGCCTACCTGACGGTCCATTGTCTTTCATCTACGCTTTTAAGCTGCCACTAGTTCCGATGGACCTCGCCCCTTTGGGCATCTCCTCCCTGTCCATCATGCTATCTACTTAAGTGAAGGCAGCCTTTCAAATGACATATCTTTACCTTTTTTTTTCTTAGGATTCAATTTCATTTTCAAAGATGACAAGCTTTGCTATATATTTTGTTGCAAAAAATTTATATTTTTCTCTTATCAGAGTTCTATTTCCCTCTATTCCTGGCCATTACCCTATCTTTAACTGCTCAGAATATCTGCAACCACTTCAAAGAAACTATGAGGCATAAGTCATCAGAGCTTCTTGCTCCAAGATTAAAGCATAAACAGCAGAAAAACCATAAAAAATGGATACCAGAAAAGGAGATGAAGTATGCGTGTATGAACACATGCATAATGAGATTATCTTGCTTAAAAACACATTTGTTATTAAATGTCCTGTTTTACCCTAGTTCTTGATTAAGAACAGAAGTGATCAGTCCTTTCAATGCTAAAGTGTTGTAATAATATCCTAAATCCCATGCTGCTTCTGGTATTTCTGTCTGTGGATGGATGAATCTTCAAGTAAGCTGCTAGTTGCCATATCGAATGGAGGAGCAAATAACTGATCATAGAATTAAGGCTAAGAGAACATGATGTGCTTACTCCAGACAGCCATCAATACCTCCTGCTAGTTCAAGAAGAAGATATTCAACCGTCAGTTAAGGAATAGGGTGCAGAGCTACTGAATTAGGGAGAACTGTTATGACCCCAATGGCGAGGGTCTCAGAGGAACGTGGAAGTCTGCAGAATACAAAAATCCAGCTCATAGGGCAGTGGTAACTGGGTTGACCATATATCTACTCCTAACGCCAACACTAGAAGTAGCCGGGGATCATTCCTACGTTGATTCTAGATGACACGCGCCAGCCGGAGAATCTAGCTACCCCTAGTAGAGGAAAACAAAGACCTTTCTTGCCTCCAGAGAAGGGGACCCCAAAGCTGGATAGAAGCCCCCCACAAATAATGACGGTGAGGTAAGAGGAAATGACAAACACAGAAATGAACCAGGTTTAGCACAGAGAGGCCCGCTTACTGATAGCAGAATAAAGAAAGGTAACTTATATGGTCAACAAAAACCCTATCAAAATCCACACTGGAAATTCAAGAACCCCCGAACCGTCTAACGGTCCGGGGGGAGAACACCAGTCCCCTAGAGCTTCCAGAAAAGGTCAGGATATAGATTTGGAACAAGCTGGACAAAAATACAAAACCAAAACAAATAGCAAAAAGCAAAAGGCAGACTTAGCTGATATAACTGGAACCAGGATCAGTAGACAAGAGCACAGCAGACTAGCTCTGATAACTACGTTGCCAGGCATTGAACTGAAGGTCCAGGGAGCTTATATAGCAACACCCCTAACTAACGACCCAGGTGCGGATAAAAGGAATGACAGAAAAACCAGAGTCAAAAAACTAGTAACCACTAGAGGGAGCAAGAAGCAAATTCACAACAGTACCCCCCCCTTAGTGAGGGGTCACCGAACCCTCACCACGACCACCAGGGCGATCAGGATGAGCGGCATGAAAGGCACGAACTAAATCGGCCGCATGAACATCAGAGGCGACCACCCAGGAATTATCCTCCTGACCATAGCCCTTCCACTTGACCAGGTACTGAAGCCTCCGCCTGGAGAGGCGAGAATCCAAGATCTTCTCCACCACGTACTCCAACTCGCCCTCAACCAACACCGGAGCAGGAGGCTCAGCAGAAGGAACTACAGGCACAATGTACCGCCGCAACAAGGACCTATGAAATACATTGTGAATAGCAAACGACACAGGAAGATCCAGACGAAAAGATACAGGATTAAGGATTTCCAATATCTTGTAAGGCCCAATAAAACGAGGTTTAAATTTGGGAGAGGAGACCTTCATAGGAACAAAGCGGGAAGAAAGCCACACCAAATCCCCAACGCGTAGTCGGGGACCCACACCGCGGCGGCGGTTGGCAAAGCGCTGAGCCTTCTCCTGTGACAACTTCAAGTTGTCCACCACATGATTCCAGATCTGCTGCAACCTATCCACCACAGAATCCACCCCAGGACAGTCAGAAGGCTCCACATGACCCGAAGAAAAGCGAGGATGGAAACCAGAGTTGCAGAAAAAAGGCGAAACCAAGGTGGCGGAACTAGCCCGATTATTAAGGGCAAACTCAGCCAACGGCAAGAATGTCACCCAATCGTCCTGATCAGCAGAGACAAAACACCTCAAATAAGCCTCCAAAGTCTGATTGGTTCGCTCCGTCTGTCCATTAGTCTGAGGATGGAAAGCAGACGAAAACGACAAATCAATGCCCATCCTACTACAAAAGGATCGCCAGAACCTGGAAACGAACTGGGATCCTCTGTCTGACACAATATTCTCAGGGATGCCGTGCAAACGAACCACGTTCTGGAAAAACACAGGAACCAGATCGGAAGAGGAAGGCAGCTTAGGCAAAGGAACCAAATGGACCATCTTGGAGAAGCGATCACATATCACCCAGATAACGGACATGCCCTGAGATAGCGGAAGATCAGAAATGAAATCCATGGAGATATGTGTCCAAGGTCTCTTCGGGACAGGCAAGGGCAAGAGCAAACCGCTGGCACGAGAACAGCAAGGCTTAGCTCGAGCACAAGTCCCATAGGACTGCACAAATGACCGCACATCCCTTGACAAGGAAGGCCACCAAAAGGACCTGGCCACCAGATCTCTGGTGCCAAAAATTCCCGGGTGACCTGCCAACACCGAGGAATGAACCTCGGAAATGACTCTGCTGGTCCACTTATCCGGGACAAACAGTCTGTCAGGTGGACAAGACTCAGGCCTATCAGCCTGAAATCTCTGCAACACACGTCGCAGATCCGGAGAAATAGCTGACAAGATAACTCCATCTTTAAGAATACCAACAGGATCAGCGACTCCAGGAGCATCAGGCACAAAGCTCCTAGAAAGAGCATCGGCCTTCACATTCTTTGAACCTGGTAAATACGAGACAACAAAATCAAAGCGGGAGAAAAACAATGACCAGCGGGCCTGTCTCGGATTAAGGCGTTTAGCAGACTCGAGATACATCAGATTTTTGTGATCAGTCAAGACCACCACACGATGCTTAGCACCCTCGAGCCAATGACGCCACTCCTCAAATGCCCATTTCATGGCCAACAACTCCCGATTGCCCACATCATAATTTCGCTCGGCAGGCGAAAACTTCCTAGAGAAAAAGGCACAAGGTTTCATAACAGAGCAACCAGGGCCTCTCTGCGACAAAACGGCCCCTGCCCCAATCTCCGAAGCATCCACCTCAACCTGAAAGGGAAGTGAGACGTCAGGCTGGCACAAAACAGGCGCCGAAGTAAACCGGCGTTTCAACTCCTGGAAAGCCTCCACGGCAGCAGGAGCCCAGTTAGCTACATCGGAGCCCTTCTTGGTCATATCCGTCAAAGGTTTCACAATGCTAGAAAAATTAGCGATAAAACGACGGTAGAAGTTAGCGAAGCCCAAGAACTTCTGAAGACTCTTAACTGACGAGGGCTGAGTCCAATCAAGAATAGCTCGGACCTTGAC
The DNA here is from genome assembly GCF_051348905.1 of Ranitomeya variabilis. Classification (NCBI taxonomy): domain Eukaryota; kingdom Metazoa; phylum Chordata; class Amphibia; order Anura; family Dendrobatidae; genus Ranitomeya; species Ranitomeya variabilis. Next base: position 919,060,925 of record NC_135233.1, on the reverse strand, counting down.
TGGGTCCATCTCCACAGCAGAAGGGGAAAAAATGAACCCCAAAAAGGGAACCTTCTGTACACCAAAGAGACACTTTGAGCCCTTGACAAACAAAGAATTTTCACGCAAAATTTTAAAGACCAACCTGACCTGCTCCACATGCGAATCCCAATTATCAGAAAAAACCAAAATATCATCCAGATAAACAATCAAAAATTTATCCAGATACTTCCGGAAAATGTCATGCATAAAGGACTGAAAAACTGAAGGCGCATTGGAGAGCCCAAAAGGCATCACCAAGTACTCAAAATGACCTTCGGGCGTATTGAATGCGGTTTTCCATTCATCACCTTGCTTAATGCGCACAAGGTTGTACGCACCACGAAGGTCTATCTTGGTGAACCACTTGGCACCCTTAATCCGGGCAAACAAGTCAGACAACAGCGGTAAAGGATACTGAAATTTGACAGTGATCTTATTTAAAAGCCGATAATCAATACAAGGTCTCAAAGATCCGTCCTTTTTTGCCACAAAAAAGAATCCCGCACCAAGAGGGGAAGAAGACGGACGAATATGTCCTTTTTCCAGAGACTCCTTGATATATGAACGCATAGCGGTATGTTCAGGTACCGACAGATTAAACAGTCTTCCCTTAGGAAATTTACTGCCTGGGATCAAATCTATAGCACAGTCACAGTCCCTATGAGGAGGCAGTGCACTGGACTCAGACTCACTGAAGACATCCTGATAATCAGACAAATACTCCGGAACTTCCGAAGGCGTAGAAGAAGCAATAGACACAGGCAGGGAATCCTCATGAATACCACGACAGCCCCAACTTGAGACTGACATAGCCTTCCAGTCCAGGACTGGATTATGGGTCTGTAACCATGGCAGCCCCAAAACGACCAAATCATGCATTTTATGTAAAACCAGGAAACGTATCACCTCGCGGTGTTCAGGAGTCATGCACATGGTAACCTGAGTCCAATACTGCGGTTTATTTGCTGCCAGTGTTGTAGCATCAATACCCCTAAGAGGAATAGGATTTTCTAATGGTTCAAGAGTAAATCCACAGCGCTTAGCAAATGAGAGATCCATGAGACTCAGGGCAGCACCTGAATCTACAAACGCCATGACAGGATAAGATGACAGTGAGCAAATCAAAGTTACAGACAGAATAAATTTAGGTTGCAAATTACCAACGGTGACAGGACTAACAACCTTAGCTATACGTTTAGAGCATGCTGAGATAACATGTGTAGAATCACCACAGTAGTAGCACAAGCCATTCCGGCGTCTATGAATTTTCCGCTCATTTCTAGTCAGGATTCTATCACATTGCATTAAATCAGGTGTCTGTTCAGACAACACCATGAGGGAATTTGCGGTTTTTCTATCACATTGCACCGAATTAGGTGTCTGTTCAGACAACACCATGAGGGAATTTGCGGTTTTGCGCTCCCGCAACCGCCGGTCAATTTGAATAGCCAGTGCCATAGTATCATTCAGACCTGCGGGAATTGGAAAACCCACCATAACATTCTTAATGGCTTCAGAAAGGCCATTTCTAAAATTAGCGGCCAGTGCACACTCGTTCCAATGTGTCAGCACGGACCATTTCCGAAATTTTTGGCAATACACTTCAGCCTCGTCCTGCCCCTGAGACATAGACAGCAAGGCCTTTTCTGCCTGAATCTCAAGATTGGGTTCCTCATAAAGTAAACCGAGCGCCAGAAAAAACGCATCAAGATCAGCCAATGCCGGATCTCCTGGCGCCAGCGAAAAAGCCCAATCCTGAGGGTCACCCCGTAAGAACGAAATAACAATTTTTACTTGCTGAGCAGAATCTCCTGATGAACAGGGTCTCAGGGACAAAAACAATTTACAATTATTCACGAAATTCCTAAACTTAAACCTGTCTCCGGAAAACAGTTCAGGAATCGGTATTTTAGGTTCTGACCTAGGATTTCTGATAACATAGTCTTGTATGCCCTGCACACGAGTAGCCAGCTGGTCCACACTTGTAATCAAGGTCTGGACATTCATGTCTGCAGCAAGCATAGCCACTCTGAGGTAAAGGGGAAGGAGAAAGAAAAAAAAAAAACAAAAAAAACTCAGAATCTTCTTTCTTATAATCCCTCTTCTGCAATGCATTAAACATTTAATACTGGCCTGGCAAACTGTTATGACCCCAATGGCGAGGGTCTCAGAGGAACGTGGAAGTCTGCAGAATACAAAAATCCAGCTCATAGGGCAGTGGTAACTGGGTTGACCATATATCTACTCCTAACGCCAACACTAGAAGTAGCCGGGGATCATTCCTACGTTGATTCTAGATGACACGCGCCAGCCGGAGAATCTAGCTACCCCTAGTAGAGGAAAACAAAGACCTTTCTTGCCTCCAGAGAAGGGGACCCCAAAGCTGGATAGAAGCCCCCCACAAATAATGACGGTGAGGTAAGAGGAAATGACAAACACAGAAATGAACCAGGTTTAGCACAGAGAGGCCCGCTTACTGATAGCAGAATAAAGAAAGGTAACTTATATGGTCAACAAAAACCCTATCAAAATCCACACTGGAAATTCAAGAACCCCCGAACCGTCTAACGGTCCGGGGGGAGAACACCAGTCCCCTAGAGCTTCCAGAAAAGGTCAGGATATAGATTTGGAACAAGCTGGACAAAAATACAAAACCAAAACAAATAGCAAAAAGCAAAAGGCAGACTTAGCTGATATAACTGGAACCAGGATCAGTAGACAAGAGCACAGCAGACTAGCTCTGATAACTACGTTGCCAGGCATTGAACTGAAGGTCCAGGGAGCTTATATAGCAACACCCCTAACTAACGACCCAGGTGCGGATAAAAGGAATGACAGAAAAACCAGAGTCAAAAAACTAGTAACCACTAGAGGGAGCAAAAAGCAAATTCACAACAGAGAACATCATGTAGCATTGTAAAATTAAGGGCTTGTGCAAATTACCATATTTTCGGTATCAGTACAATCTGACAAAACATTGGATCAAAGTCATTCTATCGGGCTGTGCACATGTCCGATTTTTTTTCCTCGGACAAAGTCTGTTCGTGGAAAAAATTACAGTATGCACTATTTGCATCCCATCCATAAATTGGATTGCACTTGGCCATCCAAGTGAATGGGTCCATCGAAAACATCAGAGTGCAATTGGATGACATCCAAGTGTGTTGTGGATTCTGTTTGTGGGCTCCCTCTGGTGGTTACTGCTGGTACTGGGTGACTTTGGTGGGTTGCGGCCTTTGGTTTCCACCTGTCCATCAGAGGCTGGGTGTTTCCTATTTTACCTGGCCTTTCTGTCATTCCCTTGCCGGCTATCAATGTATTCAGATGTGCTCTGTTTGGTTCCTGCCTACCTGCTCCCAGATCTTTCAGGATAAGCTAAGTGCTGATTTTCAGTTGTTGGTTTTTTTGTCCAGCTTGCTTATTATGTCTCTATGCTAGCTGGTAGCTCTAGTGGACTGAGGTTCTCCCCATGTGCCATGAGTTGGCACATGGGTTCTTGTAATCTCAGGATGGTTTTTTGATTAGGGTTTTTTTGCTGACCGCTCAGACCCCTTTTGTATCGTTCTGCTTTCTAGTTTACAGCGGGCCTCAATTTGCTGAACCTATATATATCATCTCTATGTGTGTGCCTTCCTCTCATTTCACCGTCAATACATGTGGGGGGCAACTATACCTTTTGGGGTTCATTCCTCTGGAGGCAAGTGAGGTCTTTATTTTCTCTGCAGTACTAGTTAGCTCTTAGGCTGGTGCGTGGCGTCTAGAACCAACGTAGGCACGCTCCCTGGCTATCTCTAGTTGCGTTTGTCAGGCGTAGGGCAGCGGTCAGCCCAGGTTCCATCACCCTAGAGCTCGTCCGATATTTTGTATTACTTTGCTTGTCCCTTGCTATCCCTAGCCATTGGGATTCATGACAGTATAGCCGGCCCACAAAGTGTTAATTGTTTGGGCTGAAGCAGGAGAAAAAGAAGTGTTTAAGGGAAATTTTTTTTTTTTTTTTTCCTTCAGAGTTTTGCTGCCTAGCCCTTAATTGCTGTCTAGCTGCTTCTTACCTCCTCTTAACCCTTGAATGGCTCTGATATTAGCTGTTTAACATGGATGTCCAGAGTTTGGCTTCCAGCCTGAGTAATCTCGCGGCAAAAGTTCAAAACATACAGGATTTTGTTGTTCACACTCCCATGTCTGAACCTAGAATTCCTATTCCACAGTTCTTTTCTGGAGATAGATCTACCTTCCTGAATTTCAGGAACAATTGTAAATTGTTTCTTTCTTTAAAATCTCGCTCCTCTGGAGACGCTGCTCAACAGGTCAAGATTGTAATATCTTTCCTGCGAAGCGACCCTCAGAATTGGGCATTTGCATTGGCACCAGGGGATCCTGCATTGCTCAATGTGGATGCGTTTTTTCTGGCATTGGGATTGCTCTATGAGGAACCCAACCTGGAGATTCAGGCTGAAAAGGCTTTATTAGCCCTCTCTCAGGGGTATGATGAAGCGGAAATATATTGTCAAAAATTTCAGAAATGGTCGGTGCTTACTCAGTGGAATGAGTGCGCCCTGGCTGCAAACTTCAGAAATGGTCTTTCCGAGGCCATTAAGGATATTATGGTGGGGTTCCCTACGCCTACAGGTCTGAATGAGTCGATGGCTATGGCCATTCAGATTGATCGGCGTTTACGGGAGCGCAAACCCGTGCACCAGTTGGCGGTGTCTTTTGAACAGGCACCTGAGACTATGCAATGTGATAGAATTCAGTCCAGAAGTGAACTGCAAAATTATAGGCTGAAAAATGGATTGTGTTTTTATTGTGGTGATTCAGCTCATGTTATATCAGCATGCTCTAAACGCACAAAAAGGGTTGATAAATCTTTTGCCATTGGTACTCTGCAGCCTAAGTTCATTTTGTCTGTGACTCTGATTTTTTCACTGTCTTCCATTTCCGTCGATGCCTATGTGGATTCGGGCGCTGCCCTGAGTCTTATGGATTGGTCATTTGCTAAACGCTGCGGTTTTAGTCTGGAACCTCTGGAAGTTCCTATTCCTCTGAAGGGAATTGACTCTACACCATTGGCTATGAATAAACCGCAGTATTGGACACAAGTGACCATGCGCATGACTCCCGTTCATCAGGAGGTGATTTGCTTCCTTGTACTGTATAATTTACATGATGTACTAGTGCTTGGTCTGCCATGGTTACAAACTCATAATCCTGTCCTGGACTGGAAAACAATGTCTGTGTTAAGCTGGGGATGTCAGGGGGTTCATGATTATGCACCTCCGATTTCAATCGCTTCATCTACTCCTTCTGAGATCCCTGCGTTTTTGTCTGACTATAGGGATGTTTTTGAGGAGCCTAAGCTCAATTCGCTCCCTCCGCGTAGAGATTGTGACTGTGCTATAGAATTGATTCCTGGCAGTAAGTTCCCTAAGGGTCGTTTATTTAATCTGTCACTGCCAGAGCATACTGCTATGCAGAATTATATTAAGGAGTCCTTGGAAAAGGGACATATTCGTCCATCTTTGTCCCCTCTGGGAGCAGGTTTTTTTTTCGTGGCAAAAAAAGATGGTTCCCTGAGGCCATGTATAGATTATCGCCTTCTGAATAAGATTACAGTCAAGTATCAGTATCCATTGCCATTATTGACTGATTTGTTTGCTCGCATTAAGGGGGCTAGGTGGTTCACTAAGATAGATCTTCGCGGTGCGTATAATCTGGTGCTGATAAAACAGGGTGATGAGTGGAAAACCGCATTTAATACGCCTGAGGGCCATTTTGAGTATTTGGTAATGCCTTTTGGACTCTCCAATGCTCCGTCAGTCTTTCAGTCCTTTATGCACAATATTTTCCGTGAATATCTGGATAAGTTTATGATTGTGTATTTGGATGATATTTTGGTGTTTTCTGATGACTGGGAGTCTCATGTTCTACAGGTCAGGAAGGTGTTTCAGGTTCTGCGGGCCAATTCTCTGTTTGTGAAGGGCTCAAAGTGTCTCTTCGGAGTCCAGAAGATTTCTTTTTTGGGGTACATTTTTTCTCCTTCTACTATTGAGATGGATCCCGTCAAGGTTCAGGCGATTTGTGACTGGACACAACCTACATCTGTTAAGAGCCTTCAGAAGTTCTTGGGGTTTGCTAATTTTTATCGTCGGTTCATTGCTAATTTTTCCAGTATTGTTAAGCCTTTGACTGATTTGACTAAAAAGGGTGCTGATGTTGCTGATTGGTCTCCTGCGGCCGTGGAGGCCTTTCAGGAACTTAAGCGCCGGTTTTCTTCTGCTCCTGTGTTGTGTCAACCAGATGTTTCACTTCCTTTTCAGGTTGAGGTTGATGCTTCCGAGATTGGAGCGGGGGCGGTTTTGTCACAGAGAAGTTCTAATGGCTCGGTGATGAAGCCATGTGCATTCTTCTCTAGAAAATTCTCGCCCGCCGAGCGCAATTATGATGTGGGTAATCGGGAGCTTTTGGCCATGAAGTGGGCATTTGAGGAGTGGCGTCATTGGCTTGAGGGTGCTAAACATCGTGTGGTGGTCTTGACTGATCACAAGAATCTCATTTACCTTGAGTCTGCCAGGCGTTTGAATCCTAGACAGGCTCGTTGGTCGTTGTTTTTTTCTCGTTTCAATTTCGTGGTTTCATACCTGCCAGGTTCAAAGAATGGGAAGGCAGATGCTCTTTCCAGGAGTTTTGTGCCTGACTCTCCTGGAGACTCTGGGCCTACTGGTATCCTTAGGGATGGGGTAATATTGTCCGCCGTATCCCCAGACTTGCGACGTGCATTGCAGGAGTTTCAGGTGGATAAACCGGATCGTTGTCCACCAGAAAGACTGTTTGTTCCGGATGATTGGACCAGTAGAGTCATCTCCGAGGTCCATTCTTCTGTGTTGGCTGGTCATCCTGGAATATTTGGTACTAGAGACTTGGTGGCCAGGTCTTTTTGGTGGCCTTCCTTGTCTAGGGATGTGCGTACCTTTGTGCAGTCTTGTGAAGTGTGTGCTCGAGATAAGCCTTGCTGTTCTCGGGCCAGTGGGTTGTTGTTATCCTTGACCATCCCGAAGAGGCCTTGGACGCACATTTCCATGGATTTTATTTCTGATCTCCCGGTTTCACAGAAAATGTCCGTTATCTGGGTTGTGTGTGACCGCTTTTCTAAGATGGTTCATTTGGTGCCCTTGCCTAAGTTGCCTTCCTCCTCTGAGTTGGTCCCTTTATTTTTTCAGAATGTGGTTCGTTTGCATGGGATTCCGGAGAATATCGTTTCTGACAGGGGATCCCAGTTTGTGTCTAGATTTTGGCGGACGTTTTGTGCCAAGATGGGCATTGATTTGTCTTTCTCGTCTGCATTCCATCCTCAGACGAATGGCCAGACGGAGCGAACTAATCAGACCTTGGAAACTTATTTGAGGTGTTTTGTTTCTGCTGATCAAGATGACTGGGTTGCTTTTTTGCCACTGGCCGAATTTGCTCTTAATAATCGGGCTAGTTCTGCCACGTTGGTCTCTCCTTTTTTTTGTAATTCGGGGTTTCATCCTCGTTTTTCCTCTGGTCAGGTGGAGTCTTCGGATTGTCCTGGAGTGGACGTGGTGGTGGACAGGCTGCATCAGATTTGGAACCAGGTGGTGGACAATTTGAAGTTATCTCAGGAGAAGACTCAGCAGTTTGCTAATCGCCGTCGCCGCGTGGGTCCCCGACTTCTTGTTGGGGATTTGGTGTGGTTGTCTTCTCGTTTTGTCCCTATGAAGGTCTCTTCTCCTAAGTTCAAGCCTCGGTTCATCGGTCCTTATAGGATCTCGGAGATTCTTAACCCTGTATCTTTTCGTTTGGATCTCCCAGCATCGTTTGCTATTCATAATGTGTTCCATCGGTCGTTGTTGCGGAGGTATGAGGTGCCCGTTGTTCCTTCGGTTGAGCCTCCTGCTCCGGTGCTGGTGGAGGGAGAATTGGAGTATGTTGTTGAGAAGATCTTGGATTCTTGTGTTTCCAGACGCAAACTCCAGTATTTGGTTAAGTGGAAGGGTTATGGTCAGGAGGATAATTCCTGGGTGGTCGCCTCCGATGTTCATGCGACTGATTTGGTCCGCGCCTTCCATAGAGCTCACCCTGATCGCCCTGGGGGTTCTCGTGAGGGTTCGGTGACCCCTCCTCAAGGGGGGGGTACTGTTGTGGATTCTGTTTGTGGGCTCCCTCTGGTGGTTACTGCTGGTACTGGGTGACTTTGGTGGGTTGCGGCCTTTGGTTTCCACCTGTCCATCAGAGGCTGGGTGTTTCCTATTTTACCTGGCCTTTCTGTCATTCCCTTGCCGGCTATCAATGTATTCAGATGTGCTCTGTTTGGTTCCTGCCTACCTGCTCCCAGATCTTTCAGGATAAGCTAAGTGCTGATTTTCAGTTGTTGGTTTTTTTGTCCAGCTTGCTTATTATGTCTCTATGCTAGCTGGTAGCTCTAGTGGACTGAGGTTCTCCCCATGTGCCATGAGTTGGCACATGGGTTCTTGTAATCTCAGGATGGTTTTTTGATTAGGGTTTTTTTGCTGACCGCTCAGACCCCTTTTGTATCGTTCTGCTTTCTAGTTTACAGCGGGCCTCAATTTGCTGAACCTATATATATCATCTCTATGTGTGTGCCTTCCTCTCATTTCACCGTCAATACATGTGGGGGGCAACTATACCTTTTGGGGTTCATTCCTCTGGAGGCAAGTGAGGTCTTTATTTTCTCTGCAGTACTAGTTAGCTCTTAGGCTGGTGCGTGGCGTCTAGAACCAACGTAGGCACGCTCCCTGGCTATCTCTAGTTGCGTTTGTCAGGCGTAGGGCAGCGGTCAGCCCAGGTTCCATCACCCTAGAGCTCGTCCGATATTTTGTATTACTTTGCTTGTCCCTTGCTATCCCTAGCCATTGGGATTCATGACACAAGTGCGGTGCAATTTTCAAGGACTGACAAAATGGAGGAGATGGAGAGATTTTTTTCCTCATCTTCACCACATCCAAGAAAATTAAGTCACACTGTGACCACACTCTGATCAACTCTGATCAGAGTTTGATCAAAGTGAGATTTGCATAATTGCCCCAATTTTTGTGAGATGGGATAATATGTGGGTCACCCTAGCCTAACTCTGGATTACTGAAGATGCCCGCAGAAGGGGAAAAGTGATGCATGATGTCAAAAAAATTGACGTGATGGGTAGACTTTATTTGTTGTTAAAACAATACACTGAACAAGAAACTATTTTTGCATTTCTAATACAAATTATATAATGATGTTATGTGTGTAATGACCTTAAAAAAACATCTAAGTGAAAATGTGCTTCACAGCAATGAACCGCCCACGCTGCTTATTTGTTTTCCAATTCAAGCTGTAAATTAATGTTACATAACTATCCTTATCAAATGTCACATAATGTCAGTAGCATAATATTGTACTTTGCTGATATGGCTGAGAAAGAAAGGACAACAACATGCTGACTTTCATCATCCACTATTGTAAATACAAGACACAAGTGCTGTTATAAAGGAAGCCCATGGAGTATTTTTTATGATAATGGATATACTTTACTACAGAACTGACTACATACAGCCCTTGCAAATTAAGTAGTTTGAGTTTTCTTTAAATGTTTGTAGATAATAAAACTTCCTGCAGATTGGTGGGGGTTATGGTACAAAGACTCCGACAGATTGCTCAAAAGAATGTTTAGAAACGTTTAGAAACACCTACTTAAGCAAGCAGAAGCTTTCAGCTGCTGCATGAGTGTGTGCACACAGCTATAAATGGGTAAGTATTAAAAACCTAAAGAGTAACAGATGTTTTAATTTTTATTTAATAAATTAGTAGTACACATGAAAATAAGCAACTTTGTAATACATCTTATCAGAAAAATATGCTTCCTTTTCTGCTAAAATTGACCAGTCATCATCAAAATTCTCAATTTTGGGTAAAATCTGTATTCAATGAAGACAGACTTTAGCATTACTGAGATAGGAGATGGCAGTTGCTATTGATACAATTCTATGTAGATGAAGCTAAAGGCAGAGCTCCTCCCTCTTCCTCCCCCTCTTATCTAGGTAGAATCTTAGGGTACGCTCACACGCTCATTTGAGAGAATTCGGCCGATTAGGTCGCTTGGCTGAAACTCTGTCAGAGTTTGATCTGAGTTTCATCTTACTGTGATCCCATACCACTGCAAAAAACAATGGCAGCACATGTTCGGAGAAGGCGGGGAACTTTATTTCTTCATCTTCTCCATTGTCTGTGTCCGCAGTAATCAAATAGACTTGCATGGGTGCGCATTTGCATGATCCAATAATCGGAGCCACTTGCAGCATGCTGCTATTGTTTTCTCATGCCGAATTGGCATAAGAAAATAATCGCTGATCTGCACTGCCCCATAGTATAACATTGGGTTGACTGCTATCCAATAAAATGAATAGCACTCACCATGTGACTGTGCCGTTATCAGTATTAACTGTCATCTCCTATCTCAGTAAGGTGCAGGTCTGTCTTCTCTGAATACTGATTTTTACCTCAGAATTTGACAATTTTGGCAAAGAAAGTAGAAGATTTTTCTGATAAGATATATTACAAAGATGCTTGTTTTTCTGTTTCAATAGATTTTTTTTTTTCCAATAGGTTTTTATATATTTTTCTCAATAGATTTTTATTTATTTTTCAAAGATGCTTATTTTTATTTCATAAATCAATAGTACACATAAAGAAAAAGAAAAAAGATTCTTATTTCTATGTGTACTAGTGATTAGGGTTGAGCGAAACGGGTCGATCATTTTCAAAAGTCGCCGACTTTTGGCTAAGTCGGCGTCTCATGAAACCCGATCCGACCCCTGTGCTTGTCGGCCATGCGGTACGCGACTTTCGCGCCAAAGTCGCGTTTCAATGACGCGAAAAGCGCCATTTCTCAGCCAATGAAGGTGAACGCAGAGTGTGGGCAGCGTGATGACATAGATCCTGGTCCCCACCATCTTAGAGAAGGGCATTGCAGTGATTGGCTTGCTGTCTGCGGCGTCACAGGGGCTATAAAGGGGCGTTCCCGCCGACCGCCATCTTACTGCTGCTGATCTGAGCTTAGGGACAGGTTGCTGCCGCTTCATCAGAAGCAGGGAGAGCGTTAGGCAGGGTCCACTAACCACCAAACCGCTTGTGCTGCAGCGATTTCCACTGTCCAACACCACCTTCGGTGTGCAGGAACAGTGGAAGCTATTTTTTTTTTTTTTTCCCCTCAGCGCTGTAGCTCATTGGGCTGCCCTAGAAGGCTCCGTGATAGCTGTATTGCTGTGTGTACGCCACTGTGGAAACCAACTGCTTTTTTCAAAGCACATATCCTCTTGTTCCTTCCTTTCTGCACAGCTATCTTTTTTGTTTGTCCACACTTTTTATTTAATTTGTGCATCAGTCCACTCCTATTGCTGCCTGCCATACCTGGCTTACATTACTGCAGGGAGATAGTAATTGTAGGACAGTTTTTTTTTTTTTTTTGTTTTTTTTTTGTGGGAGATTAAGATTGGCATTTCTGCTACAGTGCCATCCCTGTGTGTGCCATCTCTCACTGAGTGGGCCATAGAAAGCCTATTTATTTTTTCCGTGATTTGTGTTCTAAAATCTACCTCAACACAGAAACACTACATCAATCAGTGGGAGAAAAATATTGGCCTCAGTCAGGGCTTGTGTGCCACTGCTGTGTGTGCGCTATCTCTCATTCAGTGGGCTATAGCAAGCCTATATTTTTTTTTTTTTTTTTTTTTTAATATTATTTGGTTTCAAAAGTCTCCCTGAAAAAAAAAAAAAACCTAAAAAAACAGTGGGAGAGTAATATTGCCCTTTCAGCTTGTGTGCCAGTCTTGACTCCTGGGTGTGCCACCTCTCTCCCTCTCATTCAGTGGGCCATAGAAAGCCTATTTATTTTTTTTTTTAAATATTATTGGGTTTCTAAAGTCTCCCTGAAAAAAACAAAAAATACATAAAAAAACAGTGGGAGAGTAATATTGCCCTTTCAGCTTGTGTGCCAGTCTTGACTCCTGGGTGTGCCACCTCTCTCCCTTTCATTCAGTGGGCCATAGAAAGCCTATTTTTTTTTTTTTTAATATTATTTGGTTTCTAATTCTCCCTGAAAAAAAAAAAAAAACCTAAAAAAACAGTGGGAGAGTAATATTGCCCTTTCAGCTTGTGTGCCAGTCTTGACTCCTGGGTGTGCCACCTCTCTCCCTCTCATTCAGTGGGCCATAGAAAGCCTATTTATTTTTTTTTTTAAATATTATTGGGTTTCTAAAGTCTCCCTGAAAAAACAAAAAATACATAAAAAAACAGTGGGAGAGTAATATTGCCCTTTCAGCTTGTGTGCCAGTCTTGACTCCTGGGTGTGCCACCTCTCTCCCTTTCATTCAGTGGGCCATAGAAAGCCTATTTTTTTTTTTTTTTTAATATTATTTGGTTTCTAATTCTCCCTGAAAAAAAAAAAAAAACCTAAAAAAACAGTGGGAGAGTAATATTGCCCTTTCAGCTTGTGTGCCAGTCTTGACTCCTGGGTGTGTCACCTCTCTCCCTCTCATTCAGTGGGCCATAGAAAGCCTATTTATTTTTTTTTTTAAATATTATTGGGTTTCTAAAGTCTCCCTGAAAAAACAAAAAATACATAAAAAAACAGTGGGAGAGTAATATTGCCCTTTCAGCTTGTGTGCCAGTCTTGACTCCTGGGTGTGCCACCTCTCTCCCTTTCATTCAGTGGGCCATAGAAAGCCTATTTTTTTTTTTTTTAATATTATTTGGTTTCTAATTCTCCCTGAAAAAAAAAAAAAAACCTAAAAAAACAGTGGGAGAGTAATATTGCCCTTTCAGCTTGTGTGCCAGTCTTGACTCCTGGGTGTGCCACCTCTCTCCCTCTCATTCAGTGGGCCATAGAAAGCCTATTTATTTTTTTTTTTAAATATTATTGGGTTTCTAAAGTCTCCCTGAAAAAACAAAAAATACATAAAAAAACAGTGGGAGAGTAATATTGCCCTTTCAGCTTGTGTGCCAGTCTTGACTCCTGGGTGTGCCACCTCTCTCCCTTTCATTCAGTGGGCCATAGAAAGCCTATTTTTTTTTTTTTTTTAATATTATTTGGTTTCTAATTCTCCCTGAAAAAAAAAAAAAAACCTAAAAAAACAGTGGGAGAGTAATATTGCCCTTTCAGCTTGTGTGCCAGTCTTGACTCCTGGGTGTGCCACCTCTCTCCCTTTCATTCAGTGGGCCATAGAAAGCCTATTTTTTTTTTTTTTAATATTATTTGGTTTCTAATTCTCCCTGAAAAAAAAAAAAAAACCTAAAAAAACAGTGGGAGAGTAATATTGCCCTTTCAGCTTGTGTGCCAGTCTTGACTCCTGGGTGTGCCACCTCTCTCCCTCTCATTCAGTGGGCCATAGAAAGCCTATTTATTTTTTTTTTTAAATATTATTGGGTTTCTAAAGTCTCCCTGAAAAAACAAAAAATACATAAAAAAACAGTGGGAGAGTAATATTGCCCTTTCAGCTTGTGTGCCAGTCTTGACTCCTGGGTGTGCCACCTCTCTCCCTTTCATTCAGTGGGCCATAGAAAGCCTATTTTTTTTTTTTTTAATATTATTTGGTTTCTAATTCTCCCTGAAAAAAAAAAAAAAACCTAAAAAAACAGTGGGAGAGTAATATTGCCCTTTCAGCTTGTGTGCCAGTCTTGACTCCTGGGTGTGCCACCTCTCTCCCTCTCATTCAGTGGGCCATAGAAAGCCTATTTATTTTTTTTTTTAAATATTATTGGGTTTCTAAAGTCTCCCTGAAAAAACAAAAAATACATAAAAAAACAGTGGGAGAGTAATATTGCCCTTTCAGCTTGTGTGCCAGTCTTGACTCCTGGGTGTGCCACCTCTCTCCCTTTCATTCAGTGGGCCATAGAAAGCCTATTTTTTTTTTTTTTTAATATTATTTGGTTTCTAATTCTCCCTGAAAAAAAAAAAAAAACCTAAAAAAACAGTGGGAGAGTAATATTGCCCTTTCAGCTTGTGTGCCAGTCTTGACTCCTGGGTGTGTCACCTCTCTCCCTCTCATTCAGTGGGCCATAGAAAGCCTATTTATTTTTTTTTTTAAATATTATTGGGTTTCTAAAGTCTCCCTGAAAAAACAAAAAATACATAAAAAAACAGTGGGAGAGTAATATTGCCCTTTCAGCTTGTGTGCCAGTCTTGACTCCTGGGTGTGCCACCTCTCTCCCTTTCATTCAGTGGGCCATAGAAAGCCTATTTTTTTTTTTTTTAATATTATTTGGTTTCTAATTCTCCCTGAAAAAAAAAAAAAAACCTAAAAAAACAGTGGGAGAGTAATATTGCCCTTTCAGCTTGTGTGCCAGTCTTGACTCCTGGGTGTGCCACCTCTCTCCCTCTCATTCAGTGGGCCATAGAAAGCCTTTTTTTTTTTTGGTTTTTTTAATATTATTTGGTTTCTAAAGTCTCCCTGAAAAAAACAAAAAAAACATAAAAAACAGTGGGAGAGTAATATTGCCCTTTCAGCTTGTGCGCCAGTCTTGACTCCTGGTTGTGCCACCTCTCTCTCTCTAATTGTGGGCCATAGAAAGCCTTTTTTTTTTTTTTTTTTAATATTATTTGGTTTCTAAAGTCTCCCTGAGAAAAAAAAATAAATAAATTAGGTGGGAGATTAATATTGACATTAGTGCTTGAGTGACAGTCCTGCGTGTGTGTCATCTCTGTGATTTTGTGCCACAGAAAACAGAGTGTGTAACATTGTGCCTGATTTTCCTTGTGGTCTCACCAACCTGTTAAGGGATATTGAAATCATACTGAAGTTATAGCTCACCGTGTAAGTTGTTTGATAGCAACAAATAAAGTTACTTTGGTTAAGATTTTAAAACAATGAGGAAGTCTGGTGCAAGAGGTCGTCGTGGGCGTTCATTGTCAGCTGGTAATGATGGTAGTGGTAGTGGAGCATCAGGTGGTCGTGGGGATAAAAATATTCCACCTAAGTCTGGAGCTGTGGAGCCAGTTTCGTCGTCAGGCTACACAAGGCCTCGAACGCTCTCTTTTCTGGGAGTAGGAAAACCGCTTTTAAAGGCGGAGCAGCAACAGCAAGTTTTGGCTTACATTGCAGACTCAGCCTCTAGCTCTTTTGCCTCCTCTTCCGAAACTGGTAAATGTAAAAGCAGCGCGTCGCTTGTGGATGTTCACGGTCAGGGACAAGTCGCTTCCTTGTCCTCCTCAGCAAAAACTACAACAAGAGAGAAGGATGCAGCAGGCGACACAACGGGTCACTCCATGGAGCTCTTTACACATACCGTCCCTGGCTTAGAAAGTGAAACATTTAACAGGCCATGCCCATTACAAGTATATTCTGACATGGAGTGCACTGATGCACAGCCACAGCCAGAGTACTATGCTGCTCCTTTGACTCAGACCACCACATTGCCCTCTCAGGGTACAGATCCACAATCAGACCCTGATGAGACTATGTTGCCCCGCCACGAACGCTATACCACCGACCGACACAGTGACACAGACGAAGTTGCACACGAGCTCGAAGAGGAGGTAATAGATGACCCAGTTATTGACCCCGATTGGCAGCCATTGGGGGAACAGGGTGCAGGCGGCAGTAGTTCAGAAGCGGAGGTGGAGGAGGGGCCGCAGCAGGCATCAACATCGCAACAGGTTCCATCTGCCGGGCCCGTATCTGGACCAAAACGCGTGTCAAAGCCAAAACCTGTTGGAGCACAGCGTTGCCATCCGGTTAAAGCTCAGTCTGCAATCCCTGAAAAGGGATCAGAGTCTAGGAAGAGTGCAGTCTGGCATTTTTTTAAACAACATCCAACTGATCAGCGCAAAGTCATCTGTCAAAAATGTTCAACTAGCTTAAGCAGAGGTCAGAATCTGAAAAGTCTAAATACTAGTTGCATGCATAGACACTTAACCACCATGCATTCTCAAGCCTGGACTAACTACCAAACGTCCCTCAAGGTTGTAGCACCCTCGGCCAATGAAGCTAGTCAGCAACGCAACATCCCTTCCGTCACTGTAAGGCCACCATTTTCCGCACCACCGGCAGTATCTGTGCAGGTTTCTTTGCCAGCCAAAAGCAGTCAGGGTCAGGGAATCACCAGTTTTGTAGGAGGAAATATTGCATGTAGGGCACCGGCGGAAACAATACCGTCTCCAACCGTCTCTCAGTCTGCCATGTCCACCGGCACACCCGAAAGTTCCACGATCTACAGCTCTCCAGTCCAGCTCACCCTACATGAGACTCTGGTTAGAAAAAGGAAGTACTTATCCTCGCATCCGCGTACACAGGGTTTTAACGCCCACATAGCTAGACTAATCTCGTTAGAGATGATGCCCTACCGGTTAGTTGAAAGCGAAGCTTTCAAAGCCCTGATGGAGTACGCTGAACCACGATACGAGCTACCCAGTCGACACTTTTTTTCCAGAAAAGCCATCCCAGCCCTGCACCAGCATGTTAAACAGCGCATCGTCCATGCACTCAGGCAATCTGTGAGTACAAAGGTGCACCTGACTACAGATGCATGGACCAGTAGGCATGGCCAGGGACGTTATGTGTCCATCACGGCACACTGGGTGAATGTGGTGGATGCAGGGTCCACAGGCGACATCAATTTAGGGACAGTTGTGCCTAGCCCACGGTCTAGGAAACAGTTGGCTGTAGGCGTTCGCACCCCCTCCTCCTCCTCCTCGTCCTCCTGCAGAAGCTACAGCTCTTCCACAGAACGCAGTCGGCCAACCACTCCATCGGCAGATGACACTGTTGCACACCAGTTGTCCCATTATGGGCCAGCTACTGCCAAGCGTCAGCAGGCTGTATTGGCTATGAAGTGTTTGGGCGACAACAGACACACCGCGGAAGTTCTGTCCGAGTTCTTGCAACAAGAAACGCAGTCGTGGCTGGGCACAGTAGATCTTGAGGCAGGCAAGGTAGTGAGTGATAACGGAAGGAATTTCATGGCTGCCATCTCCCTTTCCCAACTGAAACACATTCCTTGCCTGGCTCACACCTTAAACCTGGTGGTGCAGTGCTTATTGAAAACTTATCCTGGGTTCTCCGACCTGCTCCTCAAAGTGCGTGCACTTTGCTCACATATCCGACGTTCGCCTGTACACGCCAGCCGTATGCAGACCTATCAGCGGTCTTTGAACCTTCCCCAGCATCGCCTAATCATAGACGTTGCAACAAGGTGGAACTCAACACTGCACATGCTTCAGAGACTGTGCGAACAGAGGCGTGCTGTTATTTATTTGTGGGAGGATACACGGGCAGGCAGTAGGATGGCAGACATGGAGTTGTCAGGTGTGCAGTGGTCGAAGATACAAGACATGTGTCAAGTCCTTCAGTGTTTTGAGGAATGCACACGGCTGGTTAGTGCAGACAACGCCGTAATAAGCATGAGCATCCCCCTAATGCGTCTGCTGATGCAAAGTTTGACGCACATAAAGGAGCAGGCGTCTGCACCAGAGGAAGAGGGAAGCCTTGATGACAGTCAGCCATTGTCTGGTCAGGGCAGTGTACAGGACGAGGTAGCGGGCGAAGAGGAGGTGGAGGACGAGGAGGATGATGGGGATGAGTATATTTTTAATGCGGAAACTTTCACGGGGGCACAGGAAATTGGTTGCGTGTCACGGCCGGGTTCTGGTTTTTTGAGGGACACAAGTGACGTAGATTTGCCTGCAACTGCCCCTCAACCAATCACAACCGGAGATTTGACAAGTGGAACTTTGGCCCACATGGCGGATTATGCCTTACGTATCCTACAAAGGGACACACGCATTACGAAAATGATGAACGATGACGATTACTGGTTGGCCTGCCTCCTTGATCCACGCTATAAAGGCAAATTGCAAAATATTATGCCACATGAGAACTTGGAACTAATATTAGCAACCAAACAATCAACTCTTGTTGACCGTTTGCTTCAGGCATTCCCAGCACACAGCGCACGTGATCGTTCTCACACGAGCTCCAGGGGGCAGCAGACTAGGAGTGTTAGGGGTGCACACATCAGAAGTGGCGTTGGACAGAGGGGTTTTCTGACCAGGTTGTGGAGTGATTTTGCTATGACCGCAGACAGGACAGGTACTGCTGCATCAATTGAAAGTGACAGGAGACAACATTTGTCCAGTATGGTTACTAACTATTTTTCATCCCTTATCGATGTTCTCCCTCAACCGTCATTCCCATTTGATTACTGGGCCTCCAAATTAGACACCTGGCCAGAATTGGCAGAATATGCATTGCAGGAGCTTGCTTGCCCGGCAGCAAGTGTCCTATCAGAAAGAGTATTCAGTGCTGCAGGGTCAATATTAACCGAAAAAAGGACTCGTCTGGCTACCCAAAATGTTGACGATCTAACATTCATTAAAATGAACCACAACTGGATTTCAAAATCTTTTGCCCCACCTTGCCCGGCCGACACCTAGCTTTCCTATGAAAAGCTCTTGCCTGTGAATTACTTTTCTAATGTCTAATTTGCTGCTGCAGATTGTACAGCATACGACATGTTTACACCTCCCTAAATGGCCAAACTCCCCACACGGGGCCGTGGTATCGCGACTTGGCGCAAGCACCCGTGAGACTGCTGTTTGTCTGAAGAGGTGGGTGTGCTCGCTTTTGGTTGACGGCATTGCTACTGGGTCCCTCATAGTACAATGTAGTGTCTCTGGCGGTGGTGGTGCGCACCCAACGTCAGACACACCGTTGTAACATGAGTGGCCCTGGGGCGGTCCCGCCGGCCTCAAGAGAGTTCCCCCCTACCCCAGCTCAAACTGGGCTCTACTACGTGCAAAATTATGTCGCACAGCTCCACCAATCTTTAGTCTATTCGCTGACATCATTCAATGTCTGGCACTGACAATACAAATTTGTAGACATCTATGATGCAACTTAAAGTAGTCTGTGTCTGTGTCCTATATTGGCACCATTAAATAGTTACTGCCAAATTACTATGTCAGAAACACAGCAGATGAGCCCACCCCTGTACCTAAGTATGCCATCTTTTTTTTTGTTTTGGTTGTTTTGCGAGACATTAACATCTATTTATATTTTGGGAGTACTGGGACAGACACTCCTTGCACTACTCCTCCACTCAGCACCAAGCTGCCTGCCCGTGTATCCATGTAACCGCTGTAAAACTGCCATGAGCCTATTGTTTGTTATTTTAGGCCTTTGATAGCCTGTCTGCGGTCCCTACTCCTCCACTGACCACCAAGCTGCCTGCCCGTGTATCCATGTAACCGCTGTAAAACTGCCATGAGCCTATTGTTTGTTATTTTAGGCCTTTGAAGCCTTTCTGCGCTCCCTCCTTCCACTAGTCCTCCACTGACCAGACCACTGCTGCCCGTGTACCCCTGGAACCAATTTTAAAGTGCCTACAGCCAGCCCATTTTATTGTGTTAGGCCTTCGAAGCCTGTCTGCGGTCCCTCCTTCCACTAGGCCTCCACTGACCAGACCACTGCTGCCCGTGTACCCCTGGAACCAATTTTAAAGTGCCTACAGCCAGCCCATTTTATTGTGTTAGGCCTTCGAAGCCTGTCTGCGGTCCATACTTCCACTAGTCCTCCACTGACCAGACCACTGCTGCCCGTGTACCCCTGGAACCAATTTTAAAGTGCCTACAGCCAGCCCATTTTATTGTGTTAGGCCTTCGAAGCCTGTCTGCGGTCCCTCCTTCCACTAGGCCTCCACTGACCAGACCACTGCTGCCCGTGTACCCCTGGAACCAATTTTAAAGTGCCTACAGCCAGCCCATTTTATTGTGTTAGGCCTTCGAAGCCTGTCTGCGGTCCATACTTCCACTAGGCCTCCACTGACCAGACCACTGCTGCCCGTGTACCCCTGGAACCAATTTTAAAGTGCCTACAGCCAGCCCATTTTATTGTGTTAGGCCTTCGAAGCCTGTCTGCGGTCCATACTTCCACTAGTCCTCCACTGACCAGACCACTGCTGCCCGTGTACCCCTGGAACCAATTTTAAAGTGCCTACAGTCAGCCCATTTTATTGTGTTAGGCCTTCGAAGCCTGTCTGCGGTCCATACTTCCACTAGGCCTCCACTGACCAGACCACTGCTGCCCGTGTACCCCTGGAACCAATTTTAAAGTGCCTACAGCCAGCCCATTTTATTGTGTTAGGCCTTCGAAGCCTGTCTGCGGTCCATACTTCCACTAGTCCTCCACTGACCAGACCACTGCTGCCCGTGTACCCCTGGAACCAATTTTAAAGTGCCTACAGCCAGCCCATTTTATTGTGTTAGGCCTTCGAAGCCTGTCTGCGGTCCCTCCTTCCACTAGGCCTCCACTGACCAGACCACTGCTGCCCGTGTACCCCTGGAACCAATTTTAAAGTGCCTACAGCCAGCCCATTTTATTGTGTTAGGCCTTCGAAGCCTGTCTGCGGTCCATACTTTAAATACTCCTCCACTCAGCACCAAGCTGCCTGCCCGTGTATCCATGTAACCGCTGTAAAACTGCCATGAGCCTATTGTTTGTTATTTTAGGCCTTTGATAGCCTGTCTGCGGTCCCTACTCCTCCACTGACCACCAAGCTGCCTGCCCGTGTATCCATGTAACCGCTGTAAAACTGCCATGAGCCTATTGTTTGTTATTTTAGGCCTTTGAAGCCTTTCTGCGCTCCCTCCTTCCACTAGTCCTCCACTGACCAGACCACTGCTGCCCGTGTACCCCTGGAACCAATTTTAAAGTGCCTACAGCCAGCCCATTTTATTGTGTTAGGCCTTCGAAGCCTGTCTGCGGTCCATACTTCCACTAGTCCTCCACTGACCAGACCACTGCTGCCCGTGTACCCCTGGAACCAATTTTAAAGTGCCTACAGTCAGCCCATTTTATTGTGTTAGGCCTTCGAAGCCTGTCTGCGGTCCATACTTCCACTAGGCCTCCACTGACCAGACCACTGCTGCCCGTGTACCCCTGGAACCAATTTTAAAGTGCCTACAGCCAGCCCATTTTATTGTGTTAGGCCTTCGAAGCCTGTCTGCGGTCCATACTTCCACTAGTCCTCCACTGACCAGACCACTGCTGCCCGTGTACCCCTGGAACCAATTTTAAAGTGCCTACAGCCAGCCCATTTTATTGTGTTAGGCCTTCGAAGCCTGTCTGCGGTCCCTCCTTCCACTAGGCCTCCACTGACCAGACCACTGCTGCCCGTGTACCCCTGGAACCAATTTTAAAGTGCCTACAGCCAGCCCATTTTATTGTGTTAGGCCTTCGAAGCCTGTCTGCGGTCCATACTTCCACTAGGCCTCCACTGACCAGACCACTGCTGCCCGTGTACCCCTGGAACCAATTTTAAAGTGCCTACAGCCAGCCCATTTTATTGTGTTAGGCCTTCGAAGCCTGTCTGCGGTCCCTCCTTCCACTAGGCCTCCACTGACCAGACCACTGCTGCCCGTGTACCCCTGGAACCAATTTTAAAGTGCCTACAGCCAGCCCATTTTATTGTGTTAGGCCTTCGAAGCCTGTCTGCGGTCCATACTTTAAATACTCCTCCACTCAGCACCAAGCTGCCTGCCCGTGTATCCATGTAACCGCTGTAAAACTGCCATGAGCCTATTGTTTGTTATTTTAGGCCTTTGATAGCCTGTCTGCGGTCCCTACTCCTCCACTGACCACCAAGCTGCCTGCCCGTGTATCCATGTAACCGCTGTAAAACTGCCATGAGCCTATTGTTTGTTATTTTAGGCCTTTGAAGCCTTTCTGCGCTCCCTCCTTCCACTAGTCCTCCACTGACCAGACCACTGCTGCCCGTGTACCCCTGGAACCAATTTTAAAGTGCCTACAGCCAGCCCATTTTATTGTGTTAGGCCTTCGAAGCCTGTCTGCGGTCCATACTTCCACTAGTCCTCCACTGACCAGACCACTGCTGCCCGTGTACCCCTGGAACCAATTTTAAAGTGCCTACAGTCAGCCCATTTTATTGTGTTAGGCCTTCGAAGCCTGTCTGCGGTCCATACTTCCACTAGGCCTCCACTGACCAGACCACTGCTGCCCGTGTACCCCTGGAACCAATTTTAAAGTGCCTACAGCCAGCCCATTTTATTGTGTTAGGCCTTCGAAGCCTGTCTGCGGTCCCTCCTTCCACTAGGCCTCCACTGACCAGACCACTGCTGCCCGTGTACCCCTGGAACCAATTTTAAAGTGCCTACAGCCAGCCCATTTTATTGTGTTAGGCCTTCGAAGCCTGTCTGCGGTCCATACTTCCACTAGGCCTCCACTGACCAGACCACTGCTGCCCGTGTACCCCTGGAACCAATTTTAAAGTGCCTACAGCCAGCCCATTTTATTGTGTTAGGCCTTCGAAGCCTGTCTGCGGTCCCTCCTTCCACTAGGCCTCCACTGACCAGACCACTGCTGCCCGTGTACCCCTGGAACCAATTTTAAAGTGCCTACAGCCAGCCCATTTTATTGTGTTAGGCCTTCGAAGCCTGTCTGCGGTCCATACTTTAAATACTCCTCCACTCAGCACCAAGCTGCCTGCCCGTGTATCCATGTAACCGCTGTAAAACTGCCATGAGCCTATTGTTTGTTATTTTAGGCCTTTGATAGCCTGTCTGCGGTCCCTACTCCTCCACTGACCACCAAGCTGCCTGCCCGTGTATCCATGTAACCGCTGTAAAACTGCCATGAGCCTATTGTTTGTTATTTTAGGCCTTTGAAGCCTTTCTGCGCTCCCTCCTTCCACTAGTCCTCCACTGACCAGACCACTGCTGCCCGTGTACCCCTGGAACCAATTTTAAAGTGCCTACAGCCAGCCCATTTTATTGTGTTAGGCCTTCGAAGCCTGTCTGCGGTCCATACTTCCACTAGTCCTCCACTGACCAGACCACTGCTGCCCGTGTACCCCTGGAACCAATTTTAAAGTGCCTACAGTCAGCCCATTTTATTGTGTTAGGCCTTCGAAGCCTGTCTGCGGTCCATACTTCCACTAGGCCTCCACTGACCAGACCACTGCTGCCCGTGTACCCCTGGAACCAATTTTAAAGTGCCTACAGCCAGCCCATTTTATTGTGTTAGGCCTTCGAAGCCTGTCTGCGGTCCATACTTCCACTAGTCCTCCACTGACCAGACCACTGCTGCCCGTGTACCCCTGGAACCAATTTTAAAGTGCCTACAGCCAGCCCATTTTATTGTGTTAGGCCTTCGAAGCCTGTCTGCGGTCCCTCCTTCCACTAGGCCTCCACTGACCAGACCACTGCTGCCCGTGTACCCCTGGAACCAATTTTAAAGTGCCTACAGCCAGCCCATTTTATTGTGTTAGGCCTTCGAAGCCTGTCTGCGGTCCATACTTCCACTAGGCCTCCACTGACCAGACCACTGCTGCCCGTGTACCCCTGGAACCAATTTTAAAGTGCCTACAGCCAGCCCATTTTATTGTGTTAGGCCTTCGAAGCCTGTCTGCGGTCCCTCCTTCCACTAGGCCTCCACTGACCAGACCACTGCTGCCCGTGTACCCCTGGAACCAATTTTAAAGTGCCTACAGCCAGCCCATTTTATTGTGTTAGGCCTTCGAAGCCTGTCTGCGGTCCATACTTTAAATACTCCTCCACTCAGCACCAAGCTGCCTGCCCGTGTATCCATGTAACCGCTGTAAAACTGCCATGAGCCTATTGTTTGTTATTTTAGGCCTTTGATAGCCTGTCTGCGGTCCCTACTCCTCCACTGACCACCAAGCTGCCTGCCCGTGTATCCATGTAACCGCTGTAAAACTGCCATGAGCCTATTGTTTGTTATTTTAGGCCTTTGAAGCCTTTCTGCGCTCCCTCCTTCCACTAGTCCTCCACTGACCAGACCACTGCTGCCCGTGTACCCCTGGAACCAATTTTAAAGTGCCTACAGCCAGCCCATTTTATTGTGTTAGGCCTTCGAAGCCTGTCTGCGGTCCATACTTCCACTAGTCCTCCACTGACCAGACCACTGCTGCCCGTGTACCCCTGGAACCAATTTTAAAGTGCCTACAGTCAGCCCATTTTATTGTGTTAGGCCTTCGAAGCCTGTCTGCGGTCCATACTTCCACTAGGCCTCCACTGACCAGACCACTGCTGCCCGTGTACCCCTGGAACCAATTTTAAAGTGCCTACAGCCAGCCCATTTTATTGTGTTAGGCCTTCGAAGCCTGTCTGCGGTCCATACTTCCACTAGTCCTCCACTGACCAGACCACTGCTGCCCGTGTACCCCTGGAACCAATTTTAAAGTGCCTACAGCCAGCCCATTTTATTGTGTTAGGCCTTCGAAGCCTGTCTGCGGTCCCTCCTTCCACTAGGCCTCCACTGACCAGACCACTGCTGCCCGTGTACCCCTGGAACCAATTTTAAAGTGCCTACAGCCAGCCCATTTTATTGTGTTAGGCCTTCGAAGCCTGTCTGCGGTCCATACTTCCACTAGGCCTCCACTGACCAGACCACTGCTGCCCGTGTACCCCTGGAACCAATTTTAAAGTGCCTACAGCCAGCCCATTTTATTGTGTTAGGCCTTCGAAGCCTGTCTGCGGTCCATACTTTAAATACTCCTCCACTCACCACCAAGCTGCCTGCCCGTGTATCCATGTAACCGCTGTAAAACTGCCATGAGCCTATTGTTTGTTATGTTAGGCCTTTGATAGCCTGTCTGCGGTCCTTACTTTAAATACTCCTCCACTCACCACCTAGCTGCCTGTGTATCCATGTAACCGATGTAAAACTGCCATGACTGCCTACTGTTTGTTATTTTAGGCCTTTGATAGCCTGTCTGCGGCCCCTACTTGCAATACTCCTCCACTGACCACAATGCTGCCTGGAGTGCCTGCCTGTGTATCCATGTAACCGATGTAAAACTGCCATGACTGCCTACTGTTTGTTATTTTAGGCCTTTGATAGCCTGTCTGCGGCCCCTACTTGCAATACTCCTCCACTGAGCACAATGCTGCCTGGAGTGCCTGCCTGTGTATCCATGTAACCGATGTAAAACTGCCATGACTGCCTACTGTTTGTTATTTTAGGCCTTTGATAGCCTGTCTGCAGCCCCTACTTGCAATACTCCTCCACTGACCACACCAATGCTGCCCGTGTACCCCTGGAACCTATTTAAAAGTTCATAGAGCCTAGTTATATATTTTATTTACTATTAATAAGGCCATGATGGACTACGCTGTACCACGCTACAAGCTAACCAGTCGACACTTCTTTTGCGAGAAAAGCCATCCCAACCCTCCACCAGCATGTAGAAGACCGCATTGTCCATGCACTCTGGCAATCTGTGAGTACAAAGGTGCACCTGACAACAGACGCATGGACCTGTAGGCATGGCCACGGAAGATTACGTGTCCATTACGGCGCAATGGGTTAATGTGGTGGATGCATGGTCCACAGGGGACAGCCTACTAAGTCTGTCTGCAGTCCCTAATTCAAATTGTCCTCCACTGTCTAAATCGGAACTTCCACCTTCTGGCTTTCGGCCTATAGTATCAGAAATTAAACTGCATTTGGCCTTCAACTTTGGTTAGGGCCTACTAACGGCTTCTGCCCCTCCCTGGTGTTGCCCTCAACTAAATAAAGCTGAGCTTCAACCTTCCGGCTCTCATTATGTGGTTTTAAAAAAAAAAATGGTGGTTAGGGCCTACTAACGGCTTCTGCCCCTCCCTGGTGTTGTCCTCAACTAAATAAAGCTGAGCTTCAACCTTCCGGCTCTCATTATGTGGTTTAAAAAAAAAAAATGGTGGTTAGGGCCTACTAACGGCTTCTGCCCCTCCCTGGTGTTGTCCTCAACTAAATAAAGCTGAGCTTCAACCTTCCGGCTCTCATTAAGTGGTTTTAAAAAAAAAAAAAATGGTGGTTAGGGCCTACTAACGGCTTCTGCCCCTCCCTGGTGTTGTCCTCAACTAAATAAAGCTGAGCTTCAACCTTCCGGCTCTCATTAAGTGGTTTTAAAAAAAAAAAAAATGGTGGTTAGGGCCTACTAACGGCTTCTGCCCCTCCCTGGTGTTGTCCTCAACTAAATAAAGCTGAGCTTCAACCTTCCGGCTCTCATTATGTGGTTTTAAAAAAAAAAATGGTGGTTAGGGCCTACTAACGGCTTCTGCCCCTCCCTGGTGTTGTCCTCAACTAAATAAAGCTGAGCTTCAACCTTCCGGCTCTCATTAAGTGGTTTTTAAAAAAAAATGGTGGTTAGGGCCTACTAACGGCTTCTGCCCCTCCCTGGTGTTGTCCTCAACTAAATAAAGCTGAGCTTCAACCTTCCGGCTCTCATTAAGTGGTTTTAAAAAAAAAAAAATTGGTGGTTAGGGCCTACTAACGGCTTCTGCCCCTCCCTGGTGTTGTCCTCAACTAAATAAAGCTGAGCTTCAACCTTCCGGCTCTCATTATGTGGTTTAAAAAAAAAAAATGGTGGTTAGGGCCTACTAACGGCTTCTGCCCCTCCCTGGTGTTGTCCTCAACTAAATAAAGCTGAGCTTCAACCTTCCGGCTCTCATTAAGTGGTTTTAAAAAAAAAATGGTGGTTAGGGCCTACTAACGGCTTCTGCCCCTCCCTGGTGTTGTCCTCAACTAAATAAAGCTGAGCTTCAACCTTCCGGCTCTCATTAAGTGGTTTTAAAAAAAAAATGGTGGTTAGGGCCTACTAACGGCTTCTGCCCCTCCCTGGTGTTGTCCTCAACTAAATAAAGCTGAGCTTCAACCTTCCGGCTCTCATTATGTGGTTTTAAAAAAAAAAAAAATGGTGGTTAGGGCCTACTAACGGCTTCTGCCCCTCCCTGGTGTTGTCCTCAACTAAATAAAGCTGAGCTTCAACCTTCCGGCTCTCATTAAGTGGTTTTAAAAAAAAAATGGTGGTTAGGGCCTACTAACGGCTTCTGCCCCTCCCTGGTGTTGTCCTCAACTAAATAAAGCTGAGCTTCAACCTTCCGGCTCTCATTATGTGGTTTTAAAAAAAAAATGGTGGTTAGGGCCTACTAACGGCTTCTGCCCCTCCCTGGTGTTGTCCTCAACTAAATAAAGCTGAGCTTCAACCTTCCGGCTCTCATTAAGTGGTTTTAAAAAAAAAAAAAATGGTGGTTAGGGCCTACTAACGGCTTCTGCCCCTCCCTGGTGTTGCCCTCAACTAAATAAAGCTGAGCTTCAACCTTCTGCTCCAAATTACCATTTTAAAAAATGCAATAGGCTTTTCCGGCCTACTAAAGGTGTCTGCCCCTCCCTGGTGTTGTCCTCAACTGAACAAAGCTGAGCTTCCACATTCTGGCTTTCGCCCTATACTATCAGATATTAAACTGCATTTGGCCTACTAGTGTGGTTAGGCCCTTGAAACAGTGTCTGCTGCTCTTGGGTTTGCTACTCCACTGAACAAAGCAATGCCGCCTGTTTAGTCCTGTTACCAATTTTGAACTGCATGTAGCCTACTTTATTCTTTGGCCCTATATCTGTTTCCTCCTCATCCTGCCCATTGCCCAGCCACTGCTAAATGAGTCTGCTGGTACATTGACCTAGACCACTACATTCCCCTTGTACTCTACACAGCCAGAATCTGTCCCTGCTGAAAGTAAGGTTCCCCTTCCCGCATGTTATACCACCTTACACAGGGACAAAGAGGAAGGTGCAGATGAAAGTGCAGGTTCCTTCATCAGGTGGGGGGGCATACTCGTTGGCGACGTCACTGGCACAGGGCCCCTCAGAGTACGCAAAAGTGTCGCTGCTGGTGGGAGGCGCCCCCGCCATGCAAACACACCGCCGTACTTTGAGGGGCCCTGTGCCAGTGGCAATGCGAACGAGTGGGCCCCCCCTGCTTGCTCAGGATCACAGCACTTGCAACTTTTAAATACTTACCTTTCCCTGCAACACCGCCGTGACGTAGTCCGCATTTCCTGGGCCCACGAAAAACTTGAGCCAGCCCTACTCCCCCCACAACTTTCCCCCAATTCCCTATGCCCAACTATTATTATACAGTTAATTAAGATTGGCAAGCTTCAGAAACAAGAATGGATGTTTTTGGCATTAAAATGGGCACTGTAGGTGTTTTCCTGGCCTCCACTCACTGCCGACTATGCTTCCCCATTGACTTGCATTGGGTTTCGTGTTTCGGTCGATCCCCGACTTTTAGCGATAATCGGCCGACTGCACTCGACTCGACTCTGGACAAAATCGGGTTTCCCAAAACCCTACTCGATCTTAAAAAAATGAAAGTCGCTCAACCCTACTAGTGATTTATGAAATAAAAATTCAAATGACGGTCACTCTGAAAAGCAAATTAAGCAAAGTAAACCTAGACTTTCCAGCATTTTTAATATATTTTCTAAACGATAAAACATTTTGGAAATTGGTTGGGGTCTGGTTTTTCAGACTCCCATTGATTAATCAAAAGACTACTGATAAGCACCTACTTCATTAAGCAGGACATCTCTGCAACTGCATGAGCATGTGCACAGATCCATTAACAGAAACTAAAATTTATACTGGTAGGGAAGAGAAAACCCCAAAAAAGTTTCTCCTCTGGAACCTTGACCACATCCCCAAAATGACTCAACCATGTCATAATATCCACACAAGAAAGCGACTCATTAGCTGTCAAAACAGTCACTTTCCTGACTGCATTCTGACAGGTGATTGCATATACTGCAAACCCTTGCCATTCCCAATGACAATGAGTCAGTTTGTACTGTGACCAGAACAGCTCCATGCCCTCCGCACTCACAAAACTAACATCAAATGTAGGTGGTGCTGAAGAGATGAATCAGGGCATAAATGTCCTGAATCATGAAGCCTGCCTTCCGAAGGAGCTCCACTACTCTGTCCCTAGGGGGGCACGCACCATCGCTCCCACCCACCGAAAGTGGACCACATTTCTTCGGGCACCACCCTGCCGCAGTGTCAGCAGTGACCAAACAGTCCCTGAACCTTTATCTTGGAAGGCAGTTAAACCATGTCTCTTTGTCCAAAAAGACAGGTCAACCATCCCAGCCCCTACGTTGATGGTTTCCTCACCCCTCTTCAGGGCCTCCAAAAGATGAAGTTGCAAGTCACCATCACCAGGTCTGCCAGACAAAGACTCAGACACACTTCCCATCCCAGCAGCAGTGGCCCCTGCATATCTTCCCCCTTGGGGTGTGGCTGCCACCGCCGGGGGGTATTGGAACCCTCAACAGCCACTCCACCTCCATATCAGCTTCCCAACCCACATCATTCTTCCCCCCATCTGCTGCCACCACCTCCATACCTACATCATTCACAACCTCCTAACTAACTCCGGCTCAACTCACACCCTCATCCAATCCACTCTTGCTAAGACAGGATCAGGTAGGGCCACCACAGTGTCTTCAATGCTTACCATATTTACAACATCCTTTACCACAGTCTTTTCAGTGTTTACCAAATTTAGAATGTCCATATGCTTGCTATTCACAGACTCTGCGAGCACAGACCTTGCTGAATTATCCAGAATCTTACCAGGCACCTTACCGCTGCCCAGCTCCATGACCAACACCAATTGCAAACAGGAGATTCTCAGCCTGCAGCCCCTTGTCGCAGCTGCAAGCCCCCTGTTTTTCCTCCAGCAACCCGATTAGAAGCAGGGGGAAGAGATGGAAATTCCATCGTACTCTCAATGTCTGGTACATCTGTAAGGTGGCAGGTCCCTTTAAATGCACTCCCCCTTCTGTATTGTTCCCCATGCATGTAAATAGGTGACATGTTCCTTATTGTAATGTACTGTTGCAATATTATGCTACGTACCGCCATATGATGCACTGCAAATGTCATGTGATTTCTGTGTTTGCCCTGTAACATGAAGCGATGTCAGTAATGTTCCTATATATATATGCATACATATATATATATATATATATATATATATATATATATATATATATATATATACTAGACTGTGGCCCGATTCTAACGCATCGGGTATTCTAGAATATGCATGTCCCCGTAGTATATGGACAATGATGATTCCAGAATTCGCGGCAGACTGTGCCCGTCGCTGATTGGTCGAGGCAACCTTTATGACATCATCATCGCCGTGGAAACCATTATGACATCTACGTCGATACTGTGCCCGTCGCTGATTGAGATCAGACATGCGGGATTTCCATTATGACATCATCGTCGCCATGCTGTGCCCGTCGCTGATTGGTCGAGGCCTGGCGGCCTCGACCAATCAGAGACGCGGGATTTCCAGGACAGACAGACAGACAGACAGACAGAAAAACCTTTAGACAATTATATATATACTAGACTGTGGCCCGATTCTAATGCATCGGGTATTCTAGAATATGCATGTCCCCGTAGTATATGGACAATGATGATTCCAGAATTCGCGGCAGACTGTGCCTGTCGCTGATTGGTCGAGGCAACCTTTATGACATCATCGTCGCCATGGCAACCATTATGATATGTACGTCGATACTGTGCCCGTCGCTGATTGGTCGAGGCCTGGAGGCCTCGACCAATCAGAGACGTGGGATTTCCATTATGACATCATCGTCGCCATGCTGTGCCCGTCGCTGATTGGTCGAGGCCTCCAGGCCTCGACCAATCAGAGACGCGGGATTTCCAGGACAGACAGACAGACAGACAGACAGACAGAAAGAAAGACAGACAGACAGACAGACAGACGGAAAAACCCTTAGACAATTATATATATAGATATATATATATATATATATATATATAGTGTATGCTTCTTATGGCAATGTTTATCTATGATGCCTTGCTGTTCCTGTTCTGTGGGGGTTTCCCCACAGGATCAGGTAAAGGGCTAGTTAATATTGAGGGTTGGACCTGCAGCAGCAGTGAGAATACAGGAAGCTGCAGGTTTTCCCTCCAGAACTTTATAACCAAAAAAAACTACTTGAAAGAAATTTACTAAACGCAAAGAATTTTTATATAAAATCAAATATTTTATTGTAATAAGACACTAAACAGAACTAAACACAAGACAAAGAGGGAGGCAAGTATTATAATGAAAAAAAACAGAAGCACCAATGTCAGAGCAAATATGATAGTAAATATAGTTATAAGTATATCTATTTAAAACTATGATACCGCGCTAAAACACACTATGTGTATTACTCAAAACTATCAATATAAAACCAATCAATTTAAAACACAAGGATCAATAATGATAAATATCAATAATGATAATCGCAAAAAGTCGTAGTAGCAAATAGTAGTAATAATAATAATAACCCAAATGAACTGCCGCCACTGCAAATGCCAAAAACCAGAGCCAGTATAGGTGTTGAAAATACGCGCATCCAGCATCGCTACCGGCCGGAGCGCTGCTGGCTCTGCACGTTCCCTGATACGGGCATCCTGATATCCACTCCTGTCGCCGGGTGTCTAATATCTAGAACTATTGACACCTACCACCAGCACCTCTATACCAGCCGTACTTCTATCAAGCCACCCCTGGTAAGGAGCAGTGGTTACTTCTATTTTCAACACCTATACTGGCTCTGGTTTTTGGCATTTGCAGTGGCGGCAGTTCATTTGGGTTATTATTATTATTACTACTATTTGCTACTACGACTTTTTGCGATTATCATTATTGATATTTATCATTATTGATCCTTGTGTTTTAAATTGATTGGTTTTATATTGATAATTTTGAGTAATACACATAGTGTGTTTTAGCGCGGTATCATAGTTTTAAATAGTTCTCTTGGTTCACCAGTAGGTGTGACGGGCGAGGCACGGCACCCGTCTGATACCAGCAGCTTGCACACTTACTACCGCACTAGCGCCAGTGTGCTATTGTCTATAAGTATATCTATGCTCCGGTTAATTTGTAAATATGACCCTGAACAACGGTAAGGAAAAAAGAAGAGCAAGGAGCACATACAGTAACATCAGTTTATCCAAATATATGGATTAATGTGATCCCTTATAAATAGTACAGCTAAACAAGGTGCATAATATAATAATATAAGGTACATATAGCAGATCCAGCCAGGTCCTGCCAAAATTCAATTAGTATATTGTGCAAATGCGCATCTTGCAAAATCTAATGGTGTCATATAAAGTAAAGTGCAAAGTGCATCTCATATTCCTTACCGGAGTTCATGTCAAATACCGTGCCTCGACCCCGCACTCCAACACGCGTTTAACGTATGGCTTCCTCAGGGAGTGATACACAGGGGGTATAGTGCCTCCCATTTATATGCCTACCGCACATGTGCTTAAGCTAATTATGATGCTTACAGCGGCGCATCACCCGCCGCAAGTGCCGGCGTCCCCGGCACATGTCCCGCGGCCACGTCACGAGAAGGCGTCGTTCAAGACGTCACAGGCGGATCACGTGACGAGGCACGCCCGCCCAGGAAGCAGGGGATGCGCACTAGCACCATATCCACCATCTTGGAATGGGGCAAAAGTAAAGGTACCGTCACACTAAACGATATCGCTAGCGATCCGTGACGTTGCAGCGTCCTCGCTAGCGATATCGTTTCGTTTGACACGCAGCAGCGATCAGGATCCTGCTGTGATGTCGCTGGTTGCTGAATAAAGTCCAGAACTTTATTTGGTCGTCCGATCGCCGTGTATCGTTGTGTTTGACACCAAAAGCAACGATACCAGCGATGTTTTACACTGGTAACCAGGGTAAACATCGGGTTACCAAGCGCAGGGCCGCGCTTAGTAACCCGATGTTTACCCTGGTTACCAGCGTAAAAGTAAAAAAAACAAACAGTACATACTCACCCAGCGTCATACCTCCCCCAGCGTCTGCTTCCTGACACTGACTGAGCGCCGGCCCTAAAGTGAAAGTGAAAGCCGCTGTGCTGTTAGGGCCGGAGCTCAGTCAGTGTCAGGAAGCAGAAGCTGGGGGACGCTGGGTGAGTATGTACTGTTTGTTTTTTTTACTTTTACGCTGGTAACCAGGGTAAACATCGGGTTACTAAGCGCGGCCCTGCGCTTAGCAACCCGATGTTTACCCTGGTTACCCGGGGACCTCGGCATCGTTGGTCGCTGGAGAGCTGTCTGTGTGACAGCTCTCCAGCGATCAAACAGCGACGCTGCAGCGATCGGCATCGTTGTCGCTATCGCTGCAGCGTCGCTTAATGTGACGGTACCTTTAGGGCAACACATTACCGATATTAGGAACCAAATAAACAATATGATGACAACAATTGTCATAACCAGGTGGCGAATCATATGCCACCGCGACGATGCCAGTCACAAAGTCTATCCCGCAGTGGCACCACAGGAGGTCTAATGACAACATCCGCGGTATCACAAGCGGGAGAGACAATGGAGCAGGCACGCAGCGGCAACAAAAGACGCACCAAGGCTCCATATTAATATAGAATGGTAGAGGTAAGTATAAAGGCAAATCATAACAGATGGTAATCCTTGGAGTAAGGCAATTAAACAGGTTGAGGTTACTTTATAAACCCGGACTAGATAAATGTGTAGTGAAGAAAAGAAAAAGGATTTATATCTAAAAAAAGAGAAATATATATGAGAAAATATATAAAAAAATCAAATATGATGTGAAAAAAATATATATGTATATAAATAAGTAAATCTAACAGTGACACGCAAATATCAAATATCCAATTTGATATCAAGAATAAAGTGCAAAACAGTGCAATTCAACATAAAAAAGTTCGGATTCCTGTGTAAATGTCCAATCAATCTGCATAATTTATCATAGTTGAAGAAAAAAAGTGCAAAAGAGTGCATTACAACGTAGAGAAGTCCGGATTTCTGTATAGATGTCCAGTCAATCTGCATAACTCTTAGTAGCCAAATATCCATGTTAAGTGAATCTTCATAGTCAGATACCCATATAGAAGAAACTCATAGTTACCCTGCATATGAATAAATAAAGAAAAAAACATTAAAATCAAATAATGTCTAGCCCCAATTAAATGGGAGGGATGTACCACAAACGCCACCCTATGAAAGAATATATAACAAGGACAAACACTAAAAATAAAAAATAAAAAATACAGACTAGAGTTAAAAACAGCATTAAAAAAATATAATATATAATGTCAGACAAACGGCAGCGCCGGGACCCACAGGGAGGGATTATAATTTACAAAAAACTAGAAAAACCCCACTGATCATTAAGGCCATATGGTTTTATTGTTCTAAGGGTGGTTATCCAGCGGCATTCTTTTTGGGCTAGCCTGTTCATGATATTCCCCCCACGAATGCCCAAGTGTACTACATCAATACCTTTTACTTGGAGTTCAATTGGTCCAAACGGATGAAATTCCCGATAATGGGCAGGTATTGTCTTTAGTTTGACGACAGTATCCTCACCCTGAGAGTTTTCCAAGCTCAAGAGTCCCTCCAGAACTGCCTGGGGCTTCGGACAGAGCAGACACTGAGGAACACAGGGCATTGCCAGGCCTCCAGGATGAGAGGGAACTGCTGCCTTGAATTAAGGATTAGTGATGAGCGAGTGTACTCGTTGCTCGGGTTTTCTAGCTAGGAGCCTGCTTGATTACATGTGGTGATTCCCTAGCAACCAGGCAACCCCTAAATGTACTCAGCCTGGCTAGTAGCTGTAAATTATTCAGCTGCCGGGATGAAAACTAAACTTCCGAGCAGTCATAAATGCTCGGAGGTCACCCGAGCATGCTCGAGAAAACCCGAGCAATGAGTACACTCGCTCATCACCATTAAGGATTGGATGTTAAAAGCGAGGACTGCAATACAGGCTTTAGGATTTTCCAGAAAGGTCCCCACTTCTGTAGGGCTATGCCCGGCGTGTGTCCCTGGAACAACTATTATCTGGACTGCTGTGACACAAGGAGAGAAGGTAACTGCACCTGGGGGGAAAACAGCCTAATCCTTCCCATATTGCATGTACAAGGGGGCCGGTGTGTTTATAGACTGTGTTTAGTGAGTGAGCTTGGTTCGGACTACCACCCCTGTGCTCCTTGTTTCACATCAACCATAAACACATCTCTACAATCCCCGCTGTTTACAGAAGGGACTGCAGTTCCTCCAACCTCACTCTCTTATTCACTCTCCCCACCTGATTTACACCCCGAACTCAATGTAAGAGCCTGTCGCATATGTCCAGCGGGGTTCAAACGTGAAGCAGCAGTAACATCAGACATGTTAAACTTGAAACCTGCCACTTCCCGTGCATCGGACATTACTTTCTGCCAATTTCCTTTCTTCCTCCTTCAATTGCTTTTCCCCTCTATTTCTGGAACTACTTTGTCACCAAAGGAGAAGCGGGTAAGGTCAACCGGGATTCCTGATTTTTTATGGCCATTAGCAGACCTCCAGATTCGCTTCATTCGTACTCCTACTCACTTAACCCACTGTACATCCTCTGCGCCACCTGCTCTGGTCTCAATGAAGAGTCATTAGATTCTACCACTCCAGACTCTATTTCCACACTGTTTATCTCCATACTGCAGGCAACTCCCCACCCATTCTACTCCCCATCAAGCTGGATCACCCATGAGCGGGACCTCATTGCCATTGGGAAGGCTGCAGCTAGGACTCACATTGCCTTTAATATGGAGAGAAGCATTAGGGCTCTGCATAGCAGCTGAGCCCTGCAGAATGGCAAAACCATGCTGAGCATCAGGGACTTGCAGAGCCTATGCAGAACTGAGCTGGGTGGCAGAGCCGAGCAGAGCAACAGGGCCTTGCAGGACTTTGCAGGGCGACGGAGCCATGTGAAACCTTTCCAGAGCTGATTAGTGGAGTGGCAGAGCCATGTGGAGAGGCAGCGCTATATTGAGCTGTGTAGCCACGCACAATGACAGGCTTTTGCGGAACAGCAGAGCCTTCAGAAACATTTGCAGAGCCGCCTTGCAGAGCAGCAGACTTTTGCAGAGCTGCAGATTTGTGGAGCCATGCACAGTGACAGGGCCACCTTTCACCCCTTTTTGCAGAGCAACCGGACCATGCGGCACGGCACAGCCGTGTGGAGCCATGGTACCAAGCAGAGCGGTGGAACCGTGCAAACGGAGCTGAGTGGAGTACTCCTGCCAATTACATTACAACTAGGTGAGACGGTAACCGTGGTTGGGACACTCGCAAAGGGGGCGGCACTAGACTGAACACCCGACACCCCAACCTTCTTTGCAGCTGCTATTCCTCCACTGGAAGCTACACCCCCTTTGGACTGAGTGACAGTCTTTTGGCTTGGCTTTTTCATACTGGCGAAATGGCTGTCATTCTGGAATTTCTCCAGGAATTGACCTGAATTTGTTAGGATCACCTCTCTGAGAGCCATAACCTTCTCAAATTTCTCCTTCAGGGTTTTCACACTGTCAGACACCTCTGACCAGTTCTTTCTGGACCCATGGTCATTTTCAAACCAACCATGTGCAATACCGCAATAGCAGCTGTCGGCGATCTTCTAGAGCTGCTACTGCAAAGGTGAGAGTGGCACCATCTTGATGGAGGACATTTTTTTTCTTCTCCAGCAAGAAGGCGCCTTCAGCACCTGCGCAACAGCAGCTATCAGATCTCTATACAAACTGATAGCAGCTACTGCGCAGACGCGACAGGTGCTCTTTTCCTAAAGCCTTTTTTAACTCTCTCAAATAAATCTGCAAAAAGGTATTAAGTGCAAAGTACACATGCGATTATTCAGCAGCAAAATGCCACAGACAGCACCTGCCTTCAGAAGCGTTTTTTTATTCAGTGTGTGATGGTATTCATTATGCAAACAAGGGGCAAGTCACTGAGGGAGCAGTGACCTATCAGCAGTCTGCAAAATGAAGAGCTAGTCAGAGCATCAGAGCACCCCAACATAGGACACGAGCATATCAATAACACAAAACTAAAAAAAATATTAAGAAACAGCCACAAGACAGATTTCATCAACCAAGGTTTCATTTTATTCAGTATAGCAGCACCGACCGGATACTGTGTGTAGGTAACCTTGCACAACCCTGCTGACAGGTTCTGTTTAAGGACCTCTGTACCGTTCTGCACAGTTTAAAAAATGGCTACTAAGATGGTCAGCATCACTATTCTGGTCATCTATTTGCTGGAGCATACTTTGAATAGTCTGTGGGAGGAGATGGTGGTCTTAGATGAAGAGGAGGAAGAAGAGGAGGATGTGGAAGGGATAACATTGTCTCTAAGGTCAAGACTGTTGTCACACAGGCGGGTGCCAAGGGAGGGTGGATTACTGCAATCAAGGGAGACTGGTGATTACAGGCAAAGTGTTATCGAAGGTGTAAGATCCAAGGAACAAATGGAGGAGGAACAGCTGATGGGAGAGCAACTGTCAAATGAAGAGGATAATCCTCCACTCACTGTTGTTCGTGGTTGGTGTGAGGGGATGAAGGAAATGAGCCTTATTGTTACACAGCCACCAACACAACATGGGCTTGGACCTCATGGTAGAGCCTGACATATGAGTGCCTTCTGTTTGCACTATCTGCAACATGATCCCAGTATAGTTATTAGGAATAATGTTGACTACTGTGTTGCCACTTTGTTAGATCCATGTTATAAAACCAAATTTTGCCAGATGATTCCCGCCATAAAATGGAACCTGTGAATGTTGGAGTATCAAAACATGCTTTTACACAACCTTAGGAGAGCTTTTTCCCAAGATAGTTAGCAGTGAAGCACAAAGTTCACATCTCAGCTCTAGACTTCCAATCTCTGGCACGTCAATTCGTCAACACAAAAACATTAGCAGCAGCAGCTGTGGTGGAAATTAGTGATGAGCGAACATGCTCGCCACTACTTGTTATTCGCCCGAGTATCACTATGCTCGGTGTACTCGGCGAATTGTCTGCCAGGCCATGAAATGCCGCAGCCATCTTTGTTGTGGTCATCCAATGATTGGTTTGGCTGTACAGTATCATCCCGAGTATAAGAGACCTGGCGCCGCCCTGCTCACCGCATTCTGTTCCTGTTTCAGCGAGAGTAGGGAGAGCTGGTGGCAAAAGAGGGTCAGAATTATGGTTTATAGAGGTAGTGTAGGTCTGCAACTCTTACCTCCACAACTCCTGAGATACCAACAGTCCTTTTTAGGGATAATTTGTGGGTCCTGATATTGCAGCGCTAGGTAGGCAGGGCATAGCATATCCACATCAGTGCAAGGCCTGCAAGCACTGTATCTGCGTCCATTGCTCCCACTGCATCTCTCCCAAAGCTGCATAACTGTCTGCTGCTTCTGTTGCAGCTTCTTTACTATATATCTAGTTGGATTTTTTTTTCAAAAAATTCACTCCCCCAAAAAAATATACAGTCTGTTCTGTCAGACTGAGGCCCATTGAAAAATCATAGTTTGTCAGGCATACGTGGCATAGTTGTTTGTGCTAGCCTTGTGCCACATTTTTTTGTGTGTTTTAAATTCACCGAAAAAGGCCTCATATATCTGCGTGCTCCAACTTTGGGCATTGTAGGCCGGTGGACCCCTTTTTTTGCTGTCCGTTACTGAAATTATATACTGCACTATTTAACATAAAAAATATTAAAAGGGTGCATATTTGGCAGTGTGGTATTTCCGTGAGAGCCCTCATATATCTCTGTGCTCCAAGTTTGGTCATTGTAGGCTGAAGGACCCCTTTTTTTGTTGCTGTCTGTTACTGAAATTATATACAGCACTATTTAGCATAAAAAAATATTAAAAGGGCACATATTTGCCAGTATGGTATTTCCGTGACAGCCCTCATATATCTCTGTGCTCCAAGTTTGGTCATTGTAGGCCGGAGGACCTCTTTTTTTGCTGATTGTTACTGAAATTTTATACAGCACTATATAGCATAAAAAAATATGAAAAGGGCACATATTTGCCAGTGTGGTATTTCCGTGACAGCCCTCATTTATCTCTGTGCTCCAAGTATGTTTTTTGTAGGCCGGAGGACCACTTTTTTTGTTGTTTGTTAGTGAAATCATATACAGCACTATTTAGCATCAAAAAATATAAAAAAGGGCACATATTTGCCAGTGTGGTATTTCCGTGAGAGCCCTCATATATATGTGTGCTCCAAGTTTGGTCAGGTAGATTTGCAGGCATACTGATCAGATATTATTTCGCTACTAATAAATATGTTTGTGCTGAGCATTAGAAATAGTGCTGTAGTCCATGTAAAAAGGGCAAGGCAAGGGATGGGGAAGTGGACATAATGATGATGGTGCATGCTGAGGACGAGGCCGTGGCCAAGGTGAAAGTCAGCCACAACAAAGATCTACATCTTCTCGCTTGACCTTCCTGTCCCAGTTTCTAGGG
The DNA here is from genome assembly GCF_051348905.1 of Ranitomeya variabilis. Classification (NCBI taxonomy): domain Eukaryota; kingdom Metazoa; phylum Chordata; class Amphibia; order Anura; family Dendrobatidae; genus Ranitomeya; species Ranitomeya variabilis. The sequence goes on along the minus strand of NC_135233.1, from coordinate 919,021,733 downwards.
AACCGCAGCACACCACTATTGAAGCCAGAGCAGTGTGAAACGGTTGTTGGTTGGATAGCGGATAATGCTTCCAGTCACTTAGCCACCACCACCACCATGTCTTCCAGATGGTCAAGTCTGAGTAGCTGTGAGTGTGGTCCGAATATTCCTCACCCTGATCTTCCTTCCTCCCACCATGCCGAGTGCCCTGAGACAACTGATCCCACACTTGGACACTCTGAAAAGCTGTTCAGTTTTCCATTTCAAGATACTGAACTTTTGACCAGTCAACTTGAAGTTGTGACAGCTGAGATCGCATGTAGAGGTGCCCAAAGCTTTGACCAGCCCCGGTCACATGAAGGCAATGGTGGGTAAGTGTCAGAAGAGGTGGACAATGATGAGACACAATTGCCAGAAAGTCAGAAGGAGGAGCAGGGTGCGGATGTGGAAGACGAGGTGGTGGATGACGGACCCAACCCGGCAAGAGGACATGCAGAATGAGGGCAGCAGCAAATATGGGGAGGAGGCATATCACCCCAACAGGCAGGAAGAAGCAGTGTTGTGGCCACAGACAGAAGGCATGCATCCGTTCCCCGTAACACTAACATGAGGAAAGTAGCCATTCCAACTGCTAGATCTTCCCAGTTATGGTTATTTTTTAACTCCAAACAGGCCATTTGCAGCACCTGCCATGCCTGCATCAGCATGGGTAGCATAACAACCAGCCTGACCCTCACCAGCATGATCAGGCACATGGCAGCAAAGCACCCGACTTTGTGGGCCAAACCCCAGGCTCCAGGACCACTGCCTGCTGGTCACACCACTGTTTCTTCCACTGTTTTGCGTAGAAGCCAATCCCTTGTACACCGTGCATGTAATGATGCCTCTAGCCCTGCACCTGTTGTGGCACACCGTCAAGCAGCATTTTCAACAAGCCCGTCCAGGTCCTTGTCCCAGCACAGTTTTCAGTTGTCTATAACCCAGTCCTTGGAATGCCAGCGGAAAAACCCAGCCAATGCCCCACAGGCCACAGTCCTTAATTCTAATAATTCTCTTCTGCTTCCGCTAGAAATGCTGTCTTTTAAGCTCGTTCAGATGGAAGCTTTCCGCAACCTGGTGGCGGCGGCCATCCCAAGGTACTCGGTCCCCAGTTGCCACTATTTCTCCCGGTGTGCCATACCGGCATTACACCAGCATGTGTCCCACAACATTACCCGTGCCCTCAACAATGCTGTTACAGGGAAAATCCACCTAACCACGGACAAGTGCTTGTGGGCAGGGATGGTACATCTCACTGACGGCACACTGGGTTGACTTAGTGGAAGCTGGGACCCAGTCGGATCTTGGATGGAACACATCCTCCCCACGCCGAGGATTGCTGGTCCTACGTCAATCAGGCTTGCCCCCACAGTCTACAGCTCCTGCACCTCCTCCTCCACCTCCTCCTCTTCAACCTCCATCTCTGAAATCAACACATCGGTCAGAAGCTGGAAGCACTGCAGCACTTCCTTAGCCAAGCGGCAACAGGCTGTGCTGAAGCCAATCTGCATAGGTAACAAACTGCACTATGCAGAAGAGTTGTGGACACCGGTGAACCTACAGCCAGGCATGGTCGTGTGTGACAATGGCTGTAACCTGGTGGCAGCTCTGAGGCAAGGTGAGTTCACACATGCTCCTTGCTTGGCCCATGTGCTTAACATTGTGGTTCAACATTTTCTGAAAAGCTACCTGGAGCTGTCAGTTCTGCTCGTGAAAGTATGCCATCTGTCTGCCCATTTAAGAAAGTCAGCTACAGCTTCAGCTGCCCTTGCCGTGCTTCAGCAGCGTTTGCAGCTTCCAGCTCACCGGCTGGTGTGTGATGTCCCCACGCGCTGGAACTCTACACTGCTTATGTTGGAAAGGCTGTTGTGAAATTGGATTCTGGGCTCCCCCGGTGGCCACTTGTGGAATTGAACTTGTGTGCATCATCCCCTCTGTTCACCTGCTCCTATCAGGATGTGGGAGTCGCTATATAACCTTGCTCCTCTGTCAGTTTCTTGCCGGTCAACAATGTAATCAGAAGCCTTCTGTGCTTGTTCCTGCTACTAGACAACTCCCAGCTAAGTTGGACTTTTGTCCTTGTGTGTTTTTGCATTTTGTTCCTGTTCACAGCTGCTGTTTCGTTACTGTGTCTGGAAAGCTCTTGTGATCGGAAATTGCCACTCTGGTGTTATGAGTTAATGCTAGAGTCTTAAAGGAATTTCTGGATGGTGTTTTGATAGGGTTTTCTGCTGACCATGAAAGTGTCCTTTCTGTCTTCCTGCTATCTAGAAAGCGGACCTCGATTTTGCTAAACCTATTTTCATACTACGTTTGTCATTTCATCTAAAATCACCGCCAATATATGTGGGGGCCTCTGTCTGCCTTTTGGGAAAATTTCTCTAGAGGTGAGCCAGGACTGTCTTTTCCTCTGCTAGGATTAGGTAGTTCTCCGGCTGGCGCTGGGCATCTAGGGTTAAAAAACGTAGGCATGCTACCCGGCCACTTCTAGTTGTGCGGCAGGTTTAGTTCATGGTCAGTATAGTTTCCATCTTCCAAGAGCTAGTTCTCATATATGCTGGGCTATGTTCTCTCGCCATTGAGAATCATGACAGTTTGACCGGCCAAAAAAAGGGTTAAATTACTGGCTGAGAAAGGAGAGAAAAAAAGAAGTCTGCTACAATTTTTTTTTTTTTTTTTCCTCTAGTTCTGAGTGTGCTCTTAATTGAATCACTTGCTTGTCTGCCTATACTGCAGCCTTCCTCTCTTTCTCTCCTTCTAATCCTTGAATGGCTCTGTGTTCACCTGTTTCAAATGGATCTTCAGAGTGTAGCTACAGGTTTGAATAATCTCGCCACAAAGGTACAAAATTTGCAAGATTTTGTTGTTCATGCACCTATGTCTGAGCCTAGAATTCCTTTGCCTGAATTCTTCTCGGGTGAATAGATCTCACTTTCAAAATTTTAAAAATAATTGCAAATTGTTTTTGTCCCTGAAGTCTCGCTCTGCCGGAGACCCTGCACAGCAGGTCAGGATTGTAATTTCCTTGCTCCGGGGCGACCCTCAAGACTGGGCTTTTGCATTGGCACCAGGGGATCCTGCGTTGCTCAATGTGGATGCGTTTTTCTGGCCTTGGGGTTGCTTTATGAGGAACCTCATTTAGAGCTTCAGGCGGAAAAGGCCTTGATGTCCTTGTCTCAGGGGCAAGATGAAGCTGAAATATACTGCCAAAAATTCCGCAAATGGTCTGTGCTTACTCAGTGGAATGAGTGCGCCCTGGCGGCGATTTTCAGAGAAGGTCTCTCTGATGCCATTAAGGATGTTATGGTGGGGTTCCCTGTGCCTGCGAGTCTGAATGAGTCCATGACGATGGCTATTCAGATCGATAGGCGTCTGCGGGAGCGCAAACCTGTGCACCATTTGGCGGTGTCTACTGAGAAAACGCCAGAAAATATGCAATGTGATAGAATTCTGTCCAGAAGCGAGCGGCAGAATTTTAGACGAAAAAATGGGTTGTGCTTCTATTGTGGTGATTCAACTCATGTTATATCAGCATGCTTTAAGCGTACTAAGAAGCCTGACAAGTCTTTTTCAATTAGCACTTTACAGTCTAAGTTTATTCTATCTGTGACCCTGATTTGTTCTTTATCATCTATTACCGCGGACGCCTATGTCGACTCTGGCGCTGCTTTGAGTCTTATGGATTGGTCCTTTGCCAAATGCTGTGGGTATGATTTGGAGCCACTGGAGAGCTATGTCTGTGTTAAGCTGGGGATGTAAAGGAACTCATGGGGACGTACCTTTGGTTTCCATTTCATCATCTATTCCCTCTGAGATTCCTGAATTCTTGTCTGACTTTCGTGACGTTTTTGAAGAACCCAAGGTTGGTTCACTACTTCCGCACCGGGAGTGCGATTGTGCCATAGACTTGATTCCGGGTAGTAAATACCCTAAGGGTCGTTTATTTAATCTGTCTGTGCCTGAACACGCTGCTATGCGAGAATATATAAAGGAGTCCTTGGAAAAGGGACATATTCGTCCTTCGTCATCTCCCTTAGGAGCCGGTTTTTTCTTTGTGTCTAAGAAAGACGGCTCTTTGAGGCCGTGTATTGATTATCGACTTTTGAATAAAATCACGGTTAAATATCAATATCCGTTACCACTGCTTACTGATTTGTTTGCTCGTATAAAGGGGGCCAAGTGGTTCTGGCTAAGATTGATCTCCGTGGGGTGTATAATTTGGTGCGAATCAAGCAGGGGGATGAGTGGAAAACCGCATTTAATACGCCCGAGGGCCATTTTGAGTATTTGGTGATGCCTTTTGGTCTTTCAAATGCCCCTTCAGTCTTCCAGTCCTTTATGCATGACATTTTCCGCGATTATTTGGATAAATTTATGATTGTTTATCTGGATGATATTCTGATTTTTTCGGATGACTGGGACTCTCATGTCCAGCAGGTCAGGAGGGTTTTTCAGGTTTTGCGGTCTAATTCCTTGTGTGTGAAGGGTTCTAAGTGTGTTTTTGGGGTTCAAAAGATTTCTTTCTTGGGATACATTTTTTCCCCCTCTTCCATCGAGATGGATCCTGTCAAGGTTCAGGCTATTGGTGATTGGACGCAACCCTCTTCTCTTAAGAGTCTTCAGAAATTTTTGGGCTTTGCTAACTTTTATCGTCGATTTATTGCTGGTTTTTCTGATGTTGTAAAACCATTGACTGATTTGACTAAGAAGGGTGCTGATGTTGCTGATTGGTCCCCTGATGCTGTGGAGGCCTTTCGGGAGCTCAAGCGCCGCTTTTCTTCCGCCCCAGTGTTGCGTCAGCCTGATGTTGCTCTTCCTTTTCAGGTTGAGGTCGACGCTTCTGAAATCGGAGCTGGGGCGGTGTTGTCGCAGAGAAGTTCCGACTGCTCCGTGATGAGACCTTGTGCTTTTTTTTCCCGTAAATTTTCGCCCGCCGAGCGGAATTATGATATTGGGAATCGGGAGCTTTTGGTCATGAAGTGGGCTTTTGAGGAGTGGCGTCACTGGCTTGAGGGGGCCAGACATCAGGTGGTGGTATTGACTGACCACAAAAATTTAATTTACCTTGAGTCTGCCAGGCGCCTGAATCCTAGACAGGCGCGCTGGTCGTTGTTTTTCTCTCGGTTTAATTTTGTGGTGTCGTACCTACCGGGTTCTAAGAATGTTAAGGCGGATGCCCTTTCTAGGAGTTTTGAGCCTGACTCCCCTGGTAATTCTGAGCCCACAGGTATCCTTAAAGATGGAGTGATATTGTCTGCCGTTTCTCCAGACCTGCGGCGGGCCTTGCAGGAGTTTCAGGCGGATAGACCTGATCGTTGCCCACCTGGTAGACTGTTTGTTCCTGATGATTGGACCAGTAGAGTCATCTCTGAGGTTCATTCTTCTGCGTTGGCAGGTCATCCTGGAATCTTTGGTACCAGGGATTTGGTGGCAAGGTCCTTCTGGTGGCCTTCCCTGTCACGAGATGTGCGAGGCTTTGTGCAGTCTTGTGACGTTTGTGCTCGGGCCAAGCCTTGTTGTTCTCGGGCTAGTGGATTGTTGTTGCCCTTGCCTATCCCGAAGAGGCCTTGGACGCACATCTCGATGGATTTTATTTCGGATCTGCCTGTTTCTCAGGAGATGTCTGTCATCTGGGTGGTGTGTGACCGTTTCTCTAAGATGGTCCATCTGGTTCCCTTGCCTAAGTTGCCTTCTTCTTCCGAGTTGGTTCCTCTGTTTTTTCAAAATGTTGTTCGTTTGCATGGTATTCCTGAGAATATCGTTTCTGACAGAGGGACCCAATTCGTGTCTAGATTTTGGCGGGCATTCTGTGCTAGGATGGGCATAGATTTGTCTTTTTCGTCTGCTTTCCATCCTCAGACTAATGGCCAGACCGAGCGGACTAATCAGACCTTGGAGACATATTTGAGGTGTTTTGTGTCTGCGGATCAGGATGATTGGGTTGCTTTTTTGCCTTTGGCGGAGTTCGCCCTCAATAATCGGGCCAGCTCTGCCACCTTGGTGTCCCCGTTTTTCTGTAATTTGGGGTTTCATCCTCGATTTTCCTCCGGTCAAGTGGAATCTTCGGATTGTCCTGGAGTGGATGCTGTGGTGGAGAGGTTGCATCAGATTTGGGGGCAGGTGGTGGACAATTTTAAGTTGTCCCAGGAGAAGACTCAGCTTTTTGCCAACCGCCGTCGTCGTGTTGGTCCTCGGCTTTGTGTTGGGGACTTGGTGTGGTTGTCTTCTCGTTTTGTCCCTATGAGGGTTTCTTCTCCTAAGTTTAAGCCTCGGTTCATCGGCCCGTACAAGATATTGGAGATTCTTAACCCTGTGTCCTTCCGTTTGGACCTCCCTGCATCCTTTTCGATTCATAATGTTTTTCATCGGTCATTGTTGCGCAGGTATGAGGTACCGGTTGTGCCTTCCGTTGAGCCTCCTGCTCCGGTGTTGGTTGAGGGTGAGTTGGAGTACGTTGTGGAAAAGATCTT